>NC_064836.1:13504832-14754832 GCF_024166365.1 Elephas maximus indicus
CAGTTGCTTGGTAAGTGGTTGATACTGTAAACTGCCCCCCTGACCAAAAAATAAAAACCAAAAAACTCAAAACCGTTGCTATCAAGTTGATTCCAGCTCATAGCAAACCTACAGAACAGAGTATAACTGCTCCATAGGGTTTCCAAGAAGCAGCTGGTGGATTCAAACTGCCAGCCTTTACGTTATTAGCCGAACATTTAACCACTGTGCCAGCAGGGCTCCGTTGATGTTATAATCATTAATAAAACAAGGATCCAAGAATACAGCCCCCACACATGCTGCTAACTCAGAGAACTGAAGCCACCCACTCCTGAAGCCCACCATTCAGCCAAAGATTAGACAGGCCTACAAAATAAGCCTAAAAAAAAAAAAACTTTTTTTTTTTTTTTTAATAAAATAACCAACAACACAGGTGAGGATCGTACTTCTTAGTTCAATCAAGTACACAGGACCAAATGGGCAACACCTGCCCAAAAGCAAAACGAGGAGGCAGGAAGGGACAGGGAAGCTGGACAAGTGGCCATGAATAACTCAGGGTGGAAAGGGAAAGGGGGAGAGCACTGACACACTGTGCAGATTGCAACCACTGTCACAGAACAATTTGTGTATAAATTTTTAATGAAAACCTAATTTGCACTGTAAACTTTAACCTAAAACACAATAAAATTTTTAAAAAATAAAATAAAATAAGGAAGTGGCATCAAATCTGCCCTACCCAATTCAGTAGCCACTAGTCACAGGTGGTTATTTAAATATTAATTAAATAAAATTAAAATTTCAATTCCTCTGCTGCACTACTGTCATGGATTGAAGTATGTCCCCACCCCCCCCCAAAAAATGTATGTATCAACTTGGTTAGACCATGTGTGGTTGTCCTCCATTTTGTGATTGTAATTTTATGTTCAGAGGATTCCGGTGGGTTTTAACACCACCCTTACTCTGGTTACCTCCCTTATCCAAGGTAAAGGGAGTTGCTCTGAGGTGTGGCCTGTACCACCCTTTTATCTCTCAAGAGATAAAAGGAAAGGGAAGCGAGCAGAGAGTTGGGGACCTTACACCACCAAGAAAGCAGCACCAGAAGCAGAGTGTGTCCTTTGGAGCCGGGTCCCTGCGCCTGAGAAGCTCCTCGACCAGGGGAAGATTGAGGACAAGGACCTTCCTCCAGAGCTGACAGAGAGAGAAGGCCTTCCCCTGGAGCCAACGCCCTCAATTTGGCCTTGTAACCTACAAGACCGTGAGAAAATTAATTTCTCTTTATTAAAGCCCCCACTTGTGGTATTTCTGCCGGCAGCACTAGATGACTAAGACAGCTACCCATGTCTTACTGTGGCTCAGTAGCCACAGTGGCTTGTGGCCACCATGTTGAACAGATGCATGTACACACAGAAAATGCTCCATCATCGCAGAACGTTCTGTTTGACGGCACTGGGTTAGACACTCTCTAGGCCACCTTCCAGTTTAACCTTTTTTAGTTTTATGAAATATTTAATTCCAAGCCAGTTTATCCTTGCACTGATACGTGCTCAGTGCCCTCAGAAAATACAAACAAGTTCTCTTATGGTCCTAAACGACACCAAAAAAAGGGTGGTGGAGAGGGAAGGATTTGCTGCCAAAAAGGTTAAAAATGAAAAAAAAATCAAATGATACATTCTAAAGTCCAATCAATATTAAGTTGGATAATCCATTGTATTTAAAACATATGCCTTAAGGCTGCCCTTCAGAGTTTGAGAATATTGCTACTAACATTTCTCTGGGGTGGGGGTGGGGGGTACTGGTGGGAGGCATTTGGAAAAGGCTATAGTGTCCTTGGGTAGTGCAAACTGTTAGGCGGCCGGAAGGATGGTGGTTCGAACCCACCAGAGGCGCCTCGGAAGACAGGCCTGCCGATCTGCTTCTGAAAGGTCACACAGCCTTGAAAATCCTATGGAGCAGTTCTACTCTGCACATGTGGGCGGGGGGCGGGGGGGTCACCATGTGATGAAATCGACTCCATAGCAACTAACAATAGAGCAGCTCAGGAAGGTGGGAAAGAGAAAAGAGTAGGGAGAAAGTCTGTAGCCCCAAGGGACCTGTTCCTTCTACCTGTCCACCCTTTCCCTCTTAGAGTGGCCAGCTTCTGGCAGGTGCTGCAGGGAGGAAAGGAAAGAAGAGGTCTCCTGCAGAGTCCTCTAGTGCAGAGAAGGAGGAGCAGGCCTGGAGGTCAGAAGAGATAGAGAAGCTGCCCCCAATGACAGCAGGGACATGATGCTTCTTCTCCCTGCACCTCCCCCACGCCACCCCTGTACCCACCCAGACCTGGACACAACCTGTTTCTAAACAAACAGCACATGAAGCAGGTGCTAGAGGGCCCACTGATAGCCCTGGCTTACCAAGGGGGAGGGAAGAAGATCTTAGAGAAATGGAAGAGGCAATGCCCTGCTGGCTACAGGCCAGATAAGGGAAAGGGCCTGGGAAGGAAGAACGAAGGCAACTGGATAAGGGATACGGCTGCCTACTTCCTCTGCTCCCCTGCCCAGGAATCACCTGGAAGGAAGGCTGGGCTGGGAAGCTGGGACCAGGAGGAACAGAATGCCCCGGGAGTAGAAAGGAGGAAAGGGCTGAACTTGTCCTGGCCAGGATGGAAGCCAGCCTAGGTCAGTGACACCTGAGTAACAGGTGAGTCTGCCCACACCTGCTGGAGTAGATGAACAACTGTCCTGCTGCTGCAACTTCTGGCTGGTCCTACGTATAAACTGGTGACATAATTTGTGGAGCCCAGTCAAAAGGAAAATGCAGGGCCTCTTGTTTTAAGAATTTCAAGATAGCAACAGCAGAACACTGGAGTCCCTGGGTGGTACAAGTGGTTAACGAATGAGCTCAGCTGCTAACCTAAAGGATGGAGGTTCGAGTCTACTCAAAGCCCTTGGAAGAAAGGTCAAGTGATCTACTTTCAAAAAATCAGCCACTGAAAACTCTATGGAACACAGTTCTGCTGTGATACACTTGGTGCCGCCACGACTCAGAATTGACTCAGCAGCAACCGGTTAACAGCAGAACGTTAAACCAAGCACAGGGCCCTTCTGGGCGCACGGGGTTCCGTGCAACCGCACAGGTTGCAAGCCCGTGAAGCCAGCCCTGTATCGAAGACCAGTCCCTCTGAACTTTTCTCCTGGGTGTGTGAGGGTGCAGAATAGCTAGTCACCCCCCAGCCCCAGTGCGTTAGTCACAACAGGGACTAAATTCAAAGCAGACCATGACAAGTACCCTTGTTCCTCTCCCGTACTCTGCTTCTCCCTTTTTTGGCCTCAGTGCCTAGAAACTTGGCTGCTCCTGCCTTGCCCCACTGGTCTAGTGGCTGGCACCTCCTCCTTACTGTGCCTGGTGTCTGTTTGCCCATGGGCAGCCTGGCTGGAGGAAGCACCACAGCGGAAAGCCCCTGGGGGACTGTGTTCCCTTTATCTCTCAGATCTGCTTTCAAGACTGGCACAGGGAGCAACCTGTACCTACCCAACACGCCCATTCAGGGCCCAGAGTCCCTGCCTAGGTTCCGCCTAACATCACCATTATGTCACCCAGTCCTTTTTCCTTCCAAGAAAGAGGCGGGGAACAAAAGGGCTCCCAGCTAGGAGAGGGGTAGAGTCAACATTTCTTCTCCTCAGACAACTAGTCTCTTGGTTTTTTTTCTAACCACACATGTATGTGCAAGTGCACGCACACACACACACACACACACATACACATACATCATCTTCAGCTGAGCAAAGTCAGTGTGTCTACTTCCTCCAACAAAGCCCAGGGACTCTTGCCTGCACCAGCCTGACATGTCATGAGAAGGCCCTTGGAGCAAAGAGCACAAATGTTTTGGAGGCAAGGGGATGAGGGATCCTAGGGGGAAGTTGACAGAGAGGGGAAAACAGAAGAGAATTCTAAACCCAAAAGATGGTTCTCTCTCTTCCTGGGTCTTTAGCTTTGCTCCCAAAGGACAAGTTTGTCTTCTCAATGAGTTCTCCCCACAACTCTGCACCCCACCCCATTCTGTCCTACCAATCTCTCCACCTCTGACTTCTCTAAAAGAATAAAAGGCAAGAGCGCTGTCTCCCCTCCACCTTCCTTCTGTGGCCAGGCCCCAGGGGATCAGCCCCCAAGAGAGGTCGATGGCCCTTTCTCCCGGAGCTGCTGAGCCCTTCTCTGGAGACAATGGCTCAGAGAAAGGGAGGAAGAGCAGGCTGCAGCTTTATGTGCAGGGTGGCCAACAAACCATTGTCTCGGCATCAGGACAGATGATTGGTATCTCCAGTTCTGTGCTAAGGAGTTCGCCCCTTGAACTAAAACAATTCTGAAGATTTCTTCCTGATAATAGGGGTGATACCGAAATCTGGCCCCAAAGCTGAGAATTGGTTGTAATAAAACTGGTTGTAACAAAAGCCTGCTACAGCTGACAGAGTGGGTAAATCTAGTGTTTCCTTGCCAGTTCCGAAGTCACCCAGACAAACACACCAGAGAGATGACCATTCACTCACCGGCTCTTCTTTGCCGTCCCTTCTGCTTCCTCTAGCCCTGACTCCTTTCACACTCAGGAACAGGGAGAAGGTTTTCCTTTAGAACTCACCAGGTCCCTGGGGGGTAGCAATCATTAACAGCCACACATGCTGACTGGCCTTAACCCCTTCATCACTGGGTTTCCTCCAGCTGGCTGATGGACAGCCGGGTCCCCTTTCTCCAGCCCCAAAAGAGTGGCAACTCCCGCCTTGAAACCGTCGACCTGAGTAATACCACCGCTTCCCATGGGGAGAGGGAGAATGCTTCAGTCCCACCCAGTCTGCCTTACCTTATTGGAGCTCAGACGCAACCTGAGGCGCCTGTCTCTGGCACCATGCCCAATTGGATGAGCCCACATTATGAAATATTTGCCTGGCGGGCCAACAGAGAGGAGCCAGGATCTGGGGGAGGAGAGGATATTTTCATTTATTCCTGGAGGAGGGGGAGGAGACCAAGGTAGTCATAACATCCCTCACCCTGAGACAGGAGGCGGCGGGAAGAGATCCTCTGACTACTACCACTACCTCTGACTTCTCTGTCCAGGTACGATGCTTGAATCCTTGAAGGCTTCTAAGCCATTTGAGCTACAGAGCTGTTTAGCTCGAGGGTGTCTTTGCCTTCATATCTCCCTGCCCCACTCCAGAGTCTATAGCTAAGTATTGTAACAGAAGCTAAGAGGGGATACACATCCATGGACAAAGCAGTACGTTTATCTGCTAAACTGTGCAACCACTTCATATCTTAAAGGTGCAGAAATCATTTTTGCCTCTTTGGAGGATGCAGATGAAGGTGGGCAGGAATGAGTAGGGACAAATCTTCTCTTCATCCCTTTAAAAATAGGCAAGTGATTTGGTGGGAACCTAAATCCAGCATAAAAGTATCTACAAGCGGGACACATGCAAATCTATGCATATATGTGCAAATGAGCAGCTTCAGGCTTTCCAGAGCAGGCCCTGCCTGTAGGAATTTCTGAGGTTGAGAAAGAACCAAGTAGTCTCCCAATCCTCTATCAGAGCATCTCACTAGAATATAAAGACATCACTAGAGCATAAAAGAGCTCAATACATGTGTATTTATTGAACATTTACTAACGATAACGCAGAGTGCTATGGATGCAGAGATGGAGCACTACCTTTAACCTACAGTCTAGTAGGGTTTTGTGACGAAGCAGTGATGGTTTAGGGTTCCATTCCAGACCAGGGCATCTCATGCGCAGCTACCACCCATCTGTCGGTGAAGGCTTGCATGTTGCCGTGATGAACAGGTTTCAGCAGAGCTTCCAGGCTAAGACAGACCAGGAAGAAAGGCCTAGCGATCTACTTCCAAAAATCAACCAAGAAAACCCTATGGATCACAATGGTCTGATCCCATTGTGCATAAAGTCAACGTGAGTTAGGGTCAACTGAACAGGAGCTAATAACAGGGTTTTTTAACCATGATTATTAGGATATACAGCAAAATACAAGGGCCCTCTCTCTATATAACCACAGTTAACATTCCTTTCATTCTTCAGGCCCCAAATGAGTGATTGGCTCGCTCCACCTCTTGTCAATCTGGGTCTAGTAGCTGGCATCTCCTCCTTATCAGTCCTGGTTCCTGTTTGCCTATCAGTAGTCCAACCACACAGCCCAGGACCCTGGCTTAAGCTAGCCAGGGGGCCTTATCTTATCTCCTGGGCTGCTTTCCCAGTGGCCTGGTGGCTGGCTGGCCCTGGTCTCTTAAAGGGGCTGCACTGCATTCTCACCTGCTCCGTTCACCTTCCAGATAACTGCAGAGATCTGGGGAGCTCTGCCTGCAGAGGGTCAGGATTCACCACGCCACCCCTCCTCTCCCATCCTTTACAGCCAGGCTGCTACTGAAACAACTTATGGAGTTAAAATGGAGAAAGATGCTGACGTTTTCACATGCCACTTTACATGCTTATCATGTCATGCAAATCCTCTGCACCACAGTATTTCTAGCTTCCTGCCCTGATGAATGGAATTTTAAAAAAATAAAAGGTCTCAGAATACAAAGTCAAGATAGAAAAATCAATTGTATATATATTAGCAACCAAGAATTGGAAATCAAAATTTCAAAAATACCATTTACAATAATGTAAAAACTATAAAATACTTTGGGATAAATTTGGCAAAATATGTGCAAGGCCTATATACTACAAAACATTGCTGAAAGAAATTAAATAAAACCTAAAAAAAAGGAGAGAGATACTGTCTTCATGGACCAGAAGACTCAATATTATTGAAATATCAATTTCCCATTTTTTTTAATAGATTCAACACAATCCCAATCAAAATCTCAGCAGATTTTTTGTAAAAATTCATACTTTGATTCTAAAATTCCTGTGGGAGCTCAAAGGACCTGAAATAACCAAAGATCTTTGAAAATAAAGAATAAAGTTGGAGGGCTTAAACTACCCGACTTTGAGACTGACTATAAAGCTACAGTAATCAAGATGATGTGGTATTGGCATATGGATACACATGTAGATAAACGGAAGAGAATAGTGGGTCCAGGAATAAGCCCACACATAAAAAAAAAATATATGGTCAATTGACTTCAACAAAAGTGCAAAGGCAATTCATTAGAGAATGATAGTATTTATAATACATGGTAGCAGAAAATCTGGAAATCCATATTTAACTCAAAATGGATCATAGGGCTTCCTGGTTGGTAAAAGACATCAATGCATATGAGGGGGAGTGTGTCCCTTTTTGGAACGTGGAAGCTCCACGATGAGGGGACCCTCCCAGACCTTGCCCAATGTGTCTCTTCATTTGTATCCTTTTTGCTATAATAAAGCTGTAGTCACTTTCTCCCTTGCTAGTTATGCTGAAGCAAGCTGGCATGTTGGGAGCTGCCCTATGGAGAAATCCATGTGACGGAGAACTGAGGCTGGCCCCTGGCTGACACTCATCAAACAACTGAGGCTTTCTGTCCAACAACTCAAAAGGAATTGAATCTTACCAACAACCACATGAGTGGGGAAAAAAAGCATTACAGACCTCAATGTGAGAGTTAACACTATAAAATTTCTAGAAGAAAACTTGCGAAAATCGTAGTCACCTCAGGTTTGGTAGAGATTTTTTAAAAAATATGACACTAAAGATATCAACTAGAAAGAAAAGCCAATAAATTGAACTTCATCAAAATAAAAAACTTTTGCTCTTTAAAGACACTGATATGAAAATGAAAAGGTAAGCCATAAACTGACAGAAAATATTTACAAAACAAATAACTGACAAAGGACTTTAATCTAGAACATATAAAGAACTCTAACAACTTAATAGTAAGATGGCAAACAACACAATTAAAAAATGGGTGAAATATTTCAACAAACACTTCACCACAGTAGATATACAGATGTCAAATAAAGCCAATGAAAAAATACTCAGCATCTTCAGTTATTAGAGAAATGCAAATTGAAACCACAATGAGATTCCACTGCATACCCACTAGAATAGCTAAAATTAGAAGACTGACCATATCAAATGTTGGCAAGAATATGTGGGAACTGAAACTCTCATACACTGCTGGTGAGAATGTAAGATGGTGCATTTGCTTTGAAAAGAGTTTGGAAAACAGAAAAAAGGAAACACATACCTTCCATACAACTTGTTGATTTCACTCCAGGGTATTTACCCAAAAGAAATGAAAGCATATGTCCACACAAAGACTTGTATGCAAATGTTCATAGCAACTTTATTTATAATTAGCCAACAACCCAAATGTCCACCAACAGACGAATACAATGTATGTGGTACGTCAATCCAATGGAATATGCTCAGGAATAAAAAAGAAATGAGCTACACAACAAACTGTATGAATCTCAAAATAATGATGCTGAGTAAAAGAAGCCAGACCCCAAAAAATAAAAATGCATACTCTATGATCCATTTCTGTAAAATTCTAAAAAATGCAGAGCCGTGTCATATTTTAAAAATCCATAGTGATAGAAAGTAGATCAATGGTTGTCTGGAAATGGGGTAGGAAGAGGCAGGAAGCAACTTTGGGGAGTGATGGGTATGTTCATTATCTTAATTGTGGTTATACTTTCACAAAATGTATCAAATTTTACCCTTTAAATATGTGCAGTTTACTGTGTATCAAATATACCTCAATAAAGCTATAAGAAGGAAAAGGAAAGGAAAAAGAAAGCCTTCAGCTGAGTTACTGAGGCAAACAAACACAAACTCCTGGGTCCCACCCATTGGTGTTTTATACTGTGAATGGACTGTGTGTGTGTGTGTGTGTGTGTGTGTAAGTGACCAGCTTAGTCTTATGGAAATGCTGATTAAAGGCAGAGATGGACAATGGACATGGGCACTGAATCAGCCTGTATTTCTCTCATGGATTTGGATCAAACAATGCAGTAGACCTGAATATGGTCTTTATAAAAGATTATGCTTTATGACAGAGAGAAAATACCAAGTAAAACCCTTTTACAGTTCACAAAGCACTCTCATCATTATCTCATTTGATTCTCTTACGGCCGCATGAGGTAGGCAGAACAAGTATTATCACCCTCACTTTGTAAAAGAAACTGAAGCCCAAAGAGGTTAAGGATCTTGGCTAAAATAACCCACTTCAATCTGTATGCTGAGGCAAGGCTAAACTCAGGGTTTTTAACTTCAGTCCAGAGCACTTTTCTAGTTACCACACGACCTGCCCTCACCTGGTGGCCACCCGGTCTGTGTCCTTTTGCCCTGGTGCGGGTGAGTGGTGTTTAAATGTGGAAGAGCACGTGGTGCTCACCCAGCACTGGGCAGACATGCTTGAGAGTCGCCAGTGACAGAACCCAACGGGATCCCAACGTTCATTCCAATCTAGGATCAGAATGGGATCAACTAAGGGGAGAGGTTCAGTGGTAAGATAGGGAAGACTGGTAGACATGAGGGGATCCAAGGATCTAATTAGATCACACATTTAATGGGAAAGAGGAAAAAAACCAAACGCCACTCCCAAAGCAGGAAGTCTGGTGGGTGTGGAAGCAGCTGGAAGCTGTTAGAGAACTCCCCGGTCAAAGACCCTGCTGGGCTCCAGGACTTTGTCCCCACCCTCCCTCCTCCTCCCCTCTGGCACACAAGAACAGCAGCTGGCTAGGAGCCCCATTACTCTATCCCTTGATCTGAGGATAGACGCTGGGGAGAAGGATAAAACCCAGCCTGTGACCAGGGAGGCACCAAAAAACTCAGTCATCAAGATTAATAACATTTTAATGCAAATATTTTTAAAAGAAAAATTAATGCAAAAGTATGAAATATCAACATTTTAAATAAACACAGGATTGGTATTGCTGAATTTTCCTTTTTCCTTGGGCTCTGATGTGGCTTGGAGTGGCACTGTTATTGATCTTATCTTTATTTAAAACGTAGATATTTTGTTCATGAAATTTTTACATGAATTTTGATTCTAAAAAAAATTGCATCAAAATATAATTTAACTCGATTACTGACTTTTTTGACACCACCTTAAATTTTGCAGCTGAAGAGAATATACCCACTCCTCACTTTTTGACATGGTTCGCTTTCAAAGACCAGGTCGTTTATGCAAAAATGTGCATTTCCCAGGGATCAGACAGCAGCCCAAGAAACCCAGTCAAAGTGAGGCATTGGCAGCCCAAGAAGCCCAGTCAAAACCTTAAGTGGGCCTTATGTGTCTTACCACAGGCAGCTGTTACTTTTGCCTTGCCCTTAGGCATCTGTTACCACCAGACATACAACATTAACATGCAAAATAGTTAGATAGTAGATTTTTTACTATTGTTGTAAATGGGAAATATGGGATAATAAGATAGCTGGTAAGTGAGGAGTAGGTGCACTTCACTTACCCTAGTTAGCCTTGCTTGTGGCAGAGGCTGGGGGCAATGGAAGGGAGACAGAAAGACTGGACAAGTCTCAAAAGGGTCAGAGAAAGTCCTAAATTCTTCAAAAAACCTCAATGCATAACAACAAAGAAGGGCTGAGGAACTTCCAGATTGAAGGAGAATATAGTCTCGCACCACATAAAGTCCATTCGGGTAACGTCCCACAGCATATATATCGGTGGTCCCACAAGGTTATAAGAGAGTCCAGGAATCCTGATCAAAGAACAGGACATAGCAGACATAACTGGATGTAGCGAACGCAACAGCTTTCCACGCTCAGCACTTGTTTCTCATGTCTCTTGTATACAAACGATTATGCTGCCTGGTACAGTAAATTGCAGACAGAGATTATTTGTCCCAGCAAATAATTCGATACGCGTACAGCGTCCAAATCACATAATGTCATATTTCACAGAACATATCATGAACTTCAAGTGACACACGACTATAAAGACAGATGATCCTGGGTTGGATTATAGTGACATTGTTAGGACAACTGGTAAAATTTAAATACGGGCTGTATATTACACAGTAGAATCAATGTTAAATTTCTTGGATTTTTTCATTGTACTATGGTTTTTATGGTTATGCAAGAGAATGTCCTTGTTCTAAAAGGGAAAAAAATAAAAAAAGATGAAGCAAGAAGGGCCAGAGGGTGATGACAGCTGCCTGAGTACTCTCTCTCCAGCCTATGTCTCCTCCACTTCCAGGCAGTCCCAAGAGGGGACAATCAGAAGTGATGACGATAGAAAGTCTTATCCAGAAGACAGGGTATCGGGGGGCTGGTTGAGCATTTTCCTCTTGAAACAAGAATTAATCACGAAATCCCAAATCACTTCTCATCTTCCCAGGAAGACTTGACAACTAGCACAGAAAGGCAAAGAAAATTAACACCTACCCAAACCATCACACTAGCCAATTCTGTATGGCCGCCCTGCTGTTACAGAGCAGGAACTGGAGCAGCCAGGTAACTAGCCCCAGGCTACACAGTTAGGAAATGGGAGAACTGGGATTAAGCCCAGGACACTCTTCAGGGCCAGCTGTCTTTCCACTTTATGTTAGTTGTGCAATTCAAAATTCCCTTCTCATGCATCATTCTACAAGCTAATCCCTTAGTTTATTTTTACTGAGTTGAATCTGCATTGGCCTTGAGGTTTTTGGCTCTGGAGTCTGACTGCCCCAGTTCCAGCACTGGCTCCACCAGTTCTACCTACGGGACTTCGGGCAAGTGACTGAACCTCTCTGTGACTTCATCCCCCTATCTATAAAAAAAGGGGATATTATAAACACCTACCTTATGGGTTGTCATAAAGCTAAATGAGATTATAAAAGCAGAGAATTTAAGAGTTCCTGGCACCTAGTAAATGTTCAATAAATGCCAGTAACCGTTATTGTCTGTCTGCATCTCCCTTGGACTGTTCACCCCTAGGAAACAATGATCAGGCCTGATTATGACTATAAAACCTGTGAGCACTTTGACACATAAAGATGGATGCTTAACGATTGTTCATAAAGAAGTTATTCGTCAAGATAGCACCTAGAGATCCCTATGCCCAGTTTGCAATGACTTTAAGCCACCACCCACCTCAGATCAAGTGATCATTTGAGGCAGTCTCCTGTCCCCCTGTTCTTAAACCTGTTGCTTTAAGTTGACTCCAATTCATGGTGACCCCATGTGTATAAGTGTAGAACTGTGCTCTACAGCATTTTCAAGGGCCTTTCTTCTGAGGTACCCCTGGGTGAACTTAAACTGGCAACCTTTTGAGCACGTTAACTGTTTGCACCACCCAGGGACTCCCCCATCCTTAGAAGCCAGGATAATCAACACCTGAGAATCTCAAATGGGAGGGAGGTCTGCCCCTAGCGTGCTTTGTACTAGGAAGGTGAATTTTTCTCCATGTTATATCACACCTGGAAGGTGAAAAGCAAGTCACCTCGAGCAGCAACATCACCTGGCAGAAAGCGCTGACTGAGAAGACCAGGGCTCCAGCATTTGCTGAACCCATCCAGCTATGTAATGTGAGCAAGTGAAAGGTAAACAATAGGTCAGGTAAGGCCGCTGAGTCCTGAGCACTTTGGGGTCTCCAGAGAAGGCCCCTCTCTAAAGTCTAATTTACCATTTGGACACCCTCTCCCCAATTTAGACATGTGGGTTCAACCGAGAAGGACCCACAAGCATGAGAAGGAAAACCACCAACAAATTATACATCTAGGGGGCTGAAGAGGGGCAGACCAAGGGCGGGGTGGCCAAAGGTCAGACAGCAGTCAGATTCAGCCAAGATGGTCCTTCCACGACAAAGGCAGACCAGAGCAGGGCAATTTTCAAACTATAAACAGAAACTCAAGAAGCCAAAACCACCCACCCACACACCCACATACCCACACACTTGTGTGATGCTGAGGGTAAAGTAGAGAAGGTACAGAGTGAGTGTGCGCAGAGAGAGCTGTGGGAAGGGGGAAGTGAGGGAAGGAAGGCGGGTGTGTGTATTCTGGTGTACATGGATGCAGGGTCCAGGTTTTGTGGGGACCGAAGTTTATACAATTTGGGAGGTCCTCATTAAGAAAAAGAACACAAATACAAATTAGATAGGGCCTTAGAAGGGGCCTATGCGAGTGAGGGGCTCTGAATCTAAGCTGCCTGGCTTCACAGTAAACTCACTTCCCCACGCGCACATACATGTACACACATGTGCACACACACACCTGCATCTCTGAACACTGGCTTATATGCCCACACTGCATATGAGCACTATTTCTCTTTCTTTTCACATGGTACTTTGGCCTGATCTGATTTTTTTTTTTTTTAATGGCAGAGAGAACGAATCAGAGTCCCACACCTTGGAATTAAATTCCTCTCTACCTCAGCACACTGAGTATTTGGGTATTATCTGCCCCCCTCCCCCATCACCCCAGTACTTCACATGGTCACTACCAGGGCCTGAGTCACTCCCTACCCCACACACTTGGCTGTGGGCAGCCCCAGCTTCCCCAAAGGGCATTGCCTGAACCCTCCAGGGAGCCAGAGGGGTGGAGCTCTCCCCATGCCTGGCCCCTTGCATTCCAGCCCTGCGCCCAGAGTTTGACCTTCCCTGTGGCTGGCTGCAGATGTGCTCTGTGTTACCAGAACAGCCTGCTCCTGGGCCCCCCAGGCTCTCCTCTCCTCCACTCAGAGACACCCCCACCTCACTGACTCAGGGGAGTCAGCCAGATCAGAGGGAAACGCTCAGGTATCCAGCCACCCTCCACACACCCGTTACAGCGCAGGGCCAAGAGGGCCTGCCTTCTCCCTCCTCCTTGCAGTTGCCATTCTTCTGCTCCGTGCCTGGTGCTACTGTGGCTGGTGGTAAGAGGTTTGGGGGTGAGGCATGAAGAGGGGTGGTAATAAAAAGGACAACATCATGAAAAGGACAAGAGAAATGAGAAAGATGGGCAGACTGATTTGAGAGACCAGAGTAGAGACAGACAGGTTCAGATGGAGAAAGTGCCTGACTCACATCACTCTTCCTAAAAGATCTCCGGGCTCTAACATCACTTGTCTCTGTGATGTGACATTTAACTCCTTAGAACTATCTTCTGATAGGAAAATACATGGCTTTTCTTTAAGTATAAATTGTTTTTCCCTCACTGGAAAATCTCAAGACAAAGACTAATTCTCTTCCCTCTTTAATTTGCCTCTTTCCAACAAAACCTTCTACTATGTGTAAGGCAGAGCCCTGGTGGCGTAGTGGTTAAGCATTCAGCTGCTAACCAAAAGGTCTGCAGTTCGAATCCACCAGGCATTTCTTGGAAACCCTGTGGGGCAGTTCTATCCTGCCATATAGGGTTGCTATGAGTTGGAATCAACTCAACGGCAATGGGTTTAATGGGCTTATGTGTAAGGTACATAGCTGTCCTGGAGAAGCTGACAACATCAGGTGGGGTTTTGTCCTGGATCATCTGGGATAGACTGCTTAGTTCCCTAATCAGAGAGGGAGAGGAGGACGGATGGTTGAGGAGCCAGACTGCCTGGGTTTGAATCCCAGGTCTGCTCCTTACTAGCAGTGGGACTTTGGCAAAGTTATTCAATCTCTCTATGCCTCAATTTCCACCCACGTGAAATAGCCATGACACCGAGGTAGGCCCTGTGCTCTTCAGTGATACTGCTATGATCCCGGTAGGCCTTGCCAGTCCCTGTGGGCAGGCAGGAAAAGAGCTGAACAAGAGGGGTCAGGGGTGTAAGCTCTCCAAGCCCAACTCGTGTAGGCTTGGAGGTCCAAGAAGGGCTAACATGTGACGGGAAGTACTAATCTCTTTCTACAAACTGCCTTCCACCTAGATATCCACATAGGAACAGTGGTAATACCTAAAACAGCGATAATACCTGAAACCTAAGCCCATTCTCTCAGATACAGATGATTGGTCCAGGGGCAGCCAGCTGATCCCAGCTCGGCCAAAATTTCTCACCAGGGATGGAAATTGGAAACAAGGGAGAAAAGAGATCGGTCCTTCTCCAGGTAGCTGAACTGGTAACTAGGGGCTATTGGAGACCATCTTTTCCATCCTGTGGAGTGACCAGGGAATAGGTGGCCCCTCTGCAGCAGGAGAAAAGAGTGAAGCCAGCACACCAAGAGGAGAAAAGACAAGACAGTCCTTGTGGCATTCAGCTTCTTCTAATTTGTTCCTGGGATCCAGCCATTTCTCTGGCCTTGAGCTCTGAGAGACAGCCTAGTACCCTTATAACAATATCCCCTTTTGGGCTCAAGCTGGTTGAATAGGATTCAGCTACAATACCCAGAAGTCCTAACTAACACCAGTGGGAGATGACTTCCGGAGAAGCCCACGTCTCATCTAGACTTCGTATATGTGGTCAACGTGAGGAAGGGAAGGAAGGCAAAAGGGAGGAAGAAGGGAAAGGAACTGGGAAGTTGCCTAAGGGCAGCAATAAAGGGTGCTGGGAGAAGTTGACCAGCTTAGAGATCAGGCCCCTTGAGAGCACAAGAATGAAAGGCCAAAGAAAGCAGACAAGTTTATTACTACCCAGCTGAAAAAGGTATCTAAGATATTTAAGAGGGAGCTGGCAATGGGAGAAGAGGGTGTGTCCATACAAGTGAGTTAAGATCTCGAGGGAAAGTGGCAGGTGAGAGCTGCTGACAGAAAGACTCGGGGAGTTCGGAGCAGGCGGCCAGCGAGCTGACACATCTTTGAGCTATGTTCCCAGAGGCCAGCCATTCAGGGGAGAAAAAAATCTTGCCACCGTTCTCCTGCATTCATCAAAGCAAATCGTGATTCTTTGCTGTCTTAGAGCCTCACAGTTCTTGCAGGCCAAGGGATCCAATTTGCCCCTCAGAAAAACCTACCTCCCCGGCACCAACTCCATGAGCTAATGGTCTCTTTCAGAAGATTTCCCCCATCTGTTCTCTAGCTGGCTGCAGCAGATGTTCTTTGTTCCTACGACAATTAACCTACCGCCCTTATTAATGGGTGTCTTCCTGGTGAAGGGTACAGCACAGGCCTCTCCCCGACCATAGTGCTGGCCCCTATGCTGATTAGGGCTCACTGATGGCAGGTGCCTCGCCTCAGAGGAAAGCCATAAACACAGGACCCCTGAGAGCCATGTCCCTGAACATTAAGAGTCTAAATCTTGCCTGACCTAGAGATGACCCAGAAATGGAAGTCCCCACCTGACTGCACTTAGAAGGAGGGAGAGTGAGGTTATCTATGCCATTACCCAGACAACAGACCAACGTCTATCTTTCCAATGAAGTGTTAAAAGCCCACTGTATCTTCAGCAGATTGAATTAGCACTTCATTTGACCTTTCTTTCATATCACTAATGAAGACCAGTGAGACCCCTAATTGAATTCTCCCTATTTCAAGCTGCACTTCACTCTCTGTATCTGGTGTTTGTGACCCTTCTAGACAGTCCTTGTCTCAAGACCAGTCCCTACTCAAGGCAAGACTACCTTCCCCAGTGCAGCAGTGGGCGGGGCTGCGGCAGCACAGCGTGTCCCACGGGTTCTCACGGGAGTGGTTTTCACTGCGGATGATGCTTCACTTACTAAACCCAACTTGACCCCATTTGTTCTTGGCTCTCACAGCCCCCACAAAGCCAGCTGGATTTGACTCGTAAGCCACAAAGTCGACTGAACATTGGTTTCCTCTCTTCTGAGTCTTTAGCCTACTGGGATCCCAGATGTCAATGTATAAATAAGAACAGCCAATAAAGTCTCCTCCCAGATGTGCGGAAAGTGCCTCCCTAATCAGGGAAGACGCCAAAATCTGAGCTTCCCACTTTACCCCCAACCTTCTGCGCTCACCCCTAGAGATGCAATGGGTGCCATACTTCCAGGAAAGATGCTAGCTTCGGGGACAGGCAGACCTGGACGAGAAGCATGGCCAATGCTTTAGGCAAGTTGCTGATGCCCTCTGAGCCCTAGCTTTCTCAACTGTAAAATGGGAATGCTAAATCTGACCTCCTGGGGTTATATGAAGCACTACAAGACCACAAAGCCTTCATAGCATTCCAAAATCCAAAAAAAAAAAAATCTGAAAATTGGAAGTTTTTTCCTAACTCAGCTGGTGGCAAAACCTGACCTGACTTGAACCTATTTGGCGGCAAAGCACAACCTTCACGAGCAATGGGTTCTTTATAGCCTTTATTTGTCGCACTTATGTCACTACTGATAAGTCCTGCCGCAGGAACATTAGCATGTTTGGTTAGGGAGTTGCTCAGACCCCATAGAGGTTTTATATAATACATAGTATGTGTACGGTGTTAGTGTTCTACACGCACAGGGCCCGGGGTTTCAGCTAACCAACAGTGGGGCTGTTTATGCCACTCCTCCAGCCCCTGAACACAGGGGTTTCAGGAGAGTCACCGGAGTTATTTAAGCTAAGGATGTTCACAGCCCTTCAAAGCACTTACATCATCACCAATCTGGACTGAGTCCCTGGTTCCTGCAGCCTTGGGCAGGCTCCCCAGAAGGTAAGTCGGCAGGGGAAGGGAAGGGGATCCAAGATCAGCCCATCAGCGCATGAGAGTCTGCTCCCTTTCCACCCAGGACAGAGCTGGCAGCGGCAGTGTGTTGTTGTTATCCGGCTGGACTTCAGGTATAGACATGCCTGAAAATTCTGAACATGCCTCTCTCCTCCCCACCTCATTGGGTTCCAGCCCTCTCTCCACCCTTCCACCCCACCATCACCCCACAACTCAATTGGCACCACCTAATGCCTAGGGGCGTTCCCAGGGGAAGAAGTGACTGAGGGGGTGGGGACTAAGAAGGGGAGCCGAAGTGTGTGAGGAACTGGACTGAAGGAGGGAAAAGATGCTGAGTATGAGGGGAGGATGAAGATGGGATGCTCTGAGGTGAGAAGGAAACACAGCCAACACACAGCGGAACAGGTTTGGCGCATTTTTCTTGATGCTGTTTCGTGGCCCTGGGAGGCTTTTTAAAGTGGGAAACCAGCCCCGGCCAATAAGAGTGAGCAATGTTGAGCAATTCCTCTTCTCCCGTCTCTTGGCTCTTGTCGAACCTTTTAGAGACTTACTCATGGTCGTTGGGACTCTGGGACCCTGCCAAGGCACAGTCATCCCAGTGGGCTTCTCCATTCTGACCCTGGATCTACTCTGTTTGAGAACATCCAGCTCTGGCCTGCCACCTAGAGCCAATTTTCTAACAAACATACAATTGTTGGACAATGTTGCTGTGAGCTGGTAGGGAGTCAGCCCCTGACTCATAGTGATGCCATGCAAAACAGAACGAAATGCTGCCCGGTCCCGGGCTATCCCCATGATTGGTTGTGGATCGGACTATGGTGACCCAGAGGATTTTTACTGGGGATTAACGGACTGTAATTCTGAAAGAGGTAGTAGGCTCTCCTTTGCTGAGTGTGGCAAGGTCTACTTACAGTTCTTAGAAAGACCCCACTATCCATCAAATGGAGGCCTGCCTGTTGCTATCAGGTTGAACAGGTTTCAGTGGAGCTTCCAGACTAAGACAGACTAGGAAGAAAGGCCTGGTGACCTACTTCTTAAAAATCAGCCAGTGAAAACTCTATGAGTCACAACGGCCCAGTCTCGTTGTGCATGGGGTCAGCATGAGTTGAAAGCCGACTTGATAGCGGCAAACAACATCTGTCAAATGGGAGAGCTGAGGTACGTAGAGCTAAATGAGGAATCCCAGGCCCAGGGATGGCAGTGAGTTTCCCAAGACCACACAAGAGTGAGAGACAAAGCTGGCCCTGGAGTCCAGACACTGCTTTCCACGGCCTCGCCATGGCAAGGATGGCGACATTTTTAAAGGTTCTAGTCACGTCCTTGTTGGTCTTCACACTCAGAAAAAGCTATGCTGAATAGTTAATACCTTCTGCCCTTCTGTCTTGAACATCTCAGAAGAGATTCTAACCTCCAAGAATTTGGCTGTGCTCCTTGACTCTGTCTGGGCCCCAAATTTCCCCACAGTCAGGATATAATCCTCACAAAGCCTCACTGGCGAAAGCCACCACAAGAGTGACCAGCGATGGGCTCAGAGAACCACTGCCTTTCCCATTGTCATTTACCTACCCCCAAAAGGTGGAGCCATCAGAGGGACCATGGAGGGGGGCTACAGTGCGACAGCTCCTCAGGTGGCCAAAAAAACCCGTTGCCGTAGAGTGGATTCTGACTCATAGCGATCCTATAGGACAGAGTAGAACTGCCCCATAGAGTTTCCAAGGAGCACTT
Organism: Elephas maximus indicus; assembly: GCF_024166365.1. Classification (NCBI taxonomy): domain Eukaryota; kingdom Metazoa; phylum Chordata; class Mammalia; order Proboscidea; family Elephantidae; genus Elephas; species Elephas maximus. The sequence goes on from NC_064836.1 coordinate 13,523,918, forward strand.
GGTGGATTCGAACTGCTGACCTTTTGGTTAGCAGCCGTAGCTCTTAACCACTGAGCTACCAGGGTTTCCCCTCAGGTGGCAGAGATCTTTAATTTGCACTTCTTGGATCCTTTTTTACTTTGCCTTTTCCCCTCAGCCAGTTCGGACAGGTCTACAGTGTCTGTCATCAGTCATGGATTCAGCTTTTTCTATAGCACTCTTCCTACAGGCTGTGCCCTTTCCTGGCCCTTCACTACCCAGAAACCTTTGGGAGAGGAAACTCTCACATGCTAAAGGCCCACTGTTTCCTTTAGCAGTTTGTCCCACCTCTCTCTGCCTCAGGAAAGCTTCAGGGGCTGCTACCCACTCCCCTAAAACTCAACAACTTAAGTAGAAACTTGGAGTCCCTGGGTAGTGGAAACAGTTAACCCACTTGCTTCTTACTGAAAGGTTGGAGGTTCCAATCCACCCAGAGATGCCTCAGAAGAAAGGCCTGGGGATATACTTCTGAAAAATCAGCCATTGAAAATTCTATGGAGCACAGTTCTACTCTGACACACGTGGGGTTCCCATGGGTCAGAACTGACTTGACAGCAATTGATTTCTGGCTGAGTAGAACCTTGGCTGCCTTCCTAGGCTAGGAGGGCTCTTTTTGCAGTGCGTGAAAATGCAGTGGAAATAATCAGAAAATTCTTACTTACAAAGAAGATCCCGGGCACCTGCTTTCAGAAAAGGGGTTCTAGAATGAACTTCAAAAAATAGCATTTCCTTTAACTTCCAGGTTGACTTCAAACTGTTTTTCCCCTAAAAGGTTTCTCTCATACAAGTCTGCACAAATGTGCGCACCCAACCACATGTTTCTGGCAGCTGGGGATCTGCCTGGGGATTCCCACATACTTGTTGCTATTCTGGACCTGAATCCTCAGAAGGTAGAAGAACTCACTCTAATGCCTCTAGGAGCCTCCAAATGTTGAAAAGCTCTAGTCTTTTCTTGAGAGCTTAAGGAGATCCACAATTTTAAAAACTGACGTCAAGATTTTTAAATGCCCCTGACTCTTAACCATCCAGTTAAAAAGGTATTTCCAAATGATCAACATTGGACACCAAGACCCCAAATGTAAAGTACACCTCATGCTGCTCTCATAATTTGATCCACAAATCCCCATGGTCTGTAAGGAGCTCATTTCCAAGAGATGGCTGTGGGACTAGGAACTGACTAGGAAGGAAAGTCTCTGATCCCCACCATATGGGACACCTTTGCCAATGGCCTCATCCCAGAGGTAGGAACCTCCCACAACTTAACAATGGGGAGACAGAGAATAGACGAGTGAGGTTAGCACATTCCAAACACCCACAAGAAAAAAGTAGTGTTAAGAAGCTCAGAATCCAAGTCTTCTGATTCGTACACCGGGAATCTGCCCCAAAGAGCCCTAACAGGGAGATTCTGTCTACTTGGAGAATGTCTTGCCTGGAGACGAGACTTTTGGATTTCATAGACCAGGAAAATCTAAAAAAATGAAATCTGAGGAACCAATATAAGGTTACCAATTTTTTATTTTGCCAAATAAGGGCATTTTAAAAGCCTAACCGACCATCCACTCTCACCATCAGCTCATGAAAAGAATAAGAAAGCCATAACCTCAAAATAAATATTTTAGCACATCTCCTGCCCCCAGAAAGAGTCCTCTAAACTGAACATATTGGGCTTTGTGGGGAAAAAAAATCAGAACTTTTTTTCTCATTTCTCCTCAGACCAGTGAAAGCTGTCACCGGGCCAGATGACCTTTCCATGTCCCATTTACCTCAAGCCTAAAAATTAAGAAAATGACCTAAGCTTTGGAGATGTAGACCTTTCTGGGAAACCTAAGCTGGGCAATGTAGGAAGGAGGAGATCAGCAGGCAGACTATCCTTTGCATATGGAAAAGCACTCTGTCAGTTACAAAGCATGAACAAATGTTGGTTGTTAGTTTACAAATGGACTCTTCAGGGCACATCTACCTCCAAGTTGGACTTCCCAAGCTTCTGTGAGCCCCTGAATTTTACCGTCCCCTTGCCTGTTCACAGGATCCAGGGAGCAGAGAGAGGAAGACCATCTGCTGCCAAATCAACAACTATCTGTGAGATAAAACAGGCCTCTAAGGGGTTAGGAGCCCTGGTGGTGCAGTGGTTAAGTGTGCAGCTGCTAACCAAAAGGTCAGCAGTTTGAATCCAGCAGCCACTTCTTGGAAACCCTACAGGCAGTTCCACTCTGTTCTATAGGGTGGCTATGAGTCAAAAGTGACTTGATGGCAATGGGTTTGGTTTCAGTTTTCTGAGGGGTCAGAAAACAGCAATCAGCAACATAATATAGGCTCACTGATGCCTTTTCAGTTGTTTGATTAGGAGCCCAGGAGTGGAGGACTGACTCCATTCCAGGGAGCTATTTCCCACTCAGCCTTCCCTAGGGTATGGCTCTTTTCTCATTACTCTGATGCAGACGGAGTCCCTGGGTGGTGCAAACAGTTAACAGGCTATCTGGAAGGTTGGAGGTTCAAGTCCACTCAGAGGTGCCTTAGAAGAAAGACCCCGTGATCTACTTCCCAAAAAATCTGCCATTGAAAGCTGTATGGAGCACAGTCCTATCCTGATGCACGTGGAGTCGCCGTGAGTCACAATCAGTTCAACAGCAAGTGGCCTGATGGACAAAGCAGGTGGGATGAATAAGTAGAGGGAAGGAGGTACAGACGGGCACTGAATTAGGAGCTGGATCTCGATTCCAATCCTTGCCCTTCTGCTGACTAGCCTTTAGCATCTTTCAGCTCCAGTTTCCTCTTCTATATCGTAGGCATAAGTCTGGCCCTGTCTCTGTCCCCACAGTTAGACTGTGAGATCTCTGAGGGCAGGAGCCAGGTCTTATTCCTCTTTATATGCTCAATACTAAGCAGAGTGCCTAGGAAAGAGTAGGTATTGGTAAACATCTTCTGAATTGAGCCCGAGCGGGAGCATGCAATGAGAGCACGCTCCAAGCTGGGAAGCACTGCACGACTGAGCAAAAGCAGGGGTTATTATTATTCTGTTGGCCAAAATTACACACATCATCTACCAAATACACAAAGACACTTGAAATTCTCTTTGGGAGTAGCTGGTGATAAAAATTAAAAAATATATTTTTTAAATGCCCATGGTTTTAAAAATAACCAGACTGTTCAACCTATTAATTATATTGTCTAACAAGTGGCTATGTGACTGTTGCCTAGATTCAACTGCACTGTAAGATTCCTTGTGCTGAAAATGTGTTTTCACTGCCCTTTTGCCTGGCCCACACAGCTTCCCATACGTTTATCTCATTATACTCCGAAGTCAAGAGGCCAACCTTGGTCTTCTCACCTATTCTGAGTTGTATCCATATGAGAGTTGAGATCCTAGGCTGGCTGCAGTTTTGGGATGGGTCAGAGTTTAGGACTTTCCAGATTCCTCTCCTTATTCTTTTCCATTCCACCCCAAGCCACACCCCTAGCTCTCTCCACTAGCTTCTGACACATCTCTCACCTCCCCAAATCTGCTTTTCAAAAGCCACCTCCAGCCTCTTGCTGAGCCACATTCAGTTGGCCCACCCACCGTTCCAGCCGGATCCAGCCTCACAGCAGGGCCGGTGACTGGGGAGCCACAGAGTCTTGGCAGCTCTGCCAGGCTGCCCACCCACCAGCCTCTGTATGCCATAGTTCTCCAACTCTGTTCCTTGCCACTGAGAAACATCAACACCACACAAACCCTAGAAGATGGAGCCACATTCAGCCAGCCTTGCCCACCACCCACCAATCTCCTCCCCACCCAAATGTCTGCTTTCAGGCAGGGTGCCAAGTCCCCCCAGGTGCTGGCTTCCATCCTGCCCAGTTCAGAGGCCTAAGAAGAAAGGGCTCCAGGCACTTGTCTCTCATAGCTTTGATCCCTGTAGGCCAGTTCAAGCTTATTCCACATCACACCCATGCTGGAATCCATACCAGGTACACCTTCCCACCAGGCAGACAGCTGCCAGACTTACAGTTAGTTTTATCAGGAGGGGTTTGAGGTCCTCTAAAAACCAGGTCTCACACTAGGAGCATTAGTCTTCTGGACACATAATCTTCTCTAAATACCCTCTGCACCCCCTGCCCCGATTGAGGAAATATTGTAGAAGCCAGATCTTTTCTCTAATTTTTGTTAGCAGGCACTGAAAACCAAAAACCAAACCCACTGTCCTCAAGTCAATTCTGACTCATGGTGACCCCATGTGTTACAGAGTAGAACTGCTCCATGGGGTGTTCTTGACTGTGATCTTTACAGAAGCAGATAGGGAGACGCTGAGGAAGATGGATAATTACTGACATCCTAATCTGTGAGGAGGGAAAGAGGGCCTGTATGAAAGGAAGGAAGGTAAAAGAAGAGTTGCTTCCCATTGAAGTGCCCCCACCATACTCACACACATACACACACACACTCGTTCTCTCGCTCTTCTGAATTATCCTCTTGGCCAGACATGTGCGTCTTTCTCCCCGGTCTTCTGCACTAGAAGTTTGGATAGCCCGAGTTCTTCCTCGTCCAGGTCCCCAGTCCCCAGATTTTACCTTCCATGCTGGAAGAAGCCAGGAGTCAACAGGGAGGCGCAGACTGCTAACTGGCAAGGAATGAAGCAATACTCTAGATCCAAGGAGTGGCCGATGCAGCTCCCATGAGAAGGAAGGAGACAGGGAGGGAACCCGGGAGTCCAGAATCTCCCCAGCCTTCCAGGAAGGCTCTGGTGCCAGCTCTCTCCCTGCTCCAGTGCTGACTGAAAACAGGGAAACGTCTCCCGATAAGGCTGAGTCTGAAATCTGAAACTGCAGGTTGGCCCAGTCCTACATAAACACACTCACACCCGCAGCTCCTCGGATTTGATGGCTTCCCGCCCTCTCCTTCCCCTCGTTCCCCACCCACTCACTCCTTGGTAACACCAGACAGCCCTCTAGCTGCAGCTCTTCCAGAAACCCTGAGCCAAGCAGAGCAGAGCAGGCAGGGAGAAAGACCTGTCCGGTGCTGCCTTCTCCCAAGGCCTCCAGCAGTCCACATACCTTAGCGGAGCTCGGGGTCACAGCAGTAAAAGTGATGAGGTTTCTAGCTTAGGAGCAGAGATTTTTGGACTCATCCTCCACATCAAGGAAAAATATTCTCCCAGGGATCTGCTCGATTCCAAATAACTGGGTCTGGCATGTATTAATTGCTAAACTGACCCATTCTGTGGCTTCAATGAGCAAAAGACACCTTCCCCTCCCCTCCCCTCCCCTCCCCTCCCCTCCCCTCCCCTCCCCTCCCCTCCCCTCCCCTCCCCTCCCCTCCCCTCCCCTCCCCTCCCCTCCCCTCTTGTTCCTTTCTTCTCTTCCAGTTTTCTGCTTATGGCTTTTATAGGGCTGTCCCCTTTCCCTTATGCTTCCACCGGTAATAGAATCACAGTGACAACTGCTTCATTTTGCAGAGGAAGGAGCTGAGGCCAGGAAGATGCAATGTCTTGGCAAAGCCAGGACCAGACCCCATGAGTGACTCCCAGCCCAATTTAGCATCTTGGGCGGTAGAATGGAAAGAGGAGACTTTAAAAGTCAGATGAAATCCTGCTTTAATACAACTCGATACATACAGTTGAATCACTGATTGTAAGAAAAGTCACTTAACTTCTCTGATCTGAGATTTCCTTGTTTGTAAAAGAAGTCTAATGATAGAACCCCCGAGAAAACAAAGAAGGTAACAGTAAAACGCAGTTGGCACACAGTAGGCATTCAATAAACACTGCCCTGCCCCTCTGTCCTCTACTCCACGCTACTTTTCATTAGCTTACTTCTTACTCAGAAGGTACCTCTAACTTGCCCTTAGTATTTACTGTTCTTTCAGGTGCTGGTTTAATGTTTCTCGTTCACCATCTTTATGTCAGGCTATTAACATCTGTAGTTTTCTCTGTACAGTAATCAGAATGCAATGCTTCATTTCAGTAAAGGAAACCTTTGATCTACGTGCCAAGGTCACGGGCAGAGACTGGCACTGAAGCGCTCCCTGCAGAGATACCCCACCTCTCCATCTCCAGGCTCCATGCTGCAGTTCTGGGGGTCCAACCAGCCTCTGCCCTCACCTCAGCGTGTCTAAAATCAATTTAAGATTGCCCACTCACTGTCTAAATATATCATAGTATCGATACAGAACAATCTCCAAGTTCCAGTAAATGAAAATAGAGAGGAACAAAGTAATTAATTTAGTATGCTGCCATTTGAGTTAAAAATAATTTGTAACTACCAATATGATTATATTTGCCTAGAGCAGGGGTCAGCAAACTTTTTCTGTAGATAGTAAATCTTTCTTCGTGGGCCATGTAGTCTCTTTTGGTTACAACTCAGCTCTGCCACTGTAGCCAAAAGCAGCCATAGAAGACACATAAATGAATGCATGTCAACAAACGAGCATGGTGTCTTCCAATAGAACTCCATTTGTGGGCACTGGAGTTTGAATTTCATATCACTTTTTCATGTCAAAAAAATGTTGTTCTCATTTTGGTTTTGTTCCAACCACTTAAAAACGTAAACACCATTCATAGCTCGCAGGCCACCCCAGAACAGGCAGTGGGCTGGATTTGGCCTTCAGGCTGCAGGTGGTCAACCTCATGCCTAGAACATCTCATGAAGCACACATGAGAAACTGCTAACGGTGATGTAAAAACTGACTTCTACCAATGCCACCATAACTCTCTCTGTCAAACAAGCCAAACTTGACTCCCCCTTTCTTCACCCAGCAGTAATCAGTATCCAAAATCTCCTGGCCCAGTTCACCAAAGTGCCTCAGCCCACTGCTTGCTGGGTGCCCTCTAGTGGGCTGCAGCTCACAGCAACCTCATGTATAACAGAATGAATCACTGCCTGGTCCTGCACCATCCAATAGTAGGTATATTTGTGCCATACAATTGTAGGTACATTTGAGCCCATTGCTGTGACTGTGTCAATCCATCTCATCGAAGGTCTTCCTCTTTTTCACCGATCCTCTACTTTACCAAGCATGATGTCTTTCTCCAGGGATTGATCCTCCCTGATAACATGTCCAAAGCAAACGAGACTAAGTCTTGCCATACTTGCTTCTAAGGAGCATTCTGGCTGTACTTCTTCAAAGACAGATTTGTTCATTCTTCTGGCAGTCCATGGCATATTCAATATTCTTCCCAACACCATAATTCAAATGTGTCAATTCTTCTTGGGTATTCTTTTTTCATTGTCCAGCTTTCTCATACACATGAGGTGGTTGAAAATATCATGGCTTGGGACATTAGTCATCAATTACTCTTCCATACAGTCCTAGTATATGTATGGTCTTTACCACTCAATTGTCTTTTACATCCAGGCTTGTATCCTCAGCTTCCAAAAGAGAGACTGAAGCTTTTTAAAGGCGGGGACTACTTATTGCAATTCCTTGTCTTCCCCTCAGTTCTTCCACCAGTGCTTTGCAGCACCTAGTAGGAATGCGATAAATAGTTGCTTGATTGCTAATCTCCCAGTCGGCTAGAGAAGGTCTGGGATACAGGAAAAAGATCCAGCCCAGGGCTGCAGGAGTACCCACCTAGAGTACAGCGTGATTCTGAGACACCCGACAGTGCACAAATGCTCGTAGACTTTGGAAAAGTTCATAGGAAAGAATATTTGAGGACAGGGATGATGTCAGAGGCTTATCAAAGTAAAAGGGGCTCTGCTTTGGAGAACCAAGTCAGGAAGTTGCAGCGGCATTTTTCCCTTCTTTGATCCCTTGGCCTGGTAGGAAAGCCCTCCATCCTCAGCTAGGGGGTTTAGTGATCACAGAATCAGGGTCTCCCACATTTGGGAGGGATCTTGGCACTAAGACTGCCTCCCACCAAATGCAGGAAAAGCACTCACGGCACCTGTGAAAGCTGATCATCCATCTGCTGTGTCAACACCCTCAGGGAGGGGCTGCTCCCTGTTGTTGAAGGCAGCCTTGTCCACTGCCGGAGGCAGCCTCGCCCATTGTTGAAGAGCACTACTAGAAAGCTATGCTGTTTCCACCCACCGTTTCTAGTTCTGGAACTAAACAGATTAAGACTTCCTGAGTGAGTAACAAAAAACTAATGATAATTGCCAGACATAACAGAGTTTTCAAATATTTCCTTCTTCCAAGATGTTCAGATGGCTTTTAAAGACATGAAATCACTGACTCTTTGGAACTGAAGATACCTTGGCTCAAAAATATGTATTGAATGAAACTGAATATAGTCCCTTCTTCCTACTTCCGAAAACGAAAGCACTCAGGTCCCACTATAAAGGGAATTGATTTATTTCTTTCCAGAAGGAAACTTCACAGCCACCCATAGCAATAAAAAAAAAAAAAAAAAAAAATACAAGTCCTAAAATCCTTACCCTCAGAAAATGCATCCTAAAATCTAGACTAAATTCTCCTGCTAGAGCAGGTTCAAGGTCCCTGGGTGGTGCTTAAAAAAAAAGACTGCTAACCTAAAGGCTGCGGTTCAAACCCACCCAGCGGCACTGCACAAGACAAGGCCTGGCAATCTGCTTCCATTAAGATTACAGCCAAGAAAGCCCTATGGAATAGTTCTCCTCTGTAACACATGGGGTCACTATGAGTCAGAATCAACTGGACAGCAACTAACAACAACAACAGAGCAAGTCCTCTGGCCTCAGCCCGCCTTCACCCTTCCTTCTCACAGTAGGCGTTAACCTGCTGCTACACGACAGCAGTGCTAATACCTACTAGCTGAGTGCCTACTCTAAGCTGCACTGTTACAGATGCTTTCTACATATTGTCTCATTTCATTCTCATTTTCTCTGAAGCAGGTGCTACTATTTCCATTTGACAGAATAGGGAATACACGATCAGAGGAGTTAGCTAACTTCCCCAAGGTCCCACAGCCAGTAAGCGACAAAGTCAAAATTCAAAGGTAGGTCTGTGCAGCTCCATTTTTTCCCTGCAGTCCAAAGCATCTATGAAATGGGCAGAAGTGATTATTTCCATCACCCATGAAAAGAAGCACTGAAGAGATAAGCAGCATATGGCCACCCTCACAAGGCCACCCTTCAGCCTGGGTGGTACAAACAATTATCACACTCGGCTGCTAATCGAAAGGCTAGAAGTTTGAGAGGTACCTCAGAAGAAAGGCCTGGTGATCTACTTCAGTAAAATCAGCCATTGAAAATCCTATGGAGCACAGTTTACTCTGACACACACAGGTCACCATGAGTTGGAGTCAACACAATGGTAAGTGGTGTAGGATGGAGGAAACAAGACTAGAGGAGATCCCAAGCCAGGATGCCAGCCTCCCAGAGACCCCCGGGGCAGAGTAGGGCACTCCCTGGTTAACACATGGCTTCCAGACGCATGCTTTCCCACAATGCACTTTCACGGGGCCTAGCTCCAGGCCTCACAACAGGGCTATGGAGTTCGGGAGCTCATGAAGCTTGGCTTTGTTTGGGCAGCACAAACACATTTACCAGGGCCTGGCACCTTTTCTCTGCTGCCCTGCTTTTGGTAAATATTTGGCTGACTCACCAGAGGGAGGGTCGGGGGGGCCTCACTGCCTGATATCCAAGAGCCCCAGTTCTAGGAAGCTGAGCACCACAGGAGACTGCTGAGGACTGGCACAGAGCAATCGCAAATGCTTCAGTCAAGCCACCCCACTTTCCAGTCAACAACAGAAAATTACCGACAGTACACCCTCTGAGAAGCTCTGAACAATCCCAACAAGGTTCTTAGCCCACTATCAAAACTCAGCTTCAAATCCTACACACATACACACACACCTAAAACCAGTTGCCATCAAGCCAATTCCAACTCACGGTGGCCCCACGTGTGCAGAGTAGAACTGTGCTCCATAGGGCTTTCAAAGCTGTGACCTTCCAGAATTAGATCGCCTAAGTCTTCTAAGGCACCTCTGGGTGGGTTTGAACCACCAACCTTTTGGTTAGTAGTCCAGCACTTAACTGTTTACACCACCCAGGGCCCCTTACAGTGGCTCCTAATTGTCTGTCCAGTCAGAATGTAAAAATACCCAGTGATACACTTCCCCACCCACAGCTCCCCACCTGGTTCTCTGTCCAACCCAACTTGCAGGGTATCTGGAAAAAGTCCTGGTAGCCTGCCAGCTCAAAGTGCCCACCTCCAGAAACACACCACTCCTGGGCTCACCTAGCCTCAGCGACTCCTTGGACACAGGATGACCCTCCCCATTTCTCAAGAAGGCAAACCACAGCCAGAAGGCTGTAGCTCACACTGGCATGTTAATCCTGGAGACAGAGGCAGGCCAAGCCCACTGCTTCTTTTCTCCATCCCTGGAGAGAAAATCCCCAGTATCCTTGATGGTCTATATTGTGTATTGGCCACAGAAATTACCCAATGCCCTACTGCCACTCCCCCATCCTCAGGGGGCTGTCCTTAGGGGCTTCACCAGGCACTCTGAAGCCACCCATCCCTTTATCTGTCATGTCCCTAGGTGACCCAGTCATTAGCTGGGAGCACCATGTAGGTGCCTAATTAAGAAATCACCAGCAGATGCAAAAACCCATTCAAGCCACCACCACAGAGCACCCACCGGGGATCCTCTTACAGGCACCTCCCTCCCCCAGGCTTCCTGGAAAGGTCCCTATTGTTTGCCTAGAACACAGAAAAGTGTCCTATTCCGCCCTCCTACTTATCTGCTGGCACCAGCTTCCCGGCCTCTGCACAATCCCCGGGGTGCCAGTCACATACAGCACAATGTGAATGGTGCCCCCAGAACTGGGGGACACAGCAGCCCCGACTGGGTGGGAAAGTGAAGGCCCCCAGACAGGAGGAAGAGGGTCTTCCAAGAGGATACCCCCTTACCTGGCCTTTTGATGTGTCCCAGAGCCATATCCTGCAGTCCTAGCATTTTGGGGTCAGGGCACAGGAAGCAAGGTCCCCTTGATCAGGATGGTAGGTAGGTGACAGAGGTGGAGGTGAGCAGTGTGAGTGGCTCAGCCGCCTCTACCGGCCTGTGTCTCCCAGTCCTCTTTTCTGCACTATACACTCACCTGTTCCTGTTTCGCCCTTTAAATGGAATGTTCCACTTGCCCTAGAAGCCCGGGGGGTGGAGGGGGTTCTCTGTTTAAAAAAAGCTTTCTTTATTAGAGGTTAGGTCTCTGAGATTCCGTCAGATACTTCTGAGGATAAAGGTGGAATAAACGGGCCAAGGGCAATGGCAGAGGAGGGCTCCTGAAGGACAAGACAGGCTCTAGCCAGTGACCACTCCCCCTAACCTGGGAACAGTCTAACCCGAGAGGCTGGAGGGAAGAGACACCTGCTGCCTCCGTGGCTCCTGGAAAATGCCACTCTTGGGTGTCTTATGGGTACCCTAAATTGAGATGGGTGAGAAGCAGTGAAACACCCCTGAACCTCTTCTCCTGGGCCCCTCCTTAAATCAGACCTTGTCTTTCCTCTTCTTGGCCCTTATCTCGCTGTCTCAGACACCTTTATCAGCCTTATCTCTTACCTTCACCATGGAACAGGAGGGTGGAGATGCCTGAACTGATGCCCACACACTTTTCAAAGGGACTCTACTGAAGGCCAGTACTGGGGGGGCAGCACCTCAAGAACAGATCCCAGAACCCAGTGCCATCGATACAGGGCTTCTAATTCCGTGGTGGCTCCAATTACCCCAAACCCAATCCCCTGGAAGTGCATCTGTATCATGCAGGCCTCAGTGCCTTCACGTGTCCCGGGCTTTGCCAGCTTGGCCCCAAACCCTGGCACACACTCCTGTTCCACTAAGATATGTGGGTTCTCTCTGGCAGAAATGGGACAATGACTTCTCTTTACAGTCACTGAGCCCTGTCCAGCTGTTTTCCAACTCCTATGAGACAAATTGGAAACCCTTTATGAGACAAACTGGAAACCCTGGTGGCATAGTGGTCAAGTGCTATGTCTGCTAACCAAAAGGTCGGCAGTTCTAATCCACCAGGCACCCTTGGAAACTCTATGGGGCAGTTCTACTCTGTCCTATTGGGTTGCCATGAGTCGGAATTGACTCCACAGCGACAGGTTATGAGGCAAACTACAGGGTTGGTATGAGTCAGAATTGACTTGACGGCAATGGGTTTTGTTTTGTTGTGAGACAAATTGGATTTTGATTGCAACAGAAAAGATTTAGACACCAAGAAGCACTTGGAACGAGTGAGAAGTTTACAATTCTGCACTTGGGCTTTAAGATAAAAGCCGAGTTCTTCTTTGCAGGTATGGTTGAATGTATCCTGTTTTCATCACGTTACTCTCTTGCTTAGAAATGTTCAGTGGTCGCCCCCCTCCCCTGCTGCATGGAGGCCTAACTCCTTGGCTTGGCATTCAAGGCCCACTGCGGTGCATCTTTCCAATGTCATGTTCCACTGCTCCTGTGTGTAAATTTTCTAATCCAGCTGGACTGAGCTACTCATTATTTCTAAACAGGCCTTAGGCATCCCAGGTTTGGGCCATGCCAGTCCCCTTTCTGTCTCCCCTAGGATGCCCACTCCTCTCTCTTAAGGTGGCAGACCTCAGCCAAACTTATAACCTGAGTGGCTTTTCTAAAAAATAGATTCCCAGACTCCATCCCAGATGCCTACTGAATCCAGATCTCCTGGGAGGGGGCGAGGGTGACAGGGACACTGCTTTAAGGATGACCTCAAACGTCATCTCATCAGAAAGCCTCTGTTAAACACGGCCAGCCCCCAGAAAGCCCCCTCCCTTGTGAAGTTACAGGCATGTAGTGGTAATTTGGCGTCCCTGGGTGGTGCAAATGGTTAACTTGCTCAGATTTTAACCAAAAGGTTCATGTTTACCAAGAGGTGCCTTGGAAAAAAAGGCCCACCACTTCCAAAAGTAGAAGTAGAAAGCTGATCTACTTTCGAAAAATCAGCCAATGAAAACCCCATAGAGCATAGTTCTACTCCAGCACACATGGGGTCACCATGAATTGGAATCGACTCAACATTGACTTGTGGTGGAACACTTGTTATGTGTTTACTATGTGCCAGGCACTGATGGAAATGCTTTGTGTTTATGATCTTGTGTATCCTTCGTAACTAAATGAAGTTAGGAGGGCATTTGGGGGCCACACTGTGGAGTCCCATGACCCACATGAAACAATGCACAAAGTGAGTCCTGCTCAATAAATATTTTCTCATTGATCAATAGATAAAAATGATCTTTGAAGGTTCACTCCCAGTGAGAGGAAGCTTGGATCCTTCAAAAGCAAAGACAGCTCTAAAAAATATTTTCAAACTTTTTAAACTATTAAAAGAAACACCAGACAGGAGAGGGGAGGAAAGGCACTGGCTAGGTAAAAGCCTGGCATACCCAAAACAGGATGTAGAGAGAGGGTGTTACAGCATGCCCCGTCCCCACAAGAAACCCAAGCTAGGGTTGGGAGACAGCTGCCCTGAAGGACAGCTGTGGATGCCTCAGAATAGGGACACAGGAGAAATGGTCTCAGTGGTGGGAGGGAAGTCTTCATGGTACCCAAACTTCCTGGATGTCCTTGCTCCCATGCCAGTTCAGGATGTGTGGGGTAGGGTTCCCCCAGCACTCCAGAGCTGTCACAGCTCCTGTACTTATCTTGTCCTTTTATCCCCTCAAGAAGGCGCAGTGCCTCGGCTAACTCATTCCAGAGAGATGGAGGTCTCTTCCAAAAGGTCACAACTTCCCTTGGTTTCTACCTTTTCTAGCTTCCCAGTCTTTACTTTAACCTTTTCTATCTGGCTGGAATTTAAATCCATTCCCCACAGGGAAAGTTAATACAGATATTAAACTTACTGGGGTAAGCCTGACACCACAAAGCAGATGAAAGCCTGTTCCTCATTCCTTTGGCCTATGGGTTGGGATATCCCAGGGAGGGAATTATTCTACTGTATTTCACTATATTGGTAGGGAACCAAGGCTGAAGAACAGAGAAGCCAAATTATGAACCCCAGAAATGTAAACGCCTCTTTGTATCTACTTCCTTAAACATCTCCAAGGTTAATACAGAATCACAAAATCAACCCTGTGCTCTGTAGCTATAACAACTGAACTGAAGCCAGGAGACCTGCCTTCCAGTCTTCTCTGAGCCTTGGCCGAATCTTTTGACATCTCTGTGCCTCTCTTCCTCCATCCGTAAAATGGGAATGGAATTTATAGTCACCAAATTCAGCTCTTGTGAGCATTAAATTAAACATTTCAAAAAGCTTAACTAAAAACAAAGCCTAAGGTACTATTGGGACTCATTGGAGGGATATCATTGCTGATATCCGATAGATCTTGGCTGAAAGCAGAGAATACAAGAAAGATGTTTACCTGTGTTTTATTGACTATGCAAAGGTATTTGACTGTGTGGATCATAACAAATTATGGATAACATTACAAAGAATGGAAATTCCAGAACACTTAATTGTGCTCATGCAGAACCTGTACATAGACCAAGGGGCAGTCATTCAAACAGAGCAAAGTGATACTGCATATTTTAAAATCAAGAAGGGTGTGCATCTGGGTTGTATCGTTTCACCATATTTATTCAATCTGTATGCTGAGCAAATAATCCTAGAAGCTGGATTATATGAAAAAGAATATGGTAACAGGACTGGTGGAAGGTTCATTAACAACCTGTGATATGCAAATGACACAACCTTGTTTGGTGAAAACAAAGAGTATTTGAAGCACTTACTGATAAAGATCAAAAACTACAGCCTTTAGTATGATTACACATCAGCATAAAGAAAACAGAAATCTTCACAACTGAACCAATAAGCAACATCATGATAAATGGAGAAAATACTGACGTTTTCAAGGATTTCATTTTACTTGGACCAACAATCAACACCCATGGAAGCAACAGTCAAGAAGTCAAAAGACGTATTGCATTGGGCAAATCTGCTGCAAAAGACATCTTTAAGTTGTTAAAAAAAAAAAGACCTCACTTTGAGGACTAAGGTGCACCTGACCCAAGCCATATTTTCAATCACCTCATATGCATGCAAAAGCTGGAAAATGAGTGAGGAAGACTGAAGGAGAACTGAAGCCTTTGAATGATAGTCTTGACGAAGAATATTGAATATATCATGGACTGCCAGAAGAACGAACAAGTCTGTCTTGGAAGAAATCCAACCAGAGTGCTCGTTGGAAGTGAGGATGGTGAGACTTCGCTTTACACACTTTGGACATGTTATCAGAAAGGACCAGTCCTTAGAAAAAGACATCACACTTGGTAAGGTCAGCAAAAAAGAGGAAGACACTTGATGAGATGGGTGGACACGGTGGCTGCAACAATGGGCTTAAACATAACAATGATTGTGAGGATGATGCAGGACCAGGCCGTGTTTCATTCTGTTATACATAGGATCGCTTCGAATTGGAACCAACTTGACAGCACCTGACAACAACAAGGTACTATTGAGGGGTCCTGCGGTGGTGCAAACGGTTAACACACTCAGCTGCTAACCTAAAGGTCAGAGATTCAAGTCCACCCAAAGACTCCTCGGAAGAAAGCCCTGGAGATCTACTTTTGAAAGACCAGTCATTGCAAACCGTTTGGAGCGCAGTTCTACCCTGACCCCTGTGGGGTTGCCGTGAATCGGACTCAACTCCATGGCAACTGTTTTTTTTTTAAAGTATTATTGATAAACCTCCAATTACCTCATAAAGTAAATGCCCAGGAATTTCGCCATGTCCTCAGCTCCAGGCAGCGGCTCCAGGTTGGAAAGTCAGGCCTCTTCCGAGAGTTTATCTGCAGAAACTGCCCTGCAGTCAGTCAGGAACTGACACCCTGCTCCAGCTGCAGCATTTGCCTTTTGGGCCATCTCTGAGGGTCTGAGCACATTCTCTCATGACGCCACCTCTCTTTCTGAGTGGACTCTGTGGGGTAGTATCTCTCAAAGTGTAGTTTTTGACTGTTTGTGTGTTGGGAAATTAACTTAATAAATTAAGATTGGCATTTTTAAATATGTAATGGAACACAGTAGAAAAAATCAGAGTTCACTGTACGTGGTAAGAGTAGGTGATATCTTTAACATCCATCACACACACACACACACACACACACACGCAATATTAGAATCTTGACCCTGCCACTTAATCTTTTTACACTTTAGTTTTTTCACCTTCAAAATGCGGACAAGGACACTACCAGGCTCCGAAGGCTGTTGTGAGAATTACATTAGTTAACACACACAAAGCACTGGGACAAGTACTTGGCACAAGTGCTGCATAAAACCGTTATTTCACATATTTATACACAAACACACGAGTGTGTGTGTGTACCTTCATGTGTGTGTACCCTTGCTTACCAAAACCAAAACCAAGCCCGTTACCACTGAGTCGTTTCTGACTCATAGTGACCCTATAGGACAGAGTGGAACTGCTCCATAGGGTTTCCAAGGATGTAATCTTTATGAAAGCAGACAGCCACATCTTTCTCCCACGGAGTGGCTAGTGGGTTAGAACCACCGACCTTTCAGTTAGCAGCCAAGCAGCTGGGTGCTTAACCACTGTGCCACCAGGGCTCCTCGTCCTTGCTTACAAGGTATATATTTTGTGTAGTGTGGAGAAAAAAAAACCTAAAGCAACTGCTGTGGGAGAAGCTAAGAAGTGTTTTCCAAGGACAATATATGTTTAGAGTTGAATTTCCAGTTCTCAGAGGGTTTCACAGGTGTTTGTACCCCAGCTTTAGGGAAAGAGGCATAGCTGATTTGAGGATCAGTGACTGGGCGGAGGGTGGATATAAGCATCTGGGAGCACTGTGCTAAGAGCTTTTCAAATGCACTCATTTAATCCCCATATAATCCTATGGGGTGGGTACTACTATTAACTCCATTTTGGGAGTGAGGAAAACAAAGCACGGAGAGGTTAAGTAAGCAGCCTAAGGTCATACAGCTAATAAGTAGCAGAGCTGGGATTTGAACTCTAACTCCCAAGTCTGGACACTACCCCACAGAGTCCTCTCAGAAAGAGAGATGGGGTCACGAGGGGAGGAGAAAAAGGAACAATGGCTTCAGTGTGGCCTCTTTTTAACCATTACACCACATGGCCTGTTTCCTTCTAAAGCCAACTTCTCACATGGAGAGGGAAGCCAGATCTAAGAAGGTTCTGGCTCTGAAAAGCAGGCTTGTTTGTGAGGGGGCGGCTGCATACGCACTCACTTGCCTAGAACTGCAATTTAATTCTCTGATCACGTGGATTCAGTAAACTGCACCTCCAGGGTCCCACCATAAAGTCCGGAGAGTTCTACTAAAATAGTTTGAGATAATGAACTTGGTTAATCAGGCTCATAACCATACAACGTGCTAAGTATTCAATTAATCTGAGCAGTATAAACTTGACTACCAAAACAACCAAACCCACTGCTGTCGAGTCAATTCCGACTCACAGCAACCCTATAGGACATGTAGAACTGTTCCATAGGGTTTCCAAGGATGTAAATCTTTATGGAAGCAGGCTGCCACATCTTTCTCCTGCAGAGTGGCTAGTGGGTTTGAACAGCCAAACTTTTGGTTTGCAGCCAATTGCTTTAACCACTGTGCCACCAGGGAGCCTTACAAACTTGACCAAATCAAACCAAAACCAAATCTGGTGCCATCGAGTCGATTTCAACTCATAACAACCCTAAACGACAGAGTAGAACTGCATCATAGGGTTTCCAAAAAGCAGCTGTTGTATTTGAACTGCCGACCTTTTGGCTAGCAACCATAGCTCTTAACGACTGCGCCACCAGGGCTCCTAAACTTGACTAGAGGATACTGAATTTCTCCCA
Source organism: Elephas maximus indicus (assembly GCF_024166365.1). Taxonomy (NCBI): domain Eukaryota; kingdom Metazoa; phylum Chordata; class Mammalia; order Proboscidea; family Elephantidae; genus Elephas; species Elephas maximus. The sequence goes on from NC_064836.1 coordinate 13,541,653, forward strand.
CACCCTTAATTTTAGAAGACCCAGCTCCTTTCCGGTCATGTCTCATTTTATCTTCTCCATGGTTTAGAGATGTCAGGATGGACAAGATTCTCCCCTTTTTGCCCTGAGGGGCCCAGGACCAGCCAGGGGTCACTCTGTGAGCGAGCTCTCTCCATGAGGAGTGAGAAGCTTCTGGTAGATGGGGAAGTGCCTGGCAGTGCAGCCTCTCCCAGCCTGCCACTTGCCTCTGTTTCCTTCTCACCTTGACGTTGGTGAAAATTTCCTCAACACAAGGCTCTCAGTTTGTCTCTGCAACTGACCATGTGCTCCATCAAACCCAGCTGATATCTCTTCTGATGGGAAGGTAGAGATGATGAAAAAGGACTGTAATTGGGGATTTAACTCCCCTTCCTCCCAGAGTCGTCCAAATCATTTACCTTGCGACAGAAAATCCATCGCGTCAGCTTTATGGACCACTTCCTCAGAAGTTCCCAGCAACGAGCTGGTCCCTTTGGAAGAGAAAACGAACAAACAAAAAAAACTAAACTGTTGCCATTGAGTAGATTCCAACCCACAGCAACCCTACAGGACAGAGTAGAACTGCCCCGTAGGGTTTCCAAGGCTGTAATCTTTATGGAAGCAGACTGCCACACATCTTTCTCCTACTGAGCAGCTGGTGGGTTAGAACCGCCAACCTTTCTGTTAGAACGCAAGTGCTTAACCACTGTGCCATGAAGGGCTGCAGAAGTGTGAATTGGCTAACGCACCTCAGACTACGCAAAACCCATGCATTTGGTTTGTATCTTGCCATTCTGTGGTAAGCCTCAAACATTTTTTTAACAAGTGGGAACCTGAGATCAAGAGAGGTTAAGGGACTTGCTCGTGGTCACCAACTATGTGCAAATACGGGTGGGTGGGTCGCATCAAGGCCAGGCTCCTTTTGGAGTTGGTAGGAAATTGTATTCCCCCCATAAAGCTCCCATTCCCACCTGGACAGAGGTGATTGCTCCCTCATTGGTACTTGCTCTGTAACTCTTATAGAGGTATTTCTGAGGCAGGCGTATCGTTCAGTGTTGTAATTATTTGTTTATACATACGTCTCCTCCATAGTCCTCTGAGTTCCTTGGGTACAGTGACCATGGTTTATTCATCTTTGCATTCCTATATCTGGCATATAGTGATTTCTCAATAAATGTTTGGGGAAGAGAGGGAAGAGAATGAGGGAGGGAGGGATGGAGAGGTTGGGAGTCAAGTGGTGAGGACTCCCCAGTTTATGTTGCAGGCCTCCATGCTCCTAAATCCATTCCTATAATCCAGAACAGGAGAGAAGGAAGGAGGGAGGGAACGAGGAAGGGTGGGCGACCAGGTAGCAGGAGATCATGATCATCTCAAGCCAATGGAATTGGACCCTGGCAAATCGCCCTCTGCTGGTCCAACTCCAGCTGGGACACGTGGAAACAGGCTGCCCCCCTAGAGCCTATCCAGAGACATAAAGAGCACTCATAACACGGTGGCGCTTCAGCTACTGAGGGCAGGCTGCTATTCCATCTTCTGTCCTTCTTTCCTTTCCCACCTCAAGAACAGGAGCAAAGAACCAGCTGCCCCTTCCCCTCGGGGCCCTACTCTGCTCCACTGCCCCTCATGCTTCCATGTTCTCATCCATAAAATGAAGGCTCATTTCTGTCCTGGGCAATGGGAATGGATTTAGGAGAATGGAGACCTGCCATACAAGCTGGGGAGACTCCTCCACTTGACCCCCCACCCCAGAGGCAGGGGCGAGCTTTGGGGATGTTTCTGAGACAAAGAGCTAAGCATCTTTAGCTGCTACCTGAGGAACCAGGGGAAGGAGCCATGCTCCACCTGGATTCCCCCCCACCCCCCCCTCCCGCCACACACACACAAAGCTCTGGCTCCCTGAGGTGCCTGTGAGGTGGGGAGGAGGAGCAGCTTCCATAGGAAGGGGGTCCTGAGAAGGTTCGGTCCCCACATGACTCGGAGAAGCAACCTAGGAACCATAACTTAATAACTCGGCTTCTCTCTGGAATTTCCTTAGGATGGAGCAGATAGGGAGACTTTCTGATCAGCCATGATCAGACTGAACCCCTGTGAGGGCCCCACTGCTCCTGCTCCTTTTCTGGAAAGTCCAGGGTCCCCTACCTCTCCCACATGGTCCATTGCGCACTCATCAGCCACTCACTTCACATGTGTGGAGACCTACCACATGCAGTTGATTGTTGATCCAAGTAGAATAAAATCACTGACAACTTCAACAATCAACATCCATGGAAACAACTGTCAAGCAATCAAACTTGCATCGCACTGGGCAAATATGCTGCAAAAGGCCTCTTCAAAGTTTTTTTTGTTTTAATGTTTTTCATATAAATTTTTTTTTATTGTAGTGAAAATATATACAACAAAAAAATACACCATCTCAACAATTTCAACATGTACAATTCAGTGTTCTTCAAAGTTTTAAAAAGCAACAATGCCACTTGATGACTGAGTGTGTCTGACCGAAACCATGGTCTTTTCAATCTCATCACAGGCATGTGAAAGTTGGTTAAGGAAAAAGGGGGACAGAAGAAGAACTGATGCATTCGAACTGTGATGTTAGTGAAGAATACCGAATGGACTGCCAAATAAATGAACAAATCAGTCTTAGAAGAAATATAGCCAGAATGTTCCTTAGAAGCAAGGATGGCGAGACTTTGGCTCACTTACTTTAGACATGACATCAGGAAAGACCAGTTGATAGAAAAGGACATCATGGATGGTAAAGTAGGAGGCCAGCAAAAACAAGAGAAACCCTCAAGGAGGTGGACTGACACACTGGCTGCAACAATGGGCTCAAGCATACCAGTGATGATGAAGATGGAGCAGGACCGGGCAACATTTCATTCTGTTGTACATAAGGTCACCGTGAGATGGAACCTACTCCACGGCAATTAACATCATCATCATATGCAGGGCGTGTCGCCAGCCAGGGAGAGAGGCAAACTCTCGGAACTAGACCTCTGGAGGAGGGGGAGAGGGGGTTCTCAGCCTCCTCCGAAAACCCAGGATAATGCCTCTACATCCTGCAAGTCCTGCCTGATCTCTTGTGAAACACAAGTCCTCAAGCCAAGCCTGGCACATGCCAGGCAGCTAGGCACCTGGAAATGAAGCAGGAAGCGATTTCAGGGAATCTTGTGGCATCTTCTTTGTGCCAAAGAACTTTGGGTGGGGGGGGCTCTCTAAGTGGACAAGGCTGTTGTTGCAAGACAGAATGTGAGTGGGTGTTAGCCAGAGGCCACAGCCACAATGATGACCCTTGGGAAGGTCCACAGGACGGTTGACGGAGTCAAGCAACATCAACAGGACAGTCCAGTACGTAGAGCACCACTGAGCGGAAGCCCGGGGCACTGAGCTCATGGCTGACCCCATAGATGGTGTGCTGTAAACCCTCAGGCGGGCCACAAGCCTCTCTGATCTTCAGGCAACTCATGTGCACATGGACAGTCTCCTCCCTGCCATAGGATGGGGGCAAGGAGAGAAGAAGTAAACTGATGGTGCCCCACGCCTGCTTCAGACTCTTAGAGGATTCACTCTAGCCTCCTGGGCAGGGCTGTCTAGGCTCTGCAAGCCGGCCCACCTTCTAGCCTCCTGCCCTGCAGCCTTGAAGGGTCCCCCGTGCTGCACCCCCTGAGCACCCTGATCTAGTTCTAGGCTCCGTGCTGCCTCTACACCTGAGCCGCTGTTCATGCTGTTCCTCCTGCCTCGACCCCCCCGCCCACACACTTTAAGGTTCAGCCCAAACCTGCCCCTAACAGCTGCTCTGACTTCCGCCCAGGCAATCTTCCTTCATCTGTGTTTGCAAAGCACTCTGTGCACTGAATCTTACTCCCTTAATTCTTTATGAACAAGTCTGTCTCCCCTGCTAGACTGTGAACTTTAAGGGACAAGGACCATGTCAAGTTCATTTCCCATTCAACAAACATTTATTAAATGTCTGCTCTGTGCCAGGCACTGTCAGGCGTCAGGATACAAAGGAGAAAAAGACAGCCTCACAGTCTGGTGTCCCAGTGCTTAGGACGGTGCAGGCGCAGAGCGGCCCCTCCTGCAGGAGAGGCAGCTTTGCCTCCTCCCATTTAGCGGAAGGCTTCAGGAGACTGGGAAGAAGAAACTGAAAGCAGAAACCACTGGCAAGCACCTTCCTTCCCCCTGTAGGCACTGATGTAAGCACTTCGCATGCATTCTTTTTCTTACCCCCCCCCCAATTAACTCTCTGACCAAGGCATTTGTTACTCAGCCTCTATAAATGACAAAAAGTCCCTGGGGGTACACATAGTTAACTCTATCGTTGCTAACGTCAGGTTGGAGGTTCAAGTCTACCCCATGGTGTCTTGGAAGAAAGGCCTGGTGATCTACTTCTGAAAAATCAGCCATTGAAAACCCTGTGGAGCACCTAGGGTTGCCCCAAGTCGGTTCTGACTCGGCATCAACTGGTTTGATTTTTTAAATAGATGAAAAAGTGGTGCTGGGAGAGGTTGAGAAACTTGTTCAATGTGACACAGTAGGTGGCAGAGCTTGGATATGACCTTAGGTCTGCTCCATAGTCTCAGGCTGCCCAATTTAACTATGTTAACAAATGAGCACCTGTGTATGCCCAGGAGGAAATAATGACCTGTTAACCTCAAGGCACTATACTGATGACTTTAGTCCTAGCTGCCAGATACCCTTCTAGAAATTCCCTAGTAGGGACCTTTCCCCTTCAGCAGCAGTTCCCAGATCCCTAACAAGCCAGGCCGGCCAGTTCCCCACCCTGCCATAGGAAGCCAGTGTGATCATACACAGGTTAGTGCTGCCGCCCCGCTGTTGCTACCTTCAGAGTGCCATCAGTGGACCGCAGAAGCTGGCTGCAAGGCAGGCGACCCTAGGCCCACGAAGCCTCAACCACAGTCCACGCTATCCAGAGCTATCAACGACTAGGTTCCAGAGACAGCTTCTTCATTTAATGGGGAGACAGCAGACAGTGAGCCCCCTGTGGGCTACAGCCCCACCAACCACAATCACGCTTCTCAGATGGGTTTTCCCTTCTCCACACTCCCCTACCAAGCATCTTTCTCCCTCAAACTCAATTACGGCCGCTCCCCATGTAAACTCCTCTGCCTGGTCTTAGAGGGCAACATCCCTTACTCCTTTTACTCCTTTCTTCTGGGGCCCCCCACTCCATCCAAGCTGACTGGCCCCAGGGATTTTATACATGCCCATCCTGAAACCCCTGTGAAACTCTTCACTACAGATGATCAGGTAAGCAAGGTTAGAACAGTGCTTACCTTGCCTATTGGATAGTCCACCCCAGCTGTAACCTTTCAGAAGTAGATCATCAGGCCTTTCTTTTAAAGCATCTCTGGGTAGACTCGAATTGTCGGTCTTTCAGTTTGCACCACCCAGGTGGCCTTAGCTAATAATAATAGCTATTTATTGACTGTGGAGCCCTGGTGGCACAGTGCTTAAGAGTTTGGCTGCTAACCAAAAGGTTGGCAGTTCGAATCCATCAGCTGCTCCTTAGAAACCCTATAGGGTAGTTCTACTCTGGCCCACTGGATCACTATGAGTTGTACTTGACTTGATGGCAATGAGTTTGGTTTTGGTTTATTTATTGAGTGTATATGTGTCAGGCATAATTCTAAATGCTATTCATTTAATCTTCATGACAACCTCCTGAGATGGTTATTGGATCACCTCTGTTTTATGTTGTTGTTATTGTTAGGTGCCATCAAGTCTGTTCCAACTCATAGCAACCCTATGCACAACAGAACAAAACACTGCCTGGTCCTGCGCCATCGTTACAATCGTTGTTATGCTTGAGCTCATTGTTACAGCCACTGTGTCAGTCCCCCTTGTTGAGGGTCTTCCTCTTTTCCACTGACCCCGTACTCTGCCAAGCATGACATCCTTCTCCAGGGACTGATCCCTCCTGACAACATGTCCAAAGTATGTAAGACGCAGTCTTGCCATACTTGCCTCTAGGAAGCACTCCGGCCACACTTCTTCCAAGACAGATTTGTTCGTTCTTTTGGCAATCCATGGTATATTCAATATTCTTTGCCAACACCACAATTCAAAGGCATCAACTCTTCTTTGGTCTTCCTTATTCATTGTCCAGCTTTCACATGCATATGATGTGATTGAAAATATCATGGCTTGGGTCAGGCACACCTTAGTCTTCAGGGTGACATCTTTGCTCTTCAACACTTTGAAGAGGTCCTTTGCAGCAGATTTGCCCAATGCAATGCGTCTTTTGATTTCTTGACTGCTGCTTCCATGGCTGTTGATTGTGGATCCAAGTAAAATGAAATCCTTGACAATTCCCATCTTTTCTCCATTTATCATGATGTTGCTCATTGGTCCAGTTGAGAGGATTTTTGTTTTCTTTATGTTGAGATGTAATCCATACTGAAGGCTGTGGTCTTTGATCTTCATTAGTACGTGCTTCAAGTCCTCTTCACTTTCAGCAAGCGAGGTTGTGTTATCTGCATAACGCAGGTTGTTAACGAGTCTTCCTCCAATCTTGATGCCCCGTTCTTCTTCATATAGTCCAGCTTCTCGTATTATTTCTTCAGCATACAGATTAAATAGGTATGGTGAAAGAATACAACCTGACACAGACCTTTCCTGACTTTAAACCAATCAGTATCCCCTTGTTCTGTCCGAACAACTGTCTCTTGATCTATGTAAAGGTTCCTCATGAGCACAATTAAGTGTTCTGGAATTCCCATTCTTCGTGGTGTTATCCATAGTTTCTTATGATCCACACAGTCCAATGCCTTTGCATAGTCAATAAAACACAGGTAAACATCCTTCTGGTATTCTCTGCTTTCAGCCAGGATCCATCTGACATCAGCAGTGATATCCCTGGCTCCACGTCCTCTTCTGAAACCAGCCTGAATTTCTGGCAGTTCCCTGTCGATACACTGCTGCAGCCATTTTTGAACGATCTTCAGCAAAATTTTGCTTGCGTGTGGTATTAATGATATTGTTCTATAATTTCCACATTCGGTTGAATCACCTTTCTTGGGAATAGGCATAAATATGGATCTCTTCCAGTCAGTTGGCCAGGAAACTCTCTTCCACATTTCTTGGCATAGATGAGTGAGCACCTCCAGCACTGCATCTGTTTGTTGAAACATCTCAATTGATATTCCATCAATTCCTGGAGCCTTGTTTTTCGCCAATGCCTTCAGAGCAGCTTAGACTTCTTCCTTCAGTACCATCGGTTCCTGATCATATGCCACCTCTTGAAATGGTTGAATATTGACGAATTCTTTTTGGTATAATGACTCTGTGCATTCCTTCCATCTTCTTTTGATGCTTCCTGCGTCGTTTAATATTTTCCCCATGGAATCCTTCACTATTGCAACTTGAGGCTTGAATTTTTTCTTCAGTTTTTTCAGCTTGAGAAACTCCAAGAAAGTTCTTCCTTTTTGGTTTTCCATCTCCAGCTCTTTGCACGTGTCACTGTAATACCTTACTTTGTCTTCTCGAGAGGCCCTTTGAAATCTTCTGTTCCGTTCTTTTACTTCATCAATTCCTCCTTTTGCTTTAGCTGCTCGACGCTCAAGAGCAAGTTTCAGAGTCTCTTCTGACATCCATCTTGGTCTTTTCTTTCTTTCCTGTCTTTTCAGTGACCTCTTGCTTTCTTCATGGATGATGTCCTTGATGTCATTCCACAACTCATCTGGTCTTCGGTCACTAGTGTTCAATGCGTCAAATCTATTCTTGAGATGGTCTCTAAATTCAGGTGGGATATACTTAAGGTCATATTTTGGCTCTCATGGATTTGCTCTGATTTTCTTCGGTTTAAGCTTAAACTTGCATGTGAGCAATTGATGGTCTGTTCCACAGTCAGCCCCTGGCCTTGTTCTGACTGATGATATGCAGCTTTTCCATCATCTCTTTCCACAGATGTAGTCAGTTTGATTTCTGTGTGTTCCATCTGGCGAAGTCCATGTGTATAGTCGCCGTTTATGTTGGCGAAAGAAAGGTATTTGCAATGAAGAAGTCGTTGGTCTTGCAAAATTCTATCATTCGATCTCCATGATTGTTTCTATCACCAAGGCCATATTTTCCAACTACTGATCCTTCTTCTTTGTTTCCAACTTTCGCATTCCAATCACCAGTCATTATCAATGCATCTTGATTGCATGCTCGATCAATTTCAGACTGCAGCAGCTGATAAAAATCTTCTATTTCTTCATCTTTGGCCCTAGTGGTTGGTGCGTAAATTTGAATAATAGTCGTATTAAGTGGTCTTCCTTGTAGGCATATGGATATTATCCTGTCACTGACAGCATTGTACTTCAGGATAGATCTTGAAACGTTCTTTTTGACCATGAACGCGACACCATTCCTCTTCAAGTTGTCATTCCCAACATAGTAGACTATATGACTGTCTGATTCAAAATGGCCAATACCAGTCCATTTCAGCTCACTGATGCCTAGGATATTGATGTTTATGCATTCCGTTTCATTTTTGACAATTTCCAATTTTCCTAGGTTCATACTTCATACATTCCAGGTTCCGATTATAAAAGGATGTTTGCAGCTGTTTCTTCTCATTTTGAGTCATGCCACATCAGCAAATTCAGGTCCCGAAAGCTTTACTCCAACCACGTCATTAAGGTCGACTCTACTTTGAGGAGGCAGCTCTTCCCCAGTCATCTTTTGAGTGCCTTCCAACCTGGGGGGCTCATCTTCCAGCACTGTATCAGACAGTGTTCCGCTGCTATTCATAAGGTTTTCACTGGCTAATGCTTTTCAGAAGTAGACTGCCAGGTTCTTCTTCCTAGTCTGCCTTAGTCTAGAAGCTCAGCTAAAACCTGTCCTCCACGGGTGACCCTGCTGGTATCTGAATACCGGTGGCATAGCTTCCAGCATCACAGCAACACACAAGCCCCCACAGTACGATAAACTGACAGACATGTAGGGGTCCGTTTTATAGATGAGGTTAAATATCCTGCTCCAGGACAAAGTGGTAGAACTTGGATTTGAACCTGGGCAGACTGACTCCAGAGCTGTGCTCTTGACCAAGTTAGCCACATTCACATGCTTCCGTCATCCATGGCACTCAATTCTAATTACAAGTGCACCAGCTGAGTGTTCTGATAACCGCTGAGTGAGGACTAAAGTCACACTCACGCCCCGGGCCCCAAGGTTCTGCAGAAGTCTGCGTGAGTCACTACTGGCTATAAGGAGATGTAATAAAAACCCAATTGTTGGTGATGGGTTTCAGTTGCACAAGGATTTCATGAGTCCTCTTCACTGTCCGCATCCCACAGTCCTGTCCCCCAAAGGGCAGTTCTTCTTGCTGACTTTGATTGCCAGGCAGGCCTAGAAAGAGCCAGGGCTAAGGATTTTGAAGGACAGAGGATGGAAGGAAATTTCTAGTATCTCAAAAGCCTATTGCTGTTCAAGTTGGTTCCAACTCATGGTGACCCCCCGTGTTACAGAGTAGAACTGACCCATAGGCTCTTCTTGACTGTGAGCTATACAGAAGCAGTTCTCCAGGCCTTTCTCCCATGGAGCCACAGGGTGGGTTTGAATCAACAACCATGAGGTTAGCGGCTGACCACAAACTGCTTGCACCACCCAGGGACCTTCTGGTATCTCAACCAAGGCTGAATTAGAGGGCAGGGTTCAGGAGGATGGAATAGGTTTTGTCACTAGGGACAAAGACAGGCTGAGAGAATTTATAAATAGGATAAAGAAAGGGGCCTCAGTGAACAACCTCTTTAAGGGGTGGGATGGAAGGACTGGGCTGGGCAATGGGGAGGGAAACCGCAGCTCTGGCTATTTTTTGGCCACAGCAGAAAGGAAGCTGAAGCTTCGACGGAGTCTCAACATAAATAAGACAGGGAAAGGGCCAAACAAAGAGAACTGAGAAATCATCCTCCCCGAGGCTGAGTTTCTCTGACACAGTCTTCGCTGGGACAGATAAGACTGAGAAGTGTTGTGGCATGGCAGAGAATATCCCAGAAGTCACGAAACCTGAAAGTGTTGTGTCTACAGGTGCTGCATTGGAAGTCGATTCTGATCCTAATGTTTCTATCTGACCCTAGGCCAACAGCTTACTTAACCTTCCATAGACTTCAGCTCTTCCACTTACTAACAGAGTATGTGTCACCTGTACATGTCTTCACAGGGACCATGTTCAAGTAAAGGAGCTGGGAGACCAGATGATGCTGGAAAAATGCGAGATCTGATCAGAGCTCTCAGCTTCCAATAGGCAGACAGGCAGGAGCCACGCCTGAGCTATAGTTAGCTGAGAGACTCGGTTGTTTGGATTGTCTTAGGGCCCCTGTGAGACAGGAGAGACATGCCTCAAGCATTTGCGCAGGTGACACCTCTGTCCAGTCGTCTGTGAGTTCGGATCTCTGGGGTCAGCCATAGAAGCTGAGTGGTGCGAAGACGTGTTCCCTGTGCTTAAAGCAATACAAAAAAATACAAATGGCTTACAGGGCTGGCAGAGGGAGAGTCCCTAGGGATAGGGTGGCCAACTGGCCCGCTTTGCCTGAAACAAAGAGGCCTCCCAGGAAGCCAGACTTTCAGGGCTAAAACCAGGAATGTTCTGGGAAAACCGGGACAAACTGGCCACACTATCAAGGGACTTCTGGCAGGGAACGGATAGGCATCACGTGATGTTTCCATGCTCAGAGATACTGAGAGCTCAGGTCCCAGGCTTGGGGGGCTGTTGCCCAGATGCCTGTCTCAGGGAGCCCTTGGCATGTTGTCACTGTGGGTAAAGCCCTGCCTGGCTGGGATGTGGTTCCCACCTCGGAAGATCTGGATGTGTTTCCCTTCCTATCCAAATGAAGGACAAAGCACAGAAGCCAGCTCATTGCCGAGAAAGGTCCTTACTGGTGTTTTTCAGAGCAGCCTGGGAACAAAGCTAGAGGAGGCCACGCGGCAGAACTATGCTTGCTGCTGTCCCCAGAGGTCACTTAGCCCTACAAGACCTCAGTGGCCTGGGCCATCGAGGGCTCAAGGATGGGCAAGGGAAGACGCAATAATAGCCATCTCCAAGCTGCCCATGTAAGCACAGTGGAGCTACCATTAACTTACAGACTGGGCTGAACGCAAAAAGGGGCACAGCTCCTTTGCCAAGAGTGACCCCCTTCCTGGTCTGCCCAGCACCCTCCCTTGGGAGCCCAGTGCAGTGAGCCGTGCTTCCCCTGGCCTAAGTCCACAGAATTTTCTCCTAAGTAGCTTTGTGCGGCCAGCTGCTGAGCTCTCTGCGTGTCCAGTCCTGCTGTGGCCGACTTTCTCTAAGGCTGAGGACAGCACCAGGCTCCAGTTCCATGCCCCCTCTGCCAGCTGAAACAGTGCCTAGGCTCAAACTGTGCCCCTGAGTTGGTGGAGACCAGAGGGCGTGAGTGGGCACTCAGCTCCTCTGTCCCTTAAAGGCAGCCCACCCCATTTCAGGCCCAGGGAGAAGGAACAAAGCCTAAAAAGTTAGGACTGAGAAAGCTTCTCCTCCTGTCTCTGCCAGCTTACAGTCATTCCTTAATTCACCACATGTTCTATCAGTGCCCATGGTGGGCAAAGCACTGGGCAAGAAGCCAGTCTCTGAACCCAAGAAGACCACAGAGAGATGAAACCTACAGGTCCTTCCCAACTCTCATTCTGAAGATTCTATGCATGGCTGCCCCACTCTCGGCCCCACCCACCCCACCTATATGAGCATGTGTAGAGAAACCCAGACAAAAGAGAAGCCAAAGCATGGTTAATTCACAAAGCAGTGCTCTGTCTGATAGATAATCAGACACATTGGTCAACTTACGACAAATTTCTGACAAACAGCTTTTGCTACCTGAGCTCTAAGTCTGACCTGTAGGACCAAACCAGAGACTTAAAAGGGGTTAAGGATAAATGAAGGAGCCCCAGTAGTGCAGTGCGTAAGCACTCAGATGCTAACCAAAAGGTTGGAGGTTCAAACCCACCAGCTGCTCCACAGAGAAAGACGAAGCAGTCTGCTTCTATAAAGATTACAGCCTTGGAAACCCTATGGGGCAGTTCTACTCTGTTCTATAGGTCACTATGAGTTGTAAATGACTTGATGGCAATGGGTTTGATTTTTTGGTTTAAGGGCAAATGTGGATGAGTGCCTGGCTGGTGCAAAAGTTCAACGTGCTTGGCTACTAACAAAAAACTTGGCAGTTCAAATCTACCCAGAGATGCCTTAGAAGAAAGGCCTGGCAATCACCTTCAGAAAAATCAGCCATTGAAAATCCTATGGAGTGCCTCCTTAGCCATGAGACCACAAGGACTGAATAGTGTGCCTAGCTAACATTACTGAACACTTTGATCAAAGATTCTATAGAAGAATCCTGATCAAAAGGTGAAAAATACAGAACAGAATTTCAAATTCCCACAGAACCCAGGCTTTCTGGCTCCATAGAGGCTGGATGGACCCCTGAAACAATTGCCCTGGAACAATCTTTAAACCTTAAAGCAAAAATATTCCCTGAAGTCTTCTTAAAACCAACCACTAGTTTAGCTTAACTAGTAAAGAAAGTCTGCCTTCAGCATTACACTCATCTAAAAAAAAAATAAAAAACTACGTGGGATCAAATTGACAACAGCAACTCGGAAGATTAGATGGGAACCTTAGGGGGCAGTAAGTGTATGTTAATGGGGGAAGAACAACTCAGAAAAGGAGGGTGAGGATGGTTGAAGAATGTAATCAATGTCACTGAATTGTACATGTAGAAACTTGAATTGGTGTATGTTTTTGTTGTGTATATTCTCAATAACAGCAACAAAAAATAAATTATTTAAAAAAGGAAAGAAAGAAAGAAAAAGAAAACTTCTGGTGCACAGTTCTACTCTGACACACTGGGGTCACCATGAGTCAGAATCGACTCTACTCGACAGCAACTGGAGAAGGCTGAATGTCATCAAACCCCTTTTTCTTTCTCTTTGATTGGTTCACTCATTCGTCTATTCATTCAATACATATTTCATGTATTGAGCACTGAGCTAGGCACTGGGACTTGGAGAGGAGGGGTGTTCAATGCAACCTCACTCAGCATCCACTCCCTCTCATCATCCCCATTCTGGGTCCCTCCTGACCTCTTTGTCAACCATTCCTATATAATCCAAGTGGGTCAAGGCTGTGCACCCTTTAGCTCCACTCACGTCCCAAGCACTGGGGCCCTGTGCTCAGGTGGGGAACCGTCCAGGCAGATCAACAGCAGAGAATGGCTCAGCACAGAGCCTCATGGTAGGAAATCATGGACAAAGCACTACTTGCTTGGGTTTCTGCCTTTCCTCGGCCTCTCCCCTCCCCCCTTCTCCTCTGCCTGGGATGGAAATCCTGCCGCCCTCCACTCACGTGTTTGAGTCACAAGGCTGAGCTGCCAGCAAAAGTAGCTCAAGGATACAGCAGGCTGAAGCCCCATTAAAACAGAAATACCTATAACATTTCACTTTGTTCATTACATACCCTCCTTCCTTTTGGATGTTGGAAAAAAGCAGTGCTAATTCTTGCTGTTTGCCCCAGGGCTTCAGTCTGGTTCATTCCAGTTTGAACCCCTGCTGAGAATTTGCATTGCTAACAAGTTCCCTGCTGAGAATTTACATTTCCACCCCAGATATACTGAATCAGAATCTATGGCTTTAACAAGATCCCCGGGTGATTCTTATGTATATCTTCCTGTGACCTTGTTAGAAATGCAAATTCTCAGCAGGGGTTGGAAGCCCTGGTGTGCCCAGCCCTCCCACCTCTCCTTCCTACTCCCTATTTATCCTCAGCTCCATTCCTTTCTCTACCCTTCTCAAGACTCACAAATGGTGTCTTATTGTCTATAGTGCCTAGCACTTGGAGAGTTACAGGAACTAAGTGATAAAAACCCATTGCCCTTGAGTCAATTCCAATTCATAGCAACCCGGTAATGGTTGCCATAGAACTGACTCTGACTCATAGCGACTGCATGTGTGTCAGAGTAAAACTGTGCTCTATAGGGTTTTCAATGGCTGATTTTTTTCCCCCAGAAACAGATCACCAGGTCTTTCTTCTGAGGCACCTCTGGGTGGACTCAAACCTCTCGTCTTTCCATTAGCAGCCAAGTGCCTTAACCATTTGCATCACCAAGGGACTCTAATAAGAGGTTAAAAAAAAAAAAAAAAACCATTGCTGTCTAGTCGATTCTGACTCATAAAACAAAAAACCAAACCCACTGCGGTCGAGTCAATTCTGACTCGTAGCGACCCTACAGGACAGAGTAGAATTGCCCCATAGAGTTTCCAAGGATTGCCTGGTGGATTTGAACTGCCAACCGGTTGGTTAGCAGCTGTAGCTCTTAACCACTACACCACCAGGGTTTCCTTTGACTCATAGCGACCCTACATGACAGAGTAGAACTGCCCCATAGGGTTTCTAAGGAGCACCTGGTGGATTCGAACTGCTGACCTTTTGGTTAGCAGCTGTGGCTCTTAACCACTACACCACCAGGGTTTCCATAAGGGGTTAATACAGAGCAAACGAGCTTTAGTACCTATGGGTTTCTCCTCCTTCTAGGAGTCTCTTCCTGGCCTGGAGTCTCTGGCCCACTTAGGCCAGGAACAGTGCTGGGAGCCCATAGGTGACTGGCACCTCTTAAGGGGGCTTCCTTCCCTGCCCAGGCAAGCTGTCGTGTCTAATTGTCTAAGGGCAGATTTCTATCTCTGATCTGCATGGGCAGATGGGCAAGCACCTGTGCCAGGACCCCAGGGACTGTAGGCTCCTGGGGAGGAGGCAAGTTCACCTGGCGTTCTCGACTCAAGGCCTCAGGGGACCCTCCTCAAGGACAAGAGACAGCCGAGACATCCAAAAGGGAAAAATACAAGAGCAAGCCCAAGCCAAACCCCACTCCTCTCTGCTCCCGCCCCACTTGCTCCCATTCCTAAGGAAGGACAGAGCAGGTATCAGAGAGCCAAGGCAGCTGGCTCTCCTTACCTGTTTTAGGCAAAGCCTCTGACACAGTCTGAGAGCAAGTTCCCTGACTTCTCTGCATATTCAAAATTAGGGCTGAGGCCCTGGCTACTTTCTGACGACCCTAGCCAGGGTGAAAAGGAAAGAAACTGCTACTAGATGCTGCTTGGCCCTCCCTATTGACAGACACTAGAGTAAGCACCACACGGTCCTGCATCTGTGATGTACAGTCAGCTCCTACGTGTGTCAGCCACTCCTCTGGTGGTGCTGTGCAGTGACCATGGCCTCTTGCAGCTATGAGTAAAAAAATGAGTAGGGGATTCAAAATAACAAGAGTGTTACGAATTGAACTGTGTTCCCCCCCCCCCAAAACATGTGTTGAAGCCCGATTCCCTGTACCTGTAAATAGGACCCTGTTTGGAAATAGAGATTTTCTTTTGCTACATTAGTGAGGTCATACCAAGTAGGGTGGGTCCTAAAACCAATCACTTCTAAGTGGTGCCTTATAAAAAGAGCACGTGAGACTCAGAGACTTACGCAGCAGGAAGGCTGAAGTCACGTGAGAATCGTCTACAAACACAGGAGGGCCGAGGACTGCCGCCAGTCACCAGAAACCAGGAGAGAGGCCCACAAAGGAATCACCACAGCCGAGACCCTGACTGGGACTTTTAGCCTTCGGAACTTGGAGAAAATAAATTTCTGTGCTTTAAAGCTGCCCACTTGTGGTATTTCTGTTATGGCAGCATTAGCAAACTAAGACAAATAGCTAGCATTTATTGAGCACCTACTATGTGCCAGGCACTGTGCTAAGCTCTTTATTTATATAATCCCATTTAATATTCATAGCAACCCCATAAGTAGAGAAAGAGATGCGGAGAGAAGTTAGCTGACCTGCTCAAGGTCAAACAGCTATTAAGTGGTGGAGTCCAAATCCACACCCAGCAAGCTTAACCTCTATGCTATACTATTTCTCATGTCTGTGTGTACACGTTGCCAAGTGTAAATTATTATACAAACATAAAGAGTTATTATTAGGTCACTGATGACAGGATAAGCCACGAAGCAGGGGCCAGGTAGAGGCTAGTCAGGGAGTTGTGTCTGAGCATTCATTCGGTTAAGAACAGCTGAACTATAACTCAGAGCTAACTGGAAAGTTATTTGGAGTGACTTGGTCTCTGACTCCCTCCATCAGCACAAACACTTGAAATCGGACTGAAGAGAGATGCAAAGGACTCTTTCTAGGACCCCTAGCCTGGCAGTTATGGACAGCCTGCCTTTCCAACACACAGAAAGGCCAGGCAGGTGGGTGCGAGCCCCCCCATTGCCAGGCAGTCTCCGCCTCCACAGCAGCACCTTCCAGAAATGGAGGTCTCTTTCCAAAGTCAGAGATACTTTCTCTGGGATGAAAGAAGCACCAGCTAATCACAGTCATTAATAGGCAATTAGCCTGTGATAAATTAACAGATCTAGGCAATGATCACCAAAGCCACTGACACCACAGGAAGGAAGACAACTAGATACTGTGTGCCTCCTGACATGTGCCCCAGTGCCTACAGATTCTTGCCCCACCCCTGCCTCGCCCCAAAGTAAGTAAATCAAAGCCTGAATTTGACCAAGCCCTGAATCTAACTGCATTTACAGGAAGCATAGAAACAGCAGAACATGTCAAATGGCACAATGAGTATGCATTGGCCAAATCCAGAACGTGGAAAATTCTGCAGGACAAATGACCCAGTTTCCTCAGCAAAACATTAAAAGAAGGAGAAAATACCTAAAGATTAAGAGAGCTTTAAGAGTTATACCAACGAATCACAACGTATGGGCCTTATTTGGGTCCCAATTAAAAAGAAAACCAGGAGAAATTTGGAATATAATTGGGGAACAATGAACACTAACTGGATATTTGATCATATTAAGGAAGTGTTCATTTTGTTTAGCTGTGATAATGGTATTTTTTAAGAGTACCTACTTCAGAGATGAAATGAAAAGCTGTCTGGGATTTGCTTCAAAATGATCAGAGGGTGGGAAGGACTGAAAAACTCATGGCAATTCCAAATGGGTCAGAGTAGAACTCTACTCCATAGGATTTTTAGTGGCTGATGTGGAGAAGCTGATCACCAGGCCTTTCTTCTGAGGTACCTCTAGGTGAACTTGAATTTCTAACTTTTTGGTTAGCGGTGAGTATGTTAACAATGTGCATCACCCAGGGACTCCAGGAAGGACTGGGGGGATGCCTAAAACAAAATTGGCCATAAGTTGAGTCATAACTGTTGAAGTTTGGTGACAGGTACTGGTATATTGGGGGGTGGGGGGACAGGGTTGTTATTTTCTCTACTTTTGTATATGTTTGAAATTTTCCATGAAGAAAAGTTTTTCAAACTAGAAATCACATCCCCCATCATCATCACCTTGGTGATATAACACAGTACAATAGCCTCCTCTCAGCTGCTGGGCCCCCAGCTCCTGCCCTTGAGGACACATGGGGGACCTCCCTCGGGCTGTTTTTCCCTTTCCACCAAAGCCGCTGCAACAATTTGTACCCCACTTTCTCCAGCTAGACCCACTGGGGCCTTTGACAGAGGTAGGGCCATTGCCGCAGAGGAGAATACAGAGGCCCTGAAGCAGAAAGCAGCCCCTTCCAAGGTCCCGTGGGCAGTGGCTACCCCACGGCCATTGAGTCAGATCCAACTCACGGCGACCCCAGGTGCTCCAGAGCGGAGCTGCCCTGGAGGGTTTCCTTGGCTGTAATCTTAACATAAAGGAGCCCCGGTGATGCAACGGTTAAATGCTCAGCTGCTAACTGAGAGATCAGCAGTTCAAACCCACCCAGCCGCTCCATGGGAGAAAGTAGATCTGCTCCCATAAAAATTACAGCCCAGAAAACCCTTTGGGGCAGTTGCATTCTGTCATATAGGGTCGCTATGAGTCAGAATTGACTCAATGACTCCTAACAACAACAATCTTAACAAAAGCAGATCGCCAGGCCTTTCTTCCAAAGCACCACCGGGTGGGTTCAAACCACCAATCTTTAGGTTGGTAGTTGAGCACAAACTGCCTGTGCAACCCAGAGACCTATCCACATTATTCAGTCCTCTGAGGGTGGAGTCCAACGCTCTCCTCGCCCTACACCACCCTGGCTCGCAACTAAAACTAAGAGCGTTTCCATCCTCATATTGAATCTAGTGTCTCAACACCCAGGGTCTGGAACAGAACAAGTGGGTTCTCAGCAAAGCAGCATCTGCAGCAGGCGGGTCAAAGTGCCCTGTTGCCTTTCTGCCTCCATTAGATGTCAGATGTAAGGGAAGGAAGGGGAGGGGACAGGAAGAAGGTGTGGGAGGGCCAAGGCCACAGAACAGCCAGGTGCCCAAGCCCAGACTCCAGGCCTGCCCAGCCCAGGGACCCAGGCTGCGGCGGCCCTGCCTTGGACAAACAACTGGCACCTCCCAGGCTGGTCCTTCCCTTAGCACTTCCTGGTGCTATTGATCCCAGAGCCTCGTGGGAGAGCGTTCTAGAGCAGAGTTCTGAGGCAGAAAAGGACAGAGGATTCAGAGGGAAAGGGAAAGCCGGGAGCGGGTGTGTGGAGAAATGCTATGGACAGGAGGAAATGGGGAGAGTAACATCCCCGACACATTCCAGAGCTCTAATTCGCTGAGTGAAGAATGGAATAAAAGAGAGAGAACGGGAGAAAGAGGGCAACAGTAAGAGCTGAGGGGAGAAAGATGGAGAGGGGAGGGTTGGAGAGGCCCCCAGGAACAAATAAACCAAATCAGTGGTCAGCTGACTGCCCACCCCCTGCCCCTGCAGCCTGCCCCCCTCACCTCCAGGGCCCCTGCTGCCATTCCCAGCCTGGTGGGCTCAGCGGGAGCTCCCTGCTCTTACCGTCCAGCCCGGGAGGGATGTTCAGGAGCTGGCTCACAGACACGCCTCAGATCCCAAATGGTCTCTCTCCTACCTCCTAACAGCCAGCTCCGGGAAGAAAGGCAAGTGGGACTAAGCCACCTGCCTCCTGAGCAGCCGTGTGCCAGGGAGAAGTCTCCACCTCAGACCAGGCCGCCAATCCAGGGAGCCCAAGGGAGCCTGCCCTGGCCCGCCCTTTTGGGGCGTGTTGCTGAAGGAGACAGAGGGTTAACTTAGTATTCATCCAGAGTGCCTTTCCATATTCATGTCCATGCTGGGTGGTCACAAGATGACTGAGGGACAGCTGCCTCTGGGCACAGCCAGCCATGTCTGCCTCACGCCCCTCACTCTCGCTGACCTTCAGAGAACACAGGGCCCAAGGTTACCCTTGAGTCAGCCTACACCAACCCAGGACCAGCAAGCTTCCTCATCAGGCACTGAGTAAGTAAGTGGGCCAACGAGTCCGTGCTCAAAGTCAAGAGACCTCACCACTCTTCCCAGCTGCTGTCCGACTGAACTCAAATCCTGGCTCTGCCACTACGGGACCTAAGCCAAGTCCCTGAGTGCCTCCGAGCCTCTGTTTATAAAGTCACCGTGATCCTTTCCCTCCACCTGCGATGGCAGCAGGCACGGGAGGAAATGTGCTATGAGCTCTTGGGGGGGAAAAGACGCTCTATAAACATGGGTATCATTAGCATAAACGAAAGTTACTGCCACACCTCGGAAGCAGGCAGGTTTCTGTTAGGCTCGGCAATGCCTCCACCACAGAAGGATAAGGCAAGTGACAAGCCAAGCCAGAGAACACCCAGCCCCCAGACCTCGGGCACTCTGCCCAGGGGAGCCAGAGCGTCCCCTCACCCCAGCTCCTTCAGGAGGAGATGGATGGTGGCTGTGTGAACAGAGTGAGGAAGAAGGCAAAGGAAGGGATGCAGGAGGATGGTCTGGCCCTGAGGTTTACTCATGGGTTGACTGGGGTTTCTTAAACCCTCCAGGGCTTGGCCTGAGGCTGGGTGGCTTAGAACAAAAAAAAAAAAAACAGTTGCCGTTGAATCAGTTCTGACTTACAGTGACCCCATGTGTGTCACAATAGAACTGTGCTCCACGGGGTTTTCAATGGCTGATTTTTCACCACGCTTTTCTTCTGAGGCACCTCTTCCTGGACTCGAACGTCCAGCTTTCTATTAAAGCTGAGCCTGCTAACCATTTGCATCACCCAGGGGCTTCTGGGTGGATTGAAGGAGCAGGCAAATTATACCCCAATAGTTTCCCAAGGAGGAAGCTGTGGGCTGCGGGGGCTCCCAGTGGAATCAGAGCCCAGACTCAGGACCCAGAGGCTCTCTGCCTCTCCGAAGAAGGATGAAAACGTTAATAATAATCTCTTACATTTGCATAGCTTTTTATACACATTGACTACTTTTCACTCAAGTTCAACAATAACCCAAAAGAGGGAAGCCTGTATTATGATCCCTATTTTTCAGCTGATGAAACAGTTAGGGCGAGGGGCGGGGGAGGTGGGGGACAGTGAACTATCTGAAGTTATGCATCCTAGGGGAAGTGCCAAAGTCAGGACCGGAACCCAGGTCTCCCACTCTCCTAGTTCGGAGCCCTGTCTCACATCCCTCAGTGCATTCAGAGCTCTGCCAAACAAGGAGCTTGCAAGCAGGCAGCCCTGGTCCTGTTCCTTGGAGAAGCCACCTAGTCCTGGTCCTGGGAGGCGCTCTGGGAGATCTCCCCTCTGGGGCTACACAAAGTAGGCCAGGTGGCGCAGTGGTTAAAGAGCTTGGCTGCTAACTGAAAGATCTGCAGTTTGAACCTACCAGCCGCCCCTCAGGAGAAAAATACGGCAGTCTGCTTCTGTAAAGATTACAGCCTTGGAAACCCTATGGAGAATTTCTACTCCGTCCTTTAGGGTCGCTGTGAGTCAGAATCCACTTGATAGAGCAGGGGTTTGGTTTGGTTTTGGGTGCTACACATAAATTAGCAACCTACTTCCGGCCTGGGCAAGTTCAGTGGCCTCAGGCGTTAAAAAGACAGACTGCTGTATGGCAAGCTAGGGCTATCATTGGAAATAAATTCCCTAAAACGTGAAGAAACGGTCCGCTCATTTTGCTCCTGATGGACAAGAGTTCCTGCTCAGCCTACTTACAATCCTAAGGTCCCATGAGTTGGAATCAACTCGATGACAATGGGTTTGGGGTTTTTTTGTTGTTGTTGTTCTTTTTTTTGCTTTTCTGGCAAGGTACGCACAGGCTTACTTATGCATATTTACTAATCTAAGTGGAAGTCTCACCTGTTTTTCACCACATCTTTGATGTGGTAAAGCCCATGTGAAATTGCGTACTACAGTTTAGTGAGTAAACACAGGTAAGCCCGTCCTTACCTTGCTTACGGTTAACCCACCCTGAGTTCCCCTGAAGCTCCTGGGCAAGGGAACAAGACAAACAGTGGAGCTAATACAACCCTCCGATCCCAGAGGGAGAGGCGATATGTTGGGAGCAAAGCCCCCTTTGAATCCCTGTTCAGTCAAATCTTGAATTTTTGTGTGAAAAGAAGGAGTCAAGGACCCTGACCCTCCAAACAACTTTCCTAATGACCTATAAAATTCATCTGCGCTCTCCATAAGCTTACCACTGGGAGGCTCTGGGCCTGCCACCATTGTGGCCTGTGTGGTCACAATGAGGTCACCTATCTATGAAACCACAAAGGCAGTCCCACCGGACTCCCAAGGGTTAACCAACAGCATCCTCCCCACCCTAAGGTCCACTGCAAGCCAGGCCAGGAAAGCACCAATGGAAAGCAGGATATATCAGACAGCTGGGCAGGGGGCTGTTTAGCTTGGCCTCAGCCCAGTACTGCAGACAGCTCCACTCAATGTACAGACGCCCAAGCTGGGCCCCTTGAACCAAGTCTATCCCTCCCCCACCCTCCCCTGCAGAGAAAGACTCTAGAGAAGTCCCCTCATGGTGTGTGGGGGAGGAGGGCAGAGCAGGGCTGTATGTCAGGATTTGGGAAGAGTCTGAAGGAGGATCACATCTCTCAAATGCATCTTAGAAGGTGCTGCAGCCGGTGCCACCCTTCCCTGCTCTGTGCCAGGGCAAGTGGGTTAAAGCAAAAGGTGTGTGGGACCCACCTGGGAGCCCCTAGCTCCAGGCCAGGGAAATGGTGCCAAGAATGACCTTGGGAGAAAGCGACAGACAAGCAGTCGTATCATCCCCCCTCTCCTGTCCAGTCTGAGCAGTAAGGGCTGAGTCCCCCAGGGGAACAGAGGGCCAGCTGTTCAGAGCGGTGCAGTGGGGATAATGGAGTGCCTGTGACAGGATAGACCTGAGCCTTCTTTTCAGCACCTGGCCACCACTCTGCTCCAGCCTGTCACCTCGCCTCAACTGCTTCAATGGCCTGCAAACACTTCTGTCAGGTAACCAGATATCTCTAAAGTGTTCGAGGCAAAAGCCTCTATATGGGAGTTGTTGCTTTTGGGTACATTGAGTCGATTTCGACTCTTAGTGACCTGTGTGACAGAGTAGAACTGCCCCCACAGGGTTGTCTAGGCTGTGATCTTTACAGAAGCAGATTGCCAGGCCTTTCTCCTACGGAGTCACTGGGTGGGTTTGAACCACCAACCTTTTGGTTAGCAGCCGAGCAGTTAACTATTGTGCCTATATATGAGCTCCTATATATGAAGGTGGCCCAATGTAAGCCTCTCTAGTATCAAGAGGGATTTTCTAAGGGGTCCTGTACTTAGTCCCCCATCTGGCCCTCTATGCCCACCTCCCGCCTCCAGTCACCAATTCAACTTCACCCTAGAATATGATTCCCACCCCACCCCATCCCTTGAGGCTCTGAAATAGCTGTGAGTATGTCATCATAAACCCTCATTACCAACCAGTCTTCCGTGTTCCTTATGTCTTTATATTATAGATTAAACTCAGCAATCCCCCTGGACGTGTCGCCGAGTCCCATTGCCCTGGAGATGACAGTGCCTCTGTCTCTGGTCTCCCTGCTCTTTCTAAAGGATAATTTGGCCATACCCTGGCTCACAACCCTTCAGTTATTCTCTGTTGCCTACAGGATAAAGGCTAAACATCTTAGCTTGAAACACAAGGCCTTTTATAATCCCGTCCCAAATTACTTATCCAATATGATCTTCTGCTTCTACCCTGAGAAGCCCAGCTGGTACAATGATTAAAATTCTTGGCTACTAACCAAAAGGCCGGCAGTTTGAACCCACCCAGCAGCTACACAGGAGAAAGACTTGGTGATTTGCTTCTAAGATTACAGCCTAGGAAACACTATTGAGCAGTTCTACTCAGTCACATGGAGTCACTACGAGTCAAAATAGGCTCGATAGCACCTGACAAGTATTATCCTACAACTAAAAGCCTAGATTTCCTGTTGGTGTTGTTGGGTGCCTTGAAGTTGTGAGGGTTTCATTTTACTTGGATCCATAATCATCAACCACGCAAGCAGCAGTCAAGAGGTCAAAAGATGCGTTGAGCAAAAAAAAAAAAAACCTGCTGCAAAAGACCTCTTTAAAGTATTAAAAGGCAAAGATGTCACTTTGAGCAGTAAGGTCTGCCTAATCCAAGCCATGGTATTTTCAATCACCCCTTGTGCACGCAAAAGCTGGACAACGGATAAGGAAGACCAAAGAAGAATTGATGCATTTCAATTATGGTGTTGGCAAAGAATACCAAATATACTAAACCAAAACCAAACCTACTGCCGTCGAGTTGATTCCGACTCATAGCGACCCTATAGGACAGAGCAGAACTGCCCCGTAGAGTTTCCAAGGAGCGCCTGGCGGATTTGAACTGCCGACCTTTTGGTTAGCAGCTGTAGCACTTAACCAGTACACCACCAGGGTTTCCACCAAATATACTAAAAAATATATATATGTATATATATATATATACTAGGGACTGCCAAAAGAATGAACAAATTTGTCTTGGAAGAAGTACAGCCAGAATGCTATTTAAAAGAGAAGATGGCAAGACTTTATCTCACTTACTTTGGACATGTTATCAGGAGGGACCAGTCCCTGGAGAGAGACATCATGCTTGATAAAGTAGAGGGTCAATGAAAAAGAGGAAGACTCTCAATGAGATAGATGACCTAGTGGCCGCAACAATGGGCTCAAACATAAAAACAATTTTGAGGATGGTGCAGGACCGGGGCAGAGTTTTTCTGTTGTGCACGGGTTGCTATGAGTCAGAATTGACTCGATGGCACCTAACAACAATCTTTATGGAAGCAGATCACCCAGTCTTTCTCTCATGGAGCCACTGGGTGGGTTCAAACTGCCAACCTTTGGGCTAGGAGCCCACCATTGCATCACCAGGGCTCCTTAGATTTTCTATAAGTGGTGCAAATCATTGGTGCCATAGGAATTCAGTGGAAGGAGAGGTCATTTCTGGCTGAGGCCATCAGGGCACACTTTATAGAAGTGTGTGCGTGCATGTGCGTGTGTGCATGTGTACAAGTGTGAATGCATGTGTGTGTCTGTGTGTCTGTGTGTGAGATGGGGGAGATATTATTTAGAAGCATGCATTTTTACTGGGCCAGCTTGCATATGGTCCTGCCTTCCTCCTCCCTACTTGATACACACCCTGCCACAGGTTTATAAGTCTAAAGGACACTCATTTGCAAATCCATGTGGCTGCAGGAAGTGCTTTTCTGTACTTGAAGATTTGTCAAACTCCAGGCATCCAGATCAATGACTGGAACAGAATCATCAAAGCGAGCAACTTCCTGGGACAAACCCCAGGCTAGTGCTGGGCCAGAGTGATGAAGAAACGGGGGTCTGGAAGAGCCTCTAAAGAGGCTCCTCACAAGGCAGTTTGCTGGGATGGGCTGCCTTCCATTTTACCTGCCTGAGCCCTGCTGCTCCACCAAAAGACCAGCTCAAGGACAAACGGAGAGCCTGAGGGCAGGCAGGACAAAATTTTAAGAAACTCACCTCTTTCCAGGCTCCCGGTCATTTTAGTTTGGATCTTCAGGGGAAGAAGAGAAGGGTTAAAAAAAAAAAAAAAATCCAACCTCCTTTGCCTTCTGTGAATCTGGCAACTCAATACCATATATCAATGGCCAGGCAGGGGAGTAGGAGATGGAACTGAGCTTGGGAATGAAGGGACCAGACTAGTGGACGCCTAAACAAGCTAGCTCCTCCTTCCCAGGCAACATCTTAAGCCAGAGAATGATGAGACCAGAGCCAAAGGAATAAGAAGGAAGGGCATAAGGGAGGGAAAAACATAAATCATTGCTCGCCCCAGCCCTACCAAGGTCCCCCCTTCCCCAGTGACTGCAGTTTCCTTCGTAGTCTCTGTCTTAACTCACCCTGTGAAACAGCACCACCGCAGAACCATTCCGAATGGGGTTTCTGTACGTGATGAGACAGACAGAGACCAAGAAGTGGAGACAGCCGAGAGGTGCAGAGAACAAGAGAGCCTGAGGGCGAGGAAAAGGAAGGGAACTAATCAGCTCTTGTTGGAATTAATTTTAAAAGAGCAAACAAAAGCAATTAACGTGGGAGGGTGGAATCCCCAGGCTCAGCTGCTCTAGGGGAAGCCGTCTGGGTGACTGGAGACATGGCTGTCTGCACTGTGATTACAAAGAAGACGGGAGGTCTCTCACTGAAGGGGAAGCCAGGGTAAATGGCTAACCGTGTGCTCTGGGCAGGAGGAAGCGGTGGCAAGAGGGGCGGGGAGAAGGGAATAATTGGGAAGCTGGTACCAGAGTAATCATGTGTATGAGCGTTGGTGAACAATGCACACACCCAAAGACATCAACCGCATCACTAACCATAAATAAAGACATTCCAAATGTGTAGAGTGCTTGTCAAACCCTGGGGAATAAGAAGTCATGTCATAATAAGCAATATGGAATGAACATTGGGTGGTGCAGTTAACATGCTCGACTGCTAACTGAAAGACTGGAGGTTCAAGTTCACCCAAAGGTGCCTTGGGAGAAAGGCCTGGAGATCTGCTTCCAAAAAGTCGGTCATTGAAGACCCTATGGAGCACAGTTCTACTCGGTCGCACGTGGGGTCACCATGAGTGGGAGCTGGCTCAAAAGCAACTCTCACGCCAAGCACAACGCAGGGTGTTTTGTGTGTATTTTCCTTCATTCAAACCAACCTATGAGGTAAGTATTAGCCTTTCTCCCCCTAGCTCTACCAAGGTCCCCACTTCCCCAGTGATGAGAAAACGGAAGATCCAAGAGGGTACATGTACAGAAGACAACACATGCCCTAAATTCCCGAGGACCTAGCTTACATCATGGCTCCACCTTCTAACTACGTGACCCAACTATGTCACCTTGAATATGTTATTAACATCTCTGAGCCTCAGTTTAATCATCAGTAAAATGGGGATAATACTACTTACTTTCCAGATTGTTGCAAAAATTAAATAATTTATGTCAATCTCCGAGCACAGTGCTGGTAAACCACACATAGTAAATGTTTGTTCTCCTCCCCCCATTTCATTAAGATAAATTATTTACTCAACAGACAGTGGAGTGTCAACTGTGTGAAAAGGAGAAGGAATGAAATTATGGAAGCCCTTTATCTGCCAGAGTCCCTGGGTGCAAACAGTTAATGGGCTCAGCTGCTAACCAAAAAGTTGGACATTCGAGTCCACCCAGAAGTGCCTGGGGAGAAAGGCCTGGTAATCTGCTTCCGAAAAATCTGCTGGTGAAAACCCTAAGGAGTACAGTTGTACTCTGACACCCGTGGGGTCACTACGAGTCAGAGTGGACTGGTTTTTATTTGCCAGAATTTTACTAGGTCCTTAGGGTGTGGTGTGGAGATTAACAAAATGAATGTAACAGAGTCCCTGCCTTCCAGAAGTTTACAACCTAGCAAGCCAAGTCCACAAATAACTGAATGCCAGGTGATCTTCGATAAGAGCTAGGTAAGACAAAGGCGGGCAAAGATAAAGAGCCTTGGGAGTTTAGAAAGGGGAGGGAGGAGGGATGCCGGAAGAGAGATGGTACTCCTGCTGGCAGCCAAGGAAGGCTGAGAGGTGACCTGTGACATCTGAGATATGAAAATGGGCAGGATTTGAGAAGCAGAGCTAAGATAGGAGCAGGCTGCTTCTAGTGGAAAAGGAGGGTGGGGCCTCTCCTAAGGCCGACTCTGCTAGGAGTCATAGGATATTTATCAATAACACTCTTCTGGTCTGCAAGTACAGGATCCAAGGTGGCTGCAAATTCTTTGCTACTACTCCCATTGAGAGGTGGAGCCTATTTCCCCTCCCTTGCATCTGGGCTGGGCCTATGACTCAGTTTGACCAACAGAATGTCACAGAAGTAACACCCTGTGACATCTGAGGCTAGGGCATAAGAAGAACATAGTTTCCGCTCAGGTCTCTTGGAATGCTCGCTTGAGATACTCCCTCCCAGAACTCAACTGCCATGTGGAGGGGAGGGAAGCCCAGGCCACACGGAGAGGTCACATGTCGGTGCTTAGGTTGACATCCTCATCAGCTCCCAGATGATGGGGGGTGGGGGGCACCCTGGCTGTCCAGCCCAGCCAAGCCTTCAGACAACCACAATAGTAGGAGACTGCCCACGCAAGAACCACCCAGCTGAGGAGCACCCTGAGAGGTAATAATAAATTATCCTAAGCCACTGCATTTGGGGGTGATCTGTACGCAGCAGTAGCTAGCCAGAACGCCAGGTCTCTGCTTTGCTAAGCTGGGGTATCACCAGGGAAGTTGGGACAAGGATCATACTAGAAAAGGATGAGAAAAGAGGTGAGGAGAGAAGGAACCGTGTATCAGAGAGGACGCCATGGGGATGGTTAAACTCTCCCAGTAGCCTCCCGCCCCGCACTTGCCTCAGCTCTTCCCAAGGTGACGCCAGATCAACCTAACTCATAATTCAATTTACCCCCCGGGAAACAACTGGGGGAAAAAATCAGTACATATAAAGATGTTTAGAGCAGGGCTATTCATAACAGCAACAAATTGGAAACAGCCCAAATTCCCAGTAATAAGAGAAGAGCAATACAGTAATGGAGCAACCTGGCAGAATAACGTATTTAAAATGACAAATTTACGGACCCCTGTCATACCTGGAAGCGTTTATATAAAATAATGCTAAACCAAAAAATGCATGACACAAGATAACAGATACACACTAATTACAACTATGGGAAAACATTAACAAAGATGGGAAAGACGCATGGAATAAGACATAAAAAAAAAAAAGACATATAGTTCAGTATTTATTTTTCCTTTTGTGGGCAACGTTGATTAAAAGTACCAACCCAACTTCCAAATCTTAAAAATGGGGTCCTACTGCAGGGGATTTGGAAGATGACGATATTTTGCAAGACTGGAATACCTCTCTGTCACCCAGGGAATTTGGGGCAGGGGATGAGGAGGGTCTAGCTGGATGACAGGGATGACAGGAACGGGAAGGGGAGGGGGCTGTGGCATTGCACAGCAGGGTAGCTGAATGTTAGAAAACAAACCCACGGTGTTTGCTGAAACAGCGCAAGGAGAAGGACTCCCACAAAAGCCACCCATTATCCCATAATTATTGTCTCTCTCGTGTCTGCAATTAACGGCTGTCTGCTAGCGGCTGCTGGGGTAAATAAGTGTTCACCCACATTACAGTCAATCCGGCAGCTGAAGCGCCAATTAACAAGCCCACTGCAGAGACACTCCAGGGCCCAGCGCCACTGTGGGGAGGGAGGGATGAGATGAGATAACACAGGGCCTGGGGACACTCCTGTCCCAGAGGCAGTGGGAGGGATGCTCAAAGCCATATCCTGAGCCCTAGTGTAGAAGCCAGTCTTGCTCCAAATGAGCCAAGCGGGGGAAGGAGGTGCTTTGTCCCCAGGGACGAGCCCAGGGGCACTGTGTGTGCCCCGTGTGCTGACCAGCCAGGCTCCAGAGCTGCCTGGGAGTCCATGGAGGGAGAGAGACGCAAAAGAAGATCTCGGAGGTGCTGTCCCCTCCAGAGTTACGAGAGGAAAGAAACAGAGGCAAAGAGAGAGGGCAAACAGGGAGGGTACGGATTGGTTTGTCTGTTTGTTTAAACAGCCACCTCCACTGATTGACACTGGCCTTTGGCCCTTTTTCTTAAGCATCAAACTCAGAAACACAGAAAAGGAGTTTACATCAGAGAAGTCAAAGATGGCTTTGTTTGTTTGTTTTTGTCCAAAAGAGAAGGGCAAGCAGCAAACAGCTGATAGGAGGCACCCCAACTCCTTTCCCAGGGATTTGGGGAGAGCAGGAGGGTCCTAAAACCCTGCATGGCACACCAGGTGCCTGGTCATGGTGCTGCACCAGCCCACAGCCAGCAGAGCTCAGGCTGCATGACAAGAGGCATCCCAAACTGCCTGTGAGCCTCTGAGATCAGAGATGCAGAATCACGCATGTTCGAGATTGTCTGGCCCAGACTGTCTGCTTCACACTCCTGGACTCGCACTAGAATCACCCAGAGACCTTTTTAAAAATACTGATGCCTGGGTTCCCCCCAGGAGTCCCTGAGTAGGGCAAACAGTTAATGTACTGGGCTGCTAACCTAAAGGTTGGGGGCTCAAGTCCATCCAGAGGAGCCTCGGAAGAAAAGCTTGGTGATCTCCTTCTAAAAAATCAGCCACTGGAATCCGTATGGGACAGTTCTACTCTGACATACGCGGGGTTGCCATGAGTTGGAATCAACTCTATGACAACTGGTTTGGGTCGCACAACAGAATCTCTGGGGGAGGGGAGGGGAGGCCCAGGCACGTGCATTTCTTTAAATCACCCCAGGTGAGGCTGATGGCTAGTCCAATTCCCTCAACTATGGATGAAGAAACTGGAGTCCAGCAGCAATACCTTGCCAAAGGTGACAAAGGCAGCAGGGAGAGAGCTGGCTGGAGAACCAGCTCATGCGACAGGGAGGAAGGGGCTCATACGCAATAACTGGCCAAAGGAACAGCCTCTAATGGTGCACTGCGGGAGTTTGTTCTTGATCCTCCTTTGTTCCACATTTTTTCCCATGATTTGCATACAGACTAAGATGGCATGGCTATCAGCTTTGCTACTGACAAAATTCGGGAGGGAGGGCTAACACAGTTTTGGCAGAATCAGGACTCCATATACTGAAAAAATGGCCTAACATTAGCAAAGTGAAATATATCATAAATGCAAAGCCCTACGTTTAAAATTAAAAGATATCAATTGTACGTACAGCCCGGAAGTTAAAAATATGCTCAAAGGGATGTTATTAATAAAGTGGAGGGAAAAGAAATATAGTTTCTATTTAAAAAAACTGCATGAACCTGGAGGGATTGTCCCTGGGGGCACCTACGCCATTGTTTTGCCCGGGCACAAACACGTGGAAGCTGGAAAACCATAAGCTGCAGTCTAGGGTTTAATCTTAGAAGCATCTTTCCACCATCTCCATCCCAAACTGATGACATCTTACCATCTTACCAAGTGTGCCTCATCCTTATCCCCATCTCCGAAATACTTGGGGCTTTTGTATCTTTAAGGAACACTGGTGGCTCAGTGGTTAAAGCATTTGACTGCTAACCAAAAGGTCAGCAGTTCGAAACTACCAGAGTGCTGCAGAAGAAAGAACGCTGTGACAGTCTGCTTCTGTAAAGATTTACAGCCTTGGAAACCCTATGGGGCAGTTCTCTTTCCAATAGGGTCGCCATGAGTTGGAATCAACTCAACGGCAACAGGTTTGTATCTTTGGGGGATTCTGATATCTGGTCCAGGCTTTTGAAGAGACGGCAACTAACACCAGCAACAACAAAGAAGGCTTTGCAGGGGATGGAATAACGATTGCTCTAAATCAGCCTGAAGAAGACACAGATGGAAGATTCCCATGGAAACCTGCAACATCACTGAGAAAAGTGTATTTCGGAAAGACATATAATCTTGCTACTAGCATTCCAAGAAGTACATGGCGAATGTGGAAGGTCTGTGATCAAATATTCGGGAAATAGTTATATATCCTTCTCCAGGGGTCAGTATCAGTAGGGCTGATTTCAAGATCTTCGGAAATCGGGTTCTCTCCCCCTCATCCTCATTCCTGCCCCAGGTTGAATAATTTAGAGCAGTGCTTCTCAAACTTCAATGTGCACAGGCATCACCTGAGGGATTATGAGAAAACATAGCTCCCGATTCAGGAGGTCAGGGCTGAGGCCCGGGATTCTGCATTTCTAACAAGCTTTCAGAGGTCGGTGGTTCAGTGATAGAATACTCGCTTTCCATGCAGGAGACCCAGGTTTGATTCCCAGCCGATGCACCTCATGAACAGCCACCGCCTGTCTGTCAGTGGAGGCTTGGGTGTTGTCATAATGCTGAACAGGTTTCGGTGGTGCTTCCAGACTAAGATGGACTAGGAAGAAAGGCCTGGTGACCTGTGTTGGAAAATTAGCCTGTGAATACTGTATGGATCACAATGGTCCAATCCACTAGGCAGCATTTTGTACCATTGTGCGTGGGGTCGTCAGAAGTCAGGGGCTGACTTGACAGCAGCTCACAACGACAATGACAACAACAAGCTCCCTGGTAATGTAAATGCTGCTGGGTCATGGAGAAAGCAAGGACTCAGGGGACCTGAAAGGTCTACCTGTGAAGCCAGGCCCTCTGAACATGCTTGGGGCACCTGTGTACCTTCCGCCAACAGCTGGGAAATGGAAGAAGTGGATGAGTTGGAGTTGGAGGTAAAGAGGGCCCCAACTGTGAGCTCAGCTCCCTTGATGAGCAAATGCATCAAATGAGCAGAGAAGGTGAAAGAGACCCATGGAGTGAGTGAAAAGACCTGTGGGAAGGGGGATTTTATTTCAGCCTAGTGTGGGTCAAGGGATTTTCCAAAGAGAACACTGGATCACACAGTGGCACTATAAAAAGATCCAGCTGCATCAATGAGGGTTCACATGTGTTTGGACCTAATGGAAGTGAGGCTCTGGGCTCCCTTTGGCATTGATCTTCCCTCTAACTCAAATCACATCTTTTATGTAGGAGAGGGGAGGTCTAAACCTAACAGCTGTTCATGGGAAAAGACCTGAGGGTTTCAGTCCAATAAGCTCCATTTAAACACCAGTGGTTTGCAAATGTAGACTGAAGTAATGGAAATACACTGTCAGGTTGGAGGGCATCAGAGTCCCATGAACAGAACACATCTGGAGAGCTGTGTTCAATTCTAGACAGCTTATTTTAAGAGAATATTAAAAGCTACCATGTACTAAGTTGCTTCTGGTTGCCAGGCACTGTTCTAAGCTTTTTACATGTATTAATTGATTTAATGCTCTCAACAACCCTATGAAGTAAGTAACATCATTACCCACATTTTATAGATGGGTAAACTGAGGCTTTGGAAGACAGCTACCTGGCCAACTGACTGGAAGAGATCCATATTTGTGCCCATTCCAAAGAATGGTGATCCAAGAGAATGCAGAAATTATCAATCATTAATATCACATGCAAGTAAAACGTTCCTGAAGATAATTCAACAGTGGTCGCTGCTGTACATTGACAGAGAACTGTCAGAAATCCAAGCTGGATTCAGAAGAGGACATGGGATGAGGGATATCATGGCTGATGTCAGATGGATCTTGGCTGAAAGTAGAGAATACGAGAAAGATGTTTACCTGTGTGTTACTGACTACACAAAAGCATAGGCTGTGTGGATTACAACAAATTATGGGTAACATTACAAAGACCGGGCATTCCAGAACACTTAATTGTGCTCATGAGAAACCTGTACCTAGACCAAGAGGCACCCATTCGAACAAAACAAGGAGATACTGCGTGGTTTAAAATCAGGAAAGGTGTGCGTTAGGTTTGTATCCTCTCATGGTACTTATTCAATTTGTATGCTGAGCAGATAATCCGAGGAGATGGGCTACATGAAGAAGAAAAATACAGCATCAAGATTGGAGAAAATTCATTAACAACCTGTGATATGCAAATGACACAACCTTGCTTGCTGAACAATAAGAGGACTCGAAGCACTTACTGATGAAGACCAAAGACCACAGCCTTCAGTATGAATTACACCTCAACATAATTTTTTTATACAGAAACAAAAAATCCTCACAACTGAACTGTGATAAATGGAGAAGACTAGCATCAAGGATTTCATTTTACTTGGATCCACAACCAACGCCTATAGAAGCAACAGTCAGGAAATGAAACAACATACTGCATTGGGCAAATCTGCTGCAAAAAAAACCTCTCTCAAGTGTTAAAAAGCAAAGATGTCACTTTGAGGACTTAGGTGGGCCTGACCCAAACCATGGTATTTTCAATCGCCTCAAATGCATGAGAAAGCTGAGTAAGGAAGACCAAAGAATTGATGCCTTTGAATTATGGTGTTGGTGAAGGATACTGAATATACCACGGACTGCCACCAGAAGAATGAACAAATCTGTCTTGGAAGAAGCAAAGTCAGAATGCTCCTTAGAAGTGAGGATGGGGAGATTTCATCTCACATACTTTGGACATGTTATCGGGAGGCACCATCTCCTAGAGAAGGACATCACACTTGGTAAAGTAGAGGGTCATGGAAAGAGAGGAAGACCCTCAACGAGATGGATTGACACAGTGGCTGCAACAATGGGCTGAAGCATAATGCTTGTGTGGATGGCGCAGGACCAGGCAGAGTTTCATTCCGTTGTACATAGGGTCACTATGAGTCGGAACTGACTTGATGGCACCTAACAACAATGACCTGAGGCTCAGAGAAGTTAAGAATTATAACTAGGGTGGCACAGCTAGCAAAAGGTGGAGCAAGTTGCAAACCCAGGCATACAGAAGCCAGAGCCTGTATTTTTCCTACTACGTAATGCCGTCTCTCTACACTTGTCTGAATATGATGTCTGGACGTGATGACAAACAAGTGAGCCCAGAAAAGGGTGGCCAGGTGTTGAATAGAACCAGAGGGTGGAAGTTAGAAAAAGAAAAGTTTAAGGCTAGCACTAGGGAAGAATACCAGTGAAAGCTGACCAGCGATGGGAAGAGTGGCTTCATGGAATGGTGCTCCTAGTCCCAGGCAGTATTCAAGTGGGGGCTGGTGAGTACATGTCTGGGACCCCAGCGAGGAAAGTGCTATTTGGGAGGAAGGCTGGACCAAATGAAACGTTGCTTCTGAAGCTGAGACTCTAAGTCTCTGCCTTCTCTTGGTCTTTCCATCTGGAAAAACAGACTGACACTGAAGCATACTGTTTACAGCGAGCCACATTTAGCCTGGACTTGCCCATCAATTCTGGTGTGTGCGATGAAGACAAAGTGACAGCAATGCCCAGACTGAAATTTGGCCAGGATGTCCATAAACTGAGCCAAGAGAAGAATTGTGGAAAAAATACGCAAATGAGCTTCTGCTGCCACCTCTGTTGCCCTGACCTCTTATCTCGTGAGTTTCTTCTCTAAGCTGGATGAAAACAGCTCGCTCCCTCTCAAAGCAATATTACAAATATAGAGGGTCAATTATACAAAGTATGAAAGAGATTCAGTGTTTCCTAACCCAAGTTACATTGTGGACCAGCACCTTATCTAAGGAGTCCTGGGTGGAGCAAACGGTTAACACGCTCGGCTGCTAACTGAGAGGTTAGAGGTTCAAGTCCACCCAGAGGCACCTCAGAAGAAAAGCCTGGTGATCTACTTCTGAAGAATCAGCAATTGAAAACCCTATGGAGCACAGTTCTACTCTGACACACCTGGGGTCACCATGAATCAGAATCAACTTAATGGCAACTAGTACCTCATTTAAATTATCCAAGTACCCCAGAAATGAATGAGAAAGGTGTATCTCCAAGGAAAAAAGGAGAGAAGGAATGGGCAAGGTATGAAAAAACTCCACCCTGCAAGCAATTCTTTCAGCCAGTGACTGGGAAGGTGTGGTCCTGGCTCTGAGCCAGAAGGTGGAAAAATGATCTGAAATCTCAGTCCATGGAAGGGCTTGGGCTGAGAGCAGCTTCATATCTGGAACGCTCTCTTGCATGTTACCCGCACAGAAGCATATTTTCAGGGAAGGGGCGGTATTTACCAAACCGAAAAAACCAAACCCGCTGCCATCGAGCCGATTCCCACTCACAGCGATCCTATAGGACAGAGTAGAACTGCCCCATAGAGTTTTCCAAGGAGCGCCTGGTGGATTTAAACTGCTGACCTTTTGGTTAGCAGCCGAGCACTTAACCACTGCGCCACCAGGTTTTCCGGTATTAACCAAGCACCAACTATTTCGAGGCATTATACTAATAACTGTGGGGGGGATACGACTGTATCAGATAGAAAGGTACACGTCAGTGAAAATATCAGACCAATATCTATTCCCAACCAGCTGTTCCAGTCAGCAAAGGACACTTTAGAAAGGAGTAACTCAGTAAGTCTAAGCGTTGATGGCTGGCCTTGGTTCTGACAGCCCCATATTTAGAAGATGTTGGGCCCAATTGGGATGCTTCCCATTTAGATTAAAGGAAGTCCTTCCTGGATCTGGAGTTGAGGTAAATCACTCTCCAACACTCCAGTTCTGCCACTCTGCCTCCTTCCAGCTGGACTTTGTAATTAGGAAGCCAGACCCTAATCAGGAAACCAGCAGAGGCCAGATGCAGCCCATCAAAAGTGATCTCAGCTCAGCCCTGTTTCTACTGGCCCAGGCTGCCGTTCTCAGACCCTTGGCCCATTTCCTTTGAGGTTTCTCGCCACTAAGAGCTCCCTCAGGAGCCCTGGTAGCACAATGGTTAAAATGCTCAGCTGCCAACCAAAAAGTCAGTAGTTCGAACCCATCAGCAGCTCCGCAGGAGAAAAGACCTGGCAATCTGCTCTTGTAAAGATTACAGTCTAGGAAACCGTAAGGGGCAGTTCTACTCTGTCCTACGAGGTTGCCATGAGTCGGAATCAACTCAACGGCACACAAGAACTCCCTCCACACTCCTATCCCGGACTCTCAGAAGTCTGATTTCTCCTTCTTCCGGCAGGTCCCAAGCATCTTGTCTCTGTTCCCTCTGAACCCGGGTGTACTTTCACCTGGGCCCAGCCTCACCATGGGGCTGGTCTGCCAGGCCCTAGCAGGGGCTCTTTCTGGGTCACCAGTGGCTCCATCTGCTCCCACCCTACGTCTCCCACCTCCCCTCCTCCCCGAAGCAGGTTCCCTCGACAACACCTCTGGAGCAAACCACTCCCTTTCTCTGCTGAGTCTTTGAGCTCCACAGTGAAGGACCAGAGGCACAGGGAAAATCTGCTCACCTGCCCTCCCCAGCCACTATCCACACTCACTTCTAACCCCCACAAACACAGTTAGGAGGAGAGTGACCACAATAATAAGAACAAGGATGAGCAGAAAGGTACAGGAGAAGAGTGCAGGGAAAAGAAGAGAATGAGGTAGCCCGCTCTACTGGCTGCCACCAGAGGTTAACCCAAATCCGCTGCCATTGAGTCAATTCTGACTCATGGCAACCCTACAGGACAGAGTAGAACTGCCCCATGGGGTTTCCAAGGAGTGGCTGGTGGATTCAAACTCCCAAACTATTGGTTAGCAGCTAAGCGCTTAACCTTTGCACCACTGGGGTTCCTGCCAGAGGTCACAAACCAAAACCTGTTGCCGTCGAGTTGATTCCGATTCATAGCAACCCTATGGTTAAGTTGGGTTTAAATGAAGACACTGGGTTTCCGGATTCAGAGCAGG
This sequence comes from Elephas maximus indicus, assembly GCF_024166365.1. NCBI lineage: Eukaryota > Metazoa > Chordata > Mammalia > Proboscidea > Elephantidae > Elephas > Elephas maximus. Next base: position 13,578,116 of record NC_064836.1, read on the forward strand.
CCTGAGCTGCAAAGGGAGGCGCTGGCTCCTACATGAGCAGAAGGGGCTGCAAGTACCGCACCGGCCTATCTCTGAGCCTCCCTGAACCCCGGCTCGGCCCCAGACCTTTGCCTCAGCCCTTCTGTGACTCTTTCTGCACACGCTGAAGGCCCTGTGGTTAGACAGCCCCTCCCTATGTGCACATGAACACATGAATAACAGGGCACACAAACTCAGTCCTCAGAGGACTCAGGGTCTGGGCACCTGGGGAGAGGTAGCCACCTGGTCTGGGCAGCCACAAGTGAGTCGCGACTGATGGAGGAGCCATGACAAAGGGGAACTAAATAAATAATCCCTCGCACTGACTCACTGGCCAATACATCTGCATTCAAACATGGTCACTCAGACAAGAAGAGGGCCTGGGCAGGAAACATGGAAACATCCATAAATTTGGATTCCTCCCCCACCTCTCAAAGTGGCCTTGAAGAGGTGATTCATTCTCTTAGAAATGCGGGTTCTTCATACGTAAAAGGAGAGATTAAGTCACCTGGACACAGGATCTAAGTAGGAGGGAATCCAGCATTCTCAGTACATGGCAGAGGACTATATTTTTATGCAAATAATATGCACCTTCTACTTTTGTTTGCCAGCTGTGCCCTCCCCGGCCCCCATCCCCACGGCAAGATATTTTTGTAAGTGCTGCTATGCCGCTATGTCAAATTTTTTCTCACATGTTGCTGTTAAAAAAAAAAAAAAGCTAGATGTTCAAGGGACATCTAGCTCAATTGGCATAATGTAGTTTATAAAGAAAATGTTCTACATTCTACTTTGGTGAGTGGCATCTGGGGTCTTAAAAGCCTGTGAGCGCCCACCTAGGACACTCCACTGGTCTCACCCCTTCGGGAGCGAGGAATATTGAAGAAAACTAAAGACACAAGGGAAAGATTAGTCTAAAGGACTATTGGACCACATCTACCACAGCCTCCAACAGATTGAGTCCAGTACAACTAGATGGTGCCCAGCTACCACCACTGACTGCTCTGACAGGGATCACAATAGAGGGTCCTGGACAGAGCTGGAGAAAAATGGAGAATAAAATTCCACCTCAAAAAGAAAGACCAGACTTGCTGGCCTGACAGAGACTGGAGAAACCCTGAGAGTATGGCCCCCAGACACCCTTTCAGCTCAGTAATGAGGCCACTCCTGAGGTTCACCCTTCAGGCAAAGATTAGACAGGCCCACAGAACAAAACGAGACCAAACGACCACACCAGTCCAGGGGCAAGGACTGGAAGGCAGGAGGGAACAGGAAAGCTGGTAACAGGGAACCCAAGGTTGATAAGGGAGTGTGTTAACACGTCCTGGGGTTGTTAACCAGTGTCATAAAATAATGTGTATTAACTGTTTAATGAGAAACTAGTTTGTTCTGTAAACCTCCATCTATAGTACAGTAAAAAAATTAGCACAGTGTGCTTACAAAAATGCCTCGCAGGGGAGGGTGCAATCGGCAAACAAACATAAAAGGTATGCATTATTTGTGTAAAAATACAGTATATGGATGCAGAGGTATGTTTGTTTACTGTGGTGACTTGCATGTTGCTACGAAAGCTCCGCTACCATATTTCACATACTAGCAGGGGCACCCCTGTGGGATAGGTTTTAGTGGTGCTTCCACACTGAGACAGACTAGGAAGAAAGGCCTGGAGATCTACTTCCAAGAATCAGCCAATGAAAACCCTATGGATCACAACAGAATATTGTCCAATATAGTGCTGGCAGATGAGCCCCCTAGGTTGGAAAGCATTTCGACTATACGGTGGCTGCCACAATTGACTGCAGCACACCAACAATCGTGAAGATGGTGCAGGACCAGGCAATGTTTCATTCTGTTGTTCATGGAGCCACCATGAGTAGGAACCAACCACAATAACACCACAAGAACTTCTCAATGTGAATTGGTTCGCCTTCAAGTGTCAGGCAGTACTTCCTTGCCCTCTGGTACAATCCTGAGGTACCAATTCTCCTTACTGGAAATGCAGCATCTCCCCAGCCTCCATTCACCAGGCATTGGTAGCCTTTGGGTGGCGCAAATGGTTAAGCACTCGGCTACTAACAAAGTTTGGTGGTTCAAAGCCAGCCGGGGTGCCTTGGAAGAAAGCCCTGGCGACTTACTTCCAAAAGATCACAGCCATTGAAAGCCCTGTAAAGCACAGTTCTACTCAGAAACACATGGAGTTGACAGCAACTGGTTTGAGACAGAAATGCCCACTCCACTAGAGTTCCCGCAGAATTCCTAGTCACACAACCACAACCCTAACCACACACAGGCCACACTGACGGCTTACAAAGGCACCAAGAGCCTTGAATATCAAATCAAGTGCCTGGACATGATGTTTTCTGACTGCTTTCATTTTCACAGCTGGAAATGTTGATGCCCAGATCAATGGGCACTGAGTAAATTAACAAGAAGCCCAGAGAGACAGCAACACAGCTGGGTTTGACGCTCCCCACCCTGAATCTCCTCTCAGGGCCACTGGCCCCGTTTTAGCCTCAAGCCCGACCACACTCCTTCCCAGCCCTCCCTGCAACACTGGGCAGGTCGAGCAGCTTCTAGCTGAGATTGTGCAGCAGGGGCCGTGTAGACCGACAAAAAGGAAATACACCCAAACAGAAAGGAAGTACCCTTCCGCAGTAAACACCTTGCCCGCTCTTCTGTTTTCCAAGGGCAAAGTCCACAGCAAAGTCCAAGGGAGGGACCGGCTAATGAGCCACCCACAAATGGGAGAACTGGGTCCCAAGGGATGGAGAAAAGCAGCTAAATTCACAGAGCGCGGTTGTAAATCGAACCAAACAGTATGAATTCTTCCACATGTTCCTGATTCTTATTCCAGGACTTATCTTTAATTTATTGTAATAAATATTTATAGGGTCAGCATTCTGCGTGGGTATTCCTGAGCCATGTGTGCCTCTCTCCCCCAGCCACTCCTAACCTTGGCCGCTTTATACTAAATCTTCCCCTCCCCCACGCTGAGCTAGCGTATGGTCAAGTCCACACTTGACAGGCCTCCTGCCTGACAATCATCTCCACTCTAACACAGGAGATAGACAGTTAAAAACTGTCTACTCCGAGGACCAGTCTAAGGCTTCCCTGTCAGAAACATCTCCCAGGAACCTGGGGTTTTCAGATCCCCCAGGACCATGACATCAAATTTGCTCTCAGTTATACCCAGTCTGTCTCAGAAACAGGAAAAGCTTGTTGGGATGGGTTGGGTTTAACACAGCTGGCTCCACCCCTTCTGTTCCCCAACTTACTCCCCTCACAAACACTGAGGGAACAAACACCCAAATTGCTTCAGGCTCCGCTTCACCTCTAGACAACTCTCCTCAGCAACCACTCTTCAGTGCCCGTGTCAACAGACAGAAGGCACCTGACTTCTGGGCTCAGCTCCACGCCCATGATTTTGAGGTGCCCAGGACAGATCCATTGGGGTCTTTAGTTTCCGGTCTCTCTCTCTATAAGAAAAATCCTTCTGTGCTTCTGGCAGCAAGAATAAGCCCGGGGCAACACATTCAGCAGACATGGGAAAGACCAGGAATTTCTCACACAGAGACCCCAGTTCAAGACTTGGCTCTACCTCTTGCTGCCTCTGTGACCTTGGGCAAGTTGTATGACCTCTGAGCCTTAGCTACCTCACGAATTGGAGTTGTTGTAAGGATCCAACCAGAAAACATTACATGTGAAAGAGCTTTGTAGATGTGAGAGAAGCTTGAGGTCCTGTCTGGGCCTGAGGAGTTTTGGTTTGTATTCTCTGAGTTTCTCACTCAGGGTAATGACCCATCACTGGGTGTGACAGCAAGCTGAAGGGTTAGGATTATCTTTTTTTTTTTTTAATGAAATAGCCCAGACTAGACTGACTTGACAGCAATGGGTGCTGTGGTGGTAGACTACCCCTCGTAAGCTAGTATGCCCTACACACGGTAATGGTGATACACACATGTTGCTGGATTGTATGGAAAATGGATTTCCACTGGCTCGCGGTCAAAACAGTTCAATTAGATGTTACTTTTAAAACTTTCACACAGACATTCCCACCTGTATAAACTTGCTTCTGGCCCTCAGCAGATTGGGATGGCAAACCCTTTGACAGTGTGAGCCAGGCCCGGGTTCTCAAGAATTCCAACACCTTCCCCCCAGCCCCTGCCACCGGTACTTCCTATGCAAGCTATTCAGATTCAAAAGCATCCACCAAATGCAAAATCAACATGGCCAGACAGGAGGGGAGCCGCTCCCAGTGCTGTATCATGCGCCCTGTCCCAAGCAACACCCGGGGGGTCCCTGTTAGTACTTCTGTTTTACAGGTGAGGAACTAAGCACAAAGAGGATATGTCGATTGTCTAGGGTCATGCAGGTGGTTAGCGGGGAGCCAGGACCAAGTTCTGGGCCTGGATGGTCCTTATCACTGCTGGAGAGTGCTCCTTCCCCTCCCCCCTTAAGGCTCCAAACTTGGTCTGCATTGGCCGAGAAGGTTCACACCACAACACACACACACACACACACACAGGATAGGAAACAAAGCAACATCCTTTCCTACCTGCCTTTCTCTGGCTTTCCCAATCCCATGAGGGACAGGGGAGAGGGCTGTGCTGGGGGCATCGGGGATTTGTCTTCTTCCTGGTCCCGCTCTTGCCCTTCTCTGCCTCTTCAGAGGCTCATTCATCCCAGCTCATGGTCCCCTCCCCCAATACCAGCTAACTGGTTGCCTGGGCAACCCAGCTTGGAGGTTGCCAGTTACCATGGCAACCCAGCATGGCCGCCAGGCTGTCTTGCTTAGGAGGGTCAGGGGACGAGCCAGGCTACAGAGCAGCTGGGATCTTGCAGACAGACCTGACCCAGGCGGGGCCTAAGTGACTGAGGGAATTAAGTTCCTGCTGTCAGGGAACCAGAGCCCTGGTGGTATAGTGGTCAAGAGCTCAGGCTGTTAACCAAAAGGTTGGCAGTTCAAATCCATTGGCTGCTCCTTGGAAACCCTATGGGGCAGTTTAGTTCTGTCCTGTAGGATTGTTGTGAGTCAGAACTGACTTGACAGCAACAGGGTTGTTTTTTTTTTTTAATGGTCAGAGGACCACCTCTTGGTTTGCTGTGAGGCAGGCTCTCCCAGCTTGGAGCATCAGCCACAGGCCCACATCCCCAGTTCCTTCCACCAAGCCTGGTCCCATTCCCATCAGCCTTTTCACCAAAGCTCCGCCTCCAGGAAGGCTTCCCAGACTGAGCAGCCACTGGCTTTCACTCAGCCTAACTCTGGGCCCCTCACACTCCTCCCTTTATGAGTATATCTGGGAGTCAACATACATGCAACCATATGTGTGTCTACACACAGATGTAGTTTCTCCATTAACTATGCTGGTAATAACAGTGTTGTTGTTTGGTGCTGTCAAGGCAATTTGGATTCATCGCAACACCATGTGACAGAGTAGAACTGCCCCATAGGGTTTTCTAGGCTGTAATCTTCACAGGAAGGAGCCCTGGTGGTACAGTGGTTAAGCACTCGAATCCACCAGCCGCTCTGTGAGTTAAAGACACGGTGGCCTGCTTCTGTAAAGATCACAGCCTTGGAAACCCCGTGGGGCAGTTCTACTCTGTCCTATAGGGTTGCTATGAGTCGGAATCAGCTCGACGGCAATGGGTTTGGTTTTTTGGTTTAATCTTTATGGGAATAGATAGCCAAGTCTTTCTCTCGTGGTGTGTCTGGGTAAGTTCAAACTGCCAACCTTTCAGTTACTAGCCAAATGCTTAACTGTTGCACCACCAGGGCTCCTTTGGTAAGAATAATAATAATAGAAAATAATAGAATATTTTCTAATACTTACTATGTGGTTAACCGCCCGGCTGCCAACTGGGCTGCTGATCGGAGGTTCGAACCCACTAGCCACTCTGCAGGAGAAAGATGTGGCAGTCTGCTTCTGTAACAGCCTTGGGAACTCTACGGAGCAGTTCTACCCTGTCCTATAGGGTCACTATGAGTCAGAATTGACTAGATGGCAACAGGTTTGGTTTTGGTTTTTACTATGTGCCAAGCATGTTCTAGGTACCTCATGTGCCCTTTCTCAACTGATCCATAAGGCAAACTTCATAGCCCACTTTGCAGATGTAGCAACTGAGACTTGCAGAAGTTAAGGTGCCATTGGAGGCTGCACAGGTGCTAAGGGGCAAAGCTCATGGGAAATTGTCACATGGATCCACTTCCTGCAATTCCATGGGTGCCTGGCTCCTGCTCCTCCCCCACAGCCCACCGCCTGGCCCGGCTTCAAGGAAGGAATTTTAACTTTTATTAAAGATTCTTCAGTGGCAAGTGTTTTATTCATATTATTTCATTTCATCATCTCCTCTGTGAAGGAGGCTTTAGGCTCCTCACCTGCTAGCTGAGGAAACTGAAACCCAGAGAGGTTAAGCAGTTTTCCCAAGCTAATGAGACCTCGCTGGGTCCCTTCCTCAGGGAAACTTTCCAGAATGTCCCAGGAGAGTCTGTCAGTCTCGTCACACATGTATGTCAGCATATGTCACACACGTCTCTCCCTTACACAGAACAATCATTTGCTCCCACGTCTGCTCCCTTACTAGATTGTGAATTAAAAGTTGGTTTTTGCAACCCAGTACCTGCCTGGTACATACTGGGCATAAAGTGAATATTTGCTGAAAGAAAGTGGCAGAGCCAGGACTCTAAGCCCTATTCATTTGACTCTCAACTCCACATTCATTCATTCATTCATTCATTCAAAAATCGATTATCAGACAACTCCTACGTGCCTGGCTCTGCACAAAGCATCACAAATACAAAGACAAATAAGATCATCTCTTGTCTTGGACGAATGCAGCTGAGTGAAGTGAGGGGCAAGGCTGAGAGGAACAGGAAGTAAAGGCTCCCCACCGCTGCCCCCATCAAAGTCTTTTCTGGACTGTTTTTTCCCCATGCCCATTCCCCAACTCCTTCCCGCCCAAGGCTCCATAACCTAACCAACATTTACTGAGCACCCACTGTGTGCTAAGGAGTCCTTGGGTGGAGCAAAAGGTTAATTCATTTGGCTGCTAACCAAAAGGTTGGAGCTTCATGTCCACCCAGAGGTGCCTTGGAAGAAACGCCTGGCAATCTACTTCTGAAAAATCAGCCACTGAAAACCCTGTGGAGCACAGCTCTACTCTGACACATGGGGTCGCCACGAGTCGAGCCTGACTCAACAGCAAGTGGTTACTACGGGCTGAACACTGGCCCCAAATCGCTCACGGTTGGGGGTGAGTCAAAGCGTTGCCTTCTGATAGAAATTGTTCAAATACATATAATATCCAGGTTTGTATTTGTGTGTAGCTTACAAGCACTTCCACCTATATTACTCATCTGGCTATCAACTAGGTAGGTGGGGAGTGATACTAACCCCAGTTTTCCTATCAGGAAACAAAAGCCCAGAGAGATTAAGTGCCTTGCCCCAAATCACAGCGCTACTAATTTGGACCAGAATTTGAATCCATATCTTCAAATTCCAGATGGGCCTTCATTTTACTACCCTACCAAGCAATGCACCAACTCCTTATTAAGACATGATCCTGAATTCATTTATCAGATCAGCTTGTGCTACCTTGGAAAGATGCATGAGAATGGAAAATATCCTGGGTAGATTTTGACAAGGGAGGGTCAAGGATGGCTTCATACTTGGAACAGGGAATGGGCGGGGACTGAGCTGCCAGGGGAGGGGCTCCAGTGGATGTCCTATTGGGCCAGGAGACACTAGGGGCACCAGGCTCCCTTTGTCCATACACTTGCCAGGGGAATCCTCCAGCAAGTCTCACAGTCCAGGGGATCACCCTGGGGGAAGTTGTTCTGGGAATGGGATGTGTCCACCTCACCATTCTCTATGCTGGCGAGATCGCACTTGGTGTGTAGACAACAGACTAGCTTGAGAAAGGAAGTGGGGGAAGCCAGGTCATTGGAGGAATGGGGACATTGGGGGCGGCGTGCTGAGGGACGGAGGTCATGGTATCTATGATAATTACAATAACAGTAAGATAATAACAATAACCAATACATTTTCTCTGCTGAGCATGATTCTATGTGCTTTACATACATGACCTCATGCCTCTTCACAAGAAGCCTATGAGACAGGTACCTTTGTTGTCTTCATTTTACCGATGGAGAAACAGACGCACAGAGCTATTAGGTCATTGTCAAGGTCGTATCGCTGGTAAATGGCAGAGGCTGGATTCAACCCCAGAGATTCTGAGCCCAGCAGCTGTGACCTTGATGAGTGCACTAAACTGCCTTTTAAGAAAAGCCAGACTTGAACAAACCAATGACAACAGATGGATTACTGAATACACTTAATAAACCTCTTTTTAAAATATTTTATATCTCACTAGTAATCAAACAAATGGACTAAAACAACGAAGAAACAAAGAATTAAGACAATGAAAAAAGTTATAATACTCAGTGCTGATGCTCAGGAAGCAAAACGCATTTTTATGCACAGCTCCTGGGAATGTAAGCTAGTACTCCCGGACAAGGAGGTCGGTAAAACACGCCAAAATGTTTTGAAATACGCAGCAATTCCACTTCTAGAAATGTAACCTAAGGGAAAAAAAATCATGGATACATGTAAAGATTCAGCTATAAACGTGTTCATTGTAGCACTGTTTATAGCAGTGAAAAATTGGAAACATCTGATTTAACGTAAGGGTCAATTAAACAAAAAAAGAACAGGTATATAATGACATACTGGGCAACCACTTAAAAATGATATTGTAAACGCATATTTAATGACACGGGAATCTGTTTTCTGTTTAACCTATAAAAATATACACCTGATCAAAAATGTTAAATGTGTGTATTATATGTATTGTTATACTGTAATGCATAAAAACAGTTATATGTCTGTGCATGAATTAATAAATATAAATATATATATACACCAAACTGTTAAAATCATATACCAAATCTTTGAGAGACAGCTTATGGGTATTTTCAAATTTTTCTTCTACGTGTTTTTTTTTTCATTTTTGTGATGACTATGTATTACTTTTTTGCTCACAGAATAGTAATTTTAAAAATGTGTACCCTTTATCACATTAATTCTGTCTTGGGATTTATCCTAAGGAAATAAGCCAAAACACAGAAAAAGCGTGTGCACGAAAATGTTCATGTTGTGTTGTTTGTAAAAGGAAAATAAAGATAACAACTTCAATGTCCAATAAAGAAATCGTTACATAAAATACATTATGCCCACACGCTGACTGTTATGTACTATTTTGATAATAAGAAAACCATTTTTATCACCCTGTGAGAGAGCTGACTTGTTCTGTGTTGCTTCAAAGAGCTAGAATCACAGGGTAAAACTTAGAAGTCGACAGGTTTTGATTCAATATAGAACATTCCAACCATGGAGCAAATTGCCCTGTTAGGTAATAAAGTCCCCATCTCTAGAACTATCCAGGTGAGGCTGGATGGTTGTGTCAGGGAGGGTGAAGAGGGCTTCTCTGGGCTCAGAGGAAGGCTGGACTAGGTGGTCTTCCAAGGCCATCTGAAGGTTCTGAGCGCTGGGCAGGAGCCTACCTGGACAGAGAGGGCTCACCCCAGACCTCAGCTGGGAAAACTGCCAAAGCCAGCAGCCCCTGCAGCACTTACAGCCCCTTTCCTCAGCACTCAGTTCAACCTTCTTACTCCTGGCTTTCCTCTGGGGACCTACATGGACCTGGTCCCTGCTATGTGCCAAGCACGGTGCTAATTTGCTCGTCATGCATATTCCACACCAAGTCAGCGAGGAGGACAGCCAGGAAACGGGCTTAGAGAGACCCTGCACATGGTCAGGACTGGCTGACACCTCACTCCTGCATGCTGGCCCGGCTCCTTAGCTCTGGTCTAGGCCCACTCTATACTCCCATTCAGCCTGTTTCTGCAAGCTCCCTCCCCGAGGCGGGGTGCAGGCCTCACTAGGCTGGGCTGGGTTGTCTCAGGCCAGGCAGGCCGCTATGTCAGCCAGGGCCCAGGGCTGCTTCAGGCAGGAGCCTCACTCTGTGGCTCTCTGGGTAATTACTTCATCTACACGGAGCAGGAAGAATCCAGCTCAATAATCCAGGCAGGAGCGTTAAAAGTAATTATCTATGCAATGCGCCTTGCACTGTCACTTTCTTGTGAAGAAGGAAAAGAAACCAAACCAAGCAAAAAGAAAAAAAAAAAAAGCACCATTGTCTCCGTGGTGGGGCAGCCCAGCCAAATTAATTACACATCAGCGCAAACGAATTTATCACCTCTCCACTGATTGGAAAACCCAGGACTTTAATAATTCATATCTGCAGCCCAGCGCTCTGTGCCTCATGATGAAACACAGAAGCCCTCTTGTTTTCTGTAAGGAAAGCCCAGTGGCGGTGCCAGGCGGGGGCCGGGGTTTCTCTCCGTGGCCCTGGCGCCTCCTGCCATCCCCACCTGAGGACAGGCTCCAGCCTCAGGCCACAGGCTGGGCTGGCTTGGGGAAGCGAACCACGCCCGCGTGGGACATTGCTCCCACCTCTTCTCCACCAGCAGCCTCTGCTCACCTCCTGCTGATGCGAAAGTGCAGCTGCCGAGGTGGAAGCCTCGACTCAGCAGTCAGTCTTCAGAAACCCTCCCCAGCTCTGCGCTCCTCCAGAGCGGCCTGGAAGCCAGGATTTGGGGGATTTGTAGGGCCAGTGCTCCTGATGCCCCTGTGGCCATCTGGACAGCAGGCTCAGGCAGAGACGTGACAACCCGGGCCCCCGCACCCACGTCCAGTCCAGGAGTGCCTGGATGGAGTGTGGAATCAAAGCCCCCAGACTGAGAGTGAGGGGTCTGCGGTGCTGTGGAAGAACTGCCAAGCCCTGAGGCCGTGACCTTCTCTGATACTGACTCCAAGCTGCAGCCTCCTCCCATCACCTTCTACTACCCACCCCCCACAGCTCACCCTACCCGACCCCCATCCTGATCCTCCCACCCCCAGCCTCCTAGGCTCATCCCTCTCTCTTCTCTTCCGTGGCTCCCCTGTGGTCTCAGAGAGCATTTCCCAATCACCTCTTCTCCCCTCCCCTTTCCTGTCTGACTCCCCTCCTGGCCATCCACCCTAGCTCTCCTCACCCACCTCTGGCCACTCCCCCGCCTTCTCTCCCTGCACACTGTGGCTCACACCAGCTGCCCCATCATCATCAACACCGTGTCCTGCTGCCACCACCCCGTGCTCCGTGCACCAGGCTCCAGCACCTCAGGAGCACCCCTAAACCTGAGACACCTGAGCTCAGGTGCCCCCGGGGAATCCAAGAGCCTCAGTATCCCTGGGCCCCAATCCCTGACCTGTAAGAAAGACACGTACCCTGACTCCCACACACACTGAGGGAAGTGAGTCCCTGGGGCTGCCCTGAGCCTGACCCCTGGGCCACCCCCATCTCCTTCCTTCTGGCCAGGGTAAGAGTCAGGGTGGGGCCAGCCTCTTAGGCTCTATTCTGGCTGGGGGGCGCAGCTGGACCCGGGGAAGCTGGAAGCTCCAAAGCTACCCTCACCCAGGAGGTGCCAATTCAAATGCAATAAATTCAAACACACAGATCTCACTGAGAATTTTTTTTCTTGTGGGGGGTAGGGGGCACAGGGAGGGCTATAATTAGCATTCTCAGCATCCATGATCCCCAAGTAAAGCTGCCAGGATGAGGGATGGGCAAGGCTCCGCAGTGCAAGCAGCCCAGGCTCACCCGGTGGCCGCATGGCACTGCCAGCCTGCCAGAGCTCCCACCTCCCACCCCATCTCTCTAATGCATCAAAACAGACTCACCAGCTTCAAGGTGTGATCCTCGCGCTGAAAAGCTAGGACTCTCTGGGCCCAGGGCACCCCTCCCCCAGCTCCAGCCAGCTGGGGTCCTCCTCCTCGCCCCGTGGGGCCCCTGTGAAGTGTGGGCTCTGGCTCAGATCTGGTCTAGTCAGTCATCTCTCCGGCTGGCAGGTCCCTGGCGCGGGCAGAGGATGCTGTTGTGGTTACCGCAGGACCCAGCATCTTTCCCAGGCAGAGGCGGCTGGGCATGCTCCATGGGCTCCCGCGGGGATTTCAGGCCACGTGACTCCCCTCCCCAAGCTGTCACTTAGGATCAGGAGTAAATAGTCCCCGGAAAGGTTTAACTCCATCTACACCGGCGACAAGCTGCTAAGTATACCCATGCTGCCCACCTGCCTGTCCTCCTCCCTGGAGAGAATGGGGCGGCTAGGCACAGCCTCCTTGGCCTTCCACCGCACGGGAGAGGCTGCCCCCCACAGGAGATGTGGGCCGCCGTCTGAGTGTACTGCATTTCTGCAGCTCTCCCACAAGAGTGCAGGGTACGGGAACTGCCCAGGGATCTGGCCTCCCGGGGCCTCACCCAGCCTGCCTGGTGGTCTCCATCCAGCTCTGTGGCTGCCCACCTCAGGAATGGCCCCCTCTAAGTATCAGGTGGGCTTGGCAGGGGCTCTGGTGCCTCCACAGACACCCTATCCCTCCAGCCCCCCACCTACTCAACATACTGAAGTAAAAAAAAATAACATTTTGAGAGGGTGGGAGCCGGTGACAAAAGAACAGGGTATCTCAGGTCCTCAGCCCAAATTGGTACCCAATGACCTGGGACAAAGATGCTAGCCGCTGGCAGAGCCAGTGGGGGCTCCTGGGTCCTGTATTATCGAGGCTCAGAGGCAGAAGGAGGGGCTTCAGACAATAGGGTGCAGCCTGGCCTCTGCTATTGTACAGCCCATATTTTTGAGGATCTCTCTCAGTCACTCCGTCTCTTTGTCTCTCTCTCACTCTCTGCCTCGGTTCCCCTCTTTTCACATCTTTGTGGATATTGGAAAAATTATAGATTCTCTGTATGGGAAACCCTAGTGGCGTAGTGGTCAAGAGCTACATCTGCTAACCATAAGGTAGGGAGTTCAGATTCACCAAGCGCTCCTTGGAAACTCTGTGGGGCAGTTCTACTCTGTCCTATAGGGTTGCTATGAGTCGGAATCCACTTGATGGCAATGGGCATGGGCTGGGGCTGTATGGGCAAGTGCAATAGAAACCCCAGAATTGGAAAGATGGAAAGAAAATGGGGGGGGGGGTTGCCCAGGTTCCCTGGTCTCGTCCCCACCTGTCCTTAGGCCCAGAAGCTGGAGGCTGACTCAGTGACTCCTAGGGTCACCGCTGAATACGGAACTGTTTCAGGAAGCAGGGGCTACATGATGGGGGTCTGCAAGGCCTCACCCACACGGTAACTGTATCTTTATTGAATATGTTTATTATTAGTACAACTTGATACAAAAATTCAGCCTATACATCTTCGCTAAAAAATAAGTATTTACCCTTTTCTGTGGTCTCTTTGAATGTGATCAGAGTATAAATGCCATCTGTGTGGACTATCTAAAAAGGACCTACACATAGGGTCACTATGAGTCGTCAACTGCAATGGGTTTGGTTTGGTTTACTCTGGAAGGAGCAGGGGCGCAGGCTTCCCTCCTGGGGTCCAGGAGGAGCCCTGGTGGTACAATGGTTAAGTGCTCTGCTACTAACCAAAAGGTTGGTGGCTCAAACCCACCCAGAGGCTCCATGGGAGAAAGGCCTAGCAATCTGCTTCCCTAAAGATTACAGCCTAGAAAACAAGTCCACTTTTTCACATGGGGTCGCTATCAGTCAGAATTGACTCAGTGGCACACAATAGCAACACACATAGGGTCACCATGAGTCATCAAGGCAACAGGTTTAGGCCTCAGGAAGGAGCAGGGGCACAGGTTCCGTCCTGGGATGTAAGGGGAGCCCCATTAGTGGGGGGAGTTGAGGACACCTGATCCACACCCCACTCCCACACGTTACAAAGTGGGTCGAACTCAGGAACCCAGAGAGAGCTGCTGGGAGGGACCATCCTCCCCACCCCAGGATCAGTCAGGCCAGAGCAAGGACTCAGATTAGCAGCAGCCTGCACTAGCTTCGCAGCCCTGTAAGGAGGGGAGTCCCTAGTCTGCCCCTGCCAGGCTCCCCCAGATCGGCCAAGATGCCAGGCCAGCCCCTTATTGGCTTGGAAGACCCCTCCACTGAAGGGCAGAGAAGTCCTGGCACAGGCTCAGGGCCAGGCACCGCCCTAATAGGCCCGGCTTGCCTGCTCTGGTCCTCCAGGACTTAGCGAGGCTGCCGGTACAGGCAGGGGGGTCAGCTTCCAGTCAGAGAAGGATAGGGGTACTGGAGGGTCCAGCCATGAGGATCCAATGGGCATGGGGGTGGGGGACAGAAAGTATAGCATTCAGGAGGGTGGGAAAGAGGACAAGGACCCCGCGCCACCCCACACAATTCTCAGGCAGCTGGAAAAGGTAGCAGCCGACAGACGGGCTTGCTGGGAGGGTTTTCTCTGTGGCAGACAGAGGGCAAGGGCTGCAGACAAGTCCCGGGGATCCTCAGGGAAGACTTAACCAGACTCAAGGATGCTTTGGGGAGGGGGGGTGGCTGGGCATCTTTGGGGGCATGAGGGGCCAAAGGGAGGAGTAGTGCGGGGTGCAGTGCCTTCGTTTTGGGGAGCGAGGAGGGAGAGATGTTGCAGCAGGGGGTCTTAGTTCAAACAAGGGCAGGTGGAATGCACAGAAAAAATAAACTCCCTCTGCCAAATCTAAATTCTTCTTCTGTTAACGCCCCAGAGGAGAAGCAAGCCCTACCTAAATGGCTCAGGCGGGAAGAGTTGAGAAGGAGGCGGGAGATTCAGAAGAAAGCAGCTCTGTGATCCTGCCCCTTCCAAGCCCAAGAATCTACAGCCCTTACTGCTCAGAGGATGAAGTCCAAAATTCTTAGTCACAGATTCACAGTCTCTAATCACTGGGCTCCCCACCACGCAGTCTTGGTGGCAGCTAGACGTCCTAGCCCCTCAAACACGCCTTGCTCATTCTTAACCCTGGGGCCAGGTTCACAGTAGTCTCTCTCCCTCCCAGAATCCCCGACCCCTCCTTTTTCATACCTATTGGAGAGCGGAAAAGGGAGCCCCATATGATGAACTATCTTTGGTGGCTTGCCCGAATTCCAGCCCCAGCTCCACGCCTCACCAGCTCTGTGACATTGAAAGAGTAGTTTGGTGTTTAAGCCTCTGTCTTCCTCACCTGTAAAATGGGGTTTCTCTCCCCGGAATGCGCTACCATTTGCTATCTTTACCCCTCATCAGTCTCACTCTTTACTCTTCTGGGGTGTTATCTGCCTTTCTGAGAACAGAGGTCTTTGGGATTACTTATGACTGCTCCCCTTTGCCCTTCCTGCCCTCTGGAGACAATGGAGCAGCTCTTGGTGGCTCCACTACCCTTCCCTGGGTGCCACCTCCTTGGAGGTCGCACAGCTCAGGGTCTGTGTTAACTTTGCAGTGACTGGCAGCCTCATCAGTGTCACCTGGGTCTCACCAACCAGCCCTAAGCACCAGGGTCAGAGCCCTGGGCTTACCCACTTGGCTTCCCAGCAACACCTCCCAGCACTAACCAGCTCATGGCTGAGAAGAGGCACCAGCAAAGTGACCATCTGCCCATTCTGGCACCTTCTTGGAGGAAGTGTTCAGACCAGAACAAGGAAGAAGTGACAGCAGCAGGGTGGGGCTCACTGGGGGTGGAGGAGGTATCCCAGGCTAGCTAGCATGGTTGATGTGGTACTGGCCTCTGGAAGAGCAGCTGGGAACAGGGGTTTGCAGGGGTGCGCCTCTGCAGAAAACGTCCTGCCACCACTCCCTCCCTGCCCACTTTGGAGGAAGAGAGAGGTGCTCCTGGAGACAGAACTGTCAAGCTCCATAGCTGGCTGCTTCAGCGGGAAGCAGGGGAAGGAGTCAGGCAGCCAGCAAAAAGACTTCCTGTTAGTCAGGAGTGGGAGTCCCACAGCCAGGAGAGCTTTAGGCATCAGAAAGACGTCTACCAGATCCACAGTGGCCGAGATGTGGCAGAGGATGGACAAGATGGCCCTATCAGCCTGAGTGAGGAGCGAGGAATCTGTGGATCCTCCACCAAGAAGTAAACCCCTTGCTGGCCTCTTGGGACCCATCGTGTGTGCTCTGGTGCCCTCTTGTGAATTTATATACTAAGTGGAGATAGGTTCGCAATGAGTTTTATTCATATTTCTACCCTTTGCTTTTTCTCTTCCCACACTACCCTTCCTGGTAAATGGCTCCTTCAGAAACACAGGCACAACTTGGGTGATGATATCAGTTGTGGGTACCATGAAAATCGCCTCCCAAACACCACGAAGAGGCAGGCTTCTTGACAGTGATTGTACTTGTCAATCTGCTCATTGAGATCTGGCCATTCCAGAGTAGAGGGGAAAAGTAACTTCCTAAATTGTCTGTTATCTTTTATTATTACCTCTTAGGATCCATGTCTGGGTTCCTCACTTTCTAACTCATCCACCAACAAAATATAAACCTATGTGGCAGTGCCGGGGACTGTGAAAATCAGGAGAGCCTGCCAAGTGATTCATCCATTCCCTCCCTCCCTTCCTCACTCAGCAAGGATGCATTGCGCACCTCTCTTGTCCAAGCTAAGCACCAAGGATGCTGGGAGGCAACCATGGGTTGGGCTAAGAGCACAGCTGTAAAATCAGGCAGACATGAGGCTGAATCCAAGCTTTGCTTTTTTACAAGCTTTGTGACATTGAACAAGGTATTTACTAAGTCTCAGTTTTTTCATTATTCACTAGAACAGTTAGGGATAACAGCCCCTCCCTCATGAAGCTCCTGTGAGGTCTACGTGGGATGATGTAGCCAAGCTCTCAGCTCTTGAAGGGGCTCCTACTGCTACTGATCTGCAGAGTGGCCGCTAAGTCTGGAAACATTTGTGAATGCATAATAAACGGTTTGTCGATAATTTATTACCATAACAATAAAACAACATTATCTGTGTTTCCAGGCTTTATGGTCACCCTGTGTCATCCCTTGATGAGTTTTCAGTCTAAACCAGTAGTTCTCAAAGTGTGGTCCCCAGACCCGCAGCACCAGCATAACTGGGAACCTGTTAGAAATGCAAACTCTTAGACCCTCTAATGAGAAACTCTAGGGACAGGGCCAGCAATCTGTTTCAACAGATCCTCTGAGTGATTCTGATGCAGGCTCAAGTTTGTGAATAACAGGGCTAAAGAAAAAGACACACATGCCAACAAACAATTACAATACAGGTGGCTTCCCTGAAGAAGTGATGTGATGGCGGAGTCCTGAAGACAGAGCACATGTTCATCAGATGGACACGAGCCGTGTTAGCAGAGGGACTGG
Organism: Elephas maximus indicus; assembly: GCF_024166365.1. Lineage (NCBI taxonomy): Eukaryota > Metazoa > Chordata > Mammalia > Proboscidea > Elephantidae > Elephas > Elephas maximus. The sequence goes on from NC_064836.1 coordinate 13,595,345, forward strand.
GCACTTGCAAAGGCTTCGAGGCATGGAAGGGACAGGTGTGTTGAGGGAACCAGTCATTTGGTATGGCTAGAGCAGAGAGAGGGTCACCACCTGTCTGTTGGTTTGTCATACTATGGTGGCTTGTGTGTTGCTGTGATGCTGGAAGCTGTGCCCCTGGTAGTTCAAATACCAGCAGGGTCACCGTGGTGGTTAGGTTTCAGCAGAGCTTCCACACTAAGACAGACTAGGAAGAAAGGCCTGGAAATCTACCTCCAAAAATTAGCCAATAAAAACCCTATGGAACAATAGTCCAATATAGTGTTGGGACATGAACCCCCTAGGTTGGAAGGCACCCAAAATAAACTGTGGCTGCAAAAATGGACCTGAATATACAAACAATCATGAAGATGGCACGGGCCCAGGCAACCTTTGGGTCTGTTCTACATGAGTCACCATGAGTCAAGGCCAACTCAACAGCAACAACAGAGCAGAGGGTTAAAGAGACAACAGGGCAGTATGTGGGGCAAAGCTGGGAAGGAAGGCAGAAGCCACAGCATGAAGGCCCTTAAATGCCTGAGTTAAGTCATTCGGATTGTAGCCCATAAGCGATGGGGAGCACAGAAGAGCTCTAGAAGAGAATATGACCAGGTTTGCTTTGAAGACAAAACCCACTCTTGCCGCAGGGTGGTCTGGAGGGTCAGTTACAAAGCTACTAGAATAATCCAGGCGGGAGCCAAGGTGGGTTTGAACTCCAGTGGAAACATGGGGATGATGAGACGGGGGTGGGTTGAGGGATATTTAGGAGAAGAATTGACAGAACCTACAGCAGTGGGCCCCTGGTGGCACAGTGGTTAAGAGCTATGGCTGCTAACCAAAAGGTGGGCAGTTCAAATCCACCAGCTGTTCCTTGCAAACTTTGTGGGGCAGTTCTACCCTGTCCTGTAAGGTCTCTATCTATGGGTTTTTCTTTGGTTACAGCAGGTGAGAGAGCAAAGGGTTGAGGACCTCTCTGAGGGTTCTCTCTGATGGTGCTTCTAACAGAGGATGCAGGAGAAGGAACAGGTGTGGGGAAGGCAGTGGGTCAGACACCCTGAACTGGAGCTCAGGGGAAAGTTCAGGGCTGGGTGTGGAGGCAGGAATTAATGATGCCTCTGATGTGTATCTCCCAACATTTTTCATTCATTCATTTCAACAAATATTGGGTTCTATCATGTGCCAAGTAGTCCCCAGGTGTTGCAAACTATTAACACACTCAGCCGCTAACCCAAAGGTTGAAGGTTCCAGTTCACCAAGAGGTGCCTTGGAAGGAAGGCCTGGTGATCTACTGAAAAATCACCTACTGAAAACCCTACAGAGCACAGTTGTACTCTGACACACATTGGGTCGCCACGAGTCTGAGTCGACTCCCAGCAACTGGTTTCTTTGGTTGGATCATGTACCAGAAAAGTCCTGGGGACAAGGTGGAAAACAAAACCTAGATCTGCTCTCAGGGCCTCACATAGCAGTGGGGGAGCACCAGCAATAAGTAAGTGAACACATACAGAAACAAAAAGTGCCATGAAGAAAAATAAGAAAGAGTGATTGAGGAGGGGTGGGGGGAACCTCAGATGGGGGAGTCAGGAAAGGCCTCTCTGAGGAGATGACTCTTGAGCTAAATGATAACCAGGAGCCAGATGTCTGAAAATAGGAGGAAAGTGCTCCCAGGCAGAGATAACAGCATGTGCAAAAGTCCTGAGGTGGGCATGAGTCCAGCATGATGGAAGGAAAGTCAGCGTGGCTGGACAATGGTGGGAGGCAAGGTCAGAGATGTGGACAGGGCCGGGTCACGTTGGGGGAAGTTTTTCGTGACTGATGAGGTGAGGTGATACATGTGGACATGCTGAGTAAAGGATCTCCAGAGCCAAACCTACGCAAAGCAACGTTAAGATGGTATCTTTAAGAAGGAGAAAAGAGGGAACAAATCTTAACTGAAGCAAGAAGAATTTTGGTCCCATTTTAGGGAAAGCACAGGCTCAAAGAGCCATGTGATAGCCGAAAAATTTCCAAAACATCACTCGTAGCATTTTTGTTTTAAGAACGTGGAAACAGCTGAGTTGATACGGCGCTGGCTGGTGTTGAGGTGGCAGATGGGACGACAACCTCTCATGGTAGAGATGAATGAGGGTTTCCAAGAAGAGAGGGAGGTGGAAGGGACAGAAGAGGTTCCCCCTCCCCTGGTTGGGCTGGGGGTCCCTCTGGCAGTGCCAGTGCCCCAGGAAGCTGGGTGGCTGAGCTCTGCCATCCCTTCAGAATCTGAGGCCGGGCCAGATGGGGAAGCCCATAGGCTTGAGCACACCAGGCCTCACCCATGGGAGCTAGGCCAGGAACAGCCTGGCTGGGGTAGGGGGGTGGAGGTGGGAGGGAGACCTAGGCCAGGGTGGAGGGGAAGTCCAGGACCAGCCTGGCTGGGGGGTGGGAGGGAGACCTAGGCCAGGGCAGAGGGGAGAGTCCAACCAGGTAGATGTGCACTGGCCCCTGCCCAGAGGGCTCCTTCCTTTTCTCAGGGTGAAATCCAGGGTGACTCCCGAGGCTGCAGTGAGAGCAAGGGCTACACAGGCACCCAGAGGAGCCTGACCAACCCCTAGGACAAAACGGCGAGTCTGAGCACATGTGCACACACATAGACAAGAACACGGACATATACACGCACACGCATATGTGTGCACACACCACCCCCAGAACTGCAAATGCTCCTGTGCAGGACAGCAAGAGTGACAGGAGCTGGCTTGGCACCCCACCCTGCCTGTTTTCCTGTATGGTGCACCCACTTGTACCTTCCCCTCCAGCTGGCTCCCACTTCCTGCTCCTCCTTCCTCTGGACCTTGGGTGTGTCTAGAACAGCCTCTTCCTTCTACTGTGTTGAGCCATCTTCCTCCACCCCTGCAGCGTAGCCTAATGCTCCACCTGCCCCGCCCTGGAATCCTCTCCGAGGCTGACACAGCCATGCCCCCGGCTAACGTAAGCACACATAGAGACACACACACATTCCTCTCCACCTGCAGCACTCAGAAGCTTGATGCCTCCTGGTCACTCACAGACCCCAGCAATGCCATAAACAGAAACCAGACCTTTCAACCATCTCCCCCACAGAAGGAGGTGTCAGTGACAAGGACAAAAATAGGACTAACAGTGAGAGCAGAAAGGAAACTCAGCCTTACTCACTTGATGAAATACACAGCTCCTTCCTGGGTGGAGTCCATCTCCCAGCCCTTGGGCAAACCTGTGAGAAGAAAAAAAATCTCAACATAAGACACCCCAGAATCAATCTCTCTTCCGTCTAGCCCCACAAATCCAATCTGCACTCAGAAGAGATGGGGGCTGGAAAATGAAGAAAACCAGAATTCATATAGAAAAGTCAATAGTGTACAAAATAGCCATTTCACCCTTTTGGTCCGTTATTCCTATAGCCTAAGTTTCCAGAAAAAAATAGGAGAGATGACATGGACAAAACATCCCCAGCCAATTTTAAGTTTCCAGAAAAAAATAGGAGAGATGACATGGACAAAACATCCCCAGCCAATGAGCCTCAAGTGGCCCAATGAATCATTGTCTCACGGTTCCACTCATTCATTCAACAACTGTACATGGAGCAGCTACTCTGTGCCAGGCCCTGTGCCAAGCGCTGGGGATTCCACAGGGAACACACAGAATGGCTGCCCTCAGACAGTTCTCAGAGATCATCCAGCCAACCCCCTACTATCAACCTCTCCATTTTCCCAGGACCTCTGTTCATAGGATTTGCTTAGCTGCAATCTTTACAGAAGCAGATCACCAAGCCTTCTTCTGAGGTACCACTGGGTGGATTTGAACCGCCAACCTCTAGGTTAGTAAGCAAGCACGAACCACTTGTGCCACCCGGGAACCTCAACAAATCCCAGGCCAATGTTATTACCTGTGGACTCTGCTGCTTCTGGACAAGACACCGAGGACCTGAGAAATCAGTCCTGGGAAAACGGAAAGGAAGTTTTTTTTTTAGTCCTTCTTTCTTTTAAATTTTTAATAGTATCTCTGAAAAAAATTACCCATGGAAATGTTCAGAGAGGAGAATCACAGAATCTCAGAGTGAGCATCTCAGAGTGATGGGGCTAAGCAGCTGAGTAAGCTGGCTTTGGCCCCAGGTTCCTGGAGAGTCCTCACAGGTGAGGGCAGCCCCTGTCCAGACAGCTCCAGAGAGGCAGTGCTCCCTCTCCGCAGAGTGTTCCAGCTTAGATGCTGTCTCTTCTTGCCCACTCACCCAGAACAGAGACCCTGGCAATGCCCACCTCCCCTGCAAACAGAATTTCTGCACCCCATGGCTGAGGAGGAGGAGGTTTCTGAGAGACCAGAGAGAATCTGCTGTCAAAGACGGGAACAGGCAGAGCTCTGGTGGGATCATTCCTTTAGGGACGCAAGAGCCCTGTGGTTGGCATCTTGGGACAAACAATCACTGCCACCTTCCTGGTCAGTCCCAGCTCCTGCCTTCCACATGAGGTTTTATAAAGCAGAACCCATTGCTGTCAAGTGGATTCCCTGTAGGACAGAGTAAAGCTCCCCCACAGGGTTGCCAAGGCTGTAATCTTTACAGAAGCAGACTGCCACATCTTTCTCACACAGAGTCCCCGGTGGGTTCAAACCACCAACCTTTTGACTAGCAGCCAAGCGCATAACCACTGTGTCACCTTTTATAAAGCATAAGAAGCACCACAATCAACCTTTCTTCCATCCAGCCCCACAAATCCAATCTGCACTCAGAAGAGATGGGGGCTGGAGAATGAGTAAGTCCATGGGAGCCGAAATATGATCTTAAGTATATCCCACTTGAATTTAGAGACCATCTCGAGAATAGATTTGACTCATTGAACACTAATGACTGAAGACCAGGTGGGTTGCGGAATGACATCAAGGATATCATACATGAAGAAAGCGAGAAGTCATTAAAAAGAAAGAAAAGGTCAAAATGGATGTCAGAAGAGACTCTGAAACTTGGTCTTGAACCTAAAATAGCTAAAGTGAATGGAAGAATGATGAAGTAAAAGAGCCGAACAGAAGACTTCAGAGGTCAGCTCGAGAAGACAAAGTAAAGTATTATAATGACATGTGCAAAGACCCGGAGTTAGAAAACTACAGGGGAAGAATATGCTGAGCATTTTTCAAGCTAAAAGAACTGAAGAAAAAATTCAAGCCTCGAGCTGCAATATTGAAGAATTCTATGGGGAAAATATTGAAGGATGCAGGAAACATTAAAAGAAAATGGAAGGGATACACAGAGTCACTGTACCAAAAAGAATTGGTTGATGTTCAACCATTTCAGGAGGTAGCATATGATCAAGAACTGATAGTACTGAAGGAAGAAGCCCAAGCTGCACTGAAGGGAATGGTGAAAAACAAGGATCCAGGAATTGATGGAATATGAATTGAGATGTTTCAACAAACAGATGCAGCATCGAAGGTGCTCACTCGTCTATGCCAAGAAATTTGGAAGACAGCTACCTGGCCAACCAACTGGAAGAGGTCTATGTTTGTACTCATTCCAAAGAAAGGAGATTCAAAAGAATGCAGAAATTATTGAACAATATCATTAATATCACAGACAAGTAAAACTTTGCTGAAGATCACTCAAAAGTGGTTGCAGCAGTACATCAATGGTGAACTGCCAGAAATTTAAGCCAGATTCAGAGGAGGATGTAGAATGAGGGGTATCATTTTTGATGTCAGATGGATCTTGGCTAAAAGCAGAGAATACCAGAAAGATATTTACCTGTGTTTTATTGACTATGCAAAGGCATTCCACTGTGTGGATCATAAGAAATTATAGATAACATTGTGAAGAATCGGGATTACAAAATACTTGATTGTGCTCATGCAGAACCTGTACATAGACCAAGAGGCAGTTGTTTGAACAGAACATGGGGATACTGTACAGTTTAAAGTCAGGAAAGGTGAGCGTCAGGGTTGTATCCTTCCACCATACTTATTCAGTCTGTATACTGAGAGCAAGAATCTGAGAAGCTGGACTACTTGAAGACAATCGTGGCATGAGGATTGGAGGAAAACTCATTAACAACTTGCGATATGCAGATGACACAACCTTCAGTACAGATTGTACCTCAACATAAAGGAAACAAAAATCCTCACAACTGCATCAATAAGTAACATAATGACAAATGGAGAAAAGATTGAAGTTGTCAAGGATTTCATTTTACTTGGATCTACACTCAAAGCCCATGGAAGCTGCAGTCGACAAATCAAACAATGCATGGCATTGGGCAAATCTGCTGCAAAAGACTTCTTTAAAGTGTTCAAAAGCAAAGATGTCACTTTGAGGACTAATGTGCACCCGACCCAAGCCATGGTATTGTCAGTCGCCTCATATGCATGTGAAAGCTGGACAATGAATAAGGAAGACAGAAGAAGAATTAATGCCTTTGAATTATAGTAAAAAAATTTTTTTCACTATTGTCATTTCTAAGGAGCATTCTGACTGTACTTCTTCTAAGATGGATATATTGGTTCTTCTGGCAGTCCATGGTATAGTCAACATTCTTTGTGTCCATGGTATAGTCAACAAAGAATGTTGACTATACCATGGACTGCCAGAAGAACCAATATATCCATCTTAGAAGAAGTAGAGTCAGAATGCTCCTTAGAAGTGACAGTAGTGAAAAAAAATTTTTTTTAAAAAGAAGTGAGGATGGTGAGACTTATTCCACGTACTTTGGACATGTTATCAAGACAGACCAGTCCCTAGAGAAGGACATCATGCTTGGTAAAGTAGAGGGTCAGCGAAAAAGAGGAAGACCCTTGTAACGGACTGAATTTGGCCCCCCGAAATACGTGTCAACTTGGTTAGGCCATGTGTGGTTGTCCTCCATTTTGTTTTTACTATGTGTTATAAATCATAATCTCTGCCTGTGGTTAAAGAGGAATAGGGTGGGATGTAACACCCTTGCTCGGGTCACATCCTTGATCCAAAGTAAAGGGAGTTCCCTGGGGTGTGGCCTGCACCACCTTTTATCTTATAAGAAATAAAAGGAAAGGGAAGCAAGCAGAGAGTTGGGGACTTCATACCACAAAGAAAGCAGCCTTGGGAGCAGAGGGTGTCCTTTGGACCAAGGGTCCCTGTGTGGAGAAGCTCTTAGTCCGAGAGAAAACTGATGAGAAGGCTGACAGAGAGAAAACGCCTTCCACTGGAGCTGACACCTTGAATTTGGAATTCTAGACTACTTTACCATGAAGAAATAAATTTCTCTTTGTTAGAGCCATCCACTTGTGGTATTTCTGTTAGAGCAGCACTAGGTGACTAAGACAACCCTCAATGAGATGGACTGACACAGTGGCTGCAGCAATGGGCTCAAGCACAAAATAATTGTGAGGATGGCACAGGACTGGGCAGTGTTTTGTTTCATTCTGTTGTACACGGGGTCGCTATGAGCCGAAACTGATGCAACGGCACTTAACAACAATAGTGTATTTAGTCCTCACAGCAACATTCTGCAATAGGCATAGGCCTGAACCTTTTTGCAGATGAGAAAACTGAGGCCCCGAGAGGGTTCACCAGCTTGCTTACGGTCACACAGGAAGTGTCGAGGCCAGCACGTAAGCAAGCTGCTGCCTCCAAAACCCACACTCTTTCCTCTGTGGCACTCCATAGATGCTACTTGTTCCCCATCCCTGCTGGAGGACATTCCCATTGAGAAGGTTGGCAGCCTCCCCGAGTAGAGGGATCCTCACTGGGTCAGAACCATAAATAATCCTGCCACTGTGATGTGCCTGGGAAGGAGGCCAGCGTGGATTACTTCCCCTGTCTTTTTCTAGCAACTTCCCTCCACACTGCCCTCTCTGCCTGGGCAACACCAAGAGTGCTTATATTCCAGTCCAGGCGGAGTGCCCGCTGAGGCAGCTGCCCTCCCAGCAAGCTTTGCTTCATGGGGTACTTTAACCCTTTCCCCACCTTGGGCAACCAGCTGGCTGCAGCCAAAATGAAAGGAATTGGTTCATGGGGTTTTATTCATCTTCCAGTTCTACAACGGTGATGATGAGATGGATGGACTGACACAATAAACAGCTGAGACAGTGAACGTGACAAGGACAACAAACCTGTAGATGAAGAGAGCCCTGGCCATACAATTGTTGTTGGGTGCCGTTGAATCGATTCTGACACAGTAGAACTGCCCCATGGGGTTTTCTTGGCTATAATTTTTATGGAAGCAGATCGCCAGGTCTTTCTCCGATGGAGCCGCTGAGCGGGTTGGAATGCCAACCTTCTTGTTAGCAGCTGGATACTTAACCATTGCACCTCCAGAGCTCCTTGGCCATACAGTGGTAACGATAACAGCAGTTACCTCCATTTTCAGAGGCCTGCAAGGTGCCAGCTCTCTCATGCAAACCTCACTACAGCCTTCTTTTTTTTAACTTTCCTAGATACTGCCCAATTTTTTAAGCAATTTATTGATGTAAAGTTCACATAACATCAAATTAACCATTTTAAAGTGAACAATTCAGTGGTATTTAGTACATTCACAGTGTTGTACAACAACCACCTCCAGCTAGTTCCAAAACATCTCCATCACTTCAAAGTAAACCCTTTACCCACTGAGCAGTTTCTCGCCATTCCCTCCTCCCCTCAGCTCCTGACAACTATCAGTCTGCGTTATGTCTCCATGGTCTACAACCTCAAAGAGTCATAATAGTACCCCCATCTTCAGATGAAAAAGAAGTGCCTCAGAAGAATTAAACCACTTACTGAAAGCCAGACTGATAGAAAGCAGAGCCAAGATTAGAGCTCACGTCTTCTCTGCCTCCAGAACTCATACATTTAACCACGACACTGCTTTGCTTATTAGCCCGGTGGCCTTGAGCCAGGCGCTTCCTCTCTGCTCAATTTTGTTTGAAATGAAGGGGTTGGACTACATGATCCTTAAGTTCCTTCCAGCTCTAAAAACACAATGATTCCAGTCTGGAATCTAAAAGAGAGTAGGCACTGGGCAACTGGGAACTTTAACCCAAGGGTGCCCAGCAGTGTGGGCCATGCTTGCAACTGACCAGGACTCCTTGAACTAGACACCTGGTGTCTGGCCGCGTGAAGGACATCGGGCAGGTGCAGTGGGAGATTTTCCCATGCTGCCTCACCCCCTCTTCCTACTGGCCTGCCGTGGTGTCGTGAAGTTTGTGGTTCATCTGAAGTTCCCCAGGCCTATTGATTCTTGCTGTCTCCACATCTTCAATTTGTTTGTTTCTTTCTTTTTTTTTTAATTGTACTTTAGATGAAGGTTTACAGAGCAAATTAGTTTGTCACTAAACAATTAATACACATATTGTTTTGTGACATTGGTTGCCAACCCCATGACATGTCAACACTCTCCCCCTCTTGAACTTAGGTTCCCAGTTATCAGCTTTCCTGACCATTCCTGCCTTCTCATCCCTGTCCCTGAGCTGGTGTGCCCATTTAGTCTCATTTTGTTTTATGGGCCTGTCTTATCTTTGGCTGAAGGGTGAACCTCAGGAGTGACTTCAGTACTGACTTAAAAGGGTGTTCAGGGGCCATATTCTTCAGGTTTCTCCAGTCTCTGTCAGAACAGAAAGTCTGGTCTTTTTTTGTGAGTTAGAATTTTGTTTTATATTTTTCTCCAGCTCTGTCTGGAACCCTCTATTGTGATCCCTGTCAGAGCAGTCAGTGGTGGTAGCCAGGCACCATCTAGTTGTACTAGACTCAATCTGGTGGAGGCTGTGGTAGTTGTGGTCCATTAGTCCTTTGGGCTAATCTTTCCCTTTTGTCTTTGGTTTTCTTCATTCTCCCTTGCTCTAGATGGGGTAGGACCAGTGAAGCATCTTAGATGGGCGATCACAAGCTTTTAAGACCCCAGACACTACTCACCAAGCTATGTTATGCCAACTGTCCACTTCTTCAATTTAGACTGACATCTTCTTCTTCGCTTGCTTCTTTGTGTATTTTTTTTCTATATGCTGTCCATCTACCCCACTAGCCCGGGAGCTTCCTGAGGACTAGTAATGGTGTCTTCTACTTAGCAACACTGGGGCTATTTAAATTAAAATTAAAAACTCAAACATAGATGAGAAGTTTAGGGGGCAGTGAGTCTAAACTAATGGAGATGAAACAACTAGAGCGGAAATAACAAAAACGTTGACACAATGTGAAGAATGTAATCAATGTCACTGACTGGTACATGTAAAAAAAATAGAAATTGTTAAATGGGAGCGTGTTTGGGTGTATATGTTTTCACCAGAAATAAAAGGAAAACTTTTTTTTTCAAGTTAAAAATTCAGTTCCTCAGTCCTGCTAACCATGTTTCAGCTGCTCAGTAGCCGCACGGGGCTTGTGACTACTGTACTGGGCAGCACAGACCGAGAACGCTACCATCACAGCATAAGTTCTGTTGGACAGCACTGGGGCTGGAGCTCTGCTCAGTTCAGGACCTTTCAATATGGAGGGGATTTTCTGACTGTGTGGGAGGATGAGAGAGAGAGGAGTAAATCTTGGTCCCCAAAAGTCTGTCCAAGGTACTAACCATACAGCTGGAAGCTTGGAGAGCCCTTGAAGGTGAGAACCAACCCTCTTGCAACATCGCCACAGTTGGCTGCCCAAATGCTAAACTGGGTCTATTCATGGAGGAAAGAAAAAGTCAGAAGCAACACAGTGTGTGTGCGTGGGGCGGGGCGGGGGGGTGGGTGTGGCGCTGCTGCTGCCACCTCACCCATGGATGGACTCTTGCTTCCTCCTTTACACGCAAACGTAGGGACAGATCTGCTCCTTACCTGGGCTGGTGGAATGACCGCTCTGGATGGGCCATTCTGTACTAGGGTGCACCCAGCTGGTTGACTTTTCCTCATCACTGAAAAATAAATAAATAAGAAAATATCAGATACACGAGAGGCTTCCCTGAGTGGGAACAGCACTGACTGTCCAATCCCAGGCACCGAGGAATGGGAACATCCACACTGCCATTCATTCACTCATATTCACAAAGTATTTACTTAGATGAATACTATCTAATCCCCAACCTAAAACAACTTATGATCCACAGGGAAAAAACAACAAATCTGTTGCCATCGAGTTGATTCCGATTGATAGTGACCCCATATGTTACAGAGTAGAACTGCTCCATAGGGTTTTCTTGGCTGTAATTTTACAGGCCTTTCTTCCACAGTGCTGCTGGGTGGGTCCAAACTGCCAGCCTTTAGGTTAGCAGTCAAGTGCAGGCAGCTCCCGCTACCCAGGGACCTCCCACAGGGAAACAGACACATAAAAAGGCAGCTGCCATACAATGTGATAGGGACTGTAATCTGTATTATAGCTGTGCACAGGACGTGTCACTCAATCACAGAAAGGGAAGTCCTGACTGGGCTGGAGGTGAGGAAGGGGAACAGCATGAAACCTTCACTAAACAGGTGACATTTGAGAGAATTGCTGAAGTTGGATGGGAGGAACAGGGAAGCAAGGGTACTAAGACTTTGACTTGCTTACTTTGGACACATCATCAGGAAAGACCCGTCACTAGAAAAGGATCGTGTTTGGTAGAGTGTCAGGGAAAACAATGGAAACCCTCAATAGGCAGACTGGCACAATAGCCACAACAAGGGATTCAACATACCAACGATCATGAAGATGGTGCAGGACGGGGCAACACCTCAGTCTATCACACATAAGGTCGCGGTGAGTCGGAGCCGACTCAGCGGCAACGGACAACATTGTGTAATCATCCCAGCTGTGTATGTTCCACGGCTTTCTCCCTGTCAGGTCTAGCCCTTTAGCTCCACACACGTCTGCGTCTTCACAGTCTGAGCACTCTATCTTCCTTTCAGTGCTGTTTCCCCTTCCAACTTCTTGTCTCATGTTCCTCTTCTTCCTGACCAAACATCCCTCTTGGAAACCAGTCTCTTCTAGCTTTTTACACTTCCTGTCCTCCCATTCACCAGCCCACTGCAACCTGGATTCTGTTTCCAATCCCTTCTTGAAGTTACATGCCGTCGAGTTGCTTGACTCACAGTGATCCTGTGTACAACCGAAAGAGCTGCCCGATCCTAGGCCAGCCATCCCCACGATCGTTGCTATGTTTGAGCCCATTGTTGCGGCCACTGTGTCAATCCATCTCTTTGAAGGTCTTCCTCTTTTCCGCTGACCCACTACTTTACCAAGCATGATGCCCTTCTCCAGGGACTGGTCCCTCCTGATAACATGTCTAAAGTACGTGAGATGAAGTCTTGCCCTCCTCGTGTCTGAGAAGCATTCTGGCTGTACTTCTTCCAAGACAGATTTGTTCGTTCTTCTGGAAGTCCAGGTATATTCAATATTCTTCACCAACACCATAATTCGAACGCATCAATTCTTCTTCAGTCTTCCTTATTCACTGTCCAGCTTTCACATGCATATGAGGTGATTCAAAAAACCATGGCTTGGGTCAGGTGCACCTTAGTCCTCAAGGTGACATCTTCACTTTTTAATAATTTAAAGAGGTCTTTTGCAGCAGATTTTCCCAATGCAATACATCATTTGATTTCTTGACTGCTGCTTCCATGGGCGTTGATTGTGGATCCAAGTAAAATGAAATCCTTTACAACTTCAGCATTTTCTCTCTTTATCATGATGTTGCTTATTGGTCCAGTTGTGAAGATTTTTGTTTTCTTTATGTTGAGGTGTAATCCATAGTGTAGTCTTTGATCTTCATCAGTAACTGCTTTAAGCCCTCTTCGCTTTCAGCATGCAAGGTTGTATCATTTGTGTTAATGAGTGTTAATGAGTCTTCCTTCAATCCTGATGCCGAGTTGAGTTCTTCTTCATACAATCCAGCTTCTTGGATTATATGTTCAGCATACAAACTGAATAAGTATGGCAAAAGGATACAACCCTGACGTGCACTTTTCCTGATTTTAAAGCACTCAGTATCCCGTTGTTCTATTCGAACGACTACCTCTTGGTCTATGTACAGGTTCTGCATGAGCACAATTAACTGTTCTAGAATCCCCATTCTTCGCAATGTTATGCATAACACTTCCCTAGGGGGGGAAAAAAACTTTCCTAGAGGTCATTAAATAGCTCTTTTTTTTTTTTAATTTCCTAAATCCAATAAACACTTCTCAGTCTTCAGCTCATTTTGTTTTTCTACTACATTCAACACCGTTGACTATGGCTTCCTTCTTAAAATCCCTCTCCCTAGCCTTATAGGGCAGCACTCTGCCATGGTGCTGCCCGCCTCTGCAATCCCATGGTTTTATCCTCCTTCCTGACCTTTCTTCTTCTATCCCTTCCTTAAATGCTGGTGCTGCCTGGGTGCCCTCCCCTCTTCTCCCTCACACACGTGTGGGTGGTGCCACCTCTACACAATGACTCCCAAGATTCTCCTTCCAGCTCAGGCCTCTCTCTTCAACCCCTGTTAGACATCACCCCCTGAATGCCCCAACATTTGCCGTGGAGTCGACTCCGACTCATGGAGAACCCACATGTGTCAGAGTAGGACTGTGCTCCACAGGGTTTTCAATGGTTGATTTTTTGGAGGTAGATCTCCAGGCCTTTCTTCTGAGGCACCTCTAAGGTGGACTCAAACCTCTAACCTTTCAGTTAGCAATCGAGTGCATTAACTGTTTGCGCTACGCAAGGACTCTTTGAATGTCCCACAGGGGCCTCAAATTCCGTATTTCTCCAGTGAGTGTGCTCAACCCCTAAAATCTGCTCCTCTTCCCACACTCCTGATTGCTGTCAAACTCAAGCTAGAAATTCTAAGATTTATCTTCAATTCTCCCCTTTCCCTCACCCCAACAATTAGTAGATGAGCCCTCAATTTTACTGCTAAACATTCTCCATCTCTCCCTCCCCTTGGCCTCTGTTTTAATTTTTTTTTATTGTACTTTAGATGAAGGTTTACAGAACAAACTAGTTCCTCATTAAACAGGTAGTACACGTATTGTTTTATGACATTGGTTAACAAACCCACAACGTTTCAACACTCTCCTTCTCAAACTTGGGTTCCCTATTACCAACTTCTTATTCCCTTCTACCGTCTAGTCCTTGCCCCAGGGCTGGTGCACCCCTTCAGTCTCGCTTTGTTTTATGGGCCTGTCCAATATTTGGCTGAAGGGTGAACCTCAGGAGTAACTTCATTACTAAGCTGAAAGGGTGTCTGCGGGTCATACCCTCAGGGTTTCTCCAGTCTCTGTGAGGCCAGCAAGCCTGATCTTTCTTTCTGAGTTAGAATTTTGTTCTACATTTTTCTCCAGCTCTGTCTGGAACCCTCTATTGTGATCCCTGTCAGAGCAGTCAGTGGCGGTAGCAAGGTACCATCTAGTTGTACTGGACTCAGTCTGGTGGAGGCCGTGGTAGATGTGGTCCATTAGTCCTTTGGACTAATCTCTCCATTGTATCTTTAGTTTTCTTCATTCTTCCTTGCTCCCAAAGGGGTGAGACCAATGGAGAATCCTAGATGACTGCTCACAGGCTTTTAAGGCCCCAGATGTGTACTCACCGAAGTAGAATGTAGAATGTTTTCTTTATAACTTATGTTATGCCAATTGAGCAAGATGTTCCCTGAGACCATGGTCCCAATAGCCCTCAGCTCAGCAAATTCAGTCCCTCAGGGAGCTTAGTTGTGTCTGTGGAGCTTTCATGACCTTGCCTTGGACAAGTTGTGTGGGCTTCCCCAGTTTGACCTCTGTTTTCCCAGCTTTAATTCATCAGCTGTTCCCTGGACTTCTGCAATTGACTCCTAACTGCTCTCCACACCTCAAGTTTCTTCCCTTGCCTCCCTCTTTAGGCCCCAAATCATCATCCATGCAGCTGTCAGAGTGATCCTCATAAAATGCAGATTTTTGTCAGTCCCGTTTGAAAATCTCCTTAGACTTCCCATCGCCTATAGGATCAAGCTCCTCAGCCTAGTGCATAGGATTCTCTCAAGCTACCTCCTTCCTACTTTTTAGTCCTCATCCTTGGAAGCACTCGGCAGCCTATACTCCATCTCTACTAAACCCTCAGAATGTTCTAGATACCCTGTGTCCTGGCACCCATTGGTGCCTTCCTCCCCACAGACCTCTGCTTCAAAGGCCATTTTCATTCTTGTTTCTCTCTCCTCTAGAATCAGCTCAGCTCAAATATTTCCTCCTCAGGTAGGCCCTCCCTGACCTCTCCAGACAGCATTAGTTTTTTCCTCCTTATACTCCTATGTCTAGTTGTTGTTGTTGTTGTTGTTAGGTGCACAGTGACCTCACATGACAGAGTAGAACTGCCCCATAGGGATTTCCTGACTGTGATCTTTATGGAAGCAGATTGTCAGGTCCTCCTCCAGAAGGCTGCTGGGTAAGTCTGAAGTGCCAAACTTCCAGTTAGCAGCCGAGCCACCGTATCACCAGGGCTCCTTTATACGCCATGTGGTTGTTGGCGGTGGTGGTAGTAGCCGTAGAGTCGATTCCAACTCATAGTGATCCCATGTGACAGAACAGAAGTGCCATACAGGGTTTTCTAGGCTATAACCTTTATGGAAGCAGATTGCCAGATCTTTCTCTCTCAGAAACACTGGATGGGTTCAAATCGCCAACCTTTCAGTTAGCAGTGGAGCGCTTAACTGTTCCACACTGGGATGCCCATTAAAAAAAAAATCAAACCAAACCCATTGCCATTGAGTGGATGCCAACTCATGGCAACCCTTTAGGACAAGGATAGAACATCCCCATAGGGTTTCCAAGGAGCACCCAGTGAATTCAAACTGCTGACCTTTTGGTTAGCAGCCAAATGCTTAACCACTGCACCACCAGGGCTCCAGAACTCCTATAGCACCATGCAAATGCCTCTAGAATGTCGCATATGATTTTGTAAGTATGTGTTTGTGTCTTCCCTACTGTCCTAAAGGCAAATCCTGTATCTTATTCTTTTTTTTTTTTTTTTAATCTCTAGTGCCTAGTGCTGCAGCAGACAAATAGTGAATGTTCAATAAATGTCTATGGAATAAAAGATGAAAAGAATCAGGAAGGGCAGCTTGCAGAAATTTAAACTCTGAAGTTCCATGCCAGGTCTTCTGAATCAGACTGTCTGGGGGTAGGGCTCAGGAATCTGCACTTTTAACAAATTCCTGGGGTGACGCTTACGGGCTCTGAAGTCTCAAGCTACTGATCAAGGGGAATCCAGTTTTAATACTGGAGAAGTTCTGTTATCTGAGGATGTGACCTGCAGTCAAGAACTTCAGTGGAGTGCATTTCTGTGATAATACAATGACAATATCTGTTATGATCATGATGATTATAATTACAGAAGAAAGGCCTAACGCAAATGTGAAAACTGAGAAACACTAAAGAGACACCAGGCTGCCTGACCTCCTGGACCAGGGACAAAAGCAACAGCTAGAGTCAGTGGATACAGCCTTAGGCTAAGCAATGATTAGCTAGTGGCTTTATGGATGGCAGTGGGTTTTGGGTTGGTTTATCTTAGACAAGTACTTTCCGGCTCTCTAGAGCTCCACCTACCCAGTTAAAGAGTAAGAGGGCCGTGTCAGGGTTCCTTTCAGTTGTAATGTTCTGTGTGAGTGGCTATCTTGAGGCAGGGAAGGCTCACCAGCTGCAGGCAGCAGTCCAGAAGGCTGAGCTTCCAGGCTTGCTATATTACTGGGAGATTTCTATCCTGGCCAAAGATGACTAATAGAAGGCAGCCAAAATAGGGCCAGCCGGACCACTCTGTTATAATGAGATTATGCCAGAGCCATTGTGGTTTATGAAATTAATATGAGAGTGCTAATATATTACTGAGAGCAGCAGAGGCTCCCTCCTGCTAAAGAACGCAAAATGTACTGTGGGTATCTTTCCCGCCCCCTTCACCACAGCCCCACAAAGAGCAGTAACGGAGAGGGACTTCCATCCTGAGGACACTGCGTCCTGCTGAGGGAACCAGGTAACTCATTGGCAGAGGCAAGGTCACCGGGTGAGCTATCACATAGCCCAAGGCTTCCTGTAGGAAGGTGGGGGACCTCACCTCTGCCCCTTTGGGTGGACTGAGCTGGAAGGAAAACAGTCCAGACTGGGCACTGGGTCTTATCATCCTCCAGCAACGAAAACAAACCCATTGCCATAGAGCAGATTCCCACTTATGGCCATCCCATGTGTTACAGAGTAGAACTGAGCTCCATAGGGCTTCTTGCTCAGCTCCACAGGGTGATTTTTGTGGTTTTTTGCTGTAATCCTTATGGAAGCAGATCGCCAGGCCTGTCTTCCGCAGCACCACTGGGTGGATTCAAATCTCCATTTTCATTTTTAGTGGGGCACCTGGCAGATCAGCCCTGCCCAGCCTCTCCAAGATGAGGGAACACATGAGCCTTCACTGGACTTTGAACTATTGAGGAAAAGGCGGGAGAGACATTCAAACGGGCATCCTGATAAACTTATTACTCACGCATGCTGTTCCAGCCACCGGCTCCCCCCACCCTCTCAAGCCTGCCCCTGGCCCTGCCACCTTTCAAGTTAGACAACTTTAAAGAAAAAAGGAAAAAAAAGGAGAGATTAACGTACTTGATGAAGAAAATTCTCCCACCGCAGTCCACTCCATATGTCCACCGGCCTGGCAAGTCCAGCCAGTCAATCTCATCAGCCATCTCAGTGTCCCCTCAGCCCCTCTTGCTCTCTGCCACCAGGGCGCTGGGCTGGCGGCTGGTGCTTCCAGCCCGGGAACCCCACTTTCGGCCTCCTGCGAGAAGCAGGGATGGGGCGGGGCGCCCTGTGTGGGTCCAGCCCGGCTACCGGCTACCTCCTGGGCGCCTGGCAGTGACTTTGGCCTCTCACTGAAGGCGAGCTGGCCGCGCGCCGGGCAGCAGGGAACAGGCCGGCACTTAACCCTGGCCCAGCCGGGAGCCCCGGGAACGCGCGGCCGCAGAGCCAAGCCTCAGACACCACCTGCCCCTCCTGAGTCTGGGCTCCTCTTCCGACTATCTCCTTAACTTTAATGACAGGCAATTAGTGCAGGTGAGTAATTATGACGCTCCTCTTCCTGGCCTGTTAACGGGAACCGCCGAGGTCTCTGTCCCTGCTCGCGCTGTGCAGCGGGCCAGCCAGGCGGCGCCCACGGAGCCCGGGAGCTGGAGTGGGAGGGTCCCTCCCCGAAGGGAGCAGGTTACTGTGTGTGAGCAAGGGGTGTTGCCCTCTCAGCTCGCAGCGCCCAAGCCTGCACTTAACAGCCGGCCGGGCGAGAGGAGGGCGGAGCCAAGCCGCCGCCTCGGAAGGTAATTCCCAGCCGGGACAATCGCCCCGCAGCCCCGCCGGTCCCCCACGTCCCGGCGCCGGGGACGCAGAGCGCAGGGGAACCAGCTCGACAGCAAGAGCTTTGAATCATGAACCTGAGGGACATGGCCCGCCGCGGAAAGGGAAAAAGGAAGTGGTCAAAACTGGTTCTACTGGGTGGGAGGTTAGTAGAAGGACAAAGGGCAGAAGCCGGGTGGCGTGAGTATGAGTCGCAAGGGGCCCTAAGTCTCCTCCCCACAGGCCAGCTCCTGCCAGGAGGTCAGCCTGATTAGTCAAGCTAGTACTTAAGTTTCTTTCCGAGCACCTCCTCCAAGAAGCCTGCCGTGACTAAGTAGTAGTATCAGTGAGACCTTAGAAACACTCAGAAACCAATAGCCCTTGTCTTTCCCCACTCCTTCCCCCTAACTTGCACCAGAAGAGGGAAAAAGAGAAAGAAAAAGAGAGAGAGAGATGGGAATGTGTTCTGTGTACACCAGACAAGTGGTGAGCATTCAGTACTGACATATCAAAAATGCTGCTGCTGGAGACCGCAGTTGTGCTGTCTCTGGGTCTGTATCAAAGTTGGGGTCCAGTCTGCTTCCTCAGCTTTACTCAGAACCTACCTGTCTCCCCTGGGGCTTGGATTGGGTGCACACTGTTCCAATCCATTTGCCCAAAACAAACAAACCAAACCATTGAGTGGATTCCGACTCATAGCGACCCTTTAGAACGGAGCAGGACTGTCCCACAGGATTTCCAAGAGCAGACTGCCACATCTTTCTCCTGCAAAGCCACTAGTCGGCTCGGTTAGCAGCTGAGCACTTCAGCTGTGCACCACCGGGCCTTCTTTCCATTTGCCAGACTCAAGGAGTAATTAGACATTGGGAGAGACACCTGTCTTTAAAAGAAGCAATATGTTGCATGGCAGTTGGTAAGTCATGCCAACTCCTGTAAGCAATGATCACCAATTCCACCTAGGTAACTCCTGTTCTTCCCTCAGTGTCCACCCATATGTCACCTCCTCCAGGAAGCCATTCCTGACTCTACCCACAGATTTCTATGTCAATCCTTTATGTGTCAGGGTGCCTTATGAATAACCCGATAGTGGTACTTGTCACATTGTAATTCAATCCTTGATTTACTCATCTGTCTCCTTCCTTAGACTGAGTGCTCCTTGAGGGTAAGGGCTCTACCTTATTCATCTTTCTAACCGCAGCACTTGCCTGGGCACCCGATCAAATGTTTGATGAATGGCTGATATTGTCATAACTGGGAACAGCTCTGAACTGTAGCAAAAAGCCTGGATTTTAAGACCTTATTTAGGGACATGCCAATTATAACCCAGAGTCTGTGAGGGTGAGGGGGGCTTTCAGGGGAGGGAGGGAACAGCTTTTCCAAGTATCCCAAATGCTCAGCCTGGAAGGTGTAATGTGTATACAGCCAACGGGTGGTGACACTAGACTGTGCCTCAGAGAGCTTCTACTCAGTCTAGTCCTTCTGTTTTAAATATGAGTAACTGAGGACCAGAGAAGTGGAAGAACTGGTCAAGGTCACTGAGCAAGTAGGTGGTAGCAGAAAAGGATCTGCCCACCGATGTCACAGGCCGGAGCTCTTTCCATTACAGCATTCTGCCTCCAACACGGGTAGTGAACTCTGCTGACACATACAGGTTGATCCTGGGTGCCAGCTCTAAGCTGAGTCCATTCTCCAGATGCAGAAGAGGACAGAAACCCACAACACACAACTCTTCTCCCTTCTCGGATCCTACAGATTTCTAACAGTGAAAGTTGCATTTTTCAATAACACAGAGCCGCACCTGAGAAGCACAGATGAGGCTCTAGGTGCCCCTGAGTTCCAGAACTGGGGAAGGTGGGAAGGTTGAGGGAGCAGACTTCTCACCAGCTCCATGCTCCAGCTCCCAGCCTTGTGAAACATCTGGAAGACTCCTCCCTGATAAAGCACACAGCCAAGTGCCCAGGCTCTGTGATATCCAAGGATCTAAAACACCAGAATTGCTGCCAAGATGCCTCAAGGGAAAATACCAGCAACCAGCGCATTCCCAGTCTAACCTGAGCAACCAGTAAGGGCAGCTGCTTGGCTGGATGTGGGTGAAAACAGGGGATGAAATGACATGTCTTTGAAAACATGTATTATGCCACCGTCTTCTTTGAGGAGTAGGGGGCTGCTCTTGATTTCTTCAAGAGATCGTGTGCTTGTTAATCTCTAGTCTTGTCTGGGGTTCCTAGGAATTCTGACCGAGACAAGGAGAGGCCAGTGGTGGTTGGAATTTTGAATTTTTTTTTACTTATTCAAAATAAGAGAAAAAAATTAGGTTTGAAAATACTTTTCTAACTCTGGTGCATGGTTGCTAGTGACTTTTTAAGTCCTCATTCTTGATTATCAATTATGATCAGTATTAATACTTGGGTTAATGATATTTTATCAAAAGAGCTAAAGATAATGCAGAAAGGGAGCAGAAATCTCAAACAGCTGTTGGTGCAACAAATAACCTGGGAGAGCGAAGGAGGGTTGATGTATTGAAAAAGTGTGTGGATAAAATATACCAATAACGTTTAGAAATTATTCTGATTCTCTCACATATTTTTGAGACTGTAGATCAGTCACTTAAATCATACTATCTTCCTGTTTTGGAACCTGTGGTAGGTAAAAAAATACCACCGCCACCCCCGCCAAAGATATCCAGGTCAAATCCCTGGAACCTGCAGAATGTGACCTTATTTGGAAAAGGGTCTTTCGGACATAGTTAAGGACCTTGAGATGAGGGGCTCATCCTGGATTGTCCAGGCAGTCCCTATATCTAATGACAGATATCCTTACAGGAGACACACAGGTAAGACGTGACAGACAGAAGAGCAGGAAGCAAGGTGTCCATAGGCAGTGAATGGAGTGATGTGGCCACAAGTCAAGGCATGCCTGCAGCCACCACGAGCTAAAAGAAGTAAGGAACAGGTTAGTTCCTAGAACCTCCAGAGGAAGTGTGGCCCTGCTGACACCCTGGTTTCAGCCTTCTAGCCTCCAGAACTCTGAGGGAATACATTTCTCCTGTTTTCAGCCAGCCAGTTTGTGGTAATCTGTTAAAGCAGCCACAGAAAACTAATACGTACCTACAAGAAAATCATAACTTAATGAGGACTGAAGTCAGTGTCTATTATTTTTAACTGTCCACTATCCAGTCTCCCTTATTCTATTAATAGCCCCCTGAGTTTCCTTTTGGGATCTACCCTTCGGCCACTCTCAGTGCCTGTGGTGGGTAAGCTGACCCCACCCTCACCCAGCTCCATGGAGGGGGGTGGGGAGGGCATGTGACACAGGTCTAGCCAATACGAGTCTCCATGCCACTGGCCATAGTGATTGGTTCAAGAAAGAACACATGACTCAGACCAAACCAATGAGACTCAGTTTTTTAAAAAATCCCAGAATTCCTGGGAAGAAGCCCTTTTTCTTCCCTTGAAGCTAGAAGATGCTGCTGGGGTCCCAGGTGAGGAGAGCCTGACTGAAAATGAGACCAATGCAGAAGAAAGTGTGCCAGGAGGCGAAGAGAAACTGGGTTCCTTACATCCCATGAGCCCCAGGACCCAGCTAGCCAGAAGAAGCTCTACCCCTGGCATTGCCAGTTGCAGGTACCAATGAACACCTTTCTTTGCTTTAGCCAGTTTGAGCTGGGTTTCTGTCCCTAACATCTGAAAAAGTCCTGACTGATACAACAGTCTCAGCATCTTGTGTACTTGGAAAGCCAATGAGATCATCAAGAGCTGTTCTAGTGACCTGGGCATGCAAACGCTTCTCTTTCAAAAAAACCAACAATTTTACATCAGTGAAGGGTCTTAGTGATCATCTAGTCCAAAGCGCACACTTTCCCCAACGAGGACACTGAAGAACTTAGGAGAAGTACCCGGAGTTGTGGCAATGCCACAGTAGAGCTGGGACCAGAACTCAGGTCTCCTGAAAACCTGATCGGTAGAAAGCTATATTTTGAGACATTTGCTATATCATTAAACATCTTGGCCAAGAGGCAT
The DNA here is from genome assembly GCF_024166365.1 of Elephas maximus indicus. Taxonomy (NCBI): domain Eukaryota; kingdom Metazoa; phylum Chordata; class Mammalia; order Proboscidea; family Elephantidae; genus Elephas; species Elephas maximus. Next base: position 13,617,580 of record NC_064836.1, read on the forward strand.
ACATCGTTACAAGAGGATCACAACAGATTCCTCCGCTCTGTAAAAGAGTAACCACAACGGTAAGTTTGTATTGAATGCTGTCGTTTAATAGTTATGTCACTTGCAGGCTAGGTTACAAGCCACTGTTGATTTTCTTATAGAAACTAGGGATCAAGGAAGAGGAAGGCAAGGAATAACTCTTCTGGGATTAGCGACATGGTTGTACAAACACGCAGGAGCCTAGAAAAAGTAGTTCCTTAATTAAAGTTGTGCTTCTGTCAGGGCTTGAGAGAAGAGGCTTTTGTTATAAAAACTGCTGTACTAATGTTGTGACCAAGAGAGTTACAGAATCCTGAGATTTCCCTGCAGCCAGGTGAACTGAATTACATTTGTTCCACAGATATTTATGAAGTACCATCTGTGGACCAGGAGCTGTTCTAGGTAAAGGGCATACAGGAGTCTCTGCTCTTGTAGGGTTTGCATTTAATAAACATATAGTCTCAGAAGATGATACGTCTATAGAGAAAAACTGAAGAAGTAAAGGGGATAGAAGGACAGCAGGTGCTCCTTTGATATTTTATGTATTTCACACAAGGTGAACGGGAAAAGCCTAACAGAGGAGATGACATTTGAGGGAGTGAGGAAGCAAATCATGTGGACATCATTGGGAAAGCATGTCCCAGGCCAAAGGAATAGCAAGTTCAAAGGCTCTGTGGCAGGGACATTTCTGGTGTGTTCAAGAAGCAACAATAAGGTCAGTATGACTGAATCAGAGTGAAGAAAAGAGAGAATAGTAGGACACAAGGACAGAGGGAGGCCAGATCATCCCAGGCCATTATAAGGAGCTTTGCTTTGATTCCAAATGAGATGGGAAAATATTGGAGGGTTGTGAGTGTAGGTGTGATAGGGTCTTCATGACTTAGCCTCCTTAGAGTATCATTCTGGGTGCTATTGGGAATGGAGTGGAAGCAGATTCAAGTTAGGAGGCTATCGCAATAATACAGGCAAGAAATGATGATGGCTTGGTTTTGGGGTGGTGGGACAGACATTGTGAGAGGTGATTGGACCCTGGGTATATTTTGAAGTGAGGACTGACAGGGTTTGGTGATAGTTTGTAATTGGGCTGTGAAAGGAAGAGAGGAGTCCGGATGACTCTAAGGTATTTGACCTAAGCAACTGGAAGGATAGAGTTGCCGTTGGCTGGGATGGGGGTAGGCTACAGGGAGAGCTGGCATGGCAGGGGAGAGGGGAAAACAAGTTCAATTTTGAGCATGTTAGGTTGGATGTTAGGTTGGAGATGCCAATGAGATGCCCAGTCAGAGTTGTTGAGGAGCCAACTGGATATATAAGACTGAAGCCTGTCTCAGGAGTAGAGACAAATTTGGTATTTTTCCATGGTTACATGGTATTAAAGCCATGATACTGGTTGACATCGCAAAGGAAATGAAGGGAAGGTAGGGAGGAGAAGATGAGGGCCTGAAGATCAAGGACACTCCAACTTTTAGAACTCAAGTTAATGAGAAGGTACACACAAAGGAGACTGAATAACAAGTGGCTTGTAAAGTAGGACAGTCGTTGGGTGGCACAAACAGTTAAGCACTTGGCTACTAACTGAAAGGTTGGCGTTGAATCTACTCATAGGTGCCTTGGAAGAAAGGCGTAGCAATCTACTTCTGAAAAATGTGCCATGGAAAACCCTCTGGAGCACAGCTCTACTCTGACACACATGGGGTCACCATGAGTTGGAACTGACTGGACAGCAACAGGTTTGGTTGTTGGTTTGTGAAGTGGGAGGAGAACAAGAGAGAATAGAGTCCTGGAAGTGAGCCTTGTATGTAGTCCTGTCACTCACAGAGAGAAGGAATGTGCAAATGGTGCTCATGTCCTAGAAGGGTTGAAGTTAGGGTGGGTTCTGTCTGAGCAGGAAGCGGCTAGTACTCCTGTGTGAAAGGGTGGAGAGACAGCTCAGGTTATTTTTAGGTTCATCTGAGAATGGTCCTGAGAAAATGATCATTTTAGCTAATGAACCCTTGCTCACTGGTAGAGAAGTCCGCCTGAAATGTGCTCCCTCTAGCTCCATCTTTCCAAGCTGCCCTATGGTTGCCTCTGCTTCTCCTGGGAATGATGCCAGCCCAAGATGGCTGGCTGACTTTTTCTGCCAGGACTGTCATGGAGCAGAGAGCTAGCACTGGCAGCTCCCCAGAAGGGGAGGGGAGAAATTAAAGTGTCAGTAATCAGCCCAGGGCAAGAGATGTGGGCCAGTGGAGAGTGGGAGAATGGCCCAGTAGTCAACCCACTGATACTTTTTCTTAGTGTTTCTTCTTGACTCTATGGTTTGGGCAGTGCTCCTTCTGCGCTGACTTTAATGTCTGTCCTGGGTTTTTCCTAGAAAATGGCAGCTGGTGCTGACTTTGACGTTTCATGGAACTAACACAGGCCTTCAGTTTAGGTCAATAAACGTATAGAGTGCCATTACACCTCTATTACTATGTAAAAACTGTTCCTGCCTTCCAGCCCACCCACTTCTTCCCCTCTTGTCTCTGCAGCCCACCAACCTGCTGGTCAATCCTCTATAGTCTCCAGAGACCTTGGCTCCTGGTTCAGCATCTTCCCCTCCAGCCCGTATCTCCCTCTCATCCTGGGTGATTTCAGTGCTGATGTGGATGAACTCTCCAATGTCCTACCCTTCTAACTCTTCGATACCCTCAACTCCAGGGATATTCACCTCCACTCAAGTTAAGCCACTCACACCCAAGGCCATACTCTAGATTTTCCCACCACTCATATTTGCTCCAACCCTGAAAATATAAACTCTATTATTCTACTTTCTGACACAGTTTTGGTCCTTCTAACACCCTCATTTCTTTCTTACCTTTATACCTGTTCCTTGTCTTCCTGCAGCTCCCTCAACCTCTCACATTTCCTTCTAATCTATCACCCAAAGCCTTGCTTCACTTGCCGAACCACCCAAACCAAACTTAGGGCCACTCACTGGCCAATATCCTTGTCTGCTTGTCTTCAGCTGTATCCACATTGCAAACTCTGGATTAACCTATCTTTTCGGCTCTTGGGCCCCAGGAAAAAAAAAAAATCACACGAAACCATTGCAGGGATTAAGCAAGTTGATATCCCTCCAAATTCATACTCTCCAGCCTTCTACGTGCCTCTCACCAGGTCTGCTGTCACTCTCAGCAGCTGGCCTCATCATTATTCCAAGAGAAAATAAAAGGCCATCAGAAAGGAGCAGCCTTAACTGTAGCACCTTCACTTCAGCCTTTCTATCCCAACCATTACAATCTTATCTATATTTCTACCCATCTGTGATGGTTAGGGTTGTGTGTCAACTTGACTGGGCCATGATTCTCAGTGGTTTGGCAGTTATAATGTAGTTTAGCAGTCCCATAATGATATGATCACCTCCATGATGAGATTCAATATAATGTGATCACCTCCATGATGGGATCTGCTGTGAGCAGTCAATCAACTGAAAGGAAGTTTCCTTGAGGGTGTGGCCTGTGTCCCATGTGGGTACACTTTCTGGCAAGGCTCTTGGCCTTTTGCTTGCTCTGGATCCTGCAACTGGCTCCTGTTCGTCTGACCTCCAGTTCTTGGGACTTGAGCTAGCAGCTTACCTGCCATCTTGCCTGCTGATCCTGGGATTTTTCAGTCTTCGCAGCCTGTGAACCAGAGCCCTGCTAGATTTGACTTGCTGCTTGTGGGTTCACCAGCCCCTGCGCTACGTGAATCAGGAGAAACTTCCAGCCTGACCCGTGGACTTGGGACCTTCCAGCCTCTACAACTGCATGAGCCATTTCCTTAATATAAATCGCTTGGAGCCCTGGTGGCGCACTGGTTAAGAGCTTGGCTACCAATCAAAAGGTAAGCAGTTAGACTCCACTAGCTGCTCCCTGGAAACCCCGTGGAGAAGTTCTGCTATGTCCTATAGGACCACTGTGATTCGGAATAGACTCGATGGCAACGGATTTGGTTTTTGTTTGGTATGTATGTATCTACACACTTTACCAATTTTGCTTCTCTAGAGAACCCAGCCTAAGACACCATCTATCTCTCTTTCAAGGAACCCTGGTGGTACAGTGGTTACACATTTGGCTGCTAACTGAGAGGTTGTCAGTTTGAACCCACCAGCTGCTCCATGGAAGAAAGATGGTACAGTCTGCTATTATAAAGATTTATGGCCTTGGAAACCATATGGGGCAGTTCTACTCTGCCCTGTAGGGTTGCTATGAGTTGGAATATGACTCTACAGCAATGAGGTTGGTTTCTCTCTCTTTCATCTTATCAAAAGCTAAACGTCCTCCATGTCCAGCACCCATTCCTTGCCAGCTTCTCAGAAATCTCATTTCATCAATTATCTCTTCTCCCTTCTATTTTCAACCTTTCCCTCACTTCTAGTTCTTACCTTCCAGCCTATAACTAAGCTCAAGGTTTCTACCATTAAAAAACAAACAAAAACAGCAAAACCCAACCCCATGCCCTTCACCCTACCCCTTAAATGCCCACAGCTGCCATATCACCCTCTCTCTACTTCCTTTCACTTCACAGCGAGGTCTATGCTTAGGGTATCAAATTCCTTGTCTCCTAGTTACTCACAATCTGGTTTGTGACCCCATAACTCCTTGAAAATGGGTAAAACTATTCTGGCAAAGATAAATACTTATTTCTAGGTTGCTTAATGGAGCCCTGGTGGCACAGTGGTTAAGAGCTACTGCTGCTAACCAAAAAGTCAGCAATTCGGATCACCAGCTGCTCCCTGGAAACCCTATGGGGCAGTTCTACTCTGTCCTATAGGGCCACTATGTGTCAGAATCAACTCGATGGCAATGGGTTTGGGGTTTTTCTGTTTGTTTGTTTAAGGGGGTAGTGGTAGTTCAGGGGTAGACTTCTCACCTTTCATGCGAAAGATGCAGGTTCAATTCAAGGCCGGTGTACCTCCTGAGCAGCCACCACCCGTCTGTCAGTGGAGGTTTGCATGTTGCTATGATGCCAAATAGGTTTCACCAGAGCTTCCACACTAGGATGGACTAGGAAGAGAGGCCTGGTCATCTACTTCCAGCAATCAGCCAGTGAAAGCCTGATGGAGTGCAAGAGTGTGATCCCATTAAGCATGGAGTCACCATGAGTCAGAGGCTAAGTCCATGGCAGCTAACAACTACCCAGATTGCTAAATTCAATTGACACTTTTCAGTTCTCACCTTAGATGACCTCTCTGGTGCATATGACAGCTTGGGCTCTTCCCTCCTCCCAGCTCCTTGCCTCTACTTGTTTTCATGATACCACTCTATGCCCCAGCCATCCTAAACAAAAAAAAAACCAAACCAAACCTGTTGCTGTTGGGTCAATTTCAACTTGTAACGACCCTATAGGACAGGGCAGAACTGCCCCATAGGGTTTCCAAGGAGTAACTGGTGGATTTGAACTGCCGAACTTTTTTTTAATAATTTTTATTGTGCTTTAAGTGAAAGTTTACAAATCAAGTCAGTCTCTCACACAAAAACCCATATACACTTTGCTACACAGTCCCCATTACTCTCCCCCTAATGAGATAGCCTGCTCTCTCCCTCCACTCTCTCTTTTTGTGTCCTTTTCGCCAGCTTCTAACCCCCTCCACCCTCTCATCTCCCCTCCAGGCAGGACATGCCAACATAGTCTCAAGTGTCCACCTGATCCAAGAAGCTCACTCCTCACCAGCATCCCTCTCCAACCCACTGTCCAGTCCAATCGATGTCTGAAGAGTTGGCTTCGGGAATGGTTCCTGTCCTGGGCCAACAGAAGGTCTGGGGGCCATGACCATCGGGGTCCTTCCAGTCTCAGTCAGACCATTAAGTCTGGTCTTATGAGAATTTGGGCTCTGCATCCCACTGCTCTGCTGCTCCCTCAGGGGTTCTCTGTTGCGTTCCCTGTCAGGGCAGTCGTCGGTTGTAGCCGGGCACCATCTAGTTCTTCTGGTCTCAGGATGATGTAGTCTCTGGTTCATGTGGCCCTTTCTGTCTTTTGGGCTCGTAATCACCTTGTGTCCTTGGTGTTCTTCATTCTCCTTTGATCCAGGTGGGTTGAGACCAATCGATGCATCTCAGATGGCTGCTTACTAGTGTTTAAGACCCCAGACAACACTCTTCAAAGTGGAATGCAGAATGTTTTCTTAATAGATTTTATTATGCCAATTGACTTAGATGTCCCCTGAAACCATGGTACCCAGACCCCTGCCCCTGCTACGCTGGCCTTCGAAGCATTCAGTTTATTCAGGAAACTTCTTTGCTTTTGCTTTAGTCCAATTGTGCTGACCTCCCCTGTACTGTGTACTGTCTTTCCCTTCACCTAAAGTAGTTCTTATCTACTATCTAATTAGTGAATACCCTTCTCCCACCTTCTCTCCCTCCCCCCTCTTGTAACCACAAAACAAGGTTTTCTTCTCAGTTCAAACTGTTTCTCAAGTTCTTATAATAGTGGTCTTATAAATATTTGTCCTTTTGCAACTGACTAATTTCACTCAAAATAATGCCTTCCAGGTTCCTCCATGTTATGAAATGTTTCACAGATTCGTCACTGTTCTTTATCGATGCATAGTATTTCATTGTGTGAATATACCATAATTATTTATCCATTCATCCGTTGATGGGCACCTTGGTTGCTTCCATCTTTTTGCTATTGTAAACAGTGCTGCAATAAACATGGGTGTGCATATATCTGTTTGTGTAAAGGCTCTTATTTCTCTAGGATATATTCCAAGGAGTGGGATTGCTGGATCGTGTGGTAGTTCTATTTCTAGCTTTTTAAGAAAGCGCCAAATCGATTTCCAAAGTGGTTGTACCATTTGACATTCCCACCAGCAGTGCAGAAGTGTTCCAATCTTTCCACAGCCTCTCCAACATTTATTGTTTTGTGTTTTTTGGATTAATGCCAGCCTTGTTGGAGTGAGATGAAATCTCATTGTAGTTTCGATCTGCATTTCTCTAATGGCTAATGATCATGAACATTTCCTCATATATCTGTTAGCTACCTGAATGTCTTCTTTAGTGAAGTGTCTATTCATATCTTTTGCACATTTTTTTAATTGGGTTCTTTGTCTTTTTGTAGTTGAATTTTTCCAGTATTATGTAGATTTTAGAGATCAGGCACTGATCAGAAATATCATAGCTAAAACCTTTTTCCCAGTCTGTAGGTAATCTTTTTACTCTTTTGGTGAAGTCTTTGGATGACCATAAGTGTTTGATTTTTAGGAGCTCCCAGTTATCTAGCTTTTCTTCTATGTTCTTTATAATGTTTTCTATACTGTTTATGCCATGTATTAGGGCTCCTAACGTTGTCCCTATTTTTTCTTCCATGATCTTTATCATTTTAGATTTTATATTTAGGTCTTTGATCCATTTTGAGTTACTTTTTGTGCATGGAGTGAGGTATGGGTCTTGTTTCATTTTTTTCCAGATGGATATCCAGTTATGCCAGCACAATTTCTTAAAAAGACTGTCTTTTCCCCATTTAACTGTTTTGGGGCCTTTGTCAAATATCAGCTGCTCATATGTGGATGGATTTATGTCTGGATTCTCAATTCTGTTCCATTGGTCCATGTATCTGTTGTTGTACCAGTACCAGGCTGTTTTGACTACTGTGGCAGTATAAAAGGTTCTAAAATCAGGTAAAGTAAGGCCTCCTACTTTGTTCTTCTTTTTCAGTAATGCCTTATTTATCCAGGGCCTCTTTCCCTTCCACATAAAATTGGTGATTTGTTTCTCCATCTCATTGAAGAATGTCGTTGGGATTTGGATCGGAATTGCATTAAATGTATAGATCGCTTTTGGTAGAATAGACATTTTTATAATGTTAAGTCTTCCTATCCATGAGCAAGGTATGTTCTTCCACTTACGTAAGTCTCTTTTGGTTTCTTGCAGAAGTGTACTGTAGTTTTCTTTGTATAAGTCTTTTACATCTCTGGTAAGATTTATTCCTAAGTATTTTATCTTCTCGGGGGCTACTGTAAATGGCATTGATTTGGTGATTTCCTCTTCGATGTTCTTTTGTTGGTGTAGAGGAATTCAACTGATTTTTGTATGTTTATCTTGTATCCCGATATTCTGCTGAGCTCTTCTATTAGTTTAAGTAGTTTTCTGGAGGATTCCTTACAGTTTTCTGTGTATAAGATCATGTCATCTGCAAATAGAGATACTTTTACTTCTTCCTTGCCAATGTGGGTGCTCTTTATTTCTTTATGTAGCCTAATTGCTCTGGCTAGGACTTCCAGCACAATGTTGAATAAGAGTGGTGATAAAGGGCAACCTTTTCTGGTTCCCGGGCTCAGTGGGAATGTTTTCAGGCTCTCTTCATTTAGAGTGATGTTGGCTGTTGCCTTTGTATAAATGCCCTTTATTATGTTGAGAAATTTTCCTTCTATTCCTATTTTGCTGAGAGTTTTTATCATGAATGACTGTTGAACTTTGTCAAACGCCTTTTCTGTATCAATTGATAAAATCCTGTGATTCTTGTCTTTTGTTTTATTTATGTGGTGGATTACATAAATTGTTTTTATAATGCTGAACCATCCCTGCATACCTGCTATGAATCCCACTTGGTCATGATGAATTATTTTTTTGATATGTTGTTGAATTCTATTGGCTAGAATTTTGTTGAGGATTTTTGCATCAAAGTTCATGAGGAATATAGGTCTATAATTTTCTTGTGATGTCTTTACCTGGTTTTGGTATCAGGGATATGGTGGCTTCATAGAATGAGTTTGCTAGTATTCCATCCTGTTCTATGCTCTGAAATACCTTTAGTAGTAGTGGTGTTAACTCTTCTCTGAAAGTTTGGTAAAACTCTGCAGTGAAGCCGTCCGGATCAGGGCTTTTTTTGTTGGGAGTTTTTTGATTACCTTTTCAATCTCTTCTTTTGTTATGGGTCTATTTAGTTGTTCTACCTCTGTTTGTGTTAGTTTCGGTAGGTAGTGTGTTTCTAGGGATTCATCCATTTTTTCTAGGTTTCCAAGTTTGTTTGTGTATAGTTTTTCATAGTAATCTGATTCTTTTAATTTCAGTTAGGTCTGTTGTAATATCGCCCATCTCATTTCTTATTCGGATTATTTGCTTCCTCTCCTGTTTTTCTTTTGTCAGTTTAGCCAATGGTTTATCAATTTTGTTGAGTTTTTAAAAAAAACAGCTTTTGGTCTTCTTAATTCTTTCAATTGTTTTTCTCTTTTCTATTTCATTTAGTTCAGCTCTAATTTTTATTATTTGTTTTCTTCTGGTGCCTGTGGGTTTCTTTTGTTGCTCTCTATTTGTTCAAGTTGTAGGGATAGTTCTTCGATTTTGGCCCTTTCTACTTTTTGGATGTGTGCATTTATTGATATAAATTGGCCTTTGAGCACTGCTTTTGCTGTGTCCCAAAGGTTCTGATAGGAAGTGTTTTCAGTCTCATTGGATTCTCTGAATTTCTTTATTCCATCCTTAATGTCTTCTATAATCTAGTCTTTTTTGAGCAGGGTATTGTTCAGTTTCTATGTGTTTGATTTCTTTTCCCTGCTTTTCCTGTTATTGATTTCCACTTTTATGGCCTTATGGTCCGAGAAGATGCTTTGTGATACTTCAGTGTTTTGGATTCTGCTAAGGCTTGCTTTATGACCTAATATGTGGTCTATTCTAGGCAATGTTCCATGTGCACTAGAAAAGAAAGTATATTTGGTTGCTGTTGGGTGGAGTGTTCTGTATATGTCTACGAGGTCAAGTTGGTTGATTGTGGCATTTAGATCTTCTGTGTCTCTATTGAGCTTCTTTCTGGATGTCCTGTCCCTCACCGAAAGTGGTGTGTTGAAGTCTCCTACTATTATTGTGGAGCTGTCTATCTCACTTTTCAATGCTGATAGAGTTTGTTTTATGTATCTTGCAGCCCTGGCACTGGGTGCATAAATATTTAATAAGGTTATATCTTCTTGGTGTATTGTCCCTTTAATCATTATATAGTGTCCTTCCTTATCCTTTCTGATGGATTTAACTTTAAAGTCTATTTTGTCAGAAATCAATATTGCCACTCCTGCTCTTTTTTGATTGTTGTTTGCTTGATATATTTTTTTCATCCTTTGAGTTTTAGTTTGTTTGTGTCTCTAAGTCTAAGGTGTGTCTCTCATAGGCAGTATATAGACGGATCTTGTTTTTTAATCCATTCTGCCACTCTGTGTCTTTTTATTGGTGCATTTAGTCCATTTACATTCAGGGTAATTATGGATAGGTATGAATTTAGTGCTATCATTTTGATGTCTTTTTTTGTGTGTGTGTTGACAGCTTCTTTTTCCCACTTGATTTTACGTGCTGAGTAGATTTTCTTTAATATTGTCCTTTTCTCATATTTGTTGTTGTTGATTTTGTTTCTGCTGAGTCTGTATTTTTCCCTTGTATTTTATTTTGATGAGTAGGATAGTTTGTCTCCTTTGTGGTTACCTTATTATTGCCATATCTTCCTCTCCATATGGAAGGTGTATGATTACATTTCTTAGTCCTGCTTTATTATTTTAATGTTGTATTCTTTTATATAATAACATCGCTGTTACCCTGTGTTGGGCTTTTTTTTTTTTTAAATCTTGCTTTTTTTTTTTTTTTTATTTCCCTGTCTGGGTTCACTTCTGGTTGCTCTGCCCAGTGTTCTAGTCTTGGGTCTATACCCAATATTATTGATTTTCTAACCAAAGAACTCCCTTTAGTATTTCTTGTAGTTTTGGTTTGGTTTTTATGAATTCCTTCAACTTGTGTTTATCTGGAAATGTCTTAATTTCACCTTCATATTTAACAGAAAGTTTTCCTGGATATATGATTCTTGGCAGGCAATTTTTTTCCTTCAATTTTTTAAATATGTCATCCCATTGCCTTCTTGCCTGCATGGTTTCTGCCAAGTAGTCCGAGCTTATTATTATTGGCTCTCCCTCGTAGGTGACTTTTCTTTTATCCCTCGCTGCTCTTATAACCGTCTCCTTATCTTTGGTTTTGGCAAGCTTGATTATAATATGTCTTGGTGACTTTCTTTTAAGATCTTATGTGGAGTTCGATGAGCATCTTGGATAGATATCTTCTCATCTTTCACAGTATCAGGGAAGTTTTCTGCCAACAGATCCTGAACAATTTTCTCTATTTCCTGTTATCCCTCCCTGTTCTGGTACTCCAATCACTTGTAGGTTATTTCTCTTGATAGAGTCCCACATGATTCTTAAGGTTTCTTCATTTAAAAAAAATTTTTTTATCTGATTTTTCTTCAAATATATTAGTGCCAAGTGATTTATCTTCGAGTTCAGAAATTCTAGCCTTGCTCAATTCTGCTCCTCTGATTTTCTATTGAGTTATCTAATTCTGTAATTTTATTGTTAATCTTCTGAATTTCTGATTGCTGTCTATGGATTTTTCCAGCTTATTAAACTTTTCATTATGTTCCTGAATAATCTTTCTGAGTTCTTCAGTTGCTTTATCTGTGTGTCCCGTGGCTTGTTCTGCATATTGCCTCATTTCCTTCCTGATGTCTTGAAGGGTTCTGTATATTAAACTTTTATATTCTGCATCTGGTAATTCCAGGAATGCACTTTCATCTAAAAGATCCCTGGATTGTTTGTTTTGAGAGCCTGTTGAGATGATCATGGCCTGTTTCTTTATGTGACTTGATATTGACTGTTGTCTCTGAGCCATCTATAAGTTATTGTATTAGTTTATGCTTGCTTACTGTGTCGTAGCTGCTTGCTTTGTTTTGTTTTGGTATACCCCTATGGGTTGCTTGAGTGAGCTAGCTTGATTATTTTCACCTTTGGAGCTCTGGTGTCCTGTCCCCAGCTGGCTAGATCTGTTATCAGGTACATCAGTCTAGGAGTCCATTCAGTTTTCTTGTATGAATTCAGCTCAGGTTTCCAGGTAGCTGATATCAAGTGTGTGGTACAGGCTCTGTCCTACCGTCTTACAGGGGCAGGGGGGATTGGTGTATATACCCCTATCTCATTGCAGCAGGGGGTCACACTCTGAACAAGGCAGGGGGCTGAGAACCAACCCCCAAGTGTCTCTGAGGAAAAGGCGTCTCTGTTCCCTAGAGCATGCTGGTGGGTGGGCTCTGCAGAGGGACCATGGGCACCCAAAGATTTTGTTGTAAGGACTGGGAGGTACCAGTTATCCCTTGGCCCCTGTCGCGGGTGGCTGGGCGACCCAAGTGGAGCCACCAGTCCTTAGGTCCCTGTTGTGTGTAGGTGAGGACCTTATTTAACAGGCAAAGCAATGTCAAACGTCAAACACCCACCTCTCCACCGCACCGCTGAAATGGTTGGAGTTTGCCAACAAGGGCCTATTCTCCTGAAATAGGCCCACACAGGTCCATGCAGAAGGGAAAGGTGCTCAAGGTCCATGGACGGTTTATGCCTGGACAGGAGCCACTTCTGTCCTGAGCTCCCCCAGTTAATGGAACTAGCAAATTATCTTTCCCCCCCAGTTGGAAATTTTTTCCTTCCCCAAGGCCGGAAGGATGGCTCCAGGTGCTCACCAGGGTCTATCTCAGGCCTAGGGATTCAGCTGCTGAAGCCGGCTTGGGGGTGGGGGTGGGGGGCGCGGTAAAATATACGCAAGTACTTAGCTTTTGCCTAGAGCGCCCTTCTGCTCAGGTCCCGGAGGTGTGAGTGGGCTGTGTGGCTGGCTGCTTCTCCCTGAGGAAACTGCAGCCACGCTAGGACCAGCCCACCGCTGGCACTGCCGCTGTCACAGCCACTCCGGGAATGGTGCCTGAGGGCTCCCCGCGATTCAGGTCCGTAACTCCTCTCCGCTTCTGAACAGTCTCTTCTGCCCCCTCCCCCTCAGTTCGTTGTCTAAGCTTGCCTTTGATGCTCAGGGCTCCCAACTTGTCACAAACGTACTCATTTCACTTGTTTTTTCGGGTCTTTGTTGTAAAGAGGGCTCCACGGAAGCGTCTGTCTATTCCGCCATCTTGGCTCTGCCCCGACCTTTTGGTTAGCAGCCAAGCTCTTGACCACTACACCACCAGGGCTCTATCCTGAGCCCATACAATTCCGTGCCTGTACCTTTATGCCTGTAGCTTCTTCTGCCTGGAAAGTCTTCTCCCTTCCCTTCCTGTTTTTCAGTTCGCCTCCAAAATCCATCCCAGGAAGAAGCCCTTGCTCCTCGCCTGGTGTTATGGATTGAATTGTGTCCCCCAGAAATACACGTTGTAAATCCTAACCACTATGCCTGTGGTTATAAGCCCATTTTGTAAAGGTTCGTCTTTGTTATGTTAATGGGAAGATTAGTGTATTTGTGTTTTCAGTCCATCTCTTTTGAGACACAAAAGAGATTAAACAAGCAAGCCGGCAAGAAGAGATGCCAAGCCACATGAAGATCACCCAGGAGCAGAGGCTCAGAGCATTAAGGACCTTCCTCCAGAGCCAGCAGAGAGAGAAAGCCTTCCCCTGGAGCCGGCACCCTGAATTGGGACTTTTAGCCTTCTAAACTGTGAGAAAATAAATTTCTGTTTGTTAAAGCCACCCACTTGTGGTATTTCTGCTACAGTAGCTCCAGATAACTAAAACACCTGGCATCCCGTGCTGTGGCTGTTACAGCATCATCACTGGGGGGAACTGAATTTTCTGTCTCCCCACTTGATTGTAAACTTTCTTCTTTTTTTTAAATTGCACTTTAGATGAAGGTTTATAGAGCAAATTAGTTTCTCATTAAACAATTAATGCTTGTTGAAAGAGCTGTTATGTTAATATGCAATGGGTTTATTTTATTATTCTAAATGAATAAATATTTTTAATTAAAAACATTAATACACATATTGTTTTGTGACATTGGTTGCCAACTCCATGACATGTCAACACTCTCCCCTTCTCGACCTTGCCTACCCCATTGCCAGCTTTCCTGCCCCCTCCTGGCTTCTTGTCCTGGCCCCTGCCCTGGTATGCCCATTTAGTCTCATTTTGTTTTATGGATCCGTCTTATCTTTGGCTGAAGGGTGAAGCTCAGGAGTGACTTCAGTGCTGAGTTAAAAATGTGTCCAAGGGCCATACTCTGGGGGTTTCTCCAGTCTCTGTCAGACCAGTAAGTCTAGTCTTTTTTTGTGAGTGAGGATTTTGTTCTACATTTTCCCCAGCTCTGTCTGGGACCCTCTATTGTGATCCCTGTCAGAGCAGTTGGTAGTGGTAGCCAGGCACCATCTAATTGTGCTGGACTCAGTCTGGTGGAGGCTGTGGTACATGTGGTCCGTTAGTCCTTTGGACTAATCTTTCCTTTGCGTCTTTGGCTTTCTTCATTCTCCCTTGCTCCAGATGGGGTGAGACCAGTGGAGTATCTTAGATGGCTGTTCACAAGCTTTTAAGACCCCAGATGCTACTCGCCAAAGTAGAATGTAGAATATTTTCTTTATAAACTATGCCAGTTGAGCTAGATGTCCCCTGAGACCATGGTCCCCAGCTCTCCGCCCAGTCCCTCATGGAGTTTGGATGTCCATGACCATGCCTTGGTCAAGTTGTGGTGACTTCCCCAGAATTGTGTACTCTCTGCCCTTCACCAAAGTTACCACTCATCTACTGACTAGTGTTTTTCCCTCCCATCCTCCCCCGCCCAGTAACCATCAAAGATTGTTCCTTACTGTGTGTAAACTTTTTCATGAGTTTTTATAATTGTGGTCTCATACAATATTTGTCCTTTGTGATTGACTTATTACACTCAACATAATGCAGCAATGAACATGGGTGTGCATATGTCTACTCGTGTGATGGCTCGTTTCTCTAGGATATATCCCTAGGAGCAGGATTGCTGGATCGTATGGTATTTCTAGCTTTTTTAAGGAAGCGCCATATTGTTTTCCAAAATGGTTGTGCCAGTTTACATTCACAGCAGCAGTGCGTGAGAGTTCCGAGCTCCCTGAAGCCTCACCAACATTTGTTATTTTCTGGTTTTTTTTTTTTTTATTATTATTTGTGCCCATAATGTCAGGGTGACATGGTATCTCACTGTCGTTTTGATCTGCATTTCTCTAATGGCATTTCCTTCTGTGTCTGTTAGCTGCCTGAATACCTTCTTTGGTGAAGTGTCTGTTTATATTTTTTGCCCATTTTTTAATTGGATCATGTGTCTTTTTGTTGTACAGATGTTGCATTTTCCTACAGATTTTAGAGATTAGACCTTCGCCGATTTGTCATAGCCAAAAATGTTTCCCAGTGTCTAGGTTTTCTTTTTACTCTTTTTGCAGTCTTTAAAATAAATGTTATTTATTTATTTTTTGATGAGAATAATGTTTAATTTTTAAAAGATCTCAGTTATCTAGCTTATCTTCTGGATTTTATGTATTGTTAGTTAGGGTTTGTATGCTATTTATGCTGTGTATTAGGGTCTCTAGTGTTGCCCCTATTTTTTCTTCTATGATCTTACACTTTTTGGTTTTATATTTAGGCCTTTGATACATTTTTAATTAGTTTTTGTGTATGGTGCGAGGTATAGGTTGTTTCATTTTTTACATATGGACATCCAGTTTTGCCAGTACTATTTGTTAAAAAGACCATCTTTTCCCCATTTAAGGGACTTTGGGCCTTTGTCGAAGATCAGGTGACTGTAGGTGGATGGATTTACATCTGGGTTCTCGATTCTGTTCCATTGGTCAATGTACCTGTCGTTGTATCAGTGCCAGGCTGTTTTGACTAACGTAGCTGTATAGTAGGTTCTGAGGTCAGGTAGTGCAAGGCCTCCTACTTTATTTTCAATAGTGTTTTTTTTTTTTTTAAACTTATCCAGGGCCTCTTTCCTTTTCACATAAAGCTAATGATTAGTTTTTCCATCTCATAAAAGAATGCTGTTGGAGTTTGGATTGGGATTGCATTGTATTTGTAGATTGCTTTGGGTTTAATTGATATTTTCACAAAGTTGAGTCTACCTATCCATGGGCATGGTATGTTTTTCCATTTATATAGGTCTTGTTTGGTTTCTTGCCATAGTGTTTTGTAGTTTTCTTTGTATAGGTCTTTTATGTCCCTGGTAAGATTTATTCCTAAGTATTTTATTTTTTAGGGGCTATTATAAATGGGTTGCTTTCCTGATTTCCTTTTCGTAGTTATCTTTATTGGTGTATAGGAATCCAACTGATTTTTTATTAATCTTGCATCCTGCTACTCTGCTGAATCTTTCTATTAGTTCCAGTAGTTTTCTTGTGAAGTCTTTAGGGTTCTCTATGTATGGTATAATATCCACAAATAGGGATAGTTTTATTTTTTCCTTACCAATCTGCATGCCCTTTATTTCTTTTCGTTGCCTTATTGCTGTAACTAGAACTTTAGGCACAATGTTAAATACGAGTGGGGATAATGGGCATCCTTGTCTTGTTCCGGAAACCTTGGTGGCGTAGTGGTTAAGTGCTATGGCTGCTAACCAAAGGGTCAGCAGTTCCAATCTGCCAGGTGCTCCTTGGAAACTCTATGGGGCAGTTCTACTCTGTCCTATAGGGTTGCTATGAGTCAGAATCGACTCGATGGCACTGGGTTTGGTTGGTTGTCTTGTTCCTGTTCTCAGGGGGAATGTTTTCAGCCTCTCTCCATTAAGAATGATGTTGGCTGTTGGTTTTGTATAGATGCCTTTTATTATGTTGAGGAATTTCCCTTCTATATCTATTTTATTGAGAGTTTTTATCAGGAATGGATGTTGGGCTTTATTGAACGCACTGAGTCAATTGAGATGATCCTGTGATTCTTTGGTTTTATGTTGTGGATTACATTGATTGATTTTCTAATGTTAAACCATCTTTACGGACTTGGTATGCATCCCACTTGGTCATCGTGTATTTTTTTATATGATACTGAATTCCATTGGCAAGAATTTTATTGAGAATTTTTGCATCTATACTCATGAGTTATTGGTTTTTTTTTTTTTGTGGTGTCTTTGCCTGGTTTTGGTATCAGGGATTATGCTGATTTCATAGAATGAATTTGGAAATATCCCTTCCTTTTCTATGTTCTGAAATAGTTTGAGTAGTACTGGTGTAAGCTCTTCTCTGAGTGTTTGGTGGAATTCTCCAGTAAAGCCATCCGGGCCAGGGCTTCTTTTTTTGTTTGTTTGTTATTGGACTTTTTTTTTTTTTTTTTCAAGTTTCTTTTCTTCTTACAGGGTCTGTTCAGATTTTCAACCTCAGCTTGTGTTAGTTTAGATAGGTATTGTGTTTCTAGAAATTTGACCAATTCCTCTAGGTTTTCAAATTCATCAGAGTGTAGTTTTCCATAGTACTCTGTTATTGATCCTTTTAATTTCAATTGGGTCTATTTTAATGTCCATTTTATTTCTTACTTGGGCTATCTGCATCCTCTCTTGTGTTTCTTTTCTCGGCTTGGCCAATGATTTGTCGATCTTTTCAAAGAACCAACTTTTGGTTTTGTTGATTCTTTCTATTGTTTTTCGAGTCTCTATTTCTTCTCTGATCTTTATTATTTCCTTTCTTTTGGTGACTGTAGGCTTCTTTTGCTGTTCTCTTTCTATTTGAGTTGTGTAGCTAGTGTTTTGATTTTGTCCCTTTCTTCTTTTTTGATGTGTCTATTGCTATAAATTGACCTCTGAGTACTGCTTTTGCTGTGTCCTAGAGGTTTTAGTATGATGTGTTTTCAATCTCATTTGAGTCTAGGAAATTTTTTATTCCATCTTTGATGTCTTCTATTACCCAGTGGTTTGTAAGCAAGGTGTTATTCAGTTTCCATGTATTTGGGTTTTTTCCCTCACTCTTCCTTTTTTTAATTTCTACTTTGGTGGCATTGTGACCAGAGAAGATGCTTTATATTATCTCAGTGTTTTGGATTTCGTTGAGGGTTGCTTTGTGGCCTAAGATGTGGCCTATTCTGGAGAACATTCCATGTGCATTGGAAAAGAATGTGTACTTTGCTGCCGTTGGGTGGAGTGTTCTGTATATGTCTATGAGACCAAGTTGGTTGATTGTGGCCTTTAGATCTTCTGTATCTTTGTTGAGTTTCTTTCTAGATGTTTGTCCTTTACTGAGAGTGGTGTGTTGAAGTCTCCAACTATTATTGTGGAACTGCTGATTTCTCTTTTCAGTACTGTTAGAGTTTGTTTTATGTATTTTTGAGCTCTGTCCTTGGGTGCATAGATATTTATTATGGTTATGTCCTCATGGTGGATTGTCCCTTTAACCATTATATAATGTCCTTCCTTGTCTTTTATGATGGGTTTTGTTTTAAAGTCTATTTTACCTGATATTAGTATTGCCATTCCTGCTGTTTTTTCGTTGCTGTTTGCATGATATATTTTTTCCATCCCTTGATTTTTAATATATTTATGTCTTTGTTTCTGTGTGTCTCTTGTAGACTGCATATTGATGGGTCCTGTTTTTTAATCCATTCTATCACTCTCTGTCTCTTTATGGGTGCATCCAAGCCATTTACGTAGTGTGATTATTGATAGGTTTGAGTTTATTGCTGTCATTTTGTAGTGCTTTTTTTTTGTGATGCTGATGTTTTGTTCTTACTCTTCACAGTGGTGACATTTTGTTCTTACTCTTCTGTGCTGAATTCACTTGTGGATCTTTTTTTGTCTCCTGTTTTTGTAGATTTTGTGTTTACTGAGACTTTATGTTTTTCTTCTTTATTCCGATGAGTAGGTTTGTTAACTTTCTTTGTGGTTACCTTGATATTTACCCCTATCTTCCTAAGTTTAAACCAGTCTTTTATTACTTGATAATGCCTTGACTTCCTCTCCATTTGAAAGTTCTGTACCTACACTGTTTATTCCCTCTTCTATTGTTCTGACATTGTTGTCATTTACCGATTGACCTCTCTGGTTCCCTTTTGCAAACTTTTTAGTTTTGTTTTATACTTGAGAGTTCATTATCTAGGTTGGTATCTGGCTGATGCCATTTTATGTGCTGGATTTAGGTTGCTGTCTGATGTTGTTGGTTCTCTAACCAAAGAACTCCCTTTAATAATTCTTGTAAATTTAGTTTGGTTTTTACATAGTATCTTAATTTCTGTTTTCTGGAAATGTCCTAATTTCACAATCATATTTGAACAAGAGTTTTGCAGGATATATTATTCATGGTTGGCAGTTTTTTGTTTTTTTTTCTTTCAAGATTTTATATGTCATCCCATTGTCTTCTTGCCTGCATGATTTCTGCCGAGTAATCAGGGCTTAGTCTTATTGTTTCCCCTTTGTATGTGACTTTTTGTTTTTCTCAAGCTGCTCTCAGAATTCTTTGTCTTTGGTTTAGCGGGTGTGATTATGATATGTCTTGATGTTTTTCTTTTGGGGTGTATCCTATATGGGGCTTGTTGAGCTTCTTGGATGGTCAGCTTTTTGTCTTTCATGATATTAAGGAATTTTTCTGTCAGCAAATCTTCAATGATCCTCTCTGTGTCTTCCACTTTCTCTCCCTATTGTGGAACTCTGATCACATAAAAATGTTTATTTTGATTGCATCCCACATTGTTCTCAGGGTTTCTTCATTTTTCTTCATTATTTTCTCTGATTTTCCCTCAAAGTGGTATCCAAGCATTTGTCTTCAATTTCACTGATCCTGTCCTCCATTGTTTCAAATTTTCTCCTAAAACCTTATATTGCACTGTTCATTTCTGAAATCTTGTTATCTTTTAGATTTCTAATTGCTGTTTTTGTATGATTTCTAATTGTTTAGTTTGACATTTTTCTTGTACTATTTTCCAGAATTCTTCCATTATTTTGTCTACTTTTCCTAATTTTTGTCTGCATTTTCCATCATCTGTTGGAGAACCTTGAATATTAGAGTTTTGAATTCCCTATCAGGTAGTGCCAGCACTTTTTCTTCTAGCAGAAGGTCATTTAGCACTTTATTTCTGGAGCCATCATGTCTTTTTTTTATATATATATGTTTTGATATTGTCTGCCGTCTCTGGGGCATTCAGGGATTATTTTCTTCATTTATTGACTGTAGATTTGATTGTTTCATCCTGCTTTTTTGTTTTATTTGTCTGGGCAGGTGGGCTGGGTGTGTTTTCTTGCTTGTTCGCCTGTGGGCGTGATACTTCTCACCACCTTGTCCAGGTAGGCAAGGCTGGTCATTCAGCTATGGTGCAGCAGGATGGGTCCACTGCAGGTGGAAGAGCAGGGATGGGTAATTTGCTGCATGAACTGGGGGTGACGAGGCAAGGCTGGAGGGCAGCACAGGGCAGGGTCCAGGGGACCACATCAATACTGCTTGGGGGCATGGCACTCAGTGCATGGTGCAGATAGGCAAGAGGGAAAGGAGAGGACGTGCACAGCTGAGTGGGTGAAAGAAGAGAATGAAGAGAAACAAAAGGAAAGAAGCAAAAAGAAAAAAAGCAAAACTTGATGTATTTTTTTTTAAAGTAAATAAAATGGTGGTGCAGTCGAATTCAGCAGGTAGGGGCAGGGCAGACCTGGTGAGGCTATGTGCTAATGGCTCTCTAGCCAAGCGGTGTGGCTGGGCCTTTCGAGAAGAGACGTGGGTGGCATATGGGGCTAGGTGGGCAGGAGAAAGAGGGGAAAGAGAGAGAAGAAACCAATAATCGAACAAATAAATAATGATAAAAATAAAAACAAACCAAAAAAATGGTGGTGGAGGAGCCAGCCACTGAGGGTGGGGCGAAATGGGGGTGGCACAAACTGATGTCTCTCTTGCAAGGTGGGATGGTCCACAAGGGGGAGAGGCAGTGCATGGCCTAGGTGGGAGGGAGTAGGAAAATAAGGGGAAAGAGAAAGAAAAAAAAATGGTGCTGAGGAAGCTGGACTGTCAGGGCAGTGCAGACCTGGGGAGGCCATGTGCCAGAGGCTCTCCAGCTGAGCGGTACAGCACAGCCCGCCCAGAAGGGGGAGAAGTAGTGCACAGGGCTGGGTGGATGGGAGAAAGGAACAGAAAGAAGGGAAAGAAAACAAACAAACAAACAATAAGTAAATAAATAAATAAAGTGGCACTGGGGAAGCCAGTCCGTGATGGTGATGAAGACCCAGGGAGGCCATGCACAATGACTCTTCAACCAAGCTGTGCAGCACAGCCCCTCCAGAAGGGGCGGAAGCAGTGCACAGGGCTGATGTGGGTGGAAGAAAGAAAAAGGAGAGAGAAGAAACAGAACAAAAGAACAAAGCAAACAAACCAAAAAATCACAGCCTGTCAAGAAGGGGAGGGGATGGCACACACGGCTAGCTGGGGAGGAGAAAGGAAAGGAAGGAAGAGAAAGAGAGAAGCAACAACAAAAAAAGCCTATATGCATTTATATGTACATATATATATATATATCAAATAACAAACAAAAAAGAACAAAACAAACCAAAAAAATCACAGCCCATCAAGAAGGGGAGAGGATGGCATATGGGGCTAGGTGGGCAGGAGAAAGGAAAGGAATGAAGGAGAGAGAGAGAGAGAGAAACAACAAAAAAGGCCAAAAAATTAAAAAAAAAAAAAAGGAAACAAAAATATAAACCAAAAAATAAATTAAATAAATAAATGGCACTCGGGGCTGGCTGGTGGAGGCAGGGCAGACCCAGCAGCAGTGGGCTGGTGTCTCTTCAGCGGAGCAGCTGTGGCCCGTGGTGGTGGCCACATAGAGGGAAAGGGGGGTGCGAAAGCGTGTATCTCTGGTTACCAGGTGCTCCGTCTCCTGCTGTGAGCTCCATGCTCCCTGTCTGAGTTCTTTGGTGGCCGTAGTCCAAGATAGTGAATTTGGCCATGTAAACTGGTAAGGGACCTCTACTTCATAGCTCTCCTTGTTCTCTGTTCTCTATCAGTTTCTTATTCTATCTGGTGCTTGATCGAGTTCTTTATTTCTTCATTTGGTGCTTCGGTTTCCAGGACTGACGTTTGTATCTGTTTTACTTAGTTTTTCAAGTCTTTGCTGCACAGGGACAGCATAGTGCTTCTGTCTATAGCACCGTGTTGTCTCCCTCTGACTATAAACTTCTCAGGAGCTGGGACTGTCTTTTAAGCCTATATTCAATCCATCTTTCACAGCACAGCTTCTTAAGTCTCTCTGCTGCATTTGACAGAGCCACTTGGTCCTTTATGAAGCTTTTTTCTCTAGGCCTCTGCCTTAGTTATCTAGCGCTGCTATAACAGAAATACCACAAGTGGATGGCTTTAACAAAGAGAAATTTATTTCTTCACAGTAAAGTAGACTAAAAGTCCAAATTCAGGGCATCCGCTACAGGGGAGGTCTTTTTCTCTCTCTCAGCCTTCTCATCAATCTTCCCCCAGACTAGGAGCTTCTCTGTGCAGGGAATCCGAGTCCAAAGGACGCGCTCTGCTCCTGGCACTGCTTTCTTGGTGGTATGAGGTCCCCAACTCTCTTCTTGCTTCCCTTTTCTTTTATCTCTTGTAAGATAAAAGGTGGTGCAGGCCACACCCCAGGGAAACTCCCTTTATATTGGATCAGGGATGTGGATGTGACCTTAGTAAGGGTGTTACAATCTCACCCTAATCCTCTTTAACATAAAATTACAATCACAAAATGGAGGACAACCACACAATACTGGGAATCATGGCCCAGCCAAACTGATAACACACATTTTTGGGGGGACATAATTTAACCCATGACATTCCACCCTTTGGCCCCCCAAAATCACATTTTTGCAACATGCAAAACATATTCACCCCATTATATCATAGCAAAAGTCTTAACTCCAAATCTAAAACCCCCAAATTCCTCTTCATTTGTGAAATCTAGAATACAAGTTATCTGCTTCCAAAGGTACAACGGCAGAACAAGCACAAGCTAGACATTTCCACTACAAATGGGAGAAACTGGAGGAAAAGAAAGAATAACAGGCACCAAGCAAGTCAGCAGAACACATTACATTAGCTCTCAGGACTCTGAAAATAATCCTCTGTTCTCTGAGACAATTTACACAATGGCCCTGCCCTCCAGACTCTAGGTGTTGGCCACACTCTCTGGATTCTGAGTGGAGGCTCCTCGGACCTGAGCTTCAGCTCTGCCTTCCAGGCCCACTGGGACAGCAACTCTGGTCCCTCAGCTTTAGGCACCATTCTCCTAATCCATCTGAGTGGTGACTCCACCCTTAGAAACACTAGAGGCCATGGTTCCACCCTTTGAAATCCCAGAGGTCCTGGCCATACCTTTTGAGACTGAGGCAGCTTGTCTTCTTGTGTTCCTCGTCTCTTCAGCTTCTGCTTCCTGTGTCCTCTTGGCCCTCGGGTCTCACAACCACATCTGCCCTGCTGGGGCAAGTGTTCCAAAGCTCAGTAGCTTCACCAATAATTTCTGGAAGCACCCCACTCCACCAGGAAACCTCCTGTGCACAGGCACTCAGTTCTCTTGCTCTGTGGGTCAGCTCCAGTACTGTCTGGCACTGGTCTCCTGGTTTTGCTGCTGCTGATTCTCTGCTGCTGCCACTTCTCTTCCACTGCAGGTTCTCTCCTGCTGCTTGTCCTCTGTCACTGCCGCTCGTCTATCCATTCACAGCTTTAAAACCGCTTCCACATTTTAGGTATCTGTTAGAGCAGCACCCCACTCTCTCGGTACCAAATTCTGTCTTTGTTATCTAGTACTGCTGTAACAGAAACACCACAAGTAGATGGCTTTAACAAAGAGAAATTTATTTCTTCACAGTAAAGAAAGCTAAAAGTCCAAACTCAGGGCATCAGCTACAGGGGAAAGCTTTCTCTCTCTGTCAGCCTTCTCATCAATCTTCCCCCAGACTAGGAGCTTCTCTGTGCAGGGACCCCGAGTCCAAAAGATGTGCTCTGCTCCCAGCACTGCTTTCCTGGTGGTATGAGGTCCCCAACTCTCTGCTTGCTTCTCTTTTCTTTTATCTCTTGTAAGATAAAAGGTGGTACAAGCCACACCCTGGGGAAACTCCCTTTACATTGTATCAGGGATGTGACCTTAGTAAAGGTGTTACATTCCCACCTTAATCCTCTTTAACATAAAATTACAATCACAAAATGGAGGACAACACCACAATACTGGGAATCACGCCCTGCTAAATTCATAGATGCATTTTTGAGGGGACATAATTCAGTCCATGACAGCCTCCATGACACCATATTCCCCTGGCTCACTGGCTGTTCCTTCTTAATCTCTTTGGTGATTGCTTCTCCTCTGCTTAACCTCAAGACATTGGAGTATCCAAACTCTACCCTCTGCCCTTTCCTGCACTCTATCAGTGTACTCTCCCCTGGCAATCCCGCCCTTGTTTTGAACACCATCTATATTGACAGAATACCAACTGAGATGTCTCAATAAGTGGATGCAGCACTAGAAGTGCATACTCATCTATGCCAAGAAATTTGGAAGACAGCTACCTGGCCAATCAACCAAAAGAGATCCACATCTATGCCTATTCCAAAGAAAGGTGATCCAACTGAATGTGGAAATTATTGAACAGTTTTTTTTTTTTTATCATTAATACCACACTCAAGTAAAATTTTGATGAGGATCATTCAAAAGTGGTTGCAGCAGTACATCTAACAGGGAATTGCCAGAAATTCAAGCCAGGTTCAGAAGAGAGTGTGGAACCGGGTATATCATTGCTGATGTCAGATGGATCTTGGCTGAAAGCAGAGAATACCAGAAAGATGTTTACCTGTGTTTTATTGCCTATGCAAAGGTATTCGACTGTAGCTCGTAAGAAATTATGGATAACATTGCAAAGAATGGGAATTCCAGAACACTCAGTTGTGCTCATGAGGAACCTGTACATAAACCAAGTGGTAGTAGTTTGAACAGTAGTTTAAACCATGCAGGGGATACTGCATGGTTTAAAGTCAGGAAAGGTGTGCGTCAGGGTTGTATCCTTTCACCATACTTATTATTCCATCTGTATGCTGAGCAAATAGACCGGGAAGCTGGAAGAATGGAGCATCAGGATTGAAGGAAGACTCACAACAACCTTTGTTATGCAGATGATACAACCCTGCTTGCTGAAAGTGAACAGGATTTGAAACACTGATGAAGATCAAACACCACAGCCTTTAGTATGGATTACATCTCAACATAAAGAACACAAAAATCTTCACAACTGGACCAATAAGCAATATCATGATAAACAGAGAAAAGACTGAAGTAGTCAAGGATTTCATTTTACTTGGTATCCACAATCAACACCCATGGAAGCAGCAGTCAAGAAAAGAAATCAAATGACGCGTTGCACTGGGCAATCTACTGCAAAAGATGTCACTTTAAGAACTAAGGTGTGCCTGACCCAAGGCATGATGTTTTCAATTGCCTCATATGCATGCAAGACCTGGGTAATGTATAAGGAAGACTGAAGAAGAGTTGATGCCTTTGAATTACAGTGTTGATGAAGAATATTGAGTATATCATGGACTGCCAAAAGAATGAACAAATCCATCTTGGACGAAGTACAGCCAGGATGCTCCTTAGAAGCGAGGATGGTGAGATATCGTCTCACATACTTTGGACATGTTATCGAGAGGGACCAGTCCCTGGACAAAAACATCATACTTGGTAAAGTAGAGGATCAGTGAAGAAGAGAAAGACCCTCAAAGAGCTGGACTGACACAGTGACTGCAATAATGGGCTCAAGCATAGCAATTATTATGAGGATGGTGCAGGACTGAGCAGTGTTTCATTCTGCTCTACGTAAGGTCCCTATGAGTCGTAACCAACTTTATGGCACCCAACAACAACATATACTGCTAATTTGTATCTGAATCTGCCCTCTCCTGTGAACTTCAGATTTGTATATCCAATTGCCTACTACATCTCCACTTGGAAGTTTAACAAGCATCTCAAACTTAACGTGGCTAAAATAGAACTCTTGATTTACACCTCCAAATTCATTCTCTCCCAGGCCTCTCTATCTCAGTATATGTAACCATCAACCACCCACCTCATTGCTTGGTCCAAAAAACCTGGTAGTGTGACCAACTGTCTTCGTTTGCCTGGGACTTGCCCTGGTGTTAGTCCCAGGAAGCCCCTCAGTCTCAGGCAAACTGGGATGATTGGTCACCCTACTAAGGAGTCACCCTAGATTCCTTTCTATTCCTCACACTCCACAACCAATCAGTTGGATCTCCCTCCAGATAGACCCCAAATCTACCTTCTTCCCACCTCCACTGCTAGCCTGGTCCGAGCCTCTATTATCTCCCACCTAGACCATCACAATAGCCCCTTCATCTGGGCCCTCTACATTTTTCACACAACAACCAGAACAGAGAACTTTTTCAAAGGGAAAATACGGTTGTAGCACAACCCACCCCAACCACCACTTTAAGTCCTCTAGTTATACTTACAAAAAAATCTAAATTTCCTTCTTCTAGGCCCACATGAAGGAGCCCTGATGGCTCAACAGTTAAGTGCTCAGCTGTTAATTCAAAGGTTGGTGGTTCAAACCTAGACTGCAGCTCTGTGGGAGAGAGACCTGGTGATCTGTTTCCATAAAGATAACAGCCTAGGAAACCCTATAGGGCAGTTCTACTCTGTCACATGTGGTTGCTATGAGTCAAAAATCTACTCTATGGCAACTAACAACTGGTCCACATGATATGGCCTGTTTACCCTTTCACTGTCATCTCATAATTCCCTCCTTCTTGTTTACTATAGTCTACCCACAGCCTTCATCCTTTCCCTGCCCTCCTCTTCATCACCTCATGACCTATTCCTTCCTAACATTCAGGTCTGAGGTCAATGGTCACTTCCTCAGAGAAGCCTTCCCCAGCACTGCATCCAAAGTTTCTCCCTATCACATCACCCTCTTCTGTTGTCTTTATGGCACGAATCACCACCTGAATTTATCTTGTTAATTTTTTTTGGTTTTGGTTATTAACTTGCCCATCTAAGATGTACGCTCTCCAAAGGTAGAGAACTTGACAGTCTTGTTCACATCACTGTTCCCAGCACTTGGCCCAGAGCCTGGCCTACAGTAAATGTGCAGTAAATAATTGCCGAATAAGTGAATATTTAGCATATAGTACAGGGCTTCTCAATGCACTCAGGAAATGATATTAAATGGACAAATTAATGAGAGCCAGCCAAGCTCTATACCAGGCACTGGGACCACCTCAATAACTATGATATGGTTCTTGAGGAGTTTATGGTCTACTGGGAAACATGCGTAAATCAACCTTTTAAACTAAATATGCAAAACTGTTATAAATATGCTGGCAGGTAAGAAATGTCATACTCTTTAATTTTCTTAAAGAAAATGTGATCTGCTCTAGACCCTCATCCCTCTGGCGTAGCAGGAAATTCAATCTCAATCATTATTCGCCCCTTTCCCCCAAACTCTGGAGCCATAAGGAGGTTCTAGGAGTCCAAAATATCCAGGAAGCGCCCTTTAATCTTCATTCCACCTTGGCCCGCATGCTCCTGGCTCAAGGCTTCACAGTTCCTTAGACTAGGGGAAAAAGGATAGGTAAAAGGAATTGAGGTGGAGGCTTTGTGGGAGCAGTGTTGATCCAACCTACTCACAAAACCCAAAAACCAAACCCAGTGCTGTCGAGTCGATTCCGACTCATAGTGACCCTATAGGACAGAGTAGAACTGCCCCATAGAGTTTCCAAGGAGCGCCTGGCAGATTCGAACTGCCGACCCTTTGGTTAGCAGCCAAAGCTCTTAACCACTATGCCACCAGGGTTTCCACCTACTCAGAGGATCTCTCCAAACCCTCATTCCATTTTCAGTTAAGGAAAATTGCTCCAAACCTGCCTCTGGTCCGTGGATTCCACCTCTTTCCAACCAAGCCCTTCCCTTCTTCCCCTCCCTACTTGGGATTCCTCTACAAAATCTCCTTAGGTGCTCCGCCCCCCTGCTGCTTCTTGTGGATGGGGAGGAGGATGAGATGCTAAAACTGATCAGTTATCCATGTAGAACAGATTCTTATACCCTCCACCAACCCGCTCCTCTTTCAGAGTTCTCTATTGAGTTAATAACATCACATTCCTCCTAGTCACCAAGGAGAGTGAAGCTGCGTCATTTGTGACTCCTTCTTCTCCCTCATCTAGTAAACCACTGAATCCTGCCAACTATTATACCTCCATGATACCCCCCTTCCCCATCTAACCAGCCCTCTCATTGAGGTCATTAATTCATACTATACTTGTACAAAAACATTCTACTTGGTCTCCCTATTCTAGTTTCTCCTCAATCCATCCACCAAACGACCCAAGAGCAATTCCAAAGAACCAGTCTGACCATGTCACTGCCCTGATGACTCATCGCTTTGTGTAGAATCAAACAGAACAAAGTTCTTAGCATGGCATTCAAAGTACCCTACATAACCAATCCTATCTTCCACCATACTTATCCATCCCATAGAACCTACACTCAGCTTTACAGGCCTGTTAGCCATTTCCCCAACATGCTTCCTATATTCTTCCATTTCCACCATTTCTCTAAAGCTATTCTTTCTACGTGAAATGTCCTTTGCCTCCCTACACTTTAACTGTCCCTTTTTCTCCGACATCTACCTAATCAAGAGTACTTATTCTTCAAGCTTCAATCCTAATTCCATGTCATCCAAGAGAAGAAACTGACATTTACTGAGAAAGGAATGAAGCATTAAAGGCACAGCCTCTGGGGCCACCATGGGTTTAACTCCCAGTTCTCTGCCATTCCCTAGTTGTGTAACCTTGGGTGGGTTTCTGTGCTTCAAGTCCCTCTTCTGCACAGTGATTCACCAATAGGGGCTTGCCAAAAACTCCAAACAGAATCTCTATCTGCCACTGATACTTCAAGCACCATTGGACCAGCTGGATCATATGGCTCAAGTGGCAGAGTGGCTTGCATGGCAGCCTGAACCTGATGCAGGGCCTTCTCTTGGTCTGGGCCCCACTCAAAACTAGCAGCTTTTTGAGTCACTTGATAAATAGGCCAGAGTAGCACATCCAAATGAAGGGATACACTGCCTCCGAAATCTAAAGAGGCCCACCAGGTGTTGTGCCTTTTCAGTTGTGGGGCAGGCAGATGCAATAACTTATCCTTCACTTTAGAAGGAATACCTCGACATGCACTGCACCACTGGACCCCTTTCACTGAGGTGGAAGGCACCTGAATTTTTTCAGATTAATTTCCCACCCTCTAGCACACACGTGCTTTAACAGTAAGTCCAGTCATTGACACTTTTTCCTTACTAGGTCCAATCAACATAATCTCATCAATGTAACAGTCCACTTTGATGTTCTGTGGAAGGAAAAGGTGATCAAGGTCCCTGTGGACTAAATTATGACATAGGGCTAGAGAGGTGATATACCTCAAGGTAGGGCACTGAAGGTGCATTGTTGGCCTTGCCTGCTGAAGGCAAACTGCTTCTGACATATATAAAGACACAAACAGGTTGAAAGTAAAAGGATGGAAGAACTTCTGGCTGTGGTGATGCAAAGAAATCAGCAAATTCTCTTCACCAAAATCAAATGTAAAACTGAACACCACTGTCAAAAAGAAACACTTCAGGGCTCTGAAACTGTACCAAAGGCAAAGAAAAAATTGAGAAGATTTTGTTCTTGAAAAACAGCTAGAGCTTTGAGTATGAAATATTACAGAAATGAGTTCCTCAATCTCTGTACTAACATTTTGAGCTGAATAATTCTTTGTTGTGTGTGGGGGTGGGGGACTGTCCAAGGCACTGTAGGATGTTTAGCAGCATCCCTGGCCTCCACCCACTGATGGTCTTTCGGAACAGGTATGGGGAAAAGGCATTAGCCAGATCAACAGCTGCACACCAGGTACAAGGAGAGAGAGGTATTAATCTGCTCAAGCAACAAAACCACGTCTGAGCAGCAGCTGCACTGGGAGCCACCACCTGGGTAAGTTTTTGATCATCTGCTGTCCTTCTCCAAGACCCAGCTGCTCTTTGCACAGGCGAAATACTTACGCCATATAACACACGCTAGGTAAGCATTTGATATTATTATGTGCCAAATATGGTGCTAAGAACTTCTCGTGTACTATCTAATTTAATCTCCCCGACTACTCTGAGATATGATTATTCAAATTTTACAGATGACTTCCTAAGACTCAAGTAATTTCCCCAAGGCCACATAGTTGGTGAAATGGAAAGTTGGAATTCAAGCCGAGGTCTGTCTATGGCAAAGCCTAGGTTCTTTTCATAGCTCTGGAAAGAGCCTGGGGAAAGAAATCAGAGCAGACCGATTCCTCAAAACTCTTCTCGGATGGAGTAGGTAAAGGAGAATGTGTGCTCTGAGGGAGTACCGAGAAACAGTCATAAAAAAGTAGTATTAGGGTCAGGGTCCAAGGCAAAGCATAAGCCAGAGTGTAACCCCACAAGGAAGAAAAAAAAATGACAGGGAACATTACACCTGGCTATGATCCCATAGCAATAGCAGAATTTGTCACTGGGAAAATTTAAATGTGTTTCTGAAACTGTTAACCTGAGGAGACAAGCATTACTATTTTCACTCCAAGAGACCTTGCACAAAATCAGGGACTCAAAGAGTTTTAGAGCCAGATGAGACAATCAAGTGACATCTTTAATGTACTGAAAAAAAAAAAAAACAAACAATTGATGAGAATTCAACCTAGAATTCTACAGCTAGTTAAAATATCTTTCAAAAATGTCAGGGAAATAAAGACATTTTCAGACAAACAGAACCTGGAAGAATTCACTGCCAGCAGACTTGCACGACAAGAAATGTTAAAGACATTCTTCAGGCAGAAGGCAAACGGAGACTGATAGAAACTGAGACCTAGACGGAGCACTGGAAACAGTAAATATGTGGTAAATAATAAAGACATTTTTTCTAATTTTTTTTTTTAAGGGGTGACTGTGACCAACCTTTAAAACTAAAATAATAGCAATGTATTGTAGATTTATAACTTTTGGAGAAGAAAAACATATGACAACATTATCACAAGGGGCGGGAGGGGAGAAATGGAAGTATCACATTGGAAGGTGCTTAAACCATCAATGAAGTGGTATAATATTATTTGAAGGTATACTATGATGATATTTAAACATTACAACAGCCACTAAAACCAAATAAAATAAAGAGGTATAGCTAATAAAAATTTTTTTAAATTGCCATCAAGTTGATTCCAACTAATGGCAGCCCCACGTGTCAGAATAGAACTGTGCTCCGCAGGGTTTTCAATAGCTCATTTTTGGAAGCAGATTGCCAGGCTTCTCTTTCAAGGCAACTTTGGGTGGACCTGAACTTCCAACCTTTTGGTTAGCAGCAGAACACGTGCTTAACCACTGTGCCACCAGGGCTCCTCTAGAAAAGGTAGTATGATAAAAAGCAGATCAGTGGCTTATGAAAAGCTAGAGATCAGAGAGGGGACTGAATACAAAAGCATGAGATAACATTTAGGGATGATGGACATGTTCTATGTTTTAATAATGGTGGTTTATAGGACTGCACTCATTTACCAAAACTCACTGAATTCTACAATTAAAACTCGTGAATTTAATGGTATATAAATTATACCTCAATATGCTGCTTTTTGAAAACCCTGGTGGCGTAGTAGTTAAGTGCTACGGCTGCTAACCAAAGGGTTGGCAGTTCGAATCCGCCAGGCGCTCCTTGGAAACTCTATGGGGCAGTTCTACTCTGTCCTATAGGGTTGCTATGAGTCGGAATCGGCTCGATGGCCCTGGGTTTGGTTTTTTGGTTTATGCTGCTTTTTAAAAAATGTCCTTAATCATCTAGGAAAATTGGATACGAATGATACCCTGCCTAATGAAGACATGCCATTCATAAACTGAGCAAGTTCCAATGAACCTCATTCAATCACCTGAAAGATCAGAAATGAACACATTACATCCACTGTTTTAAAACTTTCAGTTTAAAGCAAAAATACCTCAAATACTCTAAGTAAAAGCAATGTATAACATGAAGTTAGGGCTTTTCATACAGTTAATTGTTTCTTTGAAACACATGAATTCAGTTACATAATTGTTTGGGGGCTGGGGGTTGGAAAGCCTATCCTTTGGAAGAAAGCGCACCTAACATATTCTGTGCTAAGGACCCTTCCACCGGAGGGGTCAACGTCTACGGGAAGAAATGTAAAGGCAGACCACAATTACAATTCAATGTGTTACAGTGAGTTTAGAAAAAAAAAAGTGCGCAAGGTGCTATAACACTCAAAAAAACTAAACCAAACCAACTCATTGCCATCGAGTCAATTCTGAATCATAGCAATCCTATAGGACAGAGTAGAACTGCCCCGCAGAGTTTCTGAGGAGCGCCTGGTGGATTCAAACTGCTGATCTTTTGGTTAGCAGCTGTAGCACTTAACCATGACACCACCAGGGTTTCTGCTTAATACTCAAAACAAGATAATAAACTCTGAGGATTCAGAGATGGAGTCATTATCAGGGAAGCCTATAGAGGGGGGATGAAACCTGATGAAGGAAAGTAAATATTCCCAATGGGATGATTTGGTATACAGAGAAGGATGGCACAGTGGTTAAGTGTTCAGCTGCTAACTGAAAGGTCAGTGGTTCCAAGCTGCTCTGTGGAAGAAAGATGTGGCAGTCTGCTTCTATAAAGTTTACAACCTTGAAAACCCTTTAGGCACTTCTAATCTGCATAGGGTCCCTATGAGTCGGAATCAGCACAAGGTTTAAAAGGGGACATTGGCATAGCTGTAACTTGTCATCCCACTTTAAACAACCTGAGAAATTAATTGCTTCTACCCTTCCACTTCCCCAGAAGGACTTTTCTTTTGTAATTCAATCTTCCTCTAAAAAACTACCTTCCCTCAGGTAATCCTGGGTTACACCTGCAGGGCAATGGAGCCATGCCTTCTGGAAGGTTGCTTGGGAGAGGACATCTGTTCAGAGATGGAGTCCAGAAAATGTGACAATCAGAAGTAAAAAAACAAAAATAAAAACGCTCCTATGTAAATTTTTGGAGGTACTCATCAATGCCAAGAAATCTGGAATACACCTACCTGGCCAACCAACTGGAAGAGATCTGTATGTGTGCCCATTCCAAAGAAAGGTGATCCAGCATAATATGGAAATTATCAAACAATATCATTAATGTCACACACAAGTAAAATTTTGATGAAGATCATTCAAAAGTGGTTGCAGCAGTACATCAACAGGGAACTGCCAGAGATTCAAGCTGGATTCGAATTGCTGATATCAGATGGATCTTGGCTGAAAGCAGAGAATGCCAGGAAGATGTTGTCTTAGTCATCCAGTGCTGCTATAATAGAAATACCGTAAGTGGATGGCTTTAACAAAGAGAAGTTCATTCTCTCACAGTCTAGGAGGCCAGAAGTCCGAATTCAAGGTGCTAGCTCCAGGGGAAAGCTTTCTCTCTCTGTCAGCTCTGAAGGCAGGTTCCTATCATCAATCTTCCTCAATTGAGGAGCTTCTCAGCACAGGGACCCCAGGTCCAAAGGACATGCTATTCTCCTGGCTCTTCTTTCTTGGTGGTATGAGGTCCCCAGGTCTATCTGCTTGCTTCCCTCTTTTATATCTCAAAAGAGATTGGCTTAAAACACAACCTCATCTTGTAGATTGAGTCCTGCCTCATTAACATGACTGCCACTAATCCCACTTCATTAACATCATAGAGGCAGAATTTACAACACATAGGAAAATCACATCAGATGACAAAATGGTTGACAATCACACAGTACTGGGAATCATGGCCCAGCCAAGTTGACACATGTTTTCTGGGGACACAATTCAATCCATAACATTTCAGTCTTTGACCCCCAAAATTCATGCCCTTGCCACGTGTAAATAACATTCACCCCATGATATCATAGCAAAAGTCTTAAATCAACTCCAAGTCCAAAATCCAAAAATTCCTCTTCATCTGTGGAATCTAGAATACAAGTTATCTGCTTCCAAAGTACAATGGTAGAGCAGACAGGCACAGCAAGCTAGACATTTCCATTACAAGTGGGAGAAATTAGAGGGAAAGGGATAACAGGCATCAAGCAAGTCAGCAGAACGCATTACATTAGCCCTCAAAGCTTGAAAATAATCCTGTTCTCTGAGACCAATTATACAACGGCCCTGCCCTCTGGACTCTAGGTATTGGCCACACTCTCTAGATTCTGAGTGGAGGCCCCTCGGCCTTGGGCTTCAGCTCCACCTTCCAAGCCCACTGGAATGGCAACTCTACTCCCTCTAATTTGGGCAGCCCCATTCTCCTAGTCCATCTGAGTGGTGATTCCACCCTTCAAGACCCCAGAAGTCATGGCCTTGCCCTTTCAGACTGAGGCAGGTCTGCTTTCTGGGCTCCTTGGTCTCTTGATCCCTAGGGCCTTGCTGCCCGCATCTGCCCTGCTGGGGCAAGTGTTCCAAAGCTCTGTAGGCTCCACTGATAAATGCCTGGAGGCACCCCATTCCACCAGTGAACTTTAGCTTGAAGACACTCAGCTCTCCTGCTCCGTGAGTCGGCACGCCTAGCTCCACCAATAAGTGCTCGGAGGTACCACATTCAGCTCTCTCACTTCGTGGTCAGCTCCAGCACTGTCTTATGCTGGTCTCCTGGTTCTGCTGCTGCTTCTCACCATTTGCACCATCTCCAGTGTAACTGCTCTCCTCACTTCCTTCTGAGTCCTCACCAGAATTGTCTTTCATGTCCATAATTCCACCAACAGTCTCTTCAAGGCAATCTAGAGGCTTTTACTATTAGGCACTTTAAAACTCTTTCAGCCTCTATTCATTCTGTTCCAAAACTCCATCCACATTTTAGGTTTCTGTTAGAGAAACACCCCACTTAGTACCAAATTCTTTCTTAGTTATCTAGTGTTGCTATAACAGAAATACCACAAGCGGATGGCTTTAACAAAGAGAAATTTATTCTCTCCCAGTCTAGGAGGCCAGAAGTCTGAATTCAGGTGCCAGCTCCAGGGGAAGGCTTTCCCTGTCAGTTCTGGAGGAAGGTCCTTGTCGTCAATCTTCCCCGGTCAAGGAGCTTCTCAGCACAGGGATTCCGAGTGAAAAGGACAGGCTATTCTCCTGGCTCCTGTTTCTCAGAGTTGTGAGGTGTCCATGTTTATCTGCTCATTTCTCTCTTTTATATCTCAAAAGAGGCTGGCTTAAGACACAACCTAATCTTTTAAATTGAGTCCTGTCTCATTAACATAACTGCCACTAGTCATACCTCATTAATATCACAGAGGTAGGATTTACAACACATAGGAAAATCACGTCAGATGACAAAATGGTGGACAATCACACAATACTGGGAATCATGGCCTAGCCAAGTTGAGACACATTTTGGGGGGAAACAATTCAGTCCATAACAGATGTTTACCTGTGTTTTACTACCTATACAAAGGCATTTATCTGTGTATCATAACAAATTATAGGTAACATTGCAAAGAATGGGAATTCCAGAACATTTAATTATGCTAATGCAGAACCTGTACATAGACCAAGAGGCAGTCGTTCAAACAGAACAAGGGGATATTGTGTGGTTTAAAATCAGAAAAGGCATGCATCAGGGTTGTATCCTTTCACCATACTTATTCAATCTGTATGCTGAGCAAATAATCCAAGGAGCTGGACTATATGAAGAAGAACGGGGCATCAGGACTAGAGGAAGACTCATTAACAACCTGCATCATGCTGATGACACACCCTTGCTTGCTAAAAGTGAAGAGGACTTGAAGCACTTACTGATGAAGATCAAAGACTGTAGCCTTCAGTACGGATTACATCTCAAAGAAGACAAAAATCCTTGCAACATCATGATAAACATGGAAAATACTGAAGTTGTCAAGGATTTCATTTCACTTGGATCCACAATCAATGCCCACAGAAGCAGCAGTCAAGAAATCAAATGATGCATTGCATTAGGCGAATCTGCTGCAAAAGACCTCTTTGAAGTATTAAAAAGCAAAGATGTCACTTTGAGGACTAAGGTGGACCTGACCCAAGCCATGGTATTTTCAATTGCCTCATATGCATGTGAAAGACTGAAGAATTATGAATTATGGTATTGGTGAAGAATATTGAATATACCATGGACTGCCAGAAGAACGAACAAATCTTTCTTGGAAGAAGTACAGCCAGAATGGTCGTTAGAAGTGAGGGTGGCAAGACTTTGTCTCACATACTTTGGACATGTTATCTGGAGGGACCAGTCCCTAGAGAAGGACATCATGCTTGGTAAAGTAGAGGGTCAGTGAGAAAGAGGAAGACCCTCAACAGGATGGACTGACACAGTGGCTGCAACAATGAGCTCAAACACAGCAATGATTGCAAGGATCGTGCAGGATCAGGCAGTGTTTCATTCTATTGTACAGAACTGACTTGATGCAAACCAAACAACAACAACAAAAAAGAGAACTTTACCCCTCCCCAGTCTGAAACACAGGGGATTCCCATGAGCCGGAATTGACTTTATGGCAACTGGTTTGGTTTGGTTTGGTTACCCCTACCTACAGTCATATCAAGCAGAAACGAAAGGAAAATCTGCACAATAACACAACTGAAGGTTGCCTCAGTCACTACCCATAAACCAAACCCATTGCAATCGAGACTAGTGACCCTATAGGACATGACAGAACTACCCCATAGTGTTCCCTGGCTGTAATCTTTACGGGAGCAGATTGCCATATCTTTCTCCCACAGAGCAGCTGATGGGTTCAAATCACCAACATTTCAGTTAGCAGCTGAGCACTTAACCACTGCACCACCATGGCTCCTTTCAGGCACTACCAAAAAACCCGCTGCTGTCAAATTGATTTGATATGATTACAACTCACAGCTACCCTACAGGACAGAGTAGAACTGCCCCATGGAGTTTCTAAGGAACAGCTGGTAGATTCGAACTGCCGACCTTTTGGTTAGCAGCTGAGCTCTTAACCAATGCACCACCTGGGCTCCTCAGACATTACAAACACCTCACCAAAATAAACCAAACCCGTTACCCTCGAGTAAATTCCAACTCATAGCAACCCTATAGGACAGAGTAGAACTGCCCCACTGGGTTTCCAAGGAACAACTGGTGGATTTGAACTGCCAACCTCTGAGTTCAGACAGAGGGAAAACAGATGCAAACACACAATGGCCTTCCATTTTGCACACCAGGAAGTGACCCAGGGATAGCTCCCTCACCTAAGTTTGTTGATCTCAGTTCATTTGGAGCTAATACTAACCTACCAAATACCAGTCCTGGATAGCTACCTGGCCGTGGCAACTAGCGCTAAGAAGGA
This sequence comes from Elephas maximus indicus, assembly GCF_024166365.1. Lineage (NCBI taxonomy): Eukaryota > Metazoa > Chordata > Mammalia > Proboscidea > Elephantidae > Elephas > Elephas maximus. Next base: position 13,654,622 of record NC_064836.1, read on the forward strand.
AACTGAACCCAATGTTTTCTGGGGCTTTTTCCACCATCCAGGCCAGTCATGTGTAAAACTCTTATCAAGTACAGTGATTCTCCATGCCAGGAGCAATGTGGCACCCTTCCCCTACTCCCATGGAGAATGACTGCCCTGACACACAGGAATGCAGAAAACGAGTAGTTAAGTGAGATGAAGCACTAATTGGAAAAATCCTAATATACAAAACCTCGCAAATACCCTTACATCAAGAAGCCCTGGTGGCACAATGGTTAAGAGCTTGACTGCTAACTGAAAGGTCAGCGGTTCAAACCCACCAGTGGTTCCTCAGCAGAAAAGACCTGGGAGATCTGTATCTGTGAAGATTACAGTCTAGGAAACCCTACGAGGCACTTCTACTCTGTCCTACAGGTTCGCTATGAGTCGGAATCGACTCCACAGCACACAACATCCTTATGTCAGTGTCTCAGACCTCACCTCTAATTATTCATTTTATTCTCTCCCTTTGTGTCAAAACCAAAAACCAAACCCACTGCTGTTGAGTCGATTCCGACTCATAGCGACCCTGTAAGATAGAGTAGAGCTGACCCACAGGGTTTCCAAAGAGTGCCTGGTGGATCTGAACTGCCAACCTTTTGGTTAGCAGCCATAGTACTTAACCACTATGCCACCAGGGTTCCCTTTGTGTATATCAGGAAAAATCAGTTCATTTGTTTGTGTTCAAATACAAATCTTGGTTCTCCCACAAGAAACACCTCCCACTAACGGGAGGTGGAGTCACAATGGGCCAGGCAAGCCTGGAATGGGCAGGGCAGCACCGTTTCCCAGCTTGTTTATACACGGAAAGAATGACCTCCAAAGGAGCGATGGCCATCAGATTAGTAACACCATGCACTCTGGGACGGCAAGTAATGCCATCTGGTGGATTCAACAGAGCATCTCTAAGACACTCAAAGCCAATACTCTGCCAAAAAGGGGTAGGTAGAACTTACACCCATGATGTGGTGGGAAGACTACCCTTGTACTCCTCAACAAAATAGTAATTCTGGAAGAGAAAGGTCTCAGCTGGTTTGCTCACATACTAAATTCACATTATTAATATGCACCTTATGAATGACACTCTAGTTGCTGTGGTATCCCCAGTCAAATTGAAAGCTGTAATTACACTCCACCTTCAGCTTTAAGGACCTCTCAGTTCCCTGATTCTACATTGTGGCATGTTTGTTTCTGATCACAAGTGGCTATGTTGATGAAAGCTCAGGAAAGGCTACATGACAAGTTGCTTTAAGAAAGTCATTAACTCATTAAGAAATAGTTATTGACTATAACGTGCCAGGCACAGTTCAAGGCTCTCGGCTCGCAGACTCCCCAAGACACACAACCAAGTCCCTGTTCTCATGGAGCTTACAGACTAGTGAGGGCGAGGGCAGAGAAGTAAAAATGCTCAGAAGTGAACATAATTTGAAAAGGTAATGTGGAAGAGAAAGGAGGAATTGAGGCATCATTAAATAGGGTGGTGAAAGAAGGTCTCTCAGAAATGACATTTGATATCCAAAGAGAAGCTAGTCTTCTCATGATGAAATTTGTGTTTAAAACAAATCTGTTTATATCCAGGTGAGTCTCTTTAAAAACTCCAATGGGACTCCTCTTCGGTTTTTGCCTTCACAGCCAATGTATGAACTCAAGTAAGACCAAAACCCAAAACCAAAGTAAGACAAGGAGGCTTAATTCAAAGCAGCATTATTCAGCTTAATCACTTCTTTTTTTGACCCTGAATGTCTTTGGGATGTTTCTGAAAATCAATTCCATCTCTGAGCATAAATATTTACCCAACATTTTGGTGGGAAAATGTGCAGTAAGCTCTGAAGAGCGTTAAAAACTCCATAAGGTCCTTCTGTTTTCTTGATGGATACTATCTTGAATGGACACACATCTCTGGCAGCTGTGCTGTTCTTTTGCCGTGAAGGTCCTCATCCTTCTTACAGGTAAGGATCTATAAAACAGCAGTGAAAAAAAAATATTTGGCAAAAAAGAAAGGAAGAAACTGGAAGAGAAAAATAAAAGGGAAGGGTAAGAGATTAAAATGAACAAAATCTGAAAAATTGCTCCAAAGGTCCTTACCTTATTATAGTTCAGCTTTCTAGACCCTCAATCTCATTAGACCATTAGGGTATCCTTCCCAGGAGTTAAGCAGCCCACTTTTCATAAATTAGTTTCCTCATCTTTCCCTGGTGAGATTAAGTAGTCTGCCAGGGGTAAAAGAATTCAAATTGCTCACGTGTTAATACATACCTTCCCCCTCTACCCCAGAGTGTTCCCCATTCTATGTGTAGAATGATTTCTCTTTAAATTCCCTGATGCCAAACCTGCTACTGAAATGTATTAGCTAAAGCATTACAGGTCCTGCTTAATGAATCCTCCATGTGAGCAGAGGTAGATCTATTTATCCTATTTATTATACCTCCTGTTATAAATCCCCGTACCATGCTGCCTTTGTATTTTACAGCCATAAATGACCGACACAAACTTCCGCCTCCCTGGTACAATCCTGGAAGAAAAAGACTCGTCTGTTTTGTATTGATCACAAAGCATTCAACTAAGTCCATAAAGAAAGAATTCTAATTTTAGATGTAGGAAGACTCCAATTAGCTAACATTTGTGGCAAAATCAGTTAAGTGAAGAAATATCAAAATATCTTTTGACACATAAAAGAAAATTAAGTTTCTCAGCTCAAAAAGGTACCCTGGGCATCACGTCTGTTCTTTAGAATGTACCAAGAATGCCCTTGTCCGTATCTATATTAGGTATTTTTATAAATAAAATGTACTTTTATGAGAAAAACGAGGATATTTCCTTTTTTATTCAAAAAAGGTACAGAGGAGGTGCAAAAGATGACTCCAAATGAGAATATGTGAGACCACCAAATTCCCAAATCTGTGTGTCAACATTTCTGAGGTCAGCAACTAAATACTTAAGCTTTCTATTGAAGTAGAAAAGAAAAACAGCACAATTTCTATACCAGGATGGGCACAGCAATAAATCTGCCTTGATGAGAAGATGGTTATTTTCATACACCTTCCTGGGGAGAGACAGCTTTTTTGTTCCCAAAATGGTTAACAACAAAAAAAAGCATAACCTCGGACTATGAATTCTATATGAACTAAACATTATCTAAACTAAATGTTAAATTATGTCCTTCCTTCCAGTTCAGAAATACACTTTTAATAACCTTTCTTCATTAGCTGGAGGATCCAAATGCTTAAGAAAGCTGTTATTGCTTAGTGCATTAACAGGCTTGCCATAACCCAAATGTCTCCATCTTCAGAGTAAGTTTGTTTTTTCTGATGACACCGTCACAGGTATTCAGTATTATAATGGGAGAACACCACGATTCATATAATGTAGTTACCATGAATACTTGCTGCCATTGATTCTGACTCATAGTGACCCTATAGGACAGAGAAGACCTGCCCCATAGGGTTTCCAAGGGACACCTGGCGGATTCGAACTGCTGACCTTTTAGTTAACAGCTCAGCTCTTACCCACGAATAGTAATACTTAGGAGAAACACTATGCTAAGCTACCACATGAATTCTACTGCTTCTGTGAATACTCTTTATTTAACTGTTTTCTTCACAGAAGTGGACAGGTGAGGTCAACTTTAGAATCAAATCACTAAGACAGGAATAGATAAAAATGCAGAAACCAACACTCATTGGTAGTTACCATGAATTGGTGGGGTGGAGAGAGGGGGAAGCACTCTCGAGATAGTAGATACTTTTTATTTTTGGTAACGGGAAAGGTAGCATCGAATGTGGGTGATGTGCATACACCCTGACCAAAGTAAATGATGTCACTAAGAAGTACGTAAGAGAAAAGGACATTTCTGGTAAAGGAGATGACAAATACAATTTTGCAGCAACACCAATGACCAAAACTATGGTTTTTGTTACACAAATATGTGTATAGGCTATCAGCATGACTATGTGGGCACATACGTATGCACAGAGAGATCCATCTTTAGGCATAGACACATGTAAGTCTGTGTGTGCATGCATGTATATCCACACATATAACAAACCACACAGGGGACACAGGTACGGATCCCTCTTAAACCCAAAACCAAACCCATTGCCGTCAATTCCGACTCATACCGGCCCTATAGGAGAGAGTAGAACTGCCCCATAGGGTTTCCAAGGGGTGCCTGGTGGATTTGACCTTTTGGTTAGCAGCTGTAGCTCTTAACCACGGCACCACCAGGGTTTCCAGTTAAACAACCAAACACCTTGTGAGATTGGTTTTGTGGGTTTGAAGGCTTAGGACCATAGATTTATGGCTCAACTCAATTACTTGGCATAATATAATTCATAAAGTATATGCTGTACATCCCATTGTAGTGAGTAGTGTCTGGGGTCTTAAAAGCTTGCGAGCGGCCATCTAAGATACAGCTATCGGTCTCTATGCACCTGGAACAAAAGAGGAAGAAGGACACCTGACTCAGGGGAGAAAGCAGTCTATAGGACTGATAGTCTACAGGACTCACTGCCTCATCTACCCTAAGTCCAGAACTAGGTCGTGCCCAATGACCACTTTTCACCATTCTGATTAGGCCACAATAGATAGATCCTGATAGAACAGGAGAAAAATGTGGAAAAGAACTCAAATTCTTAAAAAGTCCAAATTTATGTGACTGGCTGAGACTGGATGACTCCCCAAGACTGAGATCCTCTTTAAACCTTAAACTGAAATTATCCCTTGAGGTCACCTTTTAGCTAAATAACAGATTGGCTCATAAAATAATGAATGTCACCTGTGAGTAATGAATAAGCTCCTTTAAAAAATCATCTAGATGAGATCAAATGGTCAAAATTTACTCAAAAGCAAAGATGAGAAGGGGGCAGGGCAACAAGAGTACTGGAAATGGTACAAACAGAACGGGAGGAATGAGAATGATGACACATTATATAATTAATACCACTGAATAACTTGTGTAGGAACTGTTCAATGAAAGCCTAACTTGCTGTATAAAATATCATCTTTAACACAACAGGTCTTTCATATTCTAAGAACCAAATTCTATTACTAAACTGTGGTTTGCAATCATATTCATTCTTATTATCACTCCTCTCTGTCAGATGAGGTGCAATGTGCATGTCATATAACCTTTTTAAACCACAGAAATCCTTCCAGCACCTCCAAAGTTTCTAGGGCTTCTACAAAAATACGTGATTTAATTCTGAAAATCCTGCTCAAAACCAAGGTGAAATACTATGAAATATACAATGTTGAACCAAAATATCATGTAACATTTAATAATTGCAAATATATTTATTACAATTTACAGATTAGTTAACAGTTTTATACACAAATAGAATTTTAGCTATAAAATCCCAACAAACTGGTTACATTTAAATCATTAGATCTGTAGAAGCCAATTTAGAAGTTTTCTAGTCCCCTAACTTCACCTTCCTTAAATTATAAAAAAATAAAATCTGATAGTTTTGATTTCAAGTTAAAGAGGCGCCGTTATCACATTTCAACAGTCAGAAATAGAAATGTTACCTGTCTGTACAAAGTCATTCACATGCTACATTGACACTTAAAGCACCATTATAAGACTTTAAATGTGTAAAATATTCAACTAAAACCTCCAAGGATTTTATTTCTAAGACTGTGGGGATCTAACTGTTCTAACTAGGATTGGGATGAAACAATTCCTTTTTGTTTTTCCTTCAGTCCAACTTAAAAGTGGTCCCTTCTGTCCTGCTCATCACTGTCTGTCCATTTCTTTTAGAGGAGGGGAGTATATGGGAGAGTTCTTAAGCAAGCTTTTACTCTAGCTTTTTGGTAGTGAGGTTGGAATGCCAAAGGAACAATTTTCCAAAATCCAATCAATGTAAAGATGCCCTGTTATTTTCAAATACACAAGGGTGCTAGATTTCAGAAACACGAAACACAACCTAAGTCTTTGAAATAAAACAGGATGCTTTCGGTCTAGTTTTGGAAAAATGCCCTTACATTTTGAAAAAGCTTTTTTCAAGACAAATGATGCCTGCTTTCCAAGTGACACAGCTGGTGCCTGAAATGAGCCTGTTTCCATGGTATCACACCAGACTCTGGAAATGCATTCCCTCCCTAGCGTTACTAGACGTGGAGGTGCACTGGACAAGAATACGGGCTCTGCAAAAACCGGACCAATTTTTGTGGCGTTGCACTCGCAGTGTGTGTGCAAGAATGTATGTGTTAACACTGGAGGCTGTTCTTAGAGCAAACCAGAGAGGAATAAAGTAGTGGCCAGGTAGATTATAAACTGAGGTAGTAACCCTGTAAGCTCTTCTGATGAAAAATTCATTCCCATACTAAAACAAGTTCAAAATTAAGAGGGCATCTATTCTACTCACGTCTTCCATTATCTGTGACAGGAGGTACATGGAGTAAAATAGACTAGTAATGAGTTGGTTAATATTCCCGCAACCAATCAGATGCACACCATGTGGACTTAACTAAATAAACCAAGCACAACCAGTCACTACAAAAAGTTTGATTCAAAAGTAAACTTTGGGCTAAAGATATTTAGACTTTCTAGTTGTTAAATCTATAGGTCTACCCCTTCTTGAGAGAAGTTGGGCCTTGCTATTACTTCTCCCATTAAAATCATGGGACACAGGAAACCTGGACAGTGACTAAGACTGTATTTTACATTTCAAAATGGAAAATTCAGAACTGCCCATTTCCAAGTCTAGTGTCACCGTGACAGGTTTTAAAAGTGACAGTGCTGAGGCATAAGATTAGTTAACACTGATTTTTTGTTAAGGATATACAACAAAACCAAATTGCTCTGAGACATCCCTACCTTCTTCCTAAGAAAACTCTAGGTTTTTAAGTTTAAAAAATAAATGCCTATGATGCAATTATTACTTTCTAGAGTCTTTTACAACAACTTGTACCTGTTGAAAGATAAAAAGAACCACACTCAACTGGGAACTACAATAACATATACAGAAGTTCCTCCATAGAGCAGTTTGCACAGAAATTAAATATATTGGAAGTTACATTTGGCAGAAAGATGCTGCATTCCCAAAATAGTAGAGAGGACTGCCCATGGAGGTTTTGTGACAGTCCCTGGAAATAACTTAGGTGGAACAGAAACTAAAAATAAAAAGCCACCATACATTTTCAACTAGTCATTAACAAAAAAATACAGGACACAAGATGATATACTTTAAGTAGGTAACATATACAAGATATTTTCTTAGCCTTAGGCAAGCCAAATAACTGAAATAAAATATACAGAGAAAACACAAAAGCCTATTAATTTCAAAATGTCATGAAGAGAAAGAAAGAGCCCCAAGCTTTTAGACAGGTATAAAACAAAACAAAAAAAAAACCAAACCCACTGCCGTTGAGTCGATTTCGACTCATAGCGACCCTATAGGACAGAGCAGAACTGCCCCATAGAGTTTCCAAGGAGCGCCTGGTGGATTTGAGCTGCCGACCTCTTGGTCAGCAGCTGTGACACTTAACCACTACGCCACCAGGGTTTCCTTAGACAGGTATACATAATTTAAATTAGAATTGAAAAAAGACTTTGAACCCTATAAATATTGTTTCCCAAGAAAATAAGTTTTGAAAGTGCAAAATTACAACGTAAAAGGTCCCCTTTCCAGCTCAACAAGCAATCTGCATTCAAAAACACATACAATTAAATCATAAAAGAAATGTCTTAAAAAAAAAGGGAAGGATTAGAAATAATCACACTATCTCATCCTTCAATCCTGGATATTTCTGAGTGGGATGCGTTGCAAAGAATATTAAACTAGGTCACTGGATCCAAGCTGCATTTCCTTTAAAAAAAGAATTTTCAAAGGACAGCTGCCAATTTTTGTTTTTTTAAAGAAACCTCTCAAGTAAGAGGTAGTGCCTGCTAGGGCTAGAGGCTGTCAGATCACCTTAACATTGCTTGTTAAGTCCTCTGAAGCATGTTTCTTGGAGTCTATTAAACATTCTTTCTCTGTGCTCAAATGTCAAGCAATACCCAATAGCATCTTCGGTTTCTTGGATTCGTTTCTGGAACCTGCATCCGTCACGTGCGAATTCTTCCCAGGGTCCTTTGCGATCCTCATCTCCACTTATATAATACTCAGTAACTTCTTCGAGAAAGGTCACCTATAAAGACAAAGACTAATAACTCTCTAGGATCTTACAATTAGCACTGAGGTCAATAACCCTTTATGCTACTAGTTCTTTCAGAATATCACATATTTACAGAAATAACTTAGTTCCAACCATAAAAGCAGCAGGAAAAAAAAAAAAAAGAAAGAAAGAAAAAGCTCTGCCTGGACGAGCAAATGCCACCTGAGATTCTTTCATTTACACACATACAGATTTACGTGTGTGTTGTATATGCACGTGTATGTTGTGTATATAAACATACCTTCCCCCTTGACTTCTGATGTTAATAAAATGAATCCAGATGGAGAACTGCAATTTTCCTCTTACTAATCCTTGCTTTTTTAATCCTTAAGAAAATACAGTTGTAATACTCTTCCCTCAAAAATGATCAAAGTTTCCAAAGAAACAGTTCCAGGAAATCCCCACTATATCCCAGGAAGTTAGCGCTTTTATTTCAGCACACAGGCTTTAGCAACGTTCTCACTTCTATTTCTCCTTTAAAAAAAAATTTACTCCAGGCTTTCCAATTTTTGGATTATAAACACATATTTCTATTTTGGTATTATTAATTTTGTAATCAGAATATAGAAGAGAAAGTTACCTGGTAAACAAAGCGCAGCAAAATAAAAGCCTGTAGTTGAGATACAAACTCTGTATTTCCACTCAATGTGGCACAGTGCTTAAGAGCTATGCTGCTAACCAAACGGTAAGCAGTTCGAATCCACCCGCAGCTGCTTGGAAACCCTATGGGGCAATTGCACTCTGTCCTATAGGGTCGCTATGAGTCAGAATCGGCTCAATGGCAACGGGGATTTTGTACTTACAGGAAATTGTGAGTCCTTTTCAACTCCTATTTAACTTCTAATACAGAAGATTCTAAGATACCAAACTACAGAAGTAAATACTCGCTTTAAAGTATGTTCAAGAGTTACATCAGCCAATCCCACTGTGGCCTACTACTTTCATTCCTTTTACATCAGGCCTGGGAATGCCCCTGAGGACAATTAGTAGGTATGTAACACCTTACTAAATATTGCATTCTAGTCATTACTCATTCACTGGGTCACTAAGATTAATAATAACAAACACTATATAGTAATAACAAACACTTATACAGTGTCTGTTGCTGTTGTTAGCTTCCATGGAGTCACCCTATAGGACCCTACAGTGTTCACCATATGCCAAAGCACTTTGCAATTTTTATCTCATTTAATCCTCACAGCAACCCTAAGAGGTCTGTACTGTTATCATCCCCACAGTACAGATAAGGAAAGAGAGGCAAGAGAGGCTAACTGACCTACCCAAGGTCACACAGCTTCTAAGTGGTATAATCAGGATTCCAACACTGAGCCTTGCTCCATAATGTGCACTGTTATGCCATGACACAAAGCATTTTGAAACTACACCTGAAAGCTTTGTTCCAAGAATCAGGCACTACCAAAGAATGGCAAGTAGCCAAAGGCTGTCACATAATTTCACCATATTTTAGACATCCTCTTTACAAGTTTTGTTTCTAGTTCATTGTCTCATGTCTACTTACTCATCTCATTTTACTCAATGAATAAGCTAAAACGAGACGCAAGACTCCTGAGTCCCTGAACAATGAGAGCTACCATATAAAGGCAAGGAATTGAATTCCGACTTTTACTTCCTCATCTCATGTAAACCTTGGACTAACTCACAGAGTAGTGCCGTAACTGTTTCCATAGGCAGGGAAGTGAATCAAAGCCATGAGAGGTCACGTAACTTCCCAGGTCAGCTGTCTCTCTCCTGGCAGAGAACACAGGCTCCAGATGCCAAGTGCACACTCCACTGCCCCACTGTTTCTTACCTATCTATTCTACACAGGTTTTGTCGGGGGCCCTACAAGGGCAGAGAAAAGCTCTTTTATCATCACATTTACTTCAGAGTGAACTAAATTTTAATTTTTAACATGTCTGTTCTGCTTCTATGATAAGGTATACGATTATCACCATTTAGAAACATGTTATATTCCTGGAAGAGCTGGAACCAATACGTGTACTGTACTGTACACGTGAGACTCCCTGATGCTGCTGAATCTGAGGTCGGTAACGACTGACCCACCCTTTCGCCTTCCAAATAAACATTTAGGCAGATAAAGAAACTTCCCCCTGTACAATAAAAAAAAATTAAAAAAAAACCCTTGTGCATTTTGGGGGATTTTTTTTTTCAATTAATAACTTTAGTTGATTTAAGAGTAAAGGAAAAAAAAAAGCAATTCAAAAAATTCCCCAAATAAGGTTAATCTGATAATATGCTATAAAAGCAAAATGCTCCATGACGTTTTAAGACTAGCCTGGGAACAGGAAGCAACTACTCAAGATAAAACAAGTAACCGTTATTGTTTACATATAATTTTCAACTTGCAGTTGGCCAATAATAACTAACCAGTGACTGCTAACCCAAAGTTTGACACTTCAAAACCACCAGCAGCTCTGCAGGAGAAAGACGTGGTGGTCTGCTCCCGCAGGGATTTCCAGCCTCGGAAACCCTATGGGTCACTATGAGTCGGAATCAACTGGATGGCAGTGGGTTTGGTTTTTGATGGTTTTCATGGTTTTTGGTAACTAGTACTGCATTAAGGCAGGATCATTCCCTGTATTGTTTTTGACTGTCAATCAAACCATGTAAATGTCAAAAAAGTTTTTACACTGAAACTAATCTTTTCTTTCCTGGCAAACAACCGAATAAATTTGATCTGGTGCCATCAGCACTTGGTGTTCTGGTGGACAAGAATGAAGACACTGACACAAAGGAAAGATGAGTCCAAAGGCACCAAAACTACCAAGGCCTCCATCAGACCGATTCCGGCACAACTAGATGGTGCCCGGCTACCACCACCGACTGCTCTGACAGATCACAACAGACGGTCCCTCTGACAGATCACAAGAGGGTCCCGGCCAGAGCTGGAGAAAATACAGAACAAAATTCTCACTCAAAAAAAGACCAGACTTACCTGTCTGACAGAGACTGGGGAAACCCCAAGAGAATGGCTCCCAGACACTGTTTTTTTAAACTCAGTACTGAGGTCAGTCCTGAGGTTTACCCTTTGGCCAGATTAGACAGGCCCATAAAACAAACAATAATACACACAGCTCAACCACATATACAAGACTAAATGGGCACACCAGCCCAGGGGCAAGGACCAGAAGGCAGGAGGGGACAGGAAACCCGCAGGAATGGAAATGAGGAACCCGATGTCGAGAAGGGGAAAGTGCTGACGCGTCATGGGGTTCGCAATCAATGTCACAAAACAAAATGTGTATTAATGTTTAATGAGAAAACTAATTTGCTCTGTAAACCTTCATCTAAAGTACAAAAAAAAAAAAATGAGGACACTGTTATCATGTAAGTAAAATATTAAGCGTTTGCCAATGGCATATCACATGATAACCATTTAAAAACTCTAAATGATAGGACCGTCCCAATCTCTAGAAAAATTGTGTATATTTCCGTTCCCTGAAAAAGCATGAAAAGTTGAAACCTGCAGGGAAACTCCCAACCCATTTAGAGATCTTCCCCAAAAAGATGCACTACTATGCCTCCAAAAAAGTCATGCTGCTGTGTTTAACCACATCCACCACGAGAACAAATCACCACGCATGTTAAGAAAATAAACGAACCTTTTTTCTTTTGATATGCCTGTGTCTTTCCCCAGAGAGAAACTGGTAGTGGACCAAGTCTGGACAGTCACTTCTTTGGCTCCCTAACGGCTGCACTTTACAAGAAAGGAAGGTGTGACACTCAGAAATGGCTACAAAGGACTCAGATGGTCTCTCTGAGTCACGATGGCCTTTCCAATTTTTCCCTGATGTTTGGAAGGGAGCCTTAAAATTCAAAAGGTTGTAGGGGTCATCAGAGTTACAGAAAGAGTTCCACAGTCTGAGACTCTCAGCCTCATCTGCGCTAGATTCCCAGTCATCTTCCTCTCCAGAACTCTGGTCAGGAGACTCAGGAAGGCTTCTAGTCTGGGGAGAATTCTCTAGATCAGATCCGTCGGACAAATCGTTCTCTGAATCAGAGGGGTTTCCAGGACCAATTCTGGCAGCAGTCTGAATGGTTGCTGTAAAGTTCTGGGGATTGTAAGGGTCTACACTGTAGAAAGAGTTCCAAAGGTGAAGCCCTTCAGAGTCTTGCTCAAGGTCTGACTCTGAAAGTGAGCTATCACTGTCAAAACCATCATCCTCTGCTTCGTCATTCCAATCCTCACCTTCGGAATCAGAACTTGACTCCAGGTCACTGGACCCACCTCCCAAAATGTAATCTATCAGTTTGTTGCTACAGGCTGGTCTGGCAGACATGGGCTGGTCATCTTCTAGGGTTGAGTTGTCAACCCCACAAACCTGGTCCTCTCCAGGCTCTTCAACCACAGATATCTCACAAGATGGGCAGCTTCCCAAAGGGTCCTGTTTTTCCAGAGCATGGAGAGCCTCTTCAGTCAGCAATTCTATGTTTTCCTCAGTGACTTCCTGGGAGGTTCCAGGTATGGCTTCCGCAGGTGAAACAAACTGTGCTGGGTTCTCTCTGCAGTGTTGCAGATCAATCCGAAGAAGGCTGTGCTCCTCCTCCAGGCTGTGGTAGCCATGATCTTGGTCAGGGGTGGGTAACGTCTGCCCTTTGCCAGCCTGCTGCAGGAATTCCAGACGTTTCATGCGAAGATGGTGGATTTCGGGCAGGCCTTCTGTAGAAAGAGGTGGGCATTCTTGCCACGAGGCTTTAGTGACCTCTGCATTCAGTGGCTTGGGGTGACAATGGTCATCAGTCAGGCAGCTGCTCTCTGGAGTCCAAATCTGGCAATCCACCAGCTGGCCACTTCCCACGCTGTTCTGATAACTGAGCTCTAGGCGAGGAAGGCAGTCCAGGTAGGAGGCGTTCAGCAAACAGGAGACTAAATTGAAGTTGCCTAAGCGCTGAATGTTGAGAGGCCCTGAGGGCGAAGAGCCAAGTTCCCGGTTCAAGAGCTGGGCTTGAAGGCTACTCGGCAACAGCTCCACTCTCCACAGCTGCTGCTCTAAGAGGAAAGCGGGTGCCGCAGGGTCCAATGCGCGCCCTTTGGCTGTAAGTGCCAATTCTAGATCTGGGGACGAGCACTGCCAATGGATCCCCTCCTCTAGCCAATCAAGGGGGCTGGCAGCCGCCGAGTCGTCCGAGAGGTCGAGCCGCAGCGAACTCACAGATTTCTGGGCGATGGGCGCGACAGGTTCGTCCCGTCCCCTCAGGGCTCTCAGGGCGCTGTAGCCTCCAGCAAACTCCAGCCATCTGGTGGGACTCAGCCCACCGAAAAGCTGGCTCCAAATCAGCAGCTTCTGAAACAAGCTGGGGAGCGGCGCAAAGAGCTGGGAAAGCAGTTTCATCCAGTAGCTGGTCCGAGCCTGGGGCGGGGGAGAGGAAGCCAGTTTGGGGTCCCCGGAGCTTTCCGGAGCGACGGGTGTGGGGAACTTGGAAGAGCCTGGCCGCGATGGCCAAGGGAAGAGGAAGGGCAGCCGGAACCGGGCGCCCGCCCGTCTCCGCGACCTGTCTGCTCCCGGCTCCATCTCCTTTTTCCTGGCAATGTCTCAGGCACTCGGACCTCGGCGGCCGGAGGGCGGACGCGATTCGGAAGAGGCCTAAACAGTCTTGGCCTTACCAAGCAGCGGAGTCGGTGCTCCAGGCCGGTCCCCGGGCCAGGAGAGGAGCCACAGAGCAAAGCGGCTTCGGCAGCAGGCGGCGGATCGCGGCCCGGAACTGCAGGAACAGGACGCGGCAGCTGAGGCGAGAGCCATCCCGGCGAGGAAGGGGGTGTCCTAGTTCGCTCGAGGCCTGGCCACCATAGATGGGAACGCTCCTCCGGCGGCGACCTTCCAAGAGAGAAGGACCGTTAAAAAGCCCCTCCGCAGCACGACACCGGAAGGACGGGGTAGGCAGGCGAACGCGGGTGGAAGCCCAGTCCAAAATGGCCGCAGGGCCAGCGCCGGGGCAGGACACCCCGAGGCAACCGGATGAGACGCAGCACGGCCGGGGCGCCTACGCCGCCAGCCCGGCGCAGCCGAACGTCCCTCGCAGAGCACCGGGGGGCGGGCCTTAGCGCGCACTTCCGTGTGGCCGCTGATTGGTCTCGCCCATTTCCCTGTCGGCTTCCTTACTCTCGGCGGACGCCGCTCGCACGCGGAAGGTTGCATCAGCCGGGCTGTGCCCTACGCGTGCGCACTTGTTTCCTTGTGGTCTCCTAGGAGATCGCCAGGTTGCCCTCTGGGCTAAAGGGACGGGCTCCGGGAGGTGGAGGTATTTCAAGACAACCAGAGAGTTCCCTGGAGCCCTTTTAATGTCCTAATACACACCGAAGTGTATACACTTACCGTATGTATAGGGGTTCCAGTATTTTTGAGAACTGAGTAGATCACCAGCCTGAGATTAACATATACTGTACCAGGCGTTAGGCAATGCTCTGTAGTAGGTAGACGCCTGGTGTTAAGACATTTCAATCTTAAGTGGAAAATGAATCATCCTTAGGTATCCCTGCCCTCTCGGTTTTAGGGTTTCTAAATAAGTACTCAGCATTGCCGGGCATCTAGCTTTGAGGTGACATGCTCAGGTACACGTTCGTTGTTTGGGTAGTGCCTCCCTATCAGACCATCCGCTGTCACTGTGGAGCAAGCTGAAGTCACAGAGGAGGGAAGACACTTAGTCCTAGAACCGTTTTCTCGAGCTTTTGCTTCCCAGCAGGCAACACATTCTGTTCATATTTATTTTCTAAGCTCACAAAACTACAGGGTGCGACACCCAAAGAAGAAAGCACAGAGTATTATATTTCGAAAAAAAATTGGCCGGTAATTTTAATTGCTACATTTGATTCTCTCTTGTGAGTTTAGTCTTAGTTCATTTACTTATTTCTCCTAAAACTTTTAAATCCATACCCTGAAGTATCTATTACAGAGGGAGGGTAGTAGTAATGAGCACTAGGGACAGCGGAAAAAGATCTTTTGGGAGCCAGGAAGAGGCCAGCTACGAATCTTACCTTATTAGGCCAGTTCAAGGAAACTTCTTTCTAGGAAATTAAAAAAAAAAAAAACACCGAACAGATTTCTGTGGAGCTGATTCTGACTCATGGTGACCCCATGTGTTACAGAGTAGAACTGCTACGTAGAGTTTTCTTGGCTGTAATCTTTCGGGAAGCAGATCTCCAGGCTTTTTTTTCTGCTGTGCGGCTGGGTGGGTTTGACTGCCAACTTAGGTTAGTAGTTGACTGCAAACCGCTGGCGCCACTCAGAGACTGCTAGGGAACTAAAAGTCCTCGATTTCTCCTGTTTACCCTTTATCATCTTATTATCCATATCTCTGGAAATAACTCAATTCTAAGAATTTCAGAAAAATGTTCCAATAATAGTTTAATAATAGAAAAGAGATTCAAGTATGCAAATTAATGATTAGACGCCTCAGTTTCTTCAGCTATACAGTGAGGCTAATAATTCCTCTCTCAATGGGTTGGTAAGAGAACTAATGTCCGAGTACAGTGCCTAGCCTAGATGGAGTAGGGGCACAGTAAACATTAGCTAACACTCCTATGTCTTTCTCCTACTTTAGAACCTTCCATTGTTTCCCAACGCCTACAGAATGAAGGCTCTATACAGTCTGTCCTCCCACCACACTTCCCAGCTTCCTCTGCAGTCAGTCATTTCATTCATGTTATACTCCAGGAACATTGGACTAATCATTATTCTTTGTTTCATGCTGTTCCTTGGCCAGAAAGCACTCACCTCTCCTGTATGGACGTACAAATGCTTCCAGGTCCAACTCAGATGTCAACTCCTCCTTGAAGCCTTTGCTGACCTTCCCAGTCAGAATTAACTGATCTCTCCCAGCACTTTTATCATTATACTCAATCAGACTACTTAACACATTGCATACATACATATACCTGTAAATGTTCTCTCCAGCTGGTCTCTGAGCTCCTTGAGGGCTGTATCCCAATGTCTAGCACAGTGGTTCCCAATGTGTGGTCAGGGCACCCCCGGGGAGGAACTCATTTTCAAATACTTTGAGGGTCCTCAAGGTCAAAAATATTTTCATGCTAATACTAAGCTACTAAGCTGTTATTTTCCTTTTTAACTCTCATTGTCTCATGAGTGTACAGTGGAGCCTTCCAGAGGATATGTGATGTGTCATCTGGCAACAGACTGAAAGCAAAAGCAGCTCTGAGATTTCAGCTGTTTTCTATTAAGCCAGGCATTAAAGAGACTTGCAAAAAAAAAGTAAAACAATGTCACTCTTCTTTCTGAACTATTTTTGTTTTGAAAAATATTTTTTTAAATGAACTAATAAATATTTTAAATTCCTCAATTTTTAGTTTAAAAAATTTTTAAATCAACAGATATAACCCACATAAACAAAAGTTCTTCAGGGTCCTCAAAAGTTTTTAAGAGTATAAAGGAACCCTGGGATCAAAAAGTTTAAGAACCACTGACCTGGTATGTTGGCTGCCACATATCTAGTGCCCAATAAACATTTGTGGAATGAATGGAAAAAAGTAATAACGCTTTAAAGTCATAGCATCTTCCTTATAACCAAGCATTCTACTCTCAACTCTGTCACTGACTGACACCACATGCCCCTAAAACAAATTTCTGAAAACTTTAAATTGGCCACTCCTTCCCCACCTAGTCATTAGATACATAATCTTATTCTTCTTTACATTTTTGGAAATTGTTCTAGAGGGGGGAAAAATACAACCATGAAGCATATGTGACTTTGCTTTGTCAGTCTTTTTTTTTTTTTTTAAGAATATTTTATTACAGTTTAGGTGAAAATTTACAGAGTAAATTTGTTTCCCATTCAATAACTCATAAACAAATTGTTCCGTGACAATGGTTGCACTCCCTGCAATGTGTTGGCACTCTCCCCATCTTTGCTTTTGGGTAAATGTTGCCCTTTGTGTCTCATATAGTTGATTGTTCTAAAGTTCACATTCCTCATGGGTGTTATTGTTTATTTTATAGGCCTGTCTATTATTTCAGGGAGCTCTGGTAGTGGGTGGTTAAGCACTCGGCTGCTAAACAAAAGGTCAGAGGTTTGAACCCATCAGTGGCTTCAAGGGAGAAAGATATGGCACTCTGCTTCCATAAAGATGTACAGCCTGGGAAATCCTGTGGGTCAGTTCTGCTCTGTCCTATAGGGTCACTATGAGTCAGGATAGACTCAACGGCAAGGGTATGGGTCTATTATTTGGCTAAAAGGTGATCTCTGGGACTGGCTTTGGTACCACGTTAGAAGGGTGTCAGGAGTATAGTCTCAGTGATTCCTTTGGTCTCTATCAGACCAGTCTTTCTTTTTAATGAATTCAAAATGAGTTCGAATTTGTTTTACATTTTTCTCCTGGTCAGAACAGCCGGTAGTGGTACGAGGCACCATATAGTTCTTCTGTCTCAGGCTAGTGGAGGCTGTGGATCAGGAGGACCGTTAGTCCTTTGGACTAATTGCTTCCTTGAGTCTTTGGTTTTCTTCGCTCTCCTTTGCCCCAGACAGGAAAAGACCAAATAGCTGTATCTCAGAAGGCCACTCACAAGTTTATAAGACCCCCAATGCTACTCACCACAATGTAGACCATTATGAACTATGTTATGCCAATTGACCTACGTGCCCCCCAGGACTATGATCCTCAGCCCTCAATCCCAGGATCTCAGTCCCTCAAAGTGTTTGTCAGTCTTGACAGGAAAATAAAGTGTGAACTTGCCTTCTCAAGCCTGCTATCAGCTAGAGGGTGGAAGGAGCACAGCTCTGTACACAGTGATAACGTTGCTGTGTGCATGCTGTGTGCATGCTGGTAAACACAATCCCATTACAAGGAGCAAGACCTGCTGGATTCTATTCCTTCATGTCCACTCAAGGAATTCTGGCCTCCATTTCTCCTCTTTTCCTGTAACATAACTTTCTCTTTCACTAATAGATCATGCACATTAACATAGTTTAATATTGCCTATTTAAAAACAAAACAAAAAAGCCTCTCCCTAGATACATGCTGCTCCCCAGTTTCTATGACACCCAGCAAAATTTCTCAAGAGTTTCTATACTCGTAATCTCCACTTTCTCAGCACCTATTTTCTCTTCAACCTGCTCCAATGTGGCTTTCATCTTCACCACTCATTCAAACACTCTTATCAAGGTCACCAAGAACATTTTGCGAAATCCAACTCTCTGACCATACTTCTTTTCTTTAGATTCCCTTGACGCCATTCTCCTAGTTGCCTACAGTGTCAATGGCTGCTTCTCCTCTTCCACCCAACCTCTAAATGTTGGCATATATCAGAGCTCAGTCCACCCACATCTTTTTTTCTACCCATTAAAAATCACCTAAATGCTGATGACTTCCATAGCTAAACTTCCAGACTGTCCTGTCTCTTGGGCTCCAGATTCCATACTACTTCCACACTGGGATGTTTACCAGTCACCTCAAATTACCATGATCAAAACAAAATCCTTAATTCAGCTCCACCAACTCCACCTTCCCTATCTCACTGATGCTACTACAGTACTCTTCACCCAGGTGCTGAGGCTCCAAACTTAGGGTCATCCACAACTCTTCTCTTTCCCTGAACTCCATTCCAAACCGATCAGCAAATCCCACCAGCTCTACCTTCAAAATATATTCAGAATATCACTACTTTTCATCATTCCCAAGCCACTATCATTTCCCTTCCTGCTCCTGTTGCGTGCCATAGAGTTGATTCTGATTCATAGCGACCCTATATGACAGAGGAGAACTGCCCTATACAGTTCGAACCACCAACCTTTCAGTTAGCAGCTGGGCTGCTTGACCATTGAGCCACCCGCGAAAAAAACCAAACCCGTTGCCATCCAGTGGATTCTGATTCATAGCGACCCTGTAAGATAGAGTAGAACTGCCCCCATAGGCTTTCCAAGGCTATAAATCTTTACAGAAGCCGAATGTCACATCTTCCTCCTGGACCAGCTGGTTGGTTCAAACCACAGACCTTTCGATTAGCGACCAGGCACTTAACCATTGAGCCACCAGGGCTCCTTATTTCCCTCCTCGACTGCTGCAAATGGTTTCTCTTCCATTGCTTCCATTTTTGATTCACACAGCAGCCGGAAGGACCTTTTAAAATATAAATTGGAGTGTTGCAGTCCCTTTCTCAAAAAATTCTAATGGTGCCCCTGTAAGACTAAGATCTAGAGTTATGATTGCCTTTGAAGTTCAGTTCAAATATCTCCTCTCAAGTCCTCTCTGCCCCAACCCTCCACTTTCCAACCATTCCGCCTTGTCCATACCACACTGCACTGTAATTGTTTCCATGTCTGTCTCCCTAACTAGTCTGTGACCTCCTTGAGGACAGGATCCACACCTTTTGTAGTCTTAGTGCCTGGAAGCTTGCCTGATACAGAGTAGGTCATCAGTGTTGTTGACAAGTCCCAGCCACCAGAATTACCTCCCAACATAAGATGCTGCCTTATTTTTTTTCTAAACTTTATTTTGTTGTCATTGTTGAGAATATACACAGCAAAGCATACACTAACCCAACAGTTTCTACAGGTACAATTTAGTGTCACTGATTATATTCTTCGAGTTGTGCAACCACTCTCATTCCCCTCTTCTGAGTTGTTTCTCCCTCATTAACATAAATTCACTGCCCCACTAAGGTTCCTAGTTGCTGTTGTCAATTTAATCCTGTATAGATTGTTCTTAAAACAGCATAATGCTTGTAAAAAGGGTGTGGGTGTGGCAACTTTACAAGGGGGAAGGAGAATCAAGATCAACAGCCAAAGGCTGATTTCTATGAGGCAGGGGTCAAACATGCCTCCTCTCTCTGCCATCTTTACCAATTCTGACACCACCGTGCCTCCCACAGCCCTCTCTACTTCTCTGCTGGGTTCGATTCATTGCAATGGTCACAGGGAACTCACAGACAATACTCATGACTATGGGGTTTATTAGGGAAGTAACAGGTTACAATTCAGGTTGAGTAATGCTCAGGATACAGTTCTTCTATCAGGACAGCCTTTTCCCAGTTGTGCTTGCAGGCAGGCCTCTCCCTGGCCGCTTGGCCTCTGCCCTGCTCAGGCAAGTGTTACAAAGCTCTTTTAGCTCTGCAGTTAAGTGCCCAGAGGCACCCCACTGCCAGTAAGTCTCAGCCAGAAGGCGCTCAGCTCTAGCTCTGCAGGTTGGCAAACCTAGCTCCACGAAGTGCCTGGAGGCACCCTACTCCACCATAAGCCTCCTGCTCAAAGGCACTCAGCTTTCTTGTTCTGCTGGTCTCTCCTGCCACTGTTTCTCTGCCAGCATGTTGAGTCTTCAGTGTTACAGCTCTCTCTCTCTTCCTCTCTCCCAGTTCCAAGAGCTTCTTAGTGCAGGAATCCCAAGTCCAAAGGACATGCTCCGCTCTTGGCTCTCCTTCCTTGGTGGTGGTGGGATCCTCTCCTTCCACCTCTTGGGTGGCTCATTTCAAGCCCAGTGGGAAGGCAAAATTGACCTATCCCCTTGGTGGGTCACAGTTACCCAATTTCCACAGTCCCACCCAATTACTTGGGTGGGAGTTATAAGACCACGGCAAGAAAGGCCATACAAAAGTGATCCATCGCACCACAATGCTCAAGGCCATTATTATTTACCTTTGAAGCTAAACTATTGTTTAGCTTTAAGATGACTTCAGGGGATATTTTTGGTTTAAAGTTTAAAGATTATCTCAGGCCAATAGTTTCAGGGGTTCATCCACCCTCCATGGCTCCAGAAAGTCTATAGTTCATGAGAATTTGAAATTCTCTTTTACATTTTAATCAGGATGTTCTATAGAAACTTTGATCAAAATATTCAGTAATGGTGGCCAGGTACCATCCAGTTCTTCTCCTCTCATGGCAAAGGAGGCAGTTGTTCATGGAGGCAATTAGCCACAGATTCCATATCCTCCTCCTATTCCTGGCTGTCCCTCTTCCCCTATTGCCCCAGGTGAATAAAGGCCAATTGTGCCTTGAATGGCTGCTTGCAAGCTTTAAAAACCCCAGGCACTACGCAAGGAAATAGGAGATAGAACAGAAGCACTAAACTCGTTCATTAGGATGCTGCCTCAATTTTTTTTTTAATTGTGCTTTAGGTGAAAGTTTACAGTTCAAGTTAGTTTCTCATACAAACATTTATACACACATTGTTATGTGACCCCAGTTGCTATCCTTATAATGTGACCGAACATTCCTCCTTTCCACCCTGGATTTCCTCTGTCCATTCAACCAGCTCCTATCGGTTTCTGGCCTCCCATCTCACCCCCAGACAGGAGCTGCCCATTTAGTCTCATGTATCTACTTGAACTAAGAAGCACACTCTTTACAAGTATCATTTTAAGTCTTATACTCCAGGTTGTTCTTTGCCTGAAGAGTTGGCTTCGGGAATGGTTTCAGTTCTGGGTTAACAGAGGGTCCAGGAGCCATGTCTTCTGGGGTTCGTCCAGTCTGGCAGACCATTAAGTCTGGTCTTTCTACTAGAATTTGAGTTCTACTCCCCACTTTTCTTCTGCTTCGTCAGGGACTCTCGGTTGTGTTCCCTGTCAGGGTGGTCATTGGTGGTAACTGGGCACTGTCTAGTTCTTCTGGTCTCAGGCTGATGGAGTCTCTGGTGTATGTGGCCCCTTTTGTCTCTTGGACTAACGTTTTCCTCATGTCTTTGGTGTTCTTCACTCTCCTATGTTCCAGGTGGGTTGGGACCAACGGATGAGATACTGCCTCATTTTTGATCTTTCAAACCCAATCTAACCTTTGTCCCCCAAATCCCAGCAAGTCAAGTTACTTCATTGTTGCCACCTCTTCCAACTTAGAAAACTCAGCCTCCTGGGCTTCTTTTTGTTTCTCTTCTCCCTAGGCAACACCTCTTTCCCAGTCCCCAGCTCTCTCATTGCATTCCCTCAGGGTAGTTCAGATTTCTACCCCATTTGGCCAAGAAATTTCCTAAGACTTTGCCAGATTCAAATTCTAACTTTTAAAAGGTCTATAGGGACTTGTCCAGAAGTGTGGTGACACCTAGAAACCACTGAGAAATACAAGTAACACTTCCTTTTGTTTACTACTGACAATCCCTCAGAAGTCCCCACAAAATTCCCCAGCATGAAATATGACTCCCCACTGGAGATTTAGAAAACTTCTGGGTAAAATGCCTAAACAAAGACCCTGTCACTTCCATCCATATAGGGAGTTTAATTCTGGGATACAGGTCTGCACGCACAGTAAATCCTTACGAGGCATTTAAGAGTTCCGGTTTCTTCTCTTATAAAAAGGGGGTTGGTTAATATAACTAGGCAGTAAACTTCTTAAATGCAGAAGATTGTCTTAATTTATCTTTGTAGCCACCTCCCTCACAGTACTTCATACAGGGCCCAGTGCACAACTCTAGGGGGCATCAGTCACACTGTCTTCTTTGGTAAGTGCTAATTACCACAAGGTTGGTTGAAAGAATTAATGAATGACCTATATCTTCTTCCCACAGCAACCCCACGTGTGTCAGTGTAGACCTGTGCTCCATAGGGTTTTCAGTGGCTGATTTTTTTTAAAAATAGATCACCAGGCCTTTCTTCTGAGGTGCTTCTGGGTGGACTAAAAGCTCCAGCTGTTTGGTTAGCACCTGAACACATTAAATGTTTGCACCACCCAGGGACTCCAAATCAGCATAAGGGATTGTATTAAACATTGCCAAGGAGGAGTGTTTAGCACAAAATGTGGAGTCAAACAAACCTGGGTTCAAATTCCAGCTCCATGATTAACTGGCTGTGTGCCCTTATGCAAATTACTTAATCTCTCTGAGCTTCAATTTCATCTGTAAAATGGGGATAATAATATCCACTTGATCAAGTTGTTGTGATGACAGATTTAGCAGACAAATGTAAAATGCCTTCTGCAGTGCTTTTGTGCACGTGAAAGTTGCCCTTTGTAAAACGACTACTGTTACTATTTTTATCTTGTACATCAGATGGTTTAATCTGAACATTTAAACATCAACCAATCTTGAAAATGACAATTTTCTTTGTTTTTCTCAAATGTCATTTATTATAAAATACAATTCCAGAGAAAATAGGAGATACAGGGCATCTGGGAAGTGGATACAGTACACAGACCTCTTTAAATCAGGGGCATAAAGGGTCAAAATAAAATGAGTTAACAGGCAAAAAGCCAGTAACACATCTATATGGTCCATTCATCTAGAAAAGTCCCACCCCCGTTCCCGCTCCCCCAGCCCCTCCCACAGCAGCCTGCTTCAATCCTGGAATTTTTAATTTAAAAGAACAATTTAGGCTCCCTTGCTGTCCTGTGGCTTCAGTGAATGGAGCTTCTTTCTCCAGTTATGGAATGAGTCAGCAAGAGGGGGCGTTTCCTCTCCTGGGTGTTGGGGAGGAATATGGTAGGTAGGTCCTGGTGAGGGACAGCTTACAGAATGCCCCTGTTTACTCCTTTCCCCCTCACAGGGCACAGCCAGCCCCTTCTGGGGGAAAAGTTAATATCAAATCCAAAGTCTCTCCTTTTTTAAGGAGGACAAGCTTTTGGAGTGCAGTGTAAAACAGTGAACTTAATTTCTGTCTGGTAGGGAATAAAGAATATGAAGAGGCAAGAGACCCAGTCTCTCTCCCAGCTCCTGAGCTCAGCTCAGGGGTATAATAACCGCTGCTCCAAGCCAGCCTCCTCATGACCCAAGATAGTAACTGGAAAAAACAACTGTTTAGACTGAACTCCCCACCCCATGCCCATTTTCTTGAGTTAGGCATCCCTTTGGCTCCAGGTTAAATAGGTTTATGGCCCCACAGAATAAGGGGAATTCTTATAAAAAGGGTGACAGAAAAGGGTTTTGGGGAAAAGAAGCACAAAAGAAAGAAGTAGCTGGTGACAGGGAATGCTTCCCAGAAACTGCCTAGCAGGCAGCCAAGTTGGCATCCGCAGCCTAGAGACCCTTTCCCAGGGCCAAGACGCCCTCAGGAAAACTAAACCTAAGGGCCGAGGCAGATGATAACCCATGAGAGAAAAATTAAGGGCGAGACTAGGGGGAAGCACCCCCAGCGTATTCACAGGGAGCAGGTGGCCCCCAGAAGGGCCGAAAGGAGGGAACAAGGGGTAGAGGACAGTATTCAGGGCAAGTCCTAACAAAGTAGGGGATGATGAGAGGAAAAACTCACCCCAAAAGAGCATGGGTCCCTGAATACAGGTCCTTGGCAGAGCCCCAATACAAAGGCCCTTCCTTACACACACACAGGTATCACGGCGCTCTCCTTTGGAGGCAAAATCAGAAAGGCCCGGGGCCCAGGCCTCAGCCTAGTGCTCGCAGCCCTCCCCTGCCTGCCCTTAAAGAGGGAGGGCTCTAACTGAGGACCACTGGGCCCCTCCCCAAATAATTCCTATAGACAGAAAAACAAAAACAAACAAACCTAGGGAAAAGTCCAATAAGAACCTTAATTATACAAAAAGTCCAAATAGTCTTCCTCTCTTGCCTTCTGAGGCATATGTACGTCCCTTCTCACAAGGCTTCCTGTCCAGTTAGGACAACGTTACTATTTCATTTTTTAAAAATAAAAATAAAGATATCTACCTGCCCTCCCTCAAAATGCTACTTCATATAACCTGCCCCCACACACTCCAAACCAGGCATTGCTCCCTTGACACAAGGTAAACTTAAAACTTTGCTGCAACCTCACAGCCTCCAACAGGCTGAGCATCACAATCAACCCAAGTTCGGTCTTCAGAGGAAGGGACAGCAGAGAGCTTCTTATTCTCCCTGCCTCCTGTCATGGAGGACAGATCCACCTGGATGGAGGGGAGGCCCACCGAGGGCCCTCGCCCTTCACAAGGAAAGGAAGTGTCAAGCAAGAGAGGCTCCTTCGCCCAGCTCCTGCCACCACCCTGGAGTTGGACCGTGGCTCTACTGGATTCACAAGGTCCCATGACTTCGAGATCCCAATGCAAACCAGCCAGTCTTCTCCTGAGCCAGGTCCAGCTCTCGAAGGCGGATGTGCACCTCCCCAAGGAGGACGTTCTCCCGAAATCCTTGCTCACTCAGCACACTCAGCTGTAGCTCCCGCTGCTGCAGGTCTCCCCTGGGAATCCCATCGTACACCAACTGCAAAAGTGGAGAACGGGGAGAGAGGGAGGTGGTGAGAGAGAGAACTCGAGGAATCCAGAGGGAACGTGGAAGAACAAGATGCTTAAGTCTGTTGTGGTTTAATCTGGCTGTGGCTAAGACCACTTGATCTCTCTAACCCTAGAGAATCCAAGGGAATAGAAAAGGTATACGGAATCCAATTCTGTTGTTTGTTCAGAGTCCAAGCAGGTAAGGGCTTTTTATTGAGGCCCCTGCTCATGTTCAGCATAGGACCAGCAGGAACCCCCTCACAGGACAGGGCCCAGGCCACACTCCAGGTGTGGAATCTACCCTACGGGCCAGATAGTAAATATTTTAGGTTTTGCAGGTTATATAATCTCTGTTGCAACAACTCAACTCTATAGTCGCAACATGAAAGCAGCCACAGATAATACAGAAATGAATGGATGTAACTACCTTCCAATAAAACTTTATTTACAAAAACAAGCATAGTTTGCCTGTCCCTGTCCTACCCCCACCAACTTCCCCACACACCATCTCATTGTAGGTGGGATTGCAGGTTTTCCGGGCCACTTTGGTTTTCCTCTTAGTGGTTTTCTGAGGGTCAGGAAGGAGGTAAATCTTTACATAGGGGTCAGGGTCATTCCCATCCTGGAGCAGTTGCTACAAGGGAATGAAAACACAAAAGATAAAGATTCTCATCACCATTCCTGTGCTCACACCCTGATCGAGACTCATTTCCCACACCTGGCTTCTTCAACGCACATGTAACATATTCGCCTGCTTCCCATCTCACTCCACTCTGACAGAGAAATCCGCCATGATGATATTAGGTGTTCTACAATCAGACTGTCCGTTATCTCAAGTCTGTATTTTTTATCTGATTGCTCAGGGTACCCCATAATGGGGTCTGTTTTCAATGAACCTTCATGTCCACAGGCATCCTCCTGCCACAATATCTTTGTCTATTTTATCACATGGCCCACTTAACCTCTCGTTGTTGTTAGCTGCCATCGAGTTGGTCCCCAACTCGGGGACCCCATGCACAATGAAATGAAATGCTGATAGGTCCTGTGCCAACCTCACGATTAGCTGGGGATCAGACTGTTGATCCACAGGGGTTCCTCTTCTTTTTTTTTAAATAATATTTTTTGTTTTTTTGGTGAAAGTTTACACAGCAAATTAGGTTGCCACTTGACAATTTCTCCACAAATTGTTCAGTTGATATCAGTACATTTTTCACCATGTGTCAACATTCCCTCTCATCGTGCTCTGGTTGTTCGATCCACAGGGTTTTTTTCACTGACTAATTTTCAAAAGCAGATCGCCTAGTCTGTCTCAGGCTAGACGCTCCACTGAAACTTGTTCAGCGTCCTAGCAACACACCAACTTCCACGGACAGATGAGCAGTTGCTATGCATGAGGGGCCCTGGCTGGGAATTGAAACCAGGTCTCCTGCATGGAAGGTGAAAATTCTACCACTGAACCACCACTGCCGGTCTTATCCCCTAAGAGATGAAGAAATGAGTCAGAGAGATCAAGTTGCTTGTCCAAGGCAGCCAACTAGTAAGTGATTTACCTAGCCTGATCCTTTTAAAATTTAAATCAGATCATGTCACACTTCTGCTCAAAACCCCCAATGGCTCCCACCTCATTCTGTGGAAAAGCCAAAGTCCTTGCCGTGGGACTCACAGACTCTGGCCTGCTGGGCCCTCTCTGACCATACCTCCCGAGAGCTCTTCCCTCTGCTCCATCAGCCGCAGCCACACTACCCCAGGTAGGCTCCCGCTCAGGCCTTTTGGATCTTACTGCTCCCTCTGCGTGGAACAATCCTCCCTCACCTCCTTTCCATCTTTGCTGAAGTATTTAATCCCCATAATGACCCTAGGAGGCAGTGGACTAATGTTATCCTCATTTTAATGAGGTTCAGAGTAACTAGGTCACTTGACAAAGATCACAGCTAATATGAAGCAGTGTCTTGTACTATTTGGTCATATCATAGGCGTGGCTACTCTCATGACATGGGAACAGAGAAGGTCTGACCAGTGAGAAAAGTGCCAGAAAAGGAGACAAATGAGGGGTGCCTGTGCACTTACCAAGTCCCGAATATGCATCACCATAATGAAGAGTTTATTGTTTTTGTAGGAGATGGACAGCTTCACCTCCCCTCCCACCTTCCCGATGGGCCGGGCCCATGAGCCGTCTGTAGGGACAAACAAAAGTAAGAAAGTTCATGAGGCCAGCCACGACTCTTTCTGGTGCCAGGCAGGTGTTTCTAGTTTCCTTCTGACCCTGCCCCCTCCCGCATGTCTTCCTGTCCAGTTCATCCAGGGACTGGAGCTTCCTGGTACCCCCTGGGGGACCTGCATGAGTGGAGTCCATGAATATGATATGGCCTTGGGTTGGGATGGGTCTATCTGATTTGAAGGTGTAATCACCAGCTGAATATTCAACCCCTGGGGAACCTGGGCAAGAAGCTATGGACCCCACAGCCTAAGTGGGAAACCAGATTCCCTAGCCAGCGAGAAAGCAACTGGAGACAAGGAAAGAGAACTGGGTAGAGGTGGGGGCGGGAGGTGAAGTTGCCCTTATGAGCGGTTCATTGGGGCTGGCAGGGATGTCAGAGAGAAGGCACTGTACCTGAGGATCGGGGAGCTGGGCTGGTGCCCAGAGCCTTCTCATCCCGGGGCAGGGGGTGGAAGAAGGTATATACCAAATCACACTGGAATGAACCAGAAAACGGGGTCATTATTCAGTAAGACAATGGAACAATAAAAAAAGTGTGGGGGGGTGGTTCTTCCAGATTAAAAGAGACATAAAATGTAACAACCTAATGTGCAATTCTTATTTGCATTCTGGCTCAAACAAACCAACTGTGAAAAGATATTCCAGGGATGTCATAGATTGAATTGTGTTCCCCAAAAATATCTGTCAACTTGGCTAAGTCATAATTCCCAGTATTGTATGATTGTCTACCGTTCTGTCATCTGATCTGATTTTCCTGTGTTGTAAATCCTGTCACTACGATGTTAATGAGATGGATTAGCGGCAGTTGTATTGATGGGATCTGTAAGATTAGATAGGGTCTTAAACCAATCCCTTTTGAGATATAAAAGAGAGATGCAAGCAGAGAGACCTGGGGACCTCATACCACCAAAAAAGCAGCGCCGGGAGCAGAGTGTGTCCTTTGGACCTGTGGTTCCTGTGGGGAGAAGGTCCTAGACCAAGGGAAGACTGATGACATGGACTTTCCTCCAGACTCGACGGAGAGAGAAAGGCTTCCCCTGGAGTTGACACCCTGAATTTGGACTTGTAGCCTACTAGACTACGAGAGAATAAATTTTTCTTTGTTCAAGCGATCCACTTGTGGTATTTCTGTTAGAGCAGCACTAGTTATCTAAGACAAGGGACAATAGGGAAAATTTGAATATGGAGTATGCACTGGGTGAAATAACGGCACTGTGATTATGTAAGAATATATCCTTACGTTTTAGAGATGCACAGTGAGTATTCAGGGTAGAATGTCATGGTGTCTGTAATTTAAAATACCTCATAGAAAATAGATAATCATGACTATTAAGGTCAAAGATATATGGGCACTCATTATGTTGTACTACTTTTCTGTAGGTATGAAAGGTTACATACTAAAAAAGTTTTAAAAAAGAAGAACAAATAAAACTAGGTCACACCAGGTCAAAAGCAGTTTGTTCTTTTCCACTACTCTCCCCTATCAATACACACATACGTGCATACTCTGGTAGACACACCCGGTAAGCACGGAGAAAAGCTTGAGCCAATCTTGGACACAGACCATGAATCCTACTCATGAGAATGTTTCCTAACTAATTTGAAAGACAAAACACCTAAATGTGTTAAAATACCCACTTTAGCCTTAATACTGGGGGAAAAAAATGGACCTAAGTTAAAATGTTTTTTAAGAAGCAAATTGTAAAGGAAGTTATGGTATATGCTTACTATAGACACTAAGTAGAAAAAAAAAAAGCCAAATTATATTTAAGCTGTGACTACTATTGTTGTTAGGTGCCATTAAGTGGATTTTCAACTCATAATGACCCCATGTGACAGAGTAGAAATGCCCCGTAGGGTTTTCTAGGCTGCGATCTTTACGAGAGATCACCAGATCTTTCTCCTAGGAAGCTGCTGGGTGGGTGCCAACTGCCAACCTTTTGGTTAGCAGCCAAGCTCTTAACCATTGCTTCACCAGGGCTCCTTATGACTACTGTAAAAGTCACGTTCACATGTGGACAAATAGAAAGGGGACATGGAAAACAGAGGTAGGTGATTTAGTTGGGGTGATGGGATTCCTGATGACTATATTGTTTTTACACCCACTTCACTTGTTAAAAAATATCTAAGCAGATATACACTTACACTCAATCTGTTCAAAACTCCTTTTCCTCAAGAATTCTTTCCTTAATAGCTCCGGGATGGCAACTAAGGTAGAAATGTCTCTCGTTGTGACTGGCTGCATGAAAGTTTTCATTTAATTGTGTTTATGTATGTTATGAATTGAATTGTGTCCCCAAAATATATGTCCCCTAACCTCTATGCCTGTGGTTATAATCCCATTTTGGAATGAGTTGTTTTTGTTATGGTAATGGACAGGATTAGTGTAGAATGTGTCTTAAGTCAATATCTTTTGAGATGTAAAAGAGATTAAACAAGCAAGTGAGTAAGCAGAGATGGGGAAGAGTGATGCCAAGCCACATGAAGATCGCCCAGGAGCAGAAGCTCAGAAGAAACAAGGACCTTCCTCCAGAGCTGACAGAGGGAGAAAGCCTTCCCTCCTAAACTGTGAGAAATTAATTTCTGTGTGTTAAAGCTACCCACCTGTGGTATTTCTGTTATAGCAGCACTAGATAACTAAGATTCCAAGGAACTCTAAAGAACTGCAAAGAATGCCAATGAGCTCCTGGGGATACAGACAAGGAAGGCCCACCCCCTGGAACCATGCCCTGAATTCAGACTTCTCGTCTCCTAAACCGTGAGAAAATAAATTTCTCCGTGTTACAGCCCCACCTGTGGTATTTCTGTGTGTTACAGTCCCCACCGTGGTAGTTCTGTGTGTTCAGCCCCCGCCCGTGGTATTTCTGTGTGTTCAACCCCACCCATGGTAGTTCTGTGTGTTACAGCCCCCACCTGTGGCATTTCTGTGTTTTACAGCTCCCACCTGTGGTATTTCTGTGTGTTATAGCCCCCTCTGTGGTAGTTCTGTGCGTTATAGCCCCAGCTGTGGTATTTCTGTGACCTGAGATAGTTCCGTGTGTTACAGCCCCACCTGTGGCATTTCTGCGTGTTACAGCCCCCGCTTGCGGTATTTCTGTGCTTTACAGCCCTCGTCTGTGGTATTTCTGTGTGTTACAGCCCCCACCCGTGGTAGTTCTGTGTGTCACAGCCCCCACCCGTGGTAGTTCTGTGTGTCACAGCCCCACCCGTGGTAGTTCTGTGTGTCACAGCCCCACCCGTGGTAGTTCTGTGTGTCACAGCCCTCACCCGTGGTAGTTCTGTGTGTTACAGCCCCACCCGTGGTAGTTGTGTGTGTCACAGCCCCCACCTGTGGTAGTTCTGTGTGTTACAGCCCCACCTGTGGTAGTCCTGTTACATCAACACTGGATAACTAGGACAGCTCTCATGACTTTTGTGAGGCTGGAACTACTGACCTACCCTTTCTCCTCTTTATCTTCCTCTCAGAGTCGGGAGCACTGGTCATTTCACCAGCAAAAACAGAAGAGCCAATCTACCCTCTGGTCCCCTATTCCCCACACCAGTAACCAGAATAGCCAGAAAGGAGGACATCAGACCCACCTCAGCCACCTCAGGGGCTGCGTGGATCAAGTGCCAGATGTATCCATTTAACTCCTCCCGCCGCCGCTCAGCCACAGCCTCTCCCCAGGAGCGGCCAATCACGAAGCGACTAGGGAAGCTGGGTGGGAGGTGGGCAGGTGTAACACAAGAGGGGAAAGATAGGAAAAAAATTAGGAGACAACAGGCTCTTATCAAATGTCATTTGCAGTTTCAGTCACCTGACTGACACTTTCCAATGGCTTCCCTTCCTGGAGACCATCACCCCAACCTTCGTTCCCTCTCAGCTCCCCAGGACTGTGCCAGCGACACACATGCTCAGCATCTCACACCAGACAAGAAAACCAAACTGTTTTGCGGAGTCCTATGGCTCCCTAGGAGTGCCTCAGGGGTTCAGAGCACCCTAATTTTTCAATTAGATTGTCTCCAACCAATGTAAAAATTCATTTAAAGAATAGTTTTACTCTTTAAAAAATCAGAAACTTTGAAACATAGTCACGTTCATTCAATCCTCCTGCCTTTGAACCAGTTTGCTTCCCTTCTGGCAGGTGGGCCCAAGCTTATTTTCAAGGCTGTAGTAAGACCTTTAAGGAGCTGTGGTGGTCCAGTGGTTAGTGCTTGGCTTCTAATCAAAAGGTCAGTGGTTGGAACCCACCAGCTGCTCCACGGGAGGAAGATGTAGCAGTCTGTTTCCTTAAAACTTACAGCCTTGGAAACCCTATGGGGCAGTTCAACTCTGTCCTATAGGGTCCCTATGAATCAGAATCAACTGAATGGGCAGTGGGTTTAGTAAGACCTCTTGAGGGTATCAGGAGATCTTGGCCACCAAGGGGAGCACTTCTCACCAAACTCATTACCAGGCCAAGTAAAGCAGCTAGAGCTCTGAAAGAGTGATTTCCATGCCCATGCAGTCCTGCCCACCCCCATTCCGTCTCCCTCCCCAGCACTTCTCTCTGCAGAGTAAAGGGGCACTACCTGGGCAAGAGGGCAGAAGGGAAGAGCAGTCGCAGCTTATTGTGTAATTCCTGGAACTCCTCAAACGTCCGCTGGATATAAATGGCCTCATGAGCATTCTCTCGCATCACCTTTACCACGTATATCTGCAAAGGCCCAGATTTAGGGTATTAACTATCCACCCCTCTGCACCCAAGAAGGGAGCAGGAAAGGGAGCAGTGTGTGTGGGAAGAGTTCATTTTCTAGAAGGAAGAAGACATCAGTGTCTCCAATGGAGATTAATGGTTTTTACAGCAGAAATCTGAAAGCAAAGTTTTCCAGTACACATTTCCTGTACATGTTCAGAGGGAAGTGCCATCCAGTTCAGCCCCCAGATTCTAGGTAGGCCACCTGAGCAAGTGACAGGGAAGTAGTCTGGGAGTGCTTCCAGGTAGGATGCTCAGACAACTCCAGTGCCCACTGCATGGGGTGTAAAGAAAGAGTCAGAGCTCCAATAAGCTGGGGTAAGTGGGGAGCAAGGGGGAGCAGGATTGGAGAAGACACTTACATAGCCCTTGCTGGGGTAGAAGACCTTCTCATGGCGGCAGAGAAAAACATCAATGATGCGGCCGGAGCTCTTGAGGGTCTGTGTCCGCGGGGCAAAAGAAAGGGTCAGCCGGTCGTCTGAGCCCGTGAACTTCATCTGAGCCAGGTTATGGATGAAGAAATTGAGCTTTGTGGCTACGCTGCCCAGGCTGGACTCAATCAACCTGTTGGTGCAAGAGGATGGGAAGAACAGGATGTAACCATGGACCCAAGTCCCCAAAGCCTTGACAGAGCTACCACAGATCAAATCCTTTTCATTATGAAATACCCTCATAGAGGGCAAGGCTGGCACACAATTATCTACATGGGATTTACCTGTGTAAATTCTGGGGTCTTATCTCTCCTCCAGGCCCACGGTAGGAAAGAATTTAGGGAACCACTGTGGGGTTGCCATGTAAATGTCTAAATATTGTTCTCAAACTGAATTCCAAGGTTGTTCAGTACTGTGCAATCTCACCAAGGACTATTTAATCTGCAGATTTCAGTTCAAAAGGAGAGGTTCTCTATAGGGAGTTCTACTCCTGTGAGTTGGAATCAACTTGATGACACACACCAACAACATAATCAGCCACACAAAACAAAACATAAAAGGAACAAAAAACAAGACAAACTAAAGGAGAGGTTCTATGTCAGACCCAATAGAGAAAATTTAGTTCTCTAAGTTCCAAAAAGAGTGCATAATAAAATGGAGACATCATCTACATGGACAAAATTATAGGCATTAGTACACAGAAACATCCTTGTCTTCATACTAAAAGTTTCAGTTCCTGAAAACTGTCAAATACAGAAAAAATTGAACCATAGTCTTCTATGTTTTGACGGGGTGGTGGGCCTGATCCTAGAGAGCTAAAAACTATTACAAAGTCCATATTATACTTTGTCCCTTAGACACAGTTTCTGGCTGGGATGTGGTAAGAATGCAAGTAAAAGTCAGATTGCAACACCTCTATATACAAAAGTTAGCACCAAAACGTACATGGGAAACTGAGGCAGAGAGAAGGAAAGTGATTTATCTAAGCCAGGAGCAAAGGTGGGAAAACAGATCCATGTTGTCAGCTCTTAGGCTGCCGTCTTAGCCTTTCTCACTCTCGAGTGACGCATTGAAAACTGATGACCAAAGACCAGTTGAGTTGTGAAACGACATCAAGAACTTCATCCATGAAGGAAGCAAAGGGTCATTAAAAAGACAAGAAGGAAAGAAAAGACCAAAATGGATGTCAGAAATGACTCTGAAACTTGCTCTTGAATGTCAAGTAGCTAAAGCAAAAAGAAGAAATGAAGTAAAAGAAAGGGTGGCTCAAGAAGACAAAGTATTATAATGACATGTGCAAAGAGCTAGAGATGGAAAACCAAAAGGGAAGAACACGCTCAGCATTTCTCAAGCTGAAAGAACTGAAGAAAAAATACAAGCCTCAACTTGCGATAGGGAAGGATTCTATGGTGAAAATATTAAACGATGCAGGAAGCATCAAAAGAAGATGGAAGAAATACACAGGGTCATCATACCAAAAAGAATTGGTCGATGTTCAACCATTTCAAGAGGTAGCATATGATCAGGAACCGATGGTACTGAAGGAAGAAGTCCAAGCTGCACTGAAGGCATTGGTGAAAAACAAGGCTCCCAGAATTGACAGAATATCAACTGAGATGTTTAAAAAACAGATCCAGTGCTGGAAGTGCTCTCTTGTCTATGCCAGAAGATTTGGAAGACATCTGCCTGGCCAACTGACTGGAAGAGATTCATATTTATGCCTATTCCCAAGAAAGGTGATCCGACCAAATGCAGAAATTACTGAACAATATGATTAATATCACACGCGAGTAAAATTTTGCTGAAGATCATTCAAAAAGTGGCTGCAGCAGTACATTGACAGGAAACTGCCAGAAATTCAGGCCAGATTCAGAAGAGGACATGGAACCAGGGATATCATTGCTGATGTCAGATGGATCCTGGCTGAAAGCAGAGAATACCAGAAAGATGTTTACCTGTGTTTTATTGACTATGCAAAGGCATTCAACTGTGTGGATCATAACAAACTATGGATAACATTGAAAAGAACGGGAATTCCAGAACACTTAATTGTGCTCATTCGGAACCTGTACATAGATCAAAATGCAGTTGTTCAAACAGAACATGGGGATACTGAGTGGTTTAAAGTCAGGAAAGGCGTGCATTGGGGTTACATCCTTTTGCTGTACCTGTTCTATCTGTATGCTGAGCAGATAATCCAAGAGGCTGGACTATATGGAGAAGAACGGGGCATCAGGATTGGAGGAAGACTCGTTGACAATCTGTTTTATGCAGTGACACAACCTTGCTTGCAGAAAGTGAAGAGGACTTGAAGCACTTACTGATGAAGATTAAAAACCACAACCTTCAGTATGGATTACACCTCAACATAAAGACAACAAAAATCCCCACAACTGGACCAATAAGCAACGTGACAAATGGAAAAAAGATTGAAGTTGTCAAGGATTTCATTTTACTTGGATCCACAATCAACAACCATGGAAACAGCAGTCAAGAAATCAAGAGACGCAAAAGACCTGTTTAAAGGGTTGAAAAGCAAAGATGTCACCTTGAAGACTAAGGTGCGCCTGACCCAAGCCATGGTATTTTCAACCATATCATATGCATGCAAAAGCTGGACAATGAATAAGGAAGACTGAAGAAGAATTGATGCCTCTGAATTGTGGTGTTAGGGAAGAATATTAAATATACCATGGATTGCCAGAAGAACGAACAAATCTGTGTTGGAAGAATTAAAACCAGAACACTCCTTAGAAGTAAGGATGGTAAGACTGGGTCTTACATACTTTGGACATGTTATCAGGAGGGATCAGTCCCTGGAGAAGGACATCATGCTTGGTATCATACAGAGTCAGTGAAAAAGCGGAAGACCCTCAACGAGATGGATTGACGCAGTGTCTGCAACAATGTGCTTAAGCGTAACAACGATGTAAGCATGGCGAAGGACCAGGCAGTGTTTCTGTTCTGTAGTACGTAGGGTCGCTAGGAGTGAGAGCCAACTCAATGGCACCTAACAATAACAACAGTCCTGTTCTACCAATCAGGCAGCCTGGAAATTACTCAGGGTAGGCAGTACTCTGCTTTGCACAGGGCATTACCTTGTGAAGTAGGTCGTGGCATTGGCCTCCGTGTCCTGAGGCCTCAGGGCATCATACACATACTTGAGGTCCTCCAGGTCTGAGAGCTCAGGGATCCCACAGGACAACATCTAGAAGGAGAGGAAAGAAGGAGAAATAGTATCTGTAATAACAAGGAATCCTTGCTTCTCCCCTACCACAAGGCAAGATTTTTTATAGCTAGGCTCCTTGACCATTCTAGAGGGTTGCAGTAGGCGGATGATGTGGGCAGTGGCTAGAGGACCATAGGGGTTGAGGGGATGGAGCAGGGTGTCCAACACTTGCACAGACACCACTGTCCACAGGTACCCTAGGTTCCTGCCCTTGTCTAGGGCAGGCAGGTACTCAGTTGGGGCTTGAAGAAGTGGACCTCCAGAAATCCTTTCAAGCAAGGCAGGGGAGTCTTACAGATGGCTCCAGATGGTAAGAAGGAGGGGTTCAGCCAAGGATGGAGCTCCTCACCAGGCCCAGAAGGTTGAGGAAGAGGTGGGTGTGCTTTCGGATGAGGTTGTAGGCTTGGCAGCAAAGGTCAACAAAGTCATGGAAGCGGCTGGAAGGTTTGTCACCCCCATTGATGACATATGCCATATCCGAGGTGAAGACAAAGGGGGCACGGTCCCTGGGCCAAGGGGAACATACAGATGGACGGTCAACAGGGAGGAGGATGGCTCCCTTGTGGACTGCGTTAGGGGATAGTTTCCCTCATCCCTCATATGAGCCTGGATAGACGGGGATCTCCCTAACTTTTTTCCTCTTTCTTCTACCTTAATCTTAAAAGGTCACCAGTCAGTGGCATCTCTAGGGGTGATGGGGGGTGCGGACCACACTGGATAACACCGTCAGAGGGGGTGACATCAAAATGATTGTCAATAAAATTTCTGTGCAATGTTTCACCAGAAATTTACTATGTTTTATAAAAATATCCCTGTAGTTATATCAGGTAGACACTTGAGACTATGTTGGCATCTCCTGCCTGGAGGGGAGATGAGAGGGTGGAGGGGGGTAGAAGCTGGCGAAATGGACATGAAAAGAGAGTGGAGGGAGAGAGCGGGCTGTCTCATTAGGGGGAGAGTAATTGGGAGTGTGTAGCAAGGTGTATATGGGTTTTTGTGTGAGAGACTGACTTGATTTGTAAACTTTCACCTAAAGCACAATAAAAATTATATATATATAAAAAAACTCTACAAGGGGGAAAAAAAATATATATATATCCCTGTAGTTATAACAAAAAAATTTTTTGTAAGCCCAGCTTACACGTATCAATACACCTACAAGCCTAAAACTCTATGCTAACTTACTTTTTGAATCTTCTAATGCTCTCCAGTAAGAGCTGTCATTGTTATCCAATTACAATGACACTTCAAATCATGTGATTTCATCTGCCTGCACTGCAAGTACGTGCTGTTGTTTTCATTGCTGCCAGTGTTTTTACAGTGACTGATTTTGTCAAAATTTCTGGTGTTCTAGCTACAACGTTGTGGTAATTAGCATGGGGGGGTGACATTATGAGTTATAGCACTGGGTGACACCAACCCTAGTGATGCCACTGCCAGCAGTAACAGATATTCCACTTATTTCACTGGTTCCCTGTCTGTGAGCAATCAATATTTTTTCCCGAATATCTAATCCTGCTCCCTTTTGCTGAAGTTTGGGCTCATTTTCCTTTGCTCAGCCTCAGGAGAGAGGGAGAACAGTTGGTCCCCATCTTCTTCTGCCCGGCCCTATCAGGACTTGGCCATGCTCAGAAGTCCAGTCATCATGGGCTGTTTTCCAGATCTGAACTATTTTCTGCTGACCTCCCTGGCTTATACTCTCTACCCACATACCCTGGACTCTGGAGACCACTTACCGTTTGATGTTGCCAAACATCTGGGCGTGGCCCAGGAAGCGGCCAAAATCAATGTGGAACATGTGGCCAGTGGTCTTCAGCATAATGTTGTCATTGTGTCGGTCACAGATGCCCAAGACGTAAGTGGCCACACAGCAGCCTGCACAGGAGTAGATGAAGTTCTCCACAGCCTGGGAGGAGTGAAGGCAGATAGGAGGAGAGGACACAACACTCACCTGGAGGGGCTCCAGGAGCCACAACCAAGCTGAGTTCAGCCTCTCTCTCCTGTGAGCTCCAAAAGCACCTGACATCTGCCTTTCCAGCCTTCATCACACAGTAACGTACACATTCACACATGTAGGAATGGCTACCATATCTTAACGTACACACTCACACGTGTAGGAATGGCTACCATATCTTAACGTACACACTCACACATGTAGGAATGGCTACCATATCTTAATATACACACTCACACGTGTAGGAATGGCTACCATATCTTATGCAGTATAAGGAGACAGAAGGCATATACATCTCCACCACTCTTTCTGAATTTCTTTTCCTTTGTCCTGCTTTCTTCCTAGGGAGACTGGTTGAAAAGAGTGGATTAATCCAGCAGCAATGACTTGACCAGCCCAGATTAAGGAGACAATACTAGATGGGAAGACTGAAGTGCACAGCATTCCCAACTGGTCATGGTGATCCTAACTCAAGCACTGTGACTGTACAAGATGAAAGTAATAATGGTAGTTGTTTGACATATGATAACTTTCTGTATTGTGGTAAATATACAGACAACGAAATGTGACATTTCAA
This sequence comes from Elephas maximus indicus, assembly GCF_024166365.1. Classification (NCBI taxonomy): domain Eukaryota; kingdom Metazoa; phylum Chordata; class Mammalia; order Proboscidea; family Elephantidae; genus Elephas; species Elephas maximus. The sequence continues at coordinate 13,693,003 of NC_064836.1, forward strand.
CAATTTTCACATGCTCAGTTCAGTGGCATTAATTAGGTTCATATTACTCAACCATGACCCTGTCATCCTTACTGATTCCAAAATTATACCTTTAACAGAAGCTCAGTGTCCCCTAGGCAGTGAGTCCTCCTTTCCTTCTCCCTCCTTCCCATCCCTAGTAACCACTAATAAATTTTTGTCTCTATACACTTGCCTATTGTAGATAGTTCATATAAGTGGGATGGTACAATTTGTCCTTTCGTGACTGACTTATTTCACTCAGCATAATGTTTTCAAGGTTTATGCATGTTGTAGTATGTATCAGAACTTTATTCCTCTTTATGGCTGAGTAATTTTCACAAATGGTAACTGTCTTAGTCATCTAGTGCTGCTATAACAGAAAGTGGATGGCTTTAACAAAGAAATTAATTTTCTTACAGTCTAGTAGGCTAGAAGTCCAAATTCAGGATGTCAGCTCCAAGGGAAGGTTTTCTCTCTCTCTGTCGGCTCTGGAGGAAAGTCCTCATCATCAGTCTTCCCCTGGACTAGGAGCCTCTTCGAGCAGGAACCCCAGGTCCAAAGGACACGCTCTGCTCCCAGTATAGCTTTCTTGGTGGTATGAGGTCCCCATGTCTCTTTGCCTGCTCCTCCCCCTTATATCTCAAAAGAGGTTGGCCTAAGACACTATCTAATCTTGTAGATCTCATCAATATAACTGCCACTAATCCATCTCATTACATCATAGTGATAGGATTTACAATACAAAGGGAAATCACTTCAAATGACAAAATGGTAGACAAACATACAATACTGGGAATCATGACCTAGCCAAGCTGACAGATATCTTTGGGGAACACAATCCAATCCATGACAGTAACTTACATGTGCTAATGTACTGCAGAAGGCATTTTACACTTGTTGGCTAAATCTACTCTCCAAACTTGATCAGATGGGTATTATAATTTCCATTTTACAGATGAAGGAACTGAAGTGCAGAGATTAAGTAATTTGATCAGGGTACACAGCCAGTCAGTCTTGGATCTGGGGTTTGAACCCAGGCTTGTTTGACTCCAGACCTTGTGCTGCTCCTCCTAGACAACGTTTGATGCAATCCCTCACACTGGTATAATACTTGATTGTTTCAAAGTGCTTTCATTGCACATAAACTGTGGAATAGCATTGAGAATCCAGAAATAAATCCATCCACCTCTGGGCAACAGATTGTTGACAAAGAGTCAAAGTCCATCAAATGGGGATGAACCAGTAAGAACCAGTCTCTTTAAAAAAATGGTACTGGCAAAATTGGAAATCCACATGCAGAAAAATGAAATGGGACCTATACTTCACACCATACACAAAAATCAACTCAAAATTCATCACAGACTTAAATGTTACAGCTAAAACTATAAAGCTCTTGGAAGAAAACGTAGGGACAAAACTAATTTAAAAAATAAAGTTATCAAACACAGCTATTACTGCACGAACAGAAGAAGTCAAATTAGATAACTGGGATCTCCTAAAAATTAAATACATATGCTTATCAAAAGACTGTCAAAAGAGTAAAAACAGAACCCACATACTGGGGAAAAAATCTTTGGGAATGACATATCTGACAAGGGTCAAATCTCAATAAAATATACAGAAAACTTGAACAACTCAACAACAAAAAGACAATCTAATTTAAAAATGGGCAAAGGACATGAACAGGTACTTCACCAAAGAGGACACTCGATTATCCAACAGACACATGAAAAGACGCTCGCGATCATTAGCCATTAAAAAACCATTAGAGAGATGTAAATCAAAACTACAATGAGATACCATCTTATTCCTGCAAAAAATGGCACTAAAAAAAAAAAACAAACAGAAAATAAATGCTGGCGAGACCATGCAGAGATTGGAACCCTTATCCACTGCGAGTAGGATTGTAAAATGATACAACCACTATGGAAAACAATATAGATTTCTCGAAAAACTAGAAATAGAACTATCTTATGATCCAGCAACCAATTAAAAACCAAAAAAACCAAACACACTGCGGTTGAGTCAATTCTGACTCATAGCGACCCTATAGGACAGAGTAGAACTGCCCCGTAGAGTTTCCAAGGAGCACCTGTGGATTTGAACTGCCAACCTCTTGGTTAGTAGCTGTAGCACTTAACCACTACGCCACCAGGGTTTCTGGTATATACCTTAGAGATCTAATATTAAAGACACAATCAGACATATGCACATCTATGTTCATTGTAGCACTATTCACAATAGCAAAAAGATGGAAACAACCTACATGCCCATCAACAGATGAATGGATAAACAAAATGTGGTACATACATACAATGGACCACTATGCAGCCATAAAGAATAATGATGAGTTCTCAAAATATAATGTGGATAAAACTGGAGGACATTATGCTGAGTGAAGCAAGTCAATCACAAAAGGACAAATACTGTATGATCTCACTAATATAAAAAGACAAGAACAGGTATACATACTGCAACCAGTGTTCCCTGGTGGTTACCAGGAATAGTTGGGAGGGGGGGAGACATCACTCTCTGGATAGTAGACACTTGTTATTTGGGGGGATGGGAAATATAACACCAAATGTGGGTGAAGTGTGCACAGCCTGACCAAGGAAAACGACGTCACTAAGAAGTATACAAGAAAAAAGTAGGTTTTTGGTAAATGCTAGGACATATACAACTGTGCAACAACAACTTAATAGGAGTGTGGACCCACATGCATGTCTGTATGCACACAAGAGTGTAGGTATGTACATATGTGCATATAGGTGGGCACATACAGATATATCTATATGCAGGTGTATACATATGTGAGTGTATACATCCATATATATTCATATATACAATAAACCACATAGGGAGCATAAACATGCATACTTATTAAACACTTCAAGGAACTGGTTTGTAGGGTCTGAAGGCTTAAGACCATAGCCTTATGGGGCAACTTAGTCAACTGGCAAATATAGTATGTAAAATTTAGTTTCTACATCCTAGTTGGATTAGTAGCATCTAGGGTTTTAAAAGCTTGCAAGCAGCCATCTAAGATACAACTATTGGCCTCTATGCACCTGCAGTAAAAGACATTGAAGGAAACCAAAGAGTCAGAGAAGAAGCCAGTCCACAGGACTAACAGTCTACACGAATCATGACTTCATCTACCCTGAGACCAGATGAAATAGATAGTGCCAAGATGGCAGAGTAGTCAGATGCTTCCAGTGATCCCTCTTACAACAAAGACCCGAAAAAACAAGCAAAACGATTATACTTATGACAAGCTAGGAGCTCTGAACATCAAAGGCAAAGTTAGAAAATGGACTGAGCAGCCGGGGGTGGGAGAGACGGTTCAGAAGCGGTGAGGAGTTGCCGGAACTGATTTGTCAGAAACCAGCGCCCCTCGGGCATGCTCCCCTGGAGCGACTGCAGCAGGGCTGGCAGTACGTTCTAGATGTGGTTTCCTCAGGGAGAAACATCCAGCCACACAGCCTACTCACACCTCTGGAACCAGAGAACAGTGCTCTCGGCAAAAGCTAAGTGCTTGTGTTTGTTTTACCGTGGCCCCAGCCCCAAGCCAATTTCTGTGGCTGTCAGTTTCCCTGGGCTTGAGATAGGTGCTGCTGAGTGTTCTGAGCCATTCTCCCAGCCTTGGAGAAGGAATAAATTCACAACTGGGGGAAAAGATAATCTGCCAGCTCCACTAAGCTGAGGAGCTCAGGACAGAAGTGGCTCCCGTCCAGGCATAGATGGTCCATGGACTTTGATAACTTATCACCCCTGCAGGGACCTGTGCGGGTCCATTCCAGAAGAATAGGCCCTTGTTGGCAGACTGCAACTGTTTCAGCTCTGTGGTGGAGAGGTGGGTTTTTGACGTTTGACACCACTTTGCTTATTAAACATGGTCCTCGCCTACCCACATCAGGGGCCTAAGGACTGGTGGCTCTACCCATGTCACCTAGGCACCTGTGACAGGGGTCCAAGGACAAGTGGTACCTCCCAGTCCTTACAACCAAAAGCACCGGGTGCCCATGATCCAGCTGCAGAACCCACCTACCTGTGTGCTCTAGGGAACAGGGATGCGCTTTGCTCACAGACACTCAGGGGACAGTTGTCAGCCCCTTGCCTTGTTCAGAGCGTGACCCCCTGCTGCAGCCAGATACCTGTGCCTACACCAATTACCCCTGCCCCTCTAAGACTGTAGGACAGAGCCTGTACCATGCACTTGATGATCAACTCCCTGGACACCTGAGCTGAATGCATACAAGAAAAGTAAATGGACTCCCAGGCTCATATACCTGGTAACAGCTCTAGTCATCTGGTGATAGGACGCTGGAGCTTCAAAGGTGCAAATAATCCAGCTAGTTCTCTCAAGCAGCCTACTTGGGCATATTAAAACAAAACAAAGCAAGAAGCTAGGATACAGTAAGCAAACAAAATAAATTAATACAATAACTTATAGATGGATCGGAGACAACGGTCAGTTTCAAATCACGTAAAGAAGAAGACCATAATCACTTCAATAAGCTCTCAAAACAAAGAATCAAGGAACCTTCCGGATGAAGGTGTAACCCTGGAATTACCAGATGTAGAATACAAAAGATTAATATACAGAACTCTTTGAGACATTAGAAATGAGATCAGGCAAAACGCAGAACAAGCAAAGGAACACACAGATAAAGCAGTTGAAGAAATTAAAAAGGTTATTCAAGAACATAATGAAAAATTTAATAGGCTGCAAGAATCCACAGAGAGACAGCAATCAGAAATTCAGGAGATTAACTATAAAACTACAGAATTAGACAACTCAATAGAAAGTCAGAGGAGCATAATTAAGCAAGTGGAAGGCAGAATTGGTGAGGCTGAAGATAAAACACTTGGCACCAATATATTCAAAGAAAAATCAGATAAAAGAATTAAAAAAAAAAAATGAAGAAACCCTAAGACTCGTGTGGGACTCTATCAAGAGAAATAACCTACGAGTGATTGGAGTACAAGAACAGGGAGGATAACAGAAAATACAGAGAGAATTGTTGAAGATTTGTTGGCAGAAAACTTCCCTGATACTGCAAAAGATGAGAAGATATCTATCCAAGATACTCATCAAACTCCACATAAGGTAGATCTAAAAAGAAAGTCACCGAGACATATTATAATCAAACATGCCAAAATGAAAGATAAAAAGAGATTTTAAGAGCAGCTAGGGATAAACGAAGTCACCTACAAAGGAGAGTCAATAAGAATAAGCTCGGACTATTCGGCCAAAACCATGCAGGCAAGAAGGCAATGAGATGACTTATATAAAGCACCGAAGGAAAAAAATTGCCAGCCAAGAATCATATATCCAGCAAAACTGTCTCTCAAATATGAAGGTGAAATTAGGACATTTCCAGATAAACAGAAGTTTAGGGAATTAGTAAAAACCAAACCAAAACTACAAGAAATACTAAAGGGAGTGTTCTCTGGTTAGAAAATCCATAATATCAGATACCAACCCAAGACTAGATCACAGGACAGAGCAACCAGATGTCAACCCAGATAGGGAAATCACAAAAATAAACCAAGATTTAAAAAGTGCTCAAAAGAGGGAAACAGCAATGTCATTATGTAAAAGATGACAACATTAAAACAATAAAGAGGGACTAAAAAATGTAGTCATAGATCTTTCATATGCAGAGGAAGTCAAGGAGATATAAAGAAATAAACGTTAGGTTTAAACTTAGAAAAATGGGGTAAATATTAAGGTAACCATAAAGGAGACTAACAATCCTACTCATCAAAATAAAATACAAAAAAAAAAAGACTCAGCAAAAACAAAATCAACAACAATGAATACGAGGAAAAGACAGTATATAAAAATAAACTACTCAGCACAAAAAAATTAAGTGGGAGAAATAGATGGTGAGTTATTACCACTACCATCCATTCTGATCATGGCCACAATAGATGGATCCTAATAAAATAGAAATAAAATGTGGACAGGACTCCAGTTGTTTAAATGTCCAGACTTACTGGACCAGTTGAGAATGGAAGACTCCCCGAGACTATTGCCCTGAGATAATTCTTTAAACCTTGCACCAAAACTATTGCATAAGGCCATCTTTTAGCTACATAACTGGCTCATAAAATAAACAATATCACCCATCAGTACTGTGCTGGCTAAAAAGATCATTTATATGAAGCCAAATGGTCAACATTTACTGTAAAGCAAAGACCAGAAAGCAAGGGGACAGGACGATCAGATTACTGGAAATGGAACAACCAGAACAGAAGTAATAAGAAAATTGACACACTGTATAAAATATAACCAATGTCACTGAACAAATTATGTATAAACTGTTAAATGGGAACTTAATTTGCTGTGTAAACTTTCAGTGAAAACACAATAAAATACTATTAAAAAAAAAGATGCTTTCATTGATGCCATTTTTCATCACAACTGGGAAGTAGGCATGGTTCATTCATTAATTCCCTCAACAAACATTTATTGACCCTGCTCAGAATTCTCCTGCCCTTCCTCTTGCCCCAAATAAAACTGCCATTCCCAGAGTTCTTGACACCAGCTAACTGCTAACTAAAGTCACCTCACTCCAAAGAAGTGCTGAGGCAGTGTTAATCAGACAACTCTAGTTGGTAAAATGTGTTAGAGATATTTTTGAGTTTAAAATAGGGGAAGAGGAATCCACCTTAATCTGTCCAGGAATCAGCACTGCAATGCACTTTGTGAGGTTTTCAGAATTCTCAAGGACTCAAGAAAGTCTCATCAGCAGCTGGCAACAGTTGTCATAGCCAACAAGAAATGTACAAAATTGAGAATGAGAGAAAGCTTCCCAGATGTAGAACATCCATCCTCTCTCCCTCCACAAATTTTTTTCAAGGACCCTCCTTGAATCCCACACTGTTCCCAGACCTTCCCAGCTCAGACTGACTCCTGCTCCTCCTCTGAGCCCTACAGATCCACCGCCACCACCATTCACTTGGTGCTTCATCTACACTTCCCCAGGGTTTGTTAGCCACCATGGAGTTGGACCCCAACTCATGGTGACTCCATGCACAATGGAACAAAATGCTGCTGGATCCTGCACCATCCCCATGAGTTGCAGATCAGATCACTGTGAGTCATAGGCTTCCACTGGCTGATTTCTGTAAGTACATTGCCAGGCGTTCCTTCTTAGTCTGTCTTTGTCTAAAGCTCTGTTGATACCTGTTCAGCATCACAGCAACACGCAAGCCTCCACTGACAGACGGGTGGTGGCTGTACATGGGGTACATTGGCTGGGAATCAATCCTGGGTCTCTTGCATGGAGGGTGAGAATTCTGCCATTGAACCATCACCTACCCCCATTCTCCAGGGGTCAGGGGTCTTATATCCCAAGTAATTATAAGCCCCCCTGAGGGCTTCTAGGCTGTTCCAGAAGCCCTATTCTAAAACCAGCCACACACAGAAGCCCTCCTCTGCCCCCCACCCCACTACTTGTCATATTACGACTGGATGATCAAACCACAGGAAACCAAGAATGGAAAGTCTATAAAGATATCACAGAATTCTGGAAGAAAAAGGTGATTTCTATGAAAGGGAAATACATATATGAATGAAGAGAAACTGCTTAACAAGTAATACAGACCATCAACTCCCAGGCCTGACCTTCACCTCTGTTAGCTGGTTTTCCTCTCACAGATATCCTTTCTTCCTTAAATGCATCCAGTCTTGGCTCACAAAACAGCTGTATGCCTGTGGGAAAATTACTCAGCACTTATCACCTGACTAAGTTACACCAGAGGCTAGCTTTTTACTGGCAAGAAGTCTCATCACATAAAGGGATGCCCTCCTGATCTAGGGGCTTCGCTTGTAGGATGGAAGAGAACCTCTCTGATGAGTAGCTGGACAAAAGAAAGACATCTCTAGTTCTTTCCTCCTGGAAGTCACCACAGGGAACCAGCACATTTTGCCAGTGGAAGAAAGTACCTTTCAGAGACCACCATTAAACATCTGTAGGCTGTTAGAGGTGGAAGAGCCTTAGCAACTGCTCAGTCCCCTCACCTTATAGACAAGGGAGCTGAAACTCAAAGAAGTTAATTGATTTGCCCAAAAATCATGGCAGGCAGGTAATGAGATGATTTTAACTCAACTCTTTCAACTATACTATGCGTGTTTTCACCTGATGAGATTGTTGTGGGGGTTTTCCTTAGGCCCAGGTAGGCAAATATAGCCCGACTCCACAAAAAGCCCCTCTACTCTTGGAGAGAAATAATATCGATTCTTCCCCCAGCCCCCACGTATTATTTACCTTCCACATGTTTTTCAGGCGTTAAACACCCGCCACACAGCAACACTGTACCAGGTGTTAGAACTGTGATTACTTCCTACCGGTGTAACGAGTGTCATAGTAAACATGATAAATGTATGTAATAAGAACACACACAGAGAAACTAACTCTACCCTCGGTATCAATGAAGGGAGTAGGTTTCAAGGGATGGGCAAGGGAGAGATGGCGTTCCAGGCAAAGGGAACACTGCCTAATGCTATCGAGGAAAAGGCAAGCGACGCCCTGAGCCAGAGCATAAGATGGGAAAGCGCAGTGGATGAGACTGCAGAGGTAGACAGGCTGGATTATAAAAGGCTGTGCATGCAAGGCTAAGGAGGCTGGACTTATCTTAAGGACATAGGGAGCCACTGATGAACTTAGAGCAAAGGATTGACATGGGCAGGCTTGCACTTCATAAAAAAACAAAAACTCAGGAAACCAAGCAGAGGATGCAGTGGAAGGAGGAGAGGCCATTCCAGTGGTTTAGTGGACAGACAGCGAATAGCTGAACTAAAGCATTTGTAAGGAAACAGAAAGAAGAGGACGGAGTTGGGAGGTATTAGGGGAGAAGAAAGAACAGGGCGTGGTACTGCAGGAGCTGAGGCAGAAGGAAAGATCAAGGAAAGTCACGGGTCTGTGGCTTGGGTGACTGGACAGCAACATGCCATTTAATGATACGAAACACACAAAAAGCAGGTTTTAAGAGGTGAAGGCGAGACAGGAAATTTGGTTTTGCCTATACCAGCTTGAGGCGTTGGTGAAACACGAATGGGTATGTGTGAGAAGCAGATGGCTAAAGAGTATACATTTGAAGGGAGGGAAGAGGGCCAGAGCAAGGGCTTTGGAAGCCATCAGCATATGGGTGGTAGTTAAAGTAATAAGAGAGGTTGGGCTGACACAAAAAGAATGCAGAGAGAGCACACAGCAGGCTAGGAATTAAACCCTGGGGAATGCAAACATTTAAGACCATTTAAGATCATCTAATTACATGTTCGGAGTCCTGGTGGCGCAGTGGTTAAGAGCTTGGCTGCTAACCAAAAGGTCAGCAGTTCGAATTCACTGGCTACTCCTTGGAAACCCTATGAGGCAGTTCTACCCTGTCCTATAGGGTCACTGTAAGTCAGAGTCAACTTGACGGCAATGGGTTTGGTTTGTTTTAATTACATGTTCACTAAACAACATTCTAATCATAATTTGGCTTCCTGTGTAGGTTTTTCCTCAGGGATAAAATGCACTGATCAATTCAAAATTAGGTCGAGTCTGACTCGTAACGACTGTATAGGACAGCGTAGAACTACTCCAAGGAGCTTCCAAGGAGCGCCTGGTGGATTCAAACTGCCAGCCTTGTGGTTAGCAGCTGGAGCTCTTAACCACTACACCACCAGGGTATCTTACCTATCTATATGGGATCAAATGGACAACAGCAACTCAAAGATTGGATAGGAACCTTAGGGGGCCCTGAGTTTATGTTGATAGGGGAGGAACAACTCAGAAAAGGGGGGTAAGAGTGGTTAAACAACTCGAAGAATGTAATCAATGTCACCAAATGGTACATGTAGAAATTGTTGAACTGGTATATGTTTTGTTGTGTACGTTCTCAATGACAAAAATAAATAAAATTTAAACACTGAAATGTATATATATATGTATATATATATATATACATATATATATATATATATAGTATCTGGATCCCCTTGGAAGTTAAATTTATATAAATTAGCATCCTGGCTCATAGTCAGTCTCTTATGAGTTTGGTTATTGTGACTTGTTCCCTCCTTCCCTACATCTAATCATCCCAAGGACTAGCCCTGTGAAGCTGTGAACCGGCGCTGGACCATAGTAGGCCACAAAGTCCTACCACCTAGTGAAGTCCCGCCTTAGGAACAAGCCAGGCCCCTTTCTATTACCTCTGTCTCATATTGAACCCCAATCCTAGAGCGAGTTACAGCCCTGCCACAAACCAGCTCCATAATGAGGAACAACTAAGTGACTCTTAGTTCACATCTATAAAAAGGCGGATTGGACTGAAATGGTCTCCAACATCTCTCCCAATAAACTCTTATTCTATAGGTACCACTGAGCCCCTCTGAGAGCACAGGAGGAATTAGATGGAGGCACGATTAGGAGGGGTTCTCAAAAATTGGCCCCCCTTCTCCAAAACTCTATTTGCCAGGAAGGAAGCACAAACTTGGCTGGTAACCAAAAGGTTGGCATGGTTGGAACCCACCCAGCAGCACCGAGGAAGAAATGGGCCTGGTGATCTGCTTCCGTAAAGATCACAGCCAAGAAAACCCTATGGAGCAGTTCTACTCTGTAACACCTGGTGTGTCCTAAGTCTCAAATCCATGACAAAAACTAAGTCAAGAACAAAACTGGATCTGCCAGGGGGATTTGATTTTTTGCTAATGAGGCTGTGTCAACACAGGGTGTGTACTGGCCCTAATCACTTCTGAGATATAAAAACAGCAGGTTAGATGCAGAAGGAAGCAAAAACTACAAGACAGATACAAAGTGAAGACTGCCAGGAAACTGAGGAATTCTGGGGCTACAAAAGCTGAAGGAGACAAGGACCTTCCCCCAGAGCCTACAGAGAGTTTTCCCCTAGAGCGTGTACCCTGGGTATGGACTTCTAGCCTCCGAACCATGAGAAAATAAACTGCTGTTCTTTAAAGTCACCCACTTGTGGTCTATGTTATAGCAACCAGGAAAGTAAGACGACAGCCAAGCGCCAGTCAGGCACGCACACCGCAGCCCCTGGGTCTACCTTCTCGTATTCGTCACCAGGGTTGTGCTTCTGCAGCCAGTCAGCCAGGGGCCGGTCCTTGAAGGAGCCCGTCACCCCGTGCTCCACCTGGATCTTGCGTAGGGTCTCGGCATTGGGGATCATCTCCACCATCCCTGAGAGAGGAGGAATCAGGGTCACCCTCCAGAGCGGAGTGAGGGGCGCTGTGGGGAGTGGACTGTGAGGGCTTTGTGGGGTGCTCCCCTATAAGTCAGGCTCAAGGGCAGAGGGACTAAGCCTGATAATACGGGCACGAAACCGGGGGCAAGGATAACGGTGGAAAGGAGGGTCATTCCCCAAGTCTCATATGCCACCCTGTGACTTGCTGCTTTCCCAGCTCATACCTACTGCTCTTTTACATTCTCAAATGTTATACTGGAAAATTCCAAATATACATAAGAACAGAGGAAACAGTACCATAAATTCACATACAGCCATTACCCACCTTCAAAAGTTAACACTTTGCTAATTTTGTTTCCCCTAGTTCACTCGTCCAGCCCTGCTTTTTTTTTTTTTTTCTCTTTCCTGGCTGGAGTATTTTAAAGCAAATTCCAGACATGTTATTTCACTCATAAATACTTCAAGTATATAACTAACGCAGACATACCACCATGCCATCGTCATATCCCAAAACTTAGCATGCATTCCTACATATGATCTAATACCCAATCCACATTCAGATTTTCCTAATTGTCTCAAAAATGTCTTTTTTTTAAGTCTGAATCAGGAACCAAGCAAAGTCTATACAATAGGTTTGGTTCTTATGTCTCCACGTCTGTTTTATTTTATGTCTCTCTCCCTTCCTTCTTTTTTTATGCCATTTCACGGCCTCTAATGAAACAATCTTCTCCTTTTCATCTTCCCAGAGACATTTAGAGTTCGTGCTGGGGAACTGGGGAACGAGCAGAGGGCAGTAAACAAAGGGCCCACCCCTCCCTCCCACCTGCGTCTTCACCCCCTTCTCCCGACTGACCTCTGCCCCGGCCGGTGGAGAAGCAGCGGAATATGACCATGCGCATGTCTAGCCCCTCCTGGACCCAGATCTTGCTCATGATGCGGATCATCTGAAGGGTTAGCATGTCTTGGCGAAGGTCGTCCCCGCACTGGAGGGAGGAAGAGCATGGCCTCAGGGCCGGATGTGCCAGAGCTGGTCTCCATCACCTCCCCACCCCCCGGCTCCCAGGTGGGCCCAAAGGACAGTGACAGGGAGGGATGGCCCTGTCCTCCCACCTGCACCTCTGACCTGCTCACTCAGCTAACACAGGCTCAAGAAGCCTTCACGCTGTGCCCAGGCGGTGTCCCATCCTCCCTCCACTCCACACACCACTTGAACTGGATTCAGGCTCCCTTCAAAGGAGCCCTGGTGGTGCAGCGGTGAAATCGCTTAGCTGCTAACCAAGAGGTCAGCGGTTCAAGCTCACCAGCTGCTCCAGAGAAGAAAGATGTGGCTGTCTGCTTCCGTAAAGACAACAGCCTTGGCAACCCTGTGGGGCAGTTCTATCCTGTCCAAGCCTTGGCAACCCTGTGGGGCAGTTCTATCCTGTCCAATAGGGTCACACTATGAGTCGGAATCAACTTGACAGCAATGAGTTTTTAACAGATCCTCTTCCTCCCTGACCATCAGCCCCCACCCCCACCCTGTCCCCCTGGTTTGGAATTTACACACAGCAAATATATACTTTAAGCTACTAAATCATTTTGTCTCCTCCACTAGATTACATGCTCCAAGACTATCATTTACTTCTCAGAATCGTGGATGTGCTGGAGTCAGAAGGGAGCTTAGGGTTTACCTAGTCCAACCTACACCTGATATATGAATTTCCTCTTTAACATCCCTGCCACATGGTCATTCAGCCTCTGCTTGATTACTCCCAGGGACAAGCAGATCACCACCTTACCCATTCCACTGTTGGACAGCTCCGACTCCTAGAAAGGGCTTCTGCAAAATGGGCTGTCAGTTACCTCGCTATGCTTCCCAACACTCTGTCCCTAGCCCTGGGGACTGCCCAGAATTAGACTATTTCCTTTTTCACCTGACAGTCTTTCACGGATCAGAAAGGCAGCATGGAATAGTGGGGAGAAAATGGCCCGGGGCTGCTTCTGCCACCCCCGTGCTTCCTCTACCCTCTTCTGCCCCACCTTGGTCCCACCATCCTGAGCAAAGGACTCTCACCTTGAAGATGACACGGATATTCTCACCCAGCGGGTCCATGTTTTGGAAGGACAGCTTGAGGGGGACGGCATTGGAGTTGAAGTAGGAACAGTCCTGCCATGGCAAAGAGGGCAGCGAAGCGGGTGAGGGAGGAAAAGGGATCAAGGTGCAGTCTGCCTTTCTATGGCTGGTCCACCAGGACCCGCTCATTATCTCCTCCAGATTTCTCAGCACCCGTCATCCAGGTTCAGTTTGTTAGGACCTCAACTCCGGCCTCTGATCTCTCACCCCTTCAGGGCATTCTGCACCCAACTTCCCATTGGGTGACTTCTGTGTGTCACATACCGTCCCTAGGCTTCAGTTTACTCCTCTGTAAAATGGCCTCACAGTAATACCGACTACATGGAGCTGCAGGGATAAAGCCCAGAGGACAGTGCCAGGCACAGAGACAGTGTTCCATAAGTGTGAAATGACAGCTGCCATTATCATCACCTTCCCTGACTACATCTCCAACATCATCAGGGAGGGACACCCAGCCTCCAACCCAAGTCCTCCACCCTGCACAGCTGGTGGGCAAAAGTCCACACATGTTGGGAGGAGGAGAAGGCCACAAATACGCCTTTCTTCCTCGTACCTCTCAATGACTAAGCAAGTCAGTGACAACCACACTCTGCAGACCCTCCGTACTCTGAGAGTCCCAGACCTACTGGTCACTCACCCTGGACACGATGCCCTTGACCAGCAGACTGGGACTGAGCGGCAGGCGGCATGAGCCGTTGAGAGCAAAGAACTGCTTCACGTCTTCCAGGCCAGTGCGGAGGATCCCCTGAGAGGGAGGGGAGAAGGGGAGTGGGAGCTGAGGTGAGGGGCTATCAGCTCCACTCAGAGCCAGGTGTCCTCCAGGAGTGGGTGCCCAGAGGTGGCTGCATGAAAACCACCCCCTGAGGAGGATGGGCCACCTTCAAGAGGGCCCTGAAGAAGGAAAACCACCCGACTCATCCCCCAGCCTGGGACAGTACAGGGGCAGCAAGCCCAAGGACCTGTGGAGGCCAGGCACATAACAGAACAGCGTGGAACAGGCCATCATGAAGGCAGGCAGGCCACTTCTCAAGGGGGAGCTGTTATTCAGGCTGTTGCCAGGGAAGCCAACAATCTAAACTTTATTATGGAATTTCACAGGTTTTAAATGTTGGCAACCAGGAACGCTGCTGGCCCAAGAAAGTACCTTTGTGCAAACAGATAAAGGTGCTGTCTGTGGGTGGCTGCAGTCCTGAGCCATGGCTCACAGCCTAGTGAACCACGTATGGCTGGATTTCAGCCCTCACTTGCTCCCTCTGGTTGGGGGCTCTTGGGCAGTGAGCAACTTACACAACTGTGCTCAGCCTTGACAACAAACAAAACTGCTACCCTGCTGGTCAGGATGCCTGAGAGGTTAATGACCTGAGCGGCCGCAGAAGCTTGGGGCTGGAAACGGGCAGAGGCAGCCTCTCCCGGCTCACCTGCCGTGCCGACGGGGCGGCCTCCCGGACCTGCTGGGCCAGCTTGGCCAGGGTGTTGACGAGCCAGCACTGGCGGTTAAACTCCTCTCGCAGCCCCTTCCCGCAGCAGCACAACAGGGCCGCCAGCAGATACTGGTAGCGGATGCTGAACTGAGAGTCCTTGAGGCCGTCCTTCAGCAACCTACAAGGCAGAGGGGAGTGTGAAGCCTGGACAGTCTAGGGATCACAGGCAAGGGCGGGGATGAGGGGGCCAAACCCAAGTCTAAAACCCACCCAAATTTGGGAGGGAAAATTTATTAAGCATTTGGCTCCTAACTGAAAGGGTGGAAGTTCAAACCCACCCAGTGGCTGCGGGAGAAAGACCTGGCGATCTGCTCACATAAGGGATTGGCCTGGACCATAAGACAGACAGTGATGCTTGTGAGCAGTGAACTTTGTGGCTCAAGTAGCCGCATGAGACTGTGCGGGTGACTCCTGTCTGGTGGCGAGGTGAGAAGGAAGAGGCGGACAGGAGCTGGCTGAATGGACACGGGGAATACAGGGTGGACAGGAGGAACGGCTATCTCATTACGGGGAGGGCAGCTGGGAGTGCACAGCGGGGTGTGTATGGCTTTTTGTACGAGAGACTGACTTGATTTGTAAACTTTCACCTAAAGCACAATAAATAAATTAAAAAAAAAGTATATGAAATTAAAAAAAAAAAAGGCCAATAAAGATTTTGTGAAAGAAAAAAAAAAAGATTACAGCCAAGAAAACCCTATGGGGCACTTCTACTCTGTCGCATGGGGTTGCTGTGAGTTGGAATCGATCTAACGGCACCCAACAACAACATCACGCAGACCCTATACAGGCGTGTTTTATCTGTCCCCACAACTAAGTCTGTGTCCACTCAGTCTTTGAGCAGAGGGAGCTCAAAGCATGCCTATGCTTAGTTCCCCTGTGTATTTCTGCCACAGGTGGGTACAGGGAAGGGCAGAGATGACCCTCACTGTACTGCAGTGGGGTGAACTGAGAGCCGCCTGAGGACAAGATGCCAGCTTAAGGCCACAGGGTACGTCAGCAGCATTCTGGAGCCCTGACGACTCAGCCCCTCACCCTTGCAGGCCTTGGAGTGAAACACTCCGGCGTGTAGGCCACACATCTCCCCCTACCCTTCCGCACACAGCTTTACCAGAAGAAGTAGTGAGTCACTCTCAAGTCAGAGACTGCTCGCTTCAGGAGGAAGCGCACCAAGGGACTGTCCAGGTAGCACTCATACTTGAGGGCCTGCATAGGAGGAAGGGAGGATGGACGCATGAGGCTTTGTTAACTGCCCCCACCTACACCTACTGCTGGCCCACTGGGGACCCCGGGTTCTCAGGGGGCAGAGTGCAGCCTGACTTGGGGTCTTGGGGTTGGACCATTAGAACTGGAGGGCAGGCTAGTCTACCCACCTGTACCAGCTGGGGCAAGTAGTCTAGCAGCTCGGCGTCCGAGAGCGAGCTGATCCACTGGACAGCCATGCGCCGCACCTCTTGGTCTGGGAAGCTGCAAAACAGAGCCCAGGCCCTGACACCCAGCCACAGGCTCTGAGGCACAGCCAAACCCCCTCACCGCCTACGCTTCAGAGGGTGGACAGGCATAGATGGAGGAAAGGCAACGTTCCTTGGGGTTCACCAAAGCCACTAGAAGGGTCCTTAGCACCTTCTCCGGAATGATCCCACCCCATGGTCAGAGTCCACCTCAGGCCACAGAGGCACAGGTGGGTGACCACTCTCATTCCTTGTGTGATGTAGAGAAAATGGGGTAAAGTCCTCAGCCCCAGCCCTATTCCCACAGATCTCTTCCTTGAGTCCCACTGTGCCAGAAATTCCTATCGTCAAAGAACTTTCACGTGGGTTACAGCATTATCGTGTCTCGGTACCATCCTGAGATGCAAATCTCCCAGGCAAATAACAGAACAGTGGAATTTTGCACAGGCCAGTACACCTTGGCCGAATTACTCTGGTAAGAGGTTAGCAAGGCCATTGCCTAAAAAGTCCCGAAGGTAGGACACGTGGATTGAGTCGATGCTGATAACTGAGAGTAGGGAGAAATCAGCCAGGAATACTAGGATGCAGGGATCTGAGCCTGGGAGCCTCATGTCGCCAGACAGCCCTTCAGGGGAAGGAGGGAAAGACAGGACTGGTAAGGTGTTAGCTAAGTGATAGGGTTTGGGTTACACAGGTGTATGCATTTGTCAAAACTCAGCAAATGTACACTTAATGTTTGGGCATTTTCTTGTCTATAAATGTTACCTCAAAAGGGAAAAACCATAAACACTGAGCTGCAGTTAATGATACGCATGCTAAAATATTTAGGAGGGAATTTAATGATGTTTGCCAGTTTACTTCCAAATGCATAAAAATAAATAAGATGGATGGATGGGTGGAGAGCAGAGTGGATAGACAGACAGTACAAGGTTAGCAATAAAGCTAGGTGATGGGTATAAATTCTGTACAATTCTTTCAATTTTGTTGGATTTGACACGTTTGCAACGTAATGTTGGATGAAAAATTGAGACAAAGTAAAAGGAAATGTGGAAAAGCCCTGGAGACACAGGCACACGTCACTACCTTCCCCAGGGCCAGCTCAGGTCAGTGGTGGGCAGTGCCAAGCACTGGCTTCTGGAAGGGCACGTGGTCAGGAAAGGTGGGCATCACACTCACATGGCATGCAGGAGCCCCAGGGCATCCTGGTGGTTCATGTGGGTCCACTGCTTCAACAGCACATAGATGTCAGGAAGGCACGCCCACTCCCAGCTGGGGGCGCTGGCAAGCACCAGGGGCAGCGAGCTCACCTCCGAGTGGCAATAATAACGCTTTTCCCACAGGCGCTTCTTGTCAGCATCAGTGAGCCTGGGGACGGGGGCGGGCGGTGGGAGAGGGCACAGTATTACTCCAAGGGGATGCTACACACGCCCCAATGTAGTGGTTCCCCAACTTTGCTGCACCTGAGCATTACCTGGGGAACTTCATAAAAACCCCATGCCTAGAATGTAAAAACGGTGCAGCCACTGTGGAAAACAGTCTGGCAGTTCCTCAAAAAGTTGAACACAGAACTACCATATGACCCAGCAATCCCAGTCCTAGGTCTACACGCAGAAGAACTGAAGGCAGAAACTCAAACGGAAGCCCGTACACCAACGTTCACTGCAGCACTTTTCACAGTAGCCAAGAGGTGGAAATAACCAAAAAGTCACACCCAGGAAGTGTTAAATCAGAATGTCTGGGAATGGGAGCCAGGCATCAGTAGTTTTCAAAGACCAGACCCTCAGGTGATCTGAGTGTGGAGCCAAGTTTGGGGATCAGGGCCAAATCTCCCCTTTGATCCTAACTCAGGGGCATCTCAGACTGAGGCAGAACGCACAGGCCAAGGGCACCAAACTTGCCACCTCTCCCAAAGGTGTCCCAGGGCACCACTCCCAAGCTGAGCCACCAGAGGGCAGTGGTTCCCACATGTCAGGGTCTGGGTAGCTGAGAGGCCTCCTGGGGCCTCCAGGAACCAGCTGGCAGTTTAATAGAACCTGCAGCTAATCGGGCCTTGCCGGAGATCAGGTGTCTAATGGGAGAAGGGAGCAGAGGGGATAATGAAGTGAGGGGTCAGTAGAGGAATGGGGCCAGGAGAGGGCTGCAGCTGCTCTGGCTGCCCTTGGTGGAACATGAGGGAGAGATGAGCCCCTTCTCTCTTATGTCTCCCCACCCAACACATGCACAGGCCACGCGCCAGGCAGAGAGGTATGTAGACAGAGCTAGGAGCCTGGAGCCCAGATCCCAACAGCTCCTCCAGCTCTCTTTTCCCACCCAGCCTTCTCCATTCCTAGCGGGAGAAGCCGGAGGATAAGATCAGCCTGGATGCGCTTACCCCTGAGAGCTGCCAGCTTGCTTTGACACCTGATCCTTTTTGGAAAGTGACAGGGCCAGAGTGCTGCAAAGGCTGTGGGTGTGGAAGGGGCAGGAGGTGGGGGCAGGGTGCTGAGGGCAGTAGCCAGCTGCCCCAGAGGACAGCAAGTAAGACAGCATATCTGGGGTATAGGACAAAACTCTGGTCCTCTCGGGACAAAATCTGGACCAATAGTTCAGCGTGGGGATGGGCACTCCCAGATCTAATTTCCACTTCATTTTTCCTAGTATCAGCTCATGGAAAAGGGCATGGGGGCTGGCCTCCACACAGACCTCTCTCCACCACTTCCTACCTAGGTGACAAGGCCCACCCCATCCTACCTCCCAAAGCAAGAGGGCAGGGACTTGGTGTGGGGAGCTAAGGGAATGTCAGATAGAAAGTAACAGACTTGGTGGGGGACCTGAGCCATGCATGGGGGATGCCCTGGGCCTCACCAGTACAGGGACTCCTTCTGCATGATGTCTTTAAGCTTGCCTTGGTCTTCCTCCCGGAGGCTGCCAAACTCATAGCGGGGGCTGAACTTGTCTCCAGGAGGGCTGGTGAACTTGGTGTCAAAGGCTGAGGTGGGGAAGTCAATCTGGTGGAGGGGGATCAGAGAAGTGGAGAAATGAGAACAGCCAGTGTGAATGGGGGCAGCCACCCATCAGGATCTCTAGCTTCTCTCTCACCCCAGAGTTCCTGCCTTTCTCCCTTCTTCCCTTCTCTCAGGTCCTTTGTCTATAAAATAACACAGTTGGACTTGGTGATCTCTAGAGTCTCTTTCTACTGTAACTTTTTCAGCAAGAAATGGGAAGGAAAAAAAGAGAGCAAGAGAAAACGGGCAAGGGAACTCAGCAATTCCACTCCCAGGTGCACGCCCAGAAGACTTGAAAGGAGGGACTCAGACACATGTACACCCATGTTCACTGCAGCACTATTTACTATAGTCGAAAGATGGAACAGCCACCCCTCAGCAGATGAATGGATAAGCAACAGTGATTTCACACAACGGAATTTATCCAACCAAAAAGAGAAAATCAAGTCCTGATACATGCTATGACATACATAGATGAATCCTGAAAACATTAGGCTGAATGAAATAAGCCAGACACAAAAGGACAAATAGTGTTATGATGCCACTTATACAAAATCTCTAGAAAAGGCAAATGCATAGAAACAGAAAGTAGATTAGAGGTTACTTGGGTCTGGGGTCAGGGGACAACGGGAGGTTATTAATGGGTACAGAGTTTCTGTTTGGGGCAATAGATAAAAACGTTTTGGAAATAGAGAATGGGGATAGTTGTACAACATTGAGAATATAATTAATGCCACCAAACTGTACATTTCAAAGTGGCTGAATTAGCAAATCTTATGTTATGCGTGGCCGAGTGGTCTAATGAGGCGGTGGATTAAGGCTCCAGTCCCTGCGGGGGCGTGGGTTCAAATTCCACTGCTGCCAACTATATGGAAACCCTGGTGGCGTAGTGGTTAAGTCCTACGGCTGCTAACCAAAGGGTCAGCAGTTTGAATCTGCCAGGTGCTCCTTGGAAACTCTATGGGGCAGTTCTATTCTGTCCTATAGGGTGGCTATGAGTCAGAATTGACTCAACAGCACTGGGTTTTTTATGTTATACAAGTTTTACCACAATTTTTTTAATTAAAAAAAAAAACAGCCAAGGGAGGAACAGGCTAGGTTGAGATGCATGTTAGTGAGAGGACCAGCCCCATTTCAGAACTTTGAACAGAGAAGCCACCAGGCTGAGCCTCTGGGAGTGCCCAGCTGAGGTTGGGAAGCCTTCAGTGTGGTTCTGGGGGGCATTCCTTCCTGATGGGAAGTGGGACAACATGCCAGGTGAGGGCCCCCAACTCTGAGAACTGTAATACTGGGTCCCATTTCTCTAGGCCTCCAGATGTTCATTCCCCTAAAATTGATATCAGAGTTGAGTGACCCAGTTCTCAAAAAGAGTTCTACATTCCTTCATTCAGAAAATGTGTATTGAGCCTTAATACGCACTGGGCATTGTTCTAGGCCCTGGGGATAGAGTAAGTGATGAGACACATAAAACACCCGCTTCATAGAGCTGCTATTCTATATATTCTATTTCATTCTATATCAACTTTGATACCCTATATTCCATATCAAGGCATATCATGGCCACAAGAAAGCGTCAGGAACTGATAACTAGACCTTGGACCTAACCAGCTCCTCCTCCTCTCCCTGGAGAATGAGTCCACCCCACTAAAGCACTGAGTGACTAGCTGGGGGAGGGCTGCCCCTGGAGCCCCAACAGGGGACAGCTTAGCTTTGATCAGATTCAGCAGTAAGATGGCTCAACACAAGATTCTCCAAAAAGCTGGCAGAGCCCTGCTCAGGGAGTCTCAGCCCCTACCTTCAGGTTTCCTGAAATCAAAGTTGACCTCTAGGAGACCGGAGGAAGATACCACAGAGCTCACCCTCCCACTCCGGCTCTAACCACACTCACTCAGTTACTTCAATCTTATCATCCTCCCACTCCCAAACTTCCAGCATGTTCTCCTGCTGTCCCAGCCCAAACCTCCAGTGGGAGAACATGGCACTTACTCAGGAGTGGTTCTGATGGGAGGGTGGGAAGAAAGAACTGAGGCTGGAGTCTCACCTGCAGGATGACACTGTCTGGCTGGTGAAAATTAGGTGCACTCCATCGGGCACCAGGGTGTTCCTGGGTTGCTGGCCACAAGCCCAGAAGCTTCCGGCCGCAGGTCAGCACTCTAGGGAGGATGGAGGATGGAATGTGCCAACAAAAGAAATTTGCTAAGCAGATATTTTTCCTCCTGCTCCCCCAATCCAAAAATCTGCCTTTTCTGTTTGAAGCCACCACCCAACACCCATCTCTCTGGTCCTCCTCACAGACCACGGCCTCTTCCTTCTGCTATTGGAGCTCTCGCCCTCTGGCAAGGCTTCCTGAGCTAACTACACCCTAGTCTGGATGACCTGGGAGCAGGGATGCTTACACGAGGTAGAGAGGCTGGACTAGGTGACCTCTAAGGTCCTTCCAATGACAAGCCCAGATGGCATGTTATCCGAGTACTGCTTTTCCACATCCCTTCCCCCCACAACAGTCCTGGGCCGCCAGTCCTACCCAGCAGCTCCTGGTTACACCAACGGTCCTGGTCACTAGTTCTGTGCTTTGGCTCCATCTGCCAGGGCTGGGACACACTACTCTCTGCTGGTGAGTCCCCCCATGACCAGCCCTCTTGAGGGGTTCCAGCCAGTGAAGCAGCTGGGCCCCTCACTCTGCCCCCCACCTTCCACAGCTGAGAAGCCACTGCCCTGGAGCCCACATACTGCCTAAAGTTGAAGAGCGGGGTGGTGACCCAGCCCAGGGCTTCGGGTGCCCGCCGCTGCTTATTGGTGTCCGAGGAGCTCCCAGGTGGGGGGATGGGCAAAGCATAGAGGGTGGCACACAGCAGGGTCTCCCGAGGCAGCCGGTTCACCTGCACAGGGAAGCAGAGCCTAGAAGGACAGGAAACCAAGTCAGAGGTGCCACCCCTGGAGCTGCAAGGGACGAGTGGCCCAGGAGGTCGAAAGAAGGGTGAAAATCTGGCCTTGCTTGCAGGTTGTCAGACTTGTGTCCGGGGGAAGCCACCCTGCAGGACCAGGACAGGTCCCAGGCTGCAGCAAAGCCTCCATGGGTTCGCCGAGCAGCAGTCTGGACTCTGTGTGAGGCCCTCTAAGGAGGGTGGCAAACAGCCCTGGCTGCAAGGCTGCCCACAGCAACTGGACAGAGCTTGTTTCTCCAGAGCCATCTCGGAGTACAGGTGACTACATGTCCCATCCTGAAAGCTCCACTCCTTTTCCTGACTTAGGGTTTCTGCAGAGGATCACCAAGAATCTGCCTTTTGTCCCCCTTTTCAGTCTGACCACCGCCATCCCCCATGCCACTTGCCCTGCTGAGAGGAACCCGGAAGCAGCACCACGTTCTCTGCCCTCAGTTCACCTCCCCATGGCTCTACCACCTGTCCTCTCACCTCCCCTTCTCCTCCCAGCCCCAGGGGCACACGATGGTTTGTTCTCGCCCTAAAACATCTGCAAAGCCAAAGTCCTCCAGCGGTGAGAAATCTCATTTGTAGAGCCAAGACAATTGAGACTCGTAAGCACTGGCCACTACCAACCCAGGCCCAGATGTTCTCTCTGGCTGCTCAGCCTGAACCACACCCTGCCACACCTTCCCAGTTCAGGATGAGGAACTGCGGTGGGGTGAGCTAAGGAGGGGAGAAGAGCTGCGGAAAGAGACGGAGGACCCACATTACCTTTAGGGGAAGCTGTCCCTAGGCCAAAATCCACAGTCACACCCTCCTGGCAGGCCCAGGGCCCAGCAGCTTCTACACCAGAGGGCACAGAGGCAGGGCAGAGGTCTCGGGATAAAGCAGCCTCCCTCCACGGCCGCCCCTCACTCCTGTAGGGAATCTCCACCTAAGTGTGCCTCTCCCTCCCTCCTCCCAAAGACTGGCAGAGCCCTGCCCTGGCCCAGCTGCCTCTATCTTGGGGAGCCCATGGCTATAATTAGGGCCTCTCCAGCAGCCAGTGGACACACTAGGCGGGGGCTTAGCCAGGGGTGGCAGACGATGCTGCTGGGCCTATTTTGAGAGTTAGCTGATCCTTCTACTGTGACAGTGGGAGAATCAGCTGACCCCATAGCAAAGGGGACAGGGAGCTGGTTCTGATGACTTTCTTTTCACCCAGGAAGAGGCTTCCTGCTTTGTGTCTGGGGGAATAGCAGAATGAGACTTTCCAACTGAAATCTTAATTTTCTAACTGAAACCTTAAAACCTAGAACATTCCAAAGCCACCTCTCCTTAGTCCTGGAGTACATCCTCCACCGAAGTACATCCTCCACGGAAACCACCGTGGACCTACACTGGGGTTCTGTCAGGATAGCCACTTTGTTGGCTGCAGCCCCGAACCTCCTCCCTCTTCTTCCCTCTGCAACCCATTCCTCAACATCACATCACAGGGGCTGCATCCTCCAGGAAGGTCCCAGCCCTGGTTCTGGCACTCACAACCTTAGGCAGCTTATATCTCTGCCTTGGCTTCCTCACCAGTGAAAAGGAGGACACGGCTTAACATACATGATGTCTGTTCCCACTGTCTGTGCGCTTCTTGCTTCTTGACACCGTGATCACTGCCTTGGAGCTGGGCTACACTGATAATACTTTCATGCACAAATATCCCCATGTATCAACACTATGTCAGTCCCTGGAACAGAGAAACTGGAACTGAGAGGGCTTCCGCAGCAAACAACAAAAAGATGAAGATAAAAGCCCTTACCGTGTGCTAGGCACTGTGCCAAGTTCTTTACTTGCGATGTCCTAACTGCCCCTCCAATGATCCCATGCAGTGAAACCTGTCAGAGCCGGAACTTAATGGGACTGCTTCGATTTTCCAGGTCTCACAAGTTTTCAAGCCTTTGACAGCGTGCACTTTTCTATTCCCCCTTTTAGTGGAAAATATTTGCATTTTTCTTTCTCTGACTGGTCTCTGCCTTACACAGGTTCCGGCTTTCGCAGGTTTTACTGTATCATCTCCATTTTAGGTTAAACGATGTGTCCAAGGTCAACTGATAGTAAGTAGGAGAGGATGACTTGCCCCAAAGCCTGGGCCCTGAACCCTACACTGGACCGCCTGCTTCCAAGTGCCTTGGTCTTGACCTTGAAGGGGCTAAGAGGTCTCCCACTGGGCATTGGGACAGGAGTGCTGAGATGCTCCCTCCACCAGGCTGCGGGTAGAGGACTAGCCCTGTAGGGTTCCAGACAGATACCTCAGACAGGGAGTGGAATGAGACAGGCCCTGGGGGCCCAAAGCACGCAGGCTGAGGTAGGATGGGCCTTGCACTGGGCAAGAAGGCTGCTCCTATGCCTCTGACCCTCTGAGACCCATTTTTGGGGTTCACCTGGGCCAGAGCACTGCGTAGTAACCCTCCCCTGGGCAGCTGGCAGTAATTAAGGCCAAAGGCTCCTAAGGAGCTGGTGAAACTCAAGAGCCATTTAGTGCAGCCATTCTCTGCCTCCAAGGAGTTTCTCCTGCTCTGGAGGTGGTTTGATGAAGGCCCTTCATTTACATCACTATTAGGCTAAGAATTACATAAAATGTGAGGAAAGGATAGAGGGTCTGAGTCCCCAGTTGCCCTCTGTAAAATGACCCCACGCTCACAGCACTTCCACAGACTCTTCGTTTATCTGATCTGCACCCTTGCCCTCCACCAGGACCCACCTCAGCCTCTTTAATCTGCACCGCAAATATTTAAGTTGTGGTTCTGCTGCACACATGAGCGTCAGATAAACCCCATAGTCAGTCTGGGGAAGGGAGGGTGGAGGCAGCAAACAAGGGACTTTCTGACTGTCTGGAGGGAGGAAGGACACAGCCCAGTCCAGGCACAGCCCAGAGGCACCTGCAACCCCACCGTTCAAGGCATGCTCGCCCCCGTTTCCTTCCTGCCTCGCTTGGCTGATGACTATTTATTAACATCATTATTGTAATGAACAGTGATTATGGTTTCATATTTATAGCCTGCCTATCTCATTTCAGTGCCATAACTTCCTCTGAGTTAAACAAATAACCCCATTTTAAGATTTGAGAAACTAAGGCACAGAGAAGCTAGAGAGAACTTAGCATTAGCTAGCAATAAAGCCTTCTTCCTGTGGCTTCAAGCCCATTATTCTTTCCCCTAGACAACCTTCCCTCTCTGTCTCTAAGGGAGAAAGCACAGTCCCTTCTCTCTATTCTATGAAAACCCTGGGAAGAAGGAAAAGTTAAGAATCCTTTGGACCCTTTAAACTTTTTAAGGGAGGCAAGATCAAAACAAAAAGTGTTTCTATAGCCCTTTATGGTTTACAAAGAGTCTGTATGAATACTTCTCACTGGATTCTCAGAAGGACTTGAGAGGTAGAAACTATACTTGTTCCATTTAAGAGTCAGGGAAGTAACAGAGACTTGAGAGGCTGAAGACCTTCTCTAGTCAGGGTTAGCGACAGAGCCTGGGTTTAAGCCAGGTGTGAGCTCCTTGTCCCAGTCTGGTTATTTGGTACCAGGGGCACACATGAGGAAGAGTAGCAGGTGTGCAGTGGGCTGGGCGCTGGGACCCAGGGAATGGCTTACTGCTGGTCCCAGACGATGAGGTGAAAGAGGTACTTGTAGAGGTGAGCCCTTCGGGTCTGCAGGGGGCTGCACAGCTCCTTGCCGCCATGGCTGAGAGAGCAGGAGAGGTAGAAGTCTTCATAGCTGCCACAGAAAGGGTGCAGGTCAGGACACAGGGTGTCCAGACTCGGCCTCAGCCACCCAAACCACCAACTTGCTCCCCCCGCCCCCCCCCCGCCCCCGCCCAGTAAACTCTCAGCCTCTGGGAACTGTGACATGGGCCAGGGGACAAGACAACCAAGCTTGATTTAAGGAAGTGTTCCTGAGAGACGCAATTCAATCTGGATTCCTCTGCCCAGTTCAAGCTCCATGCTGAGCCTGGTGGTTTTTCTTCCTTCATTGGGCGCAGGCCTTCCGGCTTCCTCCTTACAGACAGATCCAGGCCAGGCTATCAGATGCTCCTGCATGCGTGCGTGTGTGCGTGCGTGCGTGCGTGCATGCGTGTGTGCGCGTGTGTGTGTATCCTTGCATGCCTGTGTGTGTTATGCGTATGTATATGTGTCTGCGCGCACATGCATTTGCACACACTCACTCGCAGGGCAGGCGAGGAGGGTGGGGAGAAAGACGGACATATGCCGACATGAATGCCAGCACATGGGGGTCCCTGCGGCTCCTGACAGGTGCCTGACAGAAGAGGTCAGAGAAGGCCCTGGTTTCCCAGGCCGCCTCCTTTGTTCTCCAGCTATGGCCCAGAGGAATACATTAAGTAAGGAACAAAGAAAGAGGGGAGGGAGGGGAAGGAGGAGAGGAAGGGCTGGAGGTGGGGCCCAGCCCTTATTCCCCCAGGCCTTGGATGATGGGGATCGGGCAGCAGCCAGGATTACCAAATGAACCTCCCCCTCCACCCACCCCTGCAGGCCTGGGGAACCCCAGACAAAGGGTCACCGCCTCCCTCTCCGCCCCTGCCATTGTGCATCAACAGGGAAGTGTAGTCATTGGCCACGGGGCCTGCACTCTATCTGGGAACCCGCCATCTGTCGCCATGTCTCCATCAGCTGGCCTTGGATCTTGGATCGGGAGGGGGCTAAGGTGCCCACACAGCCAGCACTCGGAGGAAATGGCAAGGCCTGAACCCTGTGGCCCCTTTACCATCTCCTAGCGGACCTTCTCTCTCCAACTCTGGGATGTCCCAGCCCCCCTCAGGCACCTAGCCCACCCCTTCAGCCAGGCTGCCCCACAACACCACGTATCCTAAGACTTAGAACCGTGGTCACAAGCAGACAGGAGAGCCCATCAGCAAGTCAAACTATACTCCCTCCCTAGAGGCCATCAGCCTGAGCTCACCTGGTGGCCCAGGTGATGGGGATGCGGTGGGTGGCATAGACAGTGAAGGCCAGTGGCCCAGAGAAGTGGCAGGCCTCCTGAACCAGGTCATGCTTGTGGCTCCCGTGTACCGCCGTCTGGAAGTCTGCATTGAAGGTGTTGCAGTACAGCTCCACCAGGTCCAAGATGGCAGCTGTTAGGGCTTCTACCACTTTCTCTGTGAAAGAAAGGTCAGCAGGAAAGCATGTGAGGCCTCAGCAAACCCCATCTTGGCGCCATGGCACTGGCTAGGATGGGATAGCCTGAGACAGTGGCTCCCAAATGCCAGTCAGTTTCTAATACATGTGGCCTGGGGAAATGAGAAAAATCAGGACCATGTTAGGAGCTTTTCACAAGGTGATAGTTATTCAATTTTAAACACTGTCCTTACTTGTACTTATTGCAACTTAGTGTTACAATGTCCTTTGTTTTAGGAAATGATGGTAATAATATAGTGACCATAGGTTATTTTTTTTTAAAGTCACTGTTTGGCACAATAAAAAGGTGGCAATTTTATGTTGGTCCCCAAAATAACTTTTGGGACATTTTACTGGTCCATGAAATCCCAAAGACTGGGAATCGCTATCCTAAGAATCCCAGGGCTATGGGTTTTGTAGGGCAAAGCCCTGCTTGAAAGATTCAACAGGGGAAATCCTAGTGAAAAATTCTTTTATCACCTTCTCCTGAGACCCATTCTAAATTGGAAACCTAGGGGTTATGAGAATAATCACAACTAAGCAAGTTGGAGTTTTCCCATTTGGATCCCAGGGCGAGCTCTGCCTCCCACACCCACCCCTACACTTATTTCACCTCATCACCATCTCCCAGGGACACCACTAGGAATAACTAGTAAAAATAATGAGAGAACACTTGGTGGAAAGAAATATGCTCTCCAGCTGTGCTCACACCTCTTATAGGAAAACACACACACACACACACACACACACACACACAGGCAGACTTGGACACATAAATCAAGGGGGCCAGCGAGAAAAAGGAATCCGGGCACCAAGTGCAGTTTTCAGTCACTCCTACTGGACAAAGACAGAGAGCAGCTCCCCTACCTCGGTTTTCCCTCACAGCCAAGATGCTGGGATCCTGTTGGGCAAAAAGAAGAGAGAGAGGAGCTTCAGGGCCACGGCCTTTTCTGCCACAGCTGGAAGAAGGGCTATGCACAGCTGTGTGCATCTGGACCAAGCCGAGCTGGAATATGAGGAGCTGAGATTCCCCCGGGAGGATAGAGTCATGGTTTGGGGCAGATCTGTGTGATAGACAGGCTGAGCCAGACTTAGAATAAGATCATGGTGTCCACCCAGATGAGACAGCCCAGCTTTCGGCTCCTCTGGTGCAGATCACAGTTTGGGGGTACTGTCTGCATGTCACACAGCCACACTGTAGTCACCCCTGAAAGAGGGAGGAGGAGCACCCAGCTCTGGGGAGATCTTCCTCCGGGTCTGGTTTTGCACCCTGATGGATACGCACACTGCAGGCAATGCCTCAGGGGTGTGACTAAAGACTTTGCTGGCCTGAAGCCACTCGTGGCCATCAGTCCCAGGGGCAGACCCTAGCCCACCTTCATCCTCTGAAAGAGGGGGTACACTAGGCCTTCATGTTCTAAGAACTCTTGTGATAAAACTGCTGACTCATAAAAGATGGAGGTATAGATAGAGTCTTTTTATAAGTGGATACCTAATGGCCCTAGCAATGGGGCAATTCAGGAACCCATGAATGTCCCCCTATTCTCCTTCCCCATCCTAGTGTCTGAGTCCCTTTACCTTCTGAATTTTAGGCTGCATGCGGGAGGGGCAGGGGGGCAGCTGGTTGAGAGCGTTGGTGATCTCTGGGGTTTCAACAGCCGCTAGGGCGTTGCAGATGGCCTTGATAGACTGGACCACCCTGTCAGCATTCAGTGGGAAGTCCCCCTGTGGGAGGCAGCATGCGAGGCTGGCACTCTCGGCCTCCAACCCTCTCCCCCTCCCCCCAGTCTTAGAAGGAATGGGTCAGTGGGTTGGGAAGATTAGAGGCTAAGGACCCTCAGAAGTAACGAGGGGAGTTTGTGCTTTATTTTAAGCATCAACGAACAATCTCTCTCAGTAAATTTAGATGGACCAGGACTCCACATTCCCCAATTCTCCTTTCAGACATTCCCCAAACATCCTCTCATTCCCAGTTTCCCTCTGTCCTCTTCCATCTACTTGTGGCAAATACACACAGGGTCTCCCCCAGGATACATAAGAAAACCGATCTCTCGGGAACAGCAGGAGCCCTGGTGGCGCAGGGACTAAGGGCTCAGCTGCTAACCAAAACTTTGGCAATTCAAATCCACCATCCGCTCCTTGGAAATCCTACAGGGCAGTTCTACTGTGTCCTACGATGGGGTTGCTGTGAGTCAGAAATGACTTGATGGCAATGGGTTGGTTGGGTTGGAAGGAATAGCAAGGGGGCCAAAGAGACCATATCGAGGCTTGCCCACTCAGCCTTGTTTCTCATAAATTTCACCATAGAATTTCCAGACAAATCTCATCTCGTTTCCATAGCCACACCCCCCCCCCCCCCCCCCCCCGTCTGCGCTGTTGTTGCTCCTGCAGTTTTCACTTTTGGAATTCCCTCACCTGTCCTGTCTGTCCTATACAAATTTAAATCATGGACCAGCTAAAATCCTACCTTCTTCACAAAGCCTTCCCTGAATGCTTTAAACCAAAGCCCACTGCCGTGAGTCGATTCTGACTCATAGCGACCCTATATAGGGTACTGTAGAATTGCCGTATAGAGTTTCCAAGGTTGTCATCTATACGGAAGCAGACTGCAACATTTTTCTCCCACAGGGTAGCTGGTGGGCTCGAAACGCCAACCTCCCAGTCAGCAACTGAGCACTTAACCAGGGCTCCTTCTCTGAATACTTTAGCCTTAGACAATCCCCCTCTCTACTGACCTCCAAGAGCCCTTGATTAACTCATCGCCATCTTCTGTCTACTCCTCACTTAATGTTACTATGCCACTTTGCTAACAAGAACGCAAGCTTGCTGAAGGCTAAGACTACTCTTAAACCTGTCTGTCACCAGCAGCCACTAGTGTAGAGCCAGACAAGCACACACCGTAGGTGTGCAGGGAACTCTCCCTTCACACTGCACATGGTCAGAGGGCTGCTACAAAAAGGGTTCTAGCAGCAGGTAGAGGGCTGAACTAGATATAACACTGCACCCCCAAAAGGGAAGAATCTATGACCACTGTTAAATGGACTAATGAGGCGGGGATTGTTTTTGGAAGATCACTGTCTAAGCCTCTTTGAGGAGCCCTGGTGGTGCAGTAGTTAAACGCTCAGCTGCTAACCAAAAGGTTGGCAGTTTGAACCCACCAGCCACTCTGTGGGAGAAAGACGTGGCAGTCTGCTTCCATAAAGACTTACAGCCTCGGAAACCCTACGGGGCAGTTCTACTCTGTCCTAGAGGGTCGCTGTGAGTCGGGATTTGACTTGACGGCAATAGGTTTGGTAATTTTGGTTTGTCTGAGTCTCTTTAGCACAAACACATTTGGGGAAATGTTTATCATGGGTGTGAAGGCTTGAAACTCTAGGGGAATCCTGTTGGGAGCTGCACCACTTGCTTCACGTAGTGAGAGTCCTGATCCCTCCCTATATTTGGGAACCTCTCCCACCTTGTGATTTTCTACCTGTGACACCGGCACACCCGTCGAATCAGAGGCTGCCAGGCACTGCTCGTAGGGTATACACGCCAGTGCTCATTCGCGTACAGCAGCTGCAGAGACAACACTATGTCTCCTAGATTTAGAGGCATCTTACTTCAGACACAGGGATCAGGGCACAGCTCCTGGCCTACTTTACAGAGGAGCAGAGCTTCTTTCTGAAAACTGATTTGCCCATGAGCTAGGGGGATGAAAAGAAGTGCTCTGCCAGACAGAATTTCAGTGTCTATTCCAGACCCGGTCCAGTGCCAGCTGATCGTAGGAGGGCTGGAAAGAAGATGAAGGAGCATTTGCCAGCTGGGCCAGCCCCTATGGTGTGTACTCACATCAGCTAAAAGGAAGGCATCCACCTCGTTGTGGTAAGTGTCAAACAGAAGACTCAGGGCCTGCCTGGGGAGGTGGGGGCAGAAAAACATCACAGGAGAGGTCAGGAAAGACCCAGTGCACGGGGGGACCCACTCCCCCCTCTCTTTCCGCCTTCCTCTCTTTGGCTCAGGAATCAGACTCTGGTTCAAAGAGGTTCCCATCTTTCCATAAGTTCCACAAATATGGAAGGAGGGGAAGTCCTCTCTGCTTCACAACTGCTGGCCTAGAGAGTGATGGCAAAGCACTGGAGGGAAGAGGTGTAACATCTTCTGGATGGGGATCTACCCTGACACCTGGCAGAAAGCAGGCAAAGGATCCATTGGGGTCACCTCACAGTTCCTCTCCGGACCATATCCAGGATGGCACCCACTCTCACCTGCTGATGGTCTGTTTCACTGGCCGCTCTTGTAGATGGATGAGGTAGTTCAAGGTGGAAGGACTCTGGTCATCATTCACCTGTGTAAGAAGTGTCCTGTTCTGAGAGGGGTGGTGCCCTTATCTCAACCCAGTCTCCTACCCAACTCTCACCCAGTGTGTCCCATGTCACCCTCTGCCCACTCCACCTCCCCAGCTCTATGCAGCCATCGCCACCCTGCACACGAACCGTCCGGGCCAGGTCATTGCGTACAGCCTTCTGCTCCAGCAGCTGTAGTCGAATGTCGATGTCAAACTTCCGGCAGTGCTGGATGTACTCATGGCTGCCCAAGGCATGCTTGCTGGTGGGGTAGGGGGACAAGACCATTAGCAGCTGGAGCTCAGTGAGAAGGGAGATCCACACCTTAGCTTTGGGGAGAGAGAAGCAGGATGAAGGTGGAGGTGAGGTGATAGTACCTCTGCTCCTGGAAAATATCATGGTAGAGCCTGGGAGAAGGAGTAGAGCTACCTGATACACTTAGCCCCTGGTCTGTACATATATCCACTCTTCTCGGTATTTATTACTTACATGGTTATCACTGACTCCCTCCGGGGGTGGGAGCTGTTGGAGTGGGAGAAAGAGGGGCTTCTCGAGGGGAAGTTGTTTAAACCCCATTCTCCTGGCTTTGGTATATGAACAACCATGAGGAGACATGGCAAGAGTCAGCCTGGGCTTAGGTGTGGGGCTCAGAGAATGACACCCTCTCTCCACTGTGGCCCTAAATCTTCTGCTCCCCACTGGTACCAATCGGGGTATTGAGGCCAAACAAAGCAATCCCACCAAGATTCCAGATCTGTTTTCCCCAAGCCCATCCAAGTTCTGCTTCCTGTCCCCTGATTGTGAACAACCACAAAAATCTCTACAGACTTCCTGAGAAACACCCACTGGCATGCCTTCCCACTCTTCAAGTGCCCACGCGTGAGACCCCTCAGTTTCAGAGAAGCTGAAGGAGGCCTAGGGAGTCCCTCTGTGACTCCGCCTCCCCCCAAATCACACCTTAATCAGAAAGGAAGCCCAAGAGAAAGGGCAGAGTGTGAGTCCCGCCTCCAAGCCAGATTTCAGGCTGGCTGGGTCCCAAGGGCTGAGTAACAGAAGCCGGAAAGGGACTGCCTTCCTCAGCAGAGCTGGGAATCTAGGCAGATATGGAAGGAAGTGAGGCAAAGCAAAGGGGACGGGTATGTGGAGATGATGATGGAGGTTCCAGGGCCCGAGGCCAATCCAGGTCCAGCTAGGACTTGTTCTCCACGTCCTAATGGGGTCAGGGCTCCCATCTTGGCCCCCACCTGCTAAGACTGAGCTACAGCCAAAACCGGGGGGTAGAGAGGCTGGGTTGTGGGGCAGGTCTATGGGAGTGTCCTGGGAGGAAGGAAGAGTGGTAAGGGCGGGGGAGGTGGCAGGAAACCTAACCCTCCCCTGGGACTGTCTCAAGGTTCTTATCAGAACCCAGCCTGTGTCCTGGCCTTCAGCTTCCCAGTAGGTATCGGCCCCTCCTACTAGGCAGGGGTGGAGCCCTGGTGGCACAGCGGTTAACAGTTTGGCCACTCACCAAAAGGTGGACAGTTTGAATCCACTAGCCACTCTTTGGAGACTCTTTAGGGAAGTTCGACTCTGTCCTGTAGGGTCACTATGAGTCGGAATTGACTCAAAGGCAACGGGTTTGGTTTTGGTTTTTTACTAGGCAGGGGTAGGAGACCTGAGGGCCTCCTTGGGAGCTAGCAGTTCTCTGGAACCCCTAGAGGGTCCTTTCCATCCTACCCAGGGTAGTTGTCTGTGCTCAGTAGCCTGGGGCTAGGCCAGGATCCAAAACCAAACCAGCTGCCATGGAGTCGATTTTGACCCTTGGTGACTCCATGTTTACAGAGCAAAACTAGATCACCAGGCCTGTTTCCACAGGTACCTCTGGGTGGGTTTGAACCGCCAGCTGTCAGTTAGTAGTCAAGTGCTTAACTGTTTGCACCACCCACGGATTCTGGGTTGGGAAGCAGCGCTGGGCTTTTTCTGGGATGGGAGAGAACAGAAGAGCCTCAGAACGGGAGGAGGAGCGAGGACTGGAAGTTAGGGACACAGGTCGCCTAGGGACTTGCTCCATCTTCTCTGTGGAAAGTTCTCCCTGGTACACTCAGGCTGGAGCAGGGGAGGCTTGGGGGTGGCCAAGGACTCTCCTATTCCACCTCACCCAGAACATTCCATCAGGTCTCAGCAAGAAGTCAGAAACCCACCACCTCTGGCTCAGGGGCTGCAGGAACAGGAGAGCTGCAGGGAAGTAACAGTCTACCTGATCCGCATCCTCACATGTTCCTCTCTTTGGCCAAGCCCTTTCCTGCTAATATTTATTAGTTGTTCATTGGGTCATTCTCACAGTTAATTCTCACTACATTTTACAGAGAAAACAGAGGGTCAGGGTTTCACAACTAGGAATCAGCAAGCCTGAAATCAAACCAGCTGTAAGGGTGTGACTGGGAGCTCTAATTTGCCCAGTGTGTCCCTCGTTCCCTTGCGACAGCGTGGGCTACCTGGGCTCTCTCTGCCAGGACACCCTGCATCCAGGACCCCTTCCTATTCCCCCAGGTGAGAGTGTACAAACAAGCCCCACATGGAGCATGTTTCCAAGATGGCCCCTGGCGTTCTGCCAGCAGGGCCCATTGTCCCCCCAGCTTTCCAGACAACGGCTCTGAGCCAGAAAGAGGCCCAAATATCCTGACTGCCAGCCCTATGCTCAAGACACAGATCCACCACCCTTGCCTCCAGACCTGGAAGTGAGAGAGAAAAAGCGAGGGGTGGCGCTGACAGCCATTCCTAGGAAGGGAGGCGCAGGTGGCCTCTCTGTCCCCAGTGCCCGAAGCCTGCTTTCTCCAAGGCCAGAGATGGTGGAAAATGGCCAGTCTGTAGTTTGGGGGATGAAAGCTGATCTCCTCATCTGTCTGCTGCCCTCTTGCTGGGTCCACAGTCTGCCTCACAGGCCGTGCCTTCTGAGGGAGATTCACCCCCTAACCTGCCCCCTGCCTTTCCGTCACCTCGCACTCCACAGACCCAGCAGAGTGGAAAGGGGACTGCCTCAGCTGGTCCACATCAGACTTTCCAGAGAGGCTGACTTCTGCAGAGGGCACTGCATGGGGAGGTATTAGAGGTGAGCCTTGGTGAGGAGAGAAACAGCTGCGTGTCAGCCAGGGAAAAGGGGAAAAGAGAACAACTGTCACTTAGATCCCCCAAGGGCACTTCTGCCTAGTCCTCCTTCTGCCCCTGGCCATGAAGCTGCCACAGATCATCTAGAGGAGGAGAAATAGCCCCAAACAGCTCTTTTTCCCTTCAGCACACATCTCTCCACACGCAGAAGTCTGGAAGCAGATATGACCCAGCCTTGCCCGATCCCAGCTCCAAGCTCCTTCCACAGCAGATTTGGCCCAGAAGCCAGCCAACCCTACTGGAAGACAGAGTTCCTGGGGAAAGTGCAACGTGGCTGAGAGTGTGCCCAGAGAGCGAGGATCCCGGCTGTGGGACTGGGGCATAGCTGCCAGCCCTGAGCCCAGCACCAGCCCCCTGAACCCTCGCAATCCCTCTACCCAGAAGGCAGATGCTGCCCCCACCAGTCCACTCACTTCTGCAGAAACTCCTCCAGCCCACAGGGCTTCAGCACAAAGTCACCCACATCCACATCCCTCAGTTCGTCATGGGTATAGCACAGGGTCTGGTAGATGAGCAAGTCTACAGTGGAGGAACCTGGAAGAATGGGTCGGGGGGCCATGACAAAAGGTTCCGGGGCAGGCAGGGCTCAGCTTCCCCACCCTGATCCCCATCCTGGCTAAGCCTTCTCCAGAACCATCAACAACAGATGAAGCTGGCAAACAGTTTGGGGTTGGGAAAAATTACTGTGGACCTAGAAAACTGGCCCTATAGCCAGTCCCTCAAAGGAGCTTCTCCACTGCCCCTCATCGGGGCCGCAAGGATCCTACGGTCCACAGCACACTCATCTCCACCCCATCGCAAGGGACACTTAACTCCCAACTAACTTACAGTTGCAGGTAAAAGTGAGTGGCTCCCGCAGGCTGTCACACAAAACGGTCACCTTCAGGTTTACCTCATCCCCAAGGTGCTCTGGGCTTGGGGTGACCGCGCTCCAGACATATCCGGTGAGAGAGTAGTCTCGAATGTCAGAACCAGATCGAAGGCTGTGCAGGAAGAGAGGGAAAAAGACCCTCACTGTGCCTTCAGAAGAGAGTGGTCAGAGAAGAGGCCTGCTGGGACCCCCCCACCCCCTTGCCTCCCCTCAGCCAGACCCTGTAGGTCTGCAGGCCAGGATAGGGGCAGTGGGCAAGCTCCTCTGGGAAACCCTGTTGCTGAGACATTTGCCACAGCTACATAATATTTCACAAGCAGAGCAGAACCACAGGGATAATTCTAAAGGGACAAAGCTTCGCATGTTTCGTTTCTAGGAGGATTTTTCTAAATCAATTTCCTTTCTCTTTTAGCTCTGGATCACACTCTTATCTCTACTGGAATTACATTTGCTCCTAAGAGCAACTGAGGACCAGAGCCTAAAGTGATTAGGATAATCTGACTGTTAGATGGAGGTTTCATGGATTTTGTTAAAAATGTAAAACTTTTGGAATCTCAAAACGCCTGCAAACACCTGTTACAGGAAAATCCCACAGCTATGAATTAAGGTTTATTAAATATGGCTCTTCTTCCTTTTCAAAGGAAGTTCTGAAATGGGTGACCTGCCTCCCCAGCCCCAACAACCCTCCCAAATTCTCTGCCCCATTCTTTAACTCTTACATATCCAGCATGTGGCAAAATGCAGCAACTTCCTCATCTCTTTCCTCTGAGACCTCAAACAACTCGTGTCCATTGGTGACGGTGCGGGGCCGTGAGCCCACCTTTAAGGGAAGAACAGCTGGCTCAGTGCCCTTTCCCTCATGACATCCCCTCCCCCTCCCAAGGGGGGGCTATTCCCAACTCTAAAATCTTAAGCTCCGGGTGCAAAGATTTCCAGCCTTTCAACAACCAGTGACAAGGGCAAAAGAAAACACGAGCCACCCAGAATTACATGCATTGTGGTCCTAGGAGAGCAAGAACCAAGCTGAAAACCAGGCGTTGAAGCTTTGGCTGAGGCCTGAAGCCTGGGTAGGATGGACAAGGGTATGGCTAAACCCTCTTCCAAAGGAGATGAGCCTGATAAACTCAGTTTAGCAGGGCAGGCGGTGCACAGAGATGCTGGGCCCTGGATGACTTTCTGGGGGGATGCTCCCAGGGGCTTGGCGTGCACTGAACTGGCAGCTGTTTGCCCTGCCCCACCACTGAGGCCATGGCAAGGGACTTGCACAAATGGTCCCCAGGGAAGCTTGGCCCTGGACAAACGCCTGAACATCCATAAAAAGCTCCAGCCACCCAAAGCAGAGCACCCCAGAGCCCTTAGATGGAGGAGATGACTCAGACCCACGTGCCTTCTCTGCAATGCTATTTGAGGAAAAAAGTGTCAAAGCAGCTGTCTGGGCAGGGGAGAACCTGGCACAGGCTTGGCAACTCCAAGCTCCTGAGTCCTCTGGTTCTGAGCAGCTGGAATGTCAGGGAGCCTGCCTTGGCCTCTCTTCCTCTCGGAGAACGTGTGTGTGGTGGTGGGGACCATCTCAGACAAGACTCCAAAGGTGCTCCCGCCCCAGAGCTGTTTTCAGTCACCCATGATGGGCTCTAAAGAAGCCCTTCAGCAAGGCAGCCCAGCCCCCAGCAAGAGGAAGCAGAGGGAGAGAGCTGGTGCGTGACAGGTTTCTGCCTGGTAGGCCTGCTCAGGGTGGCCTGGGAGGCCATGCGGGGGATGAAGCTGCAGCGCGGATGGAGTCCCCAGCCTGCATCCGGTGAAGGCAGCCGGGTCCAACAGCTGCTTCCAGGGGAGCACACCCTGCAGCCCCTCCCCTCTCAGCCTCCCCACACGCTATTCTCAGTCTTCCCTGCCCCTGGGGGAGATGACAGCAACTGAGTTCCTCATCTGAGCATCCAGATTTCTTCCCCTGGGTGACCCTCTCCCTTTGCCTTGCTCCCCTGCTCACGCATGGGGGTGACAGGAGGGGAGGGTGGCAGTGGGGGCAATTGGCGTGTAAGGCCCTGGCTCTGCCAAGTTCATGCCTGTGTCCCAGTCAAAACAATAGTACCACTGTCAGCATTTAACCCACAAAAGTGAGAGAGAGATCGAGAGAGAGGGAGGAGGGGCAGGCAAGAGAGAGAACAGAGCGGCTGCTGAAGGCCATTTCCATGCCCTTTCAGTACCACTCACTGGCACCATAAGAAAACAAAAGCCACTTACGTTTGCCCGGCTGGCAGGCCCTGGTGGCATCGCCCGATGCTGGCTGGGGGGGTCTGCCAGGCAGAGGCTGGCAGCAGGGGTACCGGGCTGGCATTTGGAGCTAGCCACTTCCAGAGCTGGCTCTGCAGGCCCAGGATAAAGAGGGTCTTTCTGGCTGGAAGCCCGGTGAAAGCGGGGTGGTGGAATGGGCCGAAGGCCAGAGGGGTACCCCCTCCTAGCTGGCTGAGTCCCTGCACCAAGCTGAGGTGGAGAGGACCGGGGCTGCATTTCCCCCCTGGCAACAGCCAAGAGCTTGTTGCACTGAACGGAGCTCCCTCAGAACACTGATGACACACAGGGGCTAGGGGAGGGTGGGCGAGTGGGGAGAGGCAGAGAGAGGGAGTGACAGAGGTGACTACCTACCAGGGTAGCCTGGCCCAGTGAGCAGGCCTGGCTCTGTGCGAGGAACTCAGAGCCGAGGAACGCACAGCCAGCCGAGGAACTCAGAGCCGGGAACAGGACTTTCTCAGTCCCTATAAATAGCGGGAGTAGCCCCACCTCTCTGAGCAGGCCCTTTAAAAAGCTCTGAGCTCCAAGCTCTTGGTGGATTCCAGGAGCTGATTCTGCTTTGGGGGGCTCTCTTAGCAGAAGCAAAGGAAGGACTATGCGCCTCTTTCCAGACAGCTGGGAAGGATCTCAACTGCTGGACACAAGGTAGGAAAGCCCCAGTGTCTCTTAGACTTAGTTTATCCCAATAAACTGGAATAAACTGGAACCCCAGGTTGCTACAGAAGTCATCAGCCAGGGAAGTGCCTATTGACGGCTTCTGGGTTCAGGGTTTCCAGGAGTCGAGGGCGAAACACACAGTGGTCTTCAGATTCCCACCCATGGAGATGCTGCTGACACTTTTTAAACCAGAAAAAAGATCAAAGCCACCCTGAGACCCGCCCAGTGTGTCTATGCAGATGTTATGATACTATGCTATCTTATACTATGTACTGATAAAAGCTGTTACTGTTACAGTGTGTAATTTTCCCAAATATTTTCATTGGGAAAAGAGGGTGGACTTTGGAACAAGACAGACTAGGGCTGAAGGCTGGCTCTTCATTTCCTGCCATGTGGCTCTGGACAAGTCACCTGGTCCGCTTAACAATGGCTCTCAGGCAGGGTTTCTGTGGGTTCTGCACCAGGTCTGGGACTCAGCACCACACAGGGGCCAACACTATCGTTGATCCTCACTGCCACACGGTGTTTTTGGCAGAGCAGGGACTCAGAAACAGGAAGCAACTTGCTCAAGTCCCTCAAGTCATTTAGCGACGGAGTCAATAACGAACCCCCTAAGTCCTAATGAAGTGGGCACACACTGAAGAAGAACTAGGGTTCTAATTCCCAGCAGAGCCATTTTGGCCAAGGGATGCAGAACAAAGCCATGGCCCAACTGGCTCCCCTCCCCCAGGTCTACCTTGGGCCTCTCCCCTACCAGGGCCCAGGGTCCCGAGGCCAGAAATAGAACAACCCCTCCCCCCAAAAAATCCATTGTCATCAAGTCAATTCCAACTCATAGCGACCCTACAGGACAGGGTAGAACTGCCCCAAAGGGTTTCCAAGGCTGTAATCTTTACAAAAGCAGACTGGCACATCTTTCTCCTGTGGAGAAGTTGGTAGGTTGGAACCGCAGACCTTTCTGTTGGCAGCTGATTGCTTAACCACTATGCCACCAGGGCTCCTAGGCAGAAGTAGCAGGGAGGACCAAAGGTGTGGGTACTTAGTGGATGTGGGTTTGGAACAGCAGAGAAGAGACTAGGCCTTGCCTCTGACTGACACAGGGGAAAGGGCACAGAAGCAGCAAAATAAGGTCCTCACCAGCGTGGCAGAAATCCTGCGGTTCTTGCTAGGCGCTGCGTTCTTCCGGTTGGCAGAGCGGGAGGCATAGGTGCGAGGGGGTACCTGAGGGGGCATAGTCTTGCTTCGGGCCACTGGTTTTCCAGGGGTGTCCTTGCCGAAGTCCAGGGGCCCTTGGCCCTCCTTCCAGTCCCTGGTGGCGTCCCGCAACATCTCTGCATCATAGGTTGACTTCAAGTTGAGTCGCGTAATTGCATCATTGATACCATCGTAGTCCACGGACCCCAGCAGGTGCTCCTGGCCCCCACTTCCCAGCTCCTCTTCCTCTTCTAGGATCCGATGCCCTTGCAGTTTGCCTGGTGGTTGTTCAACCAGTGAAAAAGGGTTGATGTCATTGGGCTGGGAGATCTTGGAGGAAAAGGGGGACCCCTTTCTGGGCGGCAGAGGGGGGGTATTCCAGATAGAGACTCGGGGAGGCAGAGGAGGTGGGGATAGTTTTTTGGAAGAGCCACCCACGTCCCCTGGTCCTGGGGATAGAGAAAACCCCGCATCTGAACTATCAAAAATACAGAGATAGTCTCCAGGCAGGGAGACTTTTGGCCAGGGATCTGGGCCAGGCTGGGAGCCCTGGGAGGTAGAGTGGTTGGGCAGCCCTTCCTGTGGGGACAGCGAGTTGTAATTGAGGGTAGGATCAGAGCCAGAGAGACCACGTAAGAGCTTGAGGTCATTCCTCCTGTCCGCTGGCTTGCTGTAGAAGTCCAGGACAGGCTCATCCCAGCTGATGAGAGTGGGGTCTGTGTTCTGCTTGGCTCTGTTCTCCTCCTTGTCATGCCGGAGCCTGGACAAAGCATCATACTCCATCTGCAGGGCTTCGGCCATCGCCAGCTCTTTGTGGCTAATGCCGACCGACTCCAGGGACTTCCAGTGTTCCCCGCTGCCCTGAGTTGAAGACATGGTGAGGATGGGGGATGGAGGAGACAAGGAAGAAGTCTTCTACTTCCTGCCAATGTCAGGTCTGCAGGGTTGGGGCATGGTGTCAGGGTACCTGGAGGCAAGAGGTAAAAATATCAATCACTGAGTCACACAGAAATCTTTATTCATAATTAGACTCAGGTGACATAATCTGGGCCAGGGCTTGTTTCTTCAGTACTGACAACAGATGGAAAGAAACAGAAAAATGGAGAAAAAAAGAGACAGCAAGACAATTTCATTTATCTACCTATCATACCCAGCCTCCCACCCACCCACCCATTCATCTATGTATGGGCACCTTCCATGAGCCAAGAGAAGACAATGAAAACAAGGGCTCTTCAGTCAGTTTAAAGAGGACAGCTGAGAGGAAATGTGATCAGTCTCTAAATTATGAAGGGTTTAGACTGGTGGACCAGACTATATTAATGACAGTTAAGGAGACAATATTGTTAAGATGGTACAGGTCTGGGCAATGTTTCATTATATTATACATAACGTCGCCATGAGTTGAAGTCGACTCGACACCAACTAATAACAACAATAAGGAGACATTACTAGAGCCTATTATAAAAGACCTTATATACAGATGAAAAGATGCTCAACATAGTTATCATGAAAGTATAATTCAAACAACAATGAAATACTACTATGTACCAACTAGAATGGCTGAAATAGAAAATATCGACCACGCCAAGTGTTGGTAAGAATGTGGAGCACCTGAAACTCTCATATACTGCTGGTGGGAATGTAAAATGGTACAACCACTTTGGAAAAGAGTCAGGTTCTTAAAAAGTTAAACATACACCTACCATGGAAGTCCTGGTGGTGTAGTGGTTAAGTGCTACAGCTGCTAACCAAAAGGTCGCCAGTTTGAATCTACAGGCGCTCCTGGGAAACTCTATAGGGCAGTTCTACATCTATCGTATGACCCAACTATCCCACCCCTACTCACTTATCAAAATAGATAAATAAAGGATATTCCCACACAAAGACTTGTACGTGAATATTCATAGCAGCTTTATTTGTAAGATCCCAAAACTGGAAGCAACCCCAGCGTCCATTAACAGGAGAATGGATAAACAAATTTTGATGTATCCACACAATTGTTTACTACTCAGCAACAAAAAGGGACAAATTATTGACACACACAGTAACATGGGTGAATCTCTAAATAACTGAGTAAAAGAAACCAGGCAAGAGAATATATACTGTATGATTCCATTTATAAAAAACCCTGCAAAATGCAAACTCATGGATAGTCACAGAAAGCCCATCAGTAGTTGCCTGAGAAAGGGGTGAGGAGAGGGATGGGTCACAATGAGGCAGGTGGAAACGGCAGGGGTGGTGAGTACGCCCATTATCTTGATTGTGGCAATGGTTTCACAGTGTATGCATCTGTCAAACTTACCAAATTATACACTTTAAATATGTTCAGTTTATTGCATATCAATTGTACCTCAATAAAGCCTTATTAAACAGATCTCATAATTACCCAGACTGTACTAGGATCCTCCTAAAATACATAAATATGTGCAATAAAACAAAGCTTCCCAACTGGTGAGACTCAGGTGCCAGATGGGGCACAGGTGTGCCAAAATATTGATTCTGTCCGCCCTCAGAAGCTAGGCGGGACCCAGAAGGGCTGGAGTCCATGGATCACTGCCTCCAGCTGCAAGCAGCCCCTCCATTTACCCCAGTGCTGCTATCTTTCTTTGGAGGCCATGTCCTGAAAGAAGAGGCACTGAACAAATGGTTGTAAATAAGGTTTGCCTGGCCCAGTGGCTTACAACACTGGCTGCATGATAAAAACACTGGGGAAAATTTTAAGTACTGATGCCCCACCCACACTCAGAGATTTTGATTTAATTGGTCTGCAGTAAGATAACCAGTTGCCATCAAGTCAGTTCTGATTCATGGCAACCCCATGTGTGTCAGAGTAGAACTGTGCTCCACAGGGTTTTCAGTGGCTGATTTTTCACAAGTAGATGGCCAGGCCTTTCTTCTGAGGTGCCTCTGGGTGGATTCAATCTTCCAATCTTTCTGTTAGTAGCCACGTGTATTAAACATTTGCACCACTCAGAGACTCCTGGTCTGCGGCAGGGCAATGGTGTTTTCTTTTTTAAACTCCTCAGGAGATTCTAGCCTGGAAGAGAAGCTGTGACCACAGACCTGTGTGTGTATGTGGGTCTGAGATTAGGGAGAGGGTTGGGTGAGGTCAATGTGAAGTAGTCACTTCTAACACTTAGCACTAGTGACAGAGAAGTTCACAATTTCATACAATTATCAAAAATTGTTCATTCTATCGTACTGCTTTACCCAACAGGCAACAAACATATGGAACATGCTGTTTCTCATTATTAGAAAGTCAAAAAGATCAATAGGAAAAAGAAAGGTTCAGACAGATTCTTGGATGACAAGTTCCATCAGATCCAACATGAGTTAGGGCAAGGGTGTCCTGTAGCCTGAGGTACCCTCCAGGACCCTGGTGCATCTCTCAGGCCCAGGCACAAAAGCCTGACCTATGGGGCCATGGCTGGCTCAATGAAACTGACAACTATTGGACTTATGGAGTAGTTCCCTAAAGACGGAATAGCCCAAGTTGAGCCTCGGGGTATCCCAAGCAGCTCTCTACTGACTCCTCTGCCTGCTGAGTTTCTCCACCCTACAATAGCTCCTTGTTAGTGGCCATCAAGTCGACTCTGACTCATGGTGACCCCATGCATAAAAGAACAAAACATTGCCGAGTTCTGTGCCATCTCCACATCATTGGTATTCTCAAGTCCATTGTTGAGGCCACTGTGTATTGTGAGTGCCTTCTAACCTGGGCCTCATCTTCCAGCACTATATCAGATGATACTGTTGTGATCCACAGGGTTTTCATTGGCTAAATCTTGGAAGTAGTTCACCAGGCCTCTCTTCCTAGACTTAGTTTGGAAGCTCCACTGAAACCTGTCCACCGTGGGTGACCCTGCTGGTATCTGAAATACCGGTGGCGTAGTTTCCAGCATCAGAGCGACACAGAAGCCACCAGAGTACGACAAACTGACAGAAAGATGGCAGGGAGCTCCTTATAGATTGCTTTGTGTCCACAGAGAGCATGAGGGAGTCCTCGCTATTTCAAATTCAAAGGAATTGGATATGGATAAGCAGATGAAGATACGTAGAACTTGGCTGCCCCAAGATGGAAACGAGTCCCAGGAAAAGGTGATCCTAGCGCTTTACACGTAGTTGGATGTAGCTTAAAGCTTTTGGACCCAGAGAATGACTGCACTCTCAGCCCTGAGCTGGGATGAGCAGAGCATCAAGATCTGCCTCCACTGTGGAAGGAAAATGAAGGCCACTGGAAGTCATTTCTCTCAACTCCTGCCTCTCTTCCCCACTGACATATCCACATGTGCACTCTTTCTCTCTTCCTTTGCTCTCGGGAAAGTAGGCGCCTCCTCTTGAAGTACAAGCCTCTTGTGCTCTTGCCTTATCCATGGTCTCCCCAGGACCATGCTCTATGAATTACGCCCCTCTCATACCTCCAACCTCTTCTCCCTAACTGGGTCTCTATCTTCAGCGCATAAACATGCTCATGCCTCTCTAGCCTTTAAAAACAAGGAATGAAAAAAGCCTACACTCTAAATACTCTTGGGAGCCCTGGTGGCACAGTGGTTAAGCACTCAGCTGCTAACCAAAAGGTCAGTGGTTTGAACCTACCAGCTGTTCCTTGGGAGAAAGATGTGGCAGTCTGCTTCCATAAGGACTTACAGCCTTGGAAACCTAATGGGGCAGTTCTACTTTGTCCTATAGGGTCGCTATGAGTCAGAATCGACTCGAGAGCAGTGGGTTGGGTTTGGTTTTAAACACTCTTGACTTTTTGTCCTCCAGGTAATGCCCTCTCCATTCTTCCCTTCTCAACCGAGCTTTACAAGCGTGTTGACTGCACGTGGTGGCACCAAATTCTCCCTTCCCATTCATTCTTCAACACGTTGTAATCTGGCTTGTGCTCCTCAACATTCCACCACAACTGCTCCAGCAACAACGCCCAGGCTGCCCAGTCAGTGGGCATTTCTACCTGCCTGGACATTTCTGCACTTGTCTCTGCAGTCCATTCCCTTCTCAAAAATTTCTCCCCCCTGACTTCCATGACATTATTTTTTTCCTTG
The DNA here is from genome assembly GCF_024166365.1 of Elephas maximus indicus. Taxonomy (NCBI): domain Eukaryota; kingdom Metazoa; phylum Chordata; class Mammalia; order Proboscidea; family Elephantidae; genus Elephas; species Elephas maximus. The sequence goes on from NC_064836.1 coordinate 13,737,834, forward strand.
TTCTTCACTTCCTTCTTTGTCCTCCTCTTCCCTTGTCCACCCCTGAAATGTTGGTATTGGCTCAGGACCCTGTTCTTGGCCCACTGTTAATTCTCTACACCCTCTGCTTGGATGACGTCATCTATTCTTATTACCTATTCATACCACTCACATGCTGGTGATTTTCAAATGCATGTCTCTCCCTCAAGCTTATCTGCCCACCAATATCTCAAACACCAAATGTAAAACACAATGTATCACCCTCTGTCCTCCCCACAACCTGCTCTTCCTGCCTAGTTTCCCGTTGCAGTCAATGGCACCACCCAGTCACTCAAGCTAGAAAGCCTCCAGTCCTCCCAGATTCCTCCTTCCTTTCACCTCCCCCCATATTCAATCACCAAGGCCTGCCAACTTGCCCGCTTTAATACCTCCCCAGCCTATTCCCTCCTTCTGTCCTAACCATGGCTCTAATTCAGGCCCTCACCTGAGCTATTACAGGAGCCTCCTAACAGTTCTTCCCACTGATCTTGCTCCCTCGCAAGGCTTTCTCCTTATAGCAGCCAGACGGCTTTCTAAAGTGTAAATCTGATTACAGGCAGTTCCCTAGTTACAAGATCTGTTCCTAAATCTGCAGGTAAGTTAGAACAAGTACATATGACTCTTATTTAGTGTCAGTCAAATGTTTGTCTTAGTATATAGTATATATTTTATCTTTCTATGCATGTAAAACACTCAGACACTTTCAAACCACGCGACATTTTCATAAGTGTCACAAAGTAGTGCGTTCGTTATTATGAACCGTTGTATGTAGTGAATTTTTCATATAACAGGCTTTTTTTTTTATGGCAGTCCATTCTTAAGTATGAGTTGTTCGTAAGTCGGACGCTCATAACTCAGGGACTCCCTGTACATCACTCACTACTTAAAACCCTTCAAGCCTCTCTATTTGATTCCTTTACAAGGTGTTTATCTCCTGCCCCCATCTCTCTCTCACCTCCAACCATTCATTACCATGTATCTGATACCTCTGCGATTTGTTCAAGCTCGTCCTTCTTCTTGGTATGCCTTCCCACCTCTCTCTGCCCGTGTGACTAACTTGCCCTTCTAGACTTTTCTCAGATATCATGTTTTTCAGGAAGCCCTTTCTGAACCCCCAGACTGAATAATGGCCCCTTCCTTATGTTCCCAATACCAAACTGTACACATCTCAAACATAGTCTTAAAATTTTATTCAAAATTAAATTTCTCAATCTGTCATCTCCTTTAAACTGTAAGCACCTCAAGTTCCAAGTCCACTTCATTTCGACCTAGAAAAATTTACTTGAACAGAAATGTAAGGGTACAGCCTTTTAGATTCTGTGAGAATTTTTAGACATGAAGATGGGTGACCAGAGAACAGGTGGTATCCTTCTCTGGGGTTCTTTAAACAAGGGACCAGGTTTCAGCCAACTGGGTGGGCGTGGCATCTATAAGGGCTGGTAGACAGACATAGAAGAGGACCACACAAAGTGCCGTCCAGCTCTGGGAGTCTGGTTTGGAACCACTGATTCCCTTAAGTAAAATTTCTCAGAGGAATTCCAAGTCAAATGCCTGGAAGGAAAGAGAAGAAAGGCCAAGGGTGACCCAGTAGGCCCCACTCCTGTGGCTCTTCCCAGACTGGAATTCAGACGGAGGAAAACCGAGCTACCCCACTCTAACCACCGTCCCCCTGGCTCTGGGCCAGGGCGCCACCAGACTGCCTGTCAGCCACGCAGAGAAGGAGGCCCAGCCACTGACAGATCTCACGCCCGGGGCCACACTAGCAGCTGCTCCTTCCAAAAGACTCAGCTCTCTGAGGCTGCGGGATGGGATGCGATGAGGAGACAGGGCAAACAGCGTCCTCCGTAGGCCGGCCAGGAAGAGGCAGCCCCTAAGGGGAAGTGAAGATTCAGAGAACTGCAGCTGGGCACAGGGGGACTCCAAAAGGGGAAAGGTAGGAGTAACAAGTCCTAACATCCTGAGTCAGAGCAAGCCACCTCCCTCTAAAAACTCAAGCCCCCCAGTTCATTTTCCTGAGGGGGCAACAAAGTATTTTAGGAATCAGTGTCTCACGTTTCCTACTAATCCAAGTCCCTCTCTCTCAGCCTCTGCCCAGTCAACAAATTAGAAAATGCTCTGTGCCTTCAATCTCAAGGGCTACTAGGGAGTCTGGGAAAAGCATATATACAAGTAGGTCCAGAATGGACGAGGGGTGGACCTTTGTTACCACACGGCCCATTCTGGAAGCGATAGCTGGGGCCAGTTCTGCTATGTCCTACAATTCCAGGCAGGGCCACACACTGTACCCTATGTGAATGACACCCCTGACCACAACAAAGTAAACAGTGTGAATGGCGCCCCCCGGAGTTGTGTGCCTCGGTGGCCTGGGCTGTGTTTCTCTTCTAACGTCCACCTCTCGGAGAGCAGATGGAAATGATCTGAGAGGTCATTTTCAGCCAGCTTCCTTTCACCACCTGCAGGCACTAATTGTTAACATTTCCCCACATTTGCTTTTCTTTCTCTCTCTGTTTAACCATTAGAATCTAAGCTGCAAGTACTTCATCTCTAAGTACTTCAGCCTAAGTCTCTAAGGACTAGGGCATTCTCTCATATAAACAGAATGCCGTTAGCACACCCATAGAATTTAACATTGACACAATATTGTTATTAAATATGCAGTCCGCATTCAAATGACCACAATGGTGACCTGGGAAGTTTTTTTTTTTAACACAGAAATTCCTGGCCCCTGACCTGGAGGGTCTGATTCAGTAGGGTGGGTCCCTGGACTTGTGTTTCAGCAGCCCCCAGGCCATTCTGAAGTACAGCCAGGTTTGACCCCACAGACTAGGGCTCCAAAACTTTCAGGAAGACAAGGCAACTAATGAAAGGAACCCCAAAGAGAACTGGCAGCCAGCTGGTGAAGGAAGATGATAAGTTTATGGCTGAGCCGGCTGGTGCCAGTGTCCAAGCAGCACCAGGCACCACACTCAGTCCACACAGCTGCCAACAGATGGCTGGAGGCTGGCAGGGGAGGAAATGGGGCCAGGGCAGAGCCACACAATGGGTCAGAGTCAAAGGGTGGGGCAGGGAGAAGGCAGACCCTCCCGTGGAGCTGCCTCTGTTCAGTCCCAGTGCCAGAGAGGGAGGAGCCCCAGGGGCCACCACTGAGGCCAGTGGGGGCGGAGAGAGCTTTCTGCTGCTCTTGCTGGACGGCACCACATCAGGGTTGTTCTGCTTGGGACTGGAAGACCAGATTAAATCTAGGCCAATTCCTCCTCACATCCTGAGCCACAGAGTTGGATCCCAGTGAGTGCTGAGTGTCAGTCATGTGCCAGGTTCCACCCGGCAGACCCCAACTCGTAGCAACTCCATGTACGTCAGGGTAGAACTGTGCTCCACAAGGTTTTCAAAGGCTATGACCTTTTGAAAGTAGATCGTCAGGACTTTCTTCAGCGGCGCCCCAGAGGGGACTAAAAACTCCAACTTTTCAGTTGGCAGCTAAGCATGTTAACCATTTGCACCACCCAGGGACTCCATGGCCACATGACCGTGGCACATTTCCAGGGAGCTTACAATAGATACACACATAAATAATTCAATCCTTTCTTGGGGCATAAAGAGAGGAGGCACTACATGTCTTAGCCCATCTTGGCTGGGCAAGAAAAATAGAGCGTTCTCAAGCATCATAGTGAAAAACGGGGAGGGTCTCAGGACCCTGGCCTTGGTCATTTCACCTTTTGGTAGCGTTATAAAGGGAGTAGGACTCAGCTTACGAGGCTGTTTTAGGAAGGGACCCTGAGCACCTTTCCTCAGGACAGATAGGGTCAAGGAGCTGGAGGACACAGGCCTGAACTCCTTTAGCTTCCAGGGTTTTCTCTTCAGAGAGGGCCCCTGGCCCTATCCCCCACCCCACAACACAAACACTCACCCACACCCAAAATCCAGCTGGCTCTGCGGTGAGGGACAGCATTCCCCACTCTCCGCACCACAGCCACACTGTGACCTGCTGCCTGGCTCCCCTCCCACACACCCACCTCTCCCCACCCACAGATGCAGCTCTCACAGGGAGTATCGGCACACTCTCCTCCTGCCAAGCTGGAAGCTATGTGAGGAAGGCCAATTAAGCCAGATCCCTGCTTCAAACAGGTGTGCATCTGACTCTTGCTTCCTTACTAAAAACCTACAGGTTTGATACACCTCTATAAGCTTCTTCAAAAACCGTGGTGGCCTAGTGGTTAAGAGCTACAGCTGCTAACCAAAAGGTTGGCAGTTCGAATCCACTAGACGCTCCTTGGAAACACTATGGGGCAGTTCTACTCTGCCCTATAGGGTCGCTATGAGTCAGAATCAACTTGACAGCAACGGGTTTATGAACTTCTTCGGAAACCCTGGTGGTGTAGCGGTTAAGAGCTACGGCTGCTAACCAAAAAGTCAGTTCAAATCCACCAGGCACTCTTTGGAAACTCTATGGGGCAGTTCTACTCTGTCCTGTAGAGTCGCTATGAGTCGGAATCGACTCTACGGTAACAGGTTTTTTGATTAGATAAGCTTATTTAGGAGCTCTAGTGGCACAATGGTTAAAGTGCCCAGCTTCAAAGCCACCAGTCACTGTCCGGGAGAAAACATCTGCCGATCTGCTCCCATAAAGATTATAGTCTAGGAAACCCTATGGAGCAGTTCTACTCCATCCTATAGAGTTGATATGAGTTGGAATCGACTCAACAGCACACATCAACATAAGCTTCTTTGATGGTCAGCCCATTACTAAATTACATGCACCAATAAGGCCTTTCTCTTATCTAACCTACGTTCTCTTTGTGTATCTCTCATTTAATTTCAAACATGTGGAGACAGAGGAGAACTGCTGTGTTTTCTTCCCACTCATGCATCCCTGCTGAGCATTCTCTTGGCCAAATTAAAGCTGCCCCACGTGGCTAAGCCTTTCCTACTGGGATTTACTCTCAAACCCTCCTATTTGCTGGCCCTTCCCTGGATGATCTACTAATTTGAAGCCAAAGTGGACACAGGAGCCTAGTAAAGGGCTTTCTGGGTCCTGGGAAACCAGGGGGCAGGTGCTAGGGTCCTGTGTGACTTGGTTCTAGACAGCTGAGTTTGTAGATCCAGGCTCAGAAACTATTTGCACTGTTGGTTCCGTTCATACATGCACACACACTGACATAGAATCCATAAAGAATACAGCTCCCACCACACACCTTGCAGATTCTGGAATCTGAGTATGAGGAAAGACAGGAATGGAAGAGGTGAGGCAGCTCATGGCTCCTCTGAAAACTTTCCTTCCCAGAGCGCACGATTTAGATCTCACGGCTGGGAACCAGAACTGGCAATTGACTGGATGGAACCTTTGGCAAAGAGGGAGAAAGGGCTTGGCAGTGTGTGGATTCTAACCCAGGAATCATCCCAGGAGCCAGAGCAGCCACAACTCCTCTCTGTCTGGTCCACACTTCCAGCTTTCTCCTCTCTTCCCTCACCCACTGCACCCTCAAGAACCAGCCCTCAGAGATGAATTCAGCCTCAGGTTCCCTCTGAGGAGCATCACAGTTAAGGATTACTACTCCAGCCTCCTTGGCTCTCCAGACAAGGGTGGACAGGACAGTGGGAAGGAAGAGAGAAGCTCTCAAGGTGACCTCCCCTTGCCACTCTTAGCCTCTGGCTAAGGGGACACCTGAGGAAACCTCTTCACACACAGCTTTCATACCAGCCCACCCCCAGTCAGAAAAACAACCATGGAAATTTCCAAAGAGCAAAGTCTAGGAAGCCTTCATCTCTCTGAAGACACTGTAGATCCCATGAAGTATAAAGGAAGGAAGACTTAAGAAAATGGGTAGAGCTGGAGATGGGGACACAGCAGCCCTCATTAGTCCTTGCCGCCCCTATCTGCCATCCTCCTTCTCAGCTTTGCTTCACTGCACACCGTTTGCTTCCTGAAAACTTAGGTCTCTTGTGAGGCCCAGACTGCCACCCCTGTGATCTCCAGCCTAGGTTCACCTTTCTTAGCTCCTGCCCTTTGGAGTCCCACTCTCCAGGGTTCCTGTGTGGGCTGGGAAAACTCTCTGGAAGAGGCCAGCCTATTAAACAGAGTTCAGAAAGCAGGTCACAGCTGTTCCCCTCATGCTTGCCCTTTTATAAGTTACGTCCAATCCAGCCAGGGCACCAAAGAGAGGGCAGAACATACCAATAAATTTCTGCTCTGCCCAGAGGACTCACCAGAGGAAAGAGATGAGAGGCAGCTCTGGATCCACCTCTCCTGCTCCGGTCCCGACTCCCCTGTCCTCAGCTGGGCTGGCTAACCCATCAGTGTCTGCAAGGGGCAAGAAGGCAGCATTGAGAAGAGCTTCAAATTATGGGCAACCCATGGCAAGAGGATAGGGATGTATGTCAGGGCAACTGCAGAGGCATGGGATTAACCCAGAGGGCATCGAATAAGCCTAGTGAGGCAACCTTCCAGAAGAAGGACATCCTGGCTGGAGGCCAGTGCTTTTTACCAAATGTCTCTAATTCGTTCAGTTATAACAATTCTTTGGCTGTTTTCTGGTAGTATCTTTCTTAGACATCTGAAAGGTTCTCTCTCCTCTCCATGACAGGGCCCTCCTTTACATTACAGATGAGTAGAGTGAGGCCAACTAAGGGTGATTGGCCCTGGGTCTCACTTGGGAGCCACTGCAGAGCTGGGCAGGTCCATAGGCCCGTGTGGGGAAGGCTACATGGAGGTGATGCTCAGAAGTCATCTTGGCCCTGACCCTGTGCTTTTCCCTGAAGTTCTATGCAGATGTGCCAGAACCCTGGGGTGAGGAAGAACTGGGGGAATCAGTACCCAAAATGCTCCTCCATACATACGACAGAGAAGGAGGTGCAAGCAGTCCCATGAGGCAGTACTATCTGTGGGAAGAGTGGGGGTAACCGCCTTTAAGCCCTGATGCAGAACCAATGGGCAGGGCCTGGCCGTGTGGGTGGTGGGCTGCCGGCTGCTGACAGCCACCTGCTCTGCTCTGAGGAGAGCCGCCTAAGGAAGTCAAGCAGAAAAAGGCCGAGCCACCAACTGTGGGAACCAGCATGGCGCCCCAGCCCCCACACCTTGCCTCAGGCAAACTCCTTCCCTCAGGTGGGGAAGCTCTGCACACATGTCTGTCCACAAGCCCTGCCCACCATTCCCCTGCCACCACAGTTCCTAAAACAGCAGCCTAGACATGTCATTGACGATACAGCAGAATATCTTCTACTGATGTTAACTCTTAAAATCAAGACAGTCCTGATAGATACAGTCATTCTCAGGGATGCAAAGTCCTCAACTCACACAAACCGCACACACACCCACACACCCCTCACACCTTCCCCAAGGCAGCCCACACCCCACGCATCCCCTACACCTCTCATGCCCTCCCCCAGCACACTGCCCTACACCCCACATCTCCTACACCCCTCACGCCCTCCTCCATGCACACTGCCCCACACTCCATATCTTAAATATCTCCCACTCCTTAGACCCTCCTCCCCTCCCCTACACCCACACACACACTACCACACACCACGCACTCCCTCATCAGCTTCCTGAGGAAAGGAAGCTGGCCTAGACCCTACGAGGCCACATTCTTAGTGTCACTGGCAAAGGAGTATGAGAAACATATATGGAAGGTTGAACAGCTAACCAGAAAGAAAAAGGAAAACAGAACACTTCAGCTCCAGTGGGGCAGCTCCAGACCTTCCCAAACAGTTCTTCCTTCTCCACATTCTAGCATGCTGGGGTGGGCCCAGCAGGTCAGGAGAGCACCCGGGGACAGAGAATGCCAGGGAAGGAAGCTCCAGACAGAAGAGCCCCAAAAGCGCATTTACCCAAAGGCCACAGGCCTTCCTACAGGCCCCAGGGTCAGTGGGCTATTTCTTAAGTCAGAGAGGTGTGGAGAAGCCCTGGTGGGAAAGGAAAGGGGCACCAGCTCTCAAGCAGCCCCCATCTCTCAGCCCAGAAAAAAAAATCTGATACTAATTTACACAGAGCTGTTGGAGACCAAAGTGTTAATCCTTCCCAGGGATATCTGCATTTTAAAAGAAGAGTGTGAGGAGGGTAATGCCCAACCCAACTGGCTCTGGAAACAGTAGGGTGATTTCTAGAGGTGCTGGGAGGAATTACCCAGTAAAGTAGGCTGGGTACGGCTCTAGGCCGGGTACATCTCTAGTGTAGGCTGTGCCTCTCCATGGTCTCCCCTGGTATCAGCTCCTAAGCCTCAGGAATCTCTTAAACGTCTCCCTAACATGAGTCCCCCCAGCGCTGCCCATCAGGCAGCCTCTCCCTTTAAGCCGTAGGCTCCTCTGGCCCCTGGCCCTGGCTATTCTTATCCCAGCCTGACCCAGGCGGCGCCCCAGGCACACACCAGTAGCCACACAGTTCCCAAGCTGGGAGCCTCCACTTTTCCTGGTACCAGGCCGGAAGGATATCCTGCTCTGGGTCAGTCAAGGACACAGAACCCAGGGGCAGACCAAAGGAGAAACCCCACTCCGGATGCAGTACCCTAAGAAGGAACCAAGAAATGAGATACTCCTTGAGATGGCCTTTCAGGGTCCCCTGAGTCCCCAAACCACCGGGAACCCTGGGGAAGGACCTGGGGAGGGGCAGCAAGCAGTGGTCCTAGTAGTGGCTGACCAGAGGAGACCCCAGCCAGGGCTCCCCACCCCAGACTGATCACCTCCTAGATGTGCCCCAGCAGCAGGTTTCAGTGCCCTTTGCCCCACTCATCTGCTCTGCAGTCTGGATGGACTACTCACGTTCTATGACATATTAACACCTGACTCACCTGCATGTGCATCGGAATAGAACTGTGCTCCATGAGGTTTTCAATGGCTAATTTTTTTTTAGAAGTAGATCACTAGGTCTTTCTTCCAAGGCACCTCTGAGTGGACTTGAAACTCCAACTTTTCGATTAGCAGTAAGAAGTTAACTGTTTGTACCACACAGGGACACCATCCGTCTGGCTCTCAGGGCCTCAAAAACCATGGAGATGGCTGAGGGCACCTTTCCCTTCCTCCTGCTCTCTCTTTCTCCTTCTCTTTCCATCCCAACTCAAGATCCTCAGGGGACTAACCCTTTCAATCTCTCCACACTTCTTTTACTCTCAGTGTCCCTTCAACACTTTGATGCTCAGTTGTGTCACATGGCTGATTAAAAGGGTGGCCCTGGTGTCCCAGGGACAAGAGCAACACGTCTTAGATGGCATTAAAACAACCATTTTGCATGTCTGCATCAAGGGGTTGTGAAGATTTTCAAAGAAGGAATTGTCTTGGGGGTAGACCAAGGAGCCCATCAATTAGTTATAATGCTGTTTTGTACATGGCCTGACCCCTTTCTCCTGTCCCCTATCCCTTCTCTCCCCGTTATAGATTGAATTGTGTCCTCCCACAAAGATAAATTGAAGTCCTAACACCCAGTACCTGTGAATATGATCTTGCTGGGAAATAAGGTCCTTGAAGATGTTAGCAGTTAACAGGAAGTCATACTGGAATAGGGCGTGTCCTGAGCTAACATGAATGGTATCCTTATAAAAGAGAGGACACATGCGAGGGAAAATGGCCACCTGAAGACAGAAGCCCAGATGAAGGTACGTTCTAGCCGCCACACTTGTGGCTGCCGGAAACTGGGAGAGACAAGAAAGATCTTCCCCTAGAGCCTTGGAGAGAATACGGCCCTGCTGACACCCCGACTTTGGACTCCTAGCCTCCAGAACTGTGAGATAATAAATTTGTCATCCCAAGCCACCTACTTTGTGGTACTTGTTACTGCAGCCCTCGGAGACTGATATACCCTCTTTGCACAGGAAGATTCTAAGGAAAACAGTAATCTCCCAGCCTAAGTAACACAGAGTTCAAGCCTCCTCTCAGCAAACGGGATCCTCAGCGAGGGTCCAGCCACCCACCGGGCACAGGGTGGCACACTCATATTCCACCAGCACCATCTTCATGGGGTCTTGCCCATTTGGCCTCATTCAGGGTCTACCAGGTTAGCAATGGTCAGAGGCCATTCCCAGCTGGGATTAGCTGGCATTGCTTACAGTGGGGTGAGTGTAGCCAGGGCATGACCATACATGCAGGCACCATGGTGAAATGCCATCACTGGGTCTGTCAAATGAGGACCTCCAGGGAAACGGCAGCCTCCTGAATGGAAGGAGGGCATTACACTATGTTTCGGTGAAAGGGAACAAGGAGGTACAAGGCTAGATGAATGTGAATAACACAAAATAGAAGGAAGGAAGCCTTTTTTTTTTTCCTTTCTGGTGTTTTGTGCCAGGTATTGTCTTTTTTTTTTTTATTATTATTGTCTTAGTTAACCCACATAACAACCCTGAAAGGTGGATATTATTATCCTCGTTTTACAGATGAGGAAACTAGGCAACAGGAAAGGGCTGAGTCATTTGCCCAGCATCACGCAACTAGTAAATGATAGACTCATGAGTTAAACCGAAACTTGTCTGAGCCCCAGGTTCACACTTTCTCTTTCCCACCCTGACCTGGAGACCAGACACATCACATCAGAATGTTCGAGCTCACGTTGGTGGCTATTCTGGTACAACCCCTTGCCCCCTCTACACACAAACGCTTCTTCACCATCCCAGCCCAATAAAAACACAAGCAAGAAGCAAGCAAACAAACAAAACCCCACTTTTGTAGATAAGGTAACCAATGACCAGAGGAGGAGAAATGACTTGTCTGAGGTCACACAGCTAGTCAGTGGCAGAAGCAGGGCTAAAACAAAGTCTTCGGATTTCCATTCCAGCATTCCCTCCAGATTAAGCCAGAACCAGTCCATCTCTTCGCTCTTAAAATGCTTCAGGGAAGGCAATTCCTCATCTAGTTATCCAGTTATCATTAACCCACAGCTGTGGAGTCGATTCAGACTCATGGCGGCCCCACATGTCACAGAGTAAAACTGCTCCATTGGGTTTTCTTGGCTGTAATCTTTATGGAAATGGATCACCAGGCCTTTCTTCTGAGGTTTTGCCAGGGTTGGGTTCAAACCACCAACCTTCAGGTTAGTTGTCGAGGGCAAACCATTTGAGCCACACAGAGACCTCCAGTTATCATTGTCCTTGAGTGCCATCAAGTCAATTCCAACTCACAGCAACCCTATAGGACAGAGTAGAACTGCCCCATAGGGTTTCCTAGGCTGTAATCTTTACGAGAGCAGATTGTCAGGTTTTTCCTCCTGTGGAGCTGCTGGTGGATTCAAACTGCCAACTTTTCAACTAGCAGCCAAGCACTTTAACCACTGCATCACCACGGCTCCTTCCAGTTATCATTAAAACTCATTGCTGTTGAGTTGATTCCGACTTATAGTGACCCTATAGGACAGAGTAGAACTGCCCCAGAGAGTTTCCAAGAAGCACCTGGTGCGTTTGACCTGTCCACTTGTGATTAGCAGCAGCTGAGTTCTTAACCACTGTGCCACCAGGGCTACCATTATTACCTGTCATTAAATGAAATCACCTATATAAAGCACATTATTAGGCACTGAAAAACACTTATTCCCTTCTCTTACAAAACTGTTGCAATGGCCTCTGTCATGGATTGAATTGTGTCCTCCCAAAATATTTGTCAACTTATCTAGGCCATGATTCCCAGTATTGTGTGGTTATCCACCATGCTATGATCTGATGTGATTATCCTATGTGTTGTAAATCATAACCTCTATGATGTTAATGAGGCAGGACTCAATCTACAGTATTAGGTTCTATTTTGGATCAATCTCTTTTGAGATATAAAACGGAATTGAACAGAGAGGAGAAAGACCTCGTCCCACCAGGAGAGAAGCGCCAAGAGTGGAGTGTGTCTTTTGGACTCAGGGTCCCTGCGCCAAGAGGCTCCTAGACCCAGGGGAAGATTGATGACAAAGGCCTTCCCTCAGAGCCTACAGAGAGAAAAAGACTTCCCCTGGAACTGGAACCCTGAATTTGGACTTCTGGCCTCCTGAACTGTGAGAGAATGGATTTCTGTTTAAGGCCGTCCACTTGTGGTATCTCTGTAATAGCAGCTTTAGGTAACAAAGACAGACTCCTAACTAGTCTCTCTCCCCTGGTGACCCTCCTAGAGTTGCTGCCCTCCACTGCCAGGACAATCTTCTACAGCACAGCTCTACTCAAGTCATTCTTCAGATGAAAATCCCTCTGTTTCTCCTCTTCCACGGCAGGTGCTCAAGACCCTCCACACTGAGTCCTAGCCAGTCCCCTACATGCTGATGAATTAGTTATTAGCCATTCTCTAGGTTCCCAAGTTTTCCTACAAACCTTTGCTCATGCTAGTGTGTTCATCTGGAATGCTCTCTGGCCTGCCCTCTACAAACCAGCTCTTCTTAAGAGCCTCCTTTCATCTCCTATGACTGAAAGTGACTTTGCTCAATTCTGAACATCTCTAAAAGTTTAACGTGTATTCCACATTTAAACCTCTCTTGTATTTTCCTTACTAGTGATTAGTATAAAAATAATAACTTATATTTCTGCAGGTATTTATAGTTACAAAGCACTTTCATGCACATTAGCCCATTAATCTTAGAGAGATTATCTCATATATCTCTGTCTCCCCACCATGCTTAGCACAGTCCTTTATACAAGGTACGTGCTCAGCACAGAGCTGTTAAATGCTGCATTCTGGGAATGGTCTGACCAACCCAGAGGAGAGGAAGACCTAATGCCTCCTTGTTGTAGAATCAGAGGTTCTGAGGCTGGATGAGGAAGGCAAAATTGTGGTGTATTTTTCCAGGTGGACATCTATTATGGATTGAATTTGTCCCCCCCAAAAATGTGTGTCAATTTGGCTAGGCCACGATTTCCAGTATCATATGGTTGTCCTCCATTTTGTGATCTGATGCAATTATCCTATGTGTTGTAAATCAGTGGTTAAGAGCTTGACTGTTAACCAAAAGTTGGCAGTTCAAATCCACCAGCCGCTCCTTGGAAACCCTATGGGGCATTTCTCCTCCGTCCTACAAGGTCACTATGAGTTGGAATCAACTTAACAGCAATGGGACACAACCTACAGAATTAGGTTGTATCTTGAGTCAAATCTTTTGAGATATAAAAGAGAGGTGGGAACAGAGAGGAGAGGGGGCCTCATTTCCACAAAGAGCCAGGAGAGGAGAGTATCCTTTGGACCCAGGGTCCCTGCACAGAGAAGTAACTAGATCCAGGAGGCTGATGACAAGGACTTTCCTCCAGGGCAACAGAGAAAGCTTTCCCCTAAGGCTGGCACCTGGATTCGAACTTCTAGCCTCCTAAACTGTGAGAGAACAAATTTCTCTTTGTTAAACCCATCCACTGTGGTATTTCTGTTATAGCAGCACTAGATAACTAAGACAACACCCCATAGCATTTATTAGATTCTTAAGCACTCTGGTCCTAGATCCTAAACTTCCATGAAATGCTGCCTAAGATTACAAACACTTGCAGCAGCCAAATCTTAGTAGGGTCATATTGAGTTAACAGATGCACTGTTAAAGATTACCCCTAGTCCATAAAGAAACTTATCCATTTACCTGTACTCTTTGGGTATGTCATGGATTGAATTGTGTCCTCCAAAAATATCTGTCAACTTGGCTAGGTCATGATTCCCTTGTATGATTGTATAATTGCCTACCATTTTATCTTTTGATGTGATTTCCCTATATGTTGTAAGTCCTATCACTATGATGTAATAAAATGGATTAGCAGCAGTTATATTGATGAGATCTACAAGATTAGTAGTGTCTTAAGCCAATCTCTTTTGAGATATAAAAGACAGAAGTGAGCAGAGAGACGTGGGGATGTCATACAACCAAGAAAGCAGTGCCAGGAGCAGAGTGCATCCTTTGGACCTGGGGTTCCTGTACTGAGATGCTCCCAGACCAAGGGAAGGTTGATGACAAGGATCTTCCTCTAGAGGCAACAGAGCGAAGAAGCCTTCCCCTGGAGCCAGCGCCCTGAATTTGGACTTGTAGCCTACTAGACCGTGAGAGAATATATTTCTTTTTGTTAAAGCCATCCACTTGTGGTATTTTTGTTGCAGCAGCACTAGATGACTAAGACAGAATTTGGTACCAAGAGTGGGGTGCTGCTCTAACAGATACCTAAAATCTGGAAGTGGTTTTGAAACTGTGAATGGATAGAGGACTAGCAGCATCAGAGAACTGGAAGCAGCAGAAAACCAGCAGCAGCAGAAACAGGAGACCAGTGCCAGGCAGCACTGGAGCCAACCCTTGGAGTAAGAGAGCTGAGTGCCTGCTCGTAGAAGGCTTTCTGGCGGAGTAGGGTGCCTCTGGGCAGTTATTGGTGCAGCTAGGCTTGCTGACCCACAGAGCAAGAGGGCTCAGAGCCTTCTCGCCAAAGTATACTGGTGGAGTGGGGTGTCTCCAGGCACTTTACAGTGGAGCTACAGAGCTTTGGGACACTTGGCCCAGCAGGGCAGATGCAGGCATGAGGCTGAGGGCCAAGAGGCCAAAAACCAGGAAGCAGAAGCTGAAGAGACAAGGAACACAAGAAGCTGAGCTGCCTCAGTCTCAAAAGGTATGGCCATGACCTCTGGGGTTTCAAAGGGTGGAGCCGTGGCCTCTGGTGTTTCTAAGGGTGGAGTCACCACTCGGATGAGGAGAATGGTGTGCCTAAAGCCAAGGGAGCAGAGTTGCCATCCCACTGAGCCTGGAAGGCGGAGCTGAAGCCCAGAGCTGAGGAGCCTCCACTCAGTAATCTGGAGAGCGTGGCCAATACCTAGAATCTGGAGATTGTGGCTAATACCTAGAATCTGAAGGGCAAGGCCATTGTGTAAATCGTCTCAGGGAACAGAGGATTATTTCCAAAGCTTCCAAAAACACCCCATTCAGGGCTAATGTAATATGTTCTGCTGACTTGCTTGGTGCTTGTTATTCCAGTTTCTCCCGTTTGTAATGGAAATGTCTACCTTGTGCCTGTTCTACCATCATACCTTTGAAAGCAGATAACTCGTATTCAAGATTTCACAGTGAGGAAGAATTTTTGGATTTTGGAGTTGGAGTTGACTTAAGACTTTTGCTATAATATGATGGGGTGAATATATTTTATATGTGGCAAGGACATGAATTTTGGGGGGCCAAAGGGTGGATGTCATGGATTGAATTGTGTCCCCCCAAAATATCTGTCAACTTGGCTAGGTCATGATTCCCTTGTATGATTGTATGATTGCCTACCATTTTATCTTTCTGATGTGATTTCCCTATATGTTGTAAATCCTAGCACTATGATGTAATAAGATGGATTAGCGGCAGTTATATTGATGAGGTCTACAAGATTAGTAGTGTCTTAAGCCAATCTCTTTTGAGATATAAAAGACAGAAGCAAGCAGAGAGACATGGGGGCCTCATACAACCAAGGAAGCAGTGCCGGGAGCACAGCGCATCCTTTGGACCTGGGGTTCCCGTACTGAGATGCTCCCAGACCAAGGGAAGGTTGATGACAAGGATCTTCCTCCAGAGGCAACAGAGAGAGGAAGCCTTCCCCTGGAGCTGGCACACTGAATTGGGATTCGTAGCCTACTGGACTGTGAGAGAATACATTTCTTTTTGCTAAAGCCATCCACTGTGGTATTTGTTATAGCAGCACTAGATGACTAACACAGGGTACAATGTGGTTCTCTCAAGGTCAAGTACCGCACTGAATTCAAAGTTTGTATCTCTAGGGTTTAGCACAAACTTGCTATCTAGGGATGATAAAATAATTGTAACAACTACCACTTACTGCTAATCCCCCTTAAGTATCTTCAGTATCAGGCATTAAATAGCTCATTATTAACTCAAATGATTAACTCAAATTAATAAACTCAATTTTCAGATCAGCCTACCCCTCCTACTATTTTCCCAATCTTACAGATGAGAAAACGGAAATGCAGATAAATTAAGTAATTTTCCCAAGGTCATATGGCTAGTAAGTGGTGGAGTCAGGTTTTAAATCCAAGTAACCTGGTACAAACGGTTAAGCACTAACCCAAAGGTTGGTGGTTCAAACCCACCCAGCAGCTCCATGGGAGAAAGACCTGGCGATCTGCTTCCATAAAGATTACAGCCAAGAAAACCCTATGGAGCAGTTCTACTCTGTCACATGGTGTCACTATGAGTCAGAACTGACTTGCCAGCACCCAATAACAACCTGGCTCCAGAGCCATAGTCTTAAACAGTGTGCTGACCTTATACTGTCTCTCAATTATTGAATGAGTGAATGAGCATAGTCACTGGAAACGTTTTTGAATGAACAATTAAAGCAGTTGCCATCGAGTCGACTCCAACTCATGACGACCCCATGTGTGTCAGAGTAGAATGGTGCTCAACATAATTTTTCAATGACTGATTTTTTTGGAGGCCTTTTTTCTGAGGCACCTCTGGGTAGACTCTAACCACCAACCTTTCAGTTCACAGCTGAGCATCTTAACAGTTTACACTACCCAGGGACTCCAAATGAACACTCACCCGAGCATTACTTAATCCGCCTTTTGTCTCCACCCTATATTATCCATAGGAATATCCTAAAAGCTCCTCTCAAACTTTCCTCAAGTTTAGCAGAGTGTATGTACAGGTAACTCCCTGATTTACCAGTACAGAGTCCCTGTCATTAAAGTGAAGAAGCCTGCATTAATTTATTCTTAGTGAACCAAGTTTTCTCAGAACATGACCTCCACAAGGACAGGGAATTTACCTGTCTTCTTCACTGCTTTGTACCTAGTAGAGCGTTAGATACATAGCGTGTACTCAATACGCAAAAGTTGAATAAATGAATGAATACAAAATAAAGTCCAAACTCCTTCAGATGGCTCTGACCAGATTAAACCACTTTCAGTTCACGTCTTTCACTGCTCGCTTCATCCCCCACCCCACCCCAATTTCTACTCATAGTTCAGATCTCAGCTAGCAATTTCTTCCAGGAAGTCAGGCTACCCAAAATGCTCCATTTAATGAGTTCACAAGGCACCCCTAGCTCCACCCACCATAGCCTATTTACTGGTCTGTGTTCCCCACTCAATGGTAAGTTCTGGAAGGTTGTCTGTCCTAGCCACTGAAAGCACTCAAAACACATTTGTTGAATGAATTTTTTTTTTTTTTTTTAAACATTATCTGACAGACTTATCCCTTAGTGATTACATCCTCCTCCAAGGATGACTTTAAGAACCCTATCTGTTGCCCTCTGGCTCCTGGGGCAGCCCCACCTCATTCAGGACTTGGCCTTGCTGACCTTTTTTTCTCACAGATCTCTTCAGCACAGCATACAAGGAACTCAGGTCTGGGGCTATATTGACTGAGATTCAAACTTTGGCTCTTCTCTAATTAGTTGTACAACCTTGGGCAAGTTCCTTAATTTGTTAAACCTCAGTTTCCTCATCTGTAAAGGGGTAAGAGATATTAATTTCATTTTCACCTATTTCCTCCTTGGTTAGGGGTGGTAACTAAGATTATGTGTGAAATGCTACAGGTGGCTGCTGAGGCTGCGTATGTACGACCAAACTCCTCGTGGGATTTGGTTCCTTCCTTTGGAGGTTAAGGGTCATGATTTCATGGGACATCCCAGTTAGTTGGCCTAAAAACTTTAGCGCTTCTACTCTACCTCCTAGTTTGTTTCATAGTACCTGGGGCCTTAAGTAGCCATCCGAGGCACAATAATTGGTCTCTATTCAGCTGGTACAACAGAGG
The DNA here is from genome assembly GCF_024166365.1 of Elephas maximus indicus. Taxonomy (NCBI): domain Eukaryota; kingdom Metazoa; phylum Chordata; class Mammalia; order Proboscidea; family Elephantidae; genus Elephas; species Elephas maximus. Next base: position 13,755,508 of record NC_064836.1, read on the forward strand.
AAGACAGAGAGTCAGGAACTGAAGGAGGGTATGGAATGTGTGGCTAATTGCCTCCATAAACAACTGCCTCCTTGGCCCTTAGAACAGAATTGAATGGTGCCCGGCTATCATTACTGAACATTTTGATCAAAGATTCTACAGAAGAATCCTGATCAAAAGGGGGAAAATGCAGAACAGAATTTCAGATTCTCATGGACTCTAGACTTTCTGGAGCCATGGAGGGTGGACAAACCCCTAACGCTATTGCCCTGAGATAATCTTTAAAACTTAAACCAAAAATATTGCCTGAAGTCATCTTCAAACCAAACAATTGTTTAGCTTAACTGGTAAAAAAAGGTCTGCCTTGAGCATTATGCTCTTTTAAGAACCATCTATATGGGATCAAACTGACAACAGCAACTCGAAAGATTAGACAGGAACTTTAGGGGGCAGGGAGTTTATGCTAACGATAGAGGAACAACTCAGAAAAAGAGGGTGGGAATGGTTGCGCAACTCCAAGAATGTAATCAGTGTTACTAAATTGTACATGTAGAAACTGTTGAATTGGCATTTTTTTTTTTTTTTTTATTCTCAACAACAACAATCAATAAAATTTAGGAAAACAAAATAAAAAAGTCACAGGTGGACGGGCACTCAATGCCAGTGGCTATTCTTCATCATGTGTTCTTGCCTTCCTCTGTACTTGAACTTTTGCTCAAGTGCCTCCTTTTTGCCTTCCTTGTTGGGGTCATCTGCAACAGCACAGTCAAAACTGCACTTCTGAGAATCTGCCAACCCTTTGGAACCACTCTATCTTTCAAATTCTCTTGCTAGGGAATTGTATCTCTCTTTTCTATTGATTAAAGAAAAACAAAAACAAAAAACCTACCTTCTTGAAGTCCAGAGTGGAAATCTGACATCCCTAGCTATAATGTTCTCTGGAAAAATGCAGTTGTCTTCTCCCAAGTTCTTTTAAGATCTAATTTGCAAACAATATCTCCTTTTTGGTTATAATTAAATCCACTCTAATGATGCTCCAAGGAGCCCTGGTGGCTCAATGGTTAAGAGCTCAGCTGCTATCCAAAAGGTTGGTGGTTGGAACTCACCCAGCAGCTCTGCAGGAGAAAGACGTGGAGATCTGCTCCCGTAAAGATTACATCCTGGGAAACCCTATGAGGCAGTTCTGCTCTGTCACGTGGGGCTGCTATGAGTCGAAATCAACTGACAGCAGCTAACAACAACAACAATGGTGCTTCAGGAATTCCTGGGTGGTGCAAATGGTTAACACGCTCAGCTGCTAGCTGAAAGGTTAGAGGTTTGAGTTCATCCAGAGGTGCCTTGGAAGAAAGGCCTGGTGATCTACGTCCAAAAAAATCAGCCACTGAAAACCCTATGGAGCACAGTTCTACTCACATACATGGGGTCGCCCTGAGTCAAAGTCAACTCAGCAACAACTGGTTAATGATGCTCCTCGTCACTTTAACCTCCTTTGCCCTCTGGAAAACAGAACAGTAAGCCACGAATGTGGCAGATGCCGTATTTTCAGAAAAGGAGGGCTTCCAGGAGCTGTCTCAATAGCTGAAGGGTTCCATCACTACTCTTCTCTGGGCTCCAGGTTAGTTTGTGACCTCAGACGAGAACAGCTGCCATCTATCTCCTCTACTTGGCGAAGCAACCCGTAGCATTGCCTCAAAATGAAATCTCCTTGGTTCTCTACTCTTTTCCTTTCTTATGCGTTCTGGCTTGCTGCCAAGGGCACCAACAGTCTATGAAAAAGAGGGAGAAAAAGACTTGCCCAGAGAGGATGCCTCCACACAAACCACATTCCTTCCGGGCCCGGCTTAGCCAGGCATGGGGACCGGGAGCCGGTCATGGGCCCGGCTTAGCCAGGCTTGGGGACGGGGAGCCGGTCATGGGCCCGGCTTAGACAGGCATGGGGACGGGGAGCCGGTCATGGGCCCGGCTTAGCCAGGCATGGGGACGGGGAGCCGGTCATGGGCCCGGCTTAGCCAGGCTTGGGGACGGGGAGCCGGTCATGGGCCCGGCTTAGCCAGGCTTGGGGACGGGGAGCCGGTCATGGGCCCGGCTTAGCCAGGCTTGGGGACGGGGAGCCGGTCATGGGCCCGGTTTAGCCAGGCTTGGGGACGGGGAGCCGGTCATGGGCCCGGCTTAGCCAGGCTTGGGGACGGGGAGCCGGTCATGGGCCCGGCTTAGCCAGGCTTGGGGACGGGGAGCCGGTCATGGGCCCGGCTTAGCCAGGCTTGGGGACGGGGAGCCGGTCATGGGCCCGGCTTAGCCAGGCATGGGGACGGGGAGCCGGTCATGGGCCCGGCTTAGCCAGGCTTGGGGACGGGGAGCCGGTCATGGGCCCGGCTTAGCCAGGCATGGGGACGGGGAGCCGGTCATGTGCGCAGAGCAGCTCTTAAGCCTGGCGCCCACCTACACTGTGGGGAGGACACAGGGAGAGAAGATGAAATGCAGTCTAACCTCCAGAACAGGACCCACAGAGACTTAGAAGCAGGCACAAAGTGTGGTAGGAAAAAGCGCAGAGGAGAAAAGAAACCACCACCAGGGAGAAACCTACAGCGATGATAATGTTGGTGTCACAGCGCTAGGGTGAAGACAGGAAGGTTGCAGGAAGAAGGAAAGGTAGTAAGAGTGATAAAGTGAAGGTGGAAGGATAAGGGTCTCCCATTAGGCAAATGATCTTTGGCCTCTGTTTGAAATCCTGGGTAGACACTGCTAGGTGAGATCTTCTACAGGGAGTTCTCAGGAAGGGGAAGGAGTAAACTGCTAAGGATGTCTCAGCCCTGGGTTCTCTATTCTGCCTCAGGACTACTGAGAACCTCTCTCCTAGTCTTTCTTCACACCTTGGGGGCCTCTGCTCCCCAAACAGCAAATGATATCCTCAGTCTTTCCCCAGGGTGGTGATGCTGGCTCAGTGAATTCCATCACCAGTGTTCTGAGAGTAGAGAATTTCCCAACAATGAAAATGTGCTGAAGCCACTGATAGGGTCAACGCACAATTCTAAAGTGCCCAAGGATGGGTCCTTTCATTGGTCATGTTGTGGCCTGTGGAGCAGGTGGAAAGTTCCAGCAGTGCTAGCAACCGTGTGACCTTGGGAGAGTCACTTCTAAGGGAAGTGATCACCAAGGTCTTTTCCAGCTCTAACGCTTCCTGTACTCACAACAAATGCAAGAATAGTCCAATTTTCATTCTGTAAGAGCAAAATAAAGCAAATATAAAAATAAAAATAAAAATAAAAAGGAAAGAAAAGAAACTAGTTTCAATTTCCAGGGATCCCTAAGTCCAAATTTCTTACTAAAGTTGCCCAGTACTTCACCTGATTTTCCAAAGTCTTCTCCTTATGCTAAAGGTAGGGATGTAAGTGAAAAAGCATAGAAAGGTAGGTAAGGTGGGAGTCCAAGGAGTTCACACACATGTGCCTTGGCCCCCAAACAACTAGGAATTAAGGAGGTACTATGCTGGACTGGGAGTGGTCCCTGGGTGGTGCAAATGGCTTGCTCTCAGCAACTAACCGTAAGGTTGGTGGTTCCAACCCACCCAGCAGCACCACAAAGAAAGGCCTGGTGATCTGGTTCCATAAAGATTCCCAACCCGTTGCCGTCAAGTTGATTCTGACTCATAGCGACCCTATAGGACAGGGAAGAACTGCCCCATAAAGTTTCCAAGGAGCGCCTGGTAGATTTGAACTGCCAACCTTTTGGTTAGCAGCCATAGCAGTTAACCACTACGCCACCAGGGTTTCCTCCCAAGAAAACCCTATGGAACAGTTCTACTCTGTAATACATGGGGTTGCCATGAGTCGGAACTGATTTGATGACAACAGGTTTGGTTTGGATTTTTTATGCTGGACTGGAGCCGGGCGGAAGAAATTGATTTAACATGCGCCCATCCTTGAAAAGTTTCTCATCTAAGGTATGTTCCAATCTGGTGACGTCTCACAGGCATTCAAGGAATCCAGTATGGACGAATTCTCCAACCCCGCTGGCCCCTTCTGTTCTCCCATGACCGGGTATCTTCCTGAGAATGGCGTCAAGGGTCTGGAGTGTGAGTGCCTGCTTCAGTTCCCCCCGCTGTCACTTACTGGCGGTCTGACATCAGTGAGCTTCGCTATTTTGTTACTTGCCGCCCAGCACTGCCCTGTCTATAGGCAGTAGCCAGCCTTTGGATGCTGTTTGCCCCTCCTCGGTTCCTTACAAGTCCCATTAAGCAGTCTGTCTTTCTCTTCCAGTTCCCATTCTGTCAACTCTATTTAAAGAGAAATATCCAAGGAATAGTTACCATGATATTGTCATATCACTTTTCCCATGTTCAGGAAAAGCTCCGGAACATAAGCTCTCATTCTCTACTCCATACCCCCCACCCTACCCGTCCCCCTCCCAGTTTTGCCTCGTTTCTTACCGAGGTTAAACTCGGGATTAACAGCCAACATTTACGTGGTACTCTTTTTTTTCTGCAGTTTCCAGAGTGCCATCGCACATATGATTTCGCCGAGTTCAGGGTACTTCATCCTTAAAACAAGCCTGTGAGCCACAGGTATTATTTTTTCCCGTTTTACAGACATGCAAACTAAGTCTCAGGTTCCACAAGTTGTCCTCGCTCACAGCCAGGAAATGAGACACAGCAGGATTCAAAGCCAGGCCTCCTGATGCTGAGCCCACCCACGGTTCTCTCTACCACTCCAGTTCCAAGTTCACCTTCTGGAAGCATAAGGATCCTGAAGTTCATGGGCAGTTACAAACCCACAAAGGGAAGAGAGACCCCTCATTTTTCTCCCTGCAGGCCCAGAGAAGTCAGTGTCCCCTGCAGGACCACAGATGTAAGACACCTGCAAAGCACCATGCTGAGCCCAAACCTGGGTGAGGCAGAGAATCCACATGACCAGGTCATGGCAGAGCAGGGCTTTGAACCAGTTCAGTCTTGTTCAAACTTCTGCCAAGAAGTTGCATTTCTAACAAGTTCCCTGCTCAGAATTTTCATTTCCACCCCAGATATACTGAATCAGAATCTGCATTTTAACAAGATTCTCAGGTAATCCTTATGTATAACTTCCCTGGACCTTGTTAGAAATGCAAATTCTCAGCAGGGAACTTGTTAGAAATGCAAACTCTCAGCAAGGGTTTGAACCTGACCTATCTGGTTCAAAGCCCTGTGAAAAAGACCAGGGGCACTCCAGCCTTCCCCCTCAAGTCCAAAGGAGCACCCCAGGGAGCAGCCTGAGGCCCCAGATAAACTCACCGGGAGAACACCCCCTTGGCCCTCCTTCACTAATGCTTCCAGTGGAGTGAAATGGGCAAGTTCCCTTCTGGCCAGGGTTTTGAGCTTGATCAGATTCAGACACACACACCCATGCACAATGGGCAGTAAACTGGGAGCCATGGAAATCAAACCCCACGCTCACCCAAGGGCTAAGCAGCCACAGCCTTGGTCTGAGGCTCCAGCTCAGAGCCATGGTCTCCTCAGATATTGGCTGCCAGGCAGAGCTATAAAATGTACCTCGACTTAATTTTTCCATGGACACAACCCCAGATGGGACAGCCAGGCTCTGCTGGAGCTGCAGTTCTGAGGGCTCCTAAACTCCATGCTGAGATCTGCAGCTGGAGTCCGCGGTGTCCACAGGGGTCAGGCTTGCCCCAGCCTGAGCCATTTATCTTCCTAGTATCTTTCCAAGGCCTACTAGAGCAGCAGAGTAAGTTTTCATTCAGCCACTCATCCAGGCTTGGAATTTACTGCAAATTGCTTGCATCTGCTTGGCCACATCCCAGAGGCAGGTAGTTTAGAGAGAGAAGGCGGGGTGGCGTTGCCCCACTTCTGGGAGCCTACTAAAGAATCTGTCGCCGTGCTGGGACCAGCGAGCCCAGGGTACAAAACTCCCCAACGGAGTTGAGAAAAAAACCTCTGGGGGAGCCAGAGACAATGGAGAGTCCACGGCAAGCCTGGCTGGTGGGACTGAGGCAGGGAGGTCAGGCACACCAAAAGGCGGTGGAGATAGAGGGAGAGATGGCTGGCCTGAAGGAGGAAGAGGAATGAAGGACACAGACGACCCCCCACCACACACACCCTACAACCTCAGCCAACCAGGGTGTGTGCACTAACTAGCCACACGCGTTTGGTAACCTCTTCCCACAACCCAGGATCCTGCCAAGCCCCTGGGCTCCCGGCCCTATCTCACCCGACCTCAGCTCGGCAGCCACACTTGGGCTTGCTGCTACGATTGCTTCCCAACACCGAAGCCTCCGCTGTGGGAAGCTGACAACGAGAAAAGTACAGGCCAGGAGAGCGGAGCCTTCCCTGAGGGCGCCGGAACTCGGCCTGAGGGTCCCTCTCGCCTTTCCAAGCTCTCTCCTTTTGCTGCAGTATCCTTATAAGGGAGAAGCCACTTCCATCCTCTGCTTGGCTTAAAAATGTCTCTCCTTCCCAGGCTAGAGGCTGATTTTTCACCCACTGCAAGGAAAAGCCCCACCCCAGCTCCAGGACAGGTTTTGCTTTTTATTTCTTGTTTTAAACAAACAAACCCTAAGGCCATCGGTTAGTTCAGCCTCCCTGCAGCTGGGAGCCAGGAAGTGTGTTTAGAGCAAAGGGGGTGGGGAAGAGGGTGTCTGGAGGCCCGAGACGCCCCGAAACGGCTGGAGCGGGGGCTGGAGACTCGCAACCTGCTCTGCGCCGCGGGTTCGGGGGCGGGGGGGTGGCTCTCGCCCCCAGGGGGTCCGCGGCTCAGGCAGCCGCGGGGAACCCTGCGCTCTTCCCATTGTTGCACCTCTCCTGTTGCCATGTTGGAGACAGCGTCTTGACCTCCCCTCCCTCCACTCCGCCGGCAATTTGCAGAGCCGGGATGCTCACGGCTGGGTGCGTCCCCTACCTGTGTTCACCGCGGGTTTTCCTGCAAGACCAGACGTGTCGTGTGCCGGGCGACGTGGGCTGCTCGCTCTGCAGCCCCGGGCGTCTCCTGCACCAGCGGGCTGGGGCTGGCCGCAGCCCGCCTCCTCCCGGGCAGCTCCCCGCTCCGGGATTCACAGCGCGAGCGCCGGCCCCGGAGTCCCCAGGGCAGTGGGAGACGCAGGACAGGGCGATAGGACCAGCTTGGAGGAAAAAAAGAAAACAAGTCCTCTCGGCCGAGAGCGTGCGCGAGCTGGCAGAGTCAGGCAACCCCGGGTGAGACAATAGCTGGGGAAGCGGGCGCGAGGGGAGAAGCCATCTCCCGGAGACCCGGCGCACTGCACGCCCAGGCCCGGCTCGGCCCGACCCTGCCTGACAGGCAGCGCCCGGCCGCCGGCTCCAGCCCGCAGCCCCGAGCGGCCGAGAGCGCGGGGGCGGGCCCCGCCCGGGAGCGGACCTCCTCCACCTCTGCTCCCCGCCCCTCCGGCGCCCGCCCTGCCGCGGCGTGGGGAAGGGGAGCCCGCTGGCGTGGGCTTGGGCTCTGGGAATACCCGCGCCAAGGTTTCCACTTGCCACTTGGGTGCGGATTTTTGCAGATGGACGTTACTTTTCCCTGCTGGAAACCCTTGGCTGTGCCAAACCAAAGCCAATAATTCTGCTGGAAATTAGAGTTTTGAGGTCCAGTTATTTGTTCGAGGAATTTTCCCCTAGAATTGCGATAGCGGTGCCCGAAAGGGCCCCCACTTTGGGGTTGAGAGTGGGAGTCGGGGGGATCTGCTTTACACCCTCAGTCTGATTGGTTTTCTGTTCTCCCAAGTGGGTCTTCCTACCTGAGGCCCAGAGAGTAGGAGCCCACAAACCTGAAATGTGTATGTATGAGGGTGGGGAGGGATGGAAGGGTAGAGGCTTCCACAACCCAACTATGGTAGGGGGGGAAAGAAAAGCCCTCTTTCATACAACATGTTATAATAATTTTTTTTAAATTAGACTCCATGTACCTTTCTTTGAACAGTAGTCATTAGGAGAATTTTCCTAAAGCCTCCACCCAAAAGAAGCCAATATTTGGCCAGCATTCCTTTGCATATGGTTTGCATAATAGCTATGAACTCTGGACTCAAAGCAGTTCCCTCAAAGCGTGAATGTTTTTTCCCCCGAAGCCCTTGCCCTTCTTCCTTGCCAGTCAGACTAGGAAGATATTTCCCTTCCTCTGCAATCCCCCTCAGGCATCAGGGTCTTAGGAAACCCACCTTCCTGAGGTACCCAGAACTCCCCAGCCGGGGAGACATCTGCCAGCCTTTGCTTTCCCTTGCCTTAAGGAAATACTTGTTAAGATGCTGTTATCCCTGTCTCTGGTTCACTAGAATTAAAAGAGAGAGAGAGAGAGTCAGAAAGGCCTTTAAAAAAAACATATTTTAAATTTTCCTCATTGATAGGAAACTCTGCAACAAACCACAATTCTCCAGGAGAAAATCATTAAAAGTCATCCTTTTTTTTTTTTTAAAGTCATCCTAGATTCATAAAATTGGAAAAGACTGGAGCTCGGTAAAGATATAACTATTTATGGGGAAGGGAATTCGAATAACTCGAGGAAGTTCCCTCACGAGGAAGAACCCCCAAAAACCAAACCCGTTGCTGTGGCGTAGATTGTGACTCATGAGTAAAACTGCTCCACAGGGTTTCCAAGGAGTGGCTGGTGTGTTTGAACTGCTGACCTTTTGGTTTGCAGCGAAGCTCTTAACCACTGTACCACTAAGGCTCCTCATGGGGGAGAGAATAATAAAAAAAAGTGAGTTCACGACCCAGAAGGATTTCTTGGGATATTGTTTTGTCCTCAAACAAGATGAGATCTGGGCAAGTGTTTTGGAAAAAAAAAAAAAAAACCCACTGCTGTTGAGTCGATTCCAACTCGTATCAACCCTATAGGACAGAGTAGAACTGCCCCATAGAGTTTCCAAGGAGCGCCTGGTGGATTTGAACTGCCAATCTTTTGGTTAGCAGCCATAGATAGCTTTTAACCACTATGCCAGCAGGGTTTCTGGGCAAGTGTAAAGGACCTTTATTTACAGGCAACCCTGGGTGAGACAATAGCAGAAGCCAGTGAGAAGGGAGGCAAGGCTCCTGTTTCTTCTCTCTACCTACTGCTATATGATCTTGAATAGTCAGTAACACCTGAGGATCAATAATATCGTTGGCCTTACCTACCATTCAGGGCTGCTGGGAGGATCAAATGAAGCATTTTGATTGAAGACAGTCTGCTCTGCACACATACCATAATAAGTGATGCTGTTTTGGTTCCTCAGGGGCTAAAACCATTCATTCACTCACTCATTCACCTGGCTACTCTGTGCCTCTCACTAGGCTAAGTTCAGAAGCCCAAGCGAACGGAGTAGTATAGGGACCATCAGTGTTTCAGTGTTGCTGGAGTGAAAAGTCTGATGTGGGAAGCTAGCAGGAAATGGAACTGGGTGATTGGGTTGAGAAGTCCCTGGGTGGTTATAAATGTTAAGCGCTCAGCTACTAACCAAAGGGTTGGTGGTTTGTATTCACCTCCAAACCCAAACCCACTGCTGTCATGTCAATTCCAACTCATAGTGACCCTACGGGACAGAGTAGAACCGCCCTATAGGGTTTCCAAGGAGCAGCTGGTGCATTCAAATGCTGACCTCTTGGTTAGCAGCCAAACACTTAACCACTGTGCCACCAGGGCTTCATTCCTTAATCCACCTAAAAAAAAAAAAAAGCCCGTTGCCGTCAAGTCAATTCCTACTCATAGTGACCCTATTAGAGGTGCCTAAAAGATCACAGCCATTGAAAACTCTATGGAGCACAGTTCTACTCTGACACAGCTGTGGTTGCCATGAGTCTGATACAACAGGAACTGGTTTTGAGTTTTAACTTAGGTTGAGGATCAGATCAAATGCTTTATAATGCAGTTCACTAAGGAGGAAATTTTTTTATCATGCTAAGAGACACCAGTGTATGCCGGAAAGTTTAGGTTTTGTCTTTTAGGTGACAGAAACCCCCAAACCAAACCCATTGCTGGTTAGTCAATTTTGACTCAGAGCGACCCTACAGGACAGGGTAGAACTACCCCATTGGGCTTCCAAGGCTGTAAATCTTTACGGAAGCAGACTGCCACATCTTTCTCCCGGAGTGACTGGTGGGTTTGAACCACTGACCTTTCAGTTAGCAGCTGAGCACTTTAACCACTGCACCACCAGGACTCATTTTTAGGTGGCAGAACCAGTGAAGAATGTGGGGCTGGGGAGTGACGCCATCAGAGAGCTTTCTGGCATTCTAGGGGAAGATTTGGAGGATGCGCTGCGTGTCTTCTCTTTGTCCCTCCAGATTCACTCTCCACCCTGCTTGGCCCTCTGGCTTCCAAGTTGGATTTGCCCAAGGGGAAGCTCTGGCTGGAGACTGGAGGCAGGGAGGACGGTGAAGTTGGGATATTTATTCCTCAGGACCCCTTTCTTCTTCCGGGTCACTGTGGACTGGCCACCTCCCTTGACCAAAGATCATAACTCCTGTCAGATAGGTCATTTCTCTTTCTCTGGACTCAGATAATTCGTGCCTTCCTTTGACCCTGAAGGCCTGGGGGTAGAGACTTTGCTGCTGGCCCCACGGTACTGCACTATTCCTTGTGGTTTTCCTATACCTGCCCAACCTTTGTAGATTGTCCCTTTACTTTTAAAATTCTCCTCCAATTTTAGTGTGGCATTTGTTCCCTGCCAGGACCTGGTACAGGACAGGAGTACAAGCTGGGAGCTCAACAAGGAGGCCATGGCTACATTCCAGGTGTGAGGCCAGGGTATGTCAAAACTGTGCCAGGGCTGTGGCAAGTGGAGATGAAAAGGAAAGGGCAGATACAAGAGAGAGTTGGAAGTCAAATCAATAATATTTGATGACATATTGAATGTAGAGAATTAGAAGGAAGGACCTAGAATTAGTCCTTACCTGATGTCTTAGGAATTGGTGACAGGTAATGCCATTCACTAAGTCAGACAGGGCCAGGTGTTGGGGAGCCATCATTAGTTTAATTTCAGACACGTTGAGCCTGTGGTGTCTGCGGTGTGTTTCGGTGTTGATGTGTAGTAGACAGTAGATTTGTGAAACTCAGAAATAAGGATGTGGACAAGTAATATCAATTTTAGACTCTTCGTTGGTCAGTGAAGTTATAGGCATATATGAGATCACCCAACAGCATATAGAGAAAGGAAGAGGCCCGCAAAAGAAATTGAGAAGAAACAACCAAAGAGGTAGGAAAAACTGGAGACCACAGAGCGTCAGAAACTATGGTGAGAAAGAGTGTCAAGAAGGGATGACTGGGTAACACAAGCACACAGAGACATCAGAAGGTAGGGCTCTGAGACCAAATGGACAGCTCTGGCCCCAAAGCAAGACCAGAAGGCAGGAAGGGACAGGAACTGGACGAATGGACACAGGGGACCTGGGATGGAAAGGGGGAGCATGCTGTCACATTGTGGGGATTGCAACCAATGTCACAAAACAATATGTGTATAAACTGTTGAATGAGAAATTAACTTGTACCGTAAACTTTCACCTAAAGCACAATAAAATTAAAAAAAAAAAAAAAGATAGGATTGGAAAATGCGCTTTGGATTGGCAAGAAAATCACTGGTACTTGTGGCGTGAGAGCAAGCACAGTTAAGCCGGGCTCCAGTGGGCTGAAGAGAAAAAGACATGGATGTAGACTACTCTCTAGAAGCTTGGCAATTGAAGGGACGGGAAATAGAACGCAGTGGGTAGCAGGGAATGGAGAATCAGGGACAGGCCTTTCTTACTCTTTCTTTTTAAGATGGGAGAGGCTTAAACATGTTTTTGTGTTGAGGGGGAAGACTGAAAGGGGTAGAGAAATGATTAATAAAAAATGTCTCAGGGGATGTCATGGATTGAATTATGGCTCCCAAAAAATGTGTGTATCAACTCGGTTAGGCCATGTGTGCTTGTCCTCCATTTTGTGATTGTAATTTTATGTTAAAAAGGATTAGGATGGGATTGTACTACTAGGCCTTAATCAGGTCATCTGCCTGATCCAAGGTAAAGGGAGTTTCCCTGGGGCGTAGCCTGTACCACCTTTTATCTTTCAAGAGATAAAACGAAAGGGAAGCAAGCAGAGTTAGGGACCTCATACCACCAAGAAAGCAGCACCAGGAGCAGATCATGTCCTTTGGACACAGGGTCCCTGTGCCTGAGAAGCTCCTTGACCAGGGCAAGATTGATGACAAGGACCTTCCTCCAGAGCCGACAGAGTGAGAGAGCCTTCCCCTGGAGCCGAAGCCCTGAATTTGAACTTGTAACCTACTAGACTATGAGAATATAAATTTCTCTTTGTTAAAGCCATCCACTTGTGGTGTTTCTGTTACAGCAGCAGTAGATGACTAAGACAGAGGAGATAGGATCCAGGGTGGAATTGCCTGGGATCTCTTTGAGAGGAAGGGTGCAGAAGGAGATATATTTGTAGGTTGGTGAGACTAGAGACAAGGAGCCCTGGTGGTGCAACAGTTAAGTGCTAGGCTGCTAACCAAAAGGTTGGTGGTTCAAAGAACCCATTCCGTGGGAGATAGTCCTGGTGATCTGCTTCCGTGAAGGTTACAGCCTAGAAAACCCTTACCCATTTCCATCGAGTGGATTCCAACTACAGAAAGAGTAGAACTACCCCATAGGGTTTCTCAAGGCTGTAAATATTTATGGAAGTAAACTGCCACATCTTTCTCCCACTGAAGCTCGTGGATTTGAACTGCTGACCTTTCAGTTAGTAGCCTAGCTCTTAACTACTATGCCACCAGTGCCCCTTACGGGGTATCAACTCAATGGCACCTAACGACAAGCCTAGAGAACAGAAGTTGAGAGAATTGGTCAAGTTGGTATTGGAGCCCTGGCGGTGCGGTGGCTAAGAATTCAGGTGCTAACCAAAAGGTTGGCAGTTCAAATCTATCAGCCGCTCCTTGGAAACCCTGGGGGATAGTTCTACTCTGTCCTGTGGGGTCACTATGATTCAGAATCAACTTGACGGCAACGAATTTGGTTTGGTTTGGCTTAAAACAATCTGCTGAGAGAGAAGGGGTCGAGGCGGGGTTGAGGAAAGTGATCAAAGTTAAAATAAACACTGAAAAGAATGAGAGTGGGAGCTCCCTAGGGATATACAGTGGAATTGTCAGCAGAGCTGAGGATACAGCTGGTATTGGATACCCTAACTGGCAGCGGCTAAAGCCTCAATATTTTGATCATTTTCTTCTGCAGTGCTCCACGGTCCAGGTGCAGAATCTTAGGTGAGGTTTGGGGGTTTGCAAAATAGGTACAGTGGGCAAGATAAGAGGGCAAGAGAGTTACTAGCAAAAGAGGAGGTATCCAGGGAGGGAAGCAAAGTCAAGAAAAGCTGCAAATCTTGAAGAAGAGGAAATTAAGGCTACCTCCAGTCCCGCTGCCTCTCCAGTCTCTTCTCCAACACTGTGGCCAGACTGAGCTTTCTAAAGCAAACATTTCTGCTTAAAATTCACCAGAATGTAAGCTCCATAAGGGCGGCCATTTTTTACTTCGGCTTTTAAACTTCTGTGTTCCCACAGCCCAGAGCAGTGCTTAGCAGATAACATGTGGTCCATAAATTTTTGTCAAATGAATGAATGGATGCCTCTTATAACTCTTAGATAAGGTTAAAACTCTTTAAGGAAGTCTACAGGGCCTCTCACCATGTGGCCCCTGCTGTTCACTCTAGCCTCAAGGACAGGGCCTTGGTCTTGTTCATCCCTCTTCCTGCAGAACAGCATCCGTCCCCGGCAGGCATTCAACAAGTCCAGGTTGGATAAATAACTCCCCCGACATTCCAGTGCATACTCCCTTATTTGGCCTCCCTGGCTCCCTGCAGTTTGGAGAACATATGATATTCCCACCTGGGGGCCTTTCTACAAACTCTTCCCGCTGCCTAGGAAATGCTTCCTACCTCCACTCTCCACCTCTGCCATCCTCCTTTGTACGTGGTTATCTCCCTGTGTGCTAGGCAGAATAACAATCTCCCAAATGTGTCCACATCCTGTGAATATGTTGCCTTACATGACGAAAGACTTTGCAGATGTGATTAAGCCAAAGACCTTGAGATGGAGAGATTAGCCTGGATTATCCAGGTGAGCCAATGTAATCACCAAACCAAAAAAAAAAAAAACAAACCCAGTACCATCAAGTCGATTCCGACTCATAGCGACCCTATAGGACAGAGTACAACTGCCCCACTGAGTTTCCAAGGAGCACCTGGCGGATTCAAACTGCCAACCCTTTGGTTAGCAGCTGTAGCACTTAACCACTACGCCACCAGGGTTTCCTTAAAACCAGGTAACCTTTCCCAGCTGTGGTAAAACAAAGAGCAGTGACCATGAAAGAAGGGTCAAAGAGATACCATATTGCTGCCTTTGAAAAGGGAGGAAGGGAACCACAAGCCAAGGAATGCTGAGCGGCCTCCATAAGCTGGAAAAGGCAAGAAAATTGATTCTTGTCACAAAGGAATACCGGCCTGCAGACACCTTGATTTTAGCCCAGTGAAACCTGTGTGAGGCTGCTGACACACAGAACTGTAAGATAATAAATTTGCATTGTTTTAACCCATTGCATTTGTAGTAATTTGTTACAGAGCAATAGAAAGCTAACATACCCTACTAGTAGTTCTCTAGGGAGCTTCCCTAGAATGCCTCCAGTGTCTAGACATACCTGATGGTTACCTGAATTGGTACACTCATCACAGGGTGTTGTAATTGTTTACTTTTCTGTCTAGTTTGGGGAGGAAGCAGGAATAAGAGGGGAATTAGACTATAAGCTCTTTAGGGATAGGGAAACCACTGTGTTTACCTTTGAATTTCTAGACCCATCATTGCCCAACCTGAAGCTGGTGCTCAATAAATACTGTACTTGGTGAATGAATGAATGAATGAAGACCTGGATCTAGTTTACAGGAAGAAAGTGAGTAACAAAGCTGGATGATGGAGAGCTTGAGAGTTTAAGATTTCAGTGGTAATAACATGAACTAGGTTACTGGTTAGGGAGTGTGGCTGAAACCAGTGGGAGGAGTGGGTCATTGGAATCCACTTACCTGTGCCCTGTTCTTTCAGGGCCTGACTCTAGGCTAATCTGTAAAATGAATTTGAATTAAAATTGAAAAAGGCAATGTTTGTGACGTTTGTATTTTAAAACCCTGTAGTAGAACTTCTTTAGAAAGATTCAAATATTTTTTAAAGATAAATGGATATTGGAGGTAGAGTAGGAGTGCTTTGCCAATATTTGGTGGATGGATTGACTTCTTCAGTCCCATTGACTCTTGTGTTGTTGTTAGGTGTCATTGAGTCAGTTCCGACTGATAGCGACCCTATGTACAACAGAACGAAACACTGCCCGGTCCTGTGACATCCTCACAATCATTGCTATGTTTGAGCCCTTTATTGCAATCACTGTGTCAATCCATCTCTTTGAGGGTCTTCCTCTTTTTTGCTGACCATCTTCTTTATCAAGCTTGATGTCCTTCTCCAGGGACTAGTCCCTCCTGATAGCATGTCCAAAGCATGTGAAACAAGGTCTTGCCATCCTGGCTTCTAAGGAGCATTCTGGGTGTATTTCTTCCAAGACAGATTTGTTTTTCCAGCAGTCCATGGTATATTCAATATTCTTTGCCAACACCATAATTCAAAGGTACCACTGACTCTTACTGTCTTTGAAATCAGTCTTTCGTCCCTTCTATCCCTTCTTGATGACGCAGGGTGTTTCAGGGCTTCATTGCTCAGGTACTGTTTTTCCCAGTGTCTGAGCCCTCAATGCTGGGCAAGGTCTTGGGCTGCTAGCCTCTGTGTTCACAGAGAGGAGGGTGGCTAGAGAGGCTAGAGGGGCCACCAGAAACCAAAGATGCTATTGGTTTGGAGTAATTAGGCCAGAAACACAAATGAAGACTTTTCAAAATGACTTCTCTGTACCATGCATTTTCTCAGTACATTGTAACACTTTCTACTCCAAAGATGGTATACAGTGATGGTGGCAGACCGGATCCCTGCGTAGGCAGGTACACTTGGCATTGATTTGAGGACCCCTGGGAAAGCTCCTTTGAAATCAAACATCCTCCTACTGGCCTAAAATTCCATTCGAGATGTGCTTTCTGGCTCCTCAATACAATTATATTCAACTGACAACTATCTCTGTGTTAGATACCCAACTAGGAACCAGTGTGGGGAACCTCAAAATGAGGACAACAGGATGTCACCATCTAAGCAGGTGGCCCGAGTCCCTGTGAAAACACAGTTACTGCCGCAAGGTGTAACTACTTAAGCCAACACTTGCCAGCCAGAAGAAGGGTACCATGTGAATGTCCAGGCAACAAACAGGGCCATGAACGGGGTGAGAAAGTATGATGACGAAGACAAGCCTCTTCTGCTCCACAGCTTTTCCAAGCTCAGATACAGAATTGATGGTGATTTCAAAGGCAGATAGATGATCGTGATGAGTAAGAGGGCAAAAAACATTCATTTAAAAACGAGTGGGGGAAATCAAGCTCATGAAGTAGGAATCCCCGAGTACAGAATCTGTGAGTTTAGCCTGCCCTCTAGTGGAAGAAGTTAAATTCAACATTCTACATGAAATGAGACGCTTCAAGAAGCTTTCCGGGAAGATTTAATGTTAAATAAGGCACATGAATGCACTCGTGGTGTTTTTAATGCAACATGGAACAGAGTCAGTTCATGTTCTCTCGGGTGGGAATCTGTGATGTTAAGTCAAACTTTCAATAGGTCCCCATTATTTGTAAAATAATTCACCTTAGCCTAAAATAAACTAAAATTGGTTTCTCCAGTCTGACCCACTTCTCTCAATGTCCCTCCGCTCCAGCCAGAATAATTTATTCACTATTCCACAAACACAATTCTCATGTTCACTCCAGACTTACGTTTTCCTCCCCACGGTGTCTAGCTCAATGCTGTGAAAATAGTAGGTACCCAGCAAGCGACACATAGCTTGGTTAATCACATTCACCAACTTTAAACAGTTGGTTTTATTACCCTCACGGAAGGGGAATCTGATGTAACAAAGCCATTCGGCAACAAAAAAACATCAAGGCTCCTTTATTTACTTGTTAGGGAGTTCTGGACGGATACCTCAATTTCCCTTTCTTAAAAAAAAAAATAAGGTTAGGAGGTATAATACATTTTTCCACATTTCCTGCAGAAAAACAGAGTAAGAGGTTTTCCCTTATCTGACAAAGTGGATGCTCAGGACATGTTGTTGTTGTTGTCAGATGCCGTTGAGTCGGTTCCAACTCGTAGTGACCCTATGTACAACAGAACGAACCTCTGCCTGGTCCCGTGCCATCCTCACAATCCTTGTTATGCTTGAGCCCATTCTTGCAGCCACTGTGTCAATCCATCTCGTTGAGAGTCTTCCTCTTTTTCGCTGACCCTCTAGTCTAGCAAGCATGATGTCCTTCTCCAGGGACTTATCCCTCCTGATAACATGTCCAAAGTACATCAGACGAAATCTCGCCATCCTCTGGCTCAAGATATCTGTCTGAATAAATAAACGAATGTTTCTGCCTGGCTCATTGCAATTTCTTCTGTCCACCTCTGACAGCTACTTGTTTCAGCTCAACTCTGATTATGTTATTTCCTTACCGAAAACTCAAGAACTTTTGCCCTCACTCATAACCCCTGCCTTTCTGTCCATCCTCATCTCCTGACACTGTTTTGATTTTATTACTGCAATTATTACTTTGTTAAAATTGTTTACTTATTGTCTGCCTTCTTGCCTAGACTGTGAGCAGGATCCATATCCTATTCATTTCTGATTCTAGACCTAGCACAGAACCTAAGCCATACTAGATGATCAAGAAATGTTGGTTGAATTTTAATCACTCCTTCCTGTTGTGTTTTTTAAAAAGACTTTATTTTACTTTATTTGTTCTGTCTCCAACACTCTTCCTTTCCTTATATAGATCTGAGTTCTGACCTATCTCATTTTCCTTTTCCCTGAGGAACTTTTAATATTTCTTGCAGGGTGGTCTACTGGTAATGAATCCATTTTTGTTTAAGAAAGTCTATATTTCTCCTTCTCTTTTGAAGGATAATTTCACTATATATAGAATTCTAGAAGAGTGTTTTGTTCTGTTTTTTTTTTTTCTTTCAGCGCTTTAAAAATGTTACCCCATTTTCTGCTTGCTTGCATGGTTTCTGAAGAGAAGTCTGATGTAATTCTTATTCTTGTTCCTCTGTAGGCAAAGTGCTTTTGTTTTATTCCCTTGAATTTCCTTCAACAATTTCTCTGACTTTGATATTTTGAAGTTTGAATATGATATGCTTAAGTGTAGTTTTTTGGTAATGAACTTGCTTGGTGTTCTCTGAGCCTCTTGGATTTGCCCTTTTGTGCATGTGATTAATTTCGGAAAATTTTTGTTCATTAACACACCAAATGTTTATTCTGTTCCATTTTATGTTTCTTCTCCTTAGGGTATTCCAACTGCATCTGTGTTAAAACTTTTAAAACTCTCTCACTGTTCTTTTCTTCTTTTTCTTTTAATTTTAGTTTGAGTAGTTTCTCTTAACATATCTTCAAGCTCACTGATTGTTATTTTGGCTGTGTCTCATCTACTGATGGCTCCTTCAGAGTCATTCTTTTCTGATACAGTTTTTTTTTTTTAATGATTCTCTCTTCTAGTTTTCATCTCTCTGCTTCATTATTCATCTGTTTGCCCATATTTTCTGCTATTTTCCATAAGAGCCCTTAACACATTAATCATGCAGTTGTTGCTAGCTCAACTGCCACTGAGTCAACTCCAACTCATGGTGACCTTATATACAACAGAGCAAAACGTTGTCTGGTCCTGCATCATCCTCATGATCAACAGCATGTTTGAGTCCATTGTCGTGACTGTTGTGCTAATCCATCTCACACATCCTCCTTGGCCCCCTGCTTTACCCAACATGATGTCTTTTCCTGCAATTGATCCCTCCTCATGACATGTCCAAAGCAAGAGTTGGACAATGTTCTGTTGCAATCCATAAGGTTTTCCTTGGCTACTTTTCAGAAATAGAGTGCCAGGCCTTTCTTCCCCTGTCGTGTTTTGAGTCTGTTCATTCTAATCCTATTCACAGTAGAAAAAGTAACAGAATGGTAAAACTTTAGCTTTAAGAGATATTTTAGAGATCATCTAATCAATTTTCCCCATTTTATAGTTATGGAAACCCAGGCCTATTCAGGATTACAAAATTTGTTGGTCTTTGTTCTAAAAGAATTCAACAATTTACAGGAAAGAAAAAAATTCCTCCAAGTGAGGTGAGATGTTTGTTGTTCATTGTGTTCAGAAACCTCAAATTCCCAGCAACAAATGATGAATCCCCTCATCAGTCTTTGAAATTTCGTAATCCTGTGTACCACACCCTGTGTGTCAGGGTTGATGAAACTGACTTCGGGAAAAAATAGACGGATCTGGAGATTTTTATTCTTAATACAGCATGCTACTCTCACTGGTGCAGGCTGATGGTGTTTTAGGGAATTCATCTTTTGAACCTGTTTTGCAAAGTGAAAGTTGGCCAGAAAGGGGAAAAGGCAAAGGTTGAATCGGAATCCAAATTAAAGGTCTAAACTCCCTTCCCACAATCTAAATGGAGACTCACCTTCACACAGTCACTTCAGTTTTCCCACTGGCAGCGCCATTCATGGACCCAATGCTTCAGTCCTTCTTTTGTGCTGAGGAATGTTTATTCTAACAAGCCACATCACCTGGTAAATGGGAATTCATTTTTCATTAATGGGAAAGATGCTGTAATCTGGTTCAGTAGAAAAACTGAAATTAAGAGTCCTATCATGGAAGTGAGAGATAAAAGAGAATTGCAATTCTGTCTATGAATTTTGAATGTCTAGCTTGGCTGCCTGTTATTCTGTAATTTACTGCCATTAATTTACTTTCTACTCTGCCCTATAGGGTCGCTATGAGTAGGAATCGACTCGACGGCACTGGGTTTTCTGGGTTAATTTACTTTTAGACAGTTTAGTATATACTGGCAGTTTATTAAACATGAAATACGACGGAGGTTGACAAACACATGTTTTCGGTAAAGGAAAAAATGGATTTATAATTTATTTTACCTTGTGGAAACTGGCTTTAAATCCGACTAAAATCTAAATTTAATTCGACACAGGGAAACAACCTATTAGAATTATATCAAGTAAATAGAGGAAAGATTTCAAAGTGAGCGCCCGGATAGCTCAGTCGGTAGAGCATCAGACTTTTAATCTGAGGGTCCAGGGTTCAAGTCCCTGTTCGGGCGCAGTGGCTTTTGCCCGTAGATCTAATATCATGCTAAATTTCAAATATCACAGAATACTTCCACTTTTAATGGAATTCAGTTCATTTTTTTATTGAGTTTGAAACGTGCTAGATAAACATATTCTCAAGGAAAAAAATAAACAACTATGCAAAAATGGTTAATCTCGAGGTTTTGCACTGCGATCTCCCAGCGAGAAGGAATTTATATTTTCAGACTGGAACAGTTGGGGGAAAAAAAAAGGGAGGGTTCGAAATAGAACCGCCCGAACAGGGACTTGAACCCTGGACCCTCAGATTAAAAGTCTGATGCTCTGCCGACTGAGCTATCCGGGCTCTAGTGGTAAGATGCTTTATTGCAATGTCTTATATAAGAATGAGAAAGTTTGTGTATGCAATTCTATCCTGCATTTTGTGAAAGTAGTTTAAACCAAAGAAAGATTAGCATCGATGAGCTGAAGATAAACTGAAAACACAAATTCTGTATCTTTCACCAACATTACCAGCTAATTCAGAATTGCCACATATCTATCTACTCAATAACCATTATTAGGCTTCGATTTGTAATCGATTCAGGTTTAAGAGAATGTGATGTATCGCTTTTGAGGCGCTGTAGTGAAATCAGGTCTATTTTCCTATTGATAATACGGTGGACATCAATGCTTTAAATCTCAACCACGACAGAAAAGAACCGAGTCTCTGTAAGAGAGAATACAAATGTGCTATTCTGAAGCTACTGCGTTTAGCCGCGTGGTATGAAGTGGGAGAAAGAACCCTGTGGAGGGGTAGTGAGATTGCTCTGCAAGCTCACTGAAGGTGTCCAAGTGATTTTAAGCGGCCCAAACCATGGGGACAGAAGCCCTGCTAAGCCAGAAAGACAGGAAAGACAGCAAAGAGAAATGCTATTGATTTTGGCATTTGAGGCTCTTCCCCCTAGCAGCCACCAGTAACTGGAATATTGCCTTCTTATAGGGCTAGCACTGAGAATTCCCCACTGTAGGGCTTTTTCAGTGGGACCCCAAAAAGGGTTTTTGTTAGCTGATGTTGCCTTCCTTTAAATCTATCCTTTCCTATGTTGGGAGTGATTGCTCTGGGTCCACAAGTCTACTTTCAGAATTTGTCCTAAAAAAATAATCAGAGATACACAAAAAGATGTAACTACGGGAGAGATGATCGTGGCATTTTAACTGGAGAAAATTAGAAACGACATAAATGTCTATATAAATGGTGGTACAGCCTGAATATGGAATGTTATAGAAGAATACAACATGGGGAAAATGTACAAATATATTTAGTTAGGTAATATCTCAAATCATTTTCTTTTTAAAGAAATGGTTGATACATGCACATTGAAAAACTGAAAAGATACATGCTTCTACAAAGCCAGCATTCTGAAATTCAAGTGCCTTCTCTTTGCTATTACTATATGATCTGGGCCAACATACTTCTCTGTGTCTCACACAGACTGGTTGTGAGAATTAACTAAGATGATGCATGTAAGCTGTTCAAAACAGTGTCTGTCATATAATAAGCTTTCATTAAGTCATATAAAGACTTAACGGCCAAGCTGAAACAAGAACAGACTCCTTGGGTTCTTCTCTTTCTACCGTTCTCTGACACCATCCATTCTTCAGCAAAGACAACGTATTTGATAACAGCGAAGGAAGATGCAGAGAATTGGAAAAGCTGACAATATTAGGTTAATTTCAGGTAAAAAGAGTAACTTCATCACGTAAGCTATGGGGAACTATTGAAAATTTGGCTCATTAATATTCCAATTTCTCACTCAATGGAGTACACATGATTTTCATTCCATTTGTGTTACATTAAAAAAGACAACAAGGGCTACCATATTAAGTTTCTCTGTAAAAATCACATCCAAAAATACTGCCCAGAGCTACTGGTGGAAAGGTTTGCCACGTCTAGCTGTGTCATCAGATGGCATGCTGAGTCATCAAATCAAGAATATTAGAGTGCCTTTTCTTTTTTTTTTTTTTGCCCAAGACCCTTTGATTCTTCCCTACCACTTATTGAATGACACATGGAATTTTTTACGGCAGCATTCAAAAACCCTCTCCAATCTGTCCCCAGCCTACTTTGCTAGCATTCTATACCAGTGCCATAAAAACGTAAAGCAAGCCACATACATAATTTAAATTTTTCTATAGCCACATTAAAAAAGAGTAAAAAACAGTGAAATAATTTTATAGTATATTATAGTCAAATCAATATATCCAAAATGTTAAAATTTTAACATGTAATTAATATAAAACATTATTAGTGAGATATTTTACATTCTTTTATTGTACTAAGTCTCTGAAATCCAAAGTTTATTATACACTTATAGCACATTTCATTTTGAACTAGCCACATTTCAAACTACGTGTGACTGGTGGCTACTATCCCACACAGTGCAATTTGATACTATGCTAATCTTCTACACAGTAACGAAAACTTAAATCCAAGTGGATGCCTCTCATTTTCCAGACCATGTCTTCTGATGAATCATCTCTTTCCTCTCCCTATTCTTTATGCCACGACTCTTCTTCGAATGACTTCTCCTGTCTCTGCCTCTTGAAATCCTATTCGTTTTTAAGGTCTCTTCAAAAAACCTTCAATGACTATGTTAAATGGGAAGCAAAGATTAGTTCAAAAGTCTATGGATTAGCTATTCAATAAATGGAGCTGTAATGTTTATTATTCAAACGGAAAAAATAAAATTGAGTCTCTATGTTGCAACATATCTCAAAATCAATTCCTGCTGTGTTAAGGGCCTAAATGTGGAAAGCAGATCTTTAAAAGTTTTAGAGGAAAATATACAAGTATATCTTTATGGCCCCAGGACAGTGAAGAATCTCTTAATAACAAAGAGGAAAAAAAAAACAAAATAAAACAATAAATCTGGCTCCTAAAAAAAAAAAAAAAGCTCTGTTCACCAAAAGTACCATTTAAAAAGTAAACACAGCTACAGATTTGAAGATGTTATTTGTAATACATATAACCTAAAAGGATTAATATCCAGATTATATAAAAATTTCTACAAATTCATAAGAAAAAATAAATAATACAATAGAAAAATGGACAAAAGATATGAATAGGAAATTAAGTGATTTTTCTAAGGCCCCTTCCAGTTCTAAAGGGATTAGAAGTCAATATTATTGGCCTAACATAGTCTTTCTTTAAAAATTAATTATGAATAAGACAAGAAAAATAAATAAAAGGTTTACAGATTGGAGAAGAAGTACAATTATCTCTACTTGTGAATGATATGATCCAATATGTAAAAAATCCCAAAGAGCCCACAAGAAAGCTTCTAGAGTTAACAGAGGAATTTAGTAACGTTGCAGGGTACAAGGTCAACAAACAAAAATGAGTTGGGCTTCTATACATCAGCAATGAGAAATCTCAGAGGGAATTTAGGGAAACAATCCCATTGGCAATTGCATTGAAGCAAGTAAAATATCCAGGAATAAATCTAACTATGGACATGAGGGACTTATATACTGAGAACTATAAAACATTACTGAAAGAGATTGAAGAATGCTTAAATAGATGGAAAGATGTTCCATGTTCATGGATTGAAAGACTTCATATTGTTAAGATGTCAGCACTATCCAGAGTGATCTATAGATTCAATGCAATCCTGACCAAAATTCCCACAGCCTTCTTTACAGAAATAGGAAACCAAAACCTTAACCTTATATGGAATGGCAAGTGATCCTGAATACCTAAAACAATGTAGAAAAAGAACAGAGAAGAAGGACTCACACTTTCTGATTTTAAAACAAACCATAAAAACCAAAACCCAACCTGTTCCCATCGAGTTGATTCCAACTTGTAGCGACCCTACAGGACAGAGTGTAGAACTGGCCTATAGGGTTTCCAAGGAGTGGCTGCCATAATTCTTAACTACTGCACTGCCAGGGCTCTGAAACACACTATACAGCTACAGTATTCAAAACGATGTAGTACTGGTATAGTAATAGACACATAGACCAATGGAAAAGAATTGAGAGTCCAGAAATAAACCCACACATCTAAGTTCAACTGATTTTTGACAAAGGTGCTCAGTCCATTTGATGGGGAAAGAAGAGTCTCTTCAGTAAATGGTGCTGGGAAAATTGGACTTCCACATGTAGAAAAATGGAACAGAATCTGTACCTCACACCATACACAAAAACAAATTCAAAATGCATTAAGGACCTAAATGTGCAAGTTAAAACCATAAAATTCTTAGGAGAAAACACATGGGCAATGTTGTCAGGCCTAGCTTTCAACAACAGATCATCTAATATAATAACAAAAGCGCAAACAGCAAAAGACTAAATAAATGGAAACTCATAAAAATTAAAACTTTCATTCATCAAAAGACTTTACCAAAAAAGAAAAGACAAGCCAAAGACTGGGAGAATATCTTTGAAAACCATATATCTGACAAGAATCTAATAACCAAAACATATATAAAGTTTTGATAACTTGACAACGAAAAGACAAATAACCCAATTATAAAATGGCACAGGACTTAAATAGACATTTCACCAAAGAGGACATTCAAATGGCTATTGACACATGAAAAGGTGCTCAGCATCATTAGCCATCAGAGAGTTACAAAACAAAACCACCATGAAATACCATTTCACTCCTACTAGGATGGCTAAGATTAAAAAAAAAAAAAAAAAATGACAAATGTTGACCAGGATGTGGGGAACTTCGAACCCTTTATCCATTGCTGGTGGGAATGCCAAATGGTACAGCCATTATGGAAAACAGTATGCTGGTTGCTCAAAAAACTGAAAATAGAACTACCATATGATCTAGCAACTCCACTCCTAAGTATATGCCCAAAAGTCTTGAAAGCAGAGACTCAAAAAGAGACTTGTGCACCAATGTTCATTGCAGCACTATTCGCTATAGCCAAAAGGTGGAAATGATCTAAATGCCCATCAACAGAGGACTGGATAAACAAAATGAGGTACATACATGCAATGGAATACTACTCACCAGTAGGAGAAATGAAGTCTTGTTACACGCTACAGTATAGATGGAGCTTGAAGACATTACGCTGAGCAAAATAAGTCAATCACAAAAGGACAAATATTGTATGACCTCACTCATAAAAAAACAAGAAAAGACAAATGTACAGAAACCAAAGTTTATTAGTGGTTACCAGGAGTGGGACGGAGGGGGAACAGGGGTGTGATGGTGATGGAAAAATTCCACTGATTAAGGGTAGGGAGGGTTGCACAGCCAATTATTGTAATTGCTGTCTATAAGTTGTACACCTGTAAAAAGTAGAACAGGCAAAAGTTGTGTGATAGATATTTTCACAACAATATCTAAATCCAGTGCTGTCGAATTGGACAAAAAAAAAAGTAGTTGCCGAGGCTGCTTATGTACAACCAAACACCTCACGGGATTTGGTTCCTTGGTTTGGAGGTTTAGGGTCGTGGTTTCATGGGACATCCCAGTTAATTGGCCTAATAACATAGTGCTTCTGTTCTAGTTAGTTGCATAGTGCCTGGGGTCTTAAAAGCTTGAAAGTATGCGTCCAAGGCTCAGCAATTGGTCTCTATTCACCTGCAAGAGAGGAAGAAGGAGATTCGGGAATAGGAGGAGGATATAGAATGTGTGGCTAATTGCCTCTATGAACAACTTCTTCCTTTTGCACGAGACCAGAAGAACTGGATGGTATCCACAGCTACTGTTACTGAACATTTTGATCGAAGATTCTATAGAAGAATCCTGATTGAAGGGGGGAAAACACAGAACAGAATTTCAGATTCTCATGGACTCTAGACTTCCTGGAGCCATGGAGGCTGGATGAACCCCTGAAACTATTTCCCTGAGATAATATTTAAACCTTAAGTCAAAATTTTCCCCTGAACTCATAAGCAAACAATAGTTTAGCTTAACTAGTAAAAGAAGTCTGCCTTGAACATCATCCTTTTTTTTTTTAATTTGATTAACTTTTATTGAGCTTCAAGTGAACGTTTACAAATCAAGTCAGACTGTCACATATAAGTTTATATACACCTTACTCCGTACTCCCACTTGCTCTCCCCCTAATGAGTCAACCCTTTCAGTATCTCCTTTTGTGACAATTTTGCCAGCTTCCAACTCTCTCTATCCTCCCATCCCCCCTCCAGATAGGAGATGCCAACACAGTCTCAAGTGTCCACCTGATATAATTAGCTCACTCTTCATCAGCATCTCTCTCCTACCCACCGTCCAGTCCCTTTCATGTCTGATGAGTTGTCTTCGGGACTGGTTCCTGTCCTGGGCCAACAGAAGGTTTGGGGACCATGACTGCCGGGATTCCTCTAGTCTCAGTCAGACCATAAAGTATGGTCTTTTTGTGAGAATTTGGGGTCTGCATCCCACTGATCTCCTGCTCCCTTAGGGGTTCTCTGTTGTGCTCCCTGTCAGGGCAGTCATCAGATGTGGCCAGGCACCATCTAGTTCTTCTGGTCTCAGGATGATGTAGGTCTCTGGTTCATGTGGCCCTTTCTGTCTCTTGGGCTCTTAGTTATCGTGTGACCTTGGTGTTCTTCATTCTCCTTTGATCCAGGTGGGTTGAGACCAATTGATGCATCTTAGATGGCCGCTTGTTACCATTTAAGACCCCAGACGCCACATTTCAAAGTGGGATGCAGAATGTTTTCATAATAGAATTATTTTGCCAATTGACTTAGAAGTCCCCTTAAACCATGGTCCCCAAACCCCCGCCCTTGCTCCGCTGACCTTTGAAGCATTCAGTTTATCCTGGAAACTTCTTTGCTTTTGGTCCAGTCCAGTTGAGCTGACCTTCCATGTATTGAGTATTGTCCTTCCCTTCACCTAAAGCAGTTCTTATCTACTAATTAATAGTAAAAAACCCTCTCCCACCCTCCCTCCCTGCCCCCCTCTTAACCACAAATGTATGTGTTCTTCTCAGTTTATACTATTTCTCAAGATCTTATAATAGTGGTCTTATACAATATTTGTCCTTTTGCCTCTGACTAATTTCACTCAGCATAATGCCTTCCAGGTCCCTCCATGTTATGAAATGTTTCACAGATTCGTCACTGTTCTTTATCGATGCGTAGTATTCCATTGTGTGAATATACCACAATTTATTTACCCATTCATCCGTTGATGGACACCTTGGTTGCTTCCAGCTTTTTGCTATTGTAAACAGAGCTGCAATAAACATGGGTGTGCATATATCTGTTTGTGTGAAGGCTCTTATTTCTCTAGGGTATATTTCGAGGAGTGGGATTTCTGGGTTGTATGGTAGTTCTATTTCTAACTGTTTAAGATAATGCCAGATAGATTTCCAAAGTGGTTGTACCATTTTACATTCCCACCAGCAGTGTATAAGAGTTCCAATCTCTCTGCAGCCTCTCCAACATTTATTATTTTGTGTTTTTTGGATTAATGCCAGCCTTGTTGGAGTGAGATGGAATCTCATCGTAGTTTTAATTTGCATTTCTCTAACATCATCCTTTTTTTAAGAACTATCTATATGGGATCAAATTGACAATAGCAACTCGAAAGATTAGCCACAAACCTTAGGAAGCAGTAAGTTAATGAGGGAGGAACAACTCAGAAAAGAAGGTGAGAATGGTTGCACAACTCAAAGAATGTAATCAACGTCACTAAGTTGTACATGTAGAAACCGTTGAATTAGTGTAAGTTTTGCTGTGTATATTCTCAAAAACAATAATCTAAATAAAATTTAGAAAAAATTGTTATGAACTACTTCAGACATACAAAAATTTATAAACATCATTGTCATTCTTCATAAAGAATACTATAATCTTTCATCCACCACTCTACCTAAGAAACACCACTTTACCTGTACAAAAGTTAACTGTAGTCCCTCCTCTTATGGCAACCGCCTTCTTTCGCCTTAAAGGGAACCACTATCCTAAGTTTGGTGTTTATTCCTGTCATGCGTCTCTTTAGACTTTCAGGACTTTCATGTGCATATAGTACTAAACAATATTTGTTATGCTTTTAAATTTTTTACATATGGCATAAAACTATATTCTATCGCAACTTACATTTTTGCCTATTACGTTTCCAAAATTCACTGATATTGATTCATGTAGTTATAGTTAATTTTCACTGTTTCATAGTATTGAATCGTATATCGAATTGCGTAATTGTGTAACGAATTGTTATATACGAATGAATACACCATAATTTCTTTATTTTGCTTCTGCAAACAATGCTGCTATCCACATTCTTGTACTCGACTCCATATGCACTTGAGGGACTGGAACTGGTCGGACTATTCCCACCATCAGCTCTATTAGATCATGTCTGAGTGCTCTCCAAAGTGATTGCAACAGTCTACATTCCTCACAAGAATGTATAAGAATTCTGTTGCTCTACATTTTTTCCTAATGCTTGGCATTTGTCAGATATTCTGAAAACCAATCTGATTTTCATGAGATGATTTCTAATGGTGGTTTTGATTTATATTTCCATGTTATTAGTAAAGTTGAGCATCTTTTCTTAATCAAACTGAATTGCATGTCAGGATCTGAATTCCAAAAGACTCCAGGAGATAGGCAGGGACCCAAACTAGCCAGATACTATTTAAAATAGACAAAGCAAATTCTTGTTTGAGAATTAAAAAAAAAAAAATTAATTGCACAAAAGAATAGGGGAAACAGTTGAAGCAGGTCACTTAAAAAAGCCCTCCCTCCTTTTTGAGGGGGATGGTTTTTGACTTCAAGCTCTCTATGAGCAATTGTGGAAAAGAAATTAATTCTCCAACTGCATGTACAGAATTTTGGATCTCCCAGCTATACAGGTTACACTAGAACTAGAGCAAGGCGCGACATGCAAATTAAGGGAGGTTATTGTCCCATTTTACTCTGCACAGGTCTGTATCTAGGTCTGGGAGCCACATTTAAAACAGGACAAACTGATGCTTTTCCGGAACTTGATGCTTTTCCATCTCGCAAACAGGGTGGCAAGGGAGCTTGAAGTCAGGTCGAATAAGTAGTTGAATGGTCACGAGGATTCTTAACTTCGGTGGGGTGGGTGGGGGAAGGAGGATTAGGGGTGGGTAGCTGTCTTCAAATAATTAGTGTTCATATTGGCAAGAGTGAAAACTTACTCCTTGTTCTTTAAAATGCTAAACTAGGATCAATAGAAACTGCAAGACAATGTATTTCGGCTCAGTGAAATCCTCAAACATTTGGAATCACGTTGAAATAAATGAAATTAGGTAGTTGGGGGAGGTAATGATCTACTGATGAAGATCAAAGGCTATAGCCTTCGGTATGGATTACATTTTAACATAAAGAAGAAAAATCCTATTACTAAAGAGGGCCTGACCCACGCCATGGTATTTTTAATCACCTCATATGCAAGCAAAAGATGGACAATGAATAAGGAAGGCCAAAGAAAAATTGATGCACTTGAATTAAATTGTTGGCGAAGAATATCGAGTATATCATGGACTACCAGAAGAATGAACAAACCTATTTTGGAAAAAGTACAGCCAAAATGCTCCGTAAAAGCGAGGGTGGTGAGGCTTCATCTTATGTACTTTGGACACGTTATCAGGAGGGACCAGTCTCTGGAGAAGGACATCATGCTTGGTAAGGTAGAGGATTCCACCACCCGCCCGTCAGTCTGATCTCGTGGGAGCACATCTGTAATTATCACAGACACTGAGACTTCTCCAAACCCTAAGTCTTACTCGTCAGCTCCTGCGACTCTCTCTCCCCGGATTAGCATTTGCTCTATGGTAGGGAGAGCGGAGCCTTTCTAGCTCTCCAGTCCTCCCAACGGCCCTATCTATGGTTTCCGAAAGCTTCGCCGGAAGCTCTCGTATGGGCTGGGTTTGAGATGCCGGAAGTTGCGCCTTCATTACTCGCCGTTTCAAAATGCTGCCGAGGCCGTGGGCTCTGTGACAGACGCCCCTTCCCCTGGGCTCGGCAGAAGAGCGACTCATGGAGCGGCTGTGAGGTGTGAGTCTTTGGTCTCCTATGCGGGGAGTCGGGAGTCGGGGAGTGGGAAGCCGAGCTACGGCCTGGGGAGGGGCGGCGGCGCAGCCGAGTCTGCGGGCCCCGGCGGTGGGCAGCGGGCGGGAGGAGCTTGAGGCGTGGGTGGCGGCTTCGGGGACGGTCGCGTCGGGCGGAAGAAGGGCGGTGGGGGAAGGGCTGTAAGACGAGCTCCCGCGTCCGCGAACTGGAGCCTGACTGAAGAAAATGGAGCGGAGCGTTATGACGTTGCCGCCAACGGGTTACAAACCTGAGATCGAAAGAGTTGGATTGACGATGTTCTAACTGGAATACCGAGGCACTTTGGAGAAGAGGAGTGAGAGACGGGCGGGCAGGGAGAATGACCAGTGTTTCTTAAGGTTTCAGGGAGTATTTTTCAGGACAGCGGCCATCCGCGTCGGAGGCACTTGAGTGCTAGTGTGAAAATGTCCATTTTGGGAGTCACACCCAGGCCTCCCGGAACAAAATAGAAGGAGATGGGACTCGGGAATATGTATTTTAGTCAGCACACCTCCCAGTGATTCTTAAATGTCTTCAAGTTTGAAAATCATTGTTTCGAAAGCTACGCTAGGAGGATAGGGTGCTGCTCTTTGCTTTCATCGGTGAAGATCTGTGTCGGTTAGGAAGCTGGCCTAAGCCTTGGGATGTGGGCACGCGGAAGAAATAATCTGTCAGAGATGCTTCGAACCTTTAGATATTAAGTAGTACTACGCGTCACTTTAGGTGTAGTACCCTCGCTTCTCATACGTTTCTGATATGAAAGAATTTAGTTTGAAAGTATTCATTTCACAAAATTTTCTTTCATAATACTGGTCAGGATCACAACTTTTTATTTTACACTTAAAAAAATAGTGCATGCCTGTTGTTAAAAAAAAAAATGCAAACAATACTAAAGTGTGAAATTAACAGTCCACCATCCCTACTCAGGCTAGCTACTGTTACTGCTTGATGTTATATCCTTCCTGACTCTTTCTGCCCATATTCACATTTTTAAAAAACAGTGGGATCATTTTGTATGTGTTGTCCTGTTGCTCAATAACAATATCGCGGACAGCTTTCCATGAAGTCCACATATAATACTTTCTCTTATTTTTTCTTGTGGTGAAAGCATCCACTTCCACATTTACAGCTTAGTTACATCGATTACATTTTTCCTGTGTCACCTTATCACTATCCTCATTCAAAAGGTTCCACCACCATTAACATAAATTCAGTGACCACCCCCCCCAACAAAAACTCCTTCTCTTCCCTTTCCCCCCACCACTGGGAGCCATTAATAGTCTTTGGTTTCTATATATTTTCTTATTTAAGTGAGATCATCTAGTATTTGCCCCTTGGCGACTGACTTTATTTCGCGCAGCATAATTTTTCAAGGTTTATCCATGTTGTGACATGAGTACATCTTCTAAAGGCTTGGATAGTATTGCATTATAGGGTGGCGCAACACTTTAGCCAGTTCTCGATGGCTTTTTAGATCGTTTCTGGCTTATTGTTTATTTTACAAACCTTTGGAGTAAGCTCCTGCTACACACCTTTGTAGGTATGTAACAGACCTAGTAAGAGCTGAAACAACATCTGAATAGGAGTTTCTTTTTAAAATAAAAAGATGTTTTTTACTCTCATGTATCCAGCTGAAAGAGATTACAGTAGTGTTAATAGAGGACCTTAGGGCCTGGAGGAATTGATGAGAATGGTTCTGCTAACTTCTGTTAAGCATTTATTTTAGTTAGAGTCTCAGAATCATCGATGTCTTTAAAGGTGGATATTTGACGGAGACCTGGTGGTGCAGTGGTTCAGAGCTTTGGCTGCTAACTGAAAGGTTGGCATGTTCGAATCCACCAGCCACTCCTTGGAAACATGGGGCAGTTCTTCTCTGTCGTGTAGGATCACTCTGAGTTGGAATCAACTCGACGGCAGCTGTTTTTGAGGATGAGGTGTAAGGAGTCTCTTGGACTAAGTGCAGGGTAGAAGCTACACTCTCTTCAACAATGAGAGCTGTGTAAGACTTTTCCTGCTGTCTGATTTCAGCCCTGTAGGTGACACACATAAAAACATAATGTGGTGCTCTGGTGTCATCATCTTCCTGTGGGGAGTCAGAAAAGCCTTGACCTAGGTAGAAGAACGAGTAAGAATTTTCCAAGTATTGAAGAGGAGAAGGGACAGGTGCCAAGGCAGTGGCTTTCAAACATTTTTCTTTTTAAAAAAATTTTTTTAATTGTAATTTAGATGAAGGTTTACAGAGCAAATTAGTTTCGCATTAAACAATACACACATTGTTTTGTGACATAGGTTACCCACCCCACGACCTTGGATTCCCTGTTACCAGCTGTCATGGATTGAATTGTGTCCCCCCAAAATATGTGTCAACTTGGTTAGGCCATGATTCCTAGTACTGTGTGATTGTCCTCCATTTTGTGATTGTAATTTTATGTTAAAGAGGATTAGGTTGGTATTGTAACACCCTTACCCAGGTCCCATCCGTGATCCAATGTAAAGGGAGTTTTCCTGGGGTGTGGCCTGCACCACCTTTTATCTCAAGAGATAAAAAAGAAAGGGAAGCAAGCAGAGAGGGGTACCTCATACCACCTAGAAAGCAGTGCCGGGAGCAGAACGTGTCCTTTGGATCTGAGGTTCCTGTGTGGAGAAGCTCCCAGACCAAGGGAAGACTACTGACAAGGACCTTCCTCCAGAGCCAGCAGAGAGAGAAAACCTTCCCCTGGAGCCGGCGCCCTGAATTCGAACTTCTAGCCTACTGGACTGTGAGAGAATAAACTTCTCTTTGTTAAAACCATCCACTTGTGGTATTTCTGTTAAAGCAGCACTAGATGACTAAGACACCAGCTTAAGAACAAGTGGGCTTTCAAACATTTTTAACCTTGACCCACAGTCAAAAATTTCTGCTGTAACCCAGCACACACAGGAATTGTAGTGGTTAAGAGCCGGAGAGTCTCACATGGGGCTGTTGTGAGTCAAAATTGACTTGACTGTACCTAGCAGCAACAATTCCTAACTCCTTAAATTAAGAGCATTCCAAGCAGTGTCAAGCACTTAGTGGCTGGTTTTCCAAACATCATCAAGCACGTAGTGGCCACTCGCTGGTTTTAGTCTTCCACTGCAAATTATCCTACATATTGTTGCCAGTAAGTCAAAATTAAGTCATTGTCTCCCTCTGGAGGAGAGCACTAGCATAGTGCTTGGCTTGTGGTTGATACCCAGTAAGGATTTTGGAACGAAGAAACACATAGCTGTACTCAAAAGGGAATATAAGTAGAAAAGGGACAAAATCTTGCTTTGGATTCAAGCTCACCCGCTGACCTTTCTAACATACATCCTTCATCAGTGCCTCTGCACATGATATTTTCTCTCCTTGGAAAGTATTCCTCCATTTTAAAATCCTTCCTGTCCTATCTCCACTTCGTCTAATGAAGCCTTCCATGAATTCTTCCTCCTGTACCTTGCAATCAAAAGTAATTTCTCCCTGGTGTGAACTTCCATGACCCTTAAATCAGTATCTTTTTAATGGCACATCGCTTTCAACTGGGCGTGGAAGTAATGGACTGCTGTAGTTTATCTTCTGTCCCGTTACCTTGTAATTACCTTTTTTCTAAAGCACAGCTCTTCAGCTGTCTTCATCAAGTAAATTAGAATATTTCAGAAGCTTATAACTCGTGAGCAGTTGAGGAAAAAGCAGATTGAGACTGCCTGATCTCAGACAGATCCTTGCCCCTTATGTCTTGCTGAATCCCTATCGTAATGTAGCTTGTACCTGGGGTAGAAACTACTAATCTCAGTAGTGATTTTATGAGCTGGAGACTGGTTGTGGTTTTCTGATGCTTGGGGCTTTCCACTTTAGTGCTCATTTCTTGCCTTACTCTTAGCTCCAGCTCACTGGGGCTGATAGGGACTGGAGTCTGGTTTTCCCCATGTGCTTTGCCTGTCAGTGTAGGTGATATCTTCTAGGGGGAAAAATAACAAAGACAGTTGGCAAGCACAGCTATTTCAAGAGAAAAATAACATATAGGCTTCACTGGAATAGAAATATTTAAAATTAGACTGATAATTGTCCTTAAAGAGATAAAGATGATATTAATATTGTCCCAAAATTTCCCCCCATGATCTTTATAGTTTTAGGTTCCATATTTAGATTTTTGATCCATTTTGAGTTAGTGTTTGTTTATGGTGTGGGGTATGGATCTTACTTTATTTTTCTACAGATACCCAGTTTTACCAGCACCATTCGTGAAGAATGCTGTTGGGATTTGGATCGAGATTGCATTGTATCTATATATTGCTTGGGGTAGTATTGGCATGTTCACAGTGTTAAGTCTTCCTATCCAAGAGATGGTATATCTTTCCATATATATAGGTCTCTTGGTTTCTTACAGTAGTGGTTTGTGGTTTTCTTTGTATAAGTCTTTTATGTCCCCGATTAGATTTATTTGTAAGTATTTTATCTTTTGGGGAGCTATTTTAAATGGTGGTGTTTTCCTGATTTCCTTTTCATAGTTTTCTTTGTTGATGTAGAGGGATCCAACTGATTTTTGTGTGTTAATTTTGTATCCTGCCACTTTGCTGAATGCTTCTATTAGTTTCAGTAGCTTTCTTGTGGAGTCCTTAGGATTTGTGTACAGGATCATATCATCTGCAAATAGGAGTAGTTTTACTTTTTCCTTACTAATGTGAGTGCCTTTTCTTTTTTTTTTTGCCTTGTTATTCCTGCTGGGACTTGCAACACAATGTAGAAGTGGTGATAAAGGGCATCCTTGCCTGGTTCCTGTTCTCAGGGGAAATGCTTTCAGATTCTCTCCACTGAGGATAATGTTGGCTGTTGGTTTTATATAAATTCCCTTTATTATGTTGAGGAATTTCCCTTTTATTTCTATTTTGCTGAGAGTTTTTCTTTTTTAAATCAGGAATGGGTGTTGGACTTTATCAGATGCCTTTTCTGCATCGATTGATATGGTCATGTGAGTCTTCCTTTGTTTTATTTATGTGGTAAATTACATTGATTGATCTTCTAATGTCCAACTAGCCTTGCATGCCTGGTATGAATTCCACTTGGCTGTGATGTATTCTTTTTTTGATATGCTGTCGTATTCTATTGGCTATGATTTTGTTGAGAATTCTTGCATCTGTACTCATCGGGAATATTGGTCTGTGATTTCCTTTTTTAGTGGTGTTCTTGCCTGGCTTTTGTGTTAGGGTTATGCTGGCTTCAGAGAAGAACTCTGGATTATTCATTCCCTTTCTATATTCTGGAATAGTTGGAGTAAAATTCGTATCAACTCTTCTCTGAATGTTTGGTAGAAATCTCCAGTGAAGCTATCTGGACCAAGGCTTTTTTTTTGTTGGGAGTTTTTTTTTTTTATGACCCCTTGAATTTCTTGTTTTGTTATGGGTCTGTTCAGATTTTCTACCTCAGTTTGTATTGGTTTAGGTAGGTTGTTATGTTTCTAGAGATTTGCCCATTTCCTCTAGGTTTTCAAATTTGTTGGCGTACATTTTTTCGTAGTATTCTCTTATGATCCTTTTTATTTCAGTTGGTTCTGTTTTCATGTTACTCATCTCATTTCTTTCTTTTTGTTGAGCAAATGTTTTATTTTCTTTTTTTCTTACATTGCCAAGCCTGGAAGAGATCATTTTTTTGGGGGGGGGGGGGGTTCCCGGCAACCTTATTTCTTTCTTTCCCTCTTTTTTTTTTCTAAATTTATTTTGTAGTTGAGAATATACACAGCAAAACATACACCAATTCAACAGTTCCTGTATGTACAATTTAGTGATATTGGTTACATTCTTCAAGTTGTGTGACCATTTTTTCTTAGTTGTTCCTCCCTTAACATAAACTCACTGCCTCCTAAGGTTTCTGTCTAATCTTTCGAGTTGCTTTTGTCAGTTTGATCCTATATAGATAGTTCTTAAAAGAGTTCAGTGCTCAAGGCAGACCTTTACACTAGGTAAGTGAAACTATAGTTATGAGTTCAGGGAAAATTATTGATTTGAGGTTTAAAGATTATCTCAGGGTAATAGTTTCAGGGGTTCATCAAGCCTCCATGGCTCCAGAAAGTCTAGAGTCCATGAGAATCTGAAATGCTCTTCTGCATTTTCCCCTTTTTGATCTGGATTGTTCTGTGGAATCTGTGATCAAATGTTCAATAGTGGTAGCCGGGTGCCATCCAGTTCTTCTGATCTTCTGGCAAAGGAAGCAGTTGTTCATGGAGGCAATTAGCCACACATTTCATATCCTCCTCCCGTTCTCTGACTCCCCCTCTTCCTCTGTTGTTTTCAGGTGAATAGAGACCAATTATTGTGCCTTCGATGGCCGCTTGCAAACTTTTAAGACCCCCGGATTACACAAGCAACTAGGAAGTAGAACAGAAGCACTAAACTGTTATTAGGTCAGTGAATAGGGATGTGCCATGAAACAATGATCCTAAACCCCCAAACCAAGGAACCAAACCCCATAGCATCTCATTTCTTATTTGGGTTGTTTGCATCTTCTCCTGTTTTTCTTTTGTCAATTTGGCCAGTGTTTTGACAGTTTTATTAATCCTTTCAAAACACCAGCTTTTAGTCTTCTTGATTCTATAGTTTTTTCTGTTCTCTGTTTCACTTATTTCTGTTGTAATTTTTATTATTTTGTTTCTTCTGGTGACTGTGAACTTCTCTTGCTCTGTTTCTACTTGTTCAAGTTATAGGGTTAATGTTTTGATTTTTGTCCTTTTGTCTTTTTTGATGTGTACATTTATTGCTCTAAACTGACCTCTGAGTACTGCTTTTGCTGTGTCCCAGCGGTTTTGGAATGTGGTGTTTTTGTTCTCATTTGATTCTAGGAATTTTTTAAATTTCATCTTTGGTTTCTTCTATTACCAGTTGTTTTTAAGCAGGGTGTTATTTAGTTTCTATTTATTAGATTTTTTCCTTGCTTTTCCTGTTATCGATTTCTACTTTTATAGCATTGTGAGCAGAGAAGATGCTTTGTATTATTTCGATGTTTTTGAATTTGTTGAATCTTGCTTTGTGGCATAAAATGTGGTCTGTTCTGGAGAATGATCCATGAGCTTTGGAAAAGAATGTGTACTTTGCTGCTGTTGGGTGATGTGCTCTGTATATGTCTGTGAGGTCAATCTGGTTGATTGTGGTATTTGGGTCTTCTGTGTCTGTTGAGTTTCTTTCTAGTTATTGTGTCCTTCACTGAGTGGTTTGTTAAAGTGTCCTCGTATCATTGTGGATGTCTTTTTCTCTTTTCATTGGCGTTAGAGTTTTATGTATTTTGGAGCTCTGTCGTAGGGTGCGTATATATTTATTGGGGTTCTGTCCACTTGGAGGGTTGACCCTTTAATTATGATATTATGTCCTTTCTTGTCTTTTATGGAGACCTAGTGTGTTTGTTTAGTGGTACAGTGGTTAAGAGCTCAGCTGTTAACCAAAAGGTTGGCAGTTCAAATCCACCAGCTGCTCCTTGGAAACCTTATGGGGCTGTTCTGCTGTGTCCTGTAGGGTTGCTGTGAGTTGGAATTAACTGGACAGCAGTGGGTTTTTGTCTTTTATAGTGGATTTTGCTTTGAAATCTGTTTTATCAGAGATTAATATTGCCACTCTTGCTCTTGTTTGGCTATTGTTTGCTTTATATATCTTTTTCCATCCTTTAAGTTTTAGCTTATTTATATGTTTGTGTGTAAGATGTATTTCTTGCAGATAGCATATTGATGGGTCATGTTTTTTTAATCTGCTCTGCCACTCTCAGTCTCTTTCCTGGTGCTTTTAGGCCATTTACATTCAGTGTGATTATCAATAGGTATGAGTTTATTGCTGTCATAGTCTTGATTTTTTTGTTGTGTTGACTCTCTGTTCCACTTAATTTTCCATGTGGATTTTTTTTTGTGTGTGTGTGGCTTGTCTTTCATTTCCTTTGTCATCTTTGGTTTTTTGTGTACTGAATTTTTATGATTTTCTTCTTTTATATTTTCATGAGTAGGTTTTTTGACTTTTTTTGTGGTTACCCTGAAATTTACCTTTATCTTCCTAAGTTTAAAGTAGAAGTTTATTTCTGGATATTTTTTGACTTCCTTTCCATGTGGTAGTTCTGAACCTATACCCTTTACTTCCCCTTTATGTTTAGAAATGGCTGTCAGTTACAGATTGACATTTCTGGTTTCCTGTTTTCCATTTTTTAGCTTTATTTTATTTTTGAGAGGTCTTTATCTGGGTTGATATCTGTCTAATGTTGTCATGTGTTTTAATCTCAGGTTGTTATCTGGTGTGTTGTTAGTTTTCTGTCCCTGTAATACTTCTTGTAAAGTTGGTATGGTTTTTACTTTGATTT
The DNA here is from genome assembly GCF_024166365.1 of Elephas maximus indicus. Lineage (NCBI taxonomy): Eukaryota > Metazoa > Chordata > Mammalia > Proboscidea > Elephantidae > Elephas > Elephas maximus. The sequence goes on from NC_064836.1 coordinate 13,794,015, forward strand.
CTGTTTCTCTGGAAATGTCCTAATTTCATCATCATATTTGAGCAGTAATTTTGCTTGATACATAATTCTTGGTTGGCAGTTTTTTTTTTCCAAGGCTTTATGTATATTATCCCATTGCCTTCTTGCCTGCATGGTTTCTGCCGAGTAATCAGAACTTAGTCTTATCGTTGCCCCTTAATAGGTGATCTTTCATTTTTCCCACACTGCTTTCATGTTTCTTTCTTTGTCTTGGGTTTTAGAAAGTTTGATTATATGTCTTGGTTTTCTTCTTTTGGAATTTGTCCTATATGGGGTTCGTTGTGTTTCTTGTATGGTTATTTTCTCATCTTTCATGATACTAGATATTTTGTCAGAATATCTTTAACAGTTTTTTCTGTCCTTTTTGTTGATTCTTCCCCTTCTGGGATTTTGATCATGTGTAAGTTATTCCTCTAGATGGTGTCCACACTTAGGCTTTCTTCATTTTTTTTTATTTATGATTTTTTCTTGAACAGATAGTGTCAAGAGATTGTTCTTCTGTTCCACTGATCTTACCTTCCATTGTTTCAATTCTTCTCCTATGGCTTTCCATTGAGTTGTCAGTTTCTGCAGTTTTTTTGTTAAGCTTCTGGATTTTTAGTTGCTGTTTCTGTATTGTTTCCAATTGTCTATTTATTTTGTCATTTTATGCTTGTATTGTTTTCCTGAATTCCTATACACAAGCCTTTTGAATTTCTTATCTGGAAGCTCCAGTATCGTTTCCTCCTTAGGGAGAATTTCTGGTTCTTTATTATAGTCATTTGCTGGGACTGTCTTTTCCTGCTTCTTTAGGTAGTTTGCTATTTTCTGTTGTCTCAGGAGATTAAGAGGTTATTGTATTTATTTTTGATTTGTATAATTCTTTGCTGGGACCTTTTTTGTTTTGTTTTGGTGATTCCTGGCAGGTGTGGCTGGAGTGGTGCTCTGGTCATTGGACTGGCCCCACTGGAGCCCTCCCTACCTGTCTGGGCAAGTGGAGTGGCAGGTAGGTGTGGGAGCTTGGATCTCTGTTTACTGATCTTGTGGGGCAGCTGAGGACGGGTTGATTGGGCTTTGGCTTCCATCGGTCTTCAGTTTGGTGGCGCAGGAGCAGTTGATGTGGTGGCTGTGGTGGCTGAGTGGGGTCATTCACCTCTTGCTGGTTGGGAGGAGGTGTGGGTGGTAGGGGAGGCAGCAGGAGGACGTTCACACAGTTGCTTTACCTCCATCTCCACCTGGTCAGGGGAGGAAGGAAGGAATGGCAGGTGGATGTTTGTTCAGCCTTGCCCTCTCTGTCTGTTGCGTGGGAAAAGGGAGGAAGGTGCAGCAGATGGGTCCATGGGTACTCACTCTTCTTCCACCCTGTGCTGGCTGTGGGAGGGAAGAAAGGGTCTCTTGGGGAATGTGCACATAGTCATAGCTCCTCTGCCCTTTGCTGGGTGTGAAGGGATAGAGCCATGTCTGGCAGATACACGCACAGAAGTGCTTCCTCGTTTCAGGTGAGGGGAGGAAGGGGCGCTGGGGGGTGCACACACTGTCACATTTCCTCTGCCTCTCACTGGGTAGGTTAAGGGAGAGAGTCACCCTGGTAAATGCAAGTGCAGTGGTGCCACCTCATGTCAGTTGAAGAGGGAGGAAGGAAGGGGCTGTGGTGGGTTGTGCGCACAGGCATAGCTCCTCTGCCCCTGGCTGGGTGGGTTAAGGGAGAGAGTCATGCATGATGGATGCAGTCACAGTCGGGGAGGGAGGAAGGGGCTACAGGGGGATGCACACACAGTCATGGCTCTTCTACCCCTTGCTGGGCAGGTTAAGGGATGGAGTTGTGCCTAGTGGATGCACACACAGAGGTGCTGCCTTGCACTGGATTGGAGGAAGGAGGAGTGGTGGGTGAACTCTTGTCCTGCTGCTGCTGCCCTCCACCAGGCCCTTTGCAGAAGGAGTAGGTGGTGGGTGGTCACAACCACAGGGGCACACCTAGTCTCGCTTGTTGGGTAGGCAAGGGGAGTAGTGGACGGGATTGGGTTGGGTGAGAGGAAGATGATAGGCTCTGTTAACGGTCCCCCGGTCAGGCAAGGCATTTGGGGTATGGGACACTGTGCCACCTCTGATCAGGAGGACGGCTTGAGGGGGAGATCCTTTGGCTAGGATATGCATAGGGCACCTTATGTCTTCTGTGGCCAGTGAGCAGGACCTGTCCTCCCTCGAGTGCTGGGGCAAGGGCAGCCCAGGGACCGGGTTGGGTGGGAGAGCTCCTGCCGACACTCGGTGGGTCCACCGCCTTCTGCACACTCTTGCCCCTGAGGTTTAGGGCTGCTGCCCCTGAGTATCTCCATTCTGAATCCGGCCCTCTCCCTGTCTCTGCTGCTTTCCATGTGTGTCTCTAGATGTTCTGTGTCCCTTTTGGGAAAGTTTTGAAGGTGTTTTCTTGTTGTCTTCACCCAAGGTTGCTGCTGACTTTGTCCCAAGTTAGCTGCAGTGGGCTGGGACAGCTGGCTGAGCTCCTCCATTCTGTGATACCCCTGTTTTGCTGCTTTCCTTGTTCCTTCCATTTGGTGTTCAGTTCAGTTCTTGAACTTTCTTTTTGGATGTTCAGGGTTCCCTATCTGCTTCTCTTTTTCTTTTTTTTTTTTTTTTTTGGTCTTTGGTGCAGGGGAGCGTTATGGTGTGTGTCACTGATCCCCCCATCTTTATTGATTCATTATATATATACCCATATATATTGATTACAATAAATGGAATAAACTCACCAGTTAAAAGATAAAATTGATGATTTGGATTAAAAAAATTGTCCAAAGTCTAGATACGTGATTTTTATAGGACACACCAAAAAGTTTAAGGACTTGCAAAGAGTAAAAAGTTGGGAAAAAACATACCAGGACCTACTACCCAAAAGAAAGGTGTGTGGCTAATTAATATACTTTAAGACAGAAAGTATTAATTGGGATTGAAAGAATCAGTACATAATGTTAAAAGGTTCAGTTCACCAAGAAGATACAGTAATTGAAAGCATATGTTCCTCTAATTAAAAGTTCCAAAATTGATGATGCAACAGTTGGTAAACCTACACTGGGATAAATGGATAAATCACTGTCATAGTAAGAGATTTTGTTACATCTCTTAATTATTTATTTGTAGGTCAAGCTGACAAATAAGCAAGGATATAAAAGATTTTTAAAAATCAACAAGCTTGACCTAAGGAACAGAGTTCTGCAAGCGTGCATTAAAAAGGGGGTCTCTACTAGGCCACAGGGAGAGCCTCAACAGTGGCTTCATGCAGAGGATAATCTCTTACCACAGTGAAGTTAGAAGTTAATTCCAAAAATGTAAACTTGGAAAATGTGTGTACCACTGTATGACTCATGGATTAATGAACATTATGATGGAAATTTAAAATTACCTAGAACTGAATGGTAATGAGACTTCACATATCAAAATATGTCTGGTGAATAAAAAAGTGTGGGGGAGGGCAGGAATTCATAGCCTAAATAAAAGAGGGAATGGGCTAAATGTCCAATTTAAGAGATCAGGAAATGATCAGTGAATAACTTGAAAAAAGTAGATGGAAAGAAGTAATAAAAATAAGAGGGGATAATTATTAAGAAGAAAACTAAGATACAGTGGAGAAGATCAATAAAGCCTAAAGTTGTTTTTTGTTGGGAAAAAAAGAGACAAACCTCCAACAAGATTCGTTAAGAAAAGTGAGAAGATAAACAATATTGTGAAAAGGAGGATGTATCTATACACAAAGTAGAGGTTAAAAGAGGATGCTGTCACCTATATGGAGCTCTGGCGGCTCAGTGGTTAAGAGCCTGACTGCTAACCAAAAGGTCGGCGGTTCAGATCCACCAGCTGCTCCTTGGAAGCCCTATGGAGCAGTTCTACTCTGCCTTGTAGGGTCACTATGAGTCAGAATCAACTCGATGGCAGCTATATGCTAGTAATTTTGAAAACTTAGACAAAATGGAAGAGAAAATAAACAGCTTAAATAATAACTATTAAAGAAATTGAAGCAGTGATTAAAATTTTTCCCAGAAAGTAACCACCAGGTTTTATAAGTTTTACAGGTGAGTTCTACTAATCTTTTAAGGACCGTAGTATCCCAAGTTTGTAGAATTTTTTTCGAGACAATGGAATGTTGGGAGATACTCCACGATTCATTCTGTAAGGCCCATGTAACCCAGACAGTCAGACTAGACAAAAACATAACAAAAGGAAATTATAGACCCATTCCTTATTAATAGAGACTTTAAAACTTATAATATTAACAAATCAAAACTAGCACTCTACAGAAAAGGATAATACCCAAAAATTAAGTTGGGTTTTTCTTAGGTGTGCAAGGGTTTAATATTAGAAAATCCAAAAATGAAATTCAGAATTCACCACATTAATAGGTAAAAAGACCAAATATATATATGTATATGTATGTATATATCAGTAGTTACAGAAAAAGCATTTTATAAAACTGAACACTTACGTATGGTATACTCTTAGTTAATGGAGAAGGAACTCTTCTAAGCTTGTAAAGAGTAGCTATTAAAAAAAAAAAATAGAGCAAACATCACATAGGGAAATAGAAGCACTACCTTTTAAATCAGAGAAGACAGAAGTGCCCGATATTATTATGTGTCTTCAACATTGTATTTACAGTCCTACACAGTAAAGACAAGTTTGAAAAAAAAAAAAAAGTAGGTAGAAGGAATTAGAAGTACAAGAATGGAAATGGAGGAAATAAAATTTGGTTGTTTCCAATGTGATCATTTATTACAAATAATTGGGTAAACTTAGTAAGGTGACTGAGTATAAAATTAATAAAAGCCATTTGTATTTCTGTACATCTGCAGAAATCATTAAAAAATAAAGAGAAGACATCATTAGCAGTATTATCAGAATGTTAATTTTAGAAATAAACCTGACACAAATGTCCAAGACCTCTATAGGAAAAATTTCAACTTTATTAAGAGATATGTGGTTAATAGGGGAATATATCAAGTTAATAGATTAGAAAACTACTTGATCTATATAGTCAGTGTGATTTCATTCAGAATCCCAACAGGGATTTTCATGGAACTTGATATGATACTAAAATCTATAGGGAAGAATTCAAGGATGAAGAATAGCAGGTCATTTCTAAAAAAGAATGGGGTGAGAGGACTTGTTTTACGAGATTATAAGATTTAGTGTAAACTATAGGTATTAAGACAGTGTGAAATTGTATAAACATAGAAAAATTGAATATTGGAGTACAATAGAGAACCCAGGAACATCATGCATGTAAGGAAATTTGATACATTACAGAAGTGGCCGTCAGTCAAGAAAGGCATGCTCAGTAAATTGAGCTGGGAAAAACAGTTATCCACATGAAAAAATAATAAAATCCCTGAGGGGGAAAATCTACTTCAGGTGGAGTAAGGACTGAAGTGTTTTAAGTAAAAGTTAATGATCTTAGTAGGAAACCTTCCTCCCCCAAATCTCAGTAGAAAGAATAGGTGAATCTGAGACCTTATGGTGTAAAAAATTGCACACAGACCGAGTTCATTGACTGCAAAAAAAAAGAAAAAGATTATTAAATTTAATTTTATTAAAATAGTAGAAAAGACATATTGCAAATCGAGAGGAAGATATTTGCAAAACATCCAGTTGACAAAGGGTTGATAATCAGACTATATAAAGAACTTGTATAAATACGTATAACGAAAAAACAAATAGAAATGTACAGAAGACACTAAGATATTTCACAGAAGAGGAAACACATTGCCAGTAAGCATATGAAGAGATGTTCAACATTGTTAGTGATTAGAGAAGTGAAGATCAAGCCCATTACCCATTTAGTTGGCAAAAATTAAAAAGTCTCATGACATCAAATGTTGGAGAGGAAATGGGTCCACAGGATCTCTCATACATTGCTGATGGGATTGTGAATTGTTACAAATACTTTTGAAAACTTTGGTGCCAGATCCTAAAGTTGAATTTCTCTTACAGGTATGTATACCCAAGAGATTCTCTTGCAAATGTACAACGGGTGACATGCCCAAGAATGTTAATAGCAGCACTGTTCACAGTGGTACAAACCAGGGCTTTGAACCGGTTTCACTCCCGGTGAGAATTTTCATTCTACCCCCAGATACACTGAAGCAGAATTTACATTTTAACAAGATCCCTGGGTGATGCCTGTTTATAACTTCCTGGGAACTTGTTAGAAATGCGAATTCTCAGCAGGGGTTCGAACCAGAACAAACTGGTTTGAAGCCCTGGTACAAACCTAGAAACAACTCAGATGTCCATCACCAGGAAAGCAGGTGAATAAGCTGTCGTATAATCACAGTGGAATATAAAACCTGTTGCCGTCGAGTTGCTTTTGGCTCATAGCAACCCTATAGGACAAAGTAGAACTGCCGCATAGGGTTTCCAAGGAGCGGCTGGTGAATCCGAGCTGCTGACCTTCGGATTAGCAGCTGAGCTCCTAACCACTGTTCCAACTAGGAATATAGTAGTCAAAATAAATTAAAAATGAACTGAAGTGACACAGGACCAATAAATCTATTTTAGTGAAATAAAGATTCCCCAAATTATGTATATCTGCATTTTAAAATTAAAAGCCACAAAGCTGAATATATATATGTTTTTAGAAATCCATTTCGTCGTTGTAGAAATATATATTATACAACATTTGCCAATTCAGCATTTTTCAGGGACACAATTTAGTGTAGGAGTCCATTTTGATGCAGTAAAATGAATGCAAAGCAAAGGATCGATCACAGGATTCCGGATGGTTGTCGGGGGAGGCAGGGGAATGGGAGATAGGGTTAGATGTAAGTTGTCAAAAGTCCTAGTTTGTGGATGCTTATTGCATTATTAAAAATAATCAATGAAATAAAAGTGGGCCAGGTAGAGATGAACAATAAGAGTATACTTTGAAGAAAAGGATCATGATTGATCCAATTCTGTGCACTTGAGATCCAGCGGGGGGAAATGTTGCTAAGTGGAGATGTTAGAGCTTGTCTGAGTTTCTTTTTTTTTTTAAATTTCAGTCTCTCATACAAAAATTTATATACACCTTGCTGTATACCCCTAGTTGCTCTCCTTCTAATGAGACAGCACACTTCTTCCCTCCACTCTCTATTTTTGTGTCTGTTCAGCCAGCTTCTGACCCCCTCTGCCCTCTCATCTCTCCAGACAGGAGCTGCCCACATAGTCTCATGTGTCTACTTGATCCAAGAAGCTCGCTCCTTACCAGTATCATTTTCTATCCCATAGTCCAGTCCAACCCTGTCTGAAGAGTTGGCTTTGGGAATGGTTCCTGTCTTGGGCTAACAGAAGGTCTGAGGGCCATGACCTCCGGGGTCCTTCTAGTCTCAGTCAGACCATTCAGTCTGGTCTGAGTTTGATTCTTGACTCAACTACTAATTGTGTGATCTTGGGCAAATAACTTCTCTATGCTTCTCTTGCCTATATTATAGGGTTACTTTAGGATTAAATGGGTTAATACATGTGCCTGGTACAGAGTAAGCTCTATATAAGTGTTTGCTATTTGTTTTAATTACTTATTGCTGTGTAATAAACCACCCAAAACTTAGTAAATTACAACATTTTATTATTTCTCACGATTCTTTTGGCTCACTGGGGCTCAGTTGGATTGTTCCTCTGGGTGGTCTTACTTGGAGTCTGTCACGTAGTATGGTCAGGTGGCAGCTGGGGCTGGAATATCCCGAGGTATCTGGTACTTTGGAGGGTATGGCTAGAAGGCTGGGGACAGCCGGAACAACTGGGCCTCTCCTTCTTCGTGTGGTTTCCAGTAGGGTAACCCGATTTCAAGGGCTTCCAAAAGTATAAAAGTGAAGCTGCCAAGCCTAGAGTTGGCACATTATCACTCCTGCTGCGTTTTGTTAATTAAGTCACAGGGCCAGTTACAGGGCCACTTGGAGCTTATATTCTACATAATAAGTAATAAAAATGTATGTAGTGTGTCAGTTGATAAAAAAGACTATGAAGAAGAATGAAGTGGGGAAGAGGATAGGAGATACTGGGGGCTGAGGCTGCTCTTTTAAAAATGGGTGGTCATGGAAGGATGGCCTCATTGGTAAACTGACGTTTGAGCAAAGACCAAAGGACGAGGATAAGAAGTAGAGGGGCAAGGGTAGAAGCAAGGAAACATGTAGGAGGCTAATACAGTAATCCGTTTAAGGGATGAGGGGCTTGGATTGGTGTAGGAATAATAGGGGTGGCGAGAAGTGGTTGGATTTGGCTATATTTGGAGGTATAGCTTCAGGATTTGTTGAGGCGCTAGGCGTGGATTGCGAGAGAAAAAGGAGTCAAGGATAGCTTCATTGTTACTGACTGGAGCAACTGGAAGGTTGGAGTTGCCTTTTATTGAAATGGAGACGACTACAGGACTAGTTTTCATGGTTGATTTTTGAGACATAGATTGCCAGGACTTTGTTCTGAGGCACTCCTGGATAGATTCAAACCACCAACCTTTCAGTTAGTAGCTAAGCACTTAACCATTTGCACCACTCACGGACACAGGGTCAGCAGAAAAGAGGAAGACTGTCAATGAGGTGGATTGACACAGTGGCTGCAACAAACTGTAAGGATGGCGCAGGACTAGGCAGTATTTCGTTCTGTTGCACACAGGGTTGCTATGAGTCGGGACCGACTCGACGGCACCGGACAACAACAACAACAGGGCTGGTTTGGGGAGATGAGCACTGGTTTTGTATTTTTAAGATTTGAAATACTAGTTAAAAGCCAGTTGCTTTAAAATTCTAAGTTGTGTTTGTACCCTGTTGTATTTCCATTTCCTAGCAAGGGAAGCTGGTGGGAGGAGGGAGGGATTTATATTTTGGTATTGTTAATAACCCTTCTCTAAAAATGTGAGGAATCTTGTTACCTTCAGCCAGTATATTTGTTGGTTGTTATTCTAGGCTCCTCTCACCATTCCCTGATGTGGCTTGTTACTCGTAAATTTCACTGCCTGATTGTCAGCTTTTGCTAGAAAAAAGCTGGGAGGTAACCTCAAGCAAGTTAGTTTAAAATTTTATTTCTCCTTTTAATCACTTTTTTTAAAGGAGGAAAGGTAGAAGATTAAAAAATTAATTAAACCTTTGTCTGTTAATTCATGCTGTATGTTCCGCTGAAGTTGTATGTCCCTTTGGGTTTAACCCCCTTTGCTTTTTCTGGGTTTGGCACCAACATAAAAGCTGGTTTGACTGATACGGAAAAATTGGGCTCGCTTTCCCGTGGCCCTTTTCTAAGGCATGTTCCAACATGTTGAGGATTTCCTTGGTGTGCTCTTGGAATCTTCGTTATCTTGGTAATTCCCTCAGCCTTGCACCTGTCTTCTGGGGGGTGCTCTTCAGCACAGCTCAAGAGAGGAGGAGATACTGAAGAACTGTCAGCTCTCCTTGGGGAGGTAATGATTGTAAATTTGACTTTGAGCTAAATTAATTTACCCGTTCACGTCAGTGTGGAGGTCGGAGCATGCCCAAACCTGTTTCTGCCTCTGGCTTCACCTGAGGGAAGCATGGTGTTCACTCTTCATTCAACGCTTCGGTTTTTGGCAGCGTTTTGGACTAGAAAGTGACCCAGAAGGTATCAGGAATCTGTCTTGTCATGGGGTGTATTTTATGTGCTTAAGGAGCTCTCATATGCATGTCATTTTTACTTCAGCTGGCTCCTTTTTTTGTAAATGCTAAAGAGAATTTTCTGCTTTAAAATCTAATTTATGAATTTTTTTCCTTTTAGCTTTATCCACAGACTTCAGTTTCTTCACTGCCAAAATGACGTCCCTTTCCGCCTCCGTCCAGTGTACGTCACCTGCTAGTGCTCGCAGGCTCTCTGCAGAACACATCACTCAGGTAGATCGTTGGTGGGCATTTCTGTTTTTCTTAAAATTTTACAAAAATTGAACTGAGGCATGTAGTTGACGTCACAGGCGGTAGGATTTTATACAGGGCAGAAATGATTATTTTTTAAAATGCCGTATTGTAGAAACCTATAAACAGTACTATTGCTCATATATTTGAATTGATCATTGACTAAATAAATTTTTGGAGATTATAGATTTCCCAAAAGTATACATCTTGAAAACTAATGTGCTTTAAAGTGGGACTGGCTAGTGGAAGATTTGGGGCTGGGTTAAATAAGTTTGTTTTCTGTCTCCTTGGTGTTGCGTAACCAGTTTGTTTTCTTTGAACAGCTAATGTAGTCTTACAAAAAATTCAAACGTTGTTAATGTTTTGATCTGTAACATATTTATCTGTAGACTTCTTTGACCATCTTTTCCCTCCTTCCAAGTCCTCTCCATACTTTTTCCTCTGACATTTGTACGTATATATATATGTGTGTGTGTATAATTATAAACTCTGTAATTTTGTAAACATTTTACGATATATAGGGCTCTGTACCTTAATATACGATAAAGATGGAGTTTAGATTTTGTGGGAAAATGTGCCTTATGGTTTTGACATAATTGACCACTCTTGGAAAGAAAACAAATGAAGACCTCTCAGACTTTGTACAAAAACAAATTTCAGATAAATTAAAGAGTTATCAGCCAAAAATACCTTAAATCTGGCCCTTATACTTGCCAAGAAATTACCTTTAATGGAGACCTTTTACCCCTCTATGTATGGCTTCCATTTAGCATTTCTTTCTGGGCAGGCCTAAAAAAATTGAGACCAGTGGCTGTGGAGTTGATCCTGACTGATGGCCGCACTATGTCTGTCAGAGTAGAACTGTGTTTCATTGGGTTTTCAGTGGCTGATTTTTTAGAGTGCATAACCCTTTATTTGTGCAGCCCCAAGGCCCAGGGCGTGTCTAAACTAAAACAAAAAAACCCATTGTCATCAAGTTGATCTGAAAAGCAGCTGAGTGCTTTAACCACTGGTCACCAGGGCTCCTTCCAGGGGAGGTCTAGTGGTAACAAATTCCTTCAGTGTTTATTTGGGAATGTCTTAATTTTGCCCTCATTCTTGAAGGACAGTTTTGCTGGATCTGATGTTCTTGGTTAATAGTTTCTTTTCCCCCCAGGACTTTAAATAGTTATCCCACTGCCTTTCTGCCTCTATGGTTTCTGAAAAGATAAAGACTTACATGTGAAAATTGAAGTGATTAAAAAATAGTAGGAGGAAATTTAGGAATTAATTATAAAACTTTAGAATGACAGAGGCCTTACACGTGATAAAACCAAGGAAGCTGTAAGAGGAGGAGAGACAAGTATGATCATAATTTTTTTTTTTTTTAATTATGTGGCTAAAGACAGACTCCACAGAGTCAAGAGATAACAAACAAAGAGGTCATTTTCTCTTCTATACAAAGAACTATGACTTGATAAGGAAAAGACACATAACACAGTTGAAAATAGATAAAGGGATTGAAGTGTAGCTTGAGAAGAAAAGCTGCAGATATGCACTGAGCATACTTTATTGAGCTTTATGTGGTGCCTGGTCAGGGAATAATTTCCAGATATCCAGCTGTTGCACATCTCCATTGATTTCACTGACTTAGTGAGATTACGTAGGAAATGGACGTTTTCTGCCATAAGCAAAAAAAAAGTGGTGTTAAAAAGTGACCTTATAATACAGTACCTGTTTGGAGACTAATAGTTGAAAACAGTTCTGTGTTAGCACATGAGAAACAGTGCATTAATACTTGTTCTTATGAATCTAGTTTTTAGGAGACACTGAACCTAAATTAAAGAAAAAATTTTCTCTTAATTATGTGTATATATCTGGTGATACCCCTGGTTTTTTGGGTAGAAGATGAATAATAAGATATATTTAATTGTTTGACAACAGTAACTGAAACATTTACATAGTGCTTACTATGTGTCAGGCCTTGTTCTTCACAATTTACATATATAACCTCATTTATTCCTGAGAGCAGGAAATTGAAGTAGGTTATTTGCCCAAAGTCACACAGCTAGTAAGTGAGGAGGCCAAGGTTCAGTCTGGGTAGCCTGGCCTTAATCTCTGCTGTCTTTTGATATGGAACCGGGGTGTTGCAGTGGTGGAGAGCTCAGGCTGCTACCCAAAAAGCCAGCAGTCGAATTCACCAGCCATTCCTTGAAAACCCTATGGGGCAGTTCTACTCTGTCCTGTAAGGTTGCTATGAGTTGGAATCTGCTTGATGACAGTGGGCTTGGTTTTTGGTTTCAGTATCTTTTGAAATACGATTTTTCAGGAAGGCAACAAGTAGTTTGATAGTCTGCAAAGTCACTTTATGCATTGGATGATTTTATGTATTAGGTAATAAGTAATTTACTAGGGTTCGTTTAAAAAAAAAAAAGGTTTCAGGAAGTTCTTTTGTGCCATAGGGTTACAGAGACAAGTCTAACTGAAATGTAAATAGAAGATTTATTTTATGTTTACATCAGGTACGACCAAAACTGCCACTTTTGAAGATTTTGCATGCAGCAGGTGCACAGGGTGAGATGTTCACTGTTAAAGAGGTAAGTCACCGGAGAAGATCTCAAGAGAAACACTTCAGCTAAATGCTTTGAACACGTCTGAGAAGTAGCAGTATGTCATTCTGTGTTTCCGCTGCTGACAGTAGCACGAACCCTCTGGACATGTTCCTTTTATGTACGCTCGCTTGTGTGTTTAGGCCTAAGAAAGGAAGTTCTTCTCTTGAGGTACTGGGGGAGCAAGTTTTGCTCTGTTTTAAAAAGATCATCGAGTTCACGTTGAACTTCCTGTTTCCTTTTTTAATTTTGTTGTGGTTGAGAAAATACACAGCAAAACATGCACCAGTTCAACTTTTTCTACGTGTACAATTCTGTTGCATTAATTACATTATTTGAGTTGTGCAATCATTTTCAACCTCCTTTTCTGAGTTGTTCACCCCCATTAACATTAACTCACTGCTCCCTAAGGTTCCTATCTAATCTTTCGAGTTTCTATTGTCAGTTTGATCCCAGATAGATAAATCTTAAAAAAGCATAATGCTTTAGGCAGATGTTCTTTACTAGTTAAGCTAAATTATTGTTTGGTTTTAAGAAGACTTCAGGGGTTATTTTTGGTTTAAGGTTTAAAGATTTTAGGGAAATAGTTTCAGGTTTCATCCAGCCTCCATGTTTCCATGCCTCCAGAAAGGCTGGAGTTCCTCAGAATTTGAAATTCTATTCTGCATTTTTCCCCTTTTGATTGGGATTCTTCTGTAGACTCTTTGATCAAAAATGTTCAGTAATAGTAGCAGGACACCATCCAGTTCTAGTGTCATGGCAAAAGAGATAGTTGTTGATGGAGTCAATTAGCCACACATTCTATGTCCTTCTCCTATTCCTGACTCTCCTTCCTCTGTTGCTCCAGGTGAATAAAGACCAATTGTTGAGCCTTGAATGGCCACTTGTAAGCTTTTAAGACCCCAGGCATTACACAACACACTGGGAGGTAGAACAGAAGCACTAAATACATCCCAATTAACTGGGATGTAAATATTTGTCCTTCACGATTGACTTATTTCACTTAGCATAAATGTCTTCAAGTTCCATGTTGTAGTATGTATCAAGGCTTTGTTTCTTCTGCTGGCTGAGTTGTATTCCATTATATGTATGGACGACATTTTGTTTATCCATTCCTCTCTTGATGGGCATTTAGGTAGTTTCCACCTTTTGGCTATTGTGAACAGTACTGCAGTAAACATTGGTCTCTTTGAGTCTCTGCTTTTAGATGTATACCTAGGGTATATACCTATATACCTAGGAGTGGAATTGCTGGGTTATATGGTAGGTGGTTCTGGAAACCCTGATGGCATACTGCTTAAGAGCTACCTACATCAGCTTACCAAAAGGTCGACAGTTCGAATCTACCAGGCACTCCTTGGAAACTCTATGGGGCAGTTCTACTCTGTCCTATCGGGTTGCCATGAGTTGGAATCGACTTGACAGCAACAGGCTTTATGGTAGTTCTATTTTTAGTTTTTTGAGGAACCATCACACTTTTTACCACAGCTGTACCATTTTGCATTCCCACCAGCAATGGATAAGGGTTCCAACTTCTCTACGTCCTCACCAACATATGTTGTTTTCCATTTCTTTTTTAATCTTAGCCATTCTAATGGGAGTGAAATGGTATCTCGTTATGGTTTTGATTTGCGTCTCTCCGACGCTGAGCATCTTTTCGTGTGTTTGGTGGCCATTTGAATGTCCTCTTTGGTGAAATGTCCACTCAGGTCCTTTGCCCAATTTTATGATTGGGTTATTTGTCTTTTTGTTGTTAAATTGCCAAAGTTTTATATGTATTTTGGTTATTAGATTCTTGTTGGATATATAGTTTCCAAAGATACCCTCCTAGTCAGTAGCTTGCCTTCGTACTTTTTTGATAAAGTCTTTTGATGAACAAAAGTTTTTAATTTTTATGAGGTCCCATTTATTTATTTTGTCTTTTACTTTGTTCTTCTCTTCCAACATTGCTTTAGCTATTTGGGGTCTTTTGCCATTCCACATAAAGTTGAGGATTGGTTTTTCCATTTCTGTAAAGAAGACAGCTGGAATTTTTATTGGGATCACGTTGAATCTGTAGATCGCTTTGGGTGGTATTGACATTTTAAAAATATTAAGTCTTCCAACTCCAGAACACAGAACATCTCACCATTTATTTAAGCCTTCGTTAATCTCTCTCAGTAGTGTTTTATAATTTTCATTGTATAAGTCCTTCATGCTCCTGGTTAGATTCATTCCTAGATATTTTATTCTCTTAGATGCATTGTAAATGAAATTGTTTCCTTAATTTCCCTTTCAGATTTCTCATTGCTAGTATATAGAAACCCAACTCACTTTTGTTTGTTGACCTTGTACCCTGCAACTTCGCTAAATTCCTCTATTAACACTAGAAGTTTTCTTGTGGACCCTTTGGAATTTTCTATCTGTTGGATCATATCATTCACAATTAGAGATAATTTTACTTCTTCTCCAATCTGATTGTCTTTTATTTCTTTTTCTTGTCTTATTGCTGTGGCTAGGACTTCTAATACAATATTGAATACAAGTGGTAAGAGCGAGCACCCTTGTCTTGTTCCCAATTTCAAGGGGAAAACTCTCAGTCTTTTTCTGTTAAGTGTAATGTTGTCTGTTGGCTTTTCATATATGCCCTGAATCATATTGAGGAATTTCCCTTCTATTCCAATCTTCTTTAGGGTTTTGATTAAGAAAGAGTGTTGGATTTTATCAGATGCTTTTTCTGCATTCATAAAGATGATCATGTGGGTTTTTTTTTTTTTTTTTCCTTTCTTTGTTCTGTTGATGTGTATTACATTGATTTTCTAATGTTGAATCATCCCTGCCTTTCTGGAATAAAGCCCAATTTGTCATGGTGTATAACTCTTTTACTATGTTGTTGGATTCTGTTTGCTAGTATTTTTTTTTTTTTAATTGTGCTTTAAATGAAAGCTTACAGTTCAAGTTCGTTTCTCATACAAAAATTTATACACACATTGTTATGTTACCCTAGTTGTTCTCCCTATAATGTGACAACACACTTCTCCTTTCCACCGTGTATTTCCCATGTCCATTCAACCAGCTCCTGTCCCTTTCTGTCTTCTCATCTTGCCTCCAGACAGGAGCTGCTCTTTTAGTCTCATATATCTGCTTGAGCTAAGAAGCACACTCTTCAAAAGTATCATTTTGTCTTACAGTCTGGTCTAATCTTTCTCTGAAGAGTTGGCTTTGGGGCCATATCTTTTGGGTTTTTGTTAGTATTTTGTTGAATTTTGCGTCTATATTCCTGAGAGATATTGGCCTATAGTTTTCTTGCAGTGTCTTTGTCTGGCTTTGGTATTAGGGTTGTGTTTGCTTCATAGAATGAATTAGGGAGTAGTACTTCATATTTCCTTTACAGGTCCTTTTGAAGTGTGTTGTCAGCTAACCATAAGATTAACCATGAATTCATTGATCTCAGAGTTAAAATGTAAAACATGTACGAGATTAAAAAATGACACTGCTTATAGATGTACTGGGTATGTATGCTGCTAGCCAGGAATTAAATGCAGTACTTTTTCATTATAAATGTGTCAGATATTCTTGTGAGCACTATGAGTTATTTTAAACACTTATGCATTTAAATAACTTACTTAGCTTCTAAAGTTTTGTTTTTTTTTTTTAAACAAAAACGGATTGAATTCCTTAAGTGGAAAAGACTCAGTATTAAAACGTTAATCTGTGGAACTGCTTGCATTTAGTGGGGTAAAAGAGCTAACCCTCTGAAACAGAGGAAGCAAAATTATCATGCTCTTTTTGATTTTTCTTAAAAACTCAATACCTGTCAGCACTGCTCCACCCGTGTAACATAACACCTCTTAAGGAGCCAAATCTGGAGGCATTTCAGATTCCCTAGAGTACCTGTATTTCCTTTATCATTTTAGATTACATGCATCATTTTGAACTAGGTCTCTAAAACTCTGATGAGTAAAGCTTTTTTCCACACTGTTGTTAAAGTGTAGATTTTTACATCAAATCTATCATGCTGTCTACTTCAGTAGCATGACAGAGTTTGCTTGTGTTGAGAAGAAATTAAGTACATGTTGTCCAGGGAGAATGTTTTACTGGAACAAAGTTAGAAGAAATCAGTTTATATGATTAAGCTCTCTATGAACCTTGACTCTGCCTGATGCATGAAGGGGGAGTTTCTAATTTTTCTTTTTAAATCTTGGTTCTCAGTGTGTGCATTGAGACTACGGTGAAATAGTAGTACTGTATACAAATGTAGAATAGTGTGTTAGAATGTCCTATTTTGTATACCTAGAGCAGGAGCCCTGGTGGCGCAGTGGTTAAGTACTTGGCTGCTAACCGAAAGGCTGGTGGTTCATCCCACTAGTCGCTCCATGGGAGAAAGATATGGCAGTCTGCTTCTATAAAGATTTACAGCTGTGGAAACCCTATGGGGCAATTCTACTCTGTCCTGTAGGGCTGTTACGAGTTGGAATTCAAATCCACAGCAATGGCTTCGGTTTGGTGTACTTAGAGTGGGTTTATCTTTTCTGAAAGTTAGACAGACATAAATATAGAACTTTCTCCAGTTGATGTTCCTTGACATATTATTTTCCCCTCATTTACTCAGTAGTTGATTAGATATGACAGTTCAGCTAATCTCTTAATCCTGGGACGTGTTGCCAGGGGAGTTAGGGGGATTAGGAAGGTGTGAGGTGGGGAAGTAGGGGTGGGGAGTAGCCTAGCCTGGAAGCATCACTGCTTCAGTATAATGGGAAGAATGTTGTAAAAATCTTCATGCAAATATCTAATGTATTCCTGAGAAGTTAGGGCCTAAAGATAAAGGTAGCTGCTTTGGTCTGCTCGTGATCTGTGATAACAGAATTCTTACTTATGTCATTAAAAACGAAAACAAACCCATTGCTGTCAAGTTGATACTGACTCACAGTGACCCGATAGGACTAGAACTGCCCTGTAGGGTTTCTAAGGAGCACCTCTTGGACTCGAACTGCCAACCTTTTGGTTATCAGCCGTAGCTCTTTAACTTAATTATTAAACAAAAAGAATTTTGTTTTTGTTTTAATCTACTACCTGGGGAAAGCATTCTTTTCAACATTAATTATTTGAGTTTATCATAAAATTCAACTAAGTCCATTTTCAGAATATAGGTACCAAGCTGGATGGTATAATAAAAGTTATATGAAATGCTTCATCTCTATTTTAGATAACCTTTAAATTTTAAATTGTGAACTTGTGTGTGTTCCCTCAGTTTTGTGAACTATGAGAAAACCAGCCAGATAAACTAAATTTATGTTTGATAAACACTTAGACTCTATGTTTTGTGCACTTGCAGTGCTGATGGCTATTAAACATTGTACTTCATTTGCCAAAAGAATTAAGTGAACACACATCAAAAGCAAAAAGTAGTTGTTTATTGGCCCTGGAGTTGCAAAATATTTTTATGACTCAGGTAAATTTAAAATTTATTACTTCTGGTAATAGAACAGACTCTTTTTATAAGATTTGGACTGGGGAGAAAAATGTTAAGGGAAATACTAAGTACATTCACCACTGTTTTTCATTGTCTGGTCAGTATATTTCTGTGCCAAGATCAAGGTCTGTTGATTTCCCGGAATGATACTGAGTGGATGAGCCTAGCAGTTGGGGGCAGCTGTCCTGCTGTGGGATTCCTTGCACAAGCCCTCTCAATTACTGACAGTCATGTCCATAAACATGAGTCCTCTCTTTCTAGTCTCCTCAGAGTTGGTGTTTTGTTTTTGGCAGCAGCTGGACAGATCTCTTCATGGTACTTTATTCCCATGCAGGTCATGCAGTATCTAGGCCAGTATATAATGATGAAGCAGCTTTATGATCAGCAGGAGCAGCACATGGTTTATTGTGGTGGAGATCTTTTGGGAGAACTGCTAGGACGTCAGAGCTTCTCCGTGAAAGAGCCAAGGTAAAAAGAGTGAGGGTTTGTATTCTTTCTGGGTGCTTATCCCTAGCCATTTAACCTCATAGGTTATTAATGTCAACAAATATTTAAGGGCCCACATATGTCAGGTGACCTATGGGGCACTGAGAATACAGTGCTGAGCAACATAGACACAGTCTCTTGCTTTATGGGGTTTACAGTGTAATGAGACAGGTATTAATTATCACACCAGTACATGGTAAAATTACACTTAGTGCTGTAGAGGGGGATTCAGGGCCTTAGGGGTCAAGGAAAGGTTCCTTGAGGAAGTGACATTTGAGCTGAGAGCTGAAGGATGATTAAAGAGTCAGAAGGGGTTGGTTGAAGAGAGCTTCAAGCAGGTTGAACATCATGGGCAGGAACATCCCTGGGTAGGAGGGAGGCAGACTGGAATTTTGTAAAATTCTTGTTGGAGAGAGAGCAAGAGTGAGCTGATGAAAGAAACGTAGGATTGCTGGACAGTTTGACATTGATGATCATGAGCTTAGTAAGGATCCCAGTGAAGCTAATCTGACCTGTTTGTGACTTTCTCCAGCTGCATGGGGATATATGGTCATTAGCTTATACAGTCAAAAGCTCACTAGTAAAGAGAAGCCAGTGTTCTTTCTAACTCTCTAGCTTTGTAATGACTGTTCCTGCTGACCTTGTTTGGTCGTACTTCCATAACGCCCCTCTACTCCTCCCTAGTCCCCAATTAAAATGTGAAATTTAGCTTTCGGAAGGAAGGAATTCTCGCCAAAGGAATTTCCCCACTTGGGTTACCATTAGCTAATGAGATAAAGTGTCAACTGATTAGCTTTGAACAGGGGCAAAGTATTACAAGGATCTGAGTATTGTAATATTGATATTTAAAAACCTGTTAACGGGAAAAAAAATTTTTGCCTCTACGTACCTTACTGTAGTGAGAAAGTCGGAAGATACCATGTCGGAAATATATTTAACATTTAATGGAGAAGTGCCAGTATCTTCAGAGTATATTTTGGGTTGTTAATTTTTATTTTATTTCTTTAACAGCCCTCTCTATGATATGCTAAGAAAGAACCTTGTCACTTTAGCCACTCCTGCTGCAGGTATGTCACATCGTATTTCTTCAGTCTGTATCACAGCTTTGAGTTCAAGGGGGCAAATGGTGGGAAAACGAGGAGGCTGAGGATGGAAGTGGAATGCTGTCTTTGCCATGACTGGGAGAGAGAGAGAAACTGCTTGCCATACAGAGTGTTACTACTATGCTATTTAACTTTTTATTGTGGAACATTTGAAACATACTGAAAATAGAATAGTGTAACTAACGCCCACTTAGTAATTGTTAACATTTTGCCATATTTTGCTTCATCTGTATATACTTAAAAATTTTCCAACAGATAAGGACTTTTTCCCTTCAGACGACTACAATGCCGTTACTACATCAGACAAAGTTAATAATAAGTTCCTAACACTATCTAATAGCTTTTATGTATAGTTTTCTCTGGTTAACTCAAAAATATCTTCTACGTTTGGCTTGTTCAAATCAGGATCCAAAGTCCACACATTACATTTGGTTGATATGTCTCTTAAATATCTGTCTTTTATAAAATGTACTGCTCCTTTTGTTTTCATGTTATTTATTTGTTGAAGAAATGGGTTGTTTGTCCTATAGAATCACCCACATTCTAGAGTTGGCATAGTATATCCTTTTGATGTTTGACATGTTTCTTTCTCCCCCTGGTTTTGGTAAATTAATAGTTAGATCTCAGTGCTTGAATAGACTCAGGTTTAAATTTTTTTAAAAGCTTCATAGGTGGTGCTTTGTATTCCTGTTGCATCACAGCAAGAGTCATGTAAGGTCTGTCTGTCCCTGTTTTATTGATGGTGAGATTCTGTGGGCTCAGGTGGTGTTAGCCTGGTCCATCTGTTATAAGGATCCCCCAAAAACCTTTCACCTAATGGTTTTAAACCCGCTGTTGCGTGGATTCCGACTCATGGTGACCCTACAGGACATTATTTATAGGACAGAGTGAACTGCCCCATAAGGTTTCCTAGGTTGTAATCTTTACAGAAGTCGACTGCCACAGCTTTCTCCCGTGGAGTGCCTGGTGTGCCTGGTGGATTCAAACTGCCAACTTTTCAGTTAGCAGCTGAACACTTAACCACTGCTCCACCAGGGCTCCTTCTGATAGTTTTAATGCTGTTATTTGAATGCCAGTTTGTCCAAACCTTTAGTTGATTCCATACCTTTTAAATACTGCCTTTTGAGTTTAATTTATTAGGTATATGCTGGAAACTGACTGCTTTGGGGGTCTGAAGTCTCCAAAGTGTTGGTGTGCTAGAGATAAGTGAATAAACTGGATACAATTGATACGTAACCTTATCTCTCACTCATCTCCAAATAATGAAACTCTTTTTTTTCTCTCCATTTCTACATAAAGCCCTTTTGTGAGCTTCAAATTAGATTTTAGGTAACATTGTCCTTTGAATAAAGCTCAAATTCGTAATCTCTTTAAAATGACTCTATTTTGATAGTTTACTGAAATAAATAGGTTGAAAAGAATTCATCCCTAATAAAGATCAATGCTTTAGAGTGAAGGGAAGAGACTTTGCTCTCATATTAGAATGTGGTTTTGAACTTAATATGAATTTTGAAGCCTATTGCTTTTATGGAGCCATTTGTCCACAGCAGAAAACCTGCTTCAGGAGCTGTCAATTTCTGTTTGAAAAGGAAGGCCTTGCAAATGATACGGCAGCTTTATTAAAATTCAGTCATTTGTGAGATGGTGTGGTTTTCCCGGGATAGTCGCTCAAAGGCTTGAAATACGTGGAAGGTTGTGTAGTGGTCAGATCTGCTCCTTCAGTGAAATGTGTTTTCTTTTGGTCTGTTGTCTGAATATCTCGAGATATTCAGGTGTGATGTAATATTCAGGTATAATTCTTGTATTTTTTTCTCTCATTTTCTTGCACTTTCTCTGCAGAATTTTTATATGTGTGTGTGCATGTATTTTTATATATACATAGTATTTAATATGTATATGTTATATGTAAAATACATATATTCTAATGAACATTCCTATTTCAATTCACCCTCACAGCAACTCTGTGAGGAAGGCCTGGACATAAAGAAACTGAGATTTTTTAACAGATTGAGTGACTTGCTTAAGGTCACACACCACGATAAGTGGCAGAGCCCAGATCTCCCACTAGCCGGTCCTCGCCCTTACCATTGTGCCACGCACTGATGTCTCCTTTAACCTTTGCTTGTGATAGAATTTGCCACAAGTAATTGTTTTTTTTTTTTCTGTGAACATTAAATCTTTAAATTCTTTAACTGGTGATTGTGAAGTAATTTCAGATTTGCAAAAATACTATAAAGAGTTTCCATATACTCTTTACCCAGATTCCCCAAATGGTAACATCTCACCTAACCATACATAGTACAATGATCAAGACCAGGAAGTTGCCTCAAGTCATAGCTGCTTTGA
The DNA here is from genome assembly GCF_024166365.1 of Elephas maximus indicus. NCBI lineage: Eukaryota > Metazoa > Chordata > Mammalia > Proboscidea > Elephantidae > Elephas > Elephas maximus. Next base: position 13,815,859 of record NC_064836.1, read on the forward strand.
TTCGCACTTGCAGTGTGATGCCTGTGGTTGGCCATCTCTGTTGATCTTCATAAATTTGGTTGCATGTGTTTTATTTGAAAGGACAAATGAGAAAAATGCTTTCTACGGCACCCATTTGACAGTTTTACAAATGGGCTAAACCTTTTATTTGATGGTTGAAGAAAATGCTTTTAAGTGAAGGTGGTTCTTTCTAAATCGTTCTTCCACATTTCCCTGTGTATTCTGATAAAATGAAATAGGTATGACACACCTTGTATTTATTTCAAATTCATTTGTATGTTGTAGTTTTCCCAGAGGGAATTTCTTTTTGTCTTTCTGCTTCTAATTGTTTTAACCAAAGCAAGGTAGTAAAGCTTTAGAACTGCGGTTGACAGTCATAGAATTGCTTTGTTAAAGAACTGTTTCATTTGCATTGTATGTTAATTGAACTTTGCTTTGCAGACCACTGTGGTCAGAAAATGCTGTCTTTTGAACCTCTCAGTATCTCCATTTACCTATAAAAATTCTTTAGAAATAAAGCTTTTTATAATTATAATTTTGAAAATGCTAGCTTTGTGTAAAACTGCTGAATTGCCTGACCAGTAGTAGGATCGGTGTTTTTTCTCTGGCAGTCTTTATTAGATGAGGATGATGTTTTCTGTAAGTGTCTTAACTCGGCCTTGATCGTGTCTCATGAACCTGATCCATGATAGATTTATTAATTGAGTGCATCTCTCATATAACAACTGGTCCAGGTTATTCAGTTCTCTGCAGCTTGCTCTACACCTGTAGCCAAGTTTTCCCCTTCTGTTGTGCTTGAAAAATTTCTAAGTCCCTGAAATACATTTCTCTCTTAGAATAATGCAGTATCTAAGAATTTCTCTCTGTTAGATTTTTGTTTTCTTTGCTTTTTTTAATTGGCATTGAGAAAAACTTTATCTGCTTCCTCTTCCTTCTTAGGAAATGTTTATAGTAATTGGGAACAATACGACTCGTTGGAAAACATCTAACCTGTGCTTAGACAGTGGGGGTTTAAACCAAGAAATCTTTATTGACACTTAGATTGGAGGTTTACATGAAAATGCTATTGTGTTATGAAGCAAGTAGGGAAAATCCAGATTTTTAGATCTAATGACCCAGTATAACTTTTAAAAAAAATTAAAAAAAAAAATTTAAACCAAATACTTTTCCTTGTTTGTTCACAAGTTAGGCAAATTTGGTAATAAACACTTACAGGAAGAGTTGATAAAACTACTTTTTTATTATTTCCTGCTTGGAACCACTTTTCTTATAAAAACTTAAAAGCTTACTATGGAAGATCATTTTTAGCCATTTTTTCATTTTCCCCTAGGTTATATTTTGTTAAAATATTTTGAGTATGGTCTGACTTGGTCTTTGCCATTTTATCAGTTTTGATCTTTCCCTTCCTGCCAATGAGTGCCTTGTCCAGCCAGCATGGAAAAGTACATCTTTAGGGACCAAACCTGGCTCCAGGGTTGTTTGCTGAGGTCCTTTTTGTGTGGAAAGAATGGTTATTACCAGGGAAGGTTTTCCTTTTGTTTTACTCGCTATCCAGATGCTGCTCAGACTCTCGCTCTCGCACAGGATCACAGTATGGATATTCCAAGCCAAGACCAACTGAAGGTAAACTCACCACACGGTGACTTCTTTTGTTGTACAGAGTGGCCCCTTCTCTGTACCTGTGGACCTTGGACTCCCAAGACCTTTCCCTGAATGTGGTAAGAATTTAATAAGAAAGGTTCTTGGGAGTTCATAGACCAGGGACAGAGTGAACCTTCTCTGTTCTGCCCATAACAGAGTTCCAGTCTCTGAATCTTTCTTTGGGATGTAGCACTTCTAATCTTCAGTTCTTCCAGTTGCAATTTCCTTGGAGTCTGTGCCTGTGTGTTTGTGTGAGTGTATATATACATGGGTGTTTGAGGAAACCGCTTTTTTAGAATTTAAAGGACAGTTAAGTTCATGGCAGACCATTTCTTAAAGCTCCCCAAATCTGTGAAAACTTTATGATCATCTTGTTATATGTTGATGGTTTCACATGTTTTCAGAGTTATGCCTAATTTTATAGTAGGCGAGAGGCTCTATACTGACAGTGTTTCTAGCAGTAGATTTTGACCTTTTGTGCAGAGATAATTTTCTCTCAGGTTTGAGATTCTCCCAGCTCTATTCACAGTGGGTTGAGGAGAGGTGGTGCCTTTATTTGATGACTGTTGTGTACTCCAGAGTTAGTGTTCTTGTGTGTAACCCGTTGTGTTGCACGCTAACTGGTGAGCCAGAATGGAACTGCTACATCCCCTGGTCTCAGTTATGTCTGCTGCACTGACAGACACCTTTCCCTTCGTTTCAGCAAAGTGAAGAGGAAAGTTTGAACTCCAGGAAAAGAACCGAAGAAGGCAATGTTCCCATGCTGCCTACCTCACAGCATAACTGCAGAAATTCAAGAGAAGGTAAGTTTTTGATTAAAGCCACATAGACTTTTCTTTTTTTGTTGTTGCTGTTGGTGATTTTAGAGATGGCATTTATCCATATTAAGCATTAGCTGCAATTAAGACCATTATAGAAACCTGTATATGGAGAACTGAAAATATAATTAATGCCGTCTCCTCCCGTGCTGTGGTAGGGAGGGAGGGTATGTTGCCACTTATTTCTTATTGTTTTCTAAAAACTCTTTTTCAGCCTAGTCCCATTGTCAACATTGAAGACAGTAGTGCCCTTGTAGCAATGAATGATTAGTGAGATGGAGCAAGACCCTGCCATTAGCTAGGAGGCTAATAGAAGATAGCTACACATGGGTCACTTTGCCACCTGGTAAATTTGCTGTAGAGGTGACCTCAGCTACCTTGGCCTTTTTTCATCTCGGCAGCCTCATATGTATTTGGTCTGGTTAGGATTTTTATTTCCATTTGTCTGCTTAAGGCAAAGGCTACTTATCATGGATTTTGCAGGTTACAAAGATGGTGAAACATACTTAGATTTTCAGAGCCAAGAATGAGATCCAAGAACCCTAGTTCACTTGCATTTAGGTGATTAGTCAACAGGTACTTGCCATCCATATTTTCCATATGAGTTAACCACTATTTTGGAAGTTTCCCTAAAATCCCACTGTATAAAATATCTATCAGAATTGTGAAGTTTTTCTTGCAAAGATGTGTAGAATCATAAATCTGCAAAGGTATTTTATGGCATGCTGGTTTCTGGTCCAGTAGGTACCTGGTTCCCACTTGCAGAAATGGCATGTTAGGCTTCTAGCAAGGCCCCAGAAAGTTATGCTGCTGAAGTTGTTTAAAATGTTTAAATTAAATTTGAATCAATTTACCATGCTGGATTGTGTTCTTCAAATTGGATTTGAATCTAAACTGAATTTTGCACTACCTAGTTACCTGGCAAGCTATTCCAGCCTGTATGGTCTCAAACATGTAATTTTTTTTTTTTTTTTTTTAAATGCAGGGCCTTATTTTCTACACAGAGGGCTGTTGAAAATATTAGAACAGCCATTTCAAGAGACATTATGTAGTTTGTGATGGAAATTTTGATATACATAGCTTAGTATTTTTACAGTGACCTATAATTAGAAAGAACAGAATTCTTAATTATGGGAAGAATGACCTATTGCCATGTTCTTCACAAGAAGTTACAGAACCTTAATTGGTGGGGATAGCATTAATATCGCATTGCTGCAGGAATTTGGATTCTGATAATTCCAGCAGTGAATAAGTAAAAAGGTAATTGAAGTTTCCCTTGGCACAGATATGCCTTTTAATAGGCAGAATTGGCATAATTTGTAAATGTTGTTGTTAGGTGTTGTCAGGTCGATCTCAGCCCTTAATGACACCATATGTCAGAGTAGAACTGCCCCATAGAGTTTTCTAGGCTGTAATCTTTACAGGAGCAAATCACCAGGTCTTTCCTACATAGAACAGCTTGGTGGGTTCAAACCACCAACCTCTCAGTTAGCAGCCAAACATTTAACCATTGTGCCACCAGGGCTTCTTTTGTAAGTAGATAGGGTAACCTGTTGTTCTGGCGGGGACCCATTTACTGTGGAAATTCTTCCGATCATGTATACCTCAACACATTTAAGCACGTGGTTGCCATCGACAGGCCTTGTGCATTGGGAAGAGGTAGAAGAGAGTGAGAAGGTAGGAAAAGAGTAAAGCACAACAAGGGCTAGAGGATGGGGAAGATGGCAGAGAATTTCATGTGGTAGCAGTAAACTTATGTCAGTAACTGCCTTGAATGTTGTTCAGATGAACAACAGGAGACCTTTTACCTGGGCAGTGTGGGCCCTTAATATGTTTAAGATTTGTAATGTTTCTGGATTTTAGGTATCTTAACTCTAAAAGGGCCCATGGATCCAGAGAGGGTATATGTACATATTTATTTGGACAACATAGAGTTCAGTGTTCTGTACTAGTTGTTGCCTACCAAAACATTTGAATTATTGAGAGCGCCCCCAAACACATGCTGTCAGTGAGACTGCCTTGACAACCTCATTGCCTGTTACTGTACTGCCTTGTCGCAGTCTCAAGGCCAGGCTGCTATGTGTGCTAGCACCATTTGCAGTCCAGTGGGTGGATCAAGCCATGAACAGACACCATGTACTATATATATGGCAAGTCATTCTTTAGTTATTAGTCCTCAGTGGTAGAGATGTTCAAAATACCAGTAAATGACCATTTAAAAATCCTTTTAGAACAATTTGGTTATTGTGGATGCTTATATAGAGCTTAGATTCCTTGGTAAATGATCATCTGTTTCTAGTGGCATTGTGTGCTGATGAAACCTGAACTGGGGAGGCGATTTGGGCTCTGTGACTGAGACAGATATTTGACTTCTGATTCTTTCTTACTGGGAATAGAAATTTCTTTTTACCCATCTTATAAAGAAGTTGTTGTAAATATTAAGAGAGACTTGATTCTTAAGTGTTGTGTCCACATGGTCATCATCCTTTCCATTTGACTTCTGTAGACGAAGACTTGATAGAAAATTTAAGCCCAAATAAGAAATCTGGCCTGGACCTCGGGTTTGAGGAGTGGGATGTAGCTGGCCTGCCTTGGTGGTTTTTAGGAAACTTGAGAAACAACTATACACCTAGAAGTAATGGCTCAACTGATTTACAGACAAATCAGGTAATTCACATTTGAAGGGGCACTTAATTTTTTTCTTTTGAAAGAGTAGCACCATTAGTTACTCTTGACTACTCATTTTATTCTTTAAGAATTCTCGTTCAGTGCTATGGCTTTAAATACCATCTCTGTGCTTATGATGCCCAAGTCTGTATCTCCAGCCCAGCTTTCCCTCTTCCATATCCAGCTGCCTGCTCAGCACCTCCACTTAGATGGCCGTGTGTTTAACATGTTCAAGATAGAAGTCTGGATTTTTTTTTTTTTACACCAAACACTCCTTTTCTAACCTTTCTTTTTTAGTAAATGATTCCCATCGTCTGCCCAGTTATTCTGACCAAATATCAAGGTGATGTCATTGATTTCTTTCTCTATCAAACAGCACATCCAGGTTATCACTTTTTTATCCAAACATATCCTACATCTGTCTAACCGGTTTTTACTCCTTCAACCACAGTAACCCTAATTCACAGTGTCCTCGTTTTTTACTTTGGTACTGCAGCGGCCTCACAGCTGGTCTCCCTGCTTCTACTCTTGCCCATCTAATGGTTCAGTCTTCTCAAAGAATCAACTTTTACAAGGATGTTAGATCCTATTACTGCCATGTTTATAATTCTCCAGTGGCTTTACGTAGCAGGTCGAATACAGTTTAGACCCATACCATAGCCACAACTGATCTGGCCCTCCTGTCACTCTTACTGTATAGACACACAGCCCTCTTACAGACTCAGTAATCCACAATTTCTTTCTTCCTCAGGCACTGTAAATTTTTTCTTCCTTCTTTCTGGAACACTCTTCACCTAAATCCTTTATTACTTTCTCATGATTTTGACCTCAGCTCAAATGTGATTTCCGTAGAGGTCGTACCTGGCCACCGGGAATGTCATGTGGTCCAATTCCAGGGGGATCCATTCACTTATTATTTTGGAGCTGTGCAATTATAAGTGGTGGTCCTCAAAAAGCTGCTCCTAGTTAAAGTAGCCTCCTCTCAGCTACTCCACTCTTTTATCTTTGATTATATTCTCCATTGCTTTTTTCACTTTGTGAAAATATTGACATATTTTGCTTATTATTATATTTTGTTTATGTGTTTATTTTTGGTTTGTCTCTACTGAAATGTAAGGCTGAGGCCTTTGTATTATTCTCTACTCTATCCCTACTGCCTAGAACCAAGAACAGTAGATGGCATATGACAGGCATTCAGTATTTGTTCAGTAAATGAATGAGCATGTAACAGTGGTAAAATAACGAATTGTCTTTCGTGAATGTTGTAGAAAAGTATGTCAAAAGATGTCCACAGATGGATGCAGAAAGTAAGTTCTGTGTGTTTAAAGTTGTTTAAGAGTTCAGAAAGTGTCGGGACAAAGGTTTGGGCTACCATTAATGTTTCTCATATTTCTTTAATAAGCATCATTGACCATTAAAGGAAGGGGTATGTCACAGCCAACTAAGGGAATGGTTTGTTGCTTTTCAGAGTGCCACCTGTGGAAAGGAACGTAGGGAATGAATTTTATTTAGTTGAGCAACTATGAGTCCTTACCTTTTACGTTCTTGAGTACTGTTTATTTGGTGTCATACCTGATTTGTTGTTAAAATAGAGAATTCCTTGCCAGGCGTCCTTCTGTCTGTCCCTTAGCTTATATGGAGTAGGTGCCAAGTAGACGTCTGTTGAAAGAATAGATGTCCTTTGAAAAACGTGTTCTTTGGATACAGTGTGAAGACATCGAGTCCATTTATGCAGGTTCAACATCTCTGATGAGCCTCTGACTGTGAAAATTCATGTTTGTTTTTTTCTATTAGGATATAGGTACTGCCCTTGTTTCAGACACTACAGATGACTTGTGGTTTTTGAATGATTCAGTATCAGAGCAGTTAGGTGTTGGAATAAAAGCTGAAGCTGCTGATACTGAACAAACAAGTGAAGAAGTAGGGAAAGTGAATGAGAAAAAGGTACGTTGTGGAAAAATTTGACATTGATTGTATTTATATGTGCATTGTATAACCTATTTGGGTCTGGTGACCTGACCTATTGCTCTTTGTACAACAAATTACTCTCATAATCCTCCCCTTTTATTTTGCAATATTTTCTTATATCCAGTTTTAGGATTCGTATTAAGTTAACCTCAGAAATAGGAGAGGGTTTCATGGGTAAAGCTCTTTAGAAACAGTAAGCTCCCCCTTTCCTGCCTATCTAGGCATATGTGAGGGGGCATTGGTGGTCCAGCAGTATCATCCTAGCCTGCTGTGGGGAGACCCGGGTTCACTTTTGTCCAGTGCACCTCATGCACAGCTACCACCCATCTGTCACTGGAGACTGGCATGATGCTGTGATGCTGAACAGGTTTAATTGGCGCTTACAGCCTAATACGGACTAGGGAGAAAGGCCAGGAAATCTACTTAAACTCAGCCCTATGGATCACAACAGTCTCGTCCCCAACCATTCATGGGGATGGCATAGGATCAGGCAATGTTTTGTTCTATTGTACATGGAGTCGCATGAATTGGGGAGCTGCTAACAATGGCAAGAAGTCTCATTTGGGGTTTTTTCTTCAGGAAACCTTGCTTTGCCAAGGAGACAAAGGTCTAAATGGCCTAAACTGCCTGTAGAAAGAAATCCTTACTTCTTGGAATTCTCCCTAGCTTCCACGACCATTTTATACCTAAATGGAAAGACAGATGATTACTTCTTACATATTTTAGAGTTAAAATAGGGGAAAGGAGAGGCGCTTGAACTCTTGAGTACATACAGTGTGAGCACACCAAGATGAAAAGATGTACAGGCACACATGCCCAAGTCTCAAATTCAGCAGCAGACCCAGTGCCCGGCACATAGAAGATACTCAGTAAACATTTGTTGAATAACTATGGCAAAAAACATAGCTAAATTTGGTCATCCTTTTATTTATTTACATAAGGGATTTTTATAGAAATTTGGGTTCCTGAGGAGTCTCTAGGGAAGTGGAGCCCTGGTGGCTTGGCTGCTAACCCAAAGGTTGGCTGTTCAAACCCACCAGCTGCTCTGCAGGAGGAAGATGTGGCAGTCTCTTTCCATAAAGATTTAGTTGTGGAAACCCTATGGGGCAGTTCTACTCTGTCCTATAGGGCCGCCATGCGTTGGAGTCGACTTGATGGCAACAGGTTTTTGAGGGATCTCTGAGGCTAGTTAGGTGGGTAGCATTAGAAGGGAGCGCAGATGGCTAAATGGAAGACAAAAGTGGCATTTGGAAACTTTTTCTAGAGAAAGATGGGGTTTAAAGGACTTGAACTGTGTGAGAAGGTTGTTATACAGCGGCTCATAATTGGTTTTATTCTACTTGCTGGCCCACAAACCTAGGCTTTTAGTTTTTCATTTTTGGAAGATACATCCCACATGTCTTGACTTTTTGTTCCCTGATCCATGGCCATGTTTTTATACAGTAGCCAGAGTATCACGTAGCTGATTTTACTCTTGAATGTGAAAAGTAAAAATTTATTATAATTTTTTTTAGATAATATCCCCAATTTACTGTTTATTACTTTTATTATTATTTTTTAATGTACTTTAGATGAAGGTTTGGAAAGTAAAATTTTAGAATACTTTGTTTCATTCTTCACGTCTAACACTGTATTTTGTACAGTGCTGTGTTCACTTTCATCCTCTCACATAATCTTCATTTATTCTTCTGCGTGCCTGCCTGGATTTCCAAGATAAAAATTTCCACATTTAATAATTTGTAGCTTTTTACCCTGATATGTTTTATTTCCTTTAAAACTTTAAGTTTGGGCACCCAGCCATTCTGAATGCAGAAGGTATTTGATAGCCCCCTGGGTTCTTGTTAATCTTGTATTCTACTGAAAAGCCAATAGGGGTGTATGGAATCACGTTTCTAGTGTCACATTTAAGCTGTCTCCTTTTTAAGTGCTGGTGATAGAACGTGAGTTTTTAATTGACGCTGTTCTGTCTTTTTTTGCTCTCATGTGATAACCTCATCTAAAACAGGTAAACTTTACTAAGATATCTTTGCCTTCACAGGTGATTGAAGTGGAAAAGAATGACGACTTTGAGGACTCTAAGTCCTTAAGCGATGATACTGATATAGAAGTTACCTCTGAGGTATGGGTCGGTAGTAAAAGAGCTGTTTTGCACAGGCCATGTCTTCAGATACTGTGGTCCCAGCGGTTCACGTGTGTTGAAGAGTGCCACCCCCCCGCCCCCATTCCTGTCTGTCTCTCCTAGGTGCTGAGAGATGTTGGGTTCTTTACGTATTGTTAGAGGTTTGTATTGGAATTGGAAAAGGGAAGGGGATGATTTGATTTAGTGTTCTTCCTACCTAGAAAAGGGGTGCTGGCCTCTCAGTCTGCGCCCTTTTCCCTGCTATCAGAACTCTGTGGACATGATGCAATGGGTACATAAGTATTCACAATAGTTCTGTACTGCTTTTCCCCATGAAACACCTCTCTGTAATCCCAAAGACAGACTTACAGGCTATCTGAAATTCTTTGTCTAGTGTAAAAATATAATGTTTTCAGTGCTTTCTTAAAAAGAAACAAATGGAAAATGACTTTATTTCCATTCAGATTTCAGTTAGTGGAGGGCTATTAAGAAGACTTGATATTAAGCTCTTGGGTAATAGGGTATAGATTTGTCACCAGTTGACAACTTAGGTTTAGACTCCATTGTATATCTTGCTTTTCTCTTTGTGCGCCATTTCCCAGTTTTCTTTCTAGTACTTGCTAGCTCACTTTGTGGGGACAAGGATGGTGGGGGAAGGATAAGAAGGAAATTTTACATTTTGCTGCTTGGTAATAAAAATGTTTTAGGTTGTCTCTGGAGTTGATTCACTCTCCCATCCCTACCCTGCTGTTGAGCATTATGCATTGCAAATTATCTGACTGAGCCTAGCTAAGTAATAAAGTGAAACGTATTAGGCCATTAAGTGTTCTTGACCGTAATACAAATAGCAGAGGTAAGTTTTTCCATCTTAATCAGACTTCTGTAGCTACTTGGGGCCAGAAACTCTATGAAGGAAATAGACTGTATTTCATGAACTCAGAGATGCCATTGAATTTAATAAATCCTATTATTTTATGTACTACTAAAAAAGAAAAAGTGATGCTGATTAAACTATGCCACATCATCAGTTACGAGTGCCAGATCTTTACGGAGTTCACTTGAGTATTTCTGTAACGTTTCAGATGAGATCTGAGGGCTGTAATCTGGCAAGAGTGTTCGGAGGCCATCTGGAGAGCATCCCAGGCTAACAGAGGGGCCGTGTCTCTGCCTCTCAGTCTAGACAGTTGAGTTATGACTCAAAAGTTGAGAAGTAGTTGGCCTTCATTCTGAAAGTAATCAAGTTAGCCTGTGTCAAATCATTGATCCTGTCAAAGCCAGGCAATTAATCTGAATTACAGTAACTACTCTTGACTTTTTCTATGTAGCTGTCTTTGAATTAAGCAAGCAAGGCATTTAGAATTCATTGAGCTGTAGTATCTCCCAATTTGATACGGAGAGTAGGAAAAAAATCACTTTGCATTCAAGGACAGGAACCTTCAGAGGGTATAACTGAGGCATCCAGTTAGCTGCCTGAGAGCATAAGTAAAGTTTTCAAATCTCATTTTAGTTTTAGCTTCCTTTTTGCCAAATTTTATTACATTTGTTAATTAGTGGGAAAGAATGACAGAGTATTATTATCTCTTCATTTCTTAGCCTCTTCTCTGGTAAAGGAGTAAGTTGTACAGAGAGAAAGGACCTAATAGAAGACAGTAGAGAAAAGCTGAAATAATTAACTTTCTTAAAGAAAACTGTATCAGGTTTTGGTTTGAAAATCGCGTTTCTCCCACTGTCAGTGTTAAACTTGCGCACATGTAGCTGTAGAATTGGTTCCCATCCTGTGCCAGACCACTGTTGTGGATGGTCTGGAAGCTCAGTAGCTTACTGAGGTGATGAGGACTGGGCTTCCCCTGCCGTTATCGCAGTCACGCTCACCAGGGAATGAGTCTTAATGGGCTGCGCTTGTCTTTGTAGGATGAGTGGCAGTGTACTGAGTGCAAGAAATATAACTCTCCAAGCAAGAGGTACTGTTTCCGTTGCTGGGCCTTGAGGAAGGATTGGTATTCGGATTGTTCAAAGTTAACCCATTCTCTGTCCACCTCTGATATCACTGCCATACCTGAAAAGAAGGAAAATGAAGGAATTGATGTGCCTGATTGCCGAAGAACCATTTCAGCTCCAGTTGTTAGACCTAAAGATGGATACATAAAGGAAGGAAACGCCAAACCTCTTGATCCCTGCAGCTCAGTGGACTTCTTGGATTTGGCTCACAGCACTGAAAGCCAAGAGACCACCTCAAGCATGGGAGAGCAGTCAGATAACCTGTATGAACAAAGGGCAGATGCGGAAAACATGGAGGATTGCCAGACTCTCTTGAAGCCATGTAGCTTATGTGAGAAAAGGCCACGAGACGGGAATATCATTCATGGGAGGACAGGTCATCTTGCCACGTGCTTTCACTGTGCCAGAAGATTAAAGAAGGCAGGGGCTTCTTGCCCTATTTGCAAGAAAGAGATTCAGTTGGTTATTAAGGTTTTTATAGCGTAGCTGAATCTGTGAGTTGCAGAGAAATGTAACAGGGCCAGGTCAGGAGTCAAAACATCAGTATTGAGTGTCTCTTCTTAGTTTGACCCAGTGCATCCATTCGTTCTTTTATGAACATCTGTGTTCTGGGGCATTTTTGCCACTTAAACTCATATGGAATGTCCTTAGAATTAGAGGATCAATTTGGAGAGACTATTAACATGCAAAGATACGTTAATCAGTTCATTCTCCCTCCAGAGATAGATATCTGGGAGGAAGCAATTACCAGTAAAACATAAAAATACATTCATTCCTTTGCCAAATTATTTGAAAATTAATCCTTGCTTTAGTTAATTTTTTTTCCTACCTTTCTCTTCTTTTGTTAGGAAATACTCTTAGGCATCAAAATCTGTGGCAGCTATTAGAATAATCTTAAAGGTAACAGTGAGAGAAATGTGGGTAATTTGATTGGTTGGTTTATATCGGGGTGTGGATTACTTCGGAGCCCTGCTGGCACGGTGGTTAAGACCTGTGACTGCTACCAAAAGGTTTGCAGTTTGAATCCACCAGCCGCTCCTTGGAAACCCTACGGGGCAGTTCTACTCTGTCCTGTAGGGCTGCTGTGAGCTGAATCGACTCCATGGCACCAGGTTTGGTGAGTTTTGGTTTTTTATGGATCACTTTAAGTTCCAGTCAAGCTGCATGATTCTAAGAAACCAAAATGAAAAGTCTTGGAAAAAAAGATTTCTTTCCTGTGTACCTAGAATAGTGGTTATCATTTTTGCTAACATACCCCTGAAAGAATTTTGAAAAAGTATATGCCTGTTTACACATTTTTTAAAAAATGAGGTATAATTAACATACAATAAAACTTTCTCTTTCGATGAGTAAATACCAACCAAAATAAGCTGTGGAAGGTTTCCGTCATCCCACAATACTCCCTCATCCCCCTTTCCAGGCAGTCCCTTAACCATTTCTTGACCTACCCTGGCTTGGCTTCCTTTTGCTCATCTTTAATTTCACATCTAAGTTTTAAAAAGAAATGTAAGTACTTGAAAAGGGTGTACTGTTCAGCATATGTGCTTTAAAGATATTTTTATCAAAGCCTTGGGACTATAGATCTGGCTGATAAAATTTATAGAAAAAGTCCTGTCATACATGGAGGCAAGCTTGTCCTCATTTTAAAATCGATCAGCTAAATCAGGCTTCTCTTTCAGTCAGAAAATGTCTGGCTTTATTTTTAATTAATAAATGCAATAATGTATGTCTCAGGCATCCCCTCTCAGTTATGAAATAGAGAGGCACAGAGCTTTTAACCAAAACTCTCTGCTGTACTCTCTGTCCTCACTGTTCCTTAGGAGGGCAGTGGGTTTTTTTGACTGCATGGTTCCTGTAGAGGTTTCTACATTCTGGGACAATACCCACAGTTAAGATTCTGGATGCGGAGCCGTTGTTTTTCCTGTGTGTGTGTGTGTGTGTGTGTGTTTTGAGAACAGAGAGTATGCCTCAATTTTAGGACAATATATATGGGAATTGAAGGTCTTTAAATTGATTTCCTTGTAGCTATCCATGTCCGCTTACGCCATGGAAAAATCTTGGTGTGTCTTCAAAGGTATGCATGTTATTTTGAAGATCAAGGCTCTAGGATAGTCGTTCTTGGGAAGCGGAAGACTCACCTGAGTTGGCTGTTAAAAATGCCCACCCTCGGCAGAAATTTGGATCCCTGAGGTCTGGGCCAGGAGTTTGTATTTGAACTAGTCGCTAGAGCTGGGGAGCACTGAGGTGAGTGGTCTACTGGCCACATTTTGCAATCCCTGCCCCTAGAAGAGTTTCTCTTTCCTGTTTTTTTGAGTACCAAGCAGAAAACGGGCAGCACCAAGATCTCCTTATTTAGCATAATATTTAGTTTCTAGAAGAGAGTTATTAAAATCACAGATTTTTTTTAACTAGAATATGCTTATACTCAAACCCTCTTATTTTGCACATGAAGCTTAAAAAGGTTATATGACTTTACAGAAAGCACAGCTATTGATAGAGCTGTTACTAGAATCCAAGTCTCTTGGCTAGTAAATCTTTACACCTGCCTTCTCTTTTTTGTTAAATATTTTAAGTAGTGGTGCTCATTGAATTTGGGACAGCTAAAATATAGGTCATCTAATAAATGGTGTTAGAGATTATGGCTTGTGGCCTAAATAGGTCTTTAAAGAGAACAGTGACTTTTAATACTTTATGTCTCCCCACAGAGAAAGGGCCCAGGAAAAGTCAGACTTTCTCATCTAATCAGATAAATTACTCCTCCCACTGGGAGACAGGTCGAGGGACCTGAACCATTTTCTTCAATATTCCTCTTTCTTTCTTGGGGAATGAAGCTCCAGTCTGGCTCTCTAGGCATTAGAGTCAGAGGGTTTTCCCCCAAAAAGCAGAACCAACTTTTTGAATTCAGTGTTTTGTTAGCCATGGTGAGTGGTCTAAAACTTCAGAAAGTTAACTTCCTCCCTGTTGCCCCCAGTGATGCTGTCTTCATAATAGTTGGATAGCCTCCTTTTTTTTTGCCAGTCAGGTGCTTTTGCAAGTGATAAAGGGGATGGGGGGGAGGGATGGGGGTCTGCACTTGCTGTCCCACAATCCCCTTATATAAAGTTGCAATTTTTGTAAAACTTAGAAGAATTTTAAAATTTATGTGTGTAGATATTTGAGGCTAATTTCGGTACATCCTTGCCCAGCAGAGCCCTCTTTGTCGGCACCCCCCCCCGCCCCCGCTGCTGACCTGGGTCTTGCCCTGCGCCCATCAGCACTGCTGACCCTCACCTTTAGCTGTAGGAAACTTTAAGCCACCTTCTTGGTTTTTGATTTTATTCTTTTTGCCTTGCCACTGCCATACAGATATTTTTAACTCACTGCCACCAGAGCGGGTCATGATTCACATGTGAAGTCTTCAGAATTTATTACTGTCAGATAAAGAAAAAAGCAACTCTTGACTTCCTGACACTACCATTCATCTTTTTTTTTTTTTTAATTATTGTTTACTTGCGTTATTTGGGGAACACAACGTGAAATAATATAATTTTAAAATTACCAGGTATCAAATCACTGATACTCAGTGTCATTTCATTCTATGGTACTTTTTTACTTTTTGAAGCCTAATTTACATTTCATAGAGGCCACGTGAATTGGCACCTATAGGTAGATAGGATATATAGCTAGCTAGCTGCAGAGCTGCTGCCTAGCTGACTTCGGCTCATGGCAACCCCACGTACAGCAGAATGAAACATTGTCTGGTCCTGCCTCACTCTCACAATTGCCAGCAAGTCCAAGCCCATCATTGCTGCTATCGTGCCAGTCCATCTCACCAAGGGCCTACCTTGCCCTTGATGGCCCTCCACTTCACCAAAAATCATGTTTTCAAGTGATCCTTCCTGATGATGTGTCCAATGGAAGTGAGGCAGACAATGTTCTGTGATCCATAGGTTTTCATTTGAGCTAATTTTTGGAATTAGCTCGCCAGGCCTTTCTTACTAGTCTTTCTCTACTATTCATTTTTTCGTTGTAGGTAGGGTGACCATATGCTCTGGTTTTCTGGAGACAGCCCCAGTTTACCCCTCTCCTTCGGTGTCCCACCCCGTTTGTCTCCTCTGACTCTGAAGCCTTTATTTGGACGTTAAATTTTGTGGTCACCTGAGTGTGGGCAAGCCGTGCTTGAGTTTACAGTTTGATTTTGAGGAAGCGTGTGTCAGTGGGGTTCAGCGCTTCCTGCTGCTTCACTCCATAGACTCCTGTGAATAATGAGATCATCTGACAACATCAGATTTCTTAGTGTAGCTTCATTTAAGTTAATATTTATGATCATGTAAACTGGACAGAAAGTCTAGAGCAAAAATGATAAATCATTAGAAAAGCAATGAATTTCTGGATTACAGCTACAAGGGTTTCCTGTCTCTCAATATTAACTCGCTGTCTGGCATTGTGCTTACAGTGTGTGATATGATTTGTATTTAGTAACCAAATCAGACTTTATAAACATCTTAGATGAAGCCTCTCAGCGGCCTGGCCATCTCTCCCCAGCCCGTCTTTAGAACTTCATAGGGTCACACTCCTCGGCCTGAACAGTGGACTTGAGTACAGCCACGCCAAGCTACAGACTGCCAAGAACTGCACTAAGATGAATTCACTGCCAAGCATTTGAATGATATAGTTGTGTTTGCATTGTAATTTTATGTATATTTAGATGTATGTTAATGCTTTATGGGACATTTGGTTCAAGGATTTATTTCTAAAGGTCAGTATCATCTGTAGCAGATTTTTTTGGTGTCACCTGAGTACAATGTTGAAAAGTCATTAATGAAAAACTGGTGAATATTAGTTCTTGGATTGTATAAAAGCTATCGCCCTGTTACCTCTTGATTCTCTTTAGAAAGGAGGACATTTATTAACCAGTTGTTTTTTTCCACAGTTATGTGAACTTTTGAAAGTACATGGCTTTAGATACTGTGAATCTGTTTTCCGTGTAACCAGTTATCTGCTGAAATTGTTCAGCCCCACTGTAAAGAAGAATAGATTTTGATGACCCCTATTTGCCAGTACACATTTGGGCACACACGCTGTAAGGGCTGTTACTGCCTTTGCTGAAATGGATGCAGACTAGGAGCTAGCTGTGCTCAGAACCTGTACTTCAAGGTAAAGGAACTTGCAGACTCGTCTCTGTGCCAAAGGGACTGTGTTTACCGATGTCGGGGACTTTGCACTGCCATAGGGAATGCTAAAGTCACTGTGCTGGGGTTCTCAGATTTGAGATTAGAGTTTAGCAGATGAGGACCTTAAGGCTCAACTGGAATTGAGAAGTATCTGAGGTAGGGCTGAAGTGGCCTCCCAGGCGTAATTTGAGGATAGCTTTTCCTGATTGCATTGAGACGTGCTTTCTCTGGAGAGAGCTTTCCTTACCGCCCTCCATTGCTACGTTCTTCCTTTGTAGGGACCTCCAGATCTCTTCTCTCGTGGGAGAATTTTCCAGAAGCATTTTGAGGTCTTTTGATGCAATGAACATGCAATCCAAGTAATGACATTCATGGTGAATGTGATATTAAAGAAAACATTGCAGCAAACCTGCACTTTAGTTTACTGTGTTAAGATCCTTTTGAATGACAAAAAATGTCCCAGAGGGAAGAAGCATATCTACACAAAGAGGTAGTTAATGTTTTTTTGTAGCTTGTCTGAAATCCAAGATGCTGCTTCTGCCCACAGCTTGTTTTCCTTCATGTTAGAACCATCATTTATGCGCCCTGGGAGCATAGAACAGCTAGTGGAGTTCCTGGTTTCCTGGGTTGGGAAGGTGAGGAGACCTAAACAGGGCCACATAAGCTGTCAGAGCAATTCCTTTCTCACAGTGGTTACTGAAATTTGGAAGATGCTTTACTGAAAATTGACCTTATAACACTTTGAGTTTATTAGGCCATGATTTCTTATCCAGGTTTTGTTTTGTTATATTTGTACTTTAGATGAAGGTTTAGAGGACAATCTACCCAAAAACTCTAGCTTCTCATTTAACACCACAGATACTGTTTTATGACATTACTTAACCCCATGTTTTCTTTTTTTTTAACAGTAAGTAATTTTATGTCAATAGATCCCTTTTTTCCCCCACCTTATTGTTGCTCTTATTTCCTCTTAGTTGAAAGTTATTATCTACTTGTGACTGTTGCTTTTATACTAGAGGCCATGTGTACCACCTCTTGGATGGTTGCAACTACTGTATCTTTAAGACAAGATTTTCCTTTTCCAGGCAGCTCCAGGGAATTTTCTTTTGCAGCCGCCTTAGGTGAGAAGGTAGGAGGGAAACTCTGACACCAGAGCTACTATCTAACAGGTCACAGGTTGAGGTCAGAGGCCTCCTTCATGCAGGCTGTGGGGAGCAGGCGGTGGGGAGCGGGGCACTTATCTTCTCACTAAGGAACTGACGTCAGCTCCCCCTCCTCCTGAGGGCAGAGCATTTTTTCCTACAGTTTGCTTCAGTTTTTCACTTCTCTTGTAATAAGAATCAAGATGTCTCTTTTGACTTTTTTTCCTCCCCCCTTTTAAAACCAGTAGAAAATGCTTTAAAGGAAGGGTGTTTCCTGATCTCCTTAACACCCATGTATGTAAAACCAGGCTCCGAGTGGGCCTCTCCTTCCTCTCCTTCGACCATAGATAGCTATGAACTGTTAAATGCACTGTGAGCTGCCTTTTGGGTAGAGATACGGCGTGAGATTATTCCACCAGTCTTGAGACCTAGCTCAGTCATGTTTCTTGACCTTCCGCCTCTTTTTTTCTTACCTGTAAAATGAGTACACGTACCTACCCTTTCTACCTCATGACTTGTTGTGGGGGTTAAGTATGGGGGAGCAGCTTAAAACCTGTAATTGCCTTGAATAAGATACAAGAAGTTATGCTCTCAGTAGACCAAGCTCTGGGGTATATATTCAGGATACCTCGTATTGTGGAAACAGCCCAGCTGTCCTTTCCGCCTGCCCGGCAGAGCTGAGGTGCTTCTTACAGAGTGTCTTCCCCACGCCTCTAGCTGGGCAAGACAGTCTTGTCCTTGATGTGAGACTCTTGATCAGAAAGAGCTCTGTCTCCAGGTTCTGAGAGAAGCGTGTGTACGTTTGGATGGCAGAGTCTATCCTGTACAACTGCCTTGCTCTATGTACAAAAATCCTACATGCGCCTGAGTAACACAGCCTAGGATCCACTGCCAGTGTACTGAAAACATGCAAGTTTCCAAGTAACATTTCTCATCAGGTAGTCAGACTCAACAGAAATAGCAAATGTGGTTTTATAAAGCAGGAAGGAAAAAGTTGTCTAAAATCACCGTTTGAATGGCATCAACCTCCATCCAAGTGCAGGTTGGTGCCGACTAAGTGAGGAAGGAGGGAGAAATGTGTTCTTGTCTCGTCATCTTTATAAGGCCCTCTCAGTTAATAACTGTCTTTTTTGGCATTTGCACTATGTATTACTTTTAATGGCTGTTGATTCTATTTTGCTATTTTGTGCATTAAATATTTTTCGTTTTGCCTTTTTGTGGTGTCATTATTGAGGAGAGAGGGAATTTTTGTATACAACAAAAATAAAATGGGTTTCTGCCGCTCTGCACAATCTTTGGTCTGATTTGGGAAAGAGGAGAATAGCTTTTGCAATAAAAGTTACTGGACTTAAAATCAACAGCAACTTTAGATATTCCCCCCCCCCCACCTGTGAGGGTAATTGTATTTCAGTTTTAGGTTCCCGGTTCTGAAGGAAACGTCAAGGTTTTGTAGGGTTAGTTTTTTTGTTTTGTTTTTAAACATTGAGCTCCTTAGGCAGTGACTGTGAAGTGACCCCCATCAGAGCTCTTGAGAACTAGGGAATATGTCGTGCCTGCATATCTATGTGATTTAAGACAAGCCCTCCTGCTGGGCACAAGCCTGGACTTTTCTGGGCCAGTGGTTATATTAACTTCCCCACTTTCATTGCAATCACGAAGATCTCAAATGTTGAGATGATAAATTCACCTCTTTGCTTATTAAGTTTGTAAAGAGGTGTCAGGTCCAGGGTTCTGTTTCCTTGTGATCTAGAATTGGGGCCAGCGTGAGAGGTACTGAGGGTTTGTCACAAACTGCACATTAAATCACCTCGGTGCCCGGCATCCGTGAGGGTCTCTGGCAGCGGTTCTGACCTTTTGGGGATGATACAGAAAAACCAGACCCATTGCCATCGAGTCAATTCTGACTCCTAGGAACCCTACAGGATAGAGTATAACTATCCCATAGGGTTTCCAAGGCTGTAATCTTTACAGAAGCAGACTGCCACATTTTTGTCCCACAGAGTGGCTGGTGGATTCGAACCAACGACCTTGTGGTTGGCAGCTGGGCAGTTAACCATTGCACCACCAGGGCTCCTTTTGGGGGTTATACCTAACCAAACACTTTGCCATTGAGTTGATTCTGACTCATAGTGACCCTATAGGACTGTAGAACTGCCCCATAGAATTTCCAGGGAGCAACTGGTGTGTTCGAACTGCCAACCTTTTGGTTAGCAGCCAAGGTCTTAACCACTGCACCACCAGGGCTCTTTAAGAAGGCTCTTATTAAAAATACACAATATTTTACATTTAATTTTAGGAGCTTCATTGTAGCCACTGGCTCATGGCCTCTTATGTTGTCTGGGGACTTATCAAAGAACAGTGCGACCTGTCCACAGAGAGCTTGCTAGCCCGCATGCATTTCAAAATGTCATTAACGTAGCTGAGGTCATTAAGGTGAGTGAAGCACCTGGGGGTCAGTTGTCCTGAACTTAGGGTGTCCTATTTGGGGCGGGCTGAGACATCACAGAGTTGAACAGCTTGGTGTGCATTGCACAACCTTTGGGAGCACTGCTGCAAACGGTATCTCCCCGAGATGTGAGGTACATGCCTGTGTGGGGAGGCCTTGGGGTGGGGCAGGGCTGGCCCTGGAAAGACGGACAGCACTTTAAAAATGGAGGAAAAAAAAAAAAGCCAGAGGACCTTAGAGACAAGGATGAGGCCAACTTCTGTGTCCCACTATCTTCTGCCTTTTGTAACCTTCCCTAAGGTGCTTTTAATGGGATTCCAGCTGCGAAACTACAATGGAGAAGAGGTAACAGCCCTGCTTTGTTTCTTGGGCTTTTGCATCCAACCCACCCTGAGTCCTGATGCTGAAGATTTACCACCTGTTAAAGGTGGTTTTGAGGCTACAGGAAGGCAAGCTGAAAACTAGGAACTGAACCTACAAACTGTTGTTAGCAGACAAATTCCAAGTTGGTACTTGCTTTCTAGAAAGTACACAAATCCAATCCCCGAAGGTGTAAAAAGAATTCATGCTATTAGAAAAATTTCAAGTCATTACACACTTGGGGATACAGAGATAACCTTGCTACATACATCCCCAACCCTGAACTCACTTGATAAATGTTTTGCTTTCTTTTTCCTTCACAATAAAGGATAGGAGTTTAATTCATTCAGTAAGTGCTCATTAGGTGTTAAATATGAGCCAGAAACTGCTTGGTACTGGGAATACAACAGTGTATTAAGGGAGTTAGGGAAATAAAGCAATTTCTGCATGGGTGACAAAAATGTCTTCAGACTTTGCCAAAAGTCCCTTAAAAAAAAATCCGTTGCCATCAAGTCAATTCCGATTCATAGTGACCCTATAGGACAGAGTAGAGCTCCCCCATAGGGTTTCCTAGGCCAGATCATCAGGTCTTTTCTCTCGAAGAGCTGCTGGTGGGTTTGAACTGCTGACCTTTCAGTTAGCAACTGAGTGCTTAACCACTGCACCACCAGGGCTCTTTAAAAGTCCGTTAGGGGGCAGAACCTCTCCTGGTTGAGAAGTACTGGGCCCAGCGCTGAGTACTACAGGAGAGAAATCACAACTTGCAGACTGGTGTTACTACTACCCGGTAATGACTCCTGACCTGGACTCTCAGCTCTGCCTGGTTATTCTGTGTCCCTAAAGATTGTGAGAGGAAGAGCGTCAAGACAGGAGGGGGTCCACAGGAACTGAAGAGCCTTAAGGACATAAAGTCCAGTGTAGTAAGAGGAGTGGACCAAGAGCTCAAAGGACAGGTCACTGTGCTCTGAGAGCTTCTAATACAAGACTACAAAGGTGGTGCTAGATTTTATTATTGTTGAAGCACTTGCCACTTGTCCCTAACAGGCCAGAGAGGATTTTTTCTTGCCCCACCGACAGCAGACCTGGCCAGTGAAATCTGAGTGGAATTGAAGGGTGTTACTTCTGAGCAGAGGTTTAGGGACCACTGTGTGGGTCAGTGATTGCTCTCTTCTGTCGCCATCGGGCCAGTGTGCCCCAGAATGGAGGCAGCTCCTTAGCCCGGCTCTGAGATTGACCAGGACAGGGACCAGAGCTGCAGCTGTCCTGCAACAGAAGGAGAAACAAGCCTTTGTTATTGCAAGCCGCTGAGATTTGGGGGTTTGTTACCACAGGTGTAACTTAGTCTCAGCCTACTGGTACAGAGCTGGAGTGATCCCTGGGGAGGCCAATTCAGGGGCATGTCCTACAGTGAGTGGCTGGAGCGGTGTGGAGGCGAAAGTCTTTGGTGTTGAGATGGTCAAGTCCTGTGAGGCTGGGGTGTTGGATGGGTCATTCATATGGACATTGATGTCACCTTGGGTGATGGAGGACTGTAGGAACCCCAAGCCTACAATGAAGGAAAGTGCCTGGAAGGTCATGATAATGACGGCAGTAAAGTAGGAGTAAAGGGAAGTATAGGCCTGAGTCTCAAAAGAGCAGAGATTTTAAGTGTGGAGGACTAGTACTAGTGTTCTGGGTGCAGTACTGGGGAGGCCTCATTAAGATGGGGCTCACAAAATAGTTCCTACTCTGTCTCTGCCCTATTTCCTAAAATCATTCTCTTTGCAGAGACTTCCTTGAACTAGATGGCAAAAGAAACAGCCACGTGCTAGCCAGAATCGGCTGAAGCAGGTCCTGCCCTCCCTCTTGGAACTCCAGATGTCCTTTAGCTCATTAACTGCCTCCATGCATGGTAAATTCTCTGCCCCTGGGTGGAGAGCCAACATGATAATGAACAAAAATGGGTAACTTCTTCCTGCGCTAGAATTGAACTTGGGCCTTAGAAAATGCTTACTCATTCTAAAATGCTCTGAGCCTGCGAGTGTGCCATTTTGCATTCTGAAACTGATCCTGCCTACGTAACCCAGCCTGAGCAAGCTGCCTGCGAGGCGGTCTTGGAAGGCACTTAGCCCCGACTGTCTCCTTGCTTGGCCAACCAATAAAGCTGCCTTTTTTCTCCCCAGCTTGGTCTCTGTCTTTGTGGCCCTGGATGGAGTTGTGCTGAGCAGAACCCGGGTACCCAGCAACACACCATCTCCTGTATTGAAGATACGGGGGTGTGAGAGAGTGACCACCAAGATTCTTTGGGGGAAAGCCAGGTACCCTTTAAGGCAAAAAAGTGGAAGAAAGAGAAGAGTTTGTGGGTGTAGGCAGGGGGATGTTTCCCCCGAAACAGAATTAAGGAGTAGTAGTTCCCAGCTTCTCAGGTCGATTTCTCACCAGAAAAGGGGTATATACATGGGCACAATTTTATATGCAGCTCCACACTGCCGTCGAGTCAATTCTGACTCATAGCCACCCTGTAGGACAGAGTAGGACTGCCCCATAGAGTTTCCAAGGAGCGCCTGGCGGATTTGAACTGCCGACCTCTTGGTTAGCAGCCGTAGCACTTAACCACTATGCCACCAGGTTTTCCACGAGAGGCCTTTAGACTCTTTAAAACTGCCTGTGAACTCTAAGAGCCCTGTTGTAGGGCAGTGGCTTTCAAACTCTAGCGGGCACCAGAATCACTGGGAGGGCTTTCACAGGGTATTGCTGGGCTCCAGCCCAGTGATTCCTATCCTGTAGGTTTGGGTAGGTCTGGGTGGGGCCAGGTATCTGCATCTCTATCAAGTTCCCAGGTGATGCTGGTGTCGCGGTTGTCTTAAGTTATCTAGTGCTGTAACAAATACCACAAATGGATGGCTTTAACAAACAAACTTATTTTCTCACAGTTACCAAAAAAACCTCAAACCCAATGCCGCTGAGTTAATTCCAACTCATAATGACCCCACAGGACAGGGTAGAACTGCCCAGTGGGATTTCCAAGGAGCAGCTGGTAGATTCGAGTTGTCAACCTCTTAACCACTGCACCACCAGGGCTCCGTCTCACAGTTAGGAGGCTGGAAGTCTGAATTCAGGGCGCTGGCTCGAGGGGAAGCCTTTCTCTCTGTCGGCTCTGGAGGAAGGTCCTTGTCTCTTGAGCTGCTACTCCTGAGTGATCTTCATGTCACTTGGTATCTCTCTTCCACTGGCCCTGCTTGCTTCTCTATACCTAATCTGTTCTTTTTATATCTCAGATTGATTCAAGACATATCCTACACAAATCCTGCCTCATTAATGTAACAAAGAAACCAAAAACCAAACCCATTGCAGTTGCCTCGATTCTGAATCTTAGCGACCCTATAGGACAGAGTAGAACTTCTCCACAGGGTTTCCAAGGAGCGGCTGGTAGATTTGAACTGCTGACCTTTTGGTTAGCAGCCAGCTTTGCCACCAGGGCTCCAGCACAGGTATAGAGGTTAGGCTTTATAACACATTTTGGGGGACACAATTCAATCCACAGCACTGGTCTAGGAACCACACAGGAGAACCACCGATGTGGCCTAGAGGCTACGATGGGAAGGTGTGAGAGGCAGAGGAATGGGGCGGCGGGGGTGAGGCGGGGGGAAGGTGGGGGGAGTTGTCAGGGCCAAGGTCTTGAGATCATCATGGGGTGAGAGTGGAGTTTTCTGTGACCCAGGCTTTAGTTATGCAGATGCTCAAATATCTCTGCCTACACACCCTACATAAAAAACCTTTCAAGGGTAGAGAGAAGAAAAGGCGAGGTTAGTGAGCACTCATTTCAGATTTAGGGCAAAGTGTATAAACATTTTATTTGGGTGAACCTGGCCTTGAAGATCAGTTTCTTCAACACTCTTACCTTACTTTACAAAGAGGGAAAGCAATGCCAAGCATTGCGGGGCTGATTAACACGTTTGGTCTGGGTAACCCATCTTGCCTTCTTGCATTCTGCCATTCTTTTCCCTTCATCATTAACCTTTAAAAGAATCACTAGTGGGAAAGAAGCCATGCGTTTGTATCAAGGTAAAGAGACTTTGAACTTCCAGTGTCCTAAATTGGGAAATCTTCATCTCAAACTCCATCAAACTACACTGCTCAAAACTGAGTAAGCGGCTCCTTTAATATGGGGTGTATTTGGGGAGTAATTGTATCTGCTTTCTTCCTTTCCTTTTTGTGTGTGTGCGCAAGTGCACTAAGCGTGCATGTGAGTGTGTCTGTGTGTTTGAAACACTTGTGGCCTTCAGTATTTCAGGAATTCTTGGCACTGAATTGGAATTGCCGGTTAGCTACTCTCAAGGCGACTTCAGGCAATTCACTTAATGTCCCTAAATCTCAGCTTCCTAATCTGTAAGACAGCGTGAGGGACAAATGAAATGATGCGAGTGTTTCAAAAACCAACCAAACCCACTGCCATTGAGTCGATTCTGACTCATAGCGACCTTGTGAGTGCTTATTTCGACTTATTTCGAGTGTTTCAAAAACTAACCAAACCCACTGCCATTGAGTCGATTCTGACTCATAGCGACCTTGTGAGTGCTTATTTCGACTTATTTCGACTCATAGTGACCCTACAGGACAGAGTAGAACTGCCCCATCGTTTCCAAGGAGCACCTGGTGGATTCAAACTGCCGGCTCTTTGGTTAGCGGCCGTAGCACTTAACCACTACGCCACCAGGGTTTAGCCCCTGGTATTTCTTTCTCTTATGAAGGAAGGAGTACATCAAAGCTGGGGATTGCAGCTTCCTCAAACAAGAGTGACCAATCAAGCCTTCCACCTCCAACCAGCAGATGAAACTTGTATCTTCCACCAGAGGGCGCCAGTAACCTGTAAACCCTTCGCCTTAAAATAGCACAATTGAATCTGCCTGAGGATAACCTGGTTCGAATCCGCCAGGCGCTCCTTGGAAACTCTGTGGGGGCGGTTCTACTCTGTCCTATAGGGTCGCTATGAGTCGGAATGGACTCGACGGCGCTGCGTTTGGTTTTTTGTTTTTTGGAGGATAACCCTCTAGGTTCAAGTCTTTATTTAAATATTCTTGCCTTCAGTGTTTTGAGGAATCCTTTTTAAGATTTCGCTAAAATCCAGGAGTAAGAAGATTAAATGGTGCCGAGAGAATTATATTTCCATTTTTTATTTTGTACGTTTCTACCTTCCATTCTCTGTCTCCTCAGACTGTCTGTAACCTAGTTAAAAATTATTCTCTCAGTTATAACCTGTTGTAGCTTCTTTTTTTCTGATTTATTTAAATGAGTTGAACTGCTGTTTTTCCCATTTGACGTGCCCCCTCCCTCTCCTCACCTCCATGGCCAGGCTTCCTTACAGCAGGCTGGGGGTGTGTGGAGGTTTCTATTTCTGAGCCTCTGTGTTACTGCTGAGCCTCAGAAGCAGTTTCCTTCTGCAAGAATCGCTTTGTGGCGAGGGTCCAGTGATTGACAGGTACCCATGCAAGAGGCTGTCTTCTGGGGGAGAAAACGCTTTCTTTTTTTTTTTAAATAATTTTTATTGTGCTTTAAGTGAAAGTTTACAAATCAAGTCAGTCTCTCACACAAAAACCCATATACACTTTGCTACACAGTCCCAATTACTCTCCCCCTAATGAGACAGCCTGCTCTCTCCCTCCACTCTTTCTTTCTGTGTCCTTTTCACCAGCTTCTAACCCCCTCCACCCTCTCATCTCCCCTCCAGGCAGGAGATGCCAACATAGTCTCAAGTGTCCACCTGATCCAAGAAGCTCACTCCTCACCAGCATCCCTCTCCAACCCACTGTCCAGTCCAATCCATGTCTGAAGAGTTGGCTTTGGGAATGGTTCCTGTCCTGGGGCAACAGAAGGCCTGGGGGCCATGACCACCGGGGTCCTTCCAGTCTCAGTCAGACCATTAAGTCTGGTCTTATGAGAATTTGGGGTCTGCATCCCACTGCTCTCCTGCTCCCTCAGGTTGTGTTCCCTGTCGGGGCAGTCATCAGTTGTAGCTGGGCACCATCTAGTTCTTTTGGTCTCAGGATGATGTAGTCTCTGGTTTATGTGGCCCTGTCTGTCTCTTGGGCTCGTAATTACCTTGTGTCTTTGGTATTCCAACTGATGCATCTTAGATGGCTGCTTGCTAGGAAAACTCTTTCTTCATCTGAGGAGAAGTTGAGGCCACTAGCCACCACAACCTCCCTCAGAGCATCCCAGACTTCAGGGAAGCAATGATACGCAGTGTGTTTCTGTCCTGTGCATAGTTTATTCTTTACCTTTTCTCTTTAATCTGATGGGTTAGGAAATACAGCCTCAGGTCAGCTTTCAACATTGTACCTGGGAATGCCAGCCCAGACAGGAAAAGCCTGAAAGAAAATCAAAAGGACATGCCATGGGTCTTACTGGGAACACAGAACCATAAAACATTTGGGTTGGATGGGACTCCAGGCATCTAGTACAAGACCTCATTGTTCAGAGAGGAGAGGTCACAGGGTTTGTTTACAGCAGAGCCAGGACTAGAATTCAGGTCTATGGGCAGACAGACTCATTCTTGTCTTAATGTTCCATTTTCTACATCAGTCACTATTGCTAACATTTATTGTATGCTTAGTATGTGCCAAGCATGTGTTTCCTTTTATCTCATGGGATCCTCACAGCCCTATGAAATTGAAATTTAGTGTTACGTAAGTGAAATTTGTTATCCTAATTTCACA
This sequence comes from Elephas maximus indicus, assembly GCF_024166365.1. NCBI lineage: Eukaryota > Metazoa > Chordata > Mammalia > Proboscidea > Elephantidae > Elephas > Elephas maximus. The sequence continues at coordinate 13,842,866 of NC_064836.1, forward strand.
GGAACATAGAGAAGTTCAATAAACAATATAGAAAAAAATCACTCAGGTTTCCATGTAAACCAGTGTTTCTCCATGAGGATTAGAACACTATGAACGGTATTTTGAAAGAGATGTTTTTAATTTTATTTTATGGAACTCTCCCTTACAGAGCAGGAAATTTAGCATCTCTGCCTTCAAGGACTAATGGCACCAATCATTATGATAACACCAAAATTTTTCACAAGCCCCCGGGGGTAGGGCTGAGGGGCCCTGCCCTTGGTTGAGAACCATGGATTTGAATGCGTGGGCAGAGGGGAGCAGCTACAAAACGACATTGCTTTGCTGGTCTGGTTATTTTTATGTTAATGAAGTCATGAGATGAAGACAGGAGGAGGACAAGAAGAAGGGAATTCCTGGGGTGAGCATAGCTCTGGAAGGAAAGTGTCTCCAGAGGAAGGGAATGAACACTAGGCCAAGGAGGATGCTGGTACATGGTCATTGATAAAACCTGGAGCATGGACAAGGCCTGGGCTCCCAAATTCATACCTATAGAGGCCAGTCTGGTCTTATCAACAAGGAAAGCAGCTGGGTCTAAGGGACAATAGGGAGCACTGGGGAATAGGGTAGTTGGACAGCCATGACCACTTAAAGGGGGCAGCTACTACCCAATGCCAGCCATGTGTTTTTAGGTGCTGATGTGGGTTATTGTTGCCAGCCTTGCCAATATTTCAGTAAACCTAGCAGCCCAAATTTTTATAGGAAATGTCTCTATTATAAATTTTGTACCCTCCTCCCCAAATACTTTTTTTTTTTCACTTTCATAAAGTTTGTGTGTATGTGTGTGCTTTAGGTGAAAGTTTATAGAGCAAGTTAGTTTCTTATTAAAGAATTACTACACACATTGTTTTGGACATTGGTTGCCAACCCTGTGAACTGTCAACACTCTCCCCTTCTCCACCCCAGGTTCCCTGTTTACATTCATCCTGTTTTCCTGTCCCTTCCTGCCTTCTTCTCTTTGTTTTTCGGCTGGTGTGCCCTTTGAGCCTTGTATACATGATTGAACTACGAAGCATGTTCCTCACATGTGTTATTGTTTGTCCTATAAACCAAAAACCCATTTCTGTTGACCCAATTCTGACTCATAGCGACACTATAGACCTGTCTAATCTTTTGGCTGAAGGGTGAACCTTGGGAGTTACTTCAGTACTGAGTTAAAAGGGTGTCCAGGGGGCATGCTCTCAGGGTTTCTCCAGTCTCTGTCAGACCAGTGGGACTGGTCTTTCTTTTCATGAATTTGAATTTTGGTTTACATTTTTCTCCCACTCAGTCTGGGACCCTCTGTTGTGATTCCTGTCAGGGTAGTCAGTAGTAGTAGCTGGGCATCTTCTAGTTATTCTGGGCTCAGTCTGGTGGAGGCTGTGGTAGTTGTGGTTCATTAGTCCTTTGGACTAATATTTTCTTTGTGTCTTTGGTTTTCTTCATTCTCCTTTGCTCCAGCCTGGGATGGGACCAGTAGAAGTGTCTTAGATGGCTGCTCACAGGCTTTGAAGACCCCAGTTGCTACTCACCACAGTTGGATGTACAACATTTTCTTTATAAACTGTGTTATGCCAATTGAGCTAGATGTCCCCCAAGACTGTGGTCTCCAGTCCTCAGCCCAGTAACTTGGTCCCCCAGGGAGTTTGGATGTGTCTGTGAAGCTTCTATGACTTTGCCTTGCTCAAGTTGTACTGACTTCCCCAGTATTGTGTACTGTCTTCACCAAAGTTACCACTTATCTGTCATCTAGTTAGTGTTTTTCCTTCCCCACCCCTCTCCTTCCTCGTAACCATCAAAGATTGTTTCTGTGTGTAAAACTTTTCTTGAGTTTTTATAGTAGTGGTCTCATACAGTATTTATTCTTTTGTGATTGACTTATTTCACTCAGTATAATGCCCTCCGGATTCATCCATTTTGTGAGATATTTTGCAAAATCATCATAGTTCTTTATTGTTGTATAGTATTGCATTGTGTGTATGTACCATAGTCTGTTTATCCATTCATCTGTTGATGGACATCTAGGTTGTTTCCATCTTTTTGCTATTGTGAATAATGCTGCAGGGAACATGAGTGTGCATATGTCTACTCATGTGACGACTCATTTCTCTAGAATATATTCCTAGGAGTGGAATTGCTGGATCATTTCTATTTCTAGCTTTTTAAGGAAGTGTCATATCATTTTCCAAAATGGTTGTACCATTTTGCATTCCCACCAGCAGTGCATAAGAGTTCCAATCTCCCTGAAACCTCTCCAACATTTGTTATTTATTTATTGATTAGTACCAGTAATGTGGGGGGGGGGGGCGTTGAGATAGTATCTCACTGCAGTGCTGATTTGCATTTTCTAATGGCTAGTGATTGCGAGCATTCCCTCATATGTCCGTTAGCCACCTGAATGTCTTCTTTGGTGAAGTGTGTTCATGTCCTTTGCCCATTTTTAAAATAGGTTATTGTCTTTTTGTTGTAGAAGTGTTGAATTTTCTTACAGATTTTAGAGATTAGACCTTCGTCGGATCTGTCATAGTGAAAAATTTTTTCCCAATTTGTGGGTTCTCTTTTTACTCTTTTGGTGAAGTCTTTTGATGAGCATAAGTGTTTTAATTTTTAGAAGACCCCAGTTGTCTACCCAAGTAGTTTTAAAACACTAGGCAGGAAAAAAGAAATGCCTACAAGTGAATGTGGAGGTGAACATGGTTAATCTGTGACCTGTGGGTCAGGTTGTTTCTGAGGGGCTCTTCCCATGAAGGTGTCACAATATATGTTCATCATGCTGGCTGATGGAAAGGAGGAAGGCCTAAGCACACACAGGAAAGAATTTTACCACCTGTCTGAGCTGGCTAACAGGCTGGGTGAAGAAGTAGTGAACATTCCCTGGGGACAGGTTTCTGCAGAGGCCAGGGGGGCCATCTGCCTGGAAGTTGAAGCAGGGATTCCTGTACCATCTCTGGGGCCCCTTCCAGTTCTGAGAGTCTGGAATTCTGAGGCTGTAATTCCTTGAAAGGGAGCCCTGGTGGCATAAACAGTTGAGTGCTTGGCTGCTAACCAAAAGGTTAGCGGTTGGAATCCACACAGCGGCTTCTCAGGAGGAAGACCTAGTGATCTACTTCCATAAAGATTACAGCCTAGAAAACCCTATGGAGCAGTTCTACTCCATCACACGGGGTGCTGTGAGTCTAGATTGACTCAACTGCACCCAACAACAACAACAATCCTTGAAGGTGGAGCTGGAAACATAGATTCTTTGGGCCCTTCTGAGGCTGTAGTGCTAACAGCTCAGACCTCTGGCAAGCTGTATTTAGTTCAGTCCAGTCCTTCCTCCTGCTGTGTCAGAATGGGGAGAAGAAGGTGCTGGAGTCCCTGCTCCCTAGGGGCCCTTTGCCTTGCTTCAGAACACTGGCAGTTTACAAAATCAAACTGCTTTTATTTTCTTTCAGCTTGTGGGTCCCTGATACCAACTGCAGAGCTAAACAATCACTTTTCCAACCCAGCTGTTCAGCTGCACTAGGAGTTAAATTAAAATGCACTCTTCTTTAAAAATCAGCAAGGAGTTTCTCCTTCCCCTACTCTCTTTCTCAGGTTCCACAGGATAGCAGTACTTAACATGTGGAGTGCTGGGCCTACAGATCCTCTATCAAACTCAATCTACCTTTCCCTTTGGGCCATGCTGGGATGTGTGCCTTGTTTAGAATGATACCCAGAATTCCAGCACGCACACTCTTCTGTTCCCTCAGGCTTCAGCCTACTAGGCTTCTTGCTCCCAGGCAGAGTAGCACTGTGCCTTTAAAAGCAGCATCTTTGAGAGTGTGGGGGCAAGATGGTGGAGTAGTCAGACACTTCTGGTGGTCCCTCTTACAACAAACACCTGGAAAAAACAAGTGAATAGATTATGTATGATAATCTAGGAGCCCTGAACATCAAAGGCAAAGTTGAGGTATAGGAGTGAGTGGCAGAGGGAGGGAGAGACAGTTCAGAAGCAGCAAGGCGTTGCCAGACCTGACTCCCAGCAGGAACTGGTACCCGGCAGGCTGGAGGCACTGGCACAAGTGTGGTGAGGCAAGCAGAGCCTTTTGGTACGTGTTTTCCACATCAGGAGAGACTGAGCGGCAGAGAGTTCACTCACGCCTCCAGAATCAGAGAAAAGCAGCACTCTCAGCATAAGTACTTGTGTCTAATCTACTGTGTGGACCAAAAAACACCCCTTTAGAAAAAACTCTCTTCCATTTAACTGACCCCTCCCGGCTCCGCACTGGGTCCTGAGCTGGCTTCAGTAATAGCCAATTTCCCTGGGCTGGAAGTAAGACCTGTTGTGCACCCTGAGCCATCCTCCCAGCCTTGGAGAAGGAACAAATTAACAAATGGGGAAAAAATAATCTGCCAGATCCCCTAAGCTGGGAACTCAGGACAGAAACAGCTCCTTTATCTAGGCACAGGCATAAGTAGTCCATGGACTTTGAATGCCTTTCACCCCTGCATAGACCTGTGTAAACCCATTTCAACAGTGTAGGCCCTCATTAGCACAGTACAACAGGGTATATACCTGAAATCTAACTTCAACTGATTCAGCTGTATGGTGGAGAGGTATGTTGGTGACGTTTGACACTGCTCTGCCTGTTAAGCAGGGTCCTCACCTACCCACATTAGGGGTCTGAGGACCTCTGGCTCCACGCACACCACCTAGCCACCCTCTACAGGGGTTCAAGGATAAGTGGTGCCTCCCAGTCCTTACAGCCAACAGCATTGGATGCCCATAGTCCAGCTGCAAAAACCACCCACCTAGGCACTCTAGGGAACAGGGACATGGTTTCCTCACAGACACTCGGGGCAGTTGTCAGTCCCCTGTCTTGCTCAGCCTGTGACCCCCTACTGTAGCCTACATCAATCATGTTGTTCGTCTAAGACTGTAGGTGAAAGCCTGCACCACACACTTGGTGACCAACTAAGCTGAATCCATACAAGAAAAGTAAACAGACTCCTGGGCTTACATACCTAGTAACAGCTCTAATCACCTGGTGACAGGATGTTAGAGCTTCAAAGGCACCAAGAATCAAACTAGCTCACTCGAGCAGCCTATTTGGGCATATCAAAACAAAACAAGAAGCTAGGACACAATAAGCAAACATAAAATAAATTAACACAATAACTTATTGATGGCTCGGAGACAACAGCCAATATAAAATCACATAAAGAGACCATGATGGCTTCAGCAAGTTCCTAAAGCAAAGAATCAAGCAATCGTTCAGATGAAGAGAATTTCCTGGAACTACCAGAGGTAGAATACAAAAGATTAATATACAGAACTCGTCAAGAGATCAGGAAGGAGATCAGGCAAAGTGCAGAACAAGCCAAGGAACACACAGACATAGCATTAGAGGAACTTAAGAAGATTAGAGAAGAGCGTAATTACAAATTTAATAGGCTTCAAGAATCCATAGAGACAAATTCAGAAGATTAACAATAAAATTTCAGAATTAGACAACTCAATAGAAAGTCATACGAGCAGAATTGAGGAACTGGAATTCAGAATTAGTGAGTTCGAAGATAAAGCATTTGACACCAACATATTTAGGAAAAATCACATAAAAGAATTAAAAAAAAATAAAGTCTAAGAATTATGTGGGACTTTATCAAGAGAAATAACCTACGAGTGATTGGAGTACCAGAACGGGGGCGGGGGGGGGGGAGGGATAACAACAAATACAGAGAGAATTGTTGAAGATTTTTTGACAGAAAATTTCCCTGATATTGTGAAAGATCAAAAGATAGCTGCCCAAGATGCTCATTGAGCCTTACACAATGTAGATCCCAAAAGAAAGTCACCAAGACATATTATAATCAAACTTACCAAAACTAAAGATAAAAAGAGAATTCTAAGAGCAGCTAGGGATAAACAAAAAGTCACCTACAAAAGAGAGTGACTAAGACTAAGCTTGGTCTACTCATCAGAAACCATGCAGGCAAGAAGGCAATTGGATGACATATATAAAGCCTTGAAGGAAAACAATTGCCACCCAAGAATTATATCTCCAGCATTGTGTAACAACCCATTGGCACCTGAACCCAAGTTCAGCCATGTCTCCAAGAGACCAAAGAAAGACTCCAGAACCAGCGATCATGACATATGGTTCATTCTGGAAGTTTACTTATGGGACAGTTGACTTAGGGTGGTGGCTGGACCAGTTTAGCACTCTGCAACTGCCTAGCAGGGGACACAAGCTTATATACCATTCCAGCTGGGACTAGGTTTCATTTGCTTTTCTCCCAAGCTCTTGGGCATCCAGTGTTCCCAGGGACTTCACGTCCAGGCCCACAAGTTTTTCTTCTTGGTGATAAGGAATTCCTCAGCCTTGGCCATCAGCCCACTCGTGCCACACCTGGCCTTGTATATGTTAGCCCGAGTCCATCCCGAATTCATCCCCAGCATGCTTTGGGGAAGAGCAAAACTGACTCCATTAGGAGGGGACACATATAGCTGAATAGTATTACCCTACACCAGCAAAACTGTCTCTCAAACATGAAGACGAAAGTAGACATTTCCAGATAGAAGTTTAGGAAATTTCCAAAAACCAAACCAAAATTACCAGATATACTAAAGGGATTCCTCCGGTTAGAAAATCAATAACACCAGATAAAAGCCCAAGACTAGAACACAGGACAGAGCAACCAGATATCAATGCAGATAGGGAAATCTCAAAAAATAAATCAAAGTTAAAACACTCAACAGAGGGAAGCAGAGACGTCATTATATAAAAGACGGCAACATTAAATCAAAAAAGAGGGACAAAAAATGTAGTCATAGATCTATGATATGGAGAGGAAGTCAAGATATTATAAAAAAATAAAAGTTTCATTTAAACTTAGAAAAATAGGGGTAAATATTAAGGTAACTACAAAGGAAACTAACAATCCTACACATCAAAATAAAAAACAAAAAAAACTCAAAGACTCAGCAACTACAAAAGCAGCGACAATGAAAAAGAGGAAAAGAAAATACATAAAGAAAAATGAGAGGGGGCCAAGATGGCTGACTAGGTAGACGCTACCTCGGATCCCTCTTGCGACAAAGACTCGGAAAAACAAGTGAATCGATCACATACGTGACAATCTACGAACCCTGAACAACAAACACAGATTTAAAGAGTTGACCTAAGTGACAGAGACGGAGAACGAACAACTACGGGGAAGCAGCGAATGTTTTTGGAGCCTGCAGCCCGCGTCCCAGTCAGGTAACCTTGGCGCCGGGCTTAGGACTGGGCCCAGGGGAGCTGAACCCAACATCTTGTGATGGCACAAACACAGGGCGCAGCCCTACCCCCCTGAGCTGACCCCAGGAGGGGGCCCAGCCAGTCCGCGCGGGTGGCATGGCGACATGGCTGGTGGGAGGAGAAGTCCCCGGAAGGCAATGACTGGTTTTGGAGCCGGGAGTGCAGTGTCCCAGCCGGGGAACCTTGGCGCCGGGCTTTGGACTGGGAACAGGGGAGCTGAACACAGCATCCGGTAACAGTGCAAACACGGGGCGCAGCCCTACTCCCCTGAACTAACCCCGGGAGGGGGCCCAGCCGGCCCGTGGGAGCGGCGTGGCGATGCGGCTGGTGGGACGAGAAGTCCCGGGAGGCAGCGACTGATTTTGGAACCGGGAGTGCAGCGTCCCAGCAGGGGAACCTTGACGCTGGGCTTTGGACTGACAGCGGAGGATCTGACCGCGGCTTCAGCGGGCCAGACCCTCGGGGACAATCTCCACACAGCCAGCACACATAGGCGACGCCCCTTGGGAATCTCAGCTAAAATAGTCATCCCAAGCAAGATAAGCAACTTTGGCTATATTCCGGGATGCTTCTCTCTGCTGTTTTTCTGAACCCTCCCCTCCCCTTTCCAGGCGGCTTCATTAACATTGGAATTTCCTGAGCCAGAGGGAGAACGGCTCCGGCTCCGCGGCTTTGCTTTTCCCTTTTTTTTTTTTGGTCTTTTCCTAACCCATTCTTCCGGCCTGAGAGAAGCAACTACAAAAAACCCAGGGACCAAAAATCCTTCCCTAACTGGACTAAAAACACAGAACCAGCTCCAGCCAAGCATATATGATCCAAATCTCGGGCTTTCATCCTTACAGGGAACAAGGCGGCTGTTATAATGCAAAGGCAGTTCTGATAGGGATCTGACTGCATTTTTTTCTTAGCGGATTTACTGGAAAAACAAGTTTGCCAGGTCTGATATCTCTGCTTATTCAACAGAGCCCTAACTGACCCACAACAGGGAACTGAGGGCTGAAGCTCCCCCCAGACCACCTAGCCTCTTGCCTTAGGGGTCTAAGGAGGGTGACACCTACCAATCAGTAGAGGTACTTGCACTGGGGGCCTAAGGTACAGCTGCAGAGCCCTCCCACCAAGGTGCTATAGGAATAGAGACACACCTACCTCGCTGACACTTGGGGGAAGCCTGTCAGCATCCTGCTCCCCCCCCCAGAGTGTGAACCCCCGCTGCTACTAGAATCTGGTGCACACAACTATCACCACTACTTCTCGAGGTGGATAGGTGTTAGGGTGCAGCACACACTTGATGATCCAAAATCAGATTCTACTCAAGAATAGTGAATAGACACAGGCATATATATCTGGCAACAGCCCAAACCAGCTGGTAATAGGTCATAAGTCAAGGGCTACAACAAACAAGACAGCACAATCTAGTAGCCCATCCACGTATATTGAAAGAAAACAAAACAAGATAAGACTCAGTGAGCAATTATAGAATAAATCACTACTATATCTTAGCGATGGCTCAGAGACAGCAGTCGATATCAAACCACATAAGGAAGCAGACCATGACAGCGTCTACAACCCCCCAAACAAAAGAATCAAAATCTTTCCCAAATGAAGATACAGTCCTGGAATTATCAGATACAGAATATAAAAAACTAATTTACAGAATGCTTCAAGACATCAGGGATCACCTCAGAAATGAAATAAGGCAAACTGCAGAAAAAGCCAAGGAACACACTGATAAAACAGTTGAAGAACTCAAAAAGATTATTCAAGAACGTAGTGGAAAAATTAATAAGTTGCAAGAATCCATAGAGAGACAGCATGCAGAAATTCAAAAGATTAACAATAAAATTACAGAATTAGACAACGCAATAGGAAGTCAGAGGGGCAGACTCGAGCAATTAGAATGCAGAGTGGGAAATCTGGAGGACCAGGGAATTAACACCAACATAGCTGAAAAAAAATAAGACAAAAGAATTAAAAAAAATGAAGAAACCCTAAGAATCATGTGGGACTCTATCAAGAAGGATAACTTGCATGTGATTGGAGTCCCAGAACAGGGAGGGAGGACAGAAAACACAGAGAAAATAGTTGAAGATCTGCTGACAGAAAACTTCCCTGACGTCATGAAGGGTGAAAGGATATCTATCCAAGATGCTCATCCTACCCCATTTAAGATTGATCCAAAAAGAAAAACACCAAGACATATTATCATCAAACTTGCCAAAACCAAAGATAAAGAGAAAATTTTAAAAGCAGCCAGGGATAAAAGAAAGGTCTCCTTCAAGGGAGAATCAATAAGTTCAGACTACTCAGCAGAAACCATGCAGGCAAGAAGGCAATGGGATGACATATACAGAGCACTGAAGGAGAAAAACTGCCAGCCAAGGATCATATATCCAGCAAAACTCTCTCTGAAATATGAAGGCGAAATTAAGATATTTACAGATAAACACAAGCTTAGAGAATTTGCAAAAACCAAACCAAAGCTACAAGAAATACTAAAGGAAATTGTTTGGTCAGAAAACCAATAATATCAGATACCAGCACAACACAAGGTCACAAAACAGAACATCCTGATATCAACTCAAATAGGGAAATCACAAAAATAAATTAAGATTAATTAAAAAAAAAATGCTCAAAACAGGGAATCATTGAAGTCAATATGTAAAAGATCACAATAATCAAAAAGAGGGACTAAATACAGGTGGCATAGAACTGCCATATGGCGAGGGATACAAGGCGATATAGGACAATATAAGTTAGGTTTTTACTTAGAAAAATAGGGGTAAATATTAAGGTAACCATGAAGAGGTATAACAACTCCATAACTCAAAATAAAAGCCAAGAAAAACGTAACGACTCAACAAACATAAAGTCAAATACTATGAAAATGAGGATCTCACAATTTACAAAGAAAAACGTCTAAGCACAAAAAAGTAAGTGGAAAAACGAAATTGTCAACAACACACAAAAAGGCATCAAAACGACAACACTAAACACTTGCTTATCTATAATTACGCTGAATGTAAATGGACTAAATGCACCAATAAAGAGACAGAGAGTCTCGGACTGGATAAAGAAACACGATCCATCTATATGCTGCCTACAAGAGACACACCTTAGACTTAAAGACACAAACAAACTAAAAGTCAAAGGATGGAAAAATATATATCAAGCAAACAATAAGCAAAAAAGAAAAGGAGTAGCAATAATAATTTCTGACAAAATAGACTTTAAACTTAAATCCACCACAAAGGATAAAGAAGGACACTATGTTATGATAAAAGGGACAATTGATCAGGAAGATATAACCATATTAAATATCTATGCACCCAATGACAGGGCTGCAAGATACATAAATCAAATTTTAACAGAACTGAAAAGTGAGATAGACACCTCCACAATTATAGTAGGAGACTTCAACACACCACTTTCGGAGAAGGACAGGACATCCAGTAAGAAGCTCAATAGAGACACGGAAGACCTAACAATCAACCAACTTGACCTCATTGACTTATACAGAACTCTCCACCCAACTGCTGCAAAGTATACTTTTTTTTTTCTAGTGCACATGGAACATTCTCTAGAATAGACCACATATTAGGTCATAAAACAAACCTTTGCAGAATCCAAAACATCGAAATATTACAAAGCATCTTCTCAGACCACAAGGCAATAAAACTAGAAATCAATAACAGAAAAACTAGGGAAAAGAAATCAAATACTTGGAAACTGAACAATACCCTCCTGAAAAAAGACTGGGTTATAGAAGACATTAAGGAGGGAATAAGGAAATTCATAGAATGAAACGAGAATGAAAATAATTCCTATCAAAACCTCTGGGACACAGCAAAAGCAGTGCTCAGAGGCCAATTTATATCGATAAATGCACACATACAAAAAGAAGAAAGAGCCAAAATCAGAGAACTGTCCCTACAACTGGAACAAATGGAAAGTGAACAACAAAAGAATCCATCAGGCACCAGAAGAAAACAAATAATAAAAATTAGAGCTGAACTAAATGAATTAGAGAACAGAAAAACAATTGAAAGAATTAACAAAGCCAAAAGCTGGTTCTTTGAAAAAATTAACAAAATTGATAAACCATTGGCTAGACTGACTAAAGAAATACAGGAAAGGAAACAAATAACCCGAATAAGAAATGAGAAGGGCCACATCACAACAGACCCAACTGAAATTAAAAGAATCATATCAGATTATTATGAAAAATTGTACTCTAACAAATTTGCAAACCTAGAAGAAATGGATGAATTCCTAGAAAAACGCTACCTACCTAAACTAACACAATCAGAAGTAGAACAACTAAATAGACCCATAACAAAAAAAGAGATTGAAACAGTAATCAAAAAACTTCCAACAAAAAAAAGCCCTGGCCCGGACGGCTTCACTGTGGAGTTCTACCAAACTTTCAGAGAAGAGTTAACACCACTACTACTAAAGGTATTTCAAAGCATAGAAAATGACGGAATACTACCTAACTCATTCTATGAAGCCACCATATCCCTGATACCAAAACCAGGTAAAGACATCACAAAAAAAGAAAATTACAGACCTATATCCCTCGTGAACATAGACGCAAAAATCCTCAAAAAATTCTAGCCAATAGAATTCAACAACATATCAAAAAAATAATTCACCACGACCAAGTGGGATTTATACCAGGTATTTTTTTTTTATGCAAGGCTGGTTTAATATTAGAAAAACCATTAATGTAATCCACCATATAAATAAAACAAAAGACAAAAACCACATGATCTTATCAATTGATGCAGAAAAGGCATTTGACAAAGTCCAACACCCATTTATGATAAAAACTCTCACCAAAATAGGAATTGAAGGAAAATTCCTCAACATAATAAAGGGCATCTATGCAAAGCCAACAGCCAACATCACTCTAAATGGAGAGAGCCTGAAAGCATTTCCCTTGAGAACGGGAACCAGACAAGGATGCCCTTTATCACTGCTCTTATTCAACCTTGTGCTAGAAGTCCTAGCCAGAGCAATTAGGCTAGACAAGGAAATAAAGGGCTTCCGGATTGGCAAAGAGGAAGTAAAATTATCTCTATTTGCAGATGACATGATCTTATACACAGAAAACCCCAAGGAATCCACCAGAAAACTACTGAAACTAATAGAAGAGTTTGGCAGAGTCTCAGGTTATAAGATAAACATACAAAAATCACTTGGATTCCTCTACATCAACAAAAAGAACACCAAAGAGGAAATAACCAAATCAATACCATTCACAGTAGCCCCCAAGAAGATAAGATACTTAGGAATAAATCTTACCAAAGATGTAAAAGACCTATACAAAGAAAACTACAAAGCACTACTACAAGAAATTAAAAAGGACATACTTAAGTGGAAAAATATATCTTGCTCATGGATAGGAAGACTTAACATAGTAAAAATGTCTATTGTACCAAAAGCCATCTATACATACAATGCACTTCCGATCCAAATTCCAATGTCATTTTTTAAGGTGATAGAGAAACAAATCACCAACTTCATATGGAAGGGAAAGAAGCCTCGGATAAGCAAAGCATTACTGAAAAAGAAGAAGAAAGTGGGAGGCCTCACTCTACCTGATTTCAGAACCTATTATACAGCCAGAGTAGTCAAAACAGCCTGGTACTGGTACAACAACAGACACATAGACCAATGGAACAGAATTGAGAACCCAGATATAAATCCATCCACATATGAGCAGCTGATATTTGACAAAGGCCCAGTGTCAGTTAATTGGGGAAAAGATAGTCTTTTTAACAAATGGTGCTGGCATAACTGGATATCCATTTGCAAAAAAATGAAACAGGACCCATACCTCACACCATGCACAAAAACTAACTCCAAGTGGATCAAAGACCTAAACATAAAGACTAAAATGATAAAGATCATGGAAGAAAAAATAGGGACAACGTTAGGAGCCCTAATACAAGGCATAAACAGAATACAAAACATTACCAAAAACGACGAAGAGAAACCAGATAACTGGGAGCTTCTAAAAATCAAACACCTATGCTCATCTAAAGACTTCACCAAAAGAGAAAAAGACCACCTACAGACTGGGAAAGAATTTTCAGCTATGACATCTCCGACCAGCGCCTGATCTCTAAAATCTATATGATTCTGTCAAAACTCAACCACAAAAAGACAAACAACCCAATCAAGAAGTGGGCAAAGGATATGAGCACACACTTCACTAAAGAAGATATTCAGGCAGCTAACAGATACATGAGAAAATGCTCTCGATCATTAGCCATTAGAGAAATGCAAATTAAAACTACGATGAGATTCCACCTCACTCCAACAAGGCTGGCATTACTCCAAAAAACACAAAATAATAAATGTTGGAGAGGCTGCAGAGAGATTGGAACTCCAATACACTGCTGGTGGGAATGTAAAATGGTACAACCACTTTGGAAATCTATCTGGCGTTATCTTAAACAGTTAGAAATAGAACTACCATACAACCCAGAAATCCCACTACTCGAAATATACCCTAGAGAAATAAGAGCCTTCACACAAACAGATATATGCACACCCATGTTTATTGCAGCTCTGTTTACAATAGCAAAAAGCTGGAAGCAACCAAGGTGTCCATCAACGGATGAATGGTTCAATAAATTGTGGTATATTCACACAATGGAATACTACGCATCGATAAAGAACAGTGACGAATCTGTGAAACATTTCATAACATGGAGGGACCTGGAAGGCATTATGCTGAGCGAAATGAGTCAGAGGCAAAAGGACAAATAGTGTATAAGACCACTATTATAAGATCTTGAGAAATAGTATAAACTGAGAAGAAGACATACTTTTGTGGTTACGAGGCGGGGAGGGAGGGAGGGTGGGAGAGAGTTTTTTACCGATTAATTAGTAGATAAGAACTGCTTTAGGTGAAGGGAAGGACAATACTCAATACATGGAAGGTCAGCTCAACTGGACTGGACCAAAAGCAAAGAAGTTTCCAGGATAAACCGAATGCTTCAAAGGTCAGCAGAGCACGGGCGGGGGTTTGGGGACCATGGTTTAAGGGGACTTCTAAGTCAATTGGCAAAATAATTCTATTATAAAACATTCTGCATCCCACTTTGAAATGTGGCGTCTGGGGTCTTAAATGGTAACAAGTGGCCATCTAAGATGCATCAATTGGTCTCAACCCACCTGGAGCAAAGGAGAATGAAGAATACCAAGGTCACACGATAACTAAGAGCCCAAGAGACAGAAAGGGCCACATGAACCAGAGACCTACATCATCCTGAGACCAGAAGAACTAGTTGGTGCCCGGCCACAATCGATGACTGCCCTGACAGGGAGCACAACAGAGAACCCCTGAGGGAGCAGGAGATCAGTGGGATGCAGACCCCAAATTCCCATAAAAAGACCATACTTAGTGGTCTGACTGAGACTAGAGGAATCCCGGCGGTCATGGTCCCCAAACCTTCTGATGGCACAGGATAGGAACCATTCCCGAAGACAACTCATCAGACATGAAAGGGACTGGACAGTGGGTGGGAGAGAGATGCTGATGAAGAGTGAGCTAATTATATCAGGTGAACACTTGAGACTGTGTTGGCATCTCCTATCTGGAGGGGGGATGGGAGGATAGAGAGAGTTGGAAGCTGGCAAAATTGTCATGAAAGGAGATACTGGAAGGGCTGACTCATTAGGGGGAGAGCAAGTGGGAGTACGGAGTAAGGTGTATATAAACTTATATGTGACAGTCTGACTTGATTTGTAAACGTTCACTTGAAGCTCAATAAAAGTTAATAAAAAAAAATGACTTAGCACAGAAAATTAAGTGGAACAAAGAAACTGCCAACAACACACACAAAAAAGACATCAAAATGACAGCACTAAACTCATGCCTATCCATAATTATGCTGAATAAAGTGGACTAAATGCACCAATAAAGAGACAGAGAGTGGCAGAATGGACTAAAAAAAAAAAACAAAACACAATCCCTCTATGTGCTGCCTACAAGAGACACACCTTAGACTTAAGGATACAAACAAACTAAAACTCAAAGTATGGAAAAAAAATATATCAAGCAAAGAACAGTCAAAAAAGAGCAGGAGTGGTAATATTAATTTCTGACAAAATAGACTTTAAAATCCGCCACAAAGGATAAGGAAGGACGTTATGTAATGATTAAATGGTCGATATTATACCAGTAGGATATAATCATAATAAATATTTACACACCCAATGACAGGACTCCAAAATACATAAAACAAACTAACAGCATGGAAAAGAGAGATAGCTCCAGAATAATAGTAGGAGACTTCAGCACATCACTTTCAGAGAAGGACAGAACATCCAGAAAGAAGCTCAGTAAAGACATGGAATATCTAAATGCTACAATCAATGAACTTGACCTCATAGACATATACAGAACCCTCCACCCAATGGCAGCCAACTATACTTTTTTTTCCAACACACGTGGAACATTCTCCAGAATAGACCATATATTAGGTCATAAAGCAAGCCTTTACAGAATCCAAAACATCGAAATATTACAAAGCATCTTTTCTGACCATAATGCAATACCAGTAGAAATCAATAACAGAAAAAGCAAGGAAGAAAAATCAAACGTATGGAAACTGAACAACACCTTGCTCAAAAACTACTGAGGCATAGAAGAAATTAAGAATGGAATAAAGAAATTCATAGAATCAAATGAGAATGAAAACACTTCCTATCAGAACCTTTGAGACACAGCAAAAGCAATGCTCAGGGGTCAATTTATAACAATAAATGCACACATCCAAAAAGAAGAGCCCAAATTAAAGAATTATCCCTACAACTCAAGCAAATAGAAAGAGAGGAGCAAAAGAAGTGCTCAGGCACTGGAAGAAAACAAACAAACAAACAAAATTAGAACAGAATTAAATGAAATAGAGAACAATTGAAAGAGTTAACAAGACCAAAACCTGGTTCTTTGAAAAGATCAAGAAAATTGATAAACCATTGGCCAAAGTGACAAAAGAAAAACAGGAGAGGAAGCAAATAACCCAAATAAGACATGAGATGGGCTATATCACAACAGACCCAACTGAGATTAAAAGAATCATAACAGAATACTATGAAAAATTGTACTTTATTTGAAAGCCTAGAGGAAATGGACAAATTTCTAGAAACACAGTACCTACCTAAACTAACACAGAGGTAAAAACCCACCAAAAAAAGGTAGAACAACTAAATAAACCGGTAACAAAAGAAGAGAATTGAAAGGTAATTTAACACCCCCCCCCCCCAAAAAAAAAACCCTGGCCCTGACGGCTTCACTGGAGAATTCTACCAAACATTCAGAGAAGAGTTAACACCACTACTACTAAAGGTATTTCAAGCATAGAAAAGGATGGGATACTCCCAAACTTATTCTATGAAGCCAGCATAACCTGATACCAAAACCAGGTAAAGACACTACAAAAAAAGAAAATTAGAGACAAATATCCCTCATGAATTTAGACGCAAAAATCCTCAACAAAATTCTAGCCAATAGAATTCAGCAACATATCAAAAAAATAATTCACCATGACCAAGTGGGTTTAATACCAGGTATGCAGGGATGGTTTAACATTAGAAAAACAATACAATCCATCACATAAATAAAAGAACCACATGATCTTATCAATTGATTCAGAAAAGGCATTTGACAAAGTCCAACGCCCATTCATGATAAAAACTCTCAGCAAAAGGGGAATAGAAGGGAAATTCCTCAACACAATAAAGGGCATTTATACAAAGCCAACGTCCTAAATGGTGAGAGTCTGAAATCATTCCCCTTGAGAACGGGAACCAGACAAGGATGCCCATTATCACCACTCTTATTCAGCATTGTGCTGGAGGTCCTAGCCAGAGCAATTAGGCTAGATAAAGGAATAAAGGGCATCCAGATTGATAAGGAATAAATAAAAATATCTCTATTTGCAGATGATATGATCTTATATACAGAAAACCCTAAAGAATCCTTAAAAAAACTACTAAAAGTAATGGAAGAGTTCAGCAGAGTGTCAGGATACAAGATAAACATACAAAAACCAGTTGTATTCCTCTACACCAACAAAGAGAACGTCGAAGAGGAAATCACCAAATCAGCACCATTTACAATAGCCCCCAAGAAGATAAAATACTTAGGAATAAATGTAACTTGAGAGGTAAAAGACTTATACAAAGAAAACTACAAGACATTGCTGCAAGAAACCAAAAGAGAGCTATATAAGTGGAAAAACATACCTTGTTCATGGATAGGAAGACTCAACATTGTGAAAATGTCTATTGTACCCAAAGTGTTCCATAGATACAACGCAAGCTTGATCCAAATTCCAATGGCATTTTTTTTTTAATGAGATGGAAAGGGAAGAAGCCCTGGATAAGTAAAGCATTACTGAAGAAGAAGAACAAAGTGGGAGGCCTCACACTACCTGATTTAGAACCTATTATACTCAATGGCACTGGTTGATACCACCACAGTAGTCAAAACAGCCTGGTACTGGTACAACAACAGATACAGAGATTAGTGGAACAGAATTGAGAATCCAGACATAAATTCATCTACCCGTGAGCAGCTGGTTCCATGTAGAACCAGGAATATCATTGCTGATGTCAGATGGATCCTGGCTGAAAGCCCAGAATACCAGAAGGATGTTTACCTGTGTTTTATTGACTATGCAAAGGCATTCGACTGTGTGGATCATAACAAACTATGGATAACACCGCAAAGAATGGGAATTCCAGAATGCTTAATTGTGCTCATGAGGAACCTGTACATAGATCAAGAGGCAGTTGTTTGGACAGAACAAGGGGATACTGATTGGTTTAACGTCAGGAAAGGTGTGCGTCAGGGTTGTATTCTTTCACCATACCTATTCAATCTGCATGCTTAGCAAATAATCCCAAAAGATGGACTGTATGAAGAAGGATAGGGCATCAGGATTGGAGGAAGACCCATTAACAACCTGCTTTATGCAGATGACACAACCTTGCTTGCTGAAAGTGAAAAGGACTTGAAGCACTTACTAATGAAGATCAAAGACCACAGCATTCAGTATGGATTGCACCTCAACATAAAGAAAACAAAAATCCTCACAATTGGACCAATAAGCAACACCACGATAAACGGAGAAAAAATTGAAGTTGTCAAGGATTTCATTTTACTTGGATCCACAATCAACACCCATGGAAACCACAGTCAAGAAATCAAAAGATGCATTGCATTGGGTAAATCTGCTGCAAAGGACCTCTTTAAAGTGTTGAAGAGCAAAGACGTCACCTTGGAGACTAAGGTGCACCTGACCCAAGCCATGGTATTTTCAATCACATCATATGCATGTGAAAGCTGGACAATGAATAAGGAAGACCGAAGAAGAATCGATGCCTTTGAATTGTGGTGTTGGCGAAGAATATTGAATATACCATGGACTGCCAAAAGAATGAACAAATCCATCTTAGACGAAGTACAACCAGAATGCTCCTTAGAAGCAAGTATGGTGAGACTGCGTCTTATATACTTTGGACACTTTGTCAGGAGGGATCAGTCCCTGGAGAAGGAAATCATGCTTGGCAAATTACAGGGTGAGTGGAAAAGAGGAAGACCCTCAACGAGGTGGATTGACACAGTGGCTGCAACAATGGGCTCAAGCATAACAACGATTGTAAGGATGGCACAGGACCAGGCAGTGTTTCCTTCTGTTATGCCTAGGGTCGCTATGAGTCGGAACCGACTCGACGGCACCTAACAACAACAACAACATGAGCAGCTGATATTTGACAAAGGACTAAAGTCCATTAAATGGGAAACGACAGTCTTTTTAACAAATAATGCTGGCATAACTGGATATCCATCTGCAAAAAAATGAAACAAGACCCATTCCTTACACCATGCACAAAAGCTAACTCAAAATGGATCAAAGATGCAAATACAAAATCTAAAATGAGAAAGATCATGGAAGAAAAAGTAGGGAAAACACTAGGATCCCCAATACATGGCATAAATAGTATATAAACCATTACTAACAATGCACAAACACCAGAAGAGAAACTAGATAACTGGGAGCTCCTAAAAATCAAACACTTATGCTCATCAAAAGGCTTCACCAAAAGAATAAAAAGACAAGCTACAGACTGGGAAAAATTTTTGGCTATGACAAATCCGATCAGCATCTAATTTCTAAAATCTACAGCATACTGCAAAACCTCAACAACCAAAAGACAACCCAATTAAAAAATGGGCAAAGGATTTGAACAGACACTTCACCAAAGAAGACATTCAGGTGGCTAACAGATACATGAAGAAATGCTCACGATCATTAGCCGTTAGAGAAATGAAGAGCGAAAGTAAAATGAGATACTACGCAAGCAATGAGGCTGGCATTAATCCAAAAAACACAAAATAATAAATGTTGGAGAGTTTGTGGACAGACTGGAACACTTATACACTGTTGGTGGGAATGTAAAATGGTACAACCACTTTGGAAATTGATTTGATGCTTCCTTAAAAAGTCAGAAATAGAAGTGCCATATGATCCAGCAATTCCGCTCCTTGGAATATACCCTAGAGAAATAAGAGCCCTCACATGAATAGATATATGCACACCCATGTTCATTGCAGCACTGTTTACAATAGCAAAAAAAATGGAAACAACCAAGGTGCCCATCAATGGGTGAATGGATAAACAAGTTATGTCATAATCACACACGGAATGCTACGCAATGATTAATCCATGAAATGTCTCATAAGATGGAGGAATCTGGAAGGCATTATGCTGAGTGAAATTAGTCAGTTGCAAAAGGACAAATATTGTATGAGACCACTATTATAAGAACTCAAGAAAAGTTTTAAAGACAGAAGAAACCGTTCTTTGATGGTTATGAGGTTGGGGAGGGAGAGAGAGGGGTATTCACTAATTAGATGGTAGACAAGAATTATTTTAGGTGAAGGAAAGGACAACACACAATACAAGGGCAGTCAGCACAACTGGACTAAGCCAAAAGCTAAGAAGTTTCCTGAATACAACCAAACTCTTCGAGGGACAGAGTAGCAGGGGCGGGGGTCTGGGGACCAAGGTTCAGGGAACATCTAAGTCAATTAGCATAACAAAGTTTATTAAGAAAACGTTCTACATCCCACTTTGGTGACTGGCACCTGGGGTCTTAAAAGCTAGCAAGCGGCCATCTAAGATGCATCAATTGGTCTCAACCCACCTGGAGCAAAGGAGAAAAAGAATGCCAAAGACAAGGAAAATATGAACCCAAGAGACAGAAAGGGCCACATAAGCCAGAGACTCCATCAGCCTGAGACCAGAAGAACTAGATGGTGCCTGGCTACCACCAATGACCTCCCTTACAGGGAACACAACCAAGAATCCCTGATGGATTAGGAGAAAAGTGGGGTGCAGACCTCAAATTCTAGTAAAAAGACCAGACTTAATGGTCTGACTGAGACTGGAGGGACCCCAGAGGTCATGGCCCCCAGACTCTTTGTTAGCCCAAAACTAAAATCATTTCCGAAGCCAACTCTTCAGACAAAGATTACACTGGATTATAAGACATAAAATGATACTGGTGAGGAGTGTGCTTCTCAAATAGACACATAAGACTATGTGGGCAGCTCCTGTCTGGAGGTGAGATGAGAAGGCAGAGGGGGACAGGAATGGGTTGAATGGACAAGGCAAGGTCATGGAAGCTCCATAGACATACCCAAACTCCCTGAAGGATGGACTTGCTGGGCTGAGCGCTGTGGGCACCATGGTCTTGGGAACATCTAGCTCAGTTGGCATAACATAGTTTATAAATAAAATGTTCTACATTCTACTTTGTTGAGTAGTATCTGGTGTCTTAAAGGCCTGTGAGCAGCCATCTAAGATACTCCACCAGTCTCACCCCTTTGGTAGCAAGGGAGAGTGAAGAAACTAAAGACATAAGGGAAAGATTAGTCTAAAGGACTAATGGACCACAAGTACCACGACCTCCACCAGATTGAGTCCAGTACTTCTAGATGGTGCCCGCCTACCACTACTGACTGCTCCAACAGGGATCATGATAGAGGGCCCCAGACAGAGCTGGAGAAAATTGTAGAACAAAATTCTAACTTAAGAAAAAAACTAGACTTACTGGCCTGACAGAGACTGGAGACACCCGGATAGCATGCCCCCCCGACACCCTTTTAGCATAGTAATAAAGTCATTCCTGAGGTTCACCTTTGATCCAAAGATTAGACAGGCCCCTAAAACAAAATGAGACTAAAGGGACACACCTTCCCAGGGGCAAAGACGAGAAGGCAGGAGGGGATGGGAAAGCTGGTAATAGGGAACCCAAGATCGAGAAGGTAGAGTATTGACATGTCGTGGGGTTGTTGACCAATGCCATAAAACAATATGTGTACTAACTGTTTAATGAGAAACTAGTTTGTTCTGTAAACCTTCATCTAAAGTACAATTAAAAAAAAAAGACTACAGCCTGGGAAACCCTGTGGCGGCAGCTCTACTCTGTCGTATAGGATCACTATGAGTTGGAATCGCCTCGACAGCACACAGCAACAGGGGACTTCTAGTGGGGGAGGGACAGTGGTGGCTCAGCCTGTCAGTGGAGGCTTGCATGTTACTATGATGCTGAACTATTTTCAGTGGAGTTTCCAGACTGAGACAGACTAGAAAGAAAGGCCTAGCAATCTACTTCCGAAAATCAGCCAATGAAAACCCTGTGGATCACAGCAGTCTGATCCAAAACTGATCTTAGGAATGGTACAGGATGGGTAAGCATTTCCTCCCACTCTACCTGGGGTAGCCATGAGAGTCAGGGGCTGACTCCAAGGAACTAACTGGAGAGGAGGAAGGAGAGAGAAGTGGCGGGAAAAAGTGGGGAGTTTCTGTTTAATCAGACCTATGTAGTATTGTTCAGGAATCATCCTTTAACCAATTTATCTCTAACACAAAATTTCAGCATTGGAAACAGGATCAGTGTTGTTAGACTTTTGGCGATCACAGATGAGTAAAGTGAAAAACATCAAAACACTACAACAATAACCAGAAAAAAATGTTTTTAAAGTGGAGACTTACATAGGGTTATCAGCCTTTGTTTCACTAAACAAGGACATTTAAAAAGAGCAAGTACTGCTACTACCATATATTACGCCCATTATTTCATAAAGTAAAGACATTTTAATGTCACAAATGTAGGAAGGACATAATCTCCAATAAAGGACAACCCTTTGAAGGAAAACATTTAGCTTTGTGGAAAGACTTGCTTCATTCCTCTTATCTTTCTCAGTTCATCCCTTGTCATGAACTTCTCCAGCCCTCACTGGGATTGGCCTTTGGGAAACCTTGGATTTGATAACTCTCCCCTTTCCACTTTTTGTGCCCATCTCTGTCCTTTCTGATTTGTCATAAAATGAGGATCATCATAATGTCAGGAAAAGTTGTGAAACACTGAAATAGGCAAAACAGATTATTTTGGGTTGTCTTGTCTACTGTACTCTTTGAGTTATCTCTGCCTTTTATTGTCTAGGAGTATTCTACAACTCTGAATTGTAGGAAACTGATGGTAATGCAAATGATTTTGTCCATAGAAGTGCAAATCATGTCCAGTGGAGATGCAATTGATTATGGCCCTGTGGATATTGACCAACTTTGCATTTATTAAGCAAATTAATTTCAGCATTCCTGATGGCTTATATGTGTGTTTACTCTTTGGATTCTCCTTTGAATCAGTTTTAACATCTTACTAGTTCCCTCATTAATTGATGAGTCCAGTGAAATCCTCAACAGGTGATAATTTTCTATTTGTGTAAGTGTCATAATTTTAGTTAAAAAAATTATCTTTTAACAATAACTACTGTGAGGGTTATTGTGATGGTGGAATGAGGTCATGGATAAGAGAGCACCTGGCTCAGTACCTGGCCTATAACTTGCCTTCCATGTTGTTGTTTTTGGGTGTCCTTGGGTCAATTTTGATTCATAGTGACTCCATGTGACAGGGTAGAATTGCCTCATAGGGTTTTCTTGGCTTTAATCTTTACAGAAACAGATCACCTGGTCTTTTTTCCTGTGGAGCCAATGGGTGCCTTTGAACCACCAATCTTTGTGCCACCAGGCTTCCCTTTTTTGCCTTCCATAGTTGGGGCAATTGGGCTTTCTCCTGGTTTCTAGGCCCCAGGGCACCCTGTATTCTGACAAACAAAATAAATAAACAAAATCTTCTGATGAAACTTTTCACATTACAGCCTTAAGTGACATTGACTTTCCAAAGATTTCCATGTTCAAAAGAGGACTCTGGGGAGAAAATAATGCTTACCCCACGGGAATGGCTGTAATGATGGAAATCCAGGGAGTATAGTACACAGGTGCTGTAGATATTTGGGGTCAAGCAGCCTAAAGTAGCCTGTCCTGCTAGTACTCACTGCAAAGGTCCACCCCACGCCCTCTGCCCTCAGTGCTGGAAGTCTCAGCCTTACCATACTAAGGAGAATGGTTTTGACTTTGTACCCAGATCTTAAAATACGTACTTATTAAATCCTCTCATCAGTTAGCTCTGTGAGGTGTGTGTTTTTTGAGGAGGAAGTTGGGGAGGCCACGTGACTTGCCCAAGGTTATACAGCTAGGAAGGTGTACTGCCAGGCCTTAAATCCAGGATCTGAATCCAAACCTCATGTTCTATCTGTGATTTGAGCTGTGAAATAGCCTCTTCCCCACCCCCTATCACCACTGCTGAAATCTACTGCCAGTGTTACACCAAAGTAAAAACATTGTTCCCTGCAAAAATGGAAATGACCTGGAAGACATAACACACTTGCCGTGAAAATATTCTCAGAAACACATTCATCTGAATCTGGGAATAGGGTTTCATCCAAGAGTTAGGGCACAGCCCGTAGAAGCCCAGGGGTAGGTGAGAAGGGAGCGCCATACAGCAGGGGCTTCTGGTCACGGGGACAGAGGGGTATAGAAAGAGCACCAGGAGAGGGAAGGAGCTGGGGAGGGACAGATTAGTAGGCAAGTGGGAGGGCAAAGAGGACTTACTGCATTTGTGTCATAATTTTGCCTCTTGCCTGCCCTCTCTCCTTCTTGGACCCTGATAACTGGGGAAGGTACAGGGCGTAAGAAGAGAAGTTTCCAGGCTTCAGCAACTAAGGTGGGCCAAATCCAGTAAACAGCTTCCTAAAGTTTAACTAGCCAAAGCCACACGCTCCCCTGCGCCGTGCTAGACAAAGGAGACTCCATGGCCTGGGCCACATGTGGCAGGGCAGGTGGATACTGGGATGGCCCAGAGGGCAAGGTCAAGAACAATGAGCCAGGCCAGCGCAGCACCTTTGCTGAGCAGGAAAAAAAGGCCAGGGCACAAGGAACTTGGTAAGGGGGTGTCTTTGTGATGGATGGTAGTTGCCCTGCAAGGGTGACCGTTCCCTCCACCTTGGCCAGCTGGACAGACCCAGTGGCTCCCGGGCCCATCATCATCTTCGGATTGCTTTGTGAATAATGCACAAGTCACTTATTTCCACCTCCTGTGCCCGCTCCAGTTTCCCTGGCTGCCGGGGGGACCCTCTCTGCACATAGCTAATTTACTCAGAAATGATCCCTAGAACTTCTCAGTAGGCCCTGGGTACAGTTATTGACCAGCGTCTGTGTGTGATTTCCCTGTGGAATTCTAACCAAGCACCACCAGGCATGTCACAGAACTTTGGAGAAATGTAAATCTCTGCAGTGAGCAGAGCGAGGCCTTGCTGAGGGCAGAATTGGTCCTGTAGGAACTGCAAGTTCCTGGGCTAGCAGAGAACAATGGCCCTTCAACTGAGCACTCCTGGGCTGGCAGAGAATTAGGAATTCCACAAACTTGCTCTTTACTGGGGCTGCCTGTGGGGTCCTAGGACATTCTCAAAAAGGAGGAGCAACCTACCCCTGGTTTACCTGGGACCCAGAGAACTTGAGCTAAAGGAGGGGAGCCCACTCTCAAATTCCCACCACCAAGTCAAGCAGACCCTATGCTGTTGTTAGGTGCCGTGGAATCGATTTTTGACTCAGAGGACCCCATGTAGCAGAATAGACTGCTCCATAGGGTTTCCTAGGCTGTAATCTTTATGGAAGCAGATCGCCAGGTCTTTTCTCCAGTGGAGCTGCTGGGTGCATTTGAACTGCCAACCTTTCAGTTAGCAGCCAAGCGCTTAACCATTGTTCTACCAGGGCTTCTTAGGTAGGCCCTAGCCCCTACCAAATACGGAAAGCGATGGCCCCAGTTGGACACTTGGACTTCATTTTTTTCTAAATTGTGGTGAAAATATACATAAGAAAACATATGTCACTCACCCATTTCTTCACGTACAGTTCAGTGACGTCGATTACATTCTTCATGTTGTGCAACCATTCTCACTATGCTTTTCCAAATCATCCCACCGCCATTAACATAAACTCAAGGCTCCCTGAGCCAAAACACGGCCTTTCCTCCTCCCTCTCTTCCCTGGTACCCACTAGTAGCCTTTGATTTCTATATATTTTCTTAGTCCATATAAGTGAGATCATGCAAGATTTGTCCTTTTGCGACCGACTTATTTCACTCAGCATAATGTTTTCAAGCGCCATCCATATTGTAGCATGCATCAAGACTTTGCTTCTTCTCCTGGCTGAGTAGTACCGCACTGCATGTATGTACCACATTTTGTTTATCCATTCATTTTTCTCGGACACTTTGGTTGTTTCCACCTTTTAGCTATTGTGAAAAGTGCTGCAATGAACATTGGTGTACAGGCTCTCACTTGTCCTCAACAAACATTTTCTTCACCTTGACCCAGGGTTCCAAAACAAAGATGGCATATAAATTAGGCTCGGAGCTGATTTGGCACAATGGACTTAATAATTTATCAGAGCAAGAAAGACAGAATCACAGTCTGTAAGCATTCATTCATTCAACAAATATTTACTGAGTACCAGACAGGAGAGAGGAATCCGAACAAGCATTGCATTCACAATACTTTGTGAGTTTTTCATGCTGCAGTAGAATTTATTTAATTACCCTCTCCCAACCCCCACTCACCTCCCTACCTTCCACTAGAAAGCAAATGGAAATGACTTCGCTGATTTGAGTAAGCTTTGGAAAGTAAGAGGCTCTATTTGCAAAAGGAGGCCAAGGTTATGAGTTCTTGAGAAATAGTACAAAGTTATGACAGTAGAAAGGAGCTCCGGTGGCGCAACAGTTAAGTGCTCTGCTGCTAATTGAAAGGTGGGCAGTTTGAACCCACCCGGTGGCTCTGTGGGAAAAAAGACCTGACAATCTGCTTCCGCAAAGATTACAGCGTAGGAAATCCCGTGGAGTGCTTCTGCTCTGTCACGTGGGGCTGGTCGCTGTGATCGGGACCAACTCCACCGAATTCAATGACGGGTGGTGGTGGGGGAGTGCTAGTCCTCCTATAGAGCAGATGGAAGCTTGGAAAAGAGCCAGATCCTTTGGTGGCAAGGTGCACCGCACTTAAGGAAGCCAGCTGGTACGAGAATGGGACACCCATTCAGAGAACTAGAGGTCCCGGTCCAGCAGGCACCGCTCACCTTGGTGCTTCCAGAGTGTCCCACATGCATATCCCCTCATTCCCTGACTCAACCCCTCCTCACTCTCCCACTCTCCCCTCCTCGCTCTCCCCCACCTCACTCTCCCCTTCCCCACTCTACCCCTCCTCACTCTCCTTACTCTCCCCATCCTCATTCTCCACATTCTCCCCCTTCAGACTTTCTCCTTCATCCCTCCCGCACTGATAGTCCAATCCCCTCCAACGTCAGATGTGGCCCTGGATGACAAGACACAAGAGGATGCTTGCAACGAGCAGAGCATGTGTGGCCCCTCTGGCATCTTGAGGAATACACACCCCTGCGGTAGAAAAAAGCCCTTGCTGGCTGACCCAGCAGGATGTGCTCGGAGCAGTAGGAAGGGCCTGCACTTTCCTAGTGAAACTTTTATAAGCACTTTGTAGATACTAGCTCATCAACAAAAGCCTTGTGACTTAGGTACTGTTACAGCCCAACTTGGCAGATAAGTAACTAAGGCACAGAGAAGCTAAATGGCTTACCTAGGGTCACACAGCTAGCAGGCGGTGGCATAGGGATGTGAACCTGGGCAATTCACCTCCAAAGTCCACACACTTAACCAGTAACTATTCTGCCCTTCTCTATGAACATTCTTTTATATTAGATCCTTTTGATTGCACGTGACAGAAACCCAACTCAAGAACACTCCAGGCAGAGGAAGCAGCTATTGCAAAGGCTTAGAAGGCCTGGAAAAGAAGGTGTGTGGTCAGTGAGGTTAGGAGTTACTGGCCATAGAGTCAGAGGAAAGTCACAGAGGGGTCTCCATTGAGTCAGGTGTGCGGAGGCAGGGGGCTCACTGCCATGACCCGGAGCTGAGGATACAAATTGTCCCGCCAGTGAAGTGGGGGTGAAGAGCAAGACCCCAGGAACCAGCCCTGTGTTCCTCAGACACCCCCACTCCCACCCCTCCTCTCTTTTTTCCTCTGGTTTTTCTTTTTTTGTGTGGTTTCCCAAATCTTTTTTCCTGCCACCGTCTCCCCTGGAGAGGGAGGCTCAAGGGAAGCAGCTTTGATCCTACTCCTTCCCGGAGAGACAGTCTTTGGTGAAGATTAAGTGTGTAGCTTGACACCCATCCCCAAGTGCCCCCGTAAGCCCTGTTCTTTTAATTAAAGATTCAGCAGGAGGGTGGTACTGTGCCAGGCACTGGGGGCTGGCGGGGGGCCACGGTGGGTGGGGGTTGGGAAGTCTTTTTCTTTAGGGGATGTGGTCTTTATCTTTTTTCCCCTTTGCCACACCCCACTCCCACCACTGCCAGTTTTGAAATGCGAGATCTCCCTGAATCCATCCAGTGTACTGACTTAGAAGATAAAGGCTCCCCGACCCATATCTGCCGAGCACCATCTGGGGCACTGGCTGTGCTAGGAAGGAGGACCGGGGAGCCTGGTTAACTGATGGTGCTCCCAGGATAGACTGGGTGAGAGGCTTCCTCCTCCCTGCTCCCTATGTGCACTGGAATTAAGTCCTTCAGCCTTCCTTGATTCTGCATCTTTACTGGGTCAGGTGGGGTGACCTCTGCCCCCTCTTCCCAACCTCCCACTTGGGACATGCTAGAGGACAAAAGGGAACAGAAAGGAGACCCAGGCAGCAGAGAACAAGTGGTCTTCTCTCTGAGGTGCTCAGGGCAGAGGCCTCCCCCCAGCAAAGGCTCCAGCGGCAGGGAGTCTCCAGCTGCCAGGCTCCTGTGGCTGGGGGGTGGGGGTGAGGGGGGGAAGGCAAAGGGACCGGCGATGACACAGAGGCAGAGGAACTGGGATGGGTTGGGGTGAAGGCTGTGGGCTGGCACCCTTGCTAGATATGTGCAAGGCTGCTATGGATGGACCCGCTTCTCCTGTCCCTCCTTCCACCAGCTGCAGTGCTGATAGCTGGGTGGGGGAGGGGGGGAGGGGAGGGCAGGGTTAGGCCCGTTTGGAAGCAGGACGCAGAGGGGGAGGGAATGGTGGTGCAGAGACCAAGAGGAGGGATATCGCTGGGGTCTGAAGACAAGTCAGCATAATACAAGGGCCCAGCTTGCGATCAGGCCTTGAAGCTGGGAGATTCTGGTTAAAAGAGAGGTGGTGAGGACAGCTGCCTCATTTCCCAGGTGAGGAAGGGGCGGCCCAGAGGGAAAGGGCTTTCTCAAGGTCTCAGAGCTGGTAAGCTGCGGAGCCAAGAGCTGGATCTGCTATTTCCTGCGGATGTTAGACTTTTCCGATCATCTCCCAGAAACACCGCCCCCAGGTCTAACCAATGCTGGAATGAGCTCCAGTGGCTGGAGCTGTGACTTCTGATTGCTGGAGGCCTTCAGTCTCTCCATGGTAACTCTCTATGGTAACTCTCCATGGTAACTCTCCATGGTAACTCTCTGGGGTGGAGGGAGGGATGTGGGCTTTGCCACCAGCTTGCTGTGTGACCTTGCAGAATCATTTCTCTTTTGCAGGCCTTGTTTCCTCATCCGGGGTAACTCTATCCTACTCTCTTGTACCTCATGGGCTCAGAGGCTAAGATGGGACCATTCTCTCTTTTCAGACCCCTACAATTTGATTAAGGACCCCTGGTGGAGTAGTGGAGCCCTGGTGGCTCAGTGATTAAGAGCTCAGGTGGCTGACCAAAAAGTCTGCAGTTCAAATCCGCCAGTTGCTCCTTGGAAACCCTATGGGGCAGTTCTACTCTGTCCTATAGGGTCGCTATGAATTGGAATAGACTCTATGGCAACGGGAGTCAGTGGCACAATGGTTAAGCTCTCAGCTGTTAACCGAAAAGTTGGCGGTTCAAACCCACTGAGTGGCTCTGAGGGAGAAAGACCTGGTGGTCTGCTTCTATAGAGATTACAGCCTAGGGAACCCTATGGGACAGTTCCACTCTGTCACAGGGGTCAATATGAGCTGAAAATCACCACGGCACCTAACAGCAGCAATGTAATTGTAGATTAATTCTTGACCCGGTAGGTGGGAGACATTCTTAAATAGACCTATAAAATTTGGGAGGTCTGGGCTTTACTGACCTGCATCTCTTTTCTGGGACTCTATGGAGAATCTGAAAACCAGAGGGGAGGGCTGGGCCTGGACGCGTCTCAGGGACACATCCACTAGGCCAAGACCGCCCACCCCTGACTGTGGAGCACTGTGCTTTTTGGATCTTAGAAGTAAAAATCTCTAAAATAGTTAATGTTTATTGAGGGATTTTTTTTTTTTTTTTAATGTTCCCGGTTCTCTGTGTGTATTATTTCATTTAAATGTCACTGTTATGGGGCCAGTGGTGGTTCAGTGATAGAATTCTCACCTTCCATGCAGGTGACCCAGGCTCAACTTCCGGCCAGCACACCCTATGCCCAGCCACCACCTGTCTGCTGACCAAGTCTCAGCAGCACCTACAGTCTGACAGATTAGGAGGAAAGGCCTGGCGACTTACTTTCAAAAATCAGCCAGTGAACACCCTATGGATCACAATGGTCCAATCCACAGCCGATCGTGGTGGCGGTGCAGGACCAGGTAGCATTTTGTTCCATTGTACACGGAGTCTTAATGAGTCAGGGCTGACTCGACAGCAGTTAACAACAACAACAAAAAACTCACCAATTACCGTTGTCCTTATTTTATACATGAGGAATCTGGGGCTTGGATAAAGTAAATATGCCGGGTCACACAGCTGCTCAGTGGTGGAGCCAGGACTCTAAGCAGGGTTTGGCTGACTCCAAGGCCAGTGCCGGGGATCCTCGCCCCACCCAGTTTCAGCTATCCTCTGCCTCTGTTGGCCTTGTCCCCTGGCCAGCTGTCCAGCAGCGTGAGTGGAGGCCTGAGGGCAAGGGATTCCTGTGGCTCTCGGACACTGGCCCCCAGAGGCCCCCAGAGGCCGAAGAGGCTGCCAGCACTTCAGGGCCCCACTGCTGAGTGTTTGGGGTGGGCAGGGCAATGAGCTGTCTAAAGGTCTTTCCAGGGCTCAAGGAAAGAGAATGTACTGAACGGGCCGGGGTTAGAGGGAGGCCTGAGTCTCCTTGGCTTTGCTGAGGCTCCTTGATGAAAGGAGCTCAAGCCACCTCTTCCTCAGGAGCCTTCCTGAAGGCCCTGGGGGTTGCTCCTCACGGCGCCCCCACCACCCACCTGGGCCTCTGCTAGAGCACATATGTATGTTAATATATTTATGATATTCCAATTTGTAGGAAATAAAGCCATGCTTGTGCTTTCTCTCATCCCCCCATAAAGCCCTCTGGGGCAGGGGCTCCGCTGGGAATTGCCTGAGGCACCTGGCGGAAGCCTTGCAGAGAGAGCCGGGGACCCAGTGACTGTGGACTGCTCCGCTGGTGATGATCATCCCAAACCGTAAGACATGACTTCATACACCTTTCCCCTTGACTCCACAGTTTACGGCCTGCAATAAA
Organism: Elephas maximus indicus; assembly: GCF_024166365.1. Lineage (NCBI taxonomy): Eukaryota > Metazoa > Chordata > Mammalia > Proboscidea > Elephantidae > Elephas > Elephas maximus. Next base: position 13,874,086 of record NC_064836.1, read on the forward strand.
TTAATATGCCTAGGCTCTGCTAGATTCTGGGATTCAAAGGCAAATTAGACAACCCCCTGCCTGTGCCCATGAAGCTAATTGTCCAGGGGTGGTAGTAGGGGGGTGGCAAAAACCAACCTGTTTGTTCTGAACTGCTCCACAGGGTTTTCAAGGCTGCGACCTTCCAGAAGCGGGTTGCCAGGCCTATCTTCAGAGGTGCCTCTGGGTGGGTTTGAACCACCAACCTTCTTTCGGTTGGTAGTAAAGTGCTTAACCGATTGTCCCACCCAGGGATGGTGGGGAGGGGGAGATGGACTTAAAAAGACAAAAGAAAACCAAAGCTGAAATCACAGAGAATTGCAGGCTGTGTAGCTAGGGGTCAGTGCAGGGGCTGGGGGACCTGGAGGAGGCAGGGGAAGGCCCCTGGGGAGAGGAGCAGGATGGGCCGGGCAGGAGGGCGTCATCCCGGTAATGGTGGTGGTTCAGACCCGGAGGGCGCTAGAGGCACCGCCTGCAGAGCGCCTTTCGGGAGATTGTGCTTGAGTTCAGCAAGGCAGCTGGGGAGGGGAGTTTTGAGAAATGAGGCAGGAAGAGGCAGAAGTGGAAATCACACCCTTTATTTGAGCCTGGAGTACTTTGTATTTTTCAAAGCACTTTCACATCTATCTTCTCAAATTAGCCTAAAAAAACGGCAGCAGCAATAGCAACAATGACACTGAGCGCTTACTCTGCGCTAGGCCTCTTGTAAGGCGTTCAGTGTGCTACCTCACTGACGGCCTCACAGCCTGTGAGGTGGGTACTCTCCCCACCTCTCCCGTCTGGAAGGGGACGTTTCTGGGACGGGAGGGGTGGGCACTGGTATTCTCGCTTTACAGTGGAGGATGTGGAAGCTCAGGAGTTAAGTTATTTTTGTCTGATCCTGTGGCATGTGGTAGACCTGGGACTCGAGCTCAGGTCTCTGGACTCCTAGCCTGGCAGTTTCCCCTAGAAATTTTTCTGCCCTCTCAGGACAAAATGTTTAAACCAAACAACCAGGTTGGAAATAGGCTCAGGCTACCCTGGCGTTTCTCCCATGCAGTGACCTGGGCTCTGAGCAGATGGTTCACTGGGTCAGCCAGCACCGGGAGTGCAGAAACCATTTCCCCCGGGTGATAAACTACATAGGCATCCAGCCGTGTTACTCACTAAATTTGCAAAGTTAGTCCAGTGATCCCAAGTCTTTAATAGTCTCTGATTTCACTTCCTACCACCCATCTGTCCTTTGTTGTTCTGAGGTGGTTCGTGTGTTGCTGTGATGCTGGAAGCTGTGCTACCAGTATATCAAATACCAGCAGGGTCACACATAGTGGACAAGTTTCAGTGGAGCTTCCAGACTAAGACTAGGAAGAAAGGCCTGGCAGTCTACTTTTAAAAATTAGCCAGTGCAAGCCCTGTGGATCATTAGAGATTCTCCTTGCAGGCTTGATGGAGTAAGTGGCCATGCTGGAAAAGCCCATATGGCAGGAAACTGTGGGTAGACTCTAGGAGCTGAGACTGTCTCCAATCAACATCCACTAAGAAGCCGGGGCTTTGGTCCTACAATCCCAAGGAAATGAATTCTACCAAGAGCCTGGGTGAGCTTGGAAGTGGATTGTGGTGCGATGGAATGCTTTTGTGTGTCCTTTCTCGCCATGGTCTTGTAACACCCACCCAGTGATTGGGTGGGACCATGCTAATAAGGTATACCCACTGCTGTCGAGTCGATTCCGACTCAAAGAGATCCTATGAGACAGAGTAGGACTGCCCCGTAGAGTTTCCAAGGAGCGTCTAGCAGATTTGAACTGCTGACCTTTTGGTTAGCAGCTGCAGCACTTAACCACTACACCACCAGGGTTTCCTAATAAGGTATATGGAACCCTAACGATGGGATCGGTCAGTTTTACCACCCTGCTAGGCTTAAAAAGAGAAGAGAAGATCCCACTATTACCAAGGAAGAACGGCTAGGAGCAGACAGTGTGTCCTTTGGACCCAGGATCACTGTGCTGAGAAGCTCTCTGACACAGAAGACAGAGAGACAGCTGTTACACTGAAGACGGTGAGACGTGGTGGCAGAAGAGACTGGCAGGAGACGGCACGGTGGGCTTCCTGGCCCACAGAGTGAGAAAGCTGAGTGCCCTTGGGTAGGAGGCTTGCTGGAGGAGTAGGGTGCTTCAGGACACTTGGTGGAGCTAGGTTTGCTGACCCATGGAGCTAGTGCCTTTGGGCCAAGACTTACTGGTGGAGTGGGGTGCCTCTGGGCACTTATAGGCAGAGCTAAAAGAGCTTTTTAACACTTGACCAAGCAGGGCAGGGGCTGATGGGCCAAAGAGAGGTGTCCCTGCGGTACAGCTGGAAAGAAGCTGTCCTGATGGAAGAACTGTATCCTGATTGTTCCTGAACCTGAACAGTAAACTGTTACTTCCCTAAGAAACCCCATAATCATGAGCATTGTCTGTGAGTTCTGTGTGGCCGTTGCAACGAATTATCGAACTCAGCAGAGAAGTAGAGAGTGCTGTGGGAGGGACGGTTGGTGTCAGAATTGCTGAAGATGGCAGAGAAAGGAGGCATCTCTGACCTCCGCCTCATAGGAATTAGCCTTGGGCTGCTGGTCTTGATTCTCCTTCCCCCTTGCGAAGAGAGAGGAGTTCAGGCACCACCTCCATGCCATTTTTACATAGATTCTTCCCCATTTGAGACTCAACCTGGCCAACATCTTGACTGTAGCTGCATGAGACCCTAAGGGGAGGACCCTGCTAAGTGGTGCCGCTAAAAGTGTGCGATAATAAATGTGTGTTGTTTTAGAAAACTGATTGTTTAAAGCTGCTAAGTTTGTGGAATTTGTTACGCAGCAATAGAAAATTAATACCCTTGTCCAGCAAACAAATAAACAAAAAAACCCATTGCCACTGAGTCAGCTCTGACTCACGGCGACCCATGTGTGACAGAGTAGAACTGCTCCATAGGGTTTTCTTGGTTGTAATCTTTACGGAAGCAGACGACCACGCCTTTCTTCTGTGGTGCCACGGGGTGGGTTTGAACTGCTAACCTTTCAGTTAGTGGACCGTTTTTGCCACCCAGGTACTTAATACCTACGTACCCACCCATGAAATAATAAACTTTACAATTGAAGAAAAAGAAAAGAAAACCCTGTGGATCACACCAGAATATTGTCTGATAAAGTGCTGGAAGATGAGCCCCCTAGGTTGGAAGTCACTGCACAATGGCTGCAACAACAGACTTGAACATGTCAATGAGTGTGAAGATGGTGCAGGACCGGGCAACGTTTCCTTATGTTGTACTTGGGATCACCATGAGTTGGAGCTGACTTGATGGCAACTAAAAACAAATTTTGCTTCTGGGGCACGCTGTTCCTCCCACACCCAGCCTGTCCGAGGCCTCTGGTCACCCAGGAAGCAGGAATGTTTCTTTCAGCTTCCTCTAGCCAGGATGCATCCTCAATAGTCCTTTACAACCCATGAGTGGCAGTCCCCTGTTTCCTTCTGTTCTCAGTGTCCCCTGGGCTTTGGTCTGCAGTGTAAACTCATTGCTCTCTGCTCATCCCTGTGTTGGTGACCCCTCTCTAATGGACTTGTCTTGGGAGTGCACGCCCCATTCCGGCCGCAGCTGCAGCTATTCCAACCTGCATAAAGCACTCTTGATTCTAGTCTCCAACTTCTTAATCGGTTTTTGTTTTTCCCTTTATTCCTCTGCTTTACCTCCCTTTCCTCCTTTCTTCCCTATGGGAGCTGAGAACACAGCCGTGGCAGTGACCGCCCCTCTGCCCTGGCTGATGGTTGGCCATGTTCCCTGATACTACAAACGACTTAGCCCTTGGCCCTCCAGCTAGTGTCCTCTGCATGTCCCATTCTTCTATCTGGCTCTTTCAACCCTAAAATCTGCCTTGGTGACCCCCGCTTTGCCACCTCGTATGTTCTGAAATGATCCATAATGACTTGCTCTTCAGGCTCACAAATCCTCAACCACTGAGGCAGGAAGCATAGGAGACCATGATCGGTTTTGAGGTTAAATGGACCTGGTTGGAATCCTGGCCCAGCCAGCCATGTGGCCCTCATAAGGCTTCACCATATTTCTTTGGGGTGTTGTGCAGAGATCACGAGATCAAAATAAGGCATCTAGTATTTGTACAGTGAACTCTTAATAAACTGCAACTATTTAATTATTGGAAACTGGAGGCGTAGTGGTAAAGAGCTCGGCTGCTAAGCGAACGGTTAGCAGTTTGAATCAACCAGCTGATCCTTGGGAACCCTATGGGGCAGTTCTACTCCGTCCTAGAGGGTTGCTATGAGTTGGAATCGACTTGACGGCAATGGGTTTGGTTTGTTTTGGGTTTATTTAATTATTGGAACCCTGGTGATGCAGTGGTTAAGAGCTTGACTGCTAACCAAAAAGTTGGCAGTTCAAATCCACCAGCAGTTCCTTGGTAATCCTATGGGGGAGCTGTACTCTGTCCTATAGGGTCACTATGAGTTGGAATCGACTTGATGGCAACAGGTTTTATTTAACTATTAAGAGGCATTGATGTTGAGTGGTAGAATTCTCAACTTCCATGCCGGAGACCCAAATTGGATCCCCAGCCGATGCGCCTCATGCCCAGCCATTGTCCATCTGCCAGTGGAGGTTTGTATCTTGCTGCAATGCTGAATAGGTTTCCGCAGCACTTCCAGACTAAGATGGACTAGGAAGAAAGGACTGGAGATCTACTTTTGAAAATCAGCCAGTGAGAACCTATGGATCGCAATGGTCTGATCTACAACTAATCATGGGGATAGTGTAGGATGGGCAGCATTTTGTTCTGTTGTACACGGGGTTGCCATGAGTCCGGGGCTGACTCCACAGCCGTTAACGGTGACATTTAACTAGTAATAATAGAGCCTTTCAAAGGGTTTCTATGCTGGTGAATTTGGAAGTAGTTGGGGAACTGCAAGGTGCTATAACAAGTGTAGTTTTTGTTGCTTCTTCCTCCTCCTTATCTTTTGTTCATGTGCTCTGGCACATGACGGCTTTTTATGCATATTCTGGGTGACTAGATCCAGACTGTCCTCAATTCCGATATCAAGATTTCTTTTTGGTATTAATTTTTCCTAATTATAAAAGGAACACATGTTCATGGTAGAAAAATTGGAAAAAGTTGTAGTGCGCTGTTAATTCCAACTCATAGCAACCCTATGGGACAGAGTAGAACTGCCCCATAGGGTTTCCTTGGCTGTAATCTTTACGGAAGCAGCTCACCAGGCATTTTCTCCCTCAGAGCTGCTGGGTGGGTTCAAACTGCTAACGTTTGGTTAGCTGCCAAGCGCTTAACCATGCGCCAGCAGGGCTCCTTTTTAAAAAGTAGGAAAACAAAAATTAGCTATAATCCTACCCCCTAGAGATAGCCACACTTAACATTTTGATATATTGCCCTGTAGTCCTTTTCTGTGCTTAGATATATTTCAGAATTTTTATATTTTGTGAGCATCTCACTATTTCGTGATATGAATGTATCATAATTTATGTAACCAATGCCCAGTGGTTGGATATTTAAGTTGTTTCCATTTTTTACCACTATAAATAAAGCTGCAATGAACGCCGTTCTGCATAAATCTTTGTGTATATTTCTGAATAAGATTGTCCACCAAGAATAAATTCGACAAAGGCAGTTACTGCATCTACGAGTGAACGCTTTAAGCCTCCTGATGTGTATACTGCTAAATGATCCATCACAGAGGTTAACTAATAGATGTGCCTCCCGCCATCGAGGTACAAGAATTCTCACAAACGGAATGTTGTCATTTAAAATAATCTTTGCTATATGGAAAAAAATTTTTTTTTTTTTTTTATATGGGGTAGAACTGCCCCATAGGGTTTCCAAGGAGCAGCTGGTGGATTTGAACTGCTGGTATTTTAGTTAGCAGCCAAGCTCTTAACCACTGTGCCACGGGAGCTCCCCGTGGAGAAGTAACACACAGAGCCTATTTTTACATGACAATTTGCACCACCTGGGTGGTGCAAATGGTTAACACCCTTGCCTGCTAACTGAAAGGTCGGAGTCTACCCAGAATCACCTTGGAAGAAAGGCCTGGGGATCTACTTCTGAAAACTCAGCCATTGAAAACCCTATGGAGCAATGCAGTTCTACTCTGACACACACGGGGGCGCCACGAGTCAGGGCCGACCTGATGGCTGCTGGTGGTTGGCTCCTTGCCTTAGACATACATGGCACCTTGAGTTACGCCAGGGCTTCTCAGCCTGGGCACTGCTGACATTTTGGACTGGAGAATGTGTTGTTGTTGTGGGGGTTGTGCTCTGCATTGTAGGTGTTTAGCACTAGATGCCAGGAGCACCTCTCAGTTATGATAACCAAAAATGTCTCCAGACGTTACCAAATGTCCCCTGACTGAGAACCACCAAGTTACACTGTATTAAATATGACTTTATTGGTTGCAAGCAACAGAAACCAACTCTAAGCCAAAATGGGGACTTTGTTAGAAGGATCCTAGGATGTCGTGGAACCCTGGGACACAGATGCAGCTGGACCTTCTCTTTGCCGGTCTGACTCCTTCTTCTCTCCTGCCGCAGACTGGCTTTCTCTGTATCCTAGGCCACCAGGAGGCAAATGGCCACCATCAACATTTCTGAAGTTTGCATCCTTTTTGTTTATGAGAGAGCCAGATAGTACTGGAATCTCTTGGTTCCAAATCCAAATTCTCAAGGAAGGACTCTGATTGGCCCAGCTTTGGCAGGGCTGCCCACAGCTGGTCCAATCAGTATGGCTGTGGGAACAGGAGAAAGGCACATGGCTCTGGGAGTCTTGTTGTAACTATATGGATGTGTGCTTTTCAGAAAAGGAGCATCTGGGCAGCTGCCCCTAGGAGTCTACAACATACCATATATCTGGGGAGGGCTGTCAAGTGCAAGCATGCACAATGGTACAGACACTTCTCGTAAGAGGGGAAGACTGTTGTGTGTCTCCGTTAGTGGTCCCCTCCCAACTCAGCCTAGTCTTACAGGCTTGGCGGTGACACCTGCTGCACTGCCTGGGCTTTGATTTTGGGCTCTTTTAGGGTGCAGGACCAGTTTCTCTGTGACTGACTGCCATAGCTCACTCAGGCAGGTCCAACTGAGTGAACCAGCTTTAGAGTCTGGCGTTTGTAAGTCCATAAAGGTGTTTTATGTGGGAAATAACTGCCAGTCCTCCTTTGTAAAGCCGGCTTTGGAGTGTGTGGCCACGGAGGCTGAAGAGCCCTTATGGCATCCCTCGCATAACCTGAGGTCTAGGGAATCAGCCTCTGTATCCAAGAAGGCACCAGGTTGGTACATGGTCAGCGTCACCCTGAGACCCGGCCCCTGAGCCCTGAGACCTGCTCCACCCACAGATGCCGTGAGCAGTTGGAAAAGAGATGGGCAGGAAGGCAGGGTGCTCCTCAGACATGCATTAAAAACAAGATTCATCCTATTCTGGAAGTCTTTCCCACTCACATTTCTTCCCTCGTCATGCTCTGTGACCTGGGAGAAGTCGGTTTCTTCATCGGAAATGGAAATAACACCTGCCCTGCCTTCTTCACAGGATCTACTAAGACAGTTGATGAGAAAGTGCTTTAAAACATATGTTGCAAAAGAACATCAGTCTTACTGTAATAGAGGTTTTTATCATCACTGTTTTACTTCCTTTATTCACCTCGTTATTTCACATACTTGGAGGCACGCATGGCCCAAGAAAGCAGAGCCAGGGGCAATGTTTCCTCTGACTCATCCCTCCCGGGGCCTAAGCTGGCTTCTACAGAAATATGAGTATTTTGGGGAAATCGCATCTAGAAACCCAGCAGTCTAAAAACGATGAGCTGGGTCTTGAGTAAGACGCTAGCCTTAATCAACCTCCCTGCTTCATTCTCAGTGTCTTAGTCTAGTGCTGCCGTAACAGAAATACCACTAGTGGACGGCTTTAACAAAGAGAAGTTTATTCTCTCACAGTCCAGTAGGCTAGAAGTCCAAATTCAGGGTGCTGGCTCCAGGGGAAGGCTTTCTCTCTCTGTCGGCTCTGGAGGAAGGTCCTTGTCCTCAGTCTTCCCTTGGTCTGGAAGCATCTCAGCCAAGGAACCTCAGGTCCAAAGGACGTGCTCTGCTCCCAGCGCTGTTTTCTTGGTGGTATGAGATCCCCGTCTCTGCTTGCTTCCCTTTCCTTTTCTCTCCTGTAAGATAAAAAGTGGTGCAGGCCACACTCCAGGGAAACTCCCTTTACATTGGATCAGGGATGTGACCTTAGTAAGGGTGTCACAATCCCACCCTAATCCTCTTTAAAATAAATTTACCATCACAAAATGAAGGACAGCCACACAATACTGGGAATCATGGCCTAACCAAGTTGACACATATTTTGGGGGGACACAATTCAATCCATGACACTTGGCATCTGTAAAATGAACACAATGGTAGCCTCTACCGCATAGGTTATTCATACATGTCAAGCACTGTGCCTGGCATAGAGCAAGTGTTCACTAAGTGTTTGACCTTCTTATTCATAGCACAATGTGTCTGGCATTGTGCCAAGTGTGGGCATAGAAATAGGAGACAACATGTCCCAGTCCTTACGATGCTCTTCGTTTCCAGGGGAGATGGGCATCCAAAGCATGCTATAAAGCAAAGTAGCCAATCAAATGATAGTGACCCATCTGCCCCTGGGACTGGATTCCTCTCAGATGCTCCCCCTGGGACTACAGGGAGATATAAAGGACCCATATCTCAGGCTCTCTGCAGAGATTTACCTGCTCAAAGGAGCTGGAGGAATGCCCTCCTCCTCTCAGGCACACAGGGAGAACTTTCAGGGAAGGCAGGACTCTCTCTTAAAAAACGAGCAATTGCCCAGCAATCTGATTTTCAACCCTAGGGCAATGCTTAGGTCGAGGACATCTTCTAGATGGGATATAATGCAGTCAGTTGAGTTGATACCACAAAGATTGCTTACAACGTGGAAAAGTCCTTATGTTGTACATTATAGAGTTTCTAGGTCCCTGGGCCTCCACGAGTCTGTCAGTTTGTCATACTGTGGGGGCTTGCGTGTTGCTGTGATACTGGAAGCTATGCCACTGGTATTCAGATACCAGCAGGGTCACCCAGCAGACATGTTTCAGTTGAGCTTTCAGACTAACACAGACTAGGAAGAAGGACCATCAATTGCTCATATGCAAGTTCAAGTTGAAACTGAAGAAAACTAGAACAAGTCCAGAAAAGCCAAAGTATGACCTTGAGTATATTCCACCTGAATTTAGAGACCATCTCAAGAATTGATTTGACGCATTGCACACTAATGACCAAAGACCAGACGAGTGGTGGAATGACATCAAGGACAACATACACGAAGAAGGCCAGAAATCATTAAAAAGACAGGAAAGAAAGAAAAGACAAAAATGGATGTCAGAAGAGACTCTGAAACTTGCTCTTGAATGTCAAGCAGCCAAAGAAGAAGGAAGAAATGATGAAGTAAAAGAACTGAAGATTTCAAAGGACGTCTTAAGAAGACAAAGTATTATAATGACATGTGCAAAGAGCTGGAGATAGAAAACCAAAAGGGGAGGACACGCTTGGCATTTCTCAAGCTGAGAGAACCGAAGAAAAAATTCAAGCCTCGAGTTGCAATAATGAAGGATTCTATGGGGAAAATATTAAACAATGCAGGAAGCATCAAAAGAGGATGGAAGGAATACACAGAGTCATTATATCAAAAAGAATTGGTCGACATTCAACCATTTCAAGAGGTAGCATATAATCAGGAACCGATGGTACTGAAGGAAGAAGTCCAAGCTGCACTGAAGGCATTGGCGAAAAACAAGGCTCCAGGAACTGATGGAATATCAACTGAGATATTTCAACAAATGGATGCAGCACTGAAAGTACTCACCCATCTATGCCAAGAAATTTGGAAGACAGCAACCTGGCCAACTGACTGGAAGAGATCCATATTTATGCCTATTCCCAAGAAAGGTGATCCAACCGAATGCGGAAATTATTGAACAATATCATTAATATCACATGCAAGCAAAATTTTGCTGAAGATCATTCAAAAGTGGCTGCAGCGGTATATCGACAGGGAACTGCCAGAAATTCAAGCTGGATTCAGAAGAGGACGTGGAACCAGGGATATCATTGCTGATGTCAGATGGATTCTGGCTGAAAGCAGAGAATACCAGAAGGATGTTTACCTGTGTTTTATTGACTATGCAAAGGCATTTGACTGTGTGGATCATAATAAATTATGGATAATATTGCAAAGAATGGGAATTCCAGAACACTTAATTGTGCTCATGAGGAACCTGTACATAGATCAAGAGGCAGTTGTTCAAACAGAACAAGGGGATACTGCATGGTTTAAAGTCAGGAAAGGTGTGTGTCGGGGTTGTATCATTTCACCATACCTATTCAATCTGTGTGCTGAGCAAATAATCCAAGAAGCTGGACTATATGAGGAATGGGGAATCAGGATTAGAGGAAGACTCATAAACAACCTGTGTTATGCAGATGACACAACCGTGCTTGCTGGAAGTGAAGAGGACTTGAAGCACTTACTAACAAAGATCAAAGACCACAGCCTTCAGTATGGATGACACCTCAATGTAAAGAAAACAAAAAGCCTCACAACTGGACCAATAAGCAACATCATGATAAATGGAGAAAAGATTGAAGTTGTCAAGGATTTCGTTTTACTTATATCCACAATCAACAGCCATGGAAGCAGCAGTCAAGAAATCAAAAGACGCATTGCATTGGGCCATTCTGCTGCAAAGGACCTCTTTAAAGTATGGAAAAGCAAAGATGTCACCTTGAAGACTAAGGTGCGCCTGACCCAAGCCAGGGTATTTTCAATCATGTATGTACATGCAAAAGCTGGACAATGAATAAGGAAGGTCAAAGCAGGACTGACGCCTTTCAGTTGTGGTGTTGCCGAAGAATATACCATGGACTGCCAAAAGAACAAACAAATCTGTCTTGGAAGAAGTACAGTGAGAATGCCCTTTAGAAGTAAGGATGGGGAGACTGTGTCTTACATACTTTGGACATGTTGTCAGGAGGGATCAGTCCCTGGAGAAGGGCATCATGCTTGATAAAGTACAGGGTCAGTGGAAAAGAGGAAGACCCTCAACGAGATGGATTGACACAGTGGTTGCAACGATGGGCTCAACCGTAGCAATGATTGTGGGGACGGTGCAGAACCAGGCAATGTTTCGATCTGTGGTACATAGGGTCGCTATGAGTTGGAATCGACTCAACGGCACCTAACAACAACAACAACAACAAGGTCCCTTGGTGGCAAAACCGGTTTGCTCTCAACTATTAACTGAGAGTTTGGCGGTTGGAACCCAGCCAGCAGTGCCATGGGAGAAAGTCCTGGCGATCTGCTTCTGAAAAATCACCCATTGACAACCCCGTGGAGCGCAGTTCTGTTCTGTTACACATTGGATCGCCAGGAATGTGTTGGTTTTTTTTGTTTGTTCATTTGTTCACGTTCGTGCTTCCCAGCCCCTCAAATCAAGAAGGAAGTAGCAGAGATTGCAGGAGAAATGTTAGCTGGGTGCAAACCTGGCAGTCACCTTTGACAAAACAAAACCAACAAACAAAAACCTAAACTGTATCCGTGTATTTGTTAAGAAGCTCCTTCGCCCTCTGTGGGTGAATGTTACCTTCTAGAAGTCAAAGAAAAAAGTATTATTCATGATGGTTTGTTCCTCTCCTCCCTACATTACCCCTCTTCTTTCCTCTCTCTCATCCACCTTTCCCTTCCTGTTTTTCCTCCCTTCCTGTCCCAGCCTGGCTTCCCTCAAACATCTCACCTCTGTCTGCCCCCCAATCTCAGTCTATCAAACCCACCCACACCTAAAATTTGAGCCCTGGAGTCTCCGACCAAGGTTTCTTCTCCTGAGAGGGAGAGCCCCAGGCTGCCTGTGTGTCGTTAGGGCCAGGTCAGAAGGTGCGCCTTGGTTCTCAGACAGAGGTGGGACTGGTGGCGGGGTGCACAGGAGCAGGAGCTGCAGCCTTCCCAAGTGAACGTTCAGGGCACACGTGTCATGTTTTCTGTCTCTCCACTCATGGTTTAAACCATTTTTTATACATGGATGCCCCAGGTGGACACCTCATCTCTGAAATGTTAGATTCGTGAATGTAAATATCTGCAGGACACCCCCACCTAGACGGTTGATGTGCTTCCCAAACTCAGTATGTCTAAGGCAGAAATAATCTCGTCACAGGCTGCTCTTTCCCTCAGTGAGTCACATCACCAAATCCCCAGGGACTGGGGCCAAAATGCCAGGGCCACCCTTGAGCCTCCTTTTGCCCTTATCCCCCAGCTCCTGGTTCACTGGCTCTGGCACTTGTCTTTCCTGCTCCATCCCCACTGGAGCTGCCTTTGTCAACTTCTATTTGGACCCTGCCTTAATAGCTTCCTGCCTCTCTGGGGCTCCTCGCTTGCTCCTGCCCTCCCTGCCTGGCACCATGAGGCCTCTGTGGATTCCATGCTCACAGGCCTTTCGGTTTCTCAGACAGGCCATGCCCCTCCACCCTGCCCATCCTGTGGAGCGCAGCCTAAGCGTCACTTCCTCAGGAGGACTTTCCCTGATGTCTCAGTCCGGCTCAGGCTCCCGCTTCCCCCAGCTACACCACATCTTTCTCATCCCCTCTGCTTCTACTGCCTTCCATTCATCGCAAGTGTAAGTTCCATGGGGGCAGGTGGAATTTCCTTCCTGGTTACTCTTTTATTGCCAGAGCCTAGTTCTCTGCCTTTTTTTACTGAATGGAAATAGTAATTTGTTTCTGGTTGCCATAGAGCTGGCTCTGACTCATGGTGAACCCATGTACACTGTCAGCTTGTCATACTGTGGTGGCTTGTGCGTTGCTGTGATGCTGGAAGCTATGCCACTGGTATTTCAAATACCAGCAGGATCGCCCACTGTGGACAGGTTTCAGTGGAGGTTCTAGACTAAGACTAGGAATAAGTGTCTGGGGATCTACTTCTGAAAATTAGCCAAAGAAAACCCTGTGGGTCACAACATTGTCTGATACAGCGCTGGAAGATGAGCCCGCTAGGTTGGAAGGCACTCAAAATATACAGTGGCCACGACAATGGATTCCAGCATACCAGTGAGTATGAGATGGCACGGGACTGGTGATATTTCATTCCGTTGTACATGGAGTCACCAAACAGTAATTATTGTTATGACTTAGAATCACCTGCAGAGCTTTCTGAAAATACAAATTATGGACCCCATTTCCAGAGAAACTACTTAAGGACAGGGAGCCTAAAAATCTTTTTTTTTTTTTTAATTGTACTTTAGAAGAAGGTTTACAGAGCAACTTTGTTTCTCATTAAACAATTAATACACATATTGTTTTGTGACATAGGCTGCCAACCCCACCACATATCAACATTCTCCCTTCTTGACCTTGGGTTCCCTCTTACCAGCTTTCCCCTCCCCTCCTGTCCTTGTCCCTGGGCTGGTGTGCCCCTTTAGTCTTATTTTGTTTTATGGGCCTGTCTAATCTTTGCATGAAGAGTGAACTTCAGGAGTGAGTTAGAAGTGTATCCAGGGGTCATACTCTTGGGAATAATAATTATTTTAATAGAAAACATATTACAGTGCTGACTATGTGCCAGAAACCATCTTAAAGGCTTCACATATTAAACTCACACAGTCGTCACGATAATCCTATGAGATAGTACAGTAAATTCTTGATAGTAGGGCAGTTATGTTCTATAAAGTCATTGCAAACACTGAATTAGTGACTACTGACAATTGTTCCTAGGCTCCTGTAAGCCTCTGGTCACAACATTTTCATGAACCAATCAACACATAACCTTGTTTTCTGCGTGTTTCTGTTTAAAGATACATTATTTAACATATATTATTGATTAATCAACATTGAACTCACATCAACAGCATTATAACTCATGCCTGAATGAAGCTTATCGAATGCACACAGTTTCTCCGTAAAGCACATCACAGCACCCTTGTGCTTAGGAACACTAGACAACACTTTAACGCTATGCTTGGGAGACATTTTCAACAGCAGTCGCTAACAAAAAGCAGAAAAATTTGAAAAATACGGCACTAAATAAACCATGAAAAGAATACCGTATTTTTACCCAAAAAAAAAGGCAGAGGTTTTTTTTTTTTTTGGGGGGGGGGCTTTAATAAAGAGAAATTTATTTTCTCATGGTCTAGTAGGTAACAAGTCCAAATTCAGGGTGTCACCTCCAGGGGAAGGCTTTCTCTCTCTGTCAGCTCTGGAGCAAGGTCCTTGTCCTCCACCTTCCCCTGGTCAGGGAGCTTCTCAGGCACAGGGACCCCGTGTCCAAAGTACGTGCTCTGCTCCTGGTGCTGCTTTCTTGGTGGTATGAGGTCCCCCAAGGCCGAGGTATTTTTGTAAGCACAGCTATCCCAATTTTTTTAAAAACATGTTGCTGTAAAAAAATTAACATAGTGTGCTTCCAAAAATACCTCACAAGGGGAGGGCTCCTTGGCAAAAAAAGTAGAAGGCGTGCATTATTTGCATAAAAACATGGTATTTGTTTGTAGTATGAGTCCCCGGGTGGTGCAAATGATAGATGTGCTAGGTTGAAAGGTAGGAGGTTCGAGTACACCCAGAGATACCTCAGAAGAAAGGCTTGATAATCTAATTCTGAAAACCAACCTTTGAAAACCCTATGGAGCACAGTTCTACTCTGACACACATGGAATCGCCATGAATTGGAATCGACTCTACGGCAACTGGGTTTTCCCTACGAGAGCTGAAACTTTCACTACGAGAGCTGAAACGAGAAGGCAGATCGTTGCCTTGTTTGACCTCAGCTGGGAACGCGCTTTGGGCGACTTAAAATTTTTGCTGCGCTGCGCACGTCCACAAATGACCCGCGAAAGTGCCGCTGGTATTGATTTAGGGCTACAAACACATTTGAACAAGTAGGTGAATTTGCACATATGGGATCCACGAGTAATGAGGATCAAGTGTAGTTGATCATCTCCAGTTTACAGTTGGGGTAACTGAGATACAGTTTGCCCAAGATCACAGAGCTGTAAGTGGAAGTGCTGGCTCCGGAGTCCATGTTCCTCGTAGTACCCTAGTACTATTTGTTGAACGAATGGCTGAAAAACGGAGAAAGACAGAGGCAATTAGGAAACAGTAGGAGATAGCAGGTGGTTCAAGACCAGAGCTAATGAAATAGGCTTTTGCTTTCGAAAGGCTCCTCCATGATTGGCGATGACTGACTGGCTGAAGCAGAGACACCTATCCTGCCCCAGCCCCTGCTTCCTCGGGGAGGAGCACAAGGCAGATAATTGGTGGGACAAAGCCGGAGCTCCTTCGCACAGAAGAGTCAGGGAGGGGGTGTTGGAAGGATGCCATGGGCCATGTTGGTCCTGAGCTGGCTGGGGTAGAGACAGCCTGAGCCGCGGATATTACCATTGAGATGTCTAGGACATCAATTAAAAATGTCCATTCAGCCATCCCTAGCAGCTCTGGCTCAGCTACAATGCTTTTTAGGCGAGAACACTGAGGTCACTTCCCCAATTCTTGCATCTTATCCAGTTCTGTTATAGACTGAATTGTGTTCCCCCAAAATGTGTGTCAACATGGCTAGGCCATGATTCCCAGTATTGTGTGGTTGTCCTTCATTTTGTGACCTGATGTAATTATCTATGTGTTGTAAATCCTACTTCTGTGATGTTAATGAGGCAAGAATAGAGGCAGTTATGTTAATATGGCAGGACACAATCTACAGGATTAGGCTGTATCTTGAGTTAATCTCTTTTAAGATATAAAATAGAGAATCGAGCATAGAGGAGAGGGAACTCATTACCACCAAGCAAGAGCAAGAAGCTGGGTGCATCCTTTGGACTAGGGTCCCTGCGCTGAGGAGCTCCTAGACTAGGGAAAGATTGATGACAAAGACCTTCCCCCAGAGCTGACAAAGAAAGAAACCTTCTCTTGGAGCTGATGCCCTAAATTTGGAGTTCTAGCCTACTGAACTGTGAGAGAATAAATTTCTGTTTGTTAAAGCCATCCACTTGAGGTATTTCTGTTATAGCAGCACTAGATAAGTAGGACAAGTCCCAGACATATCAGGGGTCTCTGTCATTGCAGACATTCGGGAACTCTCTCAGCCTTCCCTAGTCATCCTGTGCTGGGACAGTTTAGTACACAGTGTTAATGTACAAGGACCTTCCTCCAGAGCTGAGAGAGGGAGAGAGCCTTCCCCTGGAGCTGATGCCTTGAATTTGGACATCTAGCCTACTTTACTGTGAGGAAATGAATTTCTCCTTGTTAAAGCCATCCACTCATGGTATTTCTGTTATGGCAGCACTAGATGACTAACACGTATGCCCTCATTGACGGAGCTGGTTCCTGAGCCAGCCTGTTCATTCAGTGAGTTCAAGGCATCCGAGTTGCCTCTGCTCTTTAAATGAGAAGGGAGAAGCTTGTCACTGGGGAGCCAGGGGCTTGGGGGGCCTCCAGAAGGGAGCATGGGCTTTGATAGACAGACAGACACAGGCATGGAGCAGGTGCTAACTCTCAGAGAAGCTGATGTGAAGCCAGAAGGCCCATGAAAAGATGATGTCTGTCTCAGAGGCTGCAGGGCTCCTAGAAAGCTGGAAGCAGAGGAAGGCCCAGGACTTCAAGGATGAGGCTGGGCATCACTGAGCCAGTCCAGCTCCCTGCTTCCTGGACTTGAGGAAGGATAGCCAGAAATGCAGGGGAAGAATTTTTTTTGTGTGTGCTTTAAGTGAAAGTTTACAGCTCAAGTTAGTTTCTCATACAAAAATTTATACACACATTGTTATGTGATTCTAGTTGTTCTCCTATAATGTGACCGCACACTCCTTTCTACCCCAGATTTCGTGTGTCCATTCAACCAGCTCCTATCCCATTTTGCCTTTTCAACTTGCCTCTGGACAGGAGCTGCCCATTTAGTATCATGTGTCTACTTGAGCTAAGAAGCGCGCTCTTCACTAGTACCATTTTACGTCTTATACTGCAGTCTAATCTTTGTCTGAAGAGTTGGCTTTGGGAATAGTGTTAGTCCTGGGTTAATAGAGACAGCCCAGGAGCCATGTCTTCTGGGGTTCCTCCAGTCTCAGTCAGACCATTGAGTCTGGTCTTTTTACTAGAATTTGAATTCTGCACCCCACTTTCTTTCCTGCTCCATCAGGTACTCTCCATTGTGTTCCCTGTCAGGGCAGTCATTGGTGGTAGCCAGGCACCATCTAGTTCTTCTGGTTTTAGGCTGATGGAGTCTCTGGTTTATGTAGCCCTTTCTGTCTCTTGGGCTCATATTTTTTCTTGTGTCTTTGGTGTTCTTCATTCTTCTTTGCACCAGGTGGGCTGGGACCAATTGACGCACCTTAGATGGCTGCTTGCTAGCTTTTAAGACCCCAGATGCCATTCACCAAAGTGGGATGCAGAATGATTTCTTAATAAACTTTGTTATGCCAAATGACCTAGGTGTCCCCTGAAACCATGGTCTCCAGACCCCCACCCAAGGGAGGAATCTTGAGGCCAGTTAGGAAGGAGACTTCCTTACTCAGGAGGCTGGGTAAGACTCCTGAGGCCCAGGACAGGAAAGCAGATGGCTAGCACAGCCCAAGAATGAGCCAGGTGTTCACACCTTAAGAAGAGGTAAAGGGACAGTTTCTGGGAGGGTTGCCCCAGACCCAGAATGTTGAAGGCTGACTCCTGACTTTCTGTGGTTACTACCCAATCCCCAAAGGTTAGGACAAGCAAAAGGGGCTAGGGATTTGTGTGGCTTGGGGCAGTGGAAGCAAGCGAACCTTTTCTGCACTTGGGTCAGGCCTGAACCAGACCTTGGTGATATGTCGCTTTGTTGTGTTTGGATATTTCTGCAGGGATTGCCTTTAACTTCTCACAAAAGTCCTTTTTAAAACTTGTCCTATTGTGTTGAGAGAAAGAAGCTATTTATATGCTGAGTCCATTTATATGAAGTTCAAGAA
This sequence comes from Elephas maximus indicus, assembly GCF_024166365.1. NCBI lineage: Eukaryota > Metazoa > Chordata > Mammalia > Proboscidea > Elephantidae > Elephas > Elephas maximus. The sequence goes on from NC_064836.1 coordinate 13,892,073, forward strand.
CTGGCAAAAGGAATCTGTGGTGATGGAAATTAGGACAATGGTGGCCTCCAGGGAGAACTTTCTGGCCTGATGGGAGTCTTCTGTATCTCGGTTAAGATGTTGGTTAGCAGGGTGTGTACACTTGTCTCAGCTCGCTGAGCTATACTGTTTATGATCTGTGCATTTTGCGGAATGTAAATTATATCTAAGAAAAAAACAAAACAAATAGACAAAATACCTTGTTGCTCTTCTTAGGGGTAAAGAGATATCCTAGTCTTCATTGCAGAGAGGTGGCTGGCCGGGCCTTCTGGGAAACAGTGGAGTGCAGTAGAAAGCACATTGCCTCTGGGGTCAGCCAGTCTCTGGTTCCAATCCTCCTTCTGCCACCATCACTCTGTGACACTGGACAAGCTGACCTTCAATTTTCTTTTCCTTTTTTTTTTTTTTTTAACTTTTTACTGTGCTTTAAGTGAAAGTTTACAAATCAAGTCAGTCTCTCACACAAAAACTTATGTACACCTTGCTACATACTCCCATTTGCTCTCCCCCTAATGAGACACCCCACTCCCTCCCTCCACTCTCTCTTTTCGTGTCCATTTTGTCAGTTTCTAATCCCCTCTACCCTCTCATCTCCTCTCCAGGGAGAAGATGCCAACATAGTCTCAAGTGTCCACCTGATCCAAGAAGCTCACTCCTCACCAGCATCCCTCTCCATCCCGTTGTCCAGTCCAATCCCTCTCTGAAGAGTTGGCTTTAGGAATGATTCTTGTCCTGGGCCAACAGGAAGCCTGGGGGCCATGACCACTGGGTCCTTCTAGTCACAATCAGACCATTAAGTCTGGTCTTTTTATGAGAATTTGGGGTTTTATCCCACTGCTCTCCTGCTCCCTCAGGGGTTTTCTGTTGTGTTCCCTGTCAGGGCAGTCATTGGTTGTAGCTGGGCACCATCTAGTTCTTCTGGTCTCAGGCTAATGTAGTCTCTGGTTTATGTGGCCCTTTCTGTCTCTTGGGCTCATAACTACCATGTGTCCTTGGTGTTCTTCATTCTCCTTTGGTCCAGGTGGGTTGAGACCAATGGATGCATCTTAGATGGCTGCTTGCTAGCGTTTAAGACCCCAGACGCCACTCTCCAAAGTGGGATGCAGAATGTTTTCTTAATAGATTATATTATGCCAGTTGACTTAGATGTCCCCTGAAACCATGGTCCCCAAACCCCTGCCCCTGCTGTACTGGCCTTCGAAGCATTCAGTTTGTTCAGGAAACTTTGCTTTTGGTTTAGTCCAGTTGTGCTGACCTCGCCCGTATTGTGTGCTGTCTTTCCCATCACCTAATGTAGTTCTTATCTACTACCCAGTTAGTGAATACCCCTCTCCCACCTCCCCCCATAGCCATCAAAGAATATTTTCTTCTTTGTTTAAACTATTTCTTGAGTTCTTATAATAGTGATCTCATACAATATTTGTCCTTTTGCAACTGACTAATTTCACTCAGCAGAATGTCTTCCAGGTTCCTCCATGTTATGCAATGTTTCACAGATTCGTCACTGTTCTTTATCGATGTGTAGTAGTCCATCGTGTGAATATACCACAATTTATTTACCCATTCATCCGTTGGTGGGCACCTTGGTTGCTTCTATCTTTTTGCTATTGTGAACAGTGCTGCTGCAATGAACATGGGTGTGCATATATCTGTTTGTGTAAAGGCTCTTATTTCTCTAAGATATATTCCAAGGAGTGGGATTGCTGGGTCGTACGGTAGTTCTATTTCTAGCTTTTCAAATTTCTAGCTTTTCAAGGAAGCGCCAAATCGATTTCCAAAGTGGTTGTACCATTTTATATTCCCACCAGCAGTGTATAAGTGTTCCAACCTCTCCACAACCTCTCCAACATTTATTATTTTGTGTGTTTTGGATTAATGCCAGCCTTGTTGGAGTGAGATGGAATCTCATTGTAGTTTTAATTTGCGTTTCTCTAATGGCTAATGATCATGAGCATTTCCTCATGTTTCTGTTACCTACCTGAATGTCTTCTTTGGTGAAGTGTCTGTTCATATCTTTTGTCCATTTTTTTTTTTATTTTTATTGAGCTTTAAGTGAACGTTTACAAATCACGTCAGTCTATCACATATAAGCTTACATACACCTTACTCCATACTCCCACTTAATCTCCCCCTAATGAGTCAGCCCTTCCAGTCTCTCCTTTCGTGACAATTTTGCCAGTTTCTAACCCTCTCTACCCTCCTGTCTCCCCTCCAGACAGGAGATGCCAACACAGTCTCAAGTGTCCACCTGATACAAGTAGCTCACTCTTCATCAGCATCTCTCTCCTACCCACCGTCCAGTCCCTTCCATGTCTGATGAGTTGTCTTCGGGAATGATTCCTGTCCTGGGCCAACAGAAGGTTTGGGGACCATGACCGCCAGAATTCCTCTAGTCTCAGTCAGACCATTAAGTCTGGTCTTTTTATGAGAATCTGGGGTCTGCATCCCACTGATCTGCTCCCTCAGGGGTTCTCTGTTGTGCTCCCTGTCAGGGCAGTCATCGGTTGTGGCCAGGTACCATCTAGTTCTTCTGGTCTCAGGAAGATGTAAGTCTCTGGTTCATGTGGCCCTTTCTGTCTCTTGGGCTCATAGTTATCGTGTGACCTTGGTGTTCTTCATTCTCCTTTGATCCAGGTGGGTTGAGACCAATTGATGCATCTTAGATGGCCGCTTGTTAGCATTTAAGACCCGAGACGCCTCATTTCAAAGTGGAATGCAGAATTTTTTCATAATAGAATTATTTTGCCAATTGACTTAGAAGTCCCCTTAAGCCATAGTCCCCAAACCCCCGCCCTTGCTCCGCTGACCTTTGAAGCATTCAGTTTATCCCGGAAACTTCTTTGCTTTTGGTCCAGTCCAGTTGAGCTGACCTTCCGTGTATTGAGTATTGTCCTTCCCTTCACCTAAAGTGGTTCTTATCTACTAACTAATCAGTAAAGAACCCTCTCCCACCCTCCATCCCTCCTCCCCTCGTAACCACAAAAGTATGTGTTCCCAGTTTATACTATTTCTCAAGATCTTATAATAGTGGTCTTATACAATATTTGTCCTTTTGCCTCTGACAAATTTCGCTCAGCATAATGTCTTCCAGGTTCCTCCATGTTATGAAATGTTTCACAGATTCGTCACTGTTCTTTATCAATGCGTAGTATTCCATTGTGTGAATATACCACAATTTATTTAACCATTCATCTGTTGATGGACACCTTGGTTGCTTCCAGCTTTTTGTTATTGTAACAGAGCTGCAGTGAACATGGGTGTGCATATATCTGTTCGTGTGAAGGCTCTTATTTCTCTAGGCTATATTCCGAGGAGTTCTTTTGTCCATTTTTTAATTGGGTTATTTGTCTTTTTGTAGTTGAGTTTTTCCAGTATCGTGTAGCTTTTAGAGATCAGGCGCTGATCGGAAATGTCATAGCTAAAAACTTTTCCCCAGTCTGTAGGTAGTCTTTTTACTCTTTTGGTGAAGTCTTTGCATGAGCATAGGTGTTTGATTTGTAGGAGCTCCCAGTTATCTAGTTTTTCTTCTGGAGCTTGTGCATTGTTAGTAATGTTTTATGTACTGTTTATGCCATGTATTCGGGTTCCTAACATTGTCCCTATTTTTCCTTCCACGATCTTTATAGTTTTAGATTTTGTATTTAGGTCTTTGATCCATTTTGAGCTCATTTTTGTGGGTGGTCAATTTTCTAATTACTTATCAGTTGGGGAACTGCTATGATAATTAAATGAGATAAAAAAATAGCATAGCACATTGCCTGGCATATAGATGGTACCCAAGTATCACCTCCTTTAGGAAGCCTTCCCTGACTTCTTCAGACTGTGACAGGGTCTTCTTTATTTCCATACCCCAGACTTGACCCTTGTGTAGTCATTCAAATCTGTGTCTCAACATCACTGCAAATCTCTGATGGTCACAGGCCTTTGTGTTTTTTTATTCAATAGTCAAACTGCAAATATGGAACCTGCAAATGCCAAGATATTGTAGTATTTTTATCTTTCTGGTCCCCACACCCCCCTAGGCACTAAGTGGGCAAGGCCCGAGTCTTGCTCAGCTTTGTATCCTCTCAGCTGTAAGAGGTGCTTAAAAAATGTTCAACCAGAGTAAGTAACTGTCTTCATCATCTAGTGCTGCTATAACAGAAATACCACAAGTGGATGACTTTAACAAACAAAAATTGATTCTCTCACAGTCTGGTAGGCTAGAAGTCCAAATTCATGGGGCCAAATTCAGGGGAAGATCTTCTGTCTCTCTTGGCTCTGGAGGAAGGTCCTTGTCATCAATCTTCCTCTGGTCTAGGAGCTTCTCAGCACAGGGACCTGGCTCTACAGTCTTGCTTCTCTTTTATATCTCAAAAAGAGATAGACTCAAGATACAATCTAATTTTGTAGATTGAGTCCTGCCTCATTAATGTAACTGCCTCTAATCCTGCCTCATTAACGTCATAGAGGTAGCATTTACAACACATAGGAAAATCACATCAGATGACAAAATGGTGGACAATCACACAATACTGGGAATCATGTCCTAGCCAAGTTGACACACATTTTTGGGGGACACAATTCAATCCATAACAGTAATTAAAAGTAAATTAATGATGCAGAAGTGATTGAATGAATGTGTGAAAGAATGCATAAACTAGTGAATGAATGAGTGCATCAATTGGTGCTTCAGTGGGGGAATAGGAGAAGGATGAATCAATGAATGAGTAGGCAATTGAAGGAGTAAAGTAATGAATGAGTTTCCATCTTTCCAGAGGACTGTGTGGAGGTGGCAGCTCAGAGGACAGCCTAGTTCCAGAGCTCAGGGAAGAGCCAGAGCTGGGGCAGTCTGAGGGGACAACCCAGAGAGACAGCCTAGCTACTGGGGACTTCCAAATACACATGCTCCAGAGACGCCTCCCCCTTCCTTCTGGCCACCATCCACCTCTTCTCCTCCAGGGAGAGAACAGTGCTGAGGGAGATGAGGCAGGAGATGCTTCCAGTGGGTAGGGAGCTGAGCCTATGATGCCTGCTCTCCTGACACCCCCTTCTCAGGCTGTGTGGACCCACCCCTCCCTTGATACCACATCCCCAAGCAGATGTCTCTTCAGTCTTGTCAGCAACCTAGATGCTGTCAGGAGTTTGTATTATTTATCTGCTCCGTAACATTTACTGGGATTTAGTGTTTAATAACTGTCACTCCAATATATCTTCTCTTAATCCCTTCAAATCTGCTGCTATAGCAATTTTAAATATTTATTAACACTGTTCGTGTGTTCGCTGATTGGGTTGCAATTTTCTTGTAATTAAAGATTTACAAGACACTGCTCGAGATTTATGAAGGACTGGTGGGGATCAAAGCGGGAGGAGAGGACAGATCTGGCCTTGGAATCTGTTGCTTGGAATCCAAAGCTGGAATTCGCTCTCCCTGGGAAGGGCAGATGCTCACTCACTTGTTGCCTCAGCCCCCTCCTCTCCCCCTCTCACACAGTCCTGTGTTTGGAGTAAGTGGGCCTTACAGTAGGATACCGAATCCCTGGGTGGTGCGAACAGTTAACATACTCGGCTGCTAACTGAAAGGGTGGTAGTTCAAGTCCACCCAGAGGCACCTTGGAAGAAGGCCTGGTGATCTACTCTCATGGATTGAATTATGTCCCCCTCAAAATTTGTGTATCAATTTGGCTGGGCCATGATTCTGGGTATTGTGTGATTTTCCTATATGTTGTAAATCCTACCCCTGTGATGTTAATGAGGAAAGATGGGCAGCAGTTGTGTTAGTGAGGCAGGACTCAATCTACAAGTTTGAATTTTGTCTTGAGGCTATCTCTTGAGATATCAAAGGAAGCATCGAGCAGAGAGTCAGGGGGACCTCATACCACCAAGAAAGCAGTGCCAGGAGCAGAGTGCATCCTTTGGACCTGAGGTCCCTGCATGGAGAAGCATCTAGTCTGGGGGAACATTGATGAGAAGGCCAACAGAGAGAGAAAGCCTTCCCCTGGAGTTGACACCCTGAATTTGCACTTTTGGCCTACTTTACTGTGAGGAAATAAATTTCTCTTTGTTAAAGCCATTCACTTGTGGTATTCCTGTTACAGCAGCACTAGATGACTAAGACATCTACTTCTGAAAAAGTCAGCCATTGAAAACCCTATGGAGTACAGTTCTACTCTCCATGAGTCCAGAGTCAACTTGAAGCAACTATAAGCCACACTGGCCCTGCCTTCCTCAAGAGTCCCTACTGTGCCCTAGACTTGTGCTAGGTGTTGGGGGAGAGTAGAGAGCAAGACAGGAAAGGTCCCTGCTAGTGTAGCATTTACATTCTAGTGGAGAAGACATACAATAAACATGTAAACAAATAAATTAAAAAAAATTTTTTTTATTGTGCTTTAAGTGAAAGTTTACAAATCAAGTCAGTATCTTATACAAAAATTTATATATACCTTGCTATATACTCCTAATTGCTCTCCCCCTAATGAGACAGCCCCCTCGTTCCCTCCACTCTCTCTTTTCGTGTCCATTTTGTCAGTTTCTAACCCCCTCTACCCTCTCATCTCCCCTCCAGATAGGAGATGCCAACACAGTCTCAAGTGTCTACTTGATCCAAGAAGCTCATTCTTCACCAGCATCTTTTTCTATCCCATTGTCCAGTCCAATCCCTGTCTGAAGAGTTGGCTTTGGGAACGGTTCCTGTCCTGGGCCAACAGAAGGTCTGGGGGCCATGACCACCAGGGTCCTTCTAGTCTCAGTCAGACCATTAAGTCTGGTCTTTTTATGAGAATTTGGGGTCTGCATCCCACTGCTCTCCTGCTCCCTCAGGGGTTCTCTGTTATGTTCTCTGTCAGGGCAGTCATTGGTTGTAGCTAGGCACCATCTGGTTCTTCTGGTCTCAGAATGATGTACTCTTTGGTTTATGTGGCCCCTTCTGTCTCTTGGGCTGCTAATTACCTTGTGTCCTTGGTGTTCTTCATTCCCCTTTGATCCGGGTAGGTTGAGACCAATTCATGCATCTTAGATCACCACTTGCTAGCGTTTAAGACCCCAGACACTGCTCTCCAAAGTAGGATGCAGAATGTTTTCTTAATGGATTTTATTATGCCAATTGACTTAGATGTCCCCTGAAACCATGATCCCCAAACCCCCGCCCCTGCTACACTGGCCTTCGAAGCATTCAGTTTATTCAGGAAACTTCTTTGCTTTTGGTTTAGTCCAGTTGTGCTGACCTCGCCGGTACTGTATGTTGTCTTTCCCTTCACCTAACGTAGTTCTTAACTACTATTTAATTAGTGAGTATCGCTCTCCCACCTTCCCTCCCTCCCTCCCCCGTCTTGTAACCATCAAAGAATATTTTCTTCTGTTTAAACTATTTCTCCAGTTCTTATAATAGTGGTCTTATACAATAGTCGTCCTTTTGCAACTGACTAATTTCACTCAGCATGGGCATAATGCCTTCCAGATTCCTCCATGTTATGAAATTAAACCAATAAATTTTAAAAAATCATTTCAGATTATAAAAAATGCTGAAAGGAAATAAACAGATGATGATGGCTGAGGGTGAGGCACTGGCATTGGGATTCTTTTATTGCAAATAATAGAAACTGACTCTGGAAAATTTAAGCAAAGAGAAATTTCTGGAAGGACAAGGGGAGTGTATATAGGATCAAAGGAAAGAAGAAAAGAATAAAGGAAGCCCAGTTATTTTGGGGATCTTTATGGCAGGGACTAGCAGACAGTCACTTTAGGGAGTGGCCTTTGGGACAAATGTCTCCTGATAGTGTCCTGTTTTTGTGGCACTCTGCTCAAAGTTCATAAGGCAGGAGCAGAGGAGACCAAGGAGGGAGACCGAGTCCTGCCTATTGTAGTCTGACTGGTGGGAAAAGGCACTACTATTCCTAGCTTGTGTGTGTCAAGCACTGCTCCCTTTAATCTTTCCAGATGGTTCTTTTCCCAGCCTCACCTCACTGCATGTGCTGATTAGTACTTGAGGGGACCCTCTGCAGATCTCCAGAGCTCCCCTCTTCAGTTGTCTGTTCTGTGACCCCAGCTGCCTTGTACTCTTGGCCCCATCTCCTGAGCACAGGGAGTTCACCAGGCTCTGTGGCCTGGAAACTCCTTTAAGGTAGTAAGCTGGGGCAGTTGGAGGGCTCACCTCATTTGTTTCTTATCTCTCAGTGCTCACAGTCCTTTACTGCCTGGTGTAACATGCCTTACAAATGGTTGTTTCATATATTCTGTCTGTTTTTCGGTTGTTTTAGATGGGAGAGTAAATCTGGTCTTTGTTACTCCATTTTGGCTAGAAGCCAATCTCTTTGGATGCTGGAGACCGATTTTGAGATGCTATGACCCAAGCCATGGTATTTTTGATTGCCTCATATGCATGTGAAAGCTGGACGATGAATAAGGAAGACCAAAGAAGAATTGGTGCCTTTGAATTACGGTGTTGGTGAAGAATATTGAATATACCATGGACTGCCAGAAGAATGAACAAGTCTGTCTTGGAAAAAAGTACAGAGTGCTCCTTGGAAGGGAGGATGGTGAGGCTTCATCTTATGTACTTTGGACATGTTATCAGGAAGAGAAGGACATCATGCTAGGGAAAGTAGAGGGTCAGTGAAAAAGAGTAAGACCCTCAATGAGATGGATTGATACAGCGGCTGTAACAATGAGCTCAAACATAGCAGTGATTGTGAGGATGGTGCAGGACCTGGCAGTGTTTCGTTCTGTTGTGCATTAGGGTCGCAATGAGTAGGAAGTGACTTGATGGCCCCTAACAACAACCACATGTGGAACCTGGGGCAAATTCAATAAGAAAATCAGAGTGGAGGATCCATAGCTTTGGGAGCAAAGACATGGTCTCATTGGCAGGTCACTATTCTTTTGAGAAAAATGTTTGGCTTGCTGCTGGGCCCTGATAGATTAAACACTGGGCACCGCAGGACCATGGAACTCAAGCTGCCCATCACAATTGACCAAGGCATAAATTCAGGCCTGCCCACAGCACTCCATCATCAAGTTCAAGCGATATAAGACGGTCTGGGACAAACAGATCCTGATGACTCGTGAAAGTTGTGTGAGCAAGTCACTGAGCTGTGCCTGTTCCTGCAGCACTTCTACCTCTTCCTCATTCTACACTTATGGTCTCACAGAGAGTTTGCTGAGGAGGAAAACGGTCACGACTGCTTTTCAAAGCTCTTCATGACGTGTTGTACCCATTCCTTGAATGTTAATTCTTTCAAGTTTTTAACCATCTGGCCAAACCATTAGCAAAACACAAAAATTAGGCTATCTTTCTAACAAGCAAAGTAGTCAGCAAGTTCAAAGTACTGCCCACTGGAGGACTTCTGTTCTCTACTTTGAGGCATTCCAGCAGGCAATACTTTGAACTTGTTGACTACTTTGCTTGGAAGGAAAGATAGCCTAATTTATAAGCTTTACTAATGGCTTGGCCAGGTGGTTAAGAACTTGGAAGGATTAAGATTCAAGGAATAATGATAAGGAAGTTTAGAAAAAAGATATGTGGATGGACCTCTTGGAATAAGCCAAGAATATGACAATATTTATGTTCCATGTGAATATTTACTAAGCTCCTATTGGTAATCAGGTAGATGAGATAGGCTACTTCGTGGATGTTAGCCTTTCCCCCTCAGTAGCTCCAGACTTTGCTCAGTAGGCTTAAGAACACAGTGGCTACAGTAGTTGAGTTGAGGGCTTGGCATGGGCTCAACCATGTGGGTTCACTAAGACTAATCAGGTTTCTACCATAAAAAAAACAAACTCATTGCCGTGGGGTTCATTCTGACTCATAGCTATCGTATGGAACAGAGTAGAACTGTCCCACAGGGATTCCAAGGACCAGCTGGTGGATTCAAACTGCAGACCTTTTGGTTAGCAGCCTGTCATGGATTGAATTGTGTTCCCCCAAAGATATCTGTCAGCTTGCCTGGGTGATCATTCCCAGTATTGTATGATTGTCTACCATTTTGTCATCTGATGTGATTTCCCGATGTGTTGTAAATCTTATCACTATGATGTAATGAGATGGATTAATGGCAGTTATGTTGATTAGATTTGGACTTCTAGCCTCCTAGACTGTGAGAGAACAAATTTCTCTTTGTTAAAGCCATCCACTTGTGGTATTTCTGTTATGCCAACACTGATAACTAAGACAGAATTTGGTACCAGGAGTGGGGTTTTGCTCTAACAGATACCTAAAATGTGGAAGCAGTTTTGAAATTGTGAATGGATAGAGGCTGGAAGAGCTTAAAGTGCCTAACAGTAAAAACCTAGATTGTCTTGAATAAACTGTTGGTGGAATTATAGATGTCAAAGACTATTCGGGTGAGGACTCGAAATTTTTACACTGAGGAGAGCTGTTACACTGGAGATATGGCAGAGATGGTGAGAAACAGCAGCAGAAAAACGGCAGCAGCAGAACCAGGAGACCAGTGCAAGACATTGCTGGAGCTGACCCACAGAGTGAGAGAGCTGAGTGCCTTAGGTAGGAGGCTCCCTGGTGGAATGGGGAACCTCCAGGCACTTATCAGTGGAGCCTACAGAGCTTTGGAAAACTAGCCCAGCAGGGCAGTCATGAGGGGTGAGGCCCAAGGAGCTGAGAGGCGAAGGAACCAGGAGGCAGAAGCTGAAGAGACAAATTCAGGAAGCAGAGCTGCCTCAGTCTCTAAGGGTAGGGCCACAACCTTTGGGATCTCGAAGTGTGGAGTTGCCACTCAGATGGACTAGGAGAATGGGGTCACTCAAATTCAAGGAAGTTCAGTTGCTGTTCTAGTGGGTTTGGGAGGCAGAGCTGAAGTCCAGGCCCAAGGGGCCTCCACTCAGAATCCGAAGAGTGTGACCAATACCTAGAGTCTGGAGGGCAGGGCCATTGTCTAAATGGTTTCAGAGAACAGATTATTTTCAATCCTTGAGGGCTAATGTAATGTGCTCTGATGACTTGTTTGGTGCCTGTTATCCCTTCTTTCCCTTCGATTTCTCCTATTTGTAATAGAAATGTCTGCATTGTGCCTGTTCCACCCTTGTGCTTTGGAAGCAGAAAACGTATTCTAGATTTCACAGATAAAGAGGAATGTTTGAATTTTGGACTTGGAATTGATTTAAGACTTTTGCTATGATATGATGGGGACCTCATACCACCAACAAACAAGAGCTAGGAGAATAGCGCTTCCTTTGGGCCCAGAACTGACAGAGAGAGAAAGCCTTCCCCTGGAGCTCACACCCTGAATTTGCCTCTTGGACTGTGAGAGAATAAATTTCTCTTTGTTAAAGTCATCTACTTGTGGTATTTCTGTTATAGCAGCGCTAGATAACTAAGACATATGGTATGATAAGTGTAGCTAAAATTTATTAGATGCTTACTATTGTGAGGCACTCTATATGCATTAACCTCGTATAAGCCTCAAAGCCCAAGAAGGTAAGCATTATTATGCTTATATGACAACAAAAAAAATGAATCTCAAATAACTTCCTTAAAGTCATACAATTAGTAAATGACAGAGCCAGGAACTGAAGCCTGGCATGTCTGACTCTGTAGCTTAAGCTCTTAAACATGGTGCTGTGTGGTTTGAACATATGTTGTGACAGAACTCTTACCACCTCACGAGATAACTCACGCTATCGTTAGCCAGCTCTGACTGTTAGGAATGGAAGTGGAAGCCTACCTCTGTCACTTGCAAGCACTGCTCAAAGCCTCCTCTCTGAAAGGCCTGAGAACCATTCTCCTGCCTCTTCTACATGACCATCCCACAGCTGTCTGAAGATGGCTCTCGGAGGCCCAAAGTGTGGAAGGGTTCCATCTAAACTGTCATTCTAGGTACCTCGCTGAAGGGCCTCAAGCTTACCAATGTTCTTCTTAGTATGTGGCTCTCAGTTTGAGCAAGGTGAGGTCAGACCAGCACAGAGAATTTCAGGGCCATTACCTCCTGTCTAGATGCTGGACTGTTAATGCCATTTCACCTTAGCTTTTTAGGCAAGAAAAATTCCTCCACTGCTCTGGCCTGCTTGGCTGAATTTCTGAGGAGCTTAGCTCAAAGCAGAAAATAATATGAGAGGGCAAGAACAGCAAGGTCCCCTGGATCTGGCCTGAGTCGTATGTAATTCTGGTTTCTAAGTCTAATTACCGGGTTGGAAAGGGAGGGGAAGGCAGGCTGTACATGAGCCAGGAGGCTCTCCTGGTTTGTGGGATGATGTTGGCAACCACCTCCTCTAGAGTGGAGCTGCAGAGAGAGAGGAGAGAGGAATGTGTGTGTGTGTGTGTGTGTGTGTGTGTGTGTGTGTGTGAGTGTGTGAAGTAGCAGGGAGACCTGTTAGAACAGCTGTTGAGCCCCTGTCTCAGCCACATCTCTCTGGGCCTTTCCATTCTCACTTGGGATGTAACTGAGTCTCATTTCATTGAAAAAACCATCTTCCTGACTGAACTGAGCTCCGCACATGACAGTGATTGGTCCCAGACCTTCTCTCTATCCCTCCAATCCTCAGTGCGAAGAGATAACTAAGGAGGCTGCACTTACCTGGAAGTCAGAAAGTCTAAAGCTCAGTTTGGTCAACCTGTGCCAAGACCATGAGAAACTGCACCCCCCCCAGCTCTCCTGAGCCACAGGCGCTGGCACGCGGGGCAGCTTCCTCTCCAGCCTCTGTGCGTGAGCGTTTGGTTACAGCTCTCCATTAATATGCTCCTTGCATGTCACCCCATGCTAATTGCCTCAGATCACCGCCTAACTAAGACTTAAGGTGTTTCCGGATGGACAGAAGAGGAATGAGGGCGAGAGAAGATCTTGTACACACCGGCTGACCCTCCCATGTCCCAGGACCAGTAAGGAATGGGGGAGACAAAGAGGACGCAGGAGGAGCAGAAAGGAAGATAGGCCTCTGCTCTCCCTCACCCACCACATTGCTCTGCCTTTCTACCCTGGGTGTGGTCAAGTCCCTCTCTTCTGAAGAAGCCACCCAGGGTGGCTATTGAGAGTAGCAAGGAGGGAGTCTGAAGAACCACGAACCTCAGAGACCGTACAGAGCATGCTACTACTGCTGGGCCTCTCCTGGAGGGAGGATGAGGGAAGGACTTCCTGTGTTCCTCTCTCTTCACAGGCATTTGTGTCCCTGAAGTGTCCTAGCTCTGCGGCTGGAGTTTTGCCTGTAGCTGGAGGAACGCTTGCTATCCTATCAACAGAAAAGCCATTTTAGGTGTGGTATATTTTTTTAGTGGAAAGACGCCTAGGTTCGAGTCCCAGGTGTGTGACCTTGGGCAAATCGCCTACCCTCTCTGAGCCTCATATTTCCCGTCTGCCAATTGGGGAAATGAGTGCTGCTCTGCCCTGGTCATGACATTGTGCTGTGGTTGTGAAAAGGCCTGTGAATGGCCAAGTGCTGTCCAAATGCAAGTTGTGACGATGAGGATGGCTGTAGTGGTGGCAGTAGGGTTGGTAGCTTAACCTTCCAGCCTGTAGTTCAGAGTTACCAATTTTAATGGCTATTGTGAGAGGCGGGCTCCCTTGGAGTCAGACACCATGGTGCTGCTGAGTCCAGAAGAGGAGAAACTAAGTGTATGTGTGTGTGTGTGTGTGTGTGTGTGTGTGCATACATTGTTTTGAGAAGTGTGGGATGCCTTGATGTCAGACCAGTGTGACCTCTAGAGGGGTGGGAACTGGAATGGAGAACAGAGTCTAGTCCAGGGCGGCCTGAGTAGAGAGCTGCATGGTGAGGAGCTCTTGTCTAGGCCCTCTGGCATCAGAGAACATTGACACCCTTGACTACTTTGAAACTTGTAAGCCTCCCTCTCCAGCCTCTCCCTTGTCAGTGCAGCCCCCAGTGCTGAGGCTGCAGGCCTGGGAGTCGGGAGCAGGACAGACTTGGCTTTCTAAGCCCTGTTGCCCTAGTCCAAGGCAGCATCTTCTCTCTAAAATGAAGGGTCAAACTCCATGTTCTTGTGATCTCTGTCTGTGCCTATCATCCCAGGCTGAGTCTGTCTCCTGGCCCCAGGCCCAGCAATGCCTGAGATGGCCACCGGGGCTGGGAGTGACACCGCAGGTGCGTGGGTCTAGGAGCAGGATCTTGGGCTTCCATCCTGACTGCCCCTTGCTGGCTATGTGACTGAGGTTCTACTCACTCCACACCTGTGGGCTACATTCCACCCACCTGCCAGGAGGGTGGCAAGGGCTTGGGCTCTGGAATCAGACAGACTGGTTTGAATCCTAGACCTGATATTGGGTTAAGTTACATAAATTCTAGACCTCGGTTTCTTTGTCTATAAAATGAGGTTAAAACTATCTGCCACCTGGAATTGTTGGGGGGACTGAAGCTAATGAGTGCTTGCTCACAGGGGACACTTAGTAAGTTACAGTAGCTGTTATCATAAGGAGACCCTGCCCGCCCCTCCCGGCCCCTCAGAGTGAAAGGGCTAACAGACGTGTAAGTTCTTTGGGGTTCCATATGCTGTTATTAGATGATAACAACAGTGGTAATGACGTAAATGTCCCTAATACTCTGTGTTCGCAGAATGTGCAAGCTCTGAGTGCCTGTGGTTGGTACTCCTGGATGGATCCCTTAGCCCCTCCTCTCCCCTGAACTATCGCTCTTCCCTTTGGAAGGTTCCTAGTTCAGGAACTTGCTGTTCATCAGCTTCAGGAAAAAGATTCAGGATGCTGTTGGGGAGATTTTTGCCTTGCTAAGCGTCCACACTCTGTGGAGAATGGCCAATTAGAGCCCAGCTCCAAGAGATGCCTCATCATCACACCTGCTCCTTGGCCTCGTGGCCAGGCCGGCTCCAGGGAGAACTTCCCATAGATCACAGACGGTCTCCTAGCAATAGGAGATGGTGGGTGGGAGGGGCTGAAAGGGGCAGGACGTGGTCACTGGTCAGAAAGTGCGAAGTCAGGGGAGGGCCTGAATGAACCATAAACTCTCCATTATTCAGTGTCACAGGGCACACAAAATCAGAGAAATTCAAATGTACCCATAATCCAAAGTTTAGGGACAGTTTCCCAAAGGTCTTGTATTTCATTTATGGTGCATAATGCTTTTTTTTTTGGCTATCCTCATTTGTCCATAATTGTGGAGAGAAGCTGACGGCCAGAAGACAAGAAAGGAAGCAAAACGTCTGGCTGATTTTGAACTCGACCTTGGTGTTTTATATTGGAGAGTTTTATATGTGCTGGGCATGATCATAAAGAAGACTGTTGTTTTGCAAAAATATTGTAGTGTTTCATTCATTTCCCATGGGCCACTCTTAACTTTTTTTCTTAGAGCCTTCTCCTCCCATCCCCAAGTACTGTACTGTGGTCTCATCAGTCCCATCATTTTTAGTCCTTCATTTATTCATTCATCAAAAAACTTTTAATGAACAACTACACTGAGTCCCTAGGTGGCGCAATCTGTGCTCGACTGTTAAAATTAACCCTGTTGGTGGTCTGAACCCACCTAGAGGTACCATAGAAGATAGGCCTGGTGGTCGGCTTCCATTAAGATTACAGCCAAGACAACCCTATAGAGCATAGTTCTATCCTGTAACACCTGGAGTCGCCATGAGTTGGAATTGACTCAATGGCAAATAACAACTTCAACAACATGGAACTAGGCAGTGTTCCGGCTACTAGAGATAAAAAATGAACAAGAGACTCTGCTCTTCTCATGAAACACAGGCAAGTCAACAGAGAACACACAGAGTGTGATAAATCCTGTGGTAATCCCCATGGTAGCACTGAGAAGGGGTCCCTGCCCCAGAATTGAAGGCAGTCTTGGAAGGTGCACATACTTTCAATTTAGCTTTCTCCTTGATAATAATCTAAGTCTCGTTTTTTCTCTGCAACAATAGTAGGGAGGCTGAGAGGTGGGAAACATGATGCTGCTTTGGGTCCCACAGTCACCTGGGGGTGCCTCTGCCTTCCTATGTCTCCTCCCTGCTCTGTCTGTCCAGCAAACTTGAGCTGAGGTGCAGCTGGAGGCAGGGGATGGATGGAATGACAGGTGGGGAGCCTCTCGCCCGTGTGGGGAAAAGTCAGACTGGAAGGGAAGGCGGCTACTTGCTTTTCTTTCAGCACTGATGCAGAGTGGACAAAGAGGCCTTTCCTCCGCTTCTCCTTTCCCATTACTTTGCACTTGCCACTGGTTTTCCTTTTGCTCAAAAGTTAATGTTGTCCTTCCTCTTATCCCACTTCCTATGATAAAGCAGCCAGACCTACTCGAGGCCCTAGGATGGGCCTGCTGGCAGCACACCTAGATGTCCTGGACTGAGGCCACCAAGGGGCTTGATGTGCCCTACTCTTCACTTCAGGGGGTTCCTCAAGCCCTTGGCTTCCCTCTGCCTTAGAGCATGGGCCACTGGATATTTATGTTCCTGGGATCTTGACCATAAAACTGCAGTTTAATTCCTCAACATGCTTGCTTTAGATGTACTGGATATTCCTAAGCTTATTGGACCTCTCTTGACTAGAATGTATCCATGGAGGAGGCAGAATGGAAGATGGATGGTGGTGATGGCATGTGCACATTCTTTCCCCAAAGCAGGCTCAGTCCCTCTTGGCAACGCCTTCACAGACCACTCTAGTCTTCACTGATTCTTCTCTTCTGTACTTTTAATCTGTTCTCCTCAATCTAACTCTTCATCATTGTTGTGTTGTGTTATTGGCATAATATATAAATTATTTCATTGGGTAAGCCAACCCCTTAACCAAAAGGTCGACTCCTTGAAAGAAACACTCTCCATTTCTTGTTCGGCTTTTACAGCAGGATCGTAAAGAGGGCTGTTGTTTTGCAAAAACATTGCAGTGTTTCATTCATTTCCCATGGGCCACTCTTAATGTTTTTTCTTAGAGCCAGTTCTAGTTTATTGAATAAGAATCCTGATACCATACAAGTGTTTATGTAAAACCTACTTCTGTTATAGTTATAGTTCAAAAATTCAGCTATTCTGTAAGACTTTGTAAGCTTATAAACAGAATGCCTTCTCAAGATCTTGTTAATATGGAAGTCTTTAATGTTCTTCAATTGCCTGATAATAGTTTTAATCCTTATTTTGAGTATAACCTTTTATAAAATCAATTATTTTCAGGTCTCCTCAGAATGGACTGAGTTGTATTTTCCTTGAACTTCAACTTGCCAAATAGCTTGATTTTTCAGATCTTGGATTACTCAGAAGCACAATTATTTTTTAACATGCTTTTTACACACTTGGTTTGTAAGGTCTAAGGTGAAAGTGTGCAGAGTACCGTTTTGCTGCCCTGGATATTTTGTTTTGTTTTTTTCAAGAAATTCACAGTTTATTCTGTTGCTTAAAATGGATACTAGGGAGTAAACACTGTCTTCTTTTAATTTCCTTATACTTTTCATCCCCATCTTAAAAGCACCAGAAGCCATATAACAAACCGATGCAACAACTTCCATGACTTCCTTCAAATCAGGCAATGAACACGTCCAGTTGTTTTATAAAAGAAAGGCCACTTTTAACCAAGGGGTTCTAATAACGTTTTCCCTTGGAAATGATTCAGGCTTGGGCTCCCTTGAACTCCACCTTCTGTGATCATCTAGGATGGTATGGTTCACTTAATGTGTGCAATTATGAACATGGCTCCTCTTAAAAATAAGCCCTGCAGCTTTCCACAATAACTGCTTCGTAGCAAGAAGCTCAGGAACACGCACCCATGACTCTGGGTCTGCCAGAACCCTTGTGAATGGAGGGTGAACAACGGGTCTGAAATAATGGGTTTCCAGTGGTGATGCTTGGCACCCTCTGAATCCGTAGAATCTTTGGGGTTTGTCCTTTGGAGGAGAAGGTAGTCATGAGCCTCACACTTTATTTAAATGGAGGGAGTTCTGTTTGTTGATTTCATCTGGGAAATTAAAAGGCCTATGTTGCTGAAACCCTGGTGGTATAGTGGTTAAGTGCTACGGCTGCTCACCAAAAAATCAGTGGTTTGAATCCACCAGGCGCTCCTTGGAAACTATGGGGCAGTTCTACTCTGTCCTATAAGGTCACACTATGAGTCGGAATCGAGTCCATGCCAACAGGGTTCTGTGTTGCTGAAACACTCTTAATTTTTGATACCCAAATCATTTACTTTTGAGGCAACTATTGTGTCATGGGGCCCTGGTGGTTAAGAGCTCAGGCTACTAACCAAATGGTCAGCAGTTCAAATCCACTAGCTGCTCCTTGGAAACCATATGAGTCAGAATTGACTTCATGGCAAGGTTTTGTGTTTGTTTGTTTGTTTATTGTGTCATGATCCAGGTTGATTTTCTCTTCTTCAGTTGTTAATTGGTCTCCCCCAGATCCTTATTTTTTTTCCAGTGGCTTTCTGGGTGATTTAAACACTTCTTTAACACTCATTCCATCGATGCATTAAAATCTGTATTTCTTTGCAAGACGTCTATTCTCACTTTGTACTCAGTTTGCATTATACTTGCTTTGTGTGGACACATTGCATTGGGCAAATCTGCTGCAAAAGACCTCTTTAAATTGTTGAAAAGCAAAGATGTCACTTTGAGGGCTAAGGTGTGCCTGACCCAAGCCATATTTTCAATTATCTCACATGCATGTGAGAGCTGGACAATGAATAAGGAAGACCAAATAATTGATCCCTTTGAATTATGGTGTTGGTGAAGAATCTTGAATATGCCACAGACTGCCAGAAGAATGAACAAATCTGTCTTGGAAGAAGTACAGCCAGAATACTCCTTAGAAGCAAGGATGGTGAGACTTCGTCTCACATACTTTGGACATGTTATCAGGAGGGACCAGTCCCTAGAGAAAGGCATCATGCTTGGGAAGGTAGAGGGTCAGCAAAAAACCAGAAAGACCCTCAATGAGATGGACTGACACAGTGGCCGCAACAATGGGCTCAAACAGAGTAGCAATTGTGAGGATGGCACAGGACCAGGCGGTGTTTTGTTCTTTTGTATGTGGGATCGCTATAAGTCGGTACCAGCTCGATGGCACCTAACAACAACAACCACTTGCAATCAGCACAGACTGTCAGTCTGAGGATGGGGTTAAACCGGAAAGAACATTTGAGTGAGGGGCTAAGGTTAGAGTGTGGTAGGTTCATTAGTGAATATTTTTGTGTTATGTTGGCCCATTTCCCCCGTACAAGCTTGTGAGAGGTGGAGAGTAAATACTCAGATAACGAGGACCCCTGACTGCCCTTATGACACTGATGGTACTTGTGAAAGGACTGTCCACTCACAGGCAGTAATTTCATGTGAGAGTCTCCACGTGGCTGCAGTCCCATTAGGTGGGAGGGGCCCTAGCTTTCAGGGTCGAGAGCTGGAACGAAGGAGTGGGAGTTACAGGACGGTGGGGCCCAGGCAGCCTAAGGAAGAACTTTTTAGCAAGTAGACTTGTTAAACTGGAGTGCACTGCCTTGCGAGGTAATGAATTTTCTACCACTGAGATTATTAAAGCTGGGGTATGATAAAAGGAAGGTTATAAAGGGAATTTCTGGGTTGAATGAGAGGCTGGGCTAGAGGACCCTTCCACATCTGACAGGCTATCATTCTACATCGTCTGTTGTTGGCGGCTGTAGAGTCGCCCCGCTCGTGGTGACACCATGCACAGCTGAATGAACGAAACTTTGCCTGGTCCTGCGTCATCCCCATGGTTGGACTGTTGTGCTCCACAGGGTTCTCACTGGCTGATTTTTGGAAGTAGATCACCAGGCCTTTCTTCCTAGTCTATCTTAGTCTGGAAGCAGTACTGAAATCTGTCCAACATCATAGCAACATGCAACCCTCCAATGATAGACGGGTGGTGGCTGTGCATAGGTGCAGGACTTGAACCCACGTCTTCCACACGGAAGACAAGAATTCTACCACTGAGCAACCAATGCCTTGTCATCTTCTGTACCATGTTACAAACTCCCCAGGACAGGACTAGGTTTTATGCATCATTGTGTCCCCCAAGCACCTAGTAAATACAGCGAGAACACACTTGGTTGATGATTAAAGAGTAAACAAGGATCTGACTGAGTGCATAAGCAACTGAGTGAATGAACTGGCTCCCATCTTCCATGTGGTACTCAGCAACTGGCCACTTAGAAACCGAAGCCCAGGTCAAGTTTTGCCACAGTCTTTCCCTTGGGAGCCAGAGTAGGAGATGGGACCCTGGGAAAAGAAGAGGAGGGGGGATCCCTGAACGGAGGTTGAGTAGTCATATCAGGGGAGCCCTGGTGGCGCAGTGATTAACTGCTAACCAAAAGATTGGCAGTTTGAATCCATCAGCCACTCCTTGGAAACCCTATGGGGCAGTTCTACTCTGTCCTATAGGGTCGATATGAGTTGGAATCAAATGACGGCAACAAGTTTGGGGGTTTTTTTTTAGTTAATTTATTGCACTCTTGCTACAGTGGCTCTCAGCCTTAATTGCACATTTAAGTCACCTGGGGAGCTTTAGGAAACCCTGGTGGCATAGTTGCTAACCAAGAAGTCAGCAGTTTGAATCCACCAGATGCTCCTTGGAAACTCTATGGGACAGTTCTACTCTGTCCTGTAGGGACGCTGTGAGTCGGAATCGACTCAAGGACAGTGGGTTTTTTTGGGTGGGGAGCTTTAAAAGAATGCGCTGATGCACCCTTGGCCAAAGCCTGCTGGTTCAGGCTGCAACTCTTGCTGAGAATTTGCATTTCTAACAAGTTCTCAGACAATGCTAGTGCTGCTAGTTAGGGACCAATTCTGAGGACCACTAGTAGAGCAGTGGTTCTCAAAATGTATTATACATAAGAATCACCTGGGGATCTTGTAGATTCTGATTCAGTATATCTGGGGTAGAAATGCAAATTCTCAGCAGGGGTTCTAACCAGTTCAAAGCCCCGAATATATCTCACCCATAGATATTCAGATTTAATTGGCCTGCCTTGCTAGGCATCAAGATTTTCTTTCTTTCTTTTTTTTTTTTTTAATTGTACTTTAGATGAAGGTTAACAGAGCAAATTAGTTTCTTATGAAACAATTAACACACATTGTTTTGTGACATTGGTTGCCAACCCCATGGCATGTCAATACTCTCTCCTTCTTGACTTTGGGTTCCCGGTTACCAGCTTTCCTGTCCCCTCCTGCCTTCTTGTCCTTGCCTCTGGGCTGGTGTGCCCATCTAATCTCGTTTTGCCTTATGGGCTTGTCTAATCTTTGGCTGAAGGGTGAGCCACAGGAGTGACTTCAGTACTGAGCTAAAAGGGTATCTGAGGGCCGTAGTCTGGGAGTTTCTCCAGTCTCTGCCAGACCAGTAAGTCTGTTCTGTTTTTGTGAGATAGAATTTTGTTCTACATTTCTCTCCCTCTCTGTCCAGGACCCTCTATTGTGATCCCTATCAGAGCAGTCAGTGTGGTAACTGGGCACCATCCAGATGTGCTGGACTCAGTTTGGTTCAGGCTGTGGTAGTTGTGGTCCGTTAGTCCTTTGGACTAATCTTTCCCTTGTGTCTTTGATTTTCTTCATTCCCCCTTGCTCCAGACAGGGTGGGACCAGAGGAGTATCTTAGATGGCCACTCACAAGCTTTTAAGACCCCAGACGCTACTCACCAAAGTAAAACATAGAACGTTTTCTTTATAAACTATGTTATGCCAATTGAGCTAGACATCCCCCAAGACCATGGTTCCCAGCCCTCCTGGGCATCAGGATTTTTTAAAGCTCCCCAGTTGACTCTAATGCACGGCCAAGGCTGAGAACCACTACTTTGCTCTGTGCCAGGCTCATTACACATATTTTCTCATTGAATCCTTACAGCAAGCTCAGGAGTTAGTCACTGGATCTCAGAATGTGGCCCCTGAACCAGCAGCACCACCTGGGAACTTGCATTAGAAGTGCAAACCTTCACACCTCCTCGAGAAGCACTGAACCCCTTAGGGTTTTCATTGCCTGCTTTTCTGGAAGCAGATCGCCAGGTCTTTCTTCCTAGTCCATCTTAGTCCGGAAGCTCTGTTGAAACCTGTTCATCGTCACAGCAACACGTAAGCCTCCACTGACAGTGGGTAGTGGCTGTGCATAAGGTGCACTGGCCAGGAGTCAGACCAGGGTCTCCCACCTGGAAAGCGAGAGTTTTACCACTGAACTGCCACTGCCTCTGTATGTACTATCAGCCCCCATTGCGACAAGGCAGCGAGGTTTAGTCATTAGCCCACAGTCACAGGGATAGTAAGAATCAGAGCAGAGATTTAAATCAGGAGCTAGGCCCTTAGGCACACCTCTATGTCCTTCCTTTTTACCTACAGTCCTCCATGGCCAAAGCTGAACACACCACAGTTTGTGGGAGATGACTGGGGTCTCCTGCTAGCCCTGAGCTGACTCTTTCTTTCTCCCTCTCCTCCCTTGGTGCCAAAATGTAGCTCCATCTGGAGCCCATTTGCTCTTGCCCTGGGGAAGTAAAGGGCAGAACACCCCAGGATTCGTTCTACGACAGTTTTATTAGGTGCTTAAAATAGCTCCTGGCAGATGGCGTGCAGAAGGGGGGCTGGGGCAGAGCTGCAAATGCCATTTGCAAAGTCGTGTGCGTTTTGTGCTGCACATGAACATGCACGTGTGCCCGCCCACAGCTCCTTGTGTGCACGCATGGGAAGGGGTCAGAGGGCTTGAGAGAATTAGGGAAGGGGCGTAAAGAAGAAATAAAACAGGATGGGTGACTCTAATCTACCCAAGATAAAGGGGAGAAGGGCTTGAGACTGGGCTTCCCATGGTGCTGGAGTGAATCCTGGGCCCTGTTTGGGCACACACTGGTCATGCAGATGTTGCTGACAGGCTAAATTAGCTCTAAGGTGGCTCTCAGGGCCAAGGGACCCATGGAGCTGGCATGCGGGTGCCAGTGGAAGTCCAGGAAGCTTGTAGGTTTCGGTGGACTGAAAGTTCGAGGCTTTAATTGAGGATTAGGGGCAGAATAGGAATTCTTGTTTTGCTGATGAAAACTTTGGAAATTCATTACATTTCCTTCATTTTAAAGGAAATGTCTATATAAATGAACCTGAATCCCATTTAGGTGCAGAGACAGTGGATGGCCATCAATCTGGTCCTCCCTGCCAGGCCCTCATGTTGCTGTGGGCAGCTCTCTGTTTCCCTGGGCAAGTCCCAACTGTAGCCTCAAATCCTCCAGCTGCCAGAAAGTCACTGGCACCCTTTAATGCAGTCGTTCTTGACCTTTCTGGGTGTTTGGCCTTGTTTCAGAATCTCATTAAATCTGAGGTGCCCTCTCTCCAGAAAACTTCAGACGTGCACACATGCAGAAAACTTTGTCAGCAATTCATAGAGTCCCTGAAGTCTCTCAGTTCCCCTCTGAGCTGCTGGCTTTAGCGGGAGGGCCCCTGAGGAGATGGAGCTGTTGGCTTCTCCGGTCTCTCTATGACCATTAACCCAGCCCTGCCCAGAGCCAGGAGACGTGGGTTCTAGTTCCCCCTCCACCACTCACTGTAAAGTGAACGCCAGTCGCTGTCGTGTTGGTTCTGACTCACGGTGACCCCGTGTGTGTCAGAGGAGAACTGTGCTCCACAGGGTTTTCAGTGGCTGACGTATCGAAAGTGGATCCCCAAGTCTTTCTTCTGATGTGCCTTTGGGTGGACTTGAACCTCCAACCTTTCAGGTAGCAGCGAGTGCATTAACCATTTGCACCAATGGCGATAATGATATCTTGGCCATTTGAAGGCGTGATTCTCTGAGGCTGGCTTCAGCTGTGGAAGTTGGGGTTTTACTAGGCCTTTGTGCTCTGGGACAGTGTGCTTGCTTCAGCTCACCCTTCTCAGCCACGGCTCCTACGCCTCAGTCGGCTTCATTCTGCATCCTGGGATCAGGCTGTGGGCTCTTACTCCTGCCTATGAGACATGACCAACTCCTATAATCCTAGTCAGTATGCATGAGGTACCTCCAAGTTACCAAGACTTTCATTTTACTTGGATCCACAATCAACACCCGTGGAAGCAGCAGTCAAGAAATCAAATGATGTATTGCATTGGGCAAATCTGCTGCAACAGACCTCTTTAAAGTGTTAAAAAGCAAGAGTGTCACTTTGAAGACTAAGGTGCACCTGGTCCAAGCCATGGTATTTTCAGTTGCCTCATATGCATGTGAAAGCTGAACAATGAATAAGAAAGACGGAATAAGAATTGGTGCGTTTGAATTATGGCGTTGGCAAAGAATACTGAGCATGCTATGGACTGTCAGAAGAACAAACAAATCTGTCTTGGAAGACGTAGAGCCAGAATGCTCCTTAGAAGAGAGGATGGCAAGACTTCATCTCACTTGCTTTGGACATGTTATCAGGAGGGACCAGTCCCTGGAGAAGGACATCACGCTTGGTAGAGGGTGAGCGAAAAAGAGGAAGACTCTCAGTGAGATGGGTTGAGACAGTGGCTGCCACAACTGTGAGGATGGAGCAGGACCGGGCAGTGTTTTGTCGTGTTGTACATAGGGTCGCTATATGTCAGAACAGACTCGACGGCACCTAACAACAACACACGCGGTACTGTCTTCTCTGTGTGCTCTGTGGTTACAGCTTGATTGCCTCGGTCTACATTACACATCCATTCATGGCTTGTACTTTACGTAGGACGTAGTGTGGTTAAGTTATAGGGCGTGGGGATTCAGAATCAGACTAGAGTTCAAATTCCAAATCTGCCCTTATCGGTCATGGAACTTTGGGGAAGTGATCTAAATTTTTCAAGCTTCAGTTTCTTTACCTGTATAATGGGATAATTGTAATATCTCTTCTACCTACCTTACTGAGTCATTACTAAGAGCAGATGATGAAGTGGATGCCAATGAGCTTTGAAACGTGCCACAACTCACCACACATTATTTCTATCAAGAAGGTTTAGCCGAGGTTCTTTTTCTCTCCCTCACGGGCTGATGGCCTGGCCCTCTTTGGTTCCTGTGGGTGGCAACAGGGAGACGAGGAATAGCTCCTTAGTGCTCCCTCGACTTACCAATGCTCTCTTGTTGCCACAGAAGCTGCCACTTTCAAACAGTGGCCCTGTCAGAGATTTAAGATGTCCAGGGCGGGCACTGAGACAGAGAAGAGCAGCTCTAGGGGCTGTTCCTGACTGTCGGTTCCGACTCACAGTGACCCCATGTGTGTCAGGGCAGAACCGTGCTCCGTAGGGCTTTCAACGGCTGATTTTTGGAAGTAGGTCACCAGGCCTTTTTTCTGAGGCACCTCTGGGTAGACTTGAACCCCAGCCTTTGGTTAGCAGCTGAATGCTTAACCAAAAGGAAGACAAACCAGGCCTCTTTTTGGTGTGCACTGGTGCGGAAGGTGGGTTGGGGGACTATGTTGAGAGTTCCTTGGCTGAGGACTGGAGAAAAGGGAATCTGGAGGAGCACAAAGATTTGGGGTATGTGGTGGTAGTGGTGGGGTGCTGATTCATGACTTTAACAGGGCAATGGAAGGTCAACCAGAAGCAGACTTCGGATGTGGACAAGAGGGGAGTGGCTCAGAGGGGCGTTGTGATTTGGGAATGGTACAGGCTACTTGGCTAGAAGGAGGCCACGGGGGCCATGTTTGCTAATAGAAGCTATAAAAGGGGCATAAAGTCCAGATGAAGCGGTGCAGGGGACTCCTGCCACCTGGATACTTACTTGGTGCCTCATTCGGCTCAATGTCGAGCCTCTGATGAGCTACTAGCTTGCCCAGCTGACATCTGTGCTCAGAAGCAAAGGAAGCCCACAGACAAAGGCTGTTCTGGACTTATCAAGACAAAAATCTCCCCAACAGCATCCTGAATCTTTTTCCTGCAGTTGATGAACAGTAAGTTAAGTTCCTGAACTGGGAAACTTCCGAAGGGAAGAGCGATAGTTCAGGGAAGAGGAGGGGTGAAAGGGATCCATCCAGAAGTGCCACCCTCCCCACAGGCACTCAGAGCTCACACATTCTGTGAACACAGGTATTAGGGAAGTTTATGTAATTATCGCTGTTATTATCATCTAATAACCTATTGCTGTCCAGTTGATTCCAACTCACTGCAACCCTATAGGACAGAGTAGAACTGCCCCATAGAGTTTCCAAGGAGCACCTGTTGGATTCGAACTGCTGACCTTTTGGTTAGCAGCCATAGCTCTTAACTACTATGCCACCAGGCCTAGACTTCCAAAAAGTATGTTTCGAAAATTCAGAGAAGAGAATCACAGCTGTGACTCTTAAGAGAATATAGTTCAAGAGGTTAACAATGAAGTCCTTGATAATGAAGTCACAAATTACCCTACTGAGTTAAAAAAAAAAAAAAAAAAGAAAGAAAGGAAAAGAGGGCAGCATCTAAAAATACCAGTGGCTGCACAGGGAGCTCTCTAATGTACCCAGATTCTAAAATTCTCCAGAAGCTATTGACATACTTTTAAAGTGTATGAACTTGAATACGGTAGAGCAAAGTGGTTGAGACTGAGTCTTTGAAATCAGACAGCATTTGGATCCTGATTCTGCCACTTACTAGCTGTGTGGCCTTGGAAAAGTCACTTAACCTTTCTGAGCTCTAATATCTAGATTTGTAAATGGGGATAATTGTATTCACTTTATAATGTAGCCATGAGTGAAATGAAATTGTGTATGGGTGCATATGAAAGCCCTACCGTAGTGGCTGGTATGTAGTAAATGTTCAATGTTAGCCATGCTTCACCAGTTGCCATCAAGTTGACTCCCACTCATGGCAACCCCATACGTGTGAGAACAGAATCGTGCTCCGTGAGGTTTTCAGTGGCTGCTTTTCCAGAAGTAGATCGATAGACCTTTCTTCCTCCAACCTTTTAGTTAGCAGCACGTTACACATTTGCACCAATGGGGGCTCAGCTATTGTTACCATTATATATAAAATTCAAGGAGAGGCTCTTAACAAGGTGCTGCTGAGAAAGAATGGTGCAAACAGGTAGGAATCATACCAGGAAGATTAAAGATCAGGTTGATCTGAGACTAGTGAAACCCGTGAGGAACACACAGAGCTCTTCGGTAGACTCATCAAGAAGGAAGGTAGGCGTCATGCTCGGCACAGCCAATGTGTTGTTAGAGGTTGACAGAGGAAGACAGGAAGGTGCGTCGCTCACGTCCCTGGTGTCTCTTTCCTGGACTGATGTGCTCTGGCAACACACACGATTCAAATGGAATCGAAGGCCACTTAAGATCATTCCTCATTATCCTAAATGAGTTTCAGTCTCTGTTACAAGGCAGGGCACTGACAGAATCTACAGATGTGATGGTGGAGCTTTGATCTACGTGAGCTACTTGGAAGGATCATGGGGAAAGGGAAGGCATTCAGAAGCCTGCAGAAGAGTCAATGTGACTTCAGTTTTTTCAAAACTAGGGGAAAGGAGAGATTTAGAAAATACTAGGGTGCATTTAATGTCCATTCCTGGCAACGTTCTAGAAGAGACGATTGAACTGAGGTTACTGGAGCAGCAGCTTCCTCACTGGTCTCTCGGCTGCTGCCCTTCTACACCACTACCCATGTTCCACTCTAGCAACCAGAGGGGTCTTCTTAAAACTTCAGTCAAATGTGCCTGCTCTCTGCTCAGAAGGCCCCAGTGGCTCCCCCTCTTACTGAAAGGAAGAGGCAGAGTCAAACTCTTACAGTCGCCAACAAGGCCCAACAGGGTCACCCTGGCTTCACATCTCCCTGCTGCTCCTCCTGTTCCAGCCACACTCACCTCTTGGCTGGCCCTCGGCCTTTGCCCTTGCAGTTCTCTCTGCCTTGTCGATAACTGCTTGGTTCACTCTCTCAAGTCTTTGCTCAAACGGCACCTTCTCAGTCAGGCCTTTCTTCTTCCCTGACTTAAGTTTTCTCCAGAGAACTCATTACCATAAAACATACAACGCGTTTTTACTTATTTGTCCTGCTTATCTACTTCCTACCCTCACTAAGACGCAGGTCCGTTGGTTTGGGGATTTCTATTTCCCCAGTTCCTAGAAGGATGCCTACCACATAGTCATGTTCATTAACTATTTGTTGATTGGGAGGGAGGGAGGGAGGAGAAAGGGAGAGAAGAAGATGGCTTAGTGCACTTAGAAAGAGTTCACAAGACCAGGGTAACCAACCACCTGCTTGCCCAGGACTGAGAGGGTTCCTGAAACATGGGACTTTCCAAGCTAAGACTGGGAAAGGCCTAGGTAAACTGGGTCATCCTCCACTAGACCAGCCAGTCTCATTTACTTTGTGACACAGGAATGCCACAAACTCACTGTATCCGGACTTTAGCTCAGTCTCCCACAGTCTGCCGTGACACCCTTCCAGATGACCTGCAGAAATGAAAACTGCAGGGTAGTGTATTTAGGCGGTAGATGGCTGGCTGAGTGGCCAGACCAGACCTGCTGTTCCCTCGACCAGCGTCAAGCTGCCAGGACGGCTGCGATGGTGAGCACAAAGCTGTGTCCCGGCCCAGGTCTGCTGCACAGTCTGTGCGTGCCATGGTGGGGACACAGTGGCAGGATGAAATCTGCCAGCGGCATGAACTTGGGAGGGAAAACTCACGTGCTCAACAATTCGGCTGGGTTTTGAAATTGTCTCAACAGATTGAAATGATAGGCTCAAAGTAAGAGCTTAAAATTTAAACAGAATATAGTTTTTTATTTAGGGTTAAAAAAAGTGATCCTAAATGTAAAGAACAGGCCAAGCTTAGTAGCTGTTTTGCTTTAAACCCAGCATGTGCAGTTGCCCCACGCTCGGTCTAGCGCGAAAGCAGACTCCAGATTCCACCTTAGGCTGTGTTAACATGCATTCAGAGCTGGGACGTGGGCAGGGGACGGTCCCATTGCACTCCCTCCTGGTCCAAACACCCCTGAGCAGTGTGTTCTGCTCTGTACCCAGGGAGAGGCCACTCCCTCTCCTTTGCTGCTTCCAGCTATTCTGAGAAACATCCACCTACAAAGTGCCTTTTCTGCCCTCTCCCCTGTGTCCCTGCTGGGGCATCTCTCTTTCCAGGAGATAACAGGCCCCCAGCTCCCTTCCTCAGGAGTCCTGGTGGTGCAACGGTTAAGCGTTCGGCTGCTATCCAAAACATTGGTGGTTCAAATGAAGCAGTGCTTTGGGATAAAGACCTGGCGATCTGCTCCCATAAAGATTAAAAGCCTAGAAAACCCCATGAAGCAGTTCTACTCTGTCACACGGGGTCACTATGAGTCAAGCTGGACTCCATGGCACCTAACAATAGCCCCTTCCTCTCCCTACCTTACCTAGCTTCTTGGGGGTAGCCGAGATGCTCAGGACCTGGGGATTCGGTTGAGAGCCAGATTAAAACACCGTCACTGACTCCCCCTCCCCCACCCCCAGGAGAGTGGATCATTTGCAAGGGCTCAGCAGCTGGAAACTCCAGGGAAGCTGGGAAAGAGCAGGGTAGCTAGAAACTGGGAGCCAGGACCCCATTCTCATGCGTGGGCATCTTCCCCGTTTCCTAGGGCTCACAGCTTCCCATCACTGTCTCGGGGTTTCCTGTCTGTAATCCAGGCATCTGAGGGAAATGAGGGTAGGCAGAGGTCAGTGGGGGCAAAACTGTGGGTCGGGACTCTCTTCCCCTTTCTGCCTTCCAACCTCAGCCACAGGTAAAAGTATTTTGACCCCAAGGCATCTAAGACCCTGGGCCGTCCAGATCTGTTACAGATTAAATTGTGTGCCCCCCAAAATGTGTTGGAATCCTAACCCCTACACTTGTGGATGTATGCCTGTTTGGGATAGGGTTTTCTTTGTTATGTTAATGAGACCATAACAGTGTAGGGTGTGTCCTAAACCTCATCACTTTTGAGTTACAAAGAGCAGATTAGACACAGACCACACGCACACACAGGGGAAGACATATGAGGATTGCCCAGGAACCGGAAATGCTCAGAGCTACTGATGACGAAGGAATAGACAGGGCTGAAACTTTGATCTGGACTTGTAGCCTCCAGAACTGTGAGAAAATACATTCTGTTCCGTAAAGGCACCAACTTGTGGTATTTCCGTTACAGCAGCTCTAGGGAACTAAGACAAGAGCCGACAGGGATCCCAGTTTTGGTTGCTACTGACCACCCAGGGGCTCTTAGGACAGTCCTGGGGTGGCAGCAGGGGTGGTGATATGAGGCTCCACCGGTCCTTCCACGGACTCTGGGTGCTTACTGAAGGGAACAGCACTTTGAGTCTTGGTGCTGTGTGGGCCAGCCAAGAAAGGCAGCACCTGCTGATGGTCCTAGAGGGAAGGAGAGACGCTGATTTCTGACTCATTTTCCGTGATCTGTCCAGGCCCGGGCCTGCCTTTTCCCCACCGAGACCTGGAGAGTGGGGGATGGGTGCTCCCCTCAAGGACAGCGAACAGGCTAGGTCCACAGGCAGTGCCCGTGACTGGCAGAGGTGCCCAGACATGGCTGTGCTGATCCCAAAGCTCCCAAGGAAAGAGCACTCTGGGGTCTGAGGGGTGCCTGCCATGGGCTCTGGGAGGGGCAGGGAGCACATGGGTCCCTTGTTTGCTGTTCCCACCCCTTTCCCCTAAAAGCACTTAACACGCCCTGGGGAAGAACACATGGCAGCGGAGCATGCTGTCCTTGGATATCAGGGCAGTGGGTGATCATTTTAAAATGGGGCTGTGTGACCCACCAGCTGGCTAGAGGGGAGCAGAAGGCCCATCTCCCAGCTCCTCGTTCAACTCTCTGCCAGAGACATAACCTTACCACACCTATTTAAAAAAAAAGCCTGGAGCAGAAGGAGGAAGTGAAAAATTCTAGCTTCTGCAGGTCCAAGTTCTCAGGGTTCTCCCAGGCCAGCAGTACCTGAAAACATATTATTAGAAATGCAGATTCTTAGGCCCCACCGAGACTTAGTAGTTCAGAAACTCTGGGAGTGGGATCAGAAATCTTGTCTAAGCAGCCCTCTAGGCGATTCTGACATGGGCTGAAGTTTGAGGAGCCCTGGCCTCGAGGTGGAGTCCCTGGGTGCTACAAACTGTTAATGTGCTCGGCTGCTAACCAAAAGGCTGGAAGTTTGAGTCCGCCCAGAGGCACCTTAGAAGAAAGGCCTGGTGATCTACTTCTGAAAAATCAACCACCGAAAACCCTATGGAGTGCAGTTCTATCTGACACACGTGGGGTTGCACTTTGATTCAAGGGCAATTGGTTTGGTTTGCCCTAGCAGGAAGCGAGAAGCCCTGCTGGCACAATGGTTAAGCGCTTGGCTGCTAACCCAAAGGTGGGCAGTTTGGACCCATCAGTGGCTCTGCGGGAGAAAAGACCTGGCGATCTGCTTCGGTAAATTGTAGCCCTATCAGTCAGAATCGACTCAACAACAACAGGAAGAAGGAGCCTCTCCCAGAGGCCTCTGTCTTCAGGGAAGTCTGCTCTTTATGCTCCTTAAGAGAGGAGCATTACCATCTGGCTGTTGTGGGTGAGTGCTCTGTTCCCAGGTCCCATGGGTAGCGCCTGTCCACTGGCCTGGCTTCCCCCTGTATGCGTATTTGCAGCACTCATGGTAGTTCTGGGTCTGCTTCCATCAAGCCTGCCAAATGTGTCCTGTAAAAGAGGGGGATCCTCAGGTTCAAGGGATTGCTTTGTTTTCCATTTTAGGAAACATATAGCTTTCTCCAGCCTATCTCAGTGAGAACTGTTGCCCTCCGGCCTTGAGCTCTGGTGCCACCTCTGCCACCTCCTCGGCTGGCCCACAGCAGCCCCTGGCTTTACTGGATTTTCAATAGATGTTTCTGTTCACATGTGGTCCTAGGAAGTCAATCCATAAAAAACAAAAAACTGAAAAAAGCAAACCAGGCTCATTGCAGATGACACCAAAATGGAACGGAAAGATAAATGCAGCAATTTCTGTATCCCACAGCCCTCCGCTCCCCAAGCCCTCCATCACCCACACCAAGCCCTCCTGCCCCAGCCAGCCAAAGTTCTGGCTGTCTTGCTGATTTGCAATTCTCTGCATGACTCTGCCTCTTGGGTTTGTTTAATTAGAAATAGGCTGGGAAGTGCTTCCTATGCACCGGCATGTTGCATTTGCAATTTTAATTGCTTATCAGAGAAGGAGAAGGGGTGACAACGTTTGGTGATGGAAATTTCCACTCTCTCTGCATCTCTGCTTTTTTCTCCCACCGCTCTCCTGGCCTCTTGCGCTCTCTTCCTCCCTCCCTCCCGGTCCTGGCCACTGGCAGCCTGTCCTGTTTCATCCCTCATGCCCTAGCTCTCCTGCTCAGCCACAGGGACCCTGAGGGCCAGGAGCAGGCCCAGAGGCAGCTGGCCCGCCAGAACTCAAAACTAAAAGGAAAAACTGTTCCCTCTCTTGCCATTTCCCCCATCTCCTCTCCTCCCTCTCATCCCATCCCACCCCTCCCCCTGCCACTCTCTGGGTTTTGAAGGGATTCCAGAGGATTCTCTAGCTAGACTCAATTTTTTAAAGATTATTCTCTTTTCATTTCTTCCTCCCCCTACTACTGTTATTATTATTATTTATTTTTTACAAAACAGGAGAAAAGAGAGAATTGGGTTGGGGGAGGTGACACATTTCTCCACAAAGGTACAAAATTGCCTGTAGAAAGTCAACCTCCGTGTGCCAAGCCTGGGCATTCTTCTCCCCAGATGTCCTTCAGAGCCAGCTGGGGATGACTTCCATTTTGAGAGCGGTCCCCCAAATGGGAAGAAGAGGCCTCCTTCAGACCTTGCCCAGGTGGGAGCGAGCAAGTGAGGGAGACTGTACAGAGAAGGGGAGGGGCACCTCCTGTGTGTCAAGGGCCTGGGACACAGGTGGAGACATCCAAGCTGAGGCCAGGAGCCTCTGGGCACATAGATAATGAGGAGGCAGGAGGCTCCCCAGAGTCCTTCCTGTTCCTCAGAAGGCAGCAGAGAAGCCCCCAGAAAGTAAGGGCAGGCCTGCTTTCCTGGTTCAGCTGCCAGGCCCCAAGCACGTGGTCTGTGTCTCTCTCCTGATGGGGCATCTGGCCCAGATTGCTTTTCTTTTGGTAAAAAGTAGTTCTAGTCCTTTCTCTACTGCTGAGAACAGGCTGAGCTTCAGGAATTTTCACACAATGGTGCCAACAGTGTCTCCCCTTCTGAGGATCTCCACAGCTTCCTCCCCGGATTCCAGGGCAAGACAAGGGGTGCAGACACAACCCGGACAGAGGGGCTGCTCCAGCCCCAGAAAGCCCAGGCTGGAAGGAGAGGCTGCCCATCCACCCCCTGCCTGGGTGGGCCCGTGCCAAGGTGGGCCACCAGCCCGGCTGCCAGCAGGAAGATGGCAAGAGCCAGGATGGCTATGAGCCCAGGCCGGTCCCCTAAGGCTCTGTGGCAAGGAGTGGCCTCCTTAGTCCTGGCCCATACACAGGCCAACTGGGTGCGGGCATCAGCAAAGGCCACTTGCAGGCAGGCCCAGTACTCTGTGGCCTGAAGGAGGCGGGTGATGTTGTAGCTGTGGGTGCCCCGGGGCAAGCGGGCCAGAGCAGTGGCTCCCTGGCCCCGGAGACTAGAGGCGCTGGACCAAGTGAGGTTGGTGGAGACTGCATTAGGTGGTGGGACCCAGGAGAGCAGGATGTGATAAGGGTGGGTCTCCTGCACCTGGAGCTCCAGCTCCCATCCCTCATCCCTGCCTGGCTGGAGGGGAGCACGTCCAACAACCACGCTGACTGTTTTAGTATCAGCTCCCACCAGGTTCTCAGCCACACAAGTGTACAGCCCTGCCTCTTCCGCCGTCACCCTCCGCAGCTCCAGGGTCCCCTCAGGATACACCCGGTACCTCCTGCCTGCATGGGCAGCCGTCAGTCGAACCCCGGCTGGAGTGACCCAGTAGATCTCGGGCTCTGGTTCAGCCAGCGCTCGGCAGTGCAGTGCCAGGCTCTCTCCACTGGCCACCTGGAGGCTGGGGGGGAAGCTGCGCGGGGAGATGAGGGGCAGGCAGTGGTCCGTCATCTCCCGGAAGGGCACCTCGCGGACTGGGCGGCGCTGGAGGTCTGGGGGCTCAGCACACAGTGTGGACTGCGGCTCGATGAAGCGGACCCGGGTGCCCGTGGCATTGGCCCAACGGATGACGCAGTCACAGCGGATGGGGTTGCCGTGGAGACCCACCTCCTGCAGGTTGGGCAGGGACTCCACTGTCTGCTGGTGCAAGGCACTGAGAGCATTGTTGTTGAGCATGAGGGTCTCCATCTGGGGCAGGTGGTGGAAGGCGCGGGGGTGGATAAAGGACAGCCGGGGGTTGTTGGTGATGTCCAGCTTGGTCAGCTCGGGCAGGTTAACCAGGGCAAACTTGTCGATGGAAACCAGCTCCTCCATGTTGTTCAGCCCCAACTCCTTGAGGTGCAGCATGTTGGCAAAGTCCCCGGGCCCCACACGCTGCAGTGGGTTCTTGTTCAGGTCCAGGAACTTGAGGCCGGGCACCTGCTCCAGTGCCCGCCTGGGCACACGGGCCAGCTGGTTGTCGTAGAAGGAGAGGCTCTCCAGGCTCTGCAGCCCCTCCAGGGCATAGTCAGAGATCTCTCTCAGGTTCATGCCTGCTAGCACCAGGCTGCGCAGGCTGGCCAGGGGCCGGAAGTTCATGTCCAGGATGGCGTCCACCTTGTTGCCACCGATCATGAGGATCTCCAGGTTGGGCAGCATCTCGAACCAGCGGCTGTCGATGGTCCTCAGCAGGTTGGAGTTGAGGTGCAGCCGCAGAAGGTTGCTGAGGCCGGCAAAGGCCCTGGGGGCGATGCGGTAGAGCTGGTTGTGGTTGAGATAGAGCTCCTGTAGGCTGCTCAGCCCTGCAAAGCTGTGGTCCTCCAGCCGGCTCAGCTGGTTCTCCTCCAGGTGCAGGCTCAGCAGCTGGGGCAGGGCCAGGAAATCACAGTCGCGGGCATCTGAAAAGCTGTTCTGGGACAGGTCCAGCTCGGTCAGGTTGGCCAGGTAGCTGAGCTCACTCTGGTCCACACGGACGATGCTGTTGCTCTGCAGGAGCAGGGTCTGTGTGCCTGCAGGCAGCGCCGGGGGCACGGTTGTCAGGAACAGGTCGTTACAGTCCACGGTGGTGGCCTCCCGGTAGGACGAGCGGGGTGTGTACCAGGGCCGGATCTGGCAGGCACACTGAGGGGGGCAGGGCACACGCCAGGGGACCACAGGCACAGCAGCAGTAGCGCCAGCCACCCACGCTAGCAAGAGGGGTGCCACGTGGATCCTCATGGTGGAGCTGAAGGACAGGGGACCATCCACGGAAGAGTCTGGAGTCCTGCTTGTAGCGTTTTGCAGGCTGAGGGTCAGCAGCCCTGCCAGGGCCTGGGGAACAACCTTCCCAGGGCGGTCATTCTATGTGGGGGTGGGTGAGCATTGCTTCTTGCCTTCTCGGGCGTGGCTCCTCATCCTTGTCCAATGGGCGGGCCTGCTCACTTATCACCATGCCCCATCAGAGGTAGCCCTGGAAGAAGAGGAGGCGGAGTTAAGGAGGTGGTAGAGAAGCAGAATCTATACCTTCTCTGGGGCCTCCCCTATTTGACTCAAGAGACGAAAGGAGCTGGGAGAGGGGAAGGGCAGGGCCTGGGTCAGGGCTCTTGGGGTCTGTCCTATGGTCCTGGAGGCCTTAATGTCCTTTTCTATGATCTGGTGGGGAGGAAGTGACCGTAGGTCTTCAGGGAAGGAGGGAGAGATTAAGCTTTTGAAGCTCCCAGGATAACTGGGAGGAAGGGTGTGTGTGTTTGGGAGGGAAGCAGAGAGGGTGCGATGGGGTCACTGTCAGCTTCAGGGCCTTTCTTCTGCATCCCGAGAGATGTGGAGTAGATTCTCCAGCCCTTCGCCCCACTCTTCTCTCTCCCTCCCTAGCTCGCTAGCCAGCTGCCTTCAAGTAGATTCCCCTGGTTCACTGGGTAAACAGACCAGCACCCGAATCTTGGCTCTACCACTTACTACCAGAGAGAAGTTGGGAAAAGTTGCTTAACTTCCCTAAGCATCAATCTCCTACAGAAAGCTTCTCCAAAGCCTCCTCCATCCCTGGCTGGCTGAGGGGTCAGCTTCATGTTCCTATAGTGTCCCACACTTCTTTCTGTCACAGCCCTGACCATGTCACATGGAAAAGGTCTCCCCAACTTGCTTATAGTTTTACACGTAGCACAGAGCACATTACCTGGCTGAGCAGGTGCCAGCGAGTATTTATAGTATAAATCACTCTCTGGCCCCAGGGTCCCTTCCTCCTGGAGGCTGATGTCCCCTGGAATTTAGAATCCAAGCTACTGCTATTTCCGCCCTCCCAGGTATGGGTAACCAATCCGGGTTCTTGCTCAGATCCCAGGGTTAGGCTGTATTGCCTGGAAACAAAGGAGGCCCGACTCTGTGTCCTCTTCCCCAGCCTGGTTTGACTAAGAGGAGTGGTGGTCTGATTCTGGGTGGCTCTCCAGATGCAGGTGTCACTGAAGCACGCACTCAATTATTAAGCACCCACCATTTGCCAGGACCCTTCAAAGACTCTGAATGTCTTATTTCACTTAACCCTGATAACAGGTCTATGAGATAAGCATTAATACTCCCAGTTTTGAGGACATTGGTGGTTAACGGTAGAATCCTCACCTTTCATGCGGGAGACCTGGGTTCGAATCCCGGCCAATGCATCTCACGCGCAGCCACCACCCATCTGCCAGTGGAGGAGTGTATGCTGCAGTGATGCTGAACGGGTTTCAGCAGAGCTTTTAGACTAAGATGGACTAGGATGAAAGGCCTGACAGTCTACTTCTGAAAATCAACCTATGAAAGCCCTGTGGATCACAACGGTCCAACCCAGAACTGATCATGGCGATGGTGCAAAACCGGGCCGTGTTTCGTTCCATTGTGCACAGAGTCGCCATGAGTTGGGGGTCCACTCAACGGCAGCTAACAATAACAAACCCCTGGATGGCTTAAGTCACATAGCTGGTAAGCGGCAGGAAACGGGAATCAGCCCAAGTCCAGACTGTCCTGTCTCCACCATGTTTCTGCCCCCAAGTCTGGCCTGAGCCCGCCCTGGTCCCCTGGAGGGTCTGTGGTGCACTGGCTGCTGCCAAGCAGGTTGGGTGCCATTCTTGTCCCCTGGGGTGATGACTCCTTATCAGGGAACTGTGGGAAGCTCAGAGGTATGTCTCCTACCATCATCCAGGCTGGTAACCTCTGAGCTGGGCCTTTGTCTGGCCAGAGGGGCTCTTTTCCTACCGTACTCCCTCCCAAGATGCTGGGGCTGGAGGTGGGGAGCAGCTGGAGGCATGGAGCCCTGCCCTGAGCAGGAGAGCATTATGCCTGTTCACATTTGACTTCTTCCCACCTTCTCCTGCAGCTATTTCTGAAGGTGGGAAAACAACCGTGACTTAAAATGAACAGAGGTTTTGCGTGGGATGCTGTGTGCACTGACACGGAAAACTCAGGGCAAACAAACACACGTGCACACACACGCATGCATGCCTGCATACATGTAAAGGGTGTGGGGGAGCTGGCCGGCCCAGCCAGAGATGGGCAGTCAGGAAGGTGCAAAGGAGGGAGGACTTGGTCTCAAAGATCTCTTCTTGTTCTGGAATTCCAGGGTGTTCTGCCTGGGTGGAGAGGAGGCAGGGGAAGCTGAGTTCCCAGGAGGGACTGTCATGGAACTGGATCTAAGGCCAGTGGTCCTGCCACACTTATGTACAAGGCTCCTGACTGCTGCCTAGACCTGGGGAGAGAGCAGAATATGGATCAGCACCCAAAATCTTGGCTTTACCACTCAGTATCAGAGAAAAGTTGAGAAAAGTTGCTTAACTTCTCTGAGTGTCAGTGTCGGTGTGTATAAAGTAAGGTTGTCATTAGCTGAGTATGTTGCATACAGAAGGAGCTTAATAAAGAACAGCTCCAGTTATCTCTTGGGGTTGGGAGGCTCTCCAGCTCTAGGACTTCTTGTGGGAAAACCGAAGCTGGATGCTAGCACTCAACAAGCCTCTATCAAGCTTACCCGACCATGGGCACAGCATTGGGTCAAGGTGGGGTGGGAAATTGTGAACAAAAACAGGTAACGTGGTCACACCTTTTAAGAGTGTCACTATGGCTGGGGTTGTTATCGGGCGCCGCTGAGTTGATTTTTGACTCAGAACGACCCCATGTGACTTAGTAGAACTGCCCCCATAGGGTTTTCTAGGTTGTAATCTTTATGGGAGCAGATTGCCAGGTCTTTCTCCGGTGGAGCTGCTGGATGGGGTTGAACTGCCAGCCCTTCAGTTAGCAGCCAAGTGCTTAACCATTGTGCCACCAGGGCTCGTCTAAGTTGAAGGCAGGACCAAAAATGCCAAACGATTAGGAGAGCCCAGGGCAGCTCAAAGCAGAGAGGGGCGAGCTCCTCAAGCGGCAGGGGATGAGGGTGAGGGCCGGCGTAGGGCAAGGAGTCATCACCCCGGGGCCCCAAACAGCTCCCTGGCCTTTAGATCTGACCTGAACCCCACACTTCTGTCTTCCTCCAAAACTTCCGTTCCGTGTGCTGAGTCAGGCATTCGTCTGCACCGAGGGCATCAAAGAACCATCTAAAATGCACCCCAGGAAGCACACTCCTTCTAGCCTCCTGTGGCTGGGCTGGGTGGACGAGGCCGGGCTCACTCCTCGGCCAGCAGTCCAGGGCTGGGTTAGCCTGCAGAGAGAGGCAGCAGCTTGGTGACTCATGTTCACACTGCAGCTCTGATCCCGAGGCTTCACAAAGGCCCAGGCAAGTCCCCCCACCCTCGCTGCTGAGCATGCAGCTCCTTCTGGGGTGGAACTTGGAGCTGCCCACTCACTTGCCATCACCATTTAAGGCTGTCTTGCACATGGCCCACTCATGGGGGCCGATTAGCAATTTCTGCTGCAGAGATGCAGAGAAAGCTAACTGTGTTTTACCCATAATCTCCCGGGGTGATCAAGACTTCAGCCTATTGAGTGTACCTTTTCCTGAACTAAATTTCAAGCTTCTTGTGACAGGGGCTATGCCTTACATGTTTTTTGTAGCCCTTACAGCACCAAGTGTAGTACTGAGCTAGCTGAAATGCTGGAGGTTCAAGTTCACCCCAAGGTGCCTCAGAAGAAAGGCCTGGTGAGCTACTTCCCAAAAATTAGCCATTAGAAACCCAGCAGAGCACAGCTCTACTCTCACACACCTGGGGTCGCCATCAGCAGCAGTAACTGGACAGCGGCTGGTTTTTACAGGAAATGAAAACAGTAAAATGTGTACCGCATGTGTACATTGTATATAAGCAGAAAAGGAATTATGTATTCTCGTATTTCAGGGGAGGCAACTGAGGCTCAGAGAGGTTAAATGACTTGTCATAGGTTGCACAGCTTCTGAGTGGCAGGGCCAGGATTCAAACCCAGGTCTTTGACTCCAAAACCTGCCCTACCAGCTCAGCCAACACTTGCTACCTGTTGGGTCAATGGCGGCTTTACATGAGCAGAGCAGAGCAGAGCAGAGCAGAGCAGAGCAGAGCAGAGCAGAGCAGAGCAGAGCAGAGGGCTAGCCCAGAATGCCTGCCTCGGTCAAATCTCTCCAGAGCTCGATCTGGGTCCTCAGCTCCTCTCGCCCACCATCTGCTGCGCCCCTCAGACAGTTCCAGGAACCCTGGCTAGAGTGTCCCCGCTTGGGATCACCAGCACACTGAGCACCCCACAGACGTTGTTCCTGCATGAGCGTGGCTGGGCCTGGAGCCCCAGGTACAAACACAGCCAGCAGGCAGCACCCAACTCTCAGCCTGCCTCCTGATGGCGGGAAGGGGCTGCTGTCGGTGCAGAACGCTGGCCGGCCCTGGGCCCACAGCCAGGGAAACGGTGCCCATTCTGTGGGCAAGCTTTTCTCTTGGAAGTAGTCTGACTTACTTCCTCCAGGCAGCCTCTCTGGATTTAGTGGAAAGTTTGGAAGCAATTCCCTGTGCCCTTATTAAACCAAGACCCCTAGCAACACTCTAAATGCAGAGTTTTGGAGAAGCTGTTGTCAGGAGCTGGAGCTGCTTTCTCTCTGCCCTCCTTCTCCAGCCCCGACCCCCACCCCCAGCATAGTCTCTGTATTACTGCTCCTCTAAGCGGTTAGTGGATCCAGTCTCCCCTCCCTTCTCTTTCCTCCCCTCCCTGGTGGCCTCCTCCCCTCCCTGACGGCCTCCACCCAGCCCCCAGGAGCCAGGGGTCCGGGGGAGGAGCAGCGGGCAGTGATCGATTGCCTGGCCTTCCCCCTGAGCTGCGGAGACAGATGGGCAGCATAATCGAGTGTAGCGCTGATAAACTCCTGCCTCCTTACTAGCAGATAAGCTCTAGGTGGGAGGGAGCAGAGGGGGCAGACTAGGGGGGCAGAGGGAAGCCCAGCCTTCCACCTGCGCAGCACTCTGCGGCCCTGCCAGCTGGGCCCCAGCTCCTCCTGGGAGGTGAGTGTGTCCCTCACTCCCGTTTAATCACACACAACCAGAGTCACAGAGCTGGAGGAGACC
Organism: Elephas maximus indicus; assembly: GCF_024166365.1. Taxonomy (NCBI): domain Eukaryota; kingdom Metazoa; phylum Chordata; class Mammalia; order Proboscidea; family Elephantidae; genus Elephas; species Elephas maximus. The sequence goes on from NC_064836.1 coordinate 13,932,367, forward strand.
TTAGAGTTTATCTAGCCTTCCAGAGTCTGAATTCCATACATACTTTACATGCAGGAGGAATGGTGGAATGGCAGGAGCCCTGGGTTTGCGCTCCGAGTTTGAGCCTGGCTCTGCCAGTGGCTGTGTGACCTTGGGGAATGTACTTAACCTTCTGAACCTCAAAAGCTTTAGCTGGGACCGAGGAAACCAGTTGCTTGCTCAGGAGTCATTTCTGACTCAGGGCAGCTCCATGTTTTCAGAGAAGAACTGCACTCCATAGGGTTTTCAATGGCTGATTTTTTGGGAAGTAAATCACCAGGCCTTTCTCCCAAGGCACCTTTGGGCAGACTCGAACCTCCAGCCTTTTGGTTAGCAGTTGAGTGTTAACTGTTTCCACCACCCAGGGACTGCTTAGCTGGGACATGGGGATAATAACACATTCCTCAGGGAATTGCTGTCAGGAGCGTGGGGTGTAAGGCTTATCCGGTTCCTGTTGGTCTCCCTCATTTCCCTCCCATTCATCTCACTACCTTCCTCTCATCTCTCACCTTTGGTAATAAACTTCAAAAATATCACTGAGGTATGACATACATACAGTAGGGTCCATAGAGGGCATTAATCCCAAGTCTACAGCTCCATGAATTTCTATGTATGTATACGCCAGGGCAACTACCACCCAGGCCAGGATGTAAGTATTTCCAGCACCCCAGAAAGCGACTGTGGACCCCTTTCCAGTCAATATCCAACCCCCACCCAGAGTTAACCACTATCCTGATTTCTCTCACCTTCAATCAGTTTCTCTCATCATTTAAACCCCAAATTCCTTCTCCTTTTTATCCCTTTTCCATCCCACCTTGGGGCCCGGATCTTTGGAAGTTGTTGATTCTGGCATTAAGGGACTCCAGAACCTCAGACTTTAGAGGGTTTTAAACCCACTTAATTCATCCTCCTCCTTCAAAATGGGCTGTAGCTTCTCAGGCCTCACTCATTATCTGTGATCTCTGGGAAAGTAGACGGGCTCCTCTCTCTTGTTCCAGAATCCCCAAATTTAGAAAGTGCTCTCAGGTCATGCTTTAGCTGCCCTCCCCCCCCTACCCCGCCTCCAAATCCTTATTCCAGGTGGAATGGAATGCTGGTTGTGACCCACTTTACATTGTTTTTGTGACCCACTCATGGATTACGATTCAGTTAAAAAAAAAACATTACAGTGGAACACCCCCCACCCCTACTACTGAACCACCATGCAGCCCAACAGGAAAGCTTTCACACTGTGCTAGGCTCTAGGGATCCACCACCTGTCTGTCAGTTTGTCATACTGTGATGGCTTGCTATGATGCTGGAACTTACGTGATGCTTGGAGGCAGGAAGAGGGCTGGGATGACCTCCAGGCCCCTCGCACCACTCGCAGCCCTGTGACTCTCATCCAGCCCTCTTCCCCAATGTCCCCCCGGTCTTGGCCAGATTCTGGAGCAGCCCTGATGCTCTCTTCCACTGCCAGGACCCTTAGTCACCTAGTTCCAGGCACTAGGCAAGAGGACTCGTCAGGAGAATGGCTGGGAAGGAGGAGCCCAGGCCAGACTCTCACTGCCCCCTGGACCACCCTTCAGACTCGCTGGTCCCAAATGCAACATTTTCTCCCACCAAACCGGTTCCTCCTTCTTTATTTCCCATCTTGCTGGGCTAGCACTGCCACCCACCCAGTCTCCAAGGCGGGAAATTGAGGCCATCTTGATCTGTGCCTCTCCTACATCGCACGCTCCACAGCTCTCACATTTACTTCCTCTCTTGGCTGCCATTGGTCTTTCTCCTCCATCCCTGTGTGGTCCTCTTCCTTCCCCTTTTATTGCTCTCATTCCCAGGCACTCCAAGTTCCCACTAAGCCAGACCTGCTATTTCCAAACACACCACGTGCCCTTCCACGCCATGCAGGTAGCACACAGAGTCCCTTCTGTATGACTGCAGAGCACCAAAAAGCCTCTCACTCCGCCTGCAATACCCTTTCCCAGCTCCTCCAACTATCAAACCCCTCTTCAGGCACAAACCCAAAACCCGACGCTGTCGAGTCAATTCTGACTCCTAGTGACCCTATAGGACAGAGCAGAACTGCCCCAGAGGGTTTCCAAAGAGTGACTGGTGGATTTGAACTGCTGACCTTTTGGTTAGCAGCTGAGCATTTTAACCACTGTGCCACCAAGGTTCCTCAGCCATAAGAACCCCATTCCAAATGCCACCTCTTCTACGAAGCTTTCCCTAAGCCCCTCAGGGAAGGGTGGTTACTCCCACCACTGTCTCCCACCAGTTCTCAACAGATCTCAACTGTAGCACCTTCCTCATTGTTTGGTAAGTATTGTTATGCTATGTGTCTGTCTTCCTAACTAGACTCAGCCCCTCGAGGAAGGGGCGGTGTATTATTGACTTTTATAGCTCCAGAGCCTGTGTTAACGTACAATAAAATGAAACACTGCCTGATCCTGGAGGGTCTTCATGGTCATGGTACGCTCGTGTTCACTGTTGCGGCCACTGTGTATTTTGAGTGCCTTCCAACCCAGGGGGCTCATCTTCCAGCACGATATTGGACAATATAGTGTTGTGCTCCACAGGGTTTTCATTGGCTAATTTTCAGAAGTAGATCCCCAGGCCTTTCTTTCTAGCCTGTCTTAGTCTTCAAGCTCTGCTGAAACCTGTCCACCGTCGTTGACCCTGCAAGCCACCACAGTATGACAGACTGACAGAGGGGTGGTGGATCCCTAGAGCCGAGCACAGTGTGAAAACTTTCCTGTTGGGGTGCAGAGTGGTTCAGGAGTAGGGGTGGGGGACGTTCCACTGTAATGTTTAACTGTGAATTGCAACCTATGAGTAGGTTATGAAAACAACATAAAGTGGGTCAATATCAGCATTCTAAAAAAAATGAAATAGAAAACATCAGAGTGCATTGTATGTCGTTAGACTGAGCATTGTTTTCAGAAGTATTTTTCTGCGTTTTATACACACCCACATCCACATACTAGTGTATAGGGACACAATACGAAATGCATTTTTTTTTTTTTTTTTTTTGCCATGGCTTGTAGCCATAAAAACTTGTAGCCAAAAGCTCTGTCGGAAAGGTGAGTGCCTTGGACTTCAGCTAATGACATTGGGAAGATGACGTCAAAGCAAATTTCAGAGGAAAGAGGTGACATTCCTGACAGCCTTTTCTTTGCCAGGATTTCTATTTGCTTCCCACTTTATATACCTCATTCAGTCCTCCCAACAACCCTGCAGAATGAGAAACCTGAAGCTCAGTGAAGGTAAGGGACAGACCAAGGTCGAATAGCCAGTGAGTGGAAGAACCAGGATTTGATACCAGATGTGTTCACCTGCCAGTCCTTGCTTTTTATGATGCTGGTGTCAAATGTGGTGCCCTGCTGAGGCACTGGTTAAGAGCTCGGATATTAACCAAAAGTCAGCAGTTCGAATCTACCAGCTGCTCCTTGGAAGCTCTGTGGGCAGTTCTACCCTGTCTCATAGAGTCACTATAAGTCGGAATCAACTTGATGGCAAGGGTCTTCTTCCCAGGGAATTGGGTGGAGGTGCTGGGCAGACCCTGCAGCATTATTTTAAGGCTGCCTCCTGCGGCCAAGGTGCCAGGACCTCCTTTCAGATGCGGTGAATCCTCGGGGGCTAGGCTTAAGGGCAGAGGGAAGGAGAAGGAAGCCATAAGAGATGCAAGAAATGCTTTCTCGTCCCCGCCTTTGCACAAAGAGGGTCCCTTCCTGTGTCTCTGGGGTATTCCTCCCCGTCTCTGACTCTCAGTTCACGTCACATCTCTATGAAGTCTTCCCTGACCACCAACTCCTTTCCCCCAATTAATCATTCCCTTGCTGCCTCCTGGGTCCTCTAAGGAACCACATCCATTATGGTGCTCTTCTCTCCTAGACTGTGAGCTGTTTGAGGGCTTCGCGGCCCCAGAACTGAGAGAGAAGGAGGCAGACACAGGGATTTCAGTATTGTTTGGGGGTGAGTAGGGGCTTAGATGGGAAGGTTTGTGGTGCAGAAGGAGGGACCCTCAGGGCATGTAGAGATGTGGACGTGGGGAGAGGGTAGGGGAGGAGGCTGGGGCCTGGGCGGCTGAGGAGAAAGGGAGGCAGAGAGAATGGGGTGCAGGCCAGGCACGCAAGGAAAATGGCCAAACCTCTTCTAAAGGAAAAGGAAAACGAAATCAGAATGAAAATTGATGAGGCGGAGAGAAAGGGAGACTCGTTTCATCAGCAGGTTTGCCGGATGAAGCTCAGAGATAAATCACGCGGCGGAAGGAGCCTGGTTTCGCGCGGGGGTGCGTGCTGCCTTCTCCCTCTGTCAGCTGTCTCAGGCGGGCCGCGAGATAAATGGCTGCAGCTGAGGCCCTGGTGGTGGTTCCCCCCCCGCCCCCCATTTTATCTGCAGTGAGAACAGCCTCACAGCCTCCTCCAGGCCTGTGGCAGCCATTCCTCACCTGCACCTCCTACCATCAGCCCTCTCTCCCCAGAGCCCTCCCCACCTCCAGGCCAGGCCTGTGGAGAGCACCTCTCATGAGCTCTAGCCTACCTTCTCCACCCCTCAGCCAGCTTCTCCGGGGAAGGAGACATCAAGGCTGGGAACTGTGGTAGGACACAGAGCAGGGCAGGGCTGGGTTCTGATCCTGGCTTTGGGACAGACCTTACTTCTCTGGGCCTTGGTTTCCTCATCTGTAAAGTGAGGAGGCTGAGCTAGAGCAATGGTTCTCAGGGTGGTCCCTGGACCAGCGGCATTAGCATCGCCTGGTAACGTTGGAAATGCAGATCCTTGGGCCCATCTCAGAACTTCAAGACCAGAAACTCTGGGGGCAAGACCCAGTAATCTGTGTGTCAACAAGCTCTGCAGGTGCCTCTGACCCACGTGCAGGTTTGAGAACCACTGCGCTAGATAATCTTTAAAGTCCCCTCCAGCTGAGATTAGAATTCTCTAAACCAAGAACAGTGCCCCTAGAAATGCTCAATTAAAACTATATGTAGTTTCTTGTGCTTACCTTAGGTGTCCCTGGGTGGTGCACATGGTTAAGCAGTGTGCTACTAACTGAAAGGTTGGTGGTTCGAATACACCCAGAGGTACCTTGGAAGAAATGCCTAGTGATCTACTTCTGAAAAACCAGCCATGAAAACCCTATGTAGCGCAGTTCTACTCTGATACACGTGGGGTCGGTCGCCATGGAGTCAACTCGATGGCGACTGGTTTATGGTTACCCTAACAATTCCAGACCCCTATCTACTCCCTCACCTTCTCTGCCCCAACCTGGAGGAAGCTCTTTACTCAACATGCATTAATAGCACTCCGACTGTATACGAGGCACTGTGTGGGGCCAGGAGTAAAAGTCACGGGAGGGCAGGTGGCTGGGCAGTCACAGGTAAAAGTAACCCTCTACTACAGTATAATAAAAGTTGCTACAGAGGATTTGCCAAGGGTAAGGGGGGCACAACCTAGCACAGAGAACATGATTCTGCCCCATGTGAGAGAGACTTAGCACAAGATCCACAGAGGAAATGGTGATGGTTGCGAAACTCGGTAAACTGGCTAAAAATCATTGGATCAGACATTTACAATGGGTGAATGTTACAGTGTCCAAATTATTCTTCAATACCGTTTTTTTTTTTTTTTTTTAAAAATTCACGAGGGAAGTGTTGCCTGAATCAGTTGGCCGGTAGATGCCCAGATGGTGGAAGGCATTCTGCACGTTTAAGGGACACTGGAAAAACGGTCCTTGGATGAGAAAGTATGGAGTGAATTCCAAGGAGTGGTTCTCCTGAGCTATGGAGAGGGTGGGTGACGAGGAGAGAAGGCCCGAGCCAGAACAGTCTGGAGGCGATGCTGCAGTCAGAGGGCAACCAGAGGGCGCATAAGGCAGTGACCGCTCTGCCCCGGAGGCCAGCTGTCAAGAGCTGTAATCTGTTAGGACTGGATGCACCTTGCGGCTTAAACACGGAGAGCAATGGGACCATCTATCGCCACCACCAGCTGCTGTGGAGCCAACTCCGACTCACGGGGATCCCATCTGTGTCGGAGTAGAACTGTGCTCTAGAGGGTTTCAGTGGCTGAGTTTTTGGAAGTAGATCACCAGGCCTTTCTTCTGAGGTGCCTCTGGGTGGACTTGAACCTCCAACCTTCTGGTTAGCAGCTGAGCACATTAAGCATTTGCACCACTCAGCAATGGTAATCACGGTAGCCACTGATTGAGCAGGATCATGAGTCAGGCCTTGGGCTACATGACTGACTGATGTGAGTGGTCGCATTTAACTCTCCCAGTAAAGCTATGATACTGGAATTCTTAACTCCATTTCACAGATGTGAGGTTAGGTATCTTACTCAAGAACTTTCAGACTCAAACTTGGTTCTGGCTGGCACTACAGCCTGTGCTCTAAACCCCCACCCCACCTTCCTCCAGCCTCCACTCTCCAGCTCTCCTCATCCTCCGCCCTGGGATGGAATGGGGAGGCTGCCAGCGGACTCCTTTGTCAAGCTCCCTTGGGTCTGGGCTAACCCCAATGAAAGAAACTGGCCCCTGGCCTAAGCTGAGAGCCCTTTGTCAAAGGAAAGTCCTTTCCCATCAGGCAGAGGCCCCCTCTCCTCCAAGCCCATCCAGCCTCCCCAGCCCAGCTCCACCGCTGGAGGACTGGCGGCTCCCAGGGCCCAGGAGATGGTAACTCTTCCCTCTGTGATCAATAACAGGCATAATTCAGTGACTGCAGCCAGTACAAAGGAGTGCAGGTTAAATCAATATTTAGAAGCTTCAAAATTAAACTAATTAAGAGCAAACCTTAATGATTTTTACTGTCTGGAAATAAAAAAGACAAAAAGCCCACCTATATTTGATGAGTCTAAAAAAAAAAATATAGCTTGTAATAATTTCGGAAGAGCAAAAAAGGAAAAGTGCTCCCAGCTGGCCCCAATATCTGCAGTGCAAGACAGGGAGGCCCTTGGCCTTGGGGGTGGGAAACTGGGAGGGGAAAATGGATGCAGTGGAGCATAATATATTATGGAAGGCTGGTCCCTGTTGTTGTTAGTTGCTGTTGCGTCTATTCTGACTCACGGCGACCCCATGTGTGCAGAGCAGAACTGCTCCATAGGGTTTTCAAGGCTGTGATCTTTCAGATGGGGACCAACAGGCCTTTCTTCCGAGGCACTTCTGGGTGCATTAGAACTGCCAACCTTTTGTCTAGTGCTCGAGTGCCTAACTGTTTGTGCCCCCCAGGGACTCCTCTAGTCCCTGCTCTGACACTTAGGAACTGTGCAAGCTTGGGCAAGATGCTTAACCTCTGAAGCCTCAGTTTTCTTCCCTGAAAAATAAGGGTAAGACAAGCGCCTTCTGCTTTTTTACAGAGCTGTGGTGAGCATGACATATGCACTATGAGCTGTAAATGCTACATAAATTTCAGCTAGCCTTGTTGTTCGGGGAAAGAATCTGGGAAGGGACTCAGAAGCCATCTGTCAGATGGGCAGGTAGGTCCTTACCTGCCCACTGGGCTGTCCTAAAGACCCAATCAGACCACAGGTTTGAGATCATTTTGTCTCACTAGAGATACATACATGAAGGATTTTTTTTTTTATGGTTATCAGTGGAGGATTTTATTTGTCGCCCTAGTTTCCTCATCTGTAAAATGAAAGGGTTAGGTGATGTGATTTGAAACGTATTTTTTAGCACTATCCTCCAGGTTCATCTTATAAGAGAAAAAGTAGTTTGTTCCTGTACCAACCTCTGCTGAGAATTTGCATTTCTAACTGGTTCCCAGGTGATGACATGCTTTTGGGTAGGGACCTATTCTGAGAACCACTGGTAGAGCAGTGGTTTTCAAAATTTATTGTTCATAAGAGTCACCTGGGGATCTTGTTAAACTGTAGATTCTGATTTAGTATATTGGGGTGGAAATGGAGCCCTGGTGGCGCTGTGTAAGGCGTTCGGCTGCTAACCAAAAGGTTGGCAGTTCGAATCCACCAGCCCCTACTTGGAAACCCTATGGGGCAGTTCTACTCTGTCCTACGGGACCGCTATGAGTCAGAATCCACCTGGTTTAGAGTGGAAATGCAAATTCTCAGCAGGGGTCTGAATCGTAATGAACCAGTATGAAGCTCTGGTTATGGCAGCTGTATATAACTGGGTCTCATCCTTAAACCTCTCTCTGAAGCCCAGTACAATTCAGAGGGCTGCCAGTTAAGCACCTTGAAGAGATCAGGAGTGCTCTGGGGCTTTGCTCCCCTCTGCCCCTACTGGCTGGGGCTAAGGGGGCGCCCAGAGCAGTTTTCCCCTGCCTTCCCTTGAGCTTACCAGGCATGAAGGCAACAGGAAACCATGCACACAGCAAATAAAATATCGACCATGAGATGGCTGGCATCCCAAGTGCAGCTGGCTTCCAGGACTGTTCATCTTAAGTAAACGCAACCCACTAATGACCCACTGGTACCTATTACTGGAGCTCTGTCTCGTTGCACTGCAGTGGAGCAGGGCAGCTGTACACAGAGCTCCTGCTGCTCTATGGAGCCTCCTCAGGGGCACCAGGCAGGGAGAAGGTTCTCATGTGGCCTCTCAGAAACTCAGAAAGAGCTGCATCCCACGGCAGTGGGGTTCCCAATTGGGGACCAAACTTCCTGCCCTGTGACAACTGACATTCTTCCCAGGTGGGTGTCAATGTGGCTGATGAACACCTGTTTCTACATCACTCTCACAGGGAAGGGCAACCTCAGCAGCATCGGCACGATCGCCACCACCATCTTGTCTCCCATCACTGATAGTTACCATCATTGCTACAGATATCAGAGGCCCTGGGTGGTGCAAAGGGTTAAGGCACTTGGCTATTAACAGGAAGGTTGGAGGTTCGAGTCCACCCAGAGGCACCTCCAAAGAAAGGCCTGGCAATATACTTCAGGAAAATCAGCCATTGAAAACTCTGTGGAGCACAGTTCTACTCTGACACACATGGGGTTGCCATGAGTTGGAACTGACTCAACAGCAATTTGTTCTATCAATATCACCAGCCGCATGGATGGCACATTCATTGCCCTGAGCTGTGATCACCATTATCCCCCTCTGGTGATGACCATCACCACACATTACTTTGAACACCCTTCTGGCAGCAGCATTGTCTTCTGCACAATCCTGGTTATCATAAGAACTCTGACCATCATTAAAAACGTAAATGGCCTCATTGCTCTGACAGGTGCAGAATCTGGAACTGAAAAGGATTCTGCCACTGGGTGAGACACAGGAGCAGATGAGACCCTTATACTGGTAACATGATAGCAAATAGGTGCACATAGACACAGAGGACCACACTAAAAGAACTATGAGCAGGTTAAGAACTATATGGGATCAGGGTGACAGCAGCAACTTGAAAGATTAGACAGGAACCTTAGGGAGCAGTGAGCTTATGTTAATGCGGTGGTGGGGGGACAACTCAGAAAGGGAGAGTGAGGATGGCTACAAAACTCGAAGAATGCAATCAACGTCACTGAATTGTCCATGTAGAAATGGTTGAATTGGTGTATGTTTTGCTGTATTCTCAACAACAAAATAAATGAAAAAAAGAAAAAAGGTATGAACACTGGAGAAAAAAAAAAAAACTCTGAGCAGGGACAGGAGGAGCACTGGAGGAGGATGAGTGGCATTGGTGGGAGGGTGACTAGGAGACTCCTAGGTGTGGGCGAGAGCTCTCTGCACTCTGCTTGGGTGAAACACATGGCAATCATTTGCCTCCCATTTTCTCTGTGATGTTTGAAATCATATGGGGGCATCTTTTAAAGTATACTGATGCCTTGGTCTCATTCTAGACCACTTAAATTAATTTCTGAGAAGTAGGATTCAAGCATGGTATTAAAAAAAAAAAACAACGGAAATGCTCCAAGATTTTTTTGTATGTAAATTTTGCATCAAAAGAAAAAACCTGTAAACAAAAATTGAACTCCATATTTAGGGAGAAACATACTGATGTCTGCAATTTACTTTGAAGTGCACCAAAAATAAGATGGATGCAAAGCCCAACACCCATTCTTTTTTTTTTTAATAATTTTTATTGAGCTTTAAGTGAACGTTTACAGATCAAGTCAGTCTGTCACATATAAGCTTATATACACCTCACTCCGTACTCCCACTCACTGTCCCCCTAATGAGTCAGCCCTTCTAGTCTCTCCTTTCGTGACAATTTTGCCAGTTTCTAACCCTCTCTACCCTCCTATCGCCCCTCCAGACAGGAGATGCCAACACAGTTTCAAGTGTCCACCTGGTACAAGTAGCTCACTCTTCATCAGCTTCTCTCTCCTACCCATTGTCCAGTCCCTTCCATGTCTGATGAGTTGTCTTCGGGAATGGTTCCTGTCCTGGGCCAACAGAAGGTTTGGGGACCATGACCGCCGGGATTCCTCTAGTCTCAGTCAGACCATTAAGTCTGGTCTTTTTATGAGAATTTGGGGTCTGCATCCCTCTGCTCTCCTGCCCCCTCAGGGGTTCTCTGCTGTGCTCCCTGTCAGGGCAGTCATTGGTTGTGGCCGGGCACCAACTAGTTCTTCTGGTCTCAGGATGATGTAGGTCTCTGGTTCATGTGGCTCTTTCTGTCTCTTGGGCTCATACTTATCATGTGACCTTGGTGTTCTTCATTCTCCTTTGATCCAGGTGGGTTGAGACCCATTGATGCATCTTAGATGGCCGCTTGTTAGCATTTAAGACCCCAGATGCCACATTTCAAAGTGGAATGCAGAATGTTTTCATAATAGAATTATTTTGCCAATTGACTTAGAAGTTTCCTTAAGCCATAGTCCCCAAACCCCCGCTCTTGCTCCACTGACCTTTGAAGCATTCAGTTTATCCCGGAAACTTCTTTGCTTTTGGTCCAGTCCAGTGGAGCTGACCTTCCGTGTATTGAGTATTGTCCTTCCCTTCACCTAAAGTAGTTCTTATCTACTAACTAATCAGTAAATAACCCTCTCCCCCCTTCCCTCCCTCCCCCCCACCTTGTAACCACAAAAGTATGTGTTCTGCTCAGTTCATACTATTTCTCAAGATCTTATAATAGTGGTCTTATACAATATTTGTCCTTTTGCCTCTGACAAATTTTGCTCAGCATAATGCCTTCCAGGTTTCTCCATGTTATGAAATGTTTCACAGATTTGTCACTGTTCTTTATCGATGCGTAGTATTCCATTGTGTGAATATACCACAATTTATTGAACCATTCATCCGTTGATGGACACCTTGGTTGCTTCCAGCTTTTTGCTATTGTAAACAGAGCTGCAATAAACATGGGCGTGCATATATCTGTTCATGAGAAGGCTCTTATTTCTCTAGGGTATATTCCGAGGAGTGGGATTTCTGGGTTGTATGGTAGTTCTATTTCTAACTTTTTAAGAAAACGCCAGATAGATTTCCAAAGTGGTTGTACCATTTTACATTCCCACCAGCAATGTATTGGAGTTCCAATCTCTCCGCAGCCTCTCCAACATTTATTATTTTGTGTTTTTTGGAGTAATGCCAGCCTTGTTGGAGTGAGATGGAATCTCATTGTAGTTTTAATTTGTAGTTCTCTAATGGCTAATGATCGAGAGCATTTTCTCATGTATCTGTTAGCTGCCTGAATATCTTCTTTAGTGAAGTGAGTGTTCATATCCTTTGCCCACTTCTTGATTGGGTTGTTTGTCTTTTTGTGGTTGAGTTTTAACAGAATGATATAGATTTTAGAGATCAGGCGCTGGTCGGAGATGTCATAGCTGAAAATACTTTCCTAATCTGTAGGTGGTCTTTTTACTCTTTTGGTGAAGTCTTTAGATGAGCATAGGTGTTTGATTTTTAGGAGCTCCCAGTTATCTGGTTTCTCTTCGTCATTTTTGGTAATGTTTTGTATTCTGTTTATGCCTTGTATTAGGGCTCCTAACGTTGTCCCTATTTTTTCTTCCATGATCTTTATCGTTTTAGTCTTTATGTTTAGGTTTTTGATCCACTTGGAGTTAGTTTTTGTGCATGGTGTGAGGTATGGGTCCTATTTCATTTTTTTGCAAATGGATATCCAGTTATGCCAGCACCGTTTGTTAAAAAGACTATCTTTTCCCCAATTAACTGACACTGGGCCTTTGTCAAATATCAGCTGCTCATATGTGGATGGATTTACATCTGGGTTCTCAATTCTGTTCCATTGGTCTATGTGCCTGTTGTTGTACCAGTACCAGGCTGTTTTCACTACTGTGGCTGTATAATAGGTTCTAAAATCCGGTAGAGTGAGGCCTCCCACTTTCTTCTTCTTTTTCAGTAATGCTTTACTTATCCGAGGCTTCTTCCCCTTCCATATGAAGTTGGTGATTTGTTTCTCCAACACATTAAAAAATGTCATTGGAATTTGGATCAGAAGTGCATTGTATGTATAGATGACTTTTGGTAGAATAGACATTTTTACTATGTTAAGTCTTCCTATCCATGAGCAAGGCAACACCCATTCTTGATAAAAACTCTCAGCAAAATAGGAATAGAGGGAAATTCCTTGACATAATAAAGGGCATTTATACAAAGCCAACAGGCAACATCATTCTAAATGGAGAGAGATTGAAAGCATTCCCCTTGAAAACAGGAACCGGGCAAGGATGCCCTTTATCATTGCTCTTATTCAACATTGTGCTGGAGGTCCTAGCCAGAGCAACAAGCAAGAAAAAGAAATAAAGTGCATCCAAATGGTAAAGAAGAAGTAAAAGTATCCCTAGTCACAGATGATAAGATCTTATACACAGAAAACCTCAAAGAATCCACAAGAAAACTACTGGAACTAATAGAAGATTTCAGCAAAGTATCAGGAAACAAGATAAACACACAAAAATCAGTTGGATTCCTCTACATTAACAAAGAGAACTTGGAAGAGGAAATCACCAAATCAATACCATTTACGATAGCCCCCAAGAAGATAAAAATACTCAGGAATAAATCTAACCAGAGATGTAAAAGACCTATACAAAGAAAACTACAAGACGTTACTGCAAGAAACCAAAGGAGACCTTCGTAAGTGGAAAAACATAGCACGCTCAAGTCAATTCTAAACAAAGTGACCTACAGATACAATGCAATCTCGATCCAATTTTCAACAGCTTTTTTTAACAAGGTGGAGAAACAAATCACCAACTTCATAGGGAAAGGGAAGAGGCCCCAGAGAAGTAAGCATTACTGAAGAAGAACAAAGTGGGGGGCTTCACACTACCTGATTTTAGAACCTATTATACAGCCACGGTAGTCAAAACAGCCTGGTACCGGTACAACAACACACACGTAGACCAATGGAACAGAATGGAGAACCCAGATGTAAATCCATCCACCTATGAACAGCTAATATTTGTCGAAGGCCCAAAGTCTGTTAAATGGGGAAAAGACAGTTTCTTTAACAAATGGTGCTGGCATAACTGAATATGCATCTGTTAGAAAAAAAAAAAGAAATAGGACCCATACCTCACACCATACACAAAAACTAACTCAAAATGGATCAAAGACCTAAATATAAAATCCAAAACAATAAATGCTGGGGGCCCTGAGACATGGCATAAATAGTATACAAACCATAACTAACAACGCACAAATACCGGAAGAGAAACTAGATAACTGGGAGCTCCTGAAAATCAAACACTTATGCTCATTAAAAGACTTCACCGAAAGAGTAAAAAGAGAACCTACAGACTGGAAAAAAAAAAATTTTTTTTTTTTTTTTGGCTACAACATATTTGATGAGAGTCTAATGTCTAAAATCTAGAAGATGCTGCAACACCTCAACAAAAAGACAAATAATCCAATTAAAAAGTGGCCAAAGGATGTGCACAAACACTTCACCAAAGAAGCCATTCACATGAGGAAATGCTCGTGATCGTTAACCATTAGAGAAATACAAATCAAAACTACAGTGAGATACCATCTCACCCCAACAAGGCTGGCACTACTCCAAAAAACACGAAATAACAAATATTGAAGAGGTTGTGGAGAGATTGGAACTCTTATGCACTGGTGCTGGGAATGTAAAATGGAACAACCAACTACTGTGGAAAATGATTCGGCACCCCCTTAAAAAGCCAGAAATAGAAATACCGTACGATCCAGCAATCCCACTCCTAGGAATATATCCTAGAGAAATAAGAGTTGTCACATGAATAGACATATGCACACCCATGTTCATTACAGCATTATTCACAATAGCAAAAAGATGGAAACAACCTAAATGCCCATCAACAGATGAATGGATAGACAAATTATGGTATATTCACACAATGGAATACTATGCAACAATAAAGAACAACAATGAATCCTTGAAACATCTCACGACATGGATGAATCCGGAGGGCATTATGCTAGGTAAAAATAGTCACTAAAGGACAAATATTGTATGAGACCATTATTATAAGAACTCAAGAAAAGGTTTAAACACAGATGGTTATGAGGGTGGGGAGGGAGAGGGAAGGAAAATCACTAACTAGATAGTAGGAAATGATCAACTTCAGCGAAGGGAAGGACAATTGAAATTATATTAAAGAGAAAAAAAGAAGGAAAAAACAAAAATAGGATAGATGGATGGATTGAGGAATGGAGAGATGGGGGAGACGTGATAAAGCAAGTTTAGTGAAAGGTTAATTGTGGAAGCTAGATGGTGGGTATATGGTTGCTCACAGTGAGATTCTCTCAACTTGGCTGTATGTTTGAAATTTTTCATAATAAAATATTGCGAGAAACCCCCCCGGAAGGTTTCAATGTGAAGCCAGGGCTGAGAACCACTGCTCTGAAGGAAAGAAGTGTGTTTCCTTATCCTTTATCCTCCATTTGTTAGAGAACATACTCCCCTTCTCATGAAACAATCAGACGTCCAGTCCAGGGCTTCCCAACCCTTCTGAATTCCTGGCACACATGAAAAAGTATATTTGTGCTGTGTACCAGGCTTTTTTTTTTTTTACCAGGGTAAATGGAGGCAGCTGCTTGTAGCAGGAGCAGCTTAGGGAGAGAACTTGGTGTCCCAGGCCTTACTGGGCTGCCCCCAGTGCCAGGAACTCATTGCAGTAGACCAGTCGGCTAGCTCTAGCTCAACTCCAACGCACTCTTCCAAAAAAAAAAGAAAAAAAACCCATTGCCGACAAGTCCGTTTGATGACTCATTGTGACCCTATAGGTTAGAATAGAAGGGCCCCACAGGGTTTCCAAGGCTGTGAATCTTTATGGAAGCAGACTGCCACGTCTTTCTCCCACGGAGCAGCTCGAGGTTTGCTGGGGGTTGGAACCACCAACCTATGGGTTAACAGCCGAGCACTTAACCACTGCACCACCAGAGTTCCTCAAATGCCCTCCAGCCTCCCATTTCTAAAGCCCTGTCTCAATAGTCTCAGCAGTGATGACATCCTTTCTGGGAAATGCAGACCAGAGTCTGCCCAGCCCCGCGTGTGAGCCTGTGTATGGGGGAGGGGAGGGGGTGTGCAGTCAGTGAAGGGGTGGGGAGGACACTGGGGAAGGCCCGACCCAGCGCTCAGCTGTATGCTCGTCCACACCCCCGCTCGCCCTTTCGGGGGGCGCCATGGCAAGCCCGTGCTCTCTAAACACAGGAGTTTGTGCCGCCATAGCAAGGCAGCATTAGGCAATTTAATTAAAGAGCTGGCAGCAGACAAACTTTGTGAGTTAAAGGCGTTTTATTAAATCCCATTGTATTACAGAGCTCAGTTCCCCCAGGAGCTGCCAGCTGCGGGAGGACAGAGGAGAATGTGCTGGGGTTTTCTTTTCCCTTCTTTGCTTTTTCTGGTCTTCCTCCTGCTTTACGAAAGCATTCGCTGAGAGTGAGGCGGGACCCCAACTGTGAATCCCTGCTCCCCCTAGCCACAGCCAGCATTAGGTCTCAGCATAAGGCCTCCAGGCAACAATCTTGGGAATATAATCACCGGCACTGATCCCACGTCTACCGTTTCCCCAGCGCTCTCATGCGTGTTAGCTCGGAGCCAGGCCTCCTACCCAGGCTTAGGGTTCACAATGTGCCATCATTAGACTCAGTGCTTCACATGCGTTATCTCACTGAGGCCTTGCCCACCCTCAGCAGGGACTACTGGCATTCCCATTTTACAGATAAGGAAACCGAGGTTTATGGCCATGAAGTAAGCTGCCTGTGGTCTGTAAGTAATAATGGGGCTCAGAAGCAAACCCAGACAGGCTAATTGCAGGGGTCATACCTGCTCCCTGCCTGGCTGGGATGTTAAGGCAACTCTGATGCTGCCATTCTCCTCTGAGCACCAAAGGTCAGGAGACCGGATGAAATGACCACAGGATGGATGTGGCTAGACGCCGGGAGGGACTTCCCAGCTAAGAGGGATGTTGAAACCAAAGAAGTGCTTCTTGCCAAGAGACCTGTAGAGACTTTTAGGACCAATGACACCTCATCTGCGCTAGTTGAAGCAGGGCTTTAGACAAAACCCCAGAGCACAGAAGCTGTCCATCTGCCTGTGTAGGGAGAGCCCACCTGTAGGCACCTGCTCCCAGGGTGGGTGGTCTTCAGGGCTCCAGGAGCCTGCCCTCCATGAGCCTGTGAGGGCTCTCAGCCCTTGCCTCAGGAAGTCCCTCCTGTGTAAGTGGGTGGATGGGGAGTCTGGCACGGTCCCCTGGGTGGCTCTGGGCTGGAGAGACCCACCGTCCTCTAGGGCTCCTGGGCCATAAGAGCCTCTTCAGCCTCCCCAGCTTACGGTGGCTCCAGGAGGTCAGCCTGGCCTGACAGGGAGAGCCTAGGCTTAGGAGCCCAAAGCTCTGTGTTCTAGTGCCAGTGCGCCAATATTAACTAGCCAGGGCCCCACTGAACAAGGGTGAAACACCTTTCACCTGCAAACATTCACTGAACCTTATCCTGTGACTGCAATACAGGGAGGTGAGCAAGGCACGGTGCCTGCCCTCCAGGCCTGTACGATGGGGACTTACCTCTTGGGCTCAATTTCCTCAATCTTAAAATAGGGACAAACTTTGTATAGGTTTGTGCTTGACTACTAACTGAAAGGTTAGAAGTTCAAACCCACCCAGCAGTGCTGCAGAAGAAAGACCTGGCAATCTGCTTTGGCAAAGATTACAGCCAAAAAAACCCTATGGAGCAGTTTTAGTCTGTAACACCATGTGTTACAGAGTTGGAATGAGCTGCCATGAGTTGGAACCAACTGGATGTTAACGGGTTTGGTTTTTTGGTTTTTATAGCTAAAACAGATATTCAAAATAATAGCTAATCTCATTAAGTGCTTACTCTCTGCCATTCATGATCTCATTTCATCCTCATAATTTCTCTATTATCCCCATTATGCAGATGAGAAACTGAGGCTAAAAGAAGTTGCTCAAGGTCATACAGCTAGTAAGGGGCAAGAAGCAGTGCTCTTAACAATCACATAATGATTATAAATAACAAAATCATTATATATAACACAATCACCACATATAACAGCTTTATTGAGATATAATTCACATACCATAAAATTCACATAATCACATTATATTTGTTGGGAGTTTTTTAATTATCTTTTCAATCTCTGCTTTTGTTGTGGGTTTATTTAGTTGTTCTACCTCTGTGTTAGTTTAAGTAAGTAGTATGATTCTAGAAATTTGTCCATTTCTTCTAGGTTTTCAAATTTGTTAGAGTACAATTTTTCATAGTAATCTGATATGATTCTTTTAATTTCAGTTGGGTCTGTTGTGATACTGCCCATTTCATTTCTTATTCAAGTTATTTGCTTCCTCTCCTGTTTTTCTTTTGTCAGTTTGGCCAGTGGTTTATAGATTTTGTTCATCTTTTCAAAGAACCAGCTTTTGGTCTTGTTAACTCTTTCAATTTTTTTCTGTTCTCTATTTCATTTAATTCTGCTATAATTTTTATTTTTTGCCTTCTTCTGGTGCCTAAGGGTTTCTTTTGTTACTCTCTTTCAAGTTGTAGTGATAATTCTTGATTTTGGCCCTTTCTTTTGGGATGTGTGCACTTATTGCTATAAATTGACCTCTGAGGACTGCTTTAGCTGTGTCCCAAAGGTTCTGATAGGAAGTGTTTTAATTCTCATTGGATTATCTGAACTGTTTTATTCCACCCTTAATTTCTTCTATAACCCATGAGTTTTTGAGCAAGGTGTTGTTCAGTTTCCATGTGTTTGATTTCTTTTCCCTGCTTTTTCTGTCGATTTCTACTTTTATGGCTTTACGGTAAGAGAATATGCTTTGTAATATTTTGATGTTTTAGATTCTGTTAAGGCTTGCTTTATGACCACACAATCACATTATATTTGAAAAGTAATTTTATGTTTGCCACCAAACTGAAGGGTGTGTTATTACCATCTGATAGGAAGAAACAGGTTTCCTGAATGTGGCGTCTTCTCCTCTTGGGACGGGCACTGAGGAGCTGTAGTAAATGTAGCTAGTGGACATGGCAATGCCTGGTCAAGCAGCTCCTTGTGAGGAGGCTGGGAGGCATGCGTCATCTCGCCCCATCTCTGTCTCTTTTCATGACTCTTTGTTTCCTGCCCCATCTTTGGTCTTCATCCATCATCATACTCTCCCACCCCCAGGAGACCATGAGATGCCCTCCTGGCTCCAGAGTCTCCTCTACCCATCCCTACTCCTTGTCCCATCTCAGGGGAGACTGAGCCACAGCTGCAATGCCCTCCAGGTAACCCTTTGAGAAGAAGTCCCCAGAGGGATGGTCATGTCATGTGTGCAGAGCAGCTCAGGGAGGACAGAGCTGGCTGCAGGGGAGAGGCCAAAGGGCACCCTGAGGGACCCCCAATTCCACCCTCACTACACAAGTCTCCCAGGGAAAGAGCTTTTGAAGAGTTTGGCAGGAAGAGATCTGGTCTGGGTGGAATCCAGAGGTCCTAATCCCAGCTCCACCGCTTATCAGCTATGGGACAATCTCACTGAGCCCTGGTTTCTTCTAATCAGTAAAATGGGGACAAGAGTATCTGCCTTGAATTTTAATAGGTACCATTTACTGAATGCTGACTATATGCTGAGAACTTCCTCTGGCCTTTCACAAAGGTGTTTTCTTATTTAACCTGTACAACTATGAGAGTTGTTGTTAGTTGCCAATGATTTGGGTCTGAGTCACTGCAACCTTATGTGTAACAGAAAGAAATGTTGCCTGGACCTGTGCCATCTCCATGACTTTAATATGTTTAAGTCCACGGTTGAGGCTATTTTCTCAATCCATCTCACTGAGGATTTTTCTCTTTTTCGGAAAAATAAAAATAAAAAAACTCTTTTCTTATTTAACAACCTGATGAGAGTATGAGAGTAGTAGTAGTATATTCATTGAAGGAGAAATGAAGGCTCAGAGAAGTTAAGCAACTTGCTCAAGGGCACATAGCTAGTATACGTGGAAGCCAGGATTCAAGTCTAGTGCTGTCTGAGGTGGAAACCCTCACTCTTTTTTTTTTACCGTGGTAAAATATATATCCCCTGCGTGTCTGTCAGTTTGTCGTACTGTGGGGGCTTGTGTGTTGCTGTGATGCTGGAAGCTATGCCACCGGTATTCAGATACCAGCAGGGTCACCCATGGAGGACAGGTTTCAGGTGAGCTTCCAGACTAGAAAGAAGGACCGGCTGTCTACTTCTGAAAAGCGTTAGCCAGTGAAAACCTTATGAATAGCAGCGGAACGCTGTCTGATACAGTGCTGGAAGATGAGCCCTCAAAAGATGACTGGGGAAGGGCTGCCTCCTCAAAGTAGAGTTGACCTTAATGACGTGGATGGAGTAAAGTTTTCGGGACCTTCATTTGCTGATGTGGCATGACTCGAAATAAGAAGAAACAGCTGCAAACATCCATTAATAATCGGAACCTGGAATGTACGAAGTATGAATCTAGGAAAATTGGAAATAATAAAAAATGAAATGCAATGCATAAACATCGATATCCTAGGCATTAGTGAGTTGAAATGGACTGTTATTGGCCATTTTGAATTGGACAATCATATAGTCTACTACGCTGGGAATGACAACTTGAAGACGAATGGTGTTGCATTCATCGTCAAAAAGAATGTTTCAAGATCTATCCTGACGTACAGCACTGTCAGTGATAGGATAATATCCATACGCCTACAAGGAGGACCAGTTAATACGACTATTATTCAAATTTATGCATCAACCACTAGGGCCAAAGATGAAGAAATAGAAGATTTTTATCAGCTGCTACAGTCTGAAATTGATTGAACATGCAATCAAGATGCATTGATAATTACTGGCGATTGGAATGTGAAAGTTGGAAACAAAGAAGACAGATCAGTAGTTGGAAAATATGGCCTTGGTGATAGAAACAATGCCGGAGAGCGAATGATAGAATTTTGCAAGACCAACGACTTCTTCATTGCAAATACCTTCTTTCACCAACATAAACAGTGACTATACACATGGACCTCACCAGATGGAACACACAGAAATCAAATTGACTACACCTGTGGAAAGAGACGATGGAAAAGCTCAATATCATTAGTCAGAACAAGGCCAGGGGCCAACTGGGGAACAGACCATCAATTGCTCATATGCAAGTTCAAGGTGAAACCGAAGAAAATCAGAGCAAGTCCATGAGAGCCAAAATATGACCTTGAGTATATCCCACCTGAATTTAGAGACCATCTCAAGAATAGATTAGACACATTGAACACTAGTGACTGAAGGCCAGACGAGTTGTGGAATGACATCAAGGACATCATCCATGAAGAAAGCAAGAGGTCACTGAAAAGAAAGGAAAGAAAGAAAAGACCCAGGTGGATGTCAGAGGAGACTATGAAACTTGCTCTTGAGCATTGAGCACCTAAAGCAAAAGGAAGAATTGATGAAGTAAAAGAACTGAACAGACAATTTCAAAGGGCCTCTCGAGAAGACAAAATAAAGTATTATAATGACATGTGCAAAGAGCTGGAGATGGAAAACCAAAAGGGAAGAACACGTTTGGCGTTTCTCAAGCTGAAAGAACTGAAGAAAAAAATTCAAGCCTTGAGTTGCAATAGTGCAAGATTCCATGGGGAAAATATTAAACGACACAGGAAGCATCAAAAGAAGATGGAATACACACAGTCATTATACCAAAAAGAATTAGTCGATATTCAACCATTTCAAGAGGTGGCATGTGATCAGGAACCAATGGTACTGAAGGAAGAAGTCCAAGCTGCTCTGAAGGCATTGGCGAAAAACAAGGCTCCAGGAATTGATGGAATATCAATTGAGATGTTTCAACAAACAGATGCAGCGCTGGAGGTGCTCACTTGTCTATGCAAGAAATATGGAAGACAGCTTCCTGGCCAACTGATTGGAAGAGACCCATATTTATGCCTATTCCCAAGAAAGGTGATCCAACCGAATGTGGAAATTATAGAACAATATCATTAATATCACACGCAAGCAAAATTTTGCTGAAGATCATTCAAAAATGGCTGCAGCAGTATATCGACAGGGAACTGCCAGGAATTCAGGCCGGTTTCAGAAGAGGACGTGGAACCAGGGATATCATTGCTGATGTCAGATGGATCCTGGCTGAAAGCAGAGAATACCAGAAGGATATTTCCCTGTGTTTTATTGCTATGCGAAGGCATTGGACTGTGTGGATCATAACAAACTATGGATAACACTGAGAAGAATGGGAATTCCAGAACATTTAATTGTGCTCATGAGGAATCTTTACATAGATCAAGAGGCAGTTGTTTGGACTGAACAAGGGGATACTGATTGGTTTAAAGTAAGGAAAGGTGTGCATCAGGGTTGTATTCTTTCACCATACATATTTAATCTGTATGCTGAACAAATAATACGAGAAGCTGGACTGTATAAAGAAGAACGGGGCATCAGGATTGGAGGAAGACTCATTAACAACCTGCATTACGCAGATGATACAACCTTGCTTGCTGAAAGTGAAGAGGACTTGAAGCACTTACTGATGAAGATCAAAGACCACAGCCTTCAGTATGGATTACACCTCAACATAAAGAAAACAAAAATCCTCACAACTGGAACAATGAGCAACATCATGATAAATGGAGAAAAGATCGAAGTTGTCCAGGATTTCATTTTACTTGGATCCACAATCAACAGCCATGGAAGCAGCAGTCAAGATATCAAAAGACGCATTGCCTTGGGCAAATCTGCTGCAAAGGACCTCTTCAAAGTGTTGAAGAGCAAAGATGTCGCCCTGAAGACTACGGTGTGCCTGACCCAAGCCATGGTATTTTCAGTCACATCATATGCACGTGAAAGCTGGACAGTGAATAAGGAAGACGGAAGAAGAATTGACTCCTTTGAATTGTGGCGTTGGCAAAGAATATTGAATATACCATGGACTGCAAAAAGAATGAACAAATCTGTCTTGGAAGAAGTGCAGCCAGAACGCTCCTTAGAGGCAAGGATGGCGAGACTGCGTCTTACATACTTTGGACATGTTGTCAGGAGGGATGAGTCCCTGGAGAAGGACATCATGCCTGGCAGAGTACAGGGTCAGCGGAAAAGAGGAAGACCCTCAATAAAGTGGATTGACACAGTGGCTGCAACAATGAGCTCAAGCATAACAATGACTGTGAGGATGGCGCAGGACCGGGCAGTGTTTCGTTCTGTCGTGCATGGGGTCGCTATGAGTTGGAACCGACTTGACGGCACCTAACAACAACAACAGAATATATATATATATATAAATTTGTCAGTTTAACCCTTTTAAGTGTACAATTCAGTGGCATTAATTACATTCAGAATGCTGTGCAACAATCACCACTATTTATTACACTCCAGACAGAAACTCTGTGCTCATTACACAGCGACTCCCCGCGGAGACCCTCACTCTCAGCTACCACCAGCGGCCTGGCTGTGGGACCTGTGGAATGGGGAGTGAGAACCTGCTTAGTAAGCAGAAAGGATCCAGAACAGCTAAGACAGGGGTCTTCTCCCCCTTGCCCCCAACTTGCTGGCTCAGCTACAGTTTGCTCAGTTTTCTTCCAGTGAGGTAAGAAAAAGGGCGAAACTGCTCTCAAGCCAGCTCCGGGGACTGCGCGCCCTCCTCTCTGCTGGGAGCAACTTGGGCTGCACGTGCGTGTGAGTATGAATGTGTGACCACGTGAGTGCGTGTGTGACCCTGTGTGTGAGTGCATGGCTGTATGTGAATGTGTGGCCGTGTGTGTGAGCGTGTGACCCTGTGTGTGTGACCAGGTGTGTGAGCGTGTGATCATGTGTGTGACCGTGTGTGAGTGTGTGATTATGTGTATGAATGTGTAACTGTGTGAGTGCACAGCTGTGTGTGTGACCATGTGTGTGAGTGTGTGATCATGTGTGTGAATGTGTAACTGTGTGTGTGAGTGCACAGCCACATGTGTGAGTACACAGCCATGTGCGTGAGTGCACGGCCATGTGTGTGAGTGCACGGCCATGTGTGTGAATGTGTAGCCGTGTGTGAGTGTGTGACCATCTGTGTGAGTATGTGACCATGTGTGTGTGACTGTGTGTGTAATCATGTGTGTGACTGTGTAAGTGTGTGTGTGAGTGCATGGCCACGTGTGTGAGTGCGCAGCCATGTAAGTGCACAGCTGTGTGTGTGACCATGCGTGTGTAACCGTGTGTGTGACCGTGCGTGTGTGACTATGTGTGTGCATGTGACCCTGTGCGTGTGACCCTGTGAGTGTGTGACCATGTGTGTGAATGTGTGACCATGTTTGTGAGTGTGCCCACAAGTGCACGTGAGGGAGGGGCGTAGGCGAGGGGCCCAGTGCCAAGCAGGTGAACCTACTTGGAGGGTGAGGATTTGGAGGCTGTGTTTGGCCAGTGCTTGCTCTCCTGGGCACAAGGCCTGGATGATGCCAGCTCGTATTCACAGCCATTTTCCCAGAGAATTAGCGTGGGGAACATTCTCCTCTGTAATAATGATAAAAATAATAATAATTAACATGGCTGCAGCTTATATTTCTCCAGTGCCGCTCTCCCCAGACCTCAAAACTCTGAGCAAACAGCCTATCTGCTGCCTTTATAGCTACCCCCCCAGGACTGGGAAGCCTTGGGTAGTGCCAGAGTCTCTCTCTCCTCCAGCTGGAGGCAGGTGCAGGTGTGCATGGGACCAACCTGTCCCAGGAGCTGTCCTCTAGTGCCACTGCCAGAGCTGGGAAACGGCCCCAGGCGCCTCACCTCCCGGCCTCCATACCTCATCCCCTCACATCCTGGGTTCACCCTGCCACTGGAGAGCACAGTGCATGAGGGAGGGAGGAAGGGAGGGGTCAGCTCTTTTTTCCAACCTCCAAACACCCCCATCTCTCCTCTGGGCTCCCCCACACAGCCAGCTCAGCCTCAGGGAGGCCCGTGGGGACCACGTCCGCAGGTCTGGCCCCTGCAGAGGATGGCTGACGGCTTCCCTGATCCCAGCCAGGAGTCATTATGCACCAAATGTCTAGTTTAAACAAGTGATTAAGCAGCTCGATTAAGAGTGCACGTGCTTCGCGCCAGGAAGGGTCAGGAACTTCTCCAGGTGGCTGAGGGGGAGAAGGAGGAGGGACCTCCTGAGGCCGGCCTCAGGGCTTGGCAGCAACAGGCTCTCCCAGTGGGTGCAGGGAGGACTTGCTGCCAGCGTCCTGAGGGCCCTCAGAGCTAGAGGATTTGCAGAGCCTGAGCCCAATCCTAACTGTCCGGGAGCCCGCCGGCGCCCTGTGGACATGAAGACCCTACCAGTTTAAACACATTAACTCAAAGCTCTCATTTTGGCCAGTGGCTTTAGCCACCCCCGCAGGCTGTTGTCAACACACTTAAGCAACAATGACTGGATCCCAGTGACATTTCCTTTGCTTTCTCCAGGAGCTGCAGGACAGGGAAAGGATCAGAATGGGAGACACAGTTAGGAACTATGTTATTCATAAGCTTAGTCCCCAGCATCTCCAAAGAGAAAGCCCTCAAACTCTTGATGAGTTCACAGATGGATTTCAGAGTCTGGGAACCAGTCTGTGTCAAGTCAGTTTCGACACGTGGCAGCCCCCTGTGTGTCAGAGGAGAACTGTGTTCCACAGGGTTTCCAGTGACTGGTTTTTCAGAAGTAGGTCACCAGGCTTTCTTCCAAGGCAGTTATGGGTGGACTCGAATCTCCAACCTTTCAGTGAGTTGCCGAGCACATTAACCATTTCACCACCCAGGGAATCCTTAGAGTCTAGGCACTACCTGTAACTGTACGCAAAAATGTTAGAGTGTGTGTGCGTGAGCACATGCGTGTGCATGTGTGCATTTTTCTAGAAAGGAGGTCCATAACTTTTATCAGATTCTCAGCAGGGTCTACAATCCCATCAATGTTAAGCACTGCTCTATTCCTTGACTGGTTCTGAAGATGAGTTGGCACCTTTCCATAAAGATGACTTTTTCTTTCCAAGCTCAGGGGTAAATGTTGAGCCTGGATTCACCTGCTTGAAGAAGGCGGGCTAGGACGAGTTCGGAGCATGCAGCTGAAGCTGAGCTATGACAGGGAGTCTTGTGCCAGGCAGAACCGTAGCTGCCTCTAATCCAGAGACAGTGATGAAGTGCCTTCTTCATCACCTCATTTTTCCCATTGTGATAGCTCTGTATCTACTCTTCCCTGTCACCCCAGTGACAGCCTTCTAATGACGAAGGCAGCATCGCTGTCGCATTAATTCCTCCAGAAACTTAAGGGCTAGAAGGAGATCAGGCTCAGGAAACTGGGAAGGCAATGTTCTGCCCAGCAGAGCAGAATGAACAAAGCCTCTAGAATATGAAAGGCCCGAATTCAAATCCTGCCTCTGCCTCTTGCTAGCTGTGTGACCTTGAACGAATTACTTAGCTCTCTGAGTGTCAGTTTCTGTGGCTGTAAAATGGGAACACTAGCTCACAGGGTTATCTGGAGGATTAAATAAGGGAATACTGACAAAGAATCTGGCACAGTGCCTGTCAAACAGTACACGCTCAATAAACGAGTTCCCTTTCCCAGTAGGCATGGGAGGGGACATGTACCCCTCTATCCATCGGCTGCACCCCTCTAACACCAGAGAAAAAGGAACCCTAGGGGAATTACTGCTTGGTAAGAAACGAATAGCAGTCAGAGCCATTTTCCCTACACTGTTGACTAGACTTTACCATCCCTCATGGCTTGCCTGGGGTCCCTTTTCCTTCATGAAGCTTCCCTTACAGTATCTTTCCCGACATTCCGCAGTTGCCACTGGTACCCTATGGGCCTTCCATCTGTATGGTGAAGTGTCTGCTTTACCTCTTCTTCTTCTTCTTTTTCCCCGGGTTCTATAAATCTTTTTTTTTTTTTTTTGGTGGTGTGGTAAAAATATATGTATATAACAAAACATTTGCCAACTCAACAATTTTTATATGTACAATTAAGTGACATTGATTACATCCATCATGTTGGGCAACCATCACCAGCAAGCAACCTTTTCCAAAGGATTCCACCACCATCAACAGAAACTCAGTGCCCCCTAAGCTAGGACTCCTCCTTTCCCCCTCCTTCCCACCCCCGTGGTTCTTGTTAGGTGCCATCAAGTCAATTTTTGATTCATAGTGACCCCATGTGACAGAGTAGAACTGATCCACAAGGCTGTCTAGGCTGTAATCTTTATCGGAGCAGACGGCTAGGTCTTTCTCCCACAGAGCTTCTGGGTGGGTTTGAACTACCAACCTCTGAGTCTGCAGCCAAGCGCTTAATCATTGTGCCAAGAGGGCTCCTTCCCACCCCTGGTAACCACAGTAAACTTTGGTCTCTATAAATCTGCCTATTTCATATGATCCATGGGATCATATGTTTGTCCTTTTGTGCCATCTCTCTTCTCGTAGATAAGCGAGGTCCCTGGCAACTCCCTTTACCAAATGGCAGAAGACCCTTGGCGTCCTGGGAGCAGCTCCCCTCCCCATCCCGTGCCTGCCCACCTCCCCAGCTGCTCTCCTCCTCCTTTTCCTTTTCCTGCATTGGCTGTTCTCTTTTGTACTTTCAGGTCTTTGTACCTGTTGTTCTGGAATGTCCTTCCATTCTCTGCTTGGGGGACTCCTAATTATCCTCCAGATGCCAGCTCAGTTGTCATCTCCTTCGTGATACCATCTCTCCTCTTGCTCTCCTGGCATTTACCCCAGTTTATCAGCAGCCGTGGAGTGTCTGCCTCCCAAGGCTGAGCCTCTCAAGAGCAGGGCTGTGCCTCATCCACTCTGGCACCCCCTTTGCCCTGCACAGGGTCCGACATATGGCCAGTGTTCAATAAATGTGGGTTGGGGGAAAAGAACAAACAGTGTGATTCCCAATGTTGGCAGTGGGTCCTCTTTAATAGAAGGGTTCCTGCAAAGATGGCAGTCTATCTTCAGGGATGGCTAGCTTGGGTCCTGCGTCTAGATGACAGGTGGGGTGATGGTTAGAGGGATGATGTGCTCATCCCGTCTGGATTCTGGACTTGTATACTCCAAAACACAGGGCAGGCCAGAGGGCTCTGCCGGTTACCCCCAGTGCCTTCTCCACCTCGTCCTGCACAGGGACAGGGAGAGGATGTGGAGGAGCTGAGGAAGGGAATTAGTCATGAGCACTGACAGTGTTAGGTCAAACCCTGTGAGACAGCTATCTATCTTTAAACCATTTTACAAATGAGGGAACTGAGGCTCGGAGCTAACTTACTTGGCCAGGAACCCAGGAAGCTGCATAGAACTAAAACTAGAACCAGACTGGTCCACGTCTAGGGCAAAAATTCATTCCCTTACAAGATGCTGCTTTCTGCAGAAATCACAATCCAGCACATGGAGGAAATGGGGATGGGGAAAGGCTCACACTGAAGAATTGTGTGTGTGGTATTTCTTATCAACAACAAGGAGACTGGATGGAGAATGGGTAAACGAGTTGCCCAAGTGGTACACACTGGCCAGCCTTTACTCCAACATGTCTGGATGTGGCTTAAAGAATGATATCGCATTGGGGTGTAAGTTGACAAGGCTCCTTTCCACATGGGTCATCTCACGTGACCAGCATGGCAATCCTCTGGGGCAGGTATTATCACCTTCATTTACTGATGAGGAAACTTAGGGATGGCTCTTTAAACACAATGATTTCTTTCTCTAACTCAGGTAACAACCCAGGAGCCTTTAGCCATCGCACCATGTTTGGTTACTTGCATTACCTGGCCGAAGCCTCAACCTCAAGAGTAGGGCGGAGACTAGAGGAAGAAGTAAGGAGGGAGCTCCCCATGATGAGAAAAGAAGGGGGGTCCAGATACAGGGGTGAGAGGAGGGAAAGTGCTGGGGGGTCAGGCTACGTGGACTGACCATCTCATCACGGACCTGACTGCCTTTAGTCTGGATCAGTAATATGTGACCTGAAAAATCTTGGACTCGGTTCTATGCTTTTTATGTTCCTTTCAAAAAACCTACACTTGTTCCAGTTGAAATGGAAAGAAATAGTGATGGTAGGTATCTGGGTTAGTGCTGCCGGGGAGTCCCTAGGGGATAGAGGCTACAGGGGCAGAATCTGGAAGAGATGGAGGCGCTGGGGGGAGGGGAGAGGGCAAGGAGGAAGGAGAAGGAGTGAGGGGGAGCAATGACATCCAGGGAAGAAAGGCTGTGAAGAAGGCTGGATTTCCTCCTGGGAGGGCAAGATGTTTGAGGAACCCGGGAGCCAGGACCCAGGCAAGATTCACAGGCAAGCCTGAGCCCCCTGATGCAGAGCCAAGGCCCTGCCTCGGCCAGGCAGCTTCTACACACTTCCTGTAGAGGTGGCAGCGCCTCCATGAGGGTGGCTGAGGAGGGAGAAGATGTACCTGAGAGTGTGGCCTGCAAAGACAGGGAAATTCTGACTCCAGGCAAGAAAGGAGGAGGAGGCAAAAAAGTGGCTGGAGAGTTAAGAGGGAAAGGAGGCCTTGAAGAGCCTGGTCTGGCAGGGGTAATAGTTTCCTTCCTTAAATAAATAAATAAAATACTACGCAATTGCAAAAGACACACTCCACAGCATATTAGATACCACCACACCGTTCCCAGCGTCTGTCAGCCGCCATCAGAGTGATTGATGACTTATCAAAAGCCACGCTGACATTTCCAAATGAGATGTTTTGATAGAGGTGCCACTCAACAGGGCCAAAAAAACCAGATAGAACCTGAATGTAAATGAGGAATATTTGTCACCTTTGTCTCGCCTATTTAAAGATTTCTTGTCTGACAACAAGGCCTTCTTAAGGAGAGAGCTAAGGAGGGAGAGAGGGAGCGAGGGAGAGAGAGGAGGTGGACTGGAAGATGAGCAGGTGTGAGGGATGGCAGAGCACCGATCCCGATCCCAAAAGAACCCAAAGGAAGGGAAGTGGATGGGCTCTGGAAACAGCAGGAAGTGAAATGGAAGCAGAGCCCAGGTGAGATGGCTCTGGTTTTTATGCTGAGTCACTCTGACTCAGCTGAATGGAACGGGAGAAAGAGAACAGACCTGCCCTGTCCAGTACGGCAGCCCCACGTCTGGCCACTGAGCACTGAAATGTGGCTAGTGCAAAATGAGGGACGCTGTATGTGTAAACGGACACCAGATTTTTTTTTTTTTTTATGAAAACAGAATGTAAATATCTCATTAATAAATCTGTTACATTAATTACATGTTGAAGTGATAATATTTTGGATATGTTGGGTTAAGTCATGGCTATCATTAAAATTAATTTCACGTGTTTCTTTTCACTTTTTTAATGTGGCTACTCAAATATTGGAGTCCCTGGGTGGTGCAAAGGTTAACGTGTTCTGCTGAAAGGTTGGTAGTTTGAATGTACCAACAGGTGACTCAAAAGAAAGGCCTGGCAATCTACATCTGAAAAACCAACCACTGAAAACCCTACGGAGCACAGTTCTACTCTGTCACACATGGGGGCAACGTGAGCGGGAATCAGCTCGACAGCAACTGGTTTGGCCTGAGTGTTAAAATCATGTATGTGGCTTACATTGTATTCCTAGTGCAGACTGTGGATCATAAAGACTGAGGTTCAAATCCCACCTCTACCACTTACTCGGGGACTCTTGGACAAGTCCCAATTTCCTCATCTTGCAAAATGTGAAAATACGGTAGTATGTTCCTCATGCAGTTGTTGTGAGAATTAAATAAAATGGTACCTGTAAACACCCAGCCACACGGATGATCGATGTCAGGCCCCTTGCCCTCTAAACACTCATCCCCAGGAGCCAGGACTGAATGTTCTCCTCGCCCCATCACTAACTAGCCGCATGCTTAACTGCATGCTACTGGCCCTCTGTGAGAATTTGGAGAAACAGTTTCCCTTCCTAGACCTCAGTTTTCTCAAGTATAAAATGAGGAGGCTGGGGCAGATGACTTCGAGTTCCTCCTGAGAGCTACGCAACCTTTAATCTAAATGACCTGTGGGGCTCAGGAGGGGAGAGAAGCTGGTTGGGGGCGGCGGTTGGGAGCAGCGACAAGCTCTGTAGGAAGGAGATTTATTCCTCCAGGGATGACACAATGCTGTGATACCCCTGGCTAAAGACTGTAAGGCCTCCACTAGTCACATTTTATGATCAAAGCACTTTCACGTTCCTGCCTTGGGACAGCTAACTCAGATGGCTACAGCGCCAGGCTTCAGATGCTGCGGGTGTGGGTGGTCAGCACAGCCCCTTGCTGGTATCGGACTCCAGCCCAGAGGACAGTGGTGCCTTTGCCACAGGTACAAACACATTACGTCACTCTAGACGGTCAGGAGCACCAATTCAGGTGGTGATACAGATTGGTACAATAGCTGCAACGATGGACTCGAACATGCTGGCGATTGTGAGGATGATACAGGACCAAGCAATGTTTTGTTCTGTTGTACGTAAGGTCAGAGTCGACTGGACGGAACTATCCATCCATGCATCGATCCATCCATCCACACATCCATCCACCCCCCCCCACCCACCCATCCATCTACCTATCTATATGTTGGTTCCCAGCACACAGCCGTGGTCTATGAATGAATGAATGAAAAACATGAATAAATGAATCAGACCAACCCAACTAGAAATGAGGCTGGGGGCAGCGTATGATGGAAGAACTCAGGCTGGGACTCAGAACCTTGCATTCTTCCTTCTTTCCTGCATCCGTGACTATGCCAGGCATTGCGCTGGGTGCAAACTATAAGCAAGAGAGGCAGCGCCTTATGAAAGGAATCACCAAGGTCAGGGGAGAGGATAGAGAAGCAAGCAGTAATAAAGTGTGAAAGGCTTTAGGTTCCCGCTGAGCCTTCACCCCTGTGTGATCTTGAGCAAGTCCCTTCCCTCTCTAGGCCTTAACTGCCTCGTTTGCTTAGTGGGAGTTGGGGTTAGACTGAGTGGTCCAAGGTCACCCCGCCCTGACCCCAGATGACTCCAAGCAGAAGCTCAAGTCCTTGCCCAGCTGCAAAGACTCATGGCCCCATCACAAGATGGCAGTGGGGTGGGTGGGAAAGGGCAAGGCCAGGCAGAGGCATCTTGGCCTGAGGGAGACAGACACTCCAGGAAGCTGGATCCCCAGAGACTGCACAGCCCGAGGTAACTGGCTGTGACGGAGGAGTGAGCCAGTAGTCAATTCTGTTCAATAAAACTTTAATTGCCTATGAGCCTTGTAAACAGGCGGCTCCCCTGTGGGCCGGAGGCGCTCTCTTCCTCCCTCCCTCCTGCCAGAACCTGGCCAGCCCGCCTGGAAATATTTCTCGGCCTCTGGCACAAGACGGACAGGGGCAGCCGAGGGTTAAACTCCACTGGCAGGTGAGGGACCAGGGTGCAGGGCAGCAGGAGGGGGAGGGAGCCAGAATCACTTAGCCCTCATTAGTCCAAATTAAAATCAGGAGTGAGATGACAATTACAATTTGCAGTGGGCTAATTGTTTTCTCTCAGAAGCTGATTGTTTTGCAGATTGGGGAAATTAATTGTTCAAAGTCCCAGGTGGATTGGCATTGAACCCAGCTGAGGCAAGGCAGTCCCTGCCCCCTCCTGGACTGGTTCCTCCACCTCTTCACCACCCCCCAGGGCAGCACCAAGCATCAGGCTTCAGCCCTGTGGACCCTCAGGCAGGGAGAGACTGAGGACCTGGGAGCCTTCCCGGGGTGGGAGAGCACTGGCAAAGAGACAGGCTGGGGAAACAGCTGGTCACAAGAGGCAGCTGTTCAGAGGCCAGCAGTGCTGGGGACTTCCAGGTGAATATCCAGGAGGGGGCACTCTACCCTGCAGGCGTGTCCTTACCTGTCCCCCACCTGCCAGAAGCACAGCTGAGGGGTGGGCTCTGGGAAGCCTCCTCATACTCGCCAGAAGTTCCCCTTTCCACCGAGCACCTCGTTCAACAAACATTACAGGCCTACTGTGAGCTAAGCACAGGGAGGCTGGGGACACTGCAGTGGATAATACAGACATGATCCCTTTTCTCAAGGAGCTTATTCCAGGGAAGTGGAGGAGGAATGGACAATAACTGAAAAACCAAAACCAAACCCATTGTCATCGAGTTGATTCTGACTCATAGCCGCCCTATAGGACAGAGTAGAACTGCCCCATAGAGTTTCCAAGGAGCACCTGGTGGATCTGAACTGCAGACCTTTTGATTAGCAGATACAGCTCTTAACCACTATGCGCCAGGGTTTCTGAATGTACGGTAGATGTGTAAACATCAGAGAATGGCCCTCCAAAAATGTCCACGCACTAATCAATATGTTACATTACATGGAAAAGGGGACTTTGCAAATGCAGATTAAGCTACCCTTAAAACAGGTGGCACACTGGTTAAAGTGCTCTGCTGCTAACCAAAAGGTCAGTGGTTCGAATCCACCAACCACTCCTCAGGAAAGAAGTGTGGCCGTCTGCTCCCGTAAAGATTACAGCCTCGGAAACCCTATGGAGCAGTTCTACTCTGTCCTATAGGTCACTATGAACTGGAATCAACTCGACAGCAATGGGTTCGGTTTGGTTTTTATCCTGGATTACCTGGGTGGGCCAAATCTAGTCACACGAGTACTTAAAGGTAGAGAACTCTCTCCAGCTGGGGCACAAACATGGCAGTAGCAGAAGAGAGATCCAAGTGGGAGAAGGATTCGCCGCACCGTTGCTGGATCTGAGATGTGTAAGCTCTGGAGAGAGGCCTCTAGGAGCTAAGGATGGCCGCTGAGTAACAACCAGCCAGCCAGGAAATAGGGACCTCAGTCCGACGAGCACAAGGAACTGGATCCCACCAACAACCTGAATGAGCTTAGAAGTGGATTCTTTCCAGAGCCTCCAGGTAAGAGTCCAGCCTGGCCAACACCTTGATTTCCGCCTCTTGAAACCTGGAGTGGGAAAACCAGTGGAGCCAACCCTGACAGACTTCGGACCCCAGGACTGGGAGATCATAAAGTTGTGCTGTTTCAAGCTGCTAGATTTGTGGTCATCTGTTACACGTCAGCAACAGAAAGTTAACTGAGGAAATAACACCAGGTTATGAGCTAGAGAGAGACGTGGTGCTGTTCTAACCTGGGCAGCCAGGGATGAGGCCCCCTTTGAGGAGGGGACATGTGAACTGAGACCTGAATGATGAGGAGGCTGAGTAGGGGGACCAGTTCATCCCTGCTTTCACGATTTTAGCACTGAAGTCCCACATCCCCCAAATCCTCAGTCCCGGTCAAACTGGGATGGTTGGTTGCCCTAAGACAGAGGTGCCAGCCAGCACAAAGGCTCTGAGGGGGGAGCTTTCATGTGTGTCACCCTGAGAGAAGTGATGTCAGACACAGAAGCAGGTGGGGGAGGTGGTGGTGCTGTGAAATGTCTCAGAGAATTCTTTAGAAGGCGGCCTGCGAAATCCTAGGTAAGTTGTGGGCCTGCCCAGGGGTGGGGGATAGGAGACAACTCTTAGGGCTCCTCCCAGCTGCAGGACTTTCCTGCCCCATCCCCAGCTACCCCACCTCCTTCCTCCTCTGCCTCCCTTCCCCAGCTGTCCTCTGCAGTGCCCAGGTGTGTCTCACCCGTGCCAGGGTACCAGGTGCCTGCCAGAGGGATGTGGGCGCACCGCCAAGCAAGACACAGCAGGGGGAATTTTTCAAGACATCTTTAATTAGTGAGACAATAGGAGGCTGGGAGGGAGGGAAGGCAGAAGTTGTGGACATCTTCTTGGCCTGTCAAAACAGCAGCACTGGGCACAAAGATGCCTGAGAGGCAGGGGGAACCTCCTGGCCTCCCCTCCTGTCCACTGCAGCCAGCGCTGCCTTCACAGTAACCCACCCCCTCCCAGTTCAACGGGTTGCTTCCACAAACAGTTGGGTTTCAGCCCAGGCAGGTAAAACACAGCTGTTGAGACCCTAAGCAAGGAGGCAGAGCTGTGTAGCGGGAAGAGCAAAGGAGGACCTGAGTTAAAATTTTGGCTCTTTGTCTTGTTAGCTGTGTGATGTCTGCCAAGTTAATTGCTCTGGGCCTCAGTTTTCTCTTCTGTACAATTAGAGCGATAATACCTACTTTGCGGGCTGTAGATACGAAATGTCAAAAAGTACCCCACATGGAATAAAAACCAAAAACCAAACCTGTCACCATTGCCTTGATTCCAACTCATGGCAACCCTGTAGGACAGAGTAGAACTGCCCCATAGGGTTTCCAAGGAATGGCTGGTGAATTTGAACTGCCGACCTTTAGGTCAGCAGCCTGAGCTCTCAACCACTGCGCCACCAGGGCTCTTCCACGTGGAGTAGGTACTGGATAAACAGTAGCTATTTCCATGATGGAGTCCCTGAGCGGTATAAACAGTTAATGCACTCAGCTGCTAATAGAAACGTTGGGGGTTTGCGTCCACCCAGCGGCCCCTCAGAAGAAAGGCCTGACGATCTACTTTAGAAAGATCAGACACTGAAAGACCTATGGAGCACAGTTCTACTGTGACATGTGGGATTGCTGTGAGTCAGAATCAACTTGATGAAAAAAAAAAAAATTATGAGAGCTGCACCCCCTATCCTGAATTCCAGACCCCCAATCCAACACTTCTTAAAATCAGGGCATGCCCAAGAATCAATGGGAGCACTCGTTACCATGCAAATGGCCATCCCATGTCTCTCTCTTCCTGATTCAACAGATCTGGGACTGAAGCCCCAAACCGACAGATTGAACTAGCTCTCAAGCCAGTGATTCTGATGTAGGTGGCTGGGTCCACACTCACTGTCCTGGGTCAGTGACTGCCTCCTGGGGAAAGGGGGCCAGCCCACGGCAGTCCCGGGACCTATGTCCATTTCGGCACTGCATCCACAGATGGCAGAGAGAGCTGGGTGGGAAGGAGGCCTGCCCCCACCTTCTACCCTTACCTGGGAGTCTGGCCCTTGGGCAGCGTCCACACTGAAGCATAGTGAATTGGTCCTTAGTCCCTTGGGATACTCAGGCCCTCAGAAGGCCAGAGCTGGAAGGGGCCTCACCACCCACCTCATTCTTTCACAATGGAAGAGTGGGGAAGTGACTTGCTCAATCAAGGGCACACGCTGGAACTCTGAACTTCTGATTCTTAGCTGCAAGATGAACGTGCATGGCTACATGATCCGATCACTAGTCCCTCTCAAGTTCAAAGTTTTATTTTGGGGATTATTTTGCTCCAGGAACTGGCTCCAAGGCCCCAGGTTCGGGAATCCTGAGGGAAGCCCAAGGCTGACTGCCTTCCTTGGTCTCTAATCAACTTCCTCTCGTCAGGCCTCTCAGATGCCCCGCCAGGAGGTTCCTCCTCCCCTTGTCAAATCCTAGCTGACCTTTATTGAGCACTTAGTGTGTACCAGGTGCTGTTCTAAGCATTTTACATGTATTAGCCATGTAGTTCTCACAACAACCCTGTGGGGCTCTTATCCTCATTTATGCACTGGGGAGGGGAGGAAAGGAACCTGGATGGCACAAACAGTTAAGCATTCAACTACTAACCTAACTGAACGGTTGGCGGTTCAAACCCAACCAGAGGTGCCTCAGAAGACAGGCCTGGCCTGGTGATCTTCTTCCGAAAGGTCACAGCCTTAAAAACCCTGTGGAGGAGTTCTACTCTCCACACACAGGTCACCATGAGTTGGAATCAACTGGACAGCAACTGACAACAACAACATAAATGGGATACTAAGATACAAAGAAATTAAGTAATTTGCCAAGTATCACACAGCTAAAGCTGGGATTTGAACCTTGGCAGTCTAGCCCTAAAGCCTGTGTGCTTAATCAATAAACAACACTATCATACCTCATGCCATGCTTGCAAACACACTTTATACTGCCAAACAGAAGTCAGCAGGGACTAGGGAATGAGGACTGGATTAAGAATTAGAGGACCCGATTGCCTGGGAAGGGGCACTGGGCACTTTCTGGTTGCTGGGAATATTCTGTATCTTGATCTGCATAGTGGCTATGTGTGTACACACGCAGCCATGTAAACTATATCAAGCTGTTCACTTGAGATTTGTGGATGTGTACACTTTAGATAAATTAAATCTAAAAAAAAAAAAATCAGAAGGCTTGGGTTTGTCCCAGGTGAAGCATATTTATGAGCTGTCTGACTATTGTCAACTTACTAGGCCTCAGTTTCTTCACCTGTAAAACAGGACACCTAAAAACAATGAGGAAGTGGGGCCAAGATGGCGAAGTAGTCAGACGCTTCCAGTGGTCCCTCTTACAACAAAGACCTGAAAAAACAAGCGAATTGATTATATATGACAATCTAGGAGCCCTGAACATCAAAGGCAAAGTTGAGGAATCGGACTGAGTGGCATGGGGTGGGAGAGACAGTTTAGAAGCAGTGAGGAGTTGCCAGACCTGACCTGGCGGGAACTGGCACCCTGCAGGCTGGATTGGCTGAGGAGTGCAGAGAGGCAAGCAGTGGCATTTGGGACATGTTTTCCACATCGGGGGAGACCGAGCAGCAGAGGGTCTGTTCAACCCTCCAGAATGAGCATGAAGCAGCCCTCGATTGGCAAAAGATAAGTACATGTGTCTAACCTACTATGTGGGTCAAAAAACACCCAGTTGGGGAAGAACCTCTCTTCCTGCTCTCTCCCCACTCTGCACCGGGTCCCAGGCTGGCTTCAGTAATTGACTACTGCCGCCTCCTCTGGGGCGGAAGTAGGGTCTGTTGCACGCTCTGAGCCATTCTTCTGGCGTAGGAGAGGGAACAAATTAACAAACAGGAAAAAATAATGTGCCAGCTCCCCTAAGCTGGGAACTCAGGGCAAGTACAGCTCCTTTGCTTAGGGACAGGCATAAGGGGTCCACAGACTTTGAATGTCTTTCACCCCTGCATAGACCTGTGTGGGCCCATTTCAACAGTGTAGGCCCTCATTAGCACAGTACAACAGGGTATATACCTGAAGTCTAAATTCACTACCAGCTCTATGGTGAAGTGGCAGGTTTGTGACATTTGACACTGCTCTGCCCATTAAGCAGGGTCCTCACCCACGTCAGGGGCCTGAGGACTGGTGGCTTTACCCATACCACCTAGCCACTTCCAACAGGGATCCAAGAATAAGTGGTGCCTCCCAGTCCTTACAGCCAACTGCATTGGGTGCCCATAGTCTGGCTGCAAACCCACCCACCTAGGCACTCTAGGGAACAGGGACACACTTTCCTCCCAGACACTCAGGGGCAGCCGTCAGCCCCCTGCCTTGCACAACATGTGACCCCCTACTGCAGCCAGATACCTGTGCCTACACCAATTACCCCTGCCCATCTAGGACTGTAGGTGAGAGACTGCACCATCACTTGGTGACCAACTACCCGGACACCTGAGCTGAATCCATACAAGAAAAGTGTCACATACCTAGTAACAAATCTAACCACCTGGCAACAGGACATTAGAGCTTCAATGGCACCAAAAATCAATCTAGCTCACATGAGCAGCCTATTTGGGCATATCAAAACAAAACAAAATAAGCTAGGACACAGTAAGCAAACATAAAGTAAATAAATATAATAAGTTATTGATGGCTTGGAAACAACAGTCAATATCAAATCACACAAAGAGGCAGACTGTGATGGCTTCAGCAAGCTCCCAAAACAAAGGAGAAGTCTTCCAGAGGAAGAGAACTTCCTGGAATCACCAGAGGTAGAATACAAAAGATTAATATACAGAACTCTTCAAGAGATCAGAAACCCTAGTGGCGCAGTGGCTAAGTGCTACAGCTGCTAACTAAAAGGTCAGCAGTTCGAATCCACCAAGTGTTCCTTGGAAACTCTATGGCGCAGCTCTACTCTGTCCTATAGGGTGGCTATAAGTTGGAATCGACTTGATAGCAATGGGCTCTTTTCAAGAGATCAGGCAAGATGCAGAACCACCCAAGGAACACACAGACAAAGCAACAGAGGAACTTAAGATTATAGAAGAGCACAATGACATTTAACGGGCTGCAAGAATC
This sequence comes from Elephas maximus indicus, assembly GCF_024166365.1. NCBI lineage: Eukaryota > Metazoa > Chordata > Mammalia > Proboscidea > Elephantidae > Elephas > Elephas maximus. Next base: position 13,970,613 of record NC_064836.1, read on the forward strand.
CGAAGACAGACAGGAAACAGAAATCCAGATGATTATAAAATTTTAGAATTAGACAGCTCAACAGAAAGTCATAGGAGCAGAATTGAGGAAATAGAAGTTAGAATTAGTGAGATTGAAGACAAATCACTTAACACTGACATATTTGAGGAAAAATCAGATAAAAGAATTAAAAAAAAAATGAAGAAACCCTAAGAATTATAGGAATAACCTGTGAGTGACTGGAATGGGGCGGGGCAGGGGTGGGGGTGTAACAGAAAATACAAAGAGAATTATTGAAGATTTGTTGGTGGAAAACTTCTCTGATAGCATGAAAGATGAGAAGATATCTATCCAAGATGCTCATCGAACCTCACACAAGGTAGATCCCAAAAGAAAGTCACCAAGACATGTAATCAAACTTGCCAAAAACAAAGATAAACAGAATTTTTAAGTGTGGCTAGGGATAAATGAAAAGTCATCTACAAAGGGGAGTCGATAAGACTAAGCTCCGAATGCTCAGCAGAAACCATGCAGGCAAGAAGGCAATGGGAGGACATATATAAAGCCTTGAAGGAAAAAAAAAAAATTGCCAGCCAAGAATTATATATCCAGCAAAACTGTCTCTCAAATATGAAGGCAAAAATAGGACATTTCTAGATAAACAGAAGTTTAGGGAATTTGCAAAAACCAAACCAAAATTACAAGAAATACTAAAAGGAGTCTTTCAGTTAGAAAATCAGTAACATCAGATAACAACCCAAGACTAGAACACAGGACAGAACAACCTATAAACCTAGATAGAAAAGCCATAAAAATCAAAGCTAAAACGCTGAAAATAGAAAAACAGAGACGTCAATATGTAAAAGATGACAACCTTAAAAAAATTAGAGGGACTAAAAAATGTAGTCATAGATCTTTCATATGGAGAGGAAGTCAGGGTGATATAAAGAAATAAAAGATTCGTTTAAACTTAGAAAAAAAAAGGGGTAAATATTAAGGTTACCACAAAGGAAACCAACAATCCTACCGATCAAAATAAAAGCAAGAAAAACATAAAGACTTAGCAAATACAAAATAAAAACAAGGAAAGCCTGCCTCCTTGCTTGATAATAAGTGCAAAAGTTTGTTCTTTGTAAAGCAAGTCCCATCCAACTGTTTTCATTCTTTTTGCATTCCCAAATCTAAAAATCTCCATCCATCACCAAAGCCCCATTCGTTTCAACTGCCCCAGCAGTGCTCATGTCATGCGTGGCCACTTGTATCCATGCCATCTCCTTCCCTGGCTTGGAGCTCTTTCATTCCACACAACCATCCATCCAGCTTTGTGCTCATGCAGAGGTGGCTCTTGGTAGTCACACCCACCATTGCCATTAACCAGCTTGCACCAGTTCATGAGAGCCAACTGGGCTTACCTCCTCCCAAACCCATGCTCAGTGACATTATGCAGGTAGCTCGAAATTGGCCATGGTGGAAATATACCATGAAATTCAGCAAATGCTGGAAATTAGGGTCTCCCCTCACTCCACCCCACCCCACCAGTACACCACTGCCATTAACCCAAAGTTCTCCTCTTTGGGCCCCAGGCAGCTTACAAGAGCTTCAGGTCTATGCGTGGCTGGGGAGTCGTACAGTAAGGAATTTAACCTTTCCCTCAAACAAGTCTGGCATTTGTCTTCACTTCTGGGAGGTGGTCTCTAAACCCACCGAATGTCATACCTGATAGAAGCATCTTTGTTTGCCTCGGGAGCTTGGATTACACTGGAGAGTCTAATAAAGCGATTTAGGGTGGAAGCTGGGAACAGTGGATAATCTCAGGTGGGCACTGGCCATACAAGATAGTAACACTGTGATTTAGGGTGAGGACTTTGGGTCACACAGTATCGGTCAGCCATGTCAGCAATCAATCATGCCTATGTGATGGAGCCCCAATAAAAAACCCTGAGCACTGAGGCTCCGATGAGCTTCCCTGTATACATGCTATCACACACTGATTTGGTGAAAGTAACGTTGCCCATGACTCTGCTGGGAGAGGACAATGGAAGCTCTGCATATGGAACTCTTCCTGGACTTCTTTCCATGGCTAATTTTAATCTGTATCCTTTTCTTTTCATAAACCATAACCCTGAGATAACAGCTTTCAATACATTTTCTGAGTCTGAAGGGGAAACAGGTTTTGCCAGGCTGAACGTGAGCACCCTCATGCATTCTATGAGTTCACTACCAGTTGCTGAGTCATTCTTATGTAAGCCCTCGCTTGTAGCCACTATTGTCCACCACCACTATAAAACCTCTGCCCTCCCACTGTGGAGTACGGAGATCTGATTTGGTCCTGTGGCCACCCAGGACCTGCCTCATAGGTAAGTCTCCCTAATGCACTCCTTTGTTGCCACACGGGAGTTGCCCACCTCTTTCTTTAGTCTCTCTGTGCCCTCCATTTTTGGAGACGAATTTCACATTACTAGTCCTTGCCTGGACAATTGGTCAGCCAGCCAGCAGACCAAGGAAATGGCAAGTGGGAGTGAGGCCTCTGTGGGGGAAATGCTGGGTTGGCCAGCAGCCTCCACGTGGGAAGGTCTGGCTGTATGCTCTTCCGCATGTGGACTGCTGCATGAGTATGGGGATGCCCCGAAATGCCAAGTGGCACAGGCCGGTTGTAGGCAGATACGCACCTTCATAGGTGTGGAAAAGAAGCTAGGAGAGCAGTAGTGGCTGTGGGATGGCCGGTGCTCTGGGTTGTTGGCTGGCTACAGAAGCCCAGCTAGCTACTGAGGCGTGCATACGAGCTTTTCAGGAAGAGTTACAGTTGAAAAAAAAAAAAAAGACATGTGGCTGCGTGTGGGGCCATGACCGACATACTGAACAGCCACGTCCGCGAACAGAATGAGCAACTAGAAACACTCCCCTGCAGGTTTGTAAAGATGGGGGATTCAAGGGACTGGGGAACAATCCCCTAGCCATTGCTCAAAGCCCTCCAACAATGGGACCGAAGATAGTAGGGGGGCGCTAAGCAGGTCCTTGGCACTGAGAACACCCTGTAACACAGCACAAAGCAAGAGTTAAAACAGCAAGGGGGGGGAAAAAAAGGATTAAAAAGCCCTTCAAGATAGCTTGTGCTGAGAGGTCTTGAAGAGACCTTAGAGGCCCTCTCTGGAATTCTCCGATAACTGCCCCCACCAAGATAACTCAGCAGCAACATAGCTGCAGCTGCCAAAGTAAGGGGAAAACTAAAAGAGGAGGGACCGCATCCACGTCACCAGGCAACCGGGCTGAACCCATGCTTGCACTTGGTATGGTGGAGGCGTGGCTCCACAAATGACTGAAGCCTCTGTCAGCTTTGCCCGGATTTTCGGACTTTCAGAAATAACGAAGACTGAGAATTAAGCCTAGGCTCCTCTGTTACCAGAGAGGACAAAAGGCCTTGTCATGGATTGAATTGTGTCCCCCCAAAATGTGTGTCAACTTATCTAGGCCATGACTCCCAGTATTGTGTGGTTGTCTACCATTTTGTGATCTGATGTGATTATTGTATGTGTTGTAAATTCTAACTGCTATGATGTTAATGAGGCAGGATTAGAGGCAGTTATGTTAATGAGGCAGGACACAATCTACAAGATTAGGGTGTATCTTGAGTCAATATCTTTTGAGATATAAAAGAGAGAATTGAGCAGAGAGGAGAGGGAACTCCTACCACCAAGAAACAAGAGCCAGAAATGGAGTGTGTCCTTTGGACCTGGGGCCCTTGTGCTGAGAAGCTTCTAGACCAGGGGAAGACTGATGACAAGGACCTTCCCCCAGAGCAAACAGAAAAGGAAAGCCTTCCCCTGGAGCTGGCACCGTGAATTTGGACTTCTAGCCTCCTAAACTGTGAGAGAATAAATTTCTCTTTGTTAAAACCGTCCAGTTGTGGTATTTGTTATAGCCGCACTAGTTGAGACAGGCCTTATGTAACAATTAAAGTTCAATGAAGAAATGAAAAGAATTGTATGTCTTGGGTGTTTAGATACCATTGCACAGGTGACTGATCTGTATAGCACCTGGTACTAAAATGAGGAAAATTTTGGGGTCTGAAGTCACCATCATTGAGACACTTGACCAAGTCTGACTGTGGATAAGTTCCTTTGGTCCCCTACAAACAAGCCCTATTATACCTATTGGTGATGTTGATGTATTAATGTACACCTTAGAAAACCTTTGCCCCCAAGCCCTAATGGGAATCGCTGCCATTAGGGCCACTTTTAGTGGAGCACACGGAAACTGTGATGTGGGCTGTAGCTAATAGCCTGGACATTCTATCTGGCCACTGACAACCCCCATGCTGACTATCAATCAAGCCCCTATGGGGATGAGACATCTGGACAGGAAAAAAAAATTAGCTCTGCTCCTGATGAGCTTTTGTTACTCGTGTGGCTGCTTACCAGAAAGCCCCCTAGACTGAGAGGGGAAAATAACCGATGAGCAGACCACTCTTGCCAACTGACTGCAGAGGCGGACGCATCCTCTGCTCCAGAGCAAACAGATGTGCGGCCACCCACCCCCTCAATTTAAGAGAGCATGGTTCATGATGATTCACACACCATCCCAGACTGAGCCCCCACACATGGGTGTCAGTGTCATCGGAAGACTCTAGACAGCAAAGAAAAGCTGACTTGCCTACAAGACCCTGGTTAAGGCCAAAACCTGCCCAGGGACAGATTCCCAAGCCAGCAGGTAAACATATCGGGACTCCTTAAACTATACAGAAGCTTCCACTGGATCTTGAATGAACTCTTCACGTTCTATAACACCCCTAAGTCATAGGGGTGATTGGGCACTTCAATGGACAGGCTTAAATGGCTGATGGGAGGGGACAAGACAACCCCACCCCAGCCTGAACTATCCATCTCAGGCAAGCAGTCTGGGGTCTCAATGCAGCAGTTCCCTGCAAGGGCATTTCTCATTTCCTCCATATGTTTGATCAAACTATCCTATAAAATGTGTTTCTTTTGTATAAAACTGTTTCTGACAAAAGATCTCGGTTCCCACAGGGGTCACGCCTCAAGACTGGGAAAGACAGCCTCGGTCTCCCTCGGCCTCCTCCCCAGGCAACTCTCACCTCAAAAGTCTGACGGGAGATAGGGGAGGGGAAGGGGGAATTGTTAATGTTGTCTCTTTTTCTTCCCAGATTACCTCACAATGATGGACAGGCCCCTCATCCATGGGCCCCAATGATACAGGCTTTTGCTAGAGCTACCAGTCGGACCAACTGTTGGCTCTGTCAACATTTGAACCAAGACAACGAGTCATCGCCCACCTTGTTCCAGCTGATCTGTCAACAAGGAGGACACCTCATGGACCTACTGAATGTGTAACCTGGTGTACTAAGGAGATAATGTAAATGAATACAGTCGGCTCCACTATTCATAGAAAACATCTTTTGAAGTATGAAAGCTAACTGTGGAGAAGGAAATGTCTCTCTGTGTGTTAAAAATGTAAATGGCACGGGACTGGATGTTTAACTCTGACAGCAGTACTTTTAAGACTGAGTTTGACGTTACTCTGGACACAGAGAACTTGTAGAATATGGCCAGGTGGTCCAATGTACATTAACTATGTCAAGTCTCAATTAGCCTGGTCTGGCTAATTGTGCTGAGAAAGAGAGTTTTTGTATTACCTGTACCGAAATATGTATTGTTCATATAATGTGTCATGTTGGGAGAAATATGCTGTTTTTACATAAATGAATCAGGACCTGCTATACATACATAAGGTTGGACAAATGCAGCCCTTTGATCAATTCAGTTGGCTGAGATTGAGCCACAACTAGGGTGGCTGGTTGGGATCTCTCCTCCAAGCAGGCCTGATCAGTCTGCTGGGGACAGTCCTACTAGCAGCCCTCTTTAAATGCTGTCTCAAACGATACACAGACATAACATCCATCAGAGTTACGCACCAAAGCATGGACACGGAGCTCAACTTCCAAAAAGGGTGATTGGCATACCAGGACTGGGTATGGCTTTGTTCCTTTTTCTGGCACCCTGATGGGAGTCAGGGAGTGGACTGTTGAGGGATTGGTCTGCTTCTACACCTCCCATCCAGGCTGCCTTAATAAAGGCCTTAGGCCCAGAAATTCTCTGATAAAGAGGCTGGGAGCTGGGTCACCTTCTCTCTCCCAGTTCCTTCGCCTTATTAGAGAAGCCTTCCCCCTGTTCTGGGCACACAGTAATTTCTGTCTCTTGCACATGTGCAGGCACCATATGGCACATGGCCAATCCCACTTTTGTATCTTTTCCTGGCAGGGAGGGAATGGGGTCTCTTGTACTACCGCACAAGAAGGGGAAAGTGCCAGCTTGGAAGAGCCGCCCTCCAGAGGTGGACTGAGGGGAAACAGGCTTTGCGAGGCCAAACAAGCACCCTCGTGCATTCTGCTAGTTCGCTACCTGTTGCTGAGTCATTCTTACGTAAGCCCCTGGCTTACAGCCATTATTATCCACCACCACTATAAAACCTCTGCCCTCCCACTGTTGAGTGCAGAGATCTGCTTTGGTCCTGCAGCCACCCAGGACTCACTTCATATGTTAGTCTCCGTAATAAACTCCTTTGTTGCCACCAGGGAGTCGCCCACCTCTGTCTTTGGTCTCTTAGCAAATTTTTTGGACCGAATTTCATGTTACTGTTTCATGCCTGGTCACAGTCCTTCCAGCAAATTATCGAATCTGAGGATTTGTGAATCCCCAAACTTGCAAGTGGTTTTAGAAGTGAGTGCAGTCTTTGTGGACTGTGCTCCCTCTAACCATACATAGGCACCAAGGTCTAGGTATAGTTATTCTGAAACTTTAATGTAAGAGGCATTCTGCATTCTTTAGTCCCTGCAGACATTCCCAGCTCCCCCAGCCCTTGCCTGGAGATGCAGCTGTGTGGGAGTGTGATACAGGTTTTGTGGCTGGGCCCTGCTGAGACAAGCTCTCTGATGGTACAACTGACCAGCCCCAGCAAGTGGTTGTAAAATCCTTAACTCCTCCCTATTCCTAATCTCAGTTGGTTTAGGTGAAGTTCGGTGAAGGTTGTGTGTGTGTGTGCTTTAGGTGAAAGTGAAGCCGTGGTGGCAGTGGTTAAGAGCTCAGGCTGCTAACCAAAAGGTCAGCAGTTTGGATCCACCAGTTGCTCCTTGGAAGCCCTATGGGGCAGTGCTACTCTGTCCTATAGGGTTGCTGTGAGCTGGAATTGACTCGGTGGGAATGGGTTTGGTTTTTTTGTTAGGTGAAAATTTACAGAGAAAATTAGTTTCTCATCGAACAGTTAATACATAAATTGTTTTGTAACATTGGTTGCCAACCCCACGATGTGTCAATACTCTCCCCTTCTCTGCTCTGGTTTCCCTGTTTCCATTCATCAGTTTTCCTGTCCCTTCATGCCTTCTTGTCTTTGCTTTTGAGCTGGTATGCCCAGTAGTCTCCTATGCATGAACTGAACTATGAGGTCCATTCCTCATGTGTGTTATTGTTGGCCCTGTAGACCTGTCTAATCTTTGGTTGAAGGGTGAACCTTGGGAGCGACTACAGTACTGAGTTAAAGGGTGTCTGGGGGCCATACTCTTGGGGTTTCTCCAGTCTCTGTCAGACCAGCAAGCCTGGTCATTTTTTTTTTTTCTAATTTGAATTTTGTTCTACATTTTTCTCCTGCTCTGCTGGGAGCCCCTATTGTGATCCCTGACAGAGCAGTCGGTGGTGATAACCAGGAACCATCTAGTTGTTCTGGGCTCAGTCTGGTGGAGGTTATGGTAGTTGTGGTCCATTAATCCTTTGGACTAATCTTTCCCTTGTGTCTTTGGTCTTATTCATTCTCCTTTGTTCTAGCTGGGATGGGACCAGTAGATGTGTCTTAGATGGCTGTTCACAAGCTTTTAAGACTCCGAATGCTACTCACCACAGTTGGATGTAGAACAACTTATTTCTAGGCTGTGTTATGCCAAATGAGCTAGATGTCCCCCAAGACCATGGTCCCTAGCCCCTCAGCCCAGTAGATCAGTCTCTCAGGGCATTTCGATGTGTCTGTGAAGCTTCTATGACTTTGCCTTGGTCAAGTGCTGTCTTCCCCAGTATTGCATACTGTCTTACCCTTCGCCAAAGTTACCACTTATCTACTACCTAGTTATTGTCCCCCCCCACCCCCATAACCATGAAAGATTGTTTCTTTACGTGTGGAAACATTTTCCTGTGTTTTTATAATAGTGATCTCATAGAGTATTTGTCCTTTTGTCATTGACTTGAGGATTTCACTCAGCATATGCCTTCAGATTCATCCATGTCGTGAGATGTTTCACAGATTCATCATTGTTCTTTATTGTTGCGTAGTATTTCATTGTGCATATGTAGCATGCTTTGTTTATCCATTCATTTGTTGATGCACATGTAGGTTGTTTACATCTTTTTGCTATGGTGAATAATGCTGCAGTGAACATGGGTGTGCACATGTCTATTTCTGTGATGACTCTTATTTCTCTTATATTCCCAGGAGTGGGACTGCTGGATCGTATGGTATTTCTATTTCTAGCTTTTTGAGGAAGTGCCATATCATTTTCCAAAGTGGTTGTACCATTTTGCACTTACACCAGTAACCTCCAATCTCTCCAACATTTGTTATTTTCTGTTTTTTTTTTTTTTTTTTGATGTGTACCAGTGGTGTTTGGGGTGAGATGCTATCTCATTGTAGTTTTGATTTGCACTTCTCTTAATGGCTGTGATTGCTACCTGAATGTCTTCTTCAGTGAAGTGTCTGTTCATATCCCTTGCCCATTTTTAAATTGGATTATGTCTTCTTACTGTAGAGGTGTTAGATTTTCCTATAGATTTTAGAGATTAGACCTTTGTCAGGTGTGTCATAGCCAAATTTTTTTTCCCAGTCTGTACAGGGATCCAACTGATTTTTGTATGTTGATCTTGTATCCTGCTACTCTGCTGAATCTTTCTATTAGTTCCAGTAGTTTTCTTCTTTATTGGTGAAGGTTTTCTCCTCTCTATTTCTTTGTTCCCTCCTCCTTTTCTCTTTCTCTCTATACATTTATTTAATGTACAGAGAATACATCGTATGTACTTTGCCAGGTAATGGGGATATACAAGACGAACACGACACGGCTTCTGTCTTGAGGAAGCTCTTAGTCTAGTAGGGCAGACAGACACTCACAGATATGACTGTAGCCCCAGGGATTATAAAACGTGTCAGACAAGGGGCCCTAGCAATGCCAGATAAAAGTATATAGAGTAGCTCTGTGATCCTCAGTGTCCCACATCTTTCCTTCAGGCTCTATTCTTTCTTTGTTGTTTCCTCTCTTGCCTCTGAATCTCTGTATTTGCATGTGACAAATATATAGTAAATAACAGATATGATACAAAATTATTACATGAAAATTAGAAAATATAGAAAAATGTAATAAAGAAAATTTAAAAAATCTCCTTTTTACACCTCCCAGTGCTAACCAATGTTAACATTTTGATGTTTATCCTTTTAGGTTTTTTCCTATGGTAGTAAATATTCTTACTATGCATCTCTCTGGATTTCGTGTTATCTTTCTTGGTTTCTACCTTGTTTTGGTAGGGTATACCCTCAAGTTATTTTTGAAAAAAGCAAATTTCTTGAACTCTGTGTTTAAAATGTCTTTTATTCTACATCTACTATAAACTGATAATTTGGGAATATAATTTCAGATTGAAAATGTTTCCTCACAAGGTTAAAGGCAGCGTTCCATTATCTACTTGCTTCTAGTGTTGCTGTTGAGAAGTCTGCTGCTATCCAAAAATCTGTCTTTCTTTATGAATACTTGTAGAATCTTCACTTTATCCTTGACATTCTGAGATTCCAAAATGTTGTTTCTTTGTGTGGGTATCTTTTTATTACTTGTGCTGGAGATCTAGTGGACCCTTTCAATCTGGAAAGTAATCATCTTCATTTTAGGAAACAGAACATAATTTAAATTTCCAAGAACTCATTCTTGTTCCAAAACGTCCATCAAATGAGGAATGGATAACAAAATATGCTATATCCTTACAATGGAATGTTATTTGGCCAAAAAAAGGAATTAAGTACTGATATGTGCTACAACATATATCACAGCCTTCAGTGTGGATTGTACCTCAACATAAAGAAAACAAAAATCCTTGCAACTGGACCAATGAGCAACATCATGATAAATGGAGAAAAGATCGAAGTCGTCAAGGATTTTACCTTACTTGGGTCCACAATTAACAGCCATGGAAGCAGCAGTCAAGAAATTAAAAGACGCATTGCATTGGGTAAATCTGCTGCAAAGGACCTCTTCAAAGTGTTGAAGAGCAAAGATGTCACCTTGAAGACTAAGGTGCACCTGACCCAAGCCATGGTATTTTCAATTGCATCATACGCATGTGAAAGCTAGACAGACAATGAATAAGAAAGACTGAAGAAGAATTGATGCCTTTGAATTGTGGTGTTGGCAAAGAATATTGAATATACCATGGACTGCCAAAAGAACGAATCTGTCTTGGAAGAAGTACAACCAGAATGCTCCTTAGAAGCAAGGATGGCGAGACTGTGTCTTACATACTTTGGACATGTTGTCAGGAGGGATCAGTCCCTGGAGAAGGACATCATGCTTGGCAGAGTACAGGGTCAGCAGAAAAGAGGAAGACCCTCAACAAGGTGGATTGACACAGTGGCTGCAACAATGAGCTCAAGCATAACAAAGATTATAAGGATGGCGCAGGTCCGGGCAGTGTTTCATTCTGTTGTGCATAGGGTCGCTATGAGTCGGAACCGACTGGATGGCACCTAACAACAACAACATATGCTACAACATGGATGAACCTGAAAACATGCTGAGTCAAAGAAGCCAACCATAAAATGTCACATATTGTATGATTCCTTTTATATTGAATGTCCAGAACAGAAAAATCCATAGAGCTAGAAAGCAGATTAGTGGTTTCTAGGGGCTGGTGGAAGGGGAGTGACTGCTTGTGGGTATGGGGTTTCTTTTTGGGATAATGAGAATGTTCTAGAATTAGACAGAGGTGGATGGTTGCACAATCTTGTGACTACACTAAAAACTACTGAATTAAACACTTTAAAAGGGTGTATTTTATGGTATGTGAATTATATCTTGATTTTTAATAAAGGCCCCTTGTTCTTGTTTTGTGGACGTAACATCCTCTCTTATCTCTCTGAGGATATCAATTCTGGTGGTGGTGGTTGTGGCTTTAATGTTTTCTTTTGCTCCCTGCATGGAATTTGCTTTCTTCAAGTTATTGTTTTCTGTTTATTTTGGTTTATGTGTTTTTATATTAGATGCTTTCCTTGGAAATACAGTAATCCTTGGTTGATGGTTCATATCTGAGTGAGGCGTTTAAATGCTGATTGGAAGCCCTGTACACGGGGAGCTTGTGAACGTGGGTTTTACCATGGGAGGTTTCAGTGGGAGTCCCCCAAACGTCACCATTTGCCCAGCATTCCTATAGCCAACTAAAGGAAAAGGGCAAGAGGCTCCCCCATTCGGCTTACAAGCTTTTAGCAAATCCCCATTTTTCAATACAATACTTCATCTCTACCCATATTTGTATCTATGTTCCCAAGTCAGCACTTTTAGGGTTCAGTCTCTCAAGAGAGTAAGGGTCTCCCTAGGATGCTGTTGGGGCGAAGCAGGGAAAGTGGTGAAATGGGGAATGATCTAACTCTTCCTGTTCAGCTCTACTCCACACTCTATCTTCAGATGCCACCCATTTCTGAGCCTTTCTGTGCTTCTGTGATAGCAATCCCCCAATTTCTCATCAGTTGCCCCTTCTGGGGGTTCCTAGGTTTATTTTCCCTATCAAGCCAAATCAGTTCATTTCTCAACTTCCAAAATTATATTGGCATCACTTACGTGCTTTGGTCTCCTCTTCCTTGCCCTTGTGGGCTTGTGCAATTTTTACTCCTGGCAAGCTGAGAGCTAGGTGACTTTGTCCTATGCTAGCCATCCTTCCTACATTTCTCAGTCATACTTTACTGCATTTTATAGGGGAAATTATGTGATAGTCTCTAATGCATGGATTCATGAAGGACTATGATGTATCCCTTGAGAATGTGAAGGGTCTACTGTACCTCTGTTGCCATAGAAACTGGCTCCCTGGTGGCAATCAGGCTCAGCATTAGCTACAATGGTGAGATGCATGTGGATTCTGGCTCTGGTCATGGACAGGGAGCAGTCCGTGGAGAGAAGACCACACTTACCCTAATGCCTGGCCATACCCTTCAGGATGTCTCCTGGGTCTATTTCCTCCCTAAGCACCTAGCATGGGTCTGGCTTACCGTGCATCAGCTGAGTGCAAGGAGGAAAGAGAAGGTGAGCCTGTCTGGCCCACTGAGATCCTGCTCCTGGAGTGGCTTCCAAGCCCAGCCCCCCAGGGCTTCACCTCATGAGGAAGGATTGGCTCAGAGCTCTTACAATGGTCAGCAGTTTGTAATCAACTTTCCGGTGTGTATGTTGGAGCTGGATAATTCAAAAGTCCTTGTGTTTGGCTTTGGAATGCATTGCAGGATTTTTTTTCCCTGGTATATTTACTATGCAAATGAGTTAGTATGTGTAAAGTACTGAGAACAGCCTGGCTCATGGTAAGTGCTTTGTAAGTGCTTGCTATTATTACTATTACTAACTTTGTATTCAGCTTGGGTCCACCTGAAAACAAATTTGCATTCCCTGCCTCCATGCAACTCCCTGTACGCAACAAAATGGACGGGCTAGAGATTGGTAACTCCTGGTTCTTTGGACCCTCTTTACATGATGGGAAATAAGCCAGTACTCCAAATAATTTGTTCACTGATTCCCCCTGCCCCGGCCACTGGATTGGTGAACACACTGCTTGCTGCCCCACTGCTTGACATTTTCCCAAGAACCAATTAGTTGATGTCTATAAAGCCATTTGTGAGCCCTCTTTCTAGGCTGTCTTCAAGGCTGCCCCGGGGGGAAGGGCAGGCCCAGCTCCTCCTTCTTCCAGTTCCTCCTTCCCTGCTCTGGGCCTATTGCTCCAGTACATCTTGGAATGCCCTCCGCTGGTCCAGTGGGCTCTTGCTTCTCCCATCCAGTTGTATGTGCTGATCTCCAGCCCTCCTGGTGCCATCACTTCTCCCTTCCAGCTGCTCTTTCTCCCTTTTAAGGATGTATCTCCCTCTCTCCTTGCCTTCTCTGTCACCCTCACCACTACCTATTTCTTTCCCTCCCCTAGGCTAGGAGGTCCTTCTAGGGCAGAACTTACTCATCTTTACAGCCTAGAGCTTAGCATGGGGCCTGACACAAAGGAGATGTTCAAAATACATGTTTTCTTTTTTGGAATGATGGAATCCTTTTTGTGTTGCTCTCTTTCTCTCATTCCTGCCCTGTATTCTCTGTCTGTCCTCTCCTCCCCGTTACACATACACACACACACCCACCCACCCACCTACCCCTCTTTAGCTTCCCCTCAAAGCCTCTTGGGCCACTCCTCTGGCTGGGTGTGAAGAAGATGGTGTCTCCCATCGCTGGGAAAGCCCTTCTGACCTCAGCTGCAGAGAGAAAGGTCTAAATAAGCTGCAGCGCTCAGCGTGTCAGGACTGATACCTACTGATGAGGAATAGGCTTGTTCTGTGCAATTTCCATCTCATTTGTCTTTTCATTTGTAGTTGAAATTGGCCAATTTCATGTGGAATGTGCCTGGACTCACTGGCAACCCTTGCACAGCAAATGAGTGTCCCCAGTAGCTGTCTACAGAGAGAAATTGAGGGGAATGGGCCCAGGTCCTCCAACAGCATTAGTAATGGCTCCCGAGTCTCTGGAAGCCCTAGTGCTTAAGGGCAGTGACTGGACATAATCTCTGCAAGGCCTGAGGACAGGAGGACAGGGAGGAATTTAAGGTTAGGCTCTGGAAAATTCTGTTTCCTTCCTTCCTTCCCTCCATCTTTCCTCTCTCCCTCCCAATGTCTCTATGTCTGTCTCTCCCTCCTTCCCTCACTTTCTACCTATCTTGCGGGAAGGGGTAAAATGCAGGAAATAGAAGAAAGCTTGTTTGGGCTTTTAAGAGTAGGCGATACATAATGGTGAGTGAATGAAGCCAGATACTCCAGTTACATAAAATTCAAAAACAGGAAAATTAATCTACTTTGACAGAACTCCCAGTAGTGGTTCCCTCTTCAGGGGTATGTTGAGTATAAGGGGATATGACAGAGCCTTTGGGGAGGAGGTTGCTGGAAACGTTCTATGTCTTGATCCGGGTTGTGGTAACATGGTGGCGGGTAGTGGGGTGTTGTACACACCATATACAGATTCATCCAAGCTGTGCACTTAGGATTTGTGTGCTTCACTGTATGAGCCCCAGTGCCATACCTCAATAAAAATGGGGGGTAGCTACCACCTCAAATACCTTGTTTACTGGATTCCCTTGCCCCAGCTGCTGGATTGGTGAAGTCGCTCCCTGCTGGCCCCACTCATATCAATAGCTTTCAGGCTTTACTATGCACAGAAACACACAGGCACTCAACTAAAATGCAGATTTCTGGGCACCCTAAAATCCACTTAGCTGGTCAGAAGTGGCGTCTGGGAATTTGCCTTTCAGTTCTCCTCTCTCCAGGCGATGTTGAGCAAGTCGTCCACAGAACACACCTGGAAACAAGGGCTTGGACATCTGTCCAGCTGAGTGGGCTAAAGTGGCATCCTGCTGGGAGTCTTGAGGGGCAGCTGGGGTGGTTAAGAGCTCCCAGATGCCCTTGGCAGGGAGAGTTAGAGGCTGGCCACACCACGGCCTGGAGGAAGCACGGTCCAGACAGCAGATGCGATAGTGGGAACTGACAGGCAGCAATGAGGACCAGGTCCTCTCATCGGGGAAGAGAACTTGCTAGCATTCCTGTCCCCCTGGGCACCCTGCCCCAGGATGGCTGGGCTCAAAACAAGACTCAGGAAACATCCAGAGCTGCCTGCTGCTCAGGAGATGGCTGAAGCTGAGGAAAGCTGCCCCTCAGGACTCCACACGGACGGAGGGCTGGGTTTGATCAGCTGTGTACTTCTCAGCAAGCACCTGCCATTCGGCAAAGGGGTGGGGGCCCGAGACTGAAGCCATCCGTCTACAGATAAGCCCTGGGGAGGATACAGACAGTGTGGCGCTTTCCTCAGACAAACGCCAGGACAGGCTGAGTGTCTGGAGATGTGTGCAAATTATGTCTTCTGAGCCATTCTGGCTTGAAGGCTTGGGAAGGCTAAGATAAACGGTTGTTGCTGTTAGCTGCTGTTGAGTTGGCTCCAGCTCATGGAGACCTTACATGTGACAGGACAAAATATCGCCAGGTCCTATGCCATCTTCAGGATCGTTGATTATGTTTGAGTCCATTGTTGCGGCGATTGTGTATTTTGAGTGTAAACCCATGGGGCTCATCTTCCAGCACTATACTGGACAATATTCTGTTGTGATCCATAGGATTTTTATTGGCTAATTTTGGGAAGTAGATAGCCAGGCCTTTCTTTCTAGTCTGTCTTAGTCTGGAAGCTCTGCTGAAACCT
Organism: Elephas maximus indicus; assembly: GCF_024166365.1. NCBI lineage: Eukaryota > Metazoa > Chordata > Mammalia > Proboscidea > Elephantidae > Elephas > Elephas maximus. The sequence continues at coordinate 13,986,097 of NC_064836.1, forward strand.
GTTCACCATGGGCGACCCGGCTGGTACAGTGAAATCTGTGAGATCTGGAATTCGATGGGACTGCCTTGTTTTTCTGGGTCTCTCAAGTTTTCCGCCTTTGACAGGGTACAGTCTTACCACTTTTCTATTGCTCATTTTAGTGGAAAATATTTGAGTTTTCCTTCTCTGACATGTTTCTGCCTTACACAAGTTCCAGTTTTCACAGGTTTTATTGTATTTGAAAAACTGGTGGCACAGCTTCCAGCATCATAGGAATACGTAAGCCAGCACAGTAGGACAAACGGACAGATAGATGTGTGGTGGAAGACACGGGGAGTGGGGAGCTCAGCATAGGTGTGGGGAAAGAGAAGGGACCACCGTTTGGGAAGCACCTACCGTGTGTCAGTCCCTTCACAAACACCATGTCCTCTAATCTGCACAACAGCTCTCTGACACAGTTTATGTCCATTTTACAGATGATGAAACCAGCACTAAGTGAGGTTCACCAACTTGTCCAAGGCCATAAACTCACAAACCGTTGGAATTTGAACTCAGGCCTGTATGACTCAAGCCCCAAGGTCAAACAGCTGGTAAGTAGCTGGGAACTGGGACCTAAATTCAAGTCAGAAGGCTTTCAATTTGCCACAATCCCTTCCCTGGACAGTTCAGCTATGTCATAAGCCCAGGGATGCCGGTACTTAAGAGTTCAGCTTGGTCCCATGATGACTGGAAACTGGTTTTACTAAACCCCTTTCTGTTCTCAGAAAGGCTAGAAGGATTAAGCTGGAAAAATGGCCTCAGCAGGAAAATGGAGGCCCAGAAAGCTTTAGTGAGTAGCCCAAGGTTACAGAGGACACTGAGACCAGAGCTGAGACTAGAAATCAAGCTGCCTGAAGTGGTTCTTTTTCAGAATCTTTTAGGACATTCTTTTAATCTCATGTTCTCTGCCTTGGGGGCCCTCCCTCCTACCCTTCATTTGGACCATGAGCTGATGCCAAAGCTGCAAAGGAAGCACCAACCAATGCAGACGTGGGGTGGAAGCAGGTAGCACCCCTGGGAGTCGTCATGGCTCCTCTGGCAAAGAACATCAGGAGACATCAGCCCATGGACCTGGGACATGTCAGCGAGGGTACAGCTGGGGACTGGGACAAGTCATATTGGATTGCTGCCCTGATACTACCCATAAGGAATATTCTTAAGCATTCTTCCTGGCTGAACTGGCCGTTAAGGATCAGCACACAACATATGAGGCATGTGCAGGGTAGGAAGCTGTGTTCTAGTGACCTGCTGGGCTCATATCATGTGGCATGTCTTCAAAAGGTGACAGCCACAGTGGACCTTCCAGTCGGCTTGTACATACATTTGGGGGTTATTCATTTGGTGGCTTCTCCCAGCAAACAGGTAGTCTATCCTGGTTTCTCTCCATTGCCCCATCTCCTCTGGCAAAGGTAACCCGCATTCTGCAGTCAGACCTAATTAGACCAGCGAATCTGTGGCACGGAAATCATCACAGCACACTCTAAGCACAAGTGGGAGTGCTGTTCGGTTACCCCGCGAGCTGCCTGTTGTGTCTGTGTTTCTCTGGATCATCTATTCTCTGCTCACTGCCTTCCGTCACCTCCCTAATGGAGAGGTGGGACACAGAGCCCACAGGCCAGCATCCATCTTCCCAGCCTGACCCTCTCAGAGGCTATTAAGCTGCTGTCGCAAGATCAAGGAGGGGAGACAAATGGAAACAGCGTGTGGGGAACAGTGGAGGGCAAACGGGACTCAGAACGGGCTCCACTGATAAGGCAGACCACAGAGGAGTGGCCTTGGCTTTGGAGAGAGGAGAGCTCTCCATATGGCATGGCACCGAATGGACTTCCGGGCTGGTTGTGCTCTGGAAGAGGCCAGGCCAGGAGGGTCTCTCTGCAGAAGGCTGGGCATCCTAGGAGTCCAGGGCCCTGGGAAGTGAGGCAAAGGTTCCTGAGGTCATTGTCGCCTTTGCCTCAATTTGCAAAATAAGAACCCCTACCCCACCTCACCCCAGGTCCTCTCCTCTCAGAGCACTGCAGTAAGAGAATACCAAGGCTGACAGCCCAGCTCTGTGATAGTCTTGAGCCCAGCTTCATCGGCCCTCTCTGCTGCAATCCTTCGCTGCTGCTCTGCTCCATCCACACAGCCCTTTTCCGGATCTGCTGTCCACTGGCTTCTAATCTGCGCCCTTCCTCTGAACAGAGGTCCTTCCTGACCCTCTGGGGCCAATGGCAAGGTCAGGGTGGCCTCCCTTGCCCTCCATCACTGTCCCCACACCTCTGCCAGGCCTGCCCCATCTCTCTTCTTTCCCTCTGATGCCTCCTAAAAACTAACTTCAACCCTCCTACCACCCAGGGAACTCAGGCCTTTGCTTAACTTTCTCCACCTTTAAAAACAACCACCGCCACCACCAAAAACATTTGTCTGTTACTTCCAGTACAGACTTTTCTTGCTTAAGCCACTGTGAGCTGATTTTCAATCTCAAAGCTGTTCTCAGTCCAACAGCATTTTCTTAGCTTTTGATGGAACCCTCCAGCAGGACTAAACACCCTGGCTTCGGGAGGGTGCTCCCTGTCTGCTGTGCTTGCCTGTGCTCATCAACCGCTGGGGCCAGTTCTCAGCTGTGTGCAGTGCATCCTCCGCTTCCCTTACAGTCTCTTCCTGAACTCGGGTGTTGTTGTTTTTGGGTGCTATCAAGCCGATTCCAACCCGTAGAGACCCCATATGACAGAGTACAACTACCCCATGGGGTTTCCTAGAAGCGAGGATGGCGAGACTTCATCTCACGTACTTTGGATATGCTAACAGGAGGGACCAGTCCCTGGAGAAGGACATCATGCTTGGTAAAGTAGAGGGTTAGCAAAAAAGAGGAAGACCCTCAACAGGATGGACTGACACAGTGGCTGCAACAATGGGCTCAAACACGGCAAAGATTGTGAAGATGGCACAGGACTGGATAGTCGCTGTGAGTCCGGAACAGTCTGGACTGCACCTAACAACAATTTTTATGGAAGCAGGTCTTTCTCCCATGGAGCTGATGGTGGGTCACCCTGCCAGCTCTAGCCCAGGGACCCTCAGTCTCCAGCTCTCATCTTTCCTCCTCCTCTGTCTCCTAAACTAACAAACTTCCACTGGAGTCTTTAGAACATGGGTCCTAAATCATACACGGCACACCCTCTACCCCAATATTGGCTCCTCACTTCTTAACTAGCCATTTTCCCCAACAGTCCATCCTGTCTCCCCAGCTATCATTCCATTCTCTTTAGGAAGGTGATTCTCAAACTCCTTCTCTGAAGTGCCCCTGACGACAGAGAGTGATCATGCATTCCCATGGGCCTTAGGACACAGTCCCAAATGGCCTGCCAGAGGTCAACTTTACTTTGAAGTGTTAGAGGTTTTGGTGAGCTTCGTACTGGATCCGTATTTTACTCGGCTATAACATTTCCTCCTGGAGCCTCAGAGTCCGTGTGGCACCACGCTGAGAAGCACGTTCCTCAGCCTACTCTCTAATATCCAGCGTGAGCCTTACTTCCTCTAGTTGTTTTGGTTGGACTGTTCTCTCCTCCATGAACTACATTGGATTTCAGGCCAGTACTATTCAGCCTGGCATTTAGTTAGTCTTAATTGATTTCAGGTGGGTCAACACTATTAGCAGTTCCTTGAGGGCAGAGACCACAACAGCCTTATCCTTTTCATCTGGCCCTCCCAAGGATGGATTAACCAGTAAGCAAGGTAGCCACAGGCTTACAGTAAGGAAGGTATGCATGGACTTAATTGTGTTTGCTTACTAATCGGTAGTGCACAATTTCACACGGGTTTCATCACATCTTTGGTCAGATTAGTAAGTAAGCACAAGTAAGCCCTTGTGTACCTTGCTTATTGGGTACTCCATCTCTGGTCCCTCCTATTGGTGGCTGTCTTAGTTTCTAGTGCCGCTGTAACAGAAATACCACAAGTGGGTGGCCTTCAAGAACAGAAATTTATTTCTCACAGATCAGGAGGCTAGAAGTCCAAATTCAGGGCACCAGCTCTAGGGGAAGGCTCTGTCTCTGTGGGCTCTAAGGCAAGATCCTTGTCTCCTTCAACTTCTGTAGCCTGAGTGTCCGTCTGTTCCTTGGCTACCTTCATGTGGCATTCATCTTCCCCTGTTTGTGCTTGTTTGTCTCTCTGTCTCTGCTGCTCCTTATAACTCAGAAGTGATTAGGTTTAGGACACACTCTACACTTTGTTATATCATCAACATGACAAAGAAAACCCTGTTCACAAATGGGATTACATCCACAGGTATAGGGGTTAGGATCCCAACATATGTTTGGAGGGACACAATTCAATCTGTAACAATGGCCCTTGGTAAAGCTTCTTGTTCCCTTTGAGGCCATGGGGCACATTTCCCAACACCCTTTGGGAAAGTCCCACCCTGGAGACCCCACTTATCTTCACTGTGTCCCCGGAGGCTGGGGCTGGCCCTCTTGCCACCTCACCTCTACAAAGAGAGGGATGTCAGGAGGAGCTTCAGCAAGCCGATCTCTTGGGCGCTATGCCCAGGCCCCAGGCTAGCCCAACTGTGGTTCCTTTCCAATCACTTAATGGCATTTGGCTCTCCACACCTGAGGTTGAGGACGTCCAACAGCTTCACAAATCCTCCTTAATTAAATCTCCTGAGGCCCCTGCCGAGTGGCAATAGCCTGTCTCCTCTTCCACAGGCAAAAACACCCCAACAGACTTTTCAGCTTCGGGTGGGTGCTTTCAGGACCTGGCCCACGTTTCTGTACCTGCAACGTCTGACCCAGCACCAGCTGAGAGGTGGTGGTGACAAGAAGCAGGAGCTGGGAAGGTTTCTACGCATTTTGATAAAATGAGCAACCTGCAAATTAGATGCAAAATACCATGCAAATATGGCACATATTAATTTGAAACTAATCGTTCTGGGCATTTTAGGCAATAAAATGCCAGCCTTGTATGTGATCATCTTTACTGCCCTGATTTTCCTTTCCTGATACTCAAGTGAGCCTGACAGTGCAGTTAGCACATGAGATACCGGGAGGGGGACATTCTTCTCTTCTGAATGCCAGGACCCAGCAGTAACTCGGAGGTTACTGCTGCTTACACAAAGATAATCCCATTTCATCTGCATCTTATCTGACAAACATTTATTGAGTACCTGTTGTTGCTGGGTGTTGCTGAGTCGGTTCCAACTCACAGTGACCCCATGTCACAGGGTAGAACTGCCCCGGCTGTAATATTTACAGGAACAGATCAAGTTTTTCTCTTGTGGAGCTGCTGAGTGGGTTCAAACCGCCAACCTTTTGGTTGGTTGGCAGCTGAGCACTTAATCATTGCACCGTCAGGGCTCCTTATTGAGTACCTAAACCCGAAAACCAAACCTGTTGCCATTTAGTTGATTCCGCCTCACAGAGACCCTATGGGACAGAGGAGAACTGCCCCGTAGAGTTTCCAAGGAGCACCTGGTGGATTTGAACTGCTGACCTTTTGGTTAGCAGCCGTAGCAGTTAACCACTACACCACCAGGGTTTCCACTGAGTACCTAGTAGGTATAAAACACCATGCTGGGTGCTAAGAGAAGAACATAAAGCGAACACTACGTCCTCATTCAGTTGAGTTCAGTACAATAAACATCTATTAGATGCCTATTCTGTTGCCGTTGACTCAATTAGATTCTGACTCATAGTGAGCCTATAGGACAGAGTAGAACTGCCCCACAGAGTTTCCAAGGCTGTAATCTTTATGGGAGCAGACTGCCACATCTTTCTCCTGAGGAGCGGGTGGTAGGTTCGAACTGCTGATCTTTCGGTTAACCTCTGCGCCACCAGGGCTCCTTAGCTACCTATCACTAAACGGTTACTGAGTGCAACTTGGCCGTGCGACCTTGGGCAAGTTAGTTTTCTCACTTGTAAAAGTGGGGTAATGAAAATGTCCTTCGGTGGGTGAACAGTTAAACAGACTATGGCGCGGTGCCCCCATGGAATACTACTCAGCAACAAAAAGGAGCAAACTATTGATACAGGCAACAGCTTGGACGACCCTCAAGGAAATTACACCAAGTGGAGAAAAAAGCCAATATCAAAAGATGACAGACTGTATGATTCCACTTTTGCGACATTCATGAAATACCATAATTACAGAGATGGAGAACAGGTCAGTTCCCCCTATTGTAAAATAGATGATCATAACACACAATCCAGCTTCCACATAGGAGTGGCTCAGAGGATTAAAAAAAAAAAAAAAATCAAAACATCATATTGTATGTAGAAGAGCTTTGTAGGTTGTAAAGAACTGTTGAGATGTGAAAGGTTACTGTCACTAGTCCTGAAAAAACTATTGGTGGGGGGAGCTTACACTGCAAAATCAGAGCAACTGCCTTGTGAATCTGGCCAAAGTCTTCAGCTGGGAAAGGACAACAGTGAAGGGAAAGGAAACAAAAGTAGGAATCCTGCATCTTTACAGCAGATCACTGGCAAGGCAGTGGTCATCTGGTTGACCACATTCAAGAGGGTGGCTTTTCCCTCCAGCTTATTCCATGAGGTCCTTTTTGTACCTAAATATCTTTCATTAATGAAATTTACTCCCCTGATATTTCCTGAATTCCTGTTGTGTGTCAGACACCATTCATACAATGGTGAGCTAAACAGATAGGGTCTCTGCCATCCAGGGGGCCACAGCCTAGTGGTAGAGACATTTATTAATAAGCATCCAATTATATAATAAGGATACGATGAAAAACATTTAGAGGAAGCAAAAAGGGCATTGAGAGTTTAACAGGGACCTGAGGAAATTCTGGAGGTAACAGGAAGTTTTTTTGAAGGAAAGGCTATTTGAGCTGAGATCTGAAGATAACTAGGATTTAGGGAAGAGAAGGGAGTATGGGGTGGGATGAGTAATCGGGCACAGGGAACAGCACATGTGAAGGCCAAAAGGAGAGAAGCAGTCAAGGAATTAGAAGAAGCCAATGTGCAGTGTAGAGCATGTGGCAGAGGGCAGGGGGTGGGAGGCTGCAGAGGCAAACATGGGCCAGGTCCTACAGGGCTGTCAGCTGCTGGTCATCCTACGGAACACTGGAAACCACAGGGTCAGATTTCTACCCTCAGAAGAGTCATTCTAGCAGCAATTCAGAGACTGGATTGGTGGTGCAAGGGTGGATGTGGGCATACCGATGAGCAGATGATTCCAGTGGTCCAGCAGGGAGACGAGAGCAGCCTGGACTAAAGTGGAGGCTGTGAAGAGGGCAGTGGTGGATGGATCCGAGGGCTATTTAAGAGGCAGATTAAACAAGACCAGGTGATGAACTAGATACAAGAGAGTAAGGGAAAGAGAAGAGTCAACAAGGACTCCCAGTTAATGGCATGCAGAACTGGTTTGAGGTGGTACCAATCACAAAGACAGACAACACCGCTAGAGGCAGAGGTAAAAACCTAAAAAACAAAACAAAAAAAATCAAACCCATTGCCATTGAGTCGATTCCAACTCATAGCAACCCTATAGGACAGAGTAGAGCTGCTCCACAAAGTTTCCAGGGAGCACCTGGTAGATCCAAACTGCTGACCTTTTGGTTAGCAGCTCTAGCTCTTAACCACTATGTCACCAGGGTTTCCGCAGGGGTGGCAGCAGGAAAATATGGAAGAAGAATTAGGACTCTGGCTTTAGATAAACAAAGTCTGAGATTTCTTGAGACATCCAACTTGTTATGTCAACTTGTTTATGGAGCTCAGGTGAAAAGATGTAGGCTAGACACACAAATGTGAGGGTCATCTGTGTGTGGATGGTAAGGGAATCCATTCCCGTGGTTGAGATGACCCACAGAGAAAGTGTCTGCTCAGAAGAGAAGACCTTAAACTGGACCATAAGGAATGCCAACATTTAAAGACTGAAAAGTAGAGGATGAGTCAGCAAAGACAACTTGGGAGTGACGAGAACCGCCAGGAATACAGGGTCAGAGAAGCAGAAGGAAAAAAAAGTGTGAAAGGAGTGAAAGATGCTTTTGAGAACTAAAAAATGTTCTCTGGATTTAGCAACATGGAGAGCAGTTCCAGTAGAATGGAGGAGGAAGCCAGACTGAAGTGGGACGGTGGATCAAGTGGGAGGTGCAGAAATGGAGAGAACTAGTTGTAGCCAACTCTTTCAAGAAATTTGGCTGGGAAGGAGAAAAGAGACTGGGCGGTAGCAGGAAGTAGAGTTGGGTTGAGAGAGGTGTTTTTTTTTTAATAGGCAGAAACTTGTGATGGTGGGAAGGATGTTCCTAAGAAGGCCAGAAGATAGAGTCTAGAACATAGGTGGTGGAAGAACTGGCCTGAAAGGGAAGTGTTGCCTCTTCAGCTGAAGCAGGAGAGAAGGAGAGGACTGGTGCAGAGGCAGGTGTGTTTGAGGGCTTGGTGTGGACAAGCTGAGGGAGTTCCGCCTGATGACTTCTATTTCTCTTTGAAGTAGGAGGTGAGGCCCTCATCTGAGAGCCAGAGTGTAGGTGGAGGGGACTGAGGTTTGGGGGGGAAGGTGTGAAACAGTCCTTGTGGAGAGTCAGGAGAGAGAGAACCAGGAGGATGTGGTAGAAACATCAGGCCCTTTTGAAGTCTAAGTTGAGGTTGGTGGTGGTGAATTTGTAGACACCAATCTGCCTCATTTTGTATGTTTTCCAGCAGGTTCAACTACCTGGATGCAGGCAGGCAGAGAGAAGTATATAGAGTGATTAATCCAGAACTGGGACTTTGCCAGTGGATATGGGGCAATAAAAACACAGAGAGTCAAGAGATATTGGATATTGTCAGGAGAGTTCTTAAAATGATGAGCCATGGAATCTATCTGGACTCAGAGAGAAGGGAAGACAGGAAGATGGTAGATGGCAGGAACATAGAGGTGCCAATGGACCAGAGGACCCAGTGAGGTTAAAGAATGGTTGTGGGAGAGTTGTTGGACAAGCAAGCTGGGGGAACAGGAGGTGGTGACCACAAAGCAGGGTGCTCTATTAGATGGCTTTCAGGTGATGCCAAGATCTAGGGTGTGATCTTGGGAGTGAGTGGCTGAGGTGGGGGAGCAAGTGAAGAGACAGGCCAGGGAGTAGGATGAATTATCCACGTCATCTCTGGAGTCACTGTCCACCCAGGACGATGGATGGACTTGGAGAGGGGAGGATGTCTATGGGCAGATGCTAAAGCCTTCACTGAATGAAAAGGGTGGCTGGTGATGATAAGGGGGATGGTGATATTCAGCGTGATTTTACCAGACTCTGGGAATAATGATCTGTTACAGAAATATATATCTTTGCACCTGAAGTATGCTCTCTAGGGTGAAAGGTCCACAAAGAAAGTGAAAGAAGTAGCCTTGAGAAGAGGGAGTGATATAGCACATGAGCAGCAGTTAGGAGCTTCACATCTAGCCCGACTGCACCAACAAACTACGTGACCTTGGGCAAGTCCTTTCCCCTCTCTCGACCTCAGGTTTCTCAACGATGAGATAGGCTGGGGGGACTGGCTAAGTTAAAGCTTTCCAGCTGATACTGGGTAGGCATGGATGGGTTACAGGTGTGCTGTGATGTTGCTCCCCTCAGCCCTTGGGTCCATCGGTGACCCTAAGCCATTCATTATCAGGGCTCTGTGTGCTCTGATGGGAATGAAATGGGTGGGAAAGCAGGGGGCCAGATGCTCTTCAGGGCACAGCCCTCTCACCTTTTCTGTCACACTGTCTTGGAGGAGGCTGAGAGAACAGGCACTCCTGCTGCAGGCAGAAGCCCATCTGCTGGCAGAGATGGAAGCCAAGTTTCCCAGCTCCCCCTGGCCTCTCCACCCCCTACCCCCAGCACCACCAAGGGAGCTGGGATCTGCTCAGAAGCCCAGGGCAAGAGCAGGTGTTTCTGCTCCTACTGTGGCTGGTAGCTGGGTGGGTGCTGGTCATCCCCTCAAGCCTCAGCAGCTTGTGGACATGGAGGAGTGGCTATCCACTGGCTCTTCCATCCTCTTTCCAGTTCTAAAAGCAGACTCACCATTTCCAAGATGGCCACGTGTCTCGCTGCACAAGCCTCAGACAGAGCCTTCCCAAGCAGACTTTCCTCTCGGGGCCAGCCACTTCTCAGAAATCCATGTAAGACCTACTTATAGGGTTGAACTTGGACCACCCTCTCTCTGCTATTAGCCCTTCTTGGGACCTCTTTTCCCCACCCCTTTCAGATGCTATATGCTCAGAGAATGTACAACCAACCTATTTTCACTCTAATTATAAAACTCAGGAAAGACCCAGCACTTGGCTCTGTACTTTGCACACAGTAGATGTTTAATAAATTATTTACTGAATAAATAGTTTCAAATATATTAAAAAAAAATCTACCAAGTCCACCAGAATTTTTTAAAAATTATCAATGACATTGCTCCTGTTTATTTGAGTAGATAATTAAGAGGTCCCTTTTAAAATTCTTTATTATTTATTGGTACCTACTATGTGCCAGGAGGAGTCCCTGGGTAGTACAAATGGTTAAGTGCTCAACTACTAACCGAAGGGTTGCTGGTTGGAACCTACCCAGAGGTGCCGTCATGAGTTGGGATCCACTTGGCAGGCAGCTGTTTGTGTTTTTCAAATGTGCCAGGCATTTGATAACTGTGAGCTGGCTTTTTCACAACCCTGTGAGATGGGTATGATAACCCCATTCTACAGAGAAGCAAACTGATAACATGCTTTCGGGGCATTGATTTCAGGCAGGGCACTGAGGCTCCAAGAGAGGTTGAGACTTGTCCGAGGCCACAGAGCTGGTAAGCAGTGGCCACATGATTCTAACCCAGGTGTAGCCAACTTTAAAGACCATGCTCTTTCCAGGATCCCAGGCTGCCTCCTACGACTGCATAAATGGAGCGGAATGGAAAGAGACAGAAGCAAAGTGGGGAGGCAGGGAAGCTGTGTGCAGGAAGACTGCAGCAACATAGACAGTCTGAGGCTCCCCACTGCCTTGCCCTGAGGAAGCAGTTTTGAGGTTGGGTAAGCTTTGCTGAAGAAAGTGGAGGGGGTCAGGGCCTCGCTCACATCTCTCCCCGTTTGATTGCTCAGCTGGCTTGCCCCTCCCTGCTGTCCCCCACCATGCCCACAACCTGGCATTTCATTCGCTGCTGCCCTGCTTGGCTGTCTGACTATACCAGACGCCAAGAAGCTGCAAGGGCCTGTCCTATGAGTACATGAGCTCCAAGCCCTTTCCCTACAAGGTGGGGTGGTGACTCCTGGGCCCAGGAGGTGCCCTTTGTTCTCAGGGCCCAAGGAGCAGGAAGGAAAAGTGGCGGGAAACATGGACTGGTCTGACCTGCCAAGGAGGAACGCGGCTGTCAGCCCCCTCCCCTGCCCATCCTGCCGGCTGCCTCTGCCTGACAGGTGAGCAGCTGTGCTCTACATCTGTCTGTCCATCTGTCTGCCTCCCAGGGGCCTGGAGGGAGCTGATATGCTCCTTAGAGAGGGAAGGCTCTGGACCTGAAGCAGCTCCCTCACTTGGGATAGCAATTAGCAGGGGATAGGAAGGATGGGGCAGGAAGAAAAGGGTGCCTCTGTCTCCAGCCAAAACCTAAACCCCCTCCCCACTGCGGACTCCCGCTCACTCCCTCCCGCCCCTCCTCACTAGCTCTCCTAGCTCTGCCTGCCAAGCTCTGCAAATTACCACACATGCCAATAAGTCATTAGAAACAAGAACAACAAATGTGGGGTTGCCATGGAGACCGACACCAGGACCTGGCAGCCCCGGGGGCCAGCCAGTGGCTCAGGTGTGGTGTGGGGAGAGCTGGGAAGGCCAAAGTGCCTGGCGGAGGGGAGATAATGTGCTATCGGGGCACTGATTCCAGGCGGGGCACCGGCTCTGCCTCCTCCTCTCCCGCTCGTCCCCCAGCCTGTGTCCTGCCCACCTGCAGCTTGTTTGACGTGGTAAGTGCAGCACAGGCTGTGTGCAGCCTGGGCCACAGGACCCGCGGAGTTCCCTCCCTTCACAGAGCAGCTGTGATGAAGCTCACCTGGGGACCTGCCCCATGGCCAAGGAGAGCTGACAGCTCTAAGCCACCTGGGCCGAAAGTCTACATCTGGAGGAAACCGAGGCACGGTGAGAGACTGAGGGCAAGACCAGAACTCAAGCAGTGGTCTTCCCACCTTCCTGAGCTGGAACATGTTTTTGCTCCTGCCCAGTCCTTAGCACAGTGCCTGGGCCTTGGCGGGTAAAAAATACCGGCCTATATCAGTGGAAAATGGATGCCCGATGAAAGAATGCGCTCAAGCATCCAGGATTTCAGGCAACACAGGAGCAGGCCTGGACTGGAGTCCTGGCTCTCCCACTAACGCACAGCGTGGCCTCGGGTAAAGCCACTTCTCTCTGGCCCTCGGTGTAACCCGTAAGATGAGGGGGTTGGATTCAAACACGGAGTACCCAACTTGCTGCTAACTGAAAAGCTGGATGTTTGCATCCACCCAGAGGCACCTTGACAAAAAGCCTGGCGATCCACTTTTGAAAAATCAGCCATCGACAACTCTGCGGAGCACAGTTCTCCTTGACACACATGGGGTGGGACTGGCATGGGTCAGAGTCGACTTGACAGCAAGTGGTTCTGATATTTCACCCCCAGTGTTCCTCGGCCTGGTCACTGGGAAGTCACTAGGGAGGCTGGGAGGAGGCCCGGTCAGTGGACTTCTAGTCTACCCACTTTGCTCTAGCTACAGCAGCCTCAAGTCTGCTGTTTTATATCTTAAAAGGTTCCAAGTTGTATTGGTTTCCTATAACTGCTGTGACAAATTACCACTAACTTAGTGGCTTAAGACTATACAACTTCATCATCTTACAGTTCTGGAGGTCAGAAATCTGAAATGGGGTCAAAATCAAGGTGTTGGCAGGGCCTTACTACTTTGTGGAGGCTCTAGAGAAGAACCCAGTTCCTTCCCTCCCCCAGTTCCTAGAGGCTGCCTGCATTCCTCAGCTTGTGGCCTCCTTCCATCTTGCAAGCCAGCAGTGGCTGGCCATGTCCTTAACACAGCATCACCCTGACACTGACTTCTGCCTCTCTCTTCCCCATTCAAAGACCCTCCTGATTACATGGAGCCCACCCGGTAATCCAGGATAACCTCCTTAAGGGCAGCTGATGGGCAACATTAATTCCATCTACGGCCTTGGTTCCTCCTTGCCATATAACACAACATATTCAGATTGGCAGGATTAGGACACGGATGTCACTGGGGGGCTGTCACTCTGCCTGTCACACGTACATGGTTTTGTTTTGACAAATGGATCAACATCTATAAAAGCCACTTGACCAGAGGGCTCTCAGGTTGCCATCAGTTCTAACGCGCTGTGACCTGCCTCCTTTTCCCCCTAGAGGACCCTTAGCAGGAAACTTGGAGGAACTTTGGGGGCTGTCCGTCCGGTGTGAATGCTGGCAGGTTTAGGCTGTGCTGGCGGGGTGGCAAGAGACATGGGGTGGAAGAGGGGGTCTCCAGGGAGGAAAGTATGAGGACCATTTGTAAAAACTGTTTTGCAAAAACGGTTGCTGCAGTACATCGACAGGGAACTGCCAGAAATTCAAGCAGGATTCAGAAGAGGATGTGGAACGAGGGATATCACTGCTGATGTCAGATGGATCCTGGCTGAAAGCAGAGAATACCAGAAAGGTGTTTACCTGTGTTTTATTGAATATGCAAAGGCATTCGACTGTGTGGATCATAACAAATTATGGACAACACTGCAAAGAATGGGAATTCCAGAACACTTAACTATGCTCATGAGGAACATGTACATAGACCAAGACTAAGAGGCAGTCATTCAAACAGAACAAGGGGATACTGCGTGGTTTAAACTCAGGAAAGTTGTGCATCAGGGTTGTATCCTTTCACCACACTTATTCAATCTGTATGCTGAGCAAATAATCCAAGAAACTGGACTATATGAAAAAACGTGGCATCAGGATTGGAGAAAGACACATTAGCAACCTGCAATATGCAGATGACACAAACTCGCTTGCTGAAAGTGAAGACTTGAAGCACTTACTGGTGAAGATCAAAGATCACAGCCTTCAGTATGGATTGCACCTCAACACAGATCAAAAATTCTCACAACTGGACCAATAAGCAACATCATGACAAGTGGAGAAAAGACTGAAGTTGTCAAGGATTTCATTTTACTTGGATCCACAATCAATGCCCATGGAAGGAGCAGTCAAAAAAATCAAACAACATATTGCATTGGGCAAATTTGGGGTAAAAGACCTCTTTAAAGTGTTAAAAAGCAAAGATGTTACCTTGAGCACTAAGATGTGCCTGACCCAAACTGTGGTATTTTCAATCACCTCACATGGATGCGAGAGCTGGATGACGAATAAGGCAGACCAAGGAAGAACTGATATGTCTGAATTACGGTGTTGGTGAAGATTCTTGACCATACCCTGGACTGCCAGAAAAACAAACAAATCTGTCTTGGAAGAAGTACAGCTAGAAAGCTCCTTAGGAGCAAAGATGGCGAGACTTCACCTCACATACTTTGGACATGTTACCAGAAGGGACCAGTCCCCTGGAGAAGGACATCATGCTTGGTAGAGGGTCAGTGAAAAAGAGGAAGACCCTCAACGAGATGGACTGGTACAGCAGCTGCAACAGTGTTCCGCTGCATGTAGGGTCGCTGAGTCTGAACTGACTCAGTGGCACCTAATGACTACAGCCTATCTTAGCTCCTTCTCTCCATTTCATATCCACCTATATATTCAAACTACCCTGCAGTCATCTGCTCTTGTTTTTATTTCCAGGTAAGGTCTGACCGAGCTTTCTGGGTGTGCATGTGTGTTGTGTCCAGGCACACATGTGAGTGATCTTTCCCATCAGCCAGATGGTCCCTGAGGCCATGACCTGGCTTTCTTGGCTCCCCATTACCCATTCCATCCCCATCATCTTAGCTTTGCACACTGCACAGAAGGCATACTGATTTAATAGCCATCAAGTTCAGATACTCTCCTTTCCTCCCAAACCTTGGCCTTCACTGTTGTCTTCCTACAGCCATCAAGAGGAACCCCCCAGGTTGTTAATTACAAACACTAAAAAACAGTACCCAAGTTCAGAAAGGATGCTGTTGTATGCTGTTGAGCTGCCCTACAGAACAGAGTAGAACTGCCCCATAGCATTTCCTAACCTGCAATCTTTACTGGAGCAGATCACCAGGTCTTTTCTCCCATGGAGCTGCTGGTGGGTTCAAACTGCCGATCTTTCAGTTAGCAGCCAAGCACTTAACCACTGTGCCACCAAGGCTATTTTAGGAAAATAAAGATCTTAGAATCTTCTGGAAGCCCTGGTTGGCATAGTGGTTAAGAGCTATAGCTGCTAACCAAAAGGTCAGCAGTTCAAATCCACCAGGAGCTCCTTGGAAACTCTATGGGGCAGTTCTAATCTGTCCTTTAGGGTCGCTGTGAGTTGGAATGGACTTGACGGCAATAGGTTTGGTTTAGAATCTTCTGGTTAGTACCCTTCCAGGCCCATAGCAATCACCCTATTACTTGTAGGTGAGGAGAGCTCTTACCTGTCCCTGGGGGAGGTGGGGGCCTCTCACCCTTCTCCCATTCAGCCTCACCTCTGTTTATACCTCTGCAGGATACCCTCTGCCAGTAGAGCTGAAGAACAAAACTTTTAGGAGAAAGCTTCCCCAGGTATATTCATTGAAGCCCTGGTGTTTTACGATTTTATGCAAATCACCCCCCCCCCAAGTCTTACTTTCTCCCCTCAGTGTAAAGCAGCAGCTCAGTCCCATTCCTGCATCTGCCAAATGTCCCGGTGGAGCAGGGAAAAGAAACGTGCAATAGGGGAAGCTCTTCTTTGGAGAGTGGCCCTGGGGAAATGCAGTAGAAAAGAAGTGAACATTTACTGAGCTTCTACTCTGTAGCAAGCACTTTACACAGATTAGTCGGTTTAATGTGCTGGTTGAGAACGGGGGTTCCAGAGTCCGAAAGCTGTGGGGCTGAATGAACTCTGGTTTGGCCACGTGCTGACCATGGGTGGCCTTGGCCAGGTTACTTCATGCTCCCAGCTGCAGTTTCCTTGACTGTAAAATGGGGAAAATAATATCTACTTCACAGCAGTCTGTGGATTAAATGGGAGGAGGCAGCAGGGCTCTTTTTTGGCACATCGTAAGCACGCGATAATGCTAGGCTCTCATTAACAACATGACGACGTGCATGTTATTAACCCAGATACGCAGATGAAGAAACTGAGGCTAAGAGAAGTTAATAAAATGCCCAAGGGCACGTGGTTAGGGATGTGGACTGTAACCCAGCTTGGACTGACTGCAAAGCTCCTGTTCTCTCCTGTGGCTTATAAGCCATGAGGATAGACGCTTCAGGCAGTCCTCAGCTCCTGCGTCTTTGAGGATATCGTGCCAGGGTGCCTCTGGGTTACCGCAGGTAGGCCCTCCTTTCCCAGGCTCCCAAGGGCCCAGAGGATGGGGAGAAGGCTCCCTGTCTACAGAACCCTTAGACTTTGCCTGTGTGACTCTTGGCTCCTGCTCTTCGGCTGCTGGTGGTGGGGACTGGAAGGTCCTCCTGTCTTTGGAGGCAGTGGTGGTTCAGTGGTAGAATTCTCACCTTCCATGCAATAGATCGGAGTTTGATTCCCAGCCAATGCACCTCAGCGCTGCCACTACTTGTCCGTCAGTGGAGGCTTGAGTGTTGCTACGATGCTGAAAAGGTTTCAGCAGAGCTTCCAGATTAAGATGGACTGGGAAGAAAGGCCTGGCAACCTACTTCTGAAAATCAGCCAATGAAAACCCTACGAATCACAACAGTCCAGTCTCATACACGGGGTTGCCATGAGTTGGAGACTGGCTTGACGGCAGCTTACAACAACCTCTGTCTCTGGGGGGTGAGGAACAACCACTGGATCCCACTTGACTCAGGGCAGTCTCTCTCCACACGGCTGAGGTTAGCTCAAACCCCTAAGATCAAGTCAGACTCTCTCCGGAGAGAACTGACCCACCCCTCATGGGGTGGGAGGACAGATGGGAACGAGAAGAGGTTTGCTCATTCTGGAATGACTTTATTTCCAGTCTACTATACATGAAACCAGATAAAATGTTACATGAGTAACCTATCAAACAGGAGCCCCAGCAACGAGTGCCGCGGGCTGCAGACTGAGTGGACAAATGGAGCCCAAGGGAATTCAGTGGACTGGGTCCCAGACTTCCTGGGTGGCGCAAACAGTTTGCACTCTTCTATTAAATGTTGGTAGAGCTACCTGGCAATCTGCTTCTGCAAAGCCTGTTGTTGGATGCCATAGAGTCAGTTCAGACTATAGTGACCCCATGTGACAGAGTAGAGCTGCCCCACAGGATTTTCATGGCTATAGTTTTCACGGAAGCAGACCTCCAGGTCTTTCTCACAAGGAGCCTCTGGGTGTGGTCAAACTGCTGACCTTTCGGTTAGAGTCAGGTGCTCTAACCACTTGTGCCATAGAGTCAGAAAAACCCTATGGAGCCTGGCTCTAGTCTGTAACACAGGGGGGTCATTGTGACTTGGAATAGGCTCTACAGCAAGGGGTTTGAGTGTTTTTTTTTTGCTTGGGCCCCAGACAGCAGCAGGCCGAGGCGGGTGGGGGAGCATCTCAGATTAAGAAAGTGCAGATCCAACATGGTAACTGTAATTAAGGCCACCAAACCGTACACATAAACATGGTTGGAACACCAAATGTTCTATCTTACCACAATAAAATAAAGGAGAGTGCACCAAAAAAAAAAAAAAAAAAAAGACTGCCGTGAAGTTAACTCCGACTCATACAGACTATAGAACAGAGTAGAACTGCCCCATAGGGTTTCCAAGGAGCTGCTGGTGGATTCAAACTGCCGACCTTTTGATTAGCACCTGTTGCTCTTAACTACTGCACCGCAGGGCTCAGATCTATAAAAACAACCAGGGAGCCAGAAACAGGGTCTTCTCAAGGAGGAGAGCTTCAAGGAACAGAGATCAGCCGGCCTGGGAAAGAGAGGGCAAGAGGCTGAGCAGAGGATCTTCATTCTCTGAGCAGCTGTCCTCCTCGCCCTCTGAGAGAATAAAGAGGAAACCAGAAACGCGCATGGTGGGCAGGGACTACCCCAGAGACGGACTACCCCAGAGACTGACATCCGGTCCTTGGGAGCTCACACGCTGTTGCCTGAGTCCACCCGGGCACCCTCCGCTCCTGCAAGGCCACCCTTCTTCCCACCCTGCCCGCACCCCTCCCCCGACAAGCGACAAGCTCCCCTTGCCTGAGAATCCCCTCCTCGGCAAATCCAAACCCCACCCCGTCATCTAGGCCCAGTCAACCACATCTCCTGGAGGAAGCGTTCTGTATATACTCCCACACGGAGCTCACAGTTCTGATAACATTTATAGTCTAAATCACACAGTTTAGCACTTGGTTCTAAATACTGTCTGGTATTATTCCCTCATTATTTCTCGTGAGTGTAAGTTCTGCCTCCCCAACTCATCTGTATGTTTCCTTACCAGCGGAGTCCCTGGGTGATGCAAACTCAACTTGCTCAGCTGCTAACTGAAAGGCTGGAGGTTCCAGTCCACCCCGAGGTGCCTCAGAAGAAAGGCCGGGTGATCTAAAAAGAAGGCCGGGTGATCTACTTCCCCCAAAATCAGCCATTGAAAACTCTATGGAGCACAGCTCTACTCTGACATACATGGGGTCGTCATGAATCGGAACCAACACAATGGCCACTGGTCAAAGACTGTGTCTCAGGGTTCTTTATATTCTCCCCCACCTCCCACCCACACTGCCTAGGACAGTGCTCAAAAACTACGTGGTGTGAACTTAAGTTCTGACGGACTAAAACGGTATCAGCGGCTGCAGAGTCCAGTCAGACCTGAGAACTTCCTGCCCAGCCACGGAGTGAAATGCTGAAATGGGGAGCCAGAACTCCGGGGTTTTAAAAAGTCAGATCATGTCACCTCTGCTCCAATCCTCCAAAGGCTCCCCGTCTTACCCAGAGGGAAAACCGAACTCCTCACCCTGGCTCCGACGGAGCTCCCCAAGATCTTGCCTCTCCACCTCACCTCCTGCTGTTCCCCTCACTCTCTACACTCCAGCCTCACCTCCTGCTGTTCCCCTCACTCTCTACACTCCAGCCTCACCTCCTGCTGTTCCCCTCACTCTCTACACTCCAGCCTCACCTCCTGCTGTTCCCCTCACTCTCTACACTCCAGCCTCGCTGGCCTTCTCAGGGCTCCTCACGCCCACCAGGCGCATCCCCCCTCACAGTCCTCGTCCCAGCTGTTCCCTCTGCCTGGGGGGCCCTTACCACCCCGCCACTACCTCACGTTACTCGAAGGTCACCTTCTCAGTGAGGCCTCTCCAGTCACTCTGGGCAAAACTACAAACTCCCCTCCTCCCTACACACATTCTTCTAGCCCTTTCCTTGTTGTATTTTTCTTCTTAGCCCTTAAAACCCACTAGTTGCCAGAGTCAGCTCAACTCATGGCAACCCCATGTGCGTCAGAGTAGAACTGTGCTCCATAGGCTTTTCAATGGCTGATTTTTTGGATTAGAAAGCCAGGCCTTTCTTCCAAGGCACCTCTGGGTGGACTGGAACCTTGAACCTTTTGGTTAGCAGCCAAGTGTGTTAACCGCTTGCCCCACCCAGGGTCTCCTCTTCATACTCACCGCTTTCTAATATACTGTTTTGTTTTACAAATTTATTTTCCTGCATCCCCAGGGAATAAAATAAAAGCTCCTGCAGGGCACAGATTTCTGTCCGAATGTTCACTGCTGTCTATACTCCCCTGCCTGGTACAGGCGCTTAACAAATCCTTGCTGAATGAAGGGAGAGTGCACCCCCACCCTGTGTCTGAGACAGCTGAGGCAGAGCTGTGCTGAGATGGGAAACGGACAGGATAATTCAGTAGGTCCCCTATAGATGTGGGATTTACCATTCTACCCCTGGACCCAACTCTGAGGAAGCACCTTCTGCAGCTCAGAAGCGTGGAGCTGTCTGAGGCCAGCTGCCTTCATCCCACTGGGAGGTGTGTTCAGAAGAAGAATTTGGGGTGAGTGGAGTGAGGGGCTACTGCCAGGCAAGGTGAAGTAGTAAAGCCCTCTCCTTCCTCCTGCGCATGTTTTAGATTTCCGGCTTGCCCACAGCTGCCCTTCTGTGGTCACTCCATCTCCTGGGCATCACTGCTTCTACCCTCCCAGGGCAAAGAGTTTCTTCACCCGCCTTTGAATGATCCTTTTGAGAACACTTTATAGAGCAATGTAACCTTTCCTGCCAGGTACTTTTCTTCAGTCTTCCTCCTTTTTCTGAAGGAATCAGATAAGACAAACCTACTTTTCCTGGGGGACCCAAGTTTGTTGCCTAACAATTGCTGCCCCTTCTTCCATATTTTTTTCCTGAAGGATCTGCCTTGTGAGAAGTTTGTAAATAGGAACGATTGTACTTGTTCTTCCCAAGACAGGTGAGTCTGCCTTGTGAGCGGCAGCACTGAGCCCAGCCTTCGCCAGTTCCCACACCTTATCTGGGGTCTATGTCCCATGCTCACGTTTCCCAGTGAGTTGCGCCTGCACTGCCTCCCACCATGGCCCTGAGGGCTGACTCTTAGGGCCCAGCTGGCTCCGCGTGGTCTCAAGGCACTAGTTGGGACAGAAGGAAACCACACTGGATCTTGAGGAGCTGTGACCTGCAGGACCAGCAGAAAGAGGGGACAGGCTGCCACTGGCTTGGGCTGGGGTTGGGGAGCTTCTTACCGTAGGGAGTGAGGGGAATGGGCTAGATGACCTCCAGAGTACCCTCTAAGCCCAAGGAATGTGGGATTCTGGGGGCCTGGTTAAGAATCAGACAGAAGGCTTAAATCCCACCCCCCAATTTTTTTCAGCTGTATGTCCTTGAGCAAGTTACTTAACCTCTCTGAGTCTCAGTTTCCTCATGTTTAAATTAAGGATAATAATAGCACCTAGCTAACAGGGGTGTTTTTGAGGATTTAATAGGATAATGCAGGTAAAGCACTTGGCAAAGTGCCCGGCACCTAGTAAGTACTCAGTAAAGGCAGGCTGCTATAATTAGTGTCATTACCATGTGGAGGGGTGGAAGCTGAGAAACAGCTCCTGCCCCAGGAATCCTCTGCCTGCTCTTCATCTTGAAACTCACTGCAAGCCCATCAAATGCCGAACAGCACGGAAGGTGTGGGTAGAAGAAATGTACAGAGAAAAACTGAATTCCAAACCAAGCCCAGTTAAACTCACCTCCTAAAAGGCAGCTCCCTCAGGCCAGGTAATCTCCTGGTCCCAGGTAGAAGCCAGAAGACAAAGGCCGCGGCAGTGCTGGGCCTGGCGCAGAAGCCTGCTTGATGATGGCTCAGAACATTTAGGAGGTCAAGGTTGTGAGAACAAACCCAGCAGGGACGCACCAGGTCCCTGTCCGGAGGCTAACTGTTTAAGGCCAGGGAGTGTGGGATGGTTCTGGGCGACCTGCCAGCCCCACCGGAAGCTCAGCTCTGAGCACTGGAGATTGAGAGGCTGAAGAGGGACGTGTCAACGGTGGTACTGATACCCATAAAGAAAAACACATACACAACACGGCACCTTTCATACACACAGTCCCTGTGCCCCAAATACCCTTAGCACCAGTGCTCCCAGACCCACCAGCTCTGCCTGGTTGATTCCTTGCCTTGGCCCAAATATCACATCGTTTTGGAACCCTCTCCTAGTCCGCAGACAGACATAGTCACGCCTGACCTGCTCTTCCCTGTATTTTAGCACTTGTTTCCTTATTGTCCACAGGACTGACTCCCCCATATCATAACAATGATGATGATAACAATGATGACAAATACTTTACACAGCACTTACTATATCAGGCACTGTTCCAAGCTTGTTACATGTGCTAACTCTTTGAACACTCATTTTCTCCCATTTATAGTTGAGAAAACCAAGTCACAGAGAGGTTGGATGACCTGCCCAATGTCACTCAGCTAGAAGCGGTAGAGCCTGCACTTGACCCCCAGCAATGTGGCTTCAGAATTTATACTCTTACTGTGAACCCCCTGAAGTCAGGGACATCTGGTTTATCTTTGTCCTTAGCCCCTAGCAGAGGGCTGAGCACATAGCAGGTGCCTAGAAACGACTGGCTGATTGAATAAACAAATGTCTGAAGGAATGGCTAACGTGTGGACTATTTCAGCCTCTGAGCTGTAGGCCAGAGAGACAGAGCAGCCAGGAAAGTGTAAGATAGAGGCACCCTTCTAACCTGCCCTCTTATCATTCCCCCACACCCTGCTGCCCAGCCTGTCTGGCTGTGGCTTTTTTTGTATCTCATTTTCTGCTGTTAGTTTTTCAGTTTTCTACTCTTGTCTTCCTTCTCTTTTGTTCCTTGGTCACTCTCCCCCTAGGCTGCCCCATCCAGCCTCCATCCATTGTCCTTGTCTTTCCCTGACAGTTCTTGCAGATTCTAAAGCCCCCACCCCTTGCTTTGAGCTTTTTTAAGAAGTCCAGGCTTGCCAAGAAGGAGGAGGCCGAGGACACAAGCGACATTCTCTTTAGACTGGCCAAGGACCAATCTCCCACACCCAGGCTCTGAACAAAGATAGTGATTTCCCATCAACTCCACCTGGATGCAGGTGATGTGGGGTGGGGGATAGTCAGGGTGGCAGCTGCTGCTGCCTACAAATTGTCACAAATCTGTGCAGGATCAGAAAGATTCCCTGACCTCCCTACCTCCTCTCCCAGGCTCCCAACCCCCCCCAGGAAGCCTTCCCTGATTACCTGGGAAAGCATATTCATACAATCATTCATAATTCATGCAATAGCTATGCAAATCCTACAGAGGACCTCATCACTGCCAGCTTGGCCCCAGGTGAGAGCTTGTATTACTGTCCCTGCCCTTGGAAGGCTGATACTCTAGGTGGGAAACAAGGCACATGCACAAAAAGTTAGGGTAAAATGTAAGCCTCAGATATCTGTACAAGTTACCCAATGTCACAGACGTCACAGGGGTCAAATGAACTGCAGGCAATGATATCAAAATGGAGACCTCTGTGACCTTGGGCAAGTGGTTTATCCTCTCGGGGACTCTGTTTCCTCTGCAATAAAGCAGGAATAATAATGCAGACCTTGGAAAGCTACCATGAGAACTGACTGAATAAGACTCCTAACAGAGTCTGGCACTTAGTAGGTGCTCAATAAATTCCTTTCTTTCCCCTTTCTCTATTTGAAGCCACAGCCTTCTCTTTAGCCCTGCCAAATAAACGGTGAGGTATGAACTGGTCCATGTTTTCTGGTCAGAAGTGTCTTTGGGACAGGATGACCCTGGGTCTGTAAGCTTTGCAATGCCTGATATATTGTAAGGAGATGAGCCTGGCATGTTACATCTGTGATAATGATAAGATAAGGATAATGACCGGATTGTTATACTTCTCCTCCGCCCACTCCCCAAGCTGTGGGTCTTGAAAGATCCTGGTGGCAAGCCCAGATACAAGTATGGTTCTGCTGAGAGATGGATGTTTATTTATTGCTGCATCCCCAGCTTCTAGAATATTGCCAGGCACATAGTAGGTGCTTAATAAATACCACATTTTTATGAAAACACCTTCTGCATTTGTTTGCTGGCCACGCCCTCCCCCCCCAGAGGTATTTTTGTAAGCATGTTATGCTAATTTTTTTACAGCCACATGTGGAAGAGGATGGCATGGTGGTGCTTGTGAGGGTGTCTTACAGGGAGAGGGGACAGCCAGCAAACACAGAAGGTGCACATTATTTGCATAACGTTGTTGACGCCTTTGCCATGAGACCAGTAGAACTGAATGGTGCCTGACTACCACTACTAAATATTTTGATCAGATTCTATAAAAGAATCCTGATCAAAAGGGGGGAAATGCGGAACAGAACTTAAAATTCCTATGGAATCCAGATTTTCTAGAGCCATGGAGGCTGGATGAACCCCTAAAACTACTGCCCTGAGATAATCTTTAAACCTTAAACCAAAAATATCCCTTGAAGCCTTCTTGAAACCAAACAACTGTTTAGCTTAACTAGTAAAGAATGTCTACCCTGACATTGTAGTCTTTTAGAATCTATCTGTATGGGATCAAAGTGACAACAGCAACTCAAAAGATTGGACAGGAAACTTAGGGGGCAGTGAGTTTATGTTAATGGGTGAGGAACAACTCAGAAAAGGAGGGTAAGAATGGTTGCACGACTCAAAAAAATGTACATGTAGAAACTGTTGAATTGGTGTATGTTTCGCTCTGTATATTCTCATCAACAACAAAAATAAAATAAATTATAAAAATAAACAAACAGTTGTTGAATGAATGAATTAAAAAAAAAAGCGAAAGCACTGGATTTTCTTCTTCCTCTCAAATAGAAAAATAGGGGTGTGGGGCTGGGAGGGGCAAAGTGAGTTCATGACAGGATACAGGAGGTGGGACCAGGGTATGAAGCTGTCAGGGCCTCCAGCCCCAGCCGCTCTGCAAAGGGGATGCAGCAAAAACAACGGTGCCTGCGTGTTCTCCCACCCAGGATGCTCGGAGCCGTGCTCACACGCCTGGCCTGTGGTTAGAGCTGCAGTTTACAGAAGAGAAGGGGGCAAAGGCGGGGACAGAGACCTGGGAAGGAGGGAGAAGTCTGGGAGAGAAAGAGGCGGGTGAAAGGAGAAGAGAGGTGTGAGGGAAAAGGGAGATGAAGAGAGCTTGGGGAGGGAAGACAGGGAAGAGGGAAGGAGAGAGGGAAAAAGTGGAGGAATGAGGCAGAGGGAAAAGGGAATGGGGAGTGGGGGAGGGACTGCGGAGTTAGAGAGGAAGCCTGCCATCCTAGCTTGGGTGGAATTCATCTTAGCAGACCTCTGGGTTGCCACTGCCCCTTGGTGTCTCCCTGGGGGTAGGCTGGGCCAGGGGAGGGGTGGGTTTGAGGGTGCTCCTAGGTGGCCAGACCCTAAGCAGGTCTCAGTCCCTGAAGCACTGAGGCCTTTAGTTCCAACCTTTCCAAACAATGAGATCCTTCTGTGGTCCAGAGGGACCCCTGGGGAGTAAAGAGATTTAGTCTGAGCCAACCCAGGGAACAGAAGGGGCTAGAGGGCTTAGACCCCTCACTGTGCCCTTCTCTTCCCCCACAACAGCATTTAGTGAGGAAAGTGGGTCAGGCCGCCCACATGTGACTTTTTTCTGACAGCAACAAGGCCCATAGGCAAGGGGGCCTCAGTGCCCTGTACACAGCCCTGCCCACCCCCAGGGTCAGTGCTCTTTTTTGGAGGGACCTTTTTTTAAGGAGCAAAGGGTGGAGATATTGGCCTTCTCACTTAGGGAGCCCACACTGGGCCAGAGCGCCCTCCCCAAGCTGTTGGGGGTGCGGGGCACGGAGCCTGCCAGCTGCCTGGGTGCATGGAGAGACCCAGATCTCCCCCATGACTGTGACCAGGCTGGCTGGGAACCACCCTTAGTCCCCCGCCAGGAGAGGCTGTTCACTCTACTACCCCCACCTCCTGGGGTCTTCAAGCAGGGGGTCTGCCTGTCCATCTCTAACAACTGAGCGCTGTGCCCAGCCCACCCCCTCCCGACCCTGCCAGTCGCCCAATTAGAAGCTGCGTTGGCTTCAACAGATGGGAGCTGCGGCATCCTGAGGAACAGAGCACAAAGCCCAGCTGACATTTTCCTTTTCTTTCCTGTTCGTTTGGCGGGGGAGGAAGTACAGGGACAGCGTGCAGCACAGCAACACTCCTAGGACTCATCCCCGGGGTCCAGGTCTCTTTAGCTTCTCAGCTCAGCCCCAAACGGAGCTCAGTTCCCCTTCACCCAGTGGCTCCTCGCTGGCTGGTTAGCCAGAGCCAGTGCCGCCCTTCGCCGGTAGGACAGACGGCCCACCTGTGGCTGGCCTGCCCATCCTGTCTCCTGGGTGCTGCAGTGGGCGCAGAGCCACCTTTCGGTTCCCGCTTCCCACCCTCAGCGGCCCCAAGCTGAACCTAAGGTCGGCCCATCCCCCACCCCAATGTCCCATCCCAGGTTGCGGTGAGACCCCGGTAGGCCCTGGGGGAGCCTGGCTTCTGGCTCCAGACACTTCGGAGAGACACCAAGGCCACCTTGTCCCTCCCCACGGACACCCGAGCCCCAAGTAAAGGAACGTTCCCGAGGCTCTGGGGCGCTCCCACCCTGCTAGTTCGCCCGTCACGCCCTCCCTAATCCCTTTGACACCTCTTGGCTCCTCGACATCTCCAGGGCCCCGCTCTAACCAGCTACAGTTTGGGCAGGTTCGGGCCCTCGAGGTCGACCGAGGCCCGAGATGCCCCCTCCCCCGCCGCCTCCGGTCCAGCCTGTGCAGCCGGCAACCCTCTTTACATTCTCCGGCTCTCCGTCCCTCTCCCCCCTCCGCCACCTCCTTCTCCCAGGTCACCATCCCTCCAGCAGGCATCTCGGGGGAAGCCCGCGGCCTGCCCCTCCCCCAACCCCCTGCCCGGGTCAGGCGGAGCGGCGGTGCCGGTGGGGCAGGAGCTGGACGCTCCGGGGCGGATGCTCCGGCCACTCCCGCCTCGTACCCCGCATTCACCCGAACGGTCTCGGTGTCCACAGAGCGCCGGCAGCTGCTGCAGCCCCCCGCCCCTGCCCGGTGTCAGCCCGGGAGCCGCACACTCACCCCACGGGCGCCGTCCGGGCTCCCAGGGCCGCCGTCCGCCGCGCGCCGCCTCGGCTCCAAGCCGGGCCCGGCTAGGAGAGGCGGTCCGCGCCCTCGCTCGGCGCGCGCCGCCAGCACAGGCCGGGGAGGGTCGCTCGGCGCCTTCCCCGCCGAGGAGTTTCCCTGGGAGTGGTTCCGGGGGCCCTGCCGGGCAAGGCGATGGCAGAATAACAATCTCTCCCCCGCCCCTCTCCGCGCCCTGAGCGCCGCCCTCCGCGAGTCGGGGCCGGGGCTGGAGGGAGACAGCCGGGCGCTCCCTGTGCGCGCCGCTCGCTCGTTTGCAAGTGCACAGAGCAGGCCCTCGCGGCGCCCGGCGCCCCCTCCGCACGCGGCCCTCCTCCCGCCGCTCGCTCGCCCTCCTCACTTGCTGCCCCGCCGCGCTCCCAACCTCCCCAGCCTACTCCTGTCGCCTCCCCGTCGTCTGCAGGCCACTCCACCTCGTTCTAGTCCGGATGCCATTTTAACTCCTGACTGGCCGGAGGCCCCCTCCCCCTAACACATCCGCACACCAGAGGGAGGAGTTGGGTGGGGCCAGTTGCTCGAGCTTGAGTGTCAGGGGCCAGCGCTGTTCCTGTGCTTGACGGAGGAAGGGGCACAGCGCCTGGGTCCGGGAGTCCCTTTCCTGATAATGCCTCTGGCCCTCTTGCAAGGTGAGGACAGATGGGGAATTTAGCAGCTGTTAAAGGACAGGTGCAGCTGATAGGCCCAGCGGGCATCTGAGACCACATTTTGCTACCCTCCTGAAAGTTAAAGTCTGGACTGAGGAATGCGGGGGACAGCTCAGAATTTGTCCCTGGGCATAGGCACATCTCACCCTAAAGAACGGGGTGGAAATATCCCCCTGAGTTCTGGTGCCCTTCAACATGCCCCATGAGCTGGCATTCTGGAAGGTCTCACTCCAGTCCTCAGCAAAGGACTTCAATATAAGTGTAAGGCTTGGCTTTGGGGGATCCCCACTCTGCAGACTGGGTATCGTGAGGACTAGGGAAGAAGAGCTGGAACTGATCTATGCAAAAGGCGGGTGCTAGGTTGCTGCCTGGTGCTTAGAAAGGCTGGGTGACTGCCACTGGTGGGGCCTTAGGAGAGTGGATCTCTGGAGTGAAAGCCTAAAGCCCATGCCTTCCAGGGCCATTCAGAGTGGACATAGCAAGCTCAGCTCCATGACAGGCCACACCCCTTTGATGGGTTTTGACTAGAGCCTGCAGAACCAGGAATAACTGAGTGGCTGAGGCGGAGCCCAAAGTGTGGGCAGTCCTGTTGAATGGGCATTCCTGGGCTGGCTTCCTTCATCCAGGGCTTGAGCTCAGTGCCCCAGGAGAGCTGAGCTCTGGACAGAACACAGCTTTCTGGCAGCGTCTTTTCCAAGGGCAGAGCCAACGGTAACTGCCATGTCTGAAGGCTTATGTAGAGTCGGCTTGAAGGTCTTTGGCATTCTCTGGGCACGGAGGGGGTGCTTGCCTTCATGTATTCAATAAACACATATTAAATTCCCACTGTACCTCCTGAACCTCCCCTACTACCCCTCCCTTCCCACCTGCTGTGGGACATGATGGCCCCAAGGAGCTTAGAGAGACAAGGTGGAACTATATGAACCAAATTTTAACATGTCAAGGCAAGAGAAGTGTCATCGAAATACAGAAAGAGTGAGCCATTATAAAAAAAAAAAATTTTTTTTTTGGCTAAGGTTATTCATGGAAGATTTTATGGAGGAGCTGAGCTTCAAGCTGAGCCCAGGTGGAGGAATAGGGTTTGTACTAGTAGAAAAAACAGGAACCCGTAAAGGCACGAAAGTGGGGAAAAGCCTAGTAGAATGGCCTGTCTGTGGTGTGGCTGGGAAGGGAGGGAGTTCATAGAGCTACTATTAGACGCGTTTTTTTTTTTTTTTTTTATTAAATGACAAGAGGTTTGTGCTTGACTACTAACTGAAAGGTAGGCAGTTTGAACCCACCCAGCAGCATGGTGGAAGAAAGACCTGGCAATCAGCTTCAGTAAAGATTACAGCAAAGAAATCCTGTGGAGCAGCTGTACTCTGTAATACATGGAGTCTCTATGAGTCAGAATCGACTTGTCAACAACAGGTTTGGTCTATTAGATATCAGGCCCTTTCACGTATCTCTTTCATGTCATGCTCTAAGTTGACTAGTATACCCATTTAAAAAACAGGTGAATGGAGGCTCAGAGAGTTTAAGAAAGTAGCCTAAGATCTAGAGGCAGAATATGAGCCCTCATCTTCACAGTGCTCTTGCTACAGTACCACACTGGGTGTGCAGAGTGGGAACGGCTGATGATGGGCCTGGGTTGCCAGACTCAGCAGTTTAGCTGTGACCCAGTACACAAGTGATTGGGATGAAAGAGGCTGGAAGATGGGAGGCTAGTGAGGAGGCTATTGCTGGAACAAGTGGCAGGGAACCAGTGGGAAGAGAGAGGGAAGAGTAAATACAATGGCCCTTTGTAAGGGAGACTTGGCAGAACTTTGAGACAGACTAATTGGGTGAAAAGGGTCAAAACTTGACTCCAAGCTTTTCAACCTGAGCGTTTGGATTCCTTGTCAATTCAGTGGAGCCACCTCACCTTTCTAGCCTGTAAGTATTATATAACCCACTGCTGTCGAGTCGATTCTGACTCATAGCGACCCTATAGGACAGAGTAGAACCGCCCCATAGAGCTTCCAAGGAGCGCCTGGTGGATTCGAACTGCTGACCTCTTGGTTAGCAGCCGTAGCACTTAGCCACTATGCCACCAGGGTTTCCATGTATTATATGTACATATTATATATATGTACATATAATAAAAAAAAAAGAGAAGATTTTACCTGTCTTTTACCAGCTCAAGGGCCTGAAGGGCTCACTCCAGTATCCTAGTCTCCCAGCATCTATAGATACTGCCAGGTGTGTCTTCTCTCCCAACCAGAAAGTAAACTCCTGGAGGGCCAAGACTGCCCACACACCATTGAGAATAGTACCTCGTAGGCCATGTTGTTGTTAGCTGGTGTTGAGTCAGCCCTCGACTCAACCCCATGCCCAACAAAATGAAACGGTGCCTGGTCCTGTGCCATCCGCAAGATCAGTCACGGATGGGACCATCTTTGTCCACAGAGTTTTCATGGGCTGATTTTCTCAAGTACATTTCCATTCTTTCTTCCTAGTCTACCTTAGCGTGGAAGCTCCACTGAAACCTATTCAGCATTATAGGAACACACAGCCTCCACTGACAGACGGGTGGTGGTTGCACATGAGGTACGTTGGCTGGCAATGGAACCCAGGTCTCCTGGATGGACGGTGAGAATTCTACCACTGAACCATGACGTAGTCCGTAGATGTCTACAACTGATTATTGAAAGAATAAGCAAAGTAAGAGCAAGTAGCATTTACCAAGTGACTGATCCCTGAATGGCAGAGCCTGTAAGACACAAGCTGGATGAGGGATAGGGAATTGAATTGCCCGTGGGGAGAGAACAGAGAAGACCTTCACTTGAGCTGTCTCTAAATTTGTCCCAGCCCAATGGGGTGAGGGAAGAGCGCAGGTTTTACAGCCAGAAGGATTTGGGTTTGGAACTCTGCTTATCCACTTTGTGTAGCTTCAGGAAAGTTTCTTAACTTCTCTGAGCTCCAACTCTTTCCTTCATGAAGGTATTGATTCAAGTGACAACAGTCAACGCTTTTTGAGCACCTACTACACGGAGGCATGGTACTGAGCACATTTATGCACCATTTCATTGAAAATTCCACCAACCCTAGGACTCAGGTTAGGAGATGGGAGAATAACAAGGTTCAATGCTTGTAACCAGTACATAATAGAATTGAGATCTGAACCCAGGGCCACCTGATGGCGGAGTCCAAGTATTGAACCACACTACCCTGTGACACTGCCAAAGGGTGAGGATAGCATAGGATGAGGATGGTGTGAAATGGAAAATGGATTACATGGGTCCAGCACTGAGCACATTGTATATACTCCAGGGATGGAACTCTCTCAACCCCGCTCCCAAAGAAAACCAAAAACCAAACCCTTTGCTGCCATTGAGTTGATTCCAACTTGCATGGCTGCCATTATGAGCCACATGCTTTCCTGGGAAAGATGTAGCTCAATTCACAGCCCTTTGGACACTCTCAGGTAATCACCCAGAGGATTTAATGGCCCTGTTGTTGACCTTTTCCCTCACAGTTTAATCTCTGGGTTTAACCTTGCAGTTTCCTGCCAGGAAGCCTGGAATTCTACAACACCAGAGTGGGTCTCAGGAGAAGAATGCTGGGATACACACCCCTAGAAAGGATCCACGGCTCAACTCCACCGTGCTCTGTAGAATTGGTAGGCATACTGTTCGTGTGGTGGGGAGGGAAGGAGAGGAGGGCTCCCCCTGGAGCCTCAGGAATGAGCCAAGTCAGAGAAGATAGGTTGAGGAGGTTATATGACCTTCTTCCATGGATCCTCCACTGCTGGACAAAGGAAGGCTCTGCTCAACTCCCACCTCAGGGTGGAACCTTTGGTATCACTGAGGACTGTTGTTCCACTAGCAGCTCACTAAGTAGTGTGCGTGGACTTAGAGCACAGTAATCCTCCAGCATTAATGTGCTGAAGAATCATCTAGAGCGTGTGGACCACTGCAGGCTCACAGGTCCTACCCCAGAGTCAGAGTCAGTAAGTAGTTCTTGGAATCTGCACTTTTTACAGACTTTCCAGGGGATTCTCTTTCAATTGGTTGGATGGACCTTGTTGAGACATACTGGCCTGGGGATGTCCATTTTCTCTAAGCTCTCCCTGCCTAGGCTCACCATGTTTAGAGCTTTTGGGGAAACAATAGTGAAAAGGAGAACACAAGGTCTCAGCCAGAAGCTAAGGAAACTTAAGCTTTAGGTTTTCTCGTTTGCAAGTGGCTCTGAGAGCTGGGAGTGTGAACTGTTCTAGGTGGGGATGGTAGGACAGTCGGCAAACAGGAGGCATTTTTATGTAGGTATTTCTGGTAAGCTGAATGAAGAGATCCCAGAAGAAAGGGACCTGAGGTCCCAAGGCTTGTGTAAATTGTTGTGAACTTCTTTCTAGTTCTAAATAAATATTCACCGTTATACCTAATTTTGTATTTGTAATTTTATGTTCTTTTTTTTTTAAAGCTGTTGTTGTTAGTTGAGTCAGTACCCGACTCATGGAAATCTCATGCGAAAGGGAAGGAAACACTACTCTGTCCTGTACCATCCCTGTGATCAGTTGTGGATCAGACCATTGTGATTCATGGCATTTTCATTGGCTGAGTTTTTAAAGAAAGCTGTTGCCATCAAGGTGATTCTGACTGATAGTGACCCTATAGGGCACGGTAGAACTGCCCCATAGGGTTTCCAAGGGGCAGTGAGTGGATTTGAACTGCCTATCTTTTGGTTAGCAGCCGAACTCTTAACCACTGCACCACCAGGGCTCCTAGTTTTTAAAGAGGGGCCCAGAAAACCTGGATCTGCCCTGGCCCCAGCCCTCAGGGAGCTCCCGGATCCTCGGACACCCATGGGACACTTAGAACCAGAAAGGTGGGAGTACATTGCAGATGGCAGAGCTGTTGGAACTTGGGGAGTCCTCAAAGTATTTATCTTGGGTTATATTCCTGGAAGAGGCACTGCAGGTAAAAATGATGTAGGATGAATTTGGTCTTGCCCAGAAACAATGTGGTAATAGAAATTACATTCCTCACCAAGGTACTGATGCCCAACTTTTTATAGGAATAGGCATAAACACCCAAAACACCATATCTGATCAACTGTAAATGACACACCTGCATCCTGTATTTCTTAATTGAAGTTGAATAGTAAAAAACTGGGCAATATGGTAACCAAACCAATCCCATGTGGTTTGGTTTAATGTATTCAAAACATTCTTGGGAGAAATGATCATTTGTGGGGAGGAAGCCTTGGAGAAGACGGGAGAGACTGCATGCGCATACACGCTCACGCACACACACATACATGAACACACACAGAACCTGTATGAGCTGGAGGGACTGCATGTGTACACGCGCTCGCTTGTGCACACATACATGAACACACATGCATGCACACATAGAACATATATAGGCAGGAAGGAAGCTCTCAGAGGTCTGAAGCTGGGGGCCGAAGGTTTCGTGCCCCATGGCACATCTGGATACAGACAGCCAGGCAGCATCATTTGTGGGTAAAACTGGCAGACTCTGGAGTGTATATATCTGAAGCCAAGGCTGTCTATGCATGCGCTAGGAATAGGGGACATTTGCGAAGGGCTTTGAGAAAGGCTTTCTGGAGGAGGAAATTCCTGAGAAGACACATGAAGGCAGGAGAGGAGAATGGTCAGGCTTCCTGAGAGGCCAATCCAGGTGCCCTACAGGACCTTTCCATTTGACTTTTGACCCACATCACAGACTGTCATGAGGACTTTGTCCATAAGTGCTCATCAAACACCTCCCACCAAATTCAATGTTCTTCAAACTGCAGGTGGAGACCCATTAGTGAGTTGCAGCAAACACTTCTTTAAAAAATGAAATAGAATAAGGTAAAAAGTATTTCACTAATACGTTTTTTGTGAACACATGCGTATGTACTAACTTATAATGTCCAATAAATTTCTTACCACTGGTCACTATCAAATGTTGACTATTTTCAAAGCTTGAAACTAAGATACACAAGGGGTACCTCACACTTTAAGAATAAAGTGTTTGCCCAAACCCAGCCTTTTCACTTTGCGTTACTGCTGTTGATTGTCTTCTTTTGCAATCAGATTCTATTCATCTCCGAACATCTCACTCAGAAACGGTTTACAGGGCCAAGAAGCTGGGACTGCATGTACCCTAATCCTGTTCTTTTCTCTTTACACGGTCTCTGACCTCTGTATTTTCCTTCTTATTTTCTCTCAGAGAACAGGAAGTCTTTATGGTCTTCCAACATTTGAATTAATTCCAACATAGATCTTAGGGCTCTCAGGGATCTCCAAAGATCATCCCTAAGGTCTCTCCCAGCAGTCACCACCGGGGTCTATTTTTGCTTTGTAAACTGGTACTTCTGAAACTGTGTGTGCAGAAAAACCATCTGGGAGCTGGTTCAAATGCAGAGTCCTGGGTCCCACCCCCAGAGATTCTATTTCAGTCTGTCAGAAATGGAGCTCACAAACCTGTGTTTTTAACCAGCTTCTGAAGTGATACTGATGCAAGTGATCCAAGGACCCAGTTTGAGGACACTATTTATAAACCGAAGACCAGAAGAAGACTGAAGAGAACTGACGCCTTTGAATTATGGTATAGCCAAAAAAAAAAAAGAATGTTGAATATACCACGGACTACCAAAAGAACAAACAAATCTGTCTCGTAAGAAGTACAGTCAGAATGCTCCTTAGAAGCAAGGATGGCGAGGCTATGTCTCTCATAACTTGGACATGTTACCAGGAGGCATCAGTCCCTGGAGAAGGACATCATGCTTGGTAAAGTAGAGTGTCACCGAAAAAGAGGAAGACCCTCAGTGAGATGGATTGACGCAGTGGCTGCAACAATGGGCTCAAGCATAATAACGATTCTCAGGATGGTGCAGGACCAGGCAGTGTTTCATTCTGTTGTACATGGGGTGGCTATGAGTCAGAACTGACGCAACAGCACCTAATGACAACAGTTTATAAACCATGCAGAAAATTCATTTCCTTCTAGGGAACATCCCCCTATTCCCTTTTGAATTTGATCACTTCCTTCCTTCTGCATGAATAGCCTTGGTTTACTCCACTTTGTGTTTATTTGCAATCATTTGCACTTTGTCTCAAAAGTTATTTAATATGGGTCTATCTTACCTGTGATTGTTAAGGTTGTGTGTCAGCTTCGCTGGGCCATGATTCTCAGTGGTTTGACAGTTATGACGTAGTTTGGCAGTTACGATGTGATCACCTCCATGATGAAATTTGATATGATGTGATCACCTCCGTGGCCCAATCTGCTCAGAGTAGCAAATCAATTGAAAGGGAGTTTCCTTGAGGGATGTGGCCTACATTCAATATAGGTGGACTTTCTGGCAAGGCTCCTGGGCTTTTGCTTGCTCTGGATCCTGCAGCTGGCTCCTGTTCATCCGACCTCTGGTTCTTGGATCTTGGGCTAGCAGCTTACCTGCTACCTTGCCTGCCAAACTTGGGAGTTGTTGGTCTTAGCAGCCTATAAACCAGAGCCCTGCTGTTTGACCTGCCAATCTTGGGTTCTCTGGCCCCTATGACTACATAAATCAGAAGAAGCCTCCAGCCTGACCCACGGACTTGGGACTTTCCAGCCTCTACAACTGCATGAGCCATTTCCTTAATATAAATCTCTCTCTCTATGTATATATATTTATATGCTTTACTGGTTTTGTGTCTCTAGAGAACCCAGCCTAAGACACTGCCTTCCTACTTACATTATAAACTTCCCCAAGGGATTGTATTACTCATTACTATTTCCCTAGAGTGCCCCGCAGAGGACCTTGCTCATGACAGACTTTCCATAAGCTCCTGGTACCTAGGGCAGAATCCTCGCATATATCCCCCTGCTTCACCCAGACCCTAGCCCCTGTGTGGGAGCCCCCACCCAGGAGTCTCAGGACAGAGGGGGAAGTGTCTGGGTTGCTTCCTGAATCAAACAGCATTATTGACTGGGTGACTTAGGCTCTGTCTGACTTTGTCTTCTATATCACATTTCTCCATAGGTTTAGGGAGAAATGAATTGGTAAAAGTGATTGAGTCCAAATGACCCCTATGGGACTGTAGCTTCATCAAGGGCTACTCCTTCTGTCCAGAAACACATCAAACAGCAAAGGCAGGAGGCTGAGCAGTAGGGTCAGAACAAGAATGAGGCAAGCTAGGCACTTAGGGCACAAAATTTAAGGAGGCACTCATTCTCAGGTGCCAAGCCTGTACTTGCCCAACCCCAAAAGTAAGCGCCCCCTTAAACTTTGGCCCTAGGTGCCTCCCTTGTGTCACCCTCCCTGTGGAGCACCCTAAGACAAGCATCCTGGTTCCTAAGTCCTGACACTTAAGCCTTAAAATGGTCAAAGGGAGAGAGGGCTGAGGGAAGGGTGGCCTGTTTCTAGGTTATGTGGTTCTTCGGGCACAGGTCAGCTTGGTCCATTCTCCTGTCCGTTGGAGCTGGCCTACATGATAAGCAACTTGGGTAAAATCAACACAGAGCCCCGATTCTGTGGCAGCCCCTGTGTCGGGAGCATTCAATGTCCTGCCTCATTTAGTGGCTCTCAGCAGTTGCTCACCTAACAAGGACGAGGCCAAACCAAGACTCTGATGCTGAGTCTGCTGCTTTTTGCTTTGTTTTCTCCTTTTTCCTTTTCTCACAGCTCCTGCTGCCTCTATTGGAAAAGAGATCCCACAATCCCTAAGAGCTACTTGTCAAAGGGATTAAAATCTTCACTGCCAGAAAGCTCATCCTTACATTTTATCCTTATTGCTTCTCCTGCCATAAATCACATTTCCTCCTATTTTAACCTCAAGGGAGATGAAGAACAGCGTGGCAACGGTCATCAGCCTCTATGTGTGAGCAGCTGGGAATCTTCTGGGTCACAAAGTCTTTTCTGTCTTTTTTTCTTCAGGCGCAATAAACCTATCTCCTTTGCTGGTTTTTGTCCTTTTTTCCTCCTCCTCCTCCTTTTCTGGAAGAAGAAAAATTAAAAGGAATGAAAGAGGAAAAAGAGAAGGAGAAATTGCTATCCTCTGAGCTGAGTAAGACTGGCCTGCCTGAAGGTGGGAGCATGATGGAGTGACCTGACCACAGTGGGCAGTGTCCTCACAGAAGCAAGGACCACAGCTGTGTGCTTCTGTATGAATGGCCAATGGTCCAAATCTCATCACAGCCCCCAGGTCCTACCTCTGCCTGGGCTGGTCCCACCCTCAAAAGGGAGATGGGTGAATTGGCCTCTGGAGAGAGGTCTCTTTCAGCCTGGCTCACCTGGATGCCTTAGTCACAGAGGAATGGAGTTTTTGGACTCCAGATGTGAGAAGAAAAAGCTGAAGAGAAGCAGGGTCAGGAACCCCGCCCCTCTTTCTCTGCTCTCCAGAGCCTCCCATTTCAAAGATGATCTCCCCCCATGTTCAGCACGGTGGCTGGAGCGGATGACTAATGCATGTCATTTTCAAGATGC
The DNA here is from genome assembly GCF_024166365.1 of Elephas maximus indicus. Taxonomy (NCBI): domain Eukaryota; kingdom Metazoa; phylum Chordata; class Mammalia; order Proboscidea; family Elephantidae; genus Elephas; species Elephas maximus. Next base: position 14,022,813 of record NC_064836.1, read on the forward strand.
TCTCTGTGCACAGGAAAGTACATTCAGATCCAGGTTTTAATTGTGTATGATTTTAGCTGAGATGGCGTTAATTTATTTCCTTTGCTACTTCAGCAGTTCTCCCTCTTTCATCATGGTGAAATTATCTGGAATGTATCTTTTCTTTTTTTTTTTCTTAAGGACAAAGAGAAGAAGCTGATCTTGCTCCTTTTCCACTGATTGAGGTTTAGAACATTTCAGGGGCTGCCAGACGCTCTTTAGCGGGCACTTCAGGGTGGAGATCCCATGGTGCCCCACTGCCTGTCTCCCTGCCCTCCTCCTCCTGCCAAGTTTGCCAACGGACCCCTACCACCCAGGCAGGCCCTCTGACAAAGTCACCACCAGAGGGGATTTTTTCAGCCATGTGAACTCCAATCTGTTTCCAAGACAGGAGGTGTTTTCTTCCTCACACAACCTGCAGAGAAAAGAGGAAGAATTGACATCCACAAAGGGCTCTTGGAGGATGGGATGGTGCAAACAAAGAAAGATGGAGATGGGAAGCACTAAGGCCCCCGGGGCTGGCGTTCTGAAGCTTTTACTTTCTGACTTTGGTTGGGAGAGGATCTGTCGTTTGAGAATGTGGGGAGGGACAGAGTTAATATGATAATTGCCTAACACAGTGTTTTGAAAATATTTTTCTCCTCACTCAAACTCTTTTTGTAATAAGCATAAAAATTCCACAAACACCCCTTTGGAGATGCTGCTGCATCTTGCATAGAACTTTGCCCTGTATTGAGTTTCTGGTGTTCTGTGTATCTGCACTAGCTAAGACCGTTTTATGAAGCCTGACTTACTCTAATTTTTATTACAAAAACAATAATTATTATTTTCCAAATATAGAATTATAGTATTATTTTGAATATGCTTTTTCAAACTCTACTAATGTCCTATCTTGTAGATTAGGTTCCCCAACCCCCAGTTTGGAGAATCACTGAATCGCTGCCCTAATATCTAGCACAAGAAGTCAAGAAAGCATTGGCCACTGGGACTAGTCAAGGACCCTTTATCTCTTGTCCAGTAGCACTCCCCATCCCATGAAGTTAGTGTCTTTTTCAGTCATTCTCGCACATAGTAGGGATTCAGTAAGTCTATGTTGCATGAATCTTGTGCTTGGCACAGTGCTGGCACTGGCACCTTGCAAGGTGCTCAGTAAAAGTTACCCATTGTTCCAAGTTCTCTGACACCTTTGCCTGGTCCACATGGCCTGTAGTCTCTCCACTGCTAGGAAGCCCCAGCTGGTGGAGATGCTAATTCTCTTTGAGGTACCCTGGGGCTTGATAAGCCCTCAGCCCTCAACACCCTCTTGCTCTGCAGAGCTTATGTTTCACCTTCAGCTGGTGACCCCTGCCCAGATATTGGCTCCTTTGGGTCTGATCAGAAACCTAGCACAGCCCTGTGTGCACAGTAGGACCTCGACAAGTGTTTATTGAGGGAGTGAGTCATCAGTCTGGTGCTGTCTGCTTGGCAGCCCCACTAGTCAGGCGAGGCAGAGCCTGGGGGAGCTGGGCGTGGACCACAAGACTCCTTAGCGAACAATTAAACCTCCCTGATGGTGCTCTTTCTATACAGGGCTCTGATTCGATGGCACATTATTATGGCTTGAAAATCACTCTGGGCGGCCCAAGTTTCTAGCGTGGTTAGGGGTTTACTGGAGGCCAGCATCCCTCTGCTGATTAAAATTTGTTTCTGAGTTCTCCTTAGATTGCTCTGAATAGCTTTGGAGTTCGGTAGCTCTTCCTTCCAATTGCCTTTGGTCATATCCCAGCTGTGTTGGCTGCAGTCTCGGTCTCTGTAGGACAATAACTATCAGCTCCTGACCCAGCCTGACCCCGGCCTAGACCTGGTATACACCCCCAATCCTGCAGAGGAGACCCTAACAGTTCTCATATGTGCCTATCTGTCCATTTGCCCCAACTCTTGTTTCTTAAAAATGAAACATACGCTTATCATATGATTCAGCAATCGCCTTTTTGGACGTTTTTCCCAGAGAAGTGAAAGTTTACGTCCACACAAAACCTGAACACAGATGTTCATAGCAGCTTTATTTGTAATAGCCCCAGATTGGAAACAACTGAAGTGCCCTTCATTGGGTGGATGGTTGAACAACCTGTGGTACACCCATACCATGGAACACTACTCAGCAACAAAAACGAAGGAACTATTGGCATGTGCGACAATTTAGATGGATCTCAAGGGCATTATGTTGAGTGAAAAAAGCCAATTTCAAAAGGTCATGTACTGCATAGTTTCATTTATACAGCTTTCTCGAAATGACAAAATTATAGAGATGGAGAACAGATTAGTGGTTGCCAGGGCTCGGCGAGGGAGATGGTTAAGGAGAAGAGGAGCGTGGGCATGGCTGTAAGGGATAGCAGGAGGGGTATCTGAATGAACAGTTCTGTGTCTTGACCATGGTGCCAGTTACACAAATCTACACAAGTGATAAAATGGCAAAGAACTATTTGGGAGTCCCTGGGTGGTGCAAAAAGTTCACGAGCTTGGCTGTTAACCAAAGGATTGGAGGTTCAAACCCACATAGAGGTGCCTTGGAAGAAAGGCCTGGTGATCTACTTCTGAAAAAATCAGCCATTGAAACCCTATGGAGCAGGGTTCTATTCGAATATGCATGGGGTCACTGTGAGTAGGAGTTGATGGCAGTTGGTATATATATATATATATATATATATATATATATATATATATATATATATATATATATATATATAGGAGCCCTGGTGGCACAACAGTTAAGTGCTCAGCTGCTAAAAAATGTTGATTGTTCAAATCCACCCAATGACTCTGGAGGAGAAAGACCAGGTGATCTACTTCTAGTCAATTTCGACTCACAGCGACCCTGTAGGACAGAGTAGAACTACCCCACAGGGCTTCCAAAGAGCTGCTGGTGGATTCAAATTGCCAACCTTTCCATTAGCAGCTGAACACTTAACCTCTGTGCCACCAGGACTCCTCTGTAAAGATTACAGCTTAGAAAACCCCGTGGAGCAGTTCTACTCTGTCACACAGGGTTGCTATAAGTCAAAAATTGGCACGACAGTACCTAACTACAACATACATGTTGTTGTTAGGTGCCTTTGAGTCAATTCTGGCTCACCCACCCTATGTATGACAGAATGAAACAGTGCCCAGTCCTGCATCATCCTCACAATTGTTGTTATGCTTGAGCCCATTGTTGCAGCCACTGTGTCAATCTATCTCCTTGAGGGTCTTCCTTTTTTTTTGCTAACCCTCTAGTTTACCAAGCATGATGTCCTTCTCCAGGGATGGATCCCTCCTGATAATATGTTCAAAAAGGTTGGCAATTGAAATCCACTAGCAGCTCCTTGGAAACACTATTGAGTAGTTCTACTCTGTGCAAAGTACGTGACATGAAGTAGTGCCATACTTGCCTCCAAGGAACATTCTGGTTGTACTTCTGTCAAGACAGATTTGTTCTTTGTTCTGGCAGTCCCTGGTATATTCAGTGTTCTTTGCCAACACCATAATTCAAAGGCATCAATTCTCCTTTGGTCTTCCTTGTATAGTTTTCACATGCATATGAGGCGATTGAAAATACCATGGCTCGGTTCAGGCATACCTTGGTCCCCAAAGTGACATCTTTGCTTTTTAACACTTTTTAAAAAGGCCTTTTGCAGCAGATGCGCCCAGTGCAATAAGTCATTTGATGTCTTGACTGCTGCTTCCATGGGCGTTGATTGTGAATCCAAGTAAAATGAAATCCTTGACAACTTCAATCTTTTCTCCATTTACCATGATGTTGCTCATTGGCCCAGTTGTGAGGATTTTTGTTTTCTTTATGTTGAGGTGTCATCCATACCGAAGGCTGTAGCCTTTGATCTTTACCAGTAAGTGCTTCAAATCCTTTTCACTTTCAGCAAGCAAGGTTGTGTCAGCTACATATTGCAGGTTATTTATGAGCCTTCCTCCAATCCTGATGCCCTGTTTTTCTTCATGTAGCTCAGCTTTTCGGATTATTTGCTCTGCATACAGATTGAATAATTATGGTGTAAGGCTAAAACCCTGGCGCACACCTTTCCTGACTTTAAACCACGCAGTATTACCTTGTTCTGTTTGAACAACTGCCTTGTGGTCTCTGTACAGGTTACAGTTAAGTATTCTGAAATTCTCATTCTTTGCAAAGTTATCCATAATTTGTTATGATCCACACAGTTTAATGCCTTTGCATACTCAATAAAACACAGGTAAATATCCTTCTGGTATTCTCTGTTTTCAGCCAGGATCCATCTGACACCAGCGACGATATCCCTCATTCCAATCCTCTTCTGAATCTGGCTTGAACTTCTGGCAGTTCCTTGTCATGTACTGCTGCAACTGCTTTTGAATGATCTTTGGCAAAATTTTACTTGTGTGTGATATTAATGATATTGTTCCATAATTTCTGCATTCTGTTGGATCACCTTCCTTTGGAATAGGCACAAATAAGGACCCTTTCCAGTCAGTTGGCCAGGAAGCCATCTTTCAAATTTCTTGGCATAGACAAGTAAGCACCTCCAGTGCTGAATTTGTTTGTAGAAACATCTCAATTAATATTCTGTCAGTTCCCGGAGTCTTCTTTTTTGCCAGTGCCTTCAGTGCAGTTTGGACCTCTTCCTTCAGTACCATCAGTTCTTGATCATACGCTACCTCCTGAAATGGTTGAACATCGAACAGTTCTTTTCGGTACAGTGATTCTGTGTATTCCTCTATCTTCTTTTGATGCTTCCTGCCTCTTTTAACATTTTCCCTGTAGAATCCTTCAGTATTACAACTCAAGGCTTGAGTTTTTCTTCAGTGCTTTCAGCTCGAAAAATGCTGAGCATATTCTTCCCTTTTGGTCTTCTACTCTAGGTCTTTGCACATTTCATTATAATAGTTTGCTTTGTCTTCTTGAGCTGCCCTTGGAAATCTTCTGTTGATCTCTTTAACTTCATCCTTTTATCCGTTTGCTTTAGCTACTCTACGTTCACGAGCAAGTTTCAGAGCTTCTCCTGATATCCTGTCTTTAATGACCACGTATGATCTCCTTGATGTCATTCCACAACTTGCCTAGTCTTCAGTCATTAGTGTTCAATGAGTCAAATCTATTCTTGAAATGGTCTCTAAATTCAAGTGGGATATACTCAAGGTGGTTATTTTGGCTCTTGTGGACTTGCTCCAATTTTCTTCAGCTTCAACTTGAGCTTGCATATGAGCAATTGATGGTCTGTCCCAAAGTCAGCTCCTGGCCTTGTTCTCACTGATGATATTGAGCTTCTCCATTGTCTCTTTCCACAGATGTAGTTAATTTGATTCCTGTGTATTCCATCCAGTGAGGTCCATGTGTATTAAGAAGAAAAAAACAACAGTCGAGTCGATTCCTACTCATAGCGACCCAATGGGACAGAGTAGAACTCCCCCACAGGGTTTCCAAGAAGCAGCTGGTGAATTCAAACTGTCCATCTTTGGGTTAGCAGCCAAGCTCTTAACCACTGCACCACCAGAGCTCATGTGTATAGTTGCCATTTATGTTGTTGAAAAAAGGTATTTGTAGTGAAGAACTCATTAGTCTTGCAAAATTCTATCATGTGATTTCTGGTGCTGTTTCTGTCACCAAGGCCATATTTTCCAACTACCAATCCTCCTTTGTTTCCAGTCACCAGTAATTATCAATGCATCTTGATTACATGTTTGGTCAATTTCAGGCTGCAGAAGTTGGTAAAAATCTTCAACTTCCTCATCTTTGGCCCTAGTGGTTGGTGGGTTAATTTGAATAATAGTCTTATTAACTGATCTTCCTTGCAGGGGTATGGATATTATCCTACCACTGACAGTTTTGTGCTTCAGTGTAGATCTTAAAGTGTTCTTTTTGACGATGAATTCTACGCCATTCCTCTTCAATTTGTCATTCCTGGTATAGTAGACCATATGACTGTCCAATTCAAAATGGCCAATACCAGTCCATTTTGGCTTACTAATGCCTAAGATATTGATCTTTATGTGGTCCATTTCATTTTTGACAACTTCCAATTTTCCTAGATTCATACTTCATACATTCCATGCTCTGATTATTAATGGATGTTTGCAGCTGTTTCTTCTCATTTTGAGTGGTGTCACCTCAGCAGATGAAGGTCCCAAAAGCTTGACTCCATCCACATCACTAAAGTTGACTCTAATTTGGGGAGGCAGCTCTTCCCCAGTTGCATTTTGAGTCCCTTCCAACCTGAGGGGCTCATCTTCCTATACTATATCAGACAATGTTCTGCTGCCATTCATAAGGTTTTCTCTGACCAATTTTTTTCAGTAGTAGACCACGAGGTCCTTCTTGCTAGTTTGTCTTAGTCTGTAAGCTCCTCCAAAACCTGTCCACCACTGGTGACATTGAAATACCAGTGGCATAGCTTCCAGCATCACAGCAGTACACCAGCCACCTCAGTATGGCAAACTGACAGAAGTGTGGGGTTATATACATACACATAAACCGAAAAAAAAAAAAAAAAAACATTGCCATCGAATCAATTCCGACTCATAGGGACCTTGTAGGACAGAGTAGAACTGCTCTGTAGGGTTTCCAAGAAGCAGCTAGTGCATTTGAACTGCTGACCTTTTTGATTAGCAGTGGTAGCTGTTAACCACTGAGCCACCAGGGCTCCATGTATACACTCACACATACAAATGAATGAATATTAAGCTGGTGAAATCTGAATAGGGTCTGTGGATTGTACCAATATCAATTTTCTGGTTTTGATATTGCACTACAGTTACTATTGGGGGAAATTGAATGAAGGGTATGTGGAACTTCTCTATACTGTTTTGAAACCCTTATGAATCTATAACGATTTTTTTTCTTAAGTTAAAAAAAACAAACAATCCAATTTTTAGCTTTTATGTTATCACGGCATCTTTTTTGTGTCCATTCTGGCACATAGTAGGAATTCAATAGATACATGCCAAGTGAATCTTACAGGATGCTAATCTCACCACTATTCGTCAGCCCCTGGTCTGTCTTGATCTCTGGCCTGATGTTCAGGGTGGCTCGGGGGAGCCAGATTCTCCTGGCATCCTCAAATATTAGGAATATAGCTAAAGATACTGTAATTCTCCTTCTAACCTACAATGAACCCATTTTCCCCAAATCATATAATCTCATTTGGGAGCTCTCTGTACTTCCAGCTAGTCCTTCTCTTGGGGTATTGTATTCTAAGTGGATTATCTACCCTGTGAAGTAGGACTATAAACTTATTTTGTTTATTGTTTATCCTAAGCTTAATCAGCTTCACCTTCAGGTTTAAGGAGGATCCTGAATTCAATTACCACACAGCTTGCATTATGAGGATGCCTCATTTGGGGCCCGTCTTCAATCCCTGGGCCCGTGGTGCACCCGTGGTGACTGCAGGAGGGGCCCTGTGGTTGGCATGGAGTTCACAGTGCTGCCTGAGCTGGGGGCCTTTTTTTTTTTTTTTTTTTACTTTAAGTGAAAGTTTACAGAACAAACCAGTTTCTCATCAGTACACATTGTTGTATGGCGTTGGTTAACAACCTCAGTACATGTCAACACTCTCCCTTCTTAACCCTGGGTTCCCTATTACCAGCTTTCCTGTTCCCTCCTACCTCTCCGTTGCTGCCCCAGGGTTGGTATGCCCCTTTAGTCTTATTTTGTTCCGTGGGCCTGTTCAATCTTTGGCTGAGGGGTGAACCTCAAGAGCGACCTCACTACGGAGTTGAAAGGGTGTGGGGGGCCACACTCTCAGGGTTTCTCCAGTCTCTGTCAGGCCAGTCTGTCTCCAGTCAAGTCTGGCCTTTGTTTTGTAGTTAGAATTTTATTCTATATTTTTCCTCAGTTAAGGGGCCTTCTGGAGAGGGGGCCCTGAGAGAGCCATTCTAAGACTTGACTGCTTAGCCACCCTACACCCACTCTATGTGAATAACCCAGGGGATCTGCTCTCTCTCCTCCACCTGAATCTCTGGGAGAAGAGGACACAGGTTTTGTCCTGTTCAATTGTCTACCCAGGATCATCTAGGCTTTCCACCATCTTTTTTGTTGTTGTTTCGAAAACATAGCAAAGTTATTGCGTGTGAAAAGCAGTCACATGGAAATAATGTATAATAGTCAAGAACCATGAAAATGTACATTTTGCGTATTTTCTGTCCTGTTCCAGAAGGGCATCACTCTCATGGCCTGCCATCCTGCTGGAAGCGAAGTCTCGCGTCTTAGCCTGAAGCTTCCTGACTTGAGATTCTGCAGTATCGGCCCGCTCTTCAGCCCTGTCTGTTGCATCCTGATCTTGTGGAGCTCTCAGAAAGGTCAACAGTCACCCGGGAGTATGTCTCTTTCTTTTCTGCATCTTCTTACACCGTCTAGACTGCCTGGACAAAGCTACCCATTTTATAAGGGAGGACATTGAGACCTCGCAGTGGTTAATGACAGACAGCTGGTCTACCAGCCAGCATGGTACTTTATGCGCCTGTCTTAACTAGCCCTGTAAATGTATTTCTGGTTGATAGTGTTGGTGTATTAACTGGGAGACTTTACCTGAACTGCCAGGCAATAACTCAGGGCCAGACCCTGCGGCTCTGTGTCCCCTCCCTCACTTCCACTGGGCCAGTTCTTCAGGAGGGGCTGAGGGGCTGGGGAAAGGTGGGGAGGAGGAGATGCCTCTGGCTCTTGCAGGGACTCCTTTGCCTTTCAGGGCTAGAATTTTGGAGCACCAGGTTTATACTGGAGCCCTAGTGGTGCAATGGTTGAGTGCGGCTGCTAACCAAAAGGCCAGCAGTTGGAATTCACCAGACACTCCTTGAAACCCTAAGGGGCAGTTCTACGACATGGATTTGGTTTTTTTTGTTTTAAGTTTATACTCTGAAGAATTAGCCCCTTCCAGGGCAGGAGGGCTGAGCACCTGGAGCCATGGGGAATTGGAGTGTTGGAGTAACACTGGGGAGTACTGTAGACAGCCTGGAAAACACCCTTTAATGGGTTAAACCAACACACTGCACACACACACACCCCAACACCCTAAACACACACACACACACGGAGACTTGGTGGCACAATGGTTAAGCTCTTAGCCGCTGACTGAATGGTTAACTGTTTGAATCCATCTAGTGGCTCCACGGGAGAAAGACCTGGTGATCTGCTTCACAAAGATTTCAGCCTAGGAAACCCTGTGATTTTTCACTCTGCCATATAGAGTCGCTATGAGTTGGAATTGACTCTACGGCACACAACAACACACACACACACACAAACTTGCATGTATAATACCGTGAGTGCTTAAGAGCACAGAAGTTAAGTTTCTGCAGTCAGAGCTGGGTTGAATTCTGACTCTGCCACCCCTGGCCATGTAACTCTGGAGAAGTCTGGTAAACACTCGTAGCTTCTGCTTCTTCGCCTCTAAATGGGGTAATGAATAGCATCTAACCCCTAGGCCGTTATGAGTATTAAAAGAGAATACATGTAAAGTGCCTAATCCAGGCCCTGGCGTTAGTGAGTGTTCAGTAAATGTAAGTTATTTTGACAATGTTGATGATGAGGATGAGTATGGATGTTTTTAAATCATTCCGTATTTGTGTCTCTTATGTTTCAGCTGAGACACCACTTTCTCCAGAAGACCTTGCCTGACCTCCCAAGAGAGAATAAAGCATTCCTCCCCTGGGTCCCCTAGCACCCTATACCTTAAACATACCTTCGTATTTTCACATCGCACTTTCGGTCTTGCCAATGAACTGGAGTTATTTGAGAACAGTGTCGACGGCTTGTTCTTCTCTCTACCCCCAGGGCTTAGCACAGTTGCTGCTAAGTGGTAGGTGCTCCACAGATGTTTATTGAATGGAAGGACGAATGAGTAAAGAGATGAATGAGGTGGATAAACAGATATGTGAATACAAGACTCAATATCCTCTCTCCATATTAAGACTAATTCTGCTGCTGGGCCTTCGCTTATTCCATTTCTGCCTTCTGGAATGTCTACTCCTACCTTGCCATTTTTCTCGAACATTCCCATTCTTCAAAGTCCACCTGGAGTCCCTGCCTCCTTTGTGAAGCCTTCCCCGATTACCACCCCCAACTCCAGTGATGCCTCCTGGGACTTGCTGGGTGTTGACTTGGACTGTCAGTTGTCTATTTATGTCCTTACCCCGACTTAGTGTCCATGCTGCTGTCACAGAAACACCACCGTGGGTGGCTTTAAAGAATAGAAATGTATTTTCTCACAGTTCAGGAAGCCGGATATCCAAATTCAGGGCACTGGCTGTAGGGGAAGGCTCTCTCTGTCAGTTCTTTCAGCTTCTGTAGGCCCAGCACTCCTTGGTTCCTTGGTGATCTTCACAGTTTGTACTTGATTTTGTGTCTAATCTGCTGTTTTTACAACTAAGAGGTAATTAGGTTTAGGACACACCCTGTTGACATGGCCCCATTAACATAGCAAAGAAAACCCCATTCCCAAATGGGATCACATCCACAGGTATTAAAAAAAAAAAAAAAAAAAAGTTGCAGTCAAGTCCATTCCGTCTCATGGTGACCCCGTGTGTGTCTGAGTCGAACTGTGCTCCATAGAGTTTTCAGTGGCTGATTTTTCAGAGGTAAATTACCAGGCCTTTCTTCCGAGGAGCCTCTGGCTGGACTTGAACCTTCGATCTTTCTGTTAACTGCAGAGTGCAATAATCACTTGTACCACCCAGGGTTCTAGCACATATTTTGGGGGGATCCAATTCAATCCATAACACTTCCCAAAGAAGGCAAAGGCCTCCGCTTAGTCTGCTCTGTATCCCAAGAGACTCCATGGATGTTTGTCATGGAGTCAGAGGAACCGCATCTAGGCAGAGTGGGCCAGGATGGCCACAGGCAGGTGGGACACACAGTGCAGGTGCTGCTTCTTGCCACCTACTACTGGGTGACCTTGGACAAGTTACTCACTTTCTCTGAGTCTCATTTTTCTCAATGTACTAAAAACTAAAAGTGCCTGCTTCCCAGGCTGATGTGAGAAAGCACATGCAGAGTCCATGACACATACTAGTATGCTAGCTACTATTGTTCTTCCTTTTCCTACTAACACCTTCGCTCCTATGTGCTACCATCTATGGAATTCCTTCTACTGCTGGGTAAACACATCTCACTCTGATCCTTAGGAGCAAGACATTGGTCCCCGTTTTTTAAGTGTGAACAAACTAAGCCTCACACATGTTGGGTAACTTGCCAAAGGTTACGCAGCTAGAAAACGGCAGCCTCACAAAGTCAAGCCCAGGTCTGTCTGATGCCAAATCCATGCATATTGCTACATAATTCTGGAAAAAGTGCAAAGGCCTAGCTCTTGCCCTGCTACTGACTTGCTCTGTGATGTTGAGCAAGCCGCTAACCCTGTCCCGGTTTCCTCAATGAAGTGGTTTGGATAGGTGGTCTTTGGTATTCCTTCTGGCTCTCATGCCGTGGTTTTCCATCTGACTGTGAGCTCCTAAAGGGCACAGACTGAATTTCGGTCAAGGGTCAAAGCTGCTTCTCCAGCTCTCTGATTCTCCTTATATAGCATTAAAAAAAAAAAAGTTGCCCTGAGGTCGACTCTGACTCATGGAGATCCCACATGTGTCACAGAACTGTGCTCCATAGGGTTTTCAATCACTGATTTTTCAGAAATATGTCTCCAGGTCTTTCTTCTGAGGCACCTCTGTGTGGACTCGAACTTCCAACCTTTAAGTCAGCAGCGGAGCTCATTAACTATTTACATGACCCAGAGACTAATTACATATTGCAGATCCCCTAAATGGTTGTTGAATGGCTATTAGATTAACTGGTACTGTGGTGTGTTGTTAGGAGATGGTGGGGAGGTGCTGGTTAAGAGCGAAGGACTGTGATGGACGGCGATGGGTGGGGCCGAGTAGCAGCTGTCAGCAGAGGGAGGCCTGGGCCTGGGCCAGAGGGAGAAGGAGGAAGGGCTCTGTCACCTGTCCGTGTCTGAGGTAAATGGAAAGCGGAGAGTTGCTCAGTCCTAAGGAGAGGGATTTCCAATGGGTCTGGTGAGCTTGCTGTTGGGGTGGCTGTGGAGAGAGGTCAACCTTGATGCGGAGCTGTGGCGGGAGCTGGCTACCTGTGCTGAGGCAGAGCAAACAGGATTCAGTAACTGAGTAACCATGACACACCCAGCTCTCCCAGCTGGAAAAAGCTATCTCCTCTTCTCCACACAGGCAACACAGCCCTCAGTACTCAGCACTGTGACGTGTTCTTGGGCGTCCTAGGAGAGGCTGTCCTGTGCTCCTCTCCCGTGATTAATGAGAGGCTTGTGCCTTGACGTTTCTGCCTCAGAGGAGACTGTTGGGGCCTCAACGCCTGACCAAACTCTTGATGTGTTCAAAACCCACACCATGGAAGTAGAAGTGCGGAAGTGTCAGCAATGGCCACCTCCCTTCCCCGGTGTCCATAGACATCAGTGGGAGGACCCAGAGTGGTGACCAGCTCCTCGCTAGGTGGCTCCCTCACACTCGGCATCCTCACACCTGCCTCTGCCTCCCTCCTGTGCCTTTGCCCCCTTCCCTTCCCAGAATCCCTCACTTCAATGCCTCATGAATTTATTGACCACCTGCCCACTATGGGCCCAGCCCAGAAGTGATGAGAAGGGGGCACCAAAACAGCCTGAGGTATCATTTTGTGGAAGACATGACACACACACCCAACCCCGAGGGAATAGCACTACACAGTCGAGTGGTAAGCGGACGCTGTCAGGTGCTAACACTGGAGAGGATCATGGGGGCTCTGGGCAGGCTGCCCCTGGGCAGGATGGAGCCCCAGGGTGGCTAGTTACTAATGCCTTCCCTCTGCCAACCCTGGTGGCATAGTGGAAACCCTGATAGCACAGTGGTTAAGAGCTATGGCTGCTAACCAAAAGATCAGCAGTTCAAATCCACCAGGAGCTCCTTGGAAACTCTTTGGGGCAGTTCTACTCTGTCCTATAGGGTCGCTATGAGCTGGAATCTACCTGCCAGCAAGGGGCTCTTTTTTTGGTCCCTCTGCCAAACATCTCCTTGTCCCTTCTCTCTTCAGCTCCGGGGAGAAGCTGGTGAGGTAGTCATGTAAAAAGCCTAGAGGCAGTGAGGCCTGAGCTACTCTGTGCTACAGTGTCGCTATGAGTCGGAATCGACTCTATGGCAATAGGTTTGGTTACAGGGGCATGCCCTCGTTTCTCCGGGGCGGGCCTGGGGGGCTTTGTTCCGATGCAGGGAGTCCCCTTTGGCTTCCCCACCACCCTCCGTGAATGTGCCCCCCCACCTCGTGTGGCCTGGAGGGTGTCACTTTGGAGGGTCTGTCCCAGAGGACTGGGCTCCCCAGCTCCTTAGGCCGAAGCCCCGACACAGCACACAGGCTGGGGGGGCCCAGGCAGAGGGGAGACACTGTTCTTCCAGCTACTTTATGTCTTTGGTTTGTGGCTCTTTGACAACAACAGTAAAAACAGCTTATAAATTAGGTGCCCGGCAGTAAGCTGCAGATGCCCTGTGGTGCAGGGAGCAGAGGAACTCACCTCTCGGTCCCCTGGTGAGCTCCCCAGGCGAGTCAGCACCCCTTTCCCTCCCAGCACCCCCAGGCCCCTTCCCGACCTGCAGATGCAGAGGCAGGGTGGGAGAGCTGGGTCTGGGCCCCCAGTGCTTCCCCAGATCACAGAAGGGCCAGCGAGCCACTCTTGGATCCTCAGAGGCTCTTCAAATAGAGAGATGGTTATATCTTTTCAGTGCGGTTCAAATTACAAGCAGGAAACTGGAGCCTGGGGAAAATAAACTAAGGGATACAAGGTAGGGACTTTTTTTAGAGCTTGATTTAAATCAACCTCCAGAAGACCTCGAATGAGGCCAGTGGGGAGAACGAGGTATAAGAGCCAGGCGGGGGAGCCAGGTTGCAGGAGTTCAGTGTGACCCAAACACATTCCCTGGGCCCTGGCCTCCATCTCCTGCATACAAGGCCCTCTCCCCCAGCCTGCTCAGGAGGAGGCTTACCATAATGGAGAAGGAGCTCTACAGGACTGAGGTGGGGTCTGGATGGGGTCTGGGTGTGCCTTCAAGACATTGCCAGGGCAGCCCTAGCCTCTGGCAGCCACTGGCTGGCTTCTTTGGCCACAGGAGGTGGCTGGCCCAAGCCCTATGTGGAAGCACCTGCTCCCTACCCCTTGGCAGGGATAATCTGTCTGGTCTCCTGCCCCTTTACTTTCCTGCTTCAGACCCCTCAGGATCTGGGTCAGAGCCTGTGGGGTAAAGGCATCCACCGGATAGTGCTCAGTGCCAGACTCCATGCAGAGAGTCTCAGGCCATATGCACCACCTAGAGCTCAGCCTGGGGCTCTTGGGACACAGTGGTTAAGAGTTCAGCTGCGAACCAAAAGGTCAGCAGTTCAAATCTACCAGCTGCTCCTTGGGCACCCTATGGGGCAGTTCTACTCTGTCCTATGAGTCGGAATTGACTCCACGGCGATTGGTTTAGAGCTCAGCCTTGGAGTTCAGTTCCTGAATCCAGAACACAGCTGCTTTGACTCAGCACGCCCGGTTCAGCTTCTCTGCTCATTTCATCCACCCCCTGGGGCAGCTGTGTAAAGCGCCTCCAGCTCGGATATTGCTTTGCATTTGTTTCTGTTTTCTGTGACTGTCATGTCATTTTGTGTGTGCATCCTGCCCCCACAGGGGGAGCTTGGAGAGCAGGAATGGGGCTGGTTCCTCTTCTCAATCTGGGGTTCTGCTCTGGGATCAGGCCTGGCCATGAGGACATTGCGTAGGCAGAATGAGAACACCTAGGGCACCCAGGGAGAGCACCCAGGCCATGGGCAGTGTGTGTGCACGTATCCACGTGTGCACAAATACATTGGACATCAAGGTGCACTTACAAGTCTTATGGGAGCTGCTTTTTCTAGGTGTTTTAGCTTTTTACTTACCCGTCTACCCTACAGGGCAGCAGTCCACATATCTTGCCCTAGTCTGAGCCCATGAGGTCTTGGAGGTGGCAGTTCCAGGGCTGTATTAGTTCAATGTTAGACCTGGTGTGTATCAGACCAGTAAGCTGCACGGACCATCTCTCTGTGATAAAGAAGGCCTTTCTGACCCACTGGAAACACGAGTACATTTGGGGAGTAGCTGATCAGATTTAATGAGCTGTGTGACCTCAGACAAGTCACTTAACCTCTCTGAGTTCGGAATGTTTATCTTTAAAATCAGGAAGGTGATTCCTGCCATCTCCTATGAAATTGTTGTGAGGATCAAACGAGATAACAGGGGAGAAACAGCTCTGAAAAGTCCAAGTGCTCTACAGTGTCTAGAATTTTGTAACAATAAGAGTCATTATGGTTAGCAGGTATAGACCTTGGTGAACACCAGAAGGAAGCTCAGTACTCCGTAAGACCTTACCGAGTATATGCTCTTACCGCCTGTGTTTTCTGGCCCAACTCCCTCTGCCTCTCCCTGTTTCAGTCATTTTATACACACACACCAATACAGTCGTCCAGATCCATCTGTACCCACATAGATTCCCCAAACAGAGATACGCAAAATGTACACACAGCTACACCTCTCCACATTGATAAAAACACCCACAGATATGCACACACACATAAACAAAGAGCCCCTTAATCTGTTGCAAGCCATGAGGGTATGTGTGTGTACACACAAAGGCACATGCATGCGTGCGCACGCACACACACACACACCGATGCACACATACATGTGTGCAACAAGATGCTATTGATTGCTGGTTGACCATTCCCCTGAAAGCCCAGGGAACCCAGGGATCCAAATTTTCTACAATGTGGGCCCTTGGACCAGGAGTAGAGGCTTTTGGGGTAGCAGCCTCATTCCTCACCACCCTCAGCCCACACTCTGACACCTAGAAGACTTTAAGGTGACTCTGGACGAAAATCCATTGGGGGGGGTCACCTGGGCCAGCAGATGCCCTTTGGGGGGCAGGATGACATCTTGGGGACACTTTTGGGCTAGCTCATGCCTCACATAGCTGTTCCCAGAGAGATGAGCCTTCTTGGTGGGTAGTTGCCCCCCAAGAGAAGGGTCAGTGAGCTTCGGGAAATATGTTTATGGGCTGCTAGGAACAGCTTCCAGCCCTCTGAGTGGATTTACTACTTAAGAAGGATTCCTATTTTGGCAGAATGGGAGTGAACTGCCCTCCCTCATTACTGGATTTGACTCTCAGTTCTGAAGAAAGTCTTCCCACCAACCTGTCCAGCGCCAGAAGTTCAGGCCAACAGTGTCCTTCACTGAGCCCCAGCCTGGGGCGGATCCACCACACAGGCCTGGAGCAGGGCTTCCAGCAACCCCGGAGCATCTCAAAAGCTGAGACTCCGGCCTCCTCCCCCTTCCCATGTTAATCAGTACAGGATTCTGTACACAGGGGCTTTCGGTCCGGGGTGCGGGGCGGGGGGGGGGGGGGCTGATGACTCCGTTTTGGCTTTGTTCAAAGGACAAATATAAGGACAAATGACAGAATACCTAGGCTGTCCCTGGGGCTTGACGCAAGATGAAACACACAAATTCAAGTCTCTTTGTGGGTCTGGGATCACAATTAGCTGCAGGGTGGTACTCAAGAGGGGGTTGGGATGGGTCCCTCTCTTCTCCCCTGACTTCCTCTGTCCTGTTGCCCCGAGGGGTTGGCGTTGGATTGGGGCGCAGTCTATGAGTGCTGGGGGTGTGTAGGTGACCTGTAAAATGACTCAGAATCTCTGCTCTGGCTTTACGGTGGCAGGAGGAAAAAAGGCCTCATGCCAAAGTGTTCCTTCCTCCCTACTGTCCCCAGCGCGGTGTTTTTCCACCTACTCCTCTGGCTTCCGTATCGATTTAAATGGAGAGAAGGCAGGTGGGGGAGAGAAGCGAGCGACCAAGGGAACAAGAGAGAGACTAAAGCGAGAGGGGACGAGGAAGAGGAAAGAGGGACGTGGTGGGCTGGTGGGTGGGAGAGGAGACGCGAGTAGAAAGGAAAGCGAGAGCTGAAAGAAGATAAGCAGAGGCAATGGGAGCGGGAAAATGAAAAGGGAGGGAGACACGAGAGGGGAGGGGGGAGACGCGGCTACCGGGCGATTGGCACAGATTCCTTCCCAGGCAGCCAGCCCTCCCAATCTGCTTTCCTGGGATCCATCCCAGGGAGAATGAAGTAGGGCTGTCACCCCACAGGGTCCCATGGAGGCGATGAGCCCCCGGGGCTTGCGGGATACGTGTGAGCCGCGCTGTGCCACCTTCTGCCCACCTGGTCGGAGGCCTTTCCCCTGCTCACCATCTTACCTCTGCCCAACCAGCCCGGTGTACAAACCTCGTGCAAACCCACTATATCCCTTTCTGTCGACAAAGGCACTCTGCATGCGCCGCTTTCCTCTGCTCCAAGAGGAAAGGTGACCTCTGAAAAGAACCCCCATTCTTGCCCCTGGCAGGGGGTCCTGGACGCCAGTGCAGCGCCCACCCATGATGGGGGAAGGCTCTTTGGGGAGATCCTCACACCCGGGCTGTGCTAACAGGCTCTGCTGTCCTAGTCCTTTCTATCCTGGGCTTTGGTTTCAGAAAGAACTGGAGTGCAGGGGTGTTTACGGGCACAGTTGGATTTGTCTGCGTTGCCATGACAACCGCGAGGCCTGCTGGTGTTCTCTCTCCCACCCCAAGCTCTGCCCCTTTCACAGGCTAAAAACCTTTCTCTGGCTCTCTCTCAGCCCCCCTCCCCCCTCATTCTTCCTAATATCCTGGTACTTCAAGGCTCCTCCCCTACCTCCCCTCCCCGCCCCGCCCCCATGAGTAAAACCAAGAAAAAAACCAAACCCTTGCCGCGGAGTCCGACTCATAGTGACCCTACAGGACAGAGTAGAACTGCACCATAGAGTTTCCAAGGAGCGCCTGGCGGATTTGAACTGGCGACTTTTGAGTTAGCAGCCCTAGCACTTAACCGCTATGCCACCAGGGTTTCCTCCCATGGGTAAAGCCGTGTGTATTTCTCTCCACTCATAAGACTGCAGGTTCCCCAGAGCTGGTGGAGGAGTGTCCTATGTTGCACCTGGAAGCAGGGGAGTGAGGGACCCCGGGCTAGGTTTGTGGGAATGGTAGGGCCTCAGGTCCCCAGTGTCCTCTGAGAATTGCCCTCCCTTTCCTCGGAGTTTTTTCCTCGGAGTAAAGGAGTCCTGGTGGCAGAGTAGTTAATGTGCCGGACTGCTAAAGGTCAGTGGTTTGAAACCCCCAGCGGCTCCACTGGAGAAAGATGTGGCAGTCTGCTTCCATAAAGATTACAGCCTTGGTCTAAAGGACTAATGGACCACAAGTACCACAGCCCCCACCGGACTGAGTCCAGCAAAACCGGTGCTTGGTTACCACCAGGACTGCTCTGACAGGATCATGATAGAGGGTCCCGGACGGAGTTGGAGAAAAATGTGGAACAAAATTATAACTGATACACACACAAAAAAGGACCAGACCTACTGGTCTGACAGAGACTGGAGAAACCCCGAGAGTATGGCCCATGGACATCCTTATAGCTCAGTAATGAAGTCATTCCTGAGGTTTACCCTTCAGCCAAAGATTAGACAAGACCATAAAACAAAACAAGCCTGAAGGGGCACCGCAGCCCAGGGGCAAGGACGAGAAGGCAGAAGGGGACAGGAAAGCTGGTAACAGGGAGCTTAAGGTGGAGAAGGGGAGACTGTTGACATGCCGTGGGGCTGGCAACCAATGTCACAGACGATATGTGTATTAATCGTTTAATGACAAGCTAGTTAGCTCTGTAAACCTTCATTTAAATTACAAAAAAAAAAAAGTCAAAATCAGGGTCTGGGCCAAAAAAAAAAAAAAATTACAGCCTTGGAAATCCTACGGGGTTGCTATGAGTCGGAATTGACTTGATAGCAGTGGGTGGGTCTTCAGAGTATTCCCCCATCATGCCCACCTCTGGTCCCAGGCATCTGGAAGGACCCCTCAGCCTCCTCTTGCCCAAAGACCCGTTGCTGGCTTTCTTCCAATTTCCAGTCAAGATTCATCTTCCCTACAGGCTTCCCCTGTTTAACTCTGCCTGACCTCAAACATCAGGATCCCTCTCAGCATTGAGGAGCATTCTGGAGTATTGATCTGCACTGGTTCTGTCGTGCATGCTCCCATGTTGACATTCTGGGCTGGATTTCTGTGTCCAGCCTCTGCCGCCAGTGATTTTGACTGTCCGGCGCAACTGGCCATCCCCTCCGCCCCGTACAAGGAACTCTTCCTATAGCAAACCCATTCTGGGTAGATTAGTAGGACTGACTGGCCCTCCCTACCTTCACTCTTCTTACATGCCCACAGCAGTGTTGTTGCTGTGTGCCATCGAGTCTATTCCAACTCACAGCAACCCTTATAGGACAGAGTAGAACCCCCCCGCCCTTGGGTTTCCTAGGCTGAAATCTTTATGGGAGCAGACCTTCAGTCTTTTCTCCCGTGGAGTGGCTAGTGGGTTTGAATTGCTGACCTTCTGGTTAGCAGCTGAGTGCTTAACGACTGTGGAGCTCTGCCTCTGAACTGTGAACTGGATGACCATTTAGGCTGGGGCTTTCAGGGGCTGTCTTTCCCGTTGCATAAAAAAAAAAAAATGAGTAAATGGCAGGAAACAGTGTCCTGAGTAGTGTATTTACCCATTACTCTGGAAACTCCCTGAAGGCAAGGGATGTGTCACCCCTTTCAGACTGGAGCTCCCTGGGTGGGAGCTGGGTTTCCCTCGTCCAGTTGGAGCCCCATCCAGGGTAGGAGTGTGGCCCTTAAGCAGCCTGGTCGCTAGGGTCTGCATAGTTTTGGTAAAACAGCAGACATTTAAAGCTGATCACCCAGGGTTCATTTCCTTCTTTGGATAACTTTATAAAAATTCCACCTGATTGTAAGTTCCACCTGGGCGTGTCTGTCTTATTCACCGTGCGTGCGAGGTGCTGAGTATAATAAGAAAGCCTAGACGGCCTTTGCCTTTGGAGAATTTACGGACTAGCAGAAGAATATGTATGTGCTAAGACAGAAGGACATACATGGCCCAGGGCAGGGCATGGGAAGAAATGGTAATGCCACCTAAAGAGAGAAGGTCCCCGACCCTAGGCCATGAAGATGCATAGGTGTTCGTCATCAGGGTAGGGCGGGGAGAGGTATTTCAGACTGACGGGGCAGCCTCAGCAGAGGCATCAGGTAGGGACCAGCCTGTGAGCTCAGGGACCTGGTGGCAGGGAGGGATGAGACTGGAGTCACCCGTAAGCACTCAGGGGCATCTTCTCTTTCACTCCTCTCCTGGATCCTCCCTCCCAGCAGGTCTTGGTGGAATCATCTTCAGCTGTTTGGAATCCACAGTCTATTTCAGGGCAGGGTAAAAGATGCTGGGCCATGCTCCATGCTCAAAATGACCTCCTTCCTTAGCCCTCCTCCTCGGGCTACCATTAGTCGGGACGCTCAGTCGCAAGTACCAGCAACCAACTCTCTCTGTTAGAGGAATAAACAAAATATGAAATATATCAAAAGATACCCAGTGTGATGGGCTTCAACAGTTAGGGTACAAATAAGGTCAAGGGTCTTTTTTAACTTCTAAATTAATCCTTTAAGCAACTATTATGGATTGAGTTGCATCCTTCAAAAGCTTTGTTGAAGTCCTAACCCCTGTCCCTGTGAATATGATCTTGTTTGAATACAGGGCCTTTGAAGATGCTATTGGTTAAGTTAACATGGAGCCACACTGGTGGACGGGTCCTAATCCAATATGAGTGGTGTCCTTATAAAAGAGGAGAAAAGACACAGAGACAGAGGGAAGACAGCCATGTGATGGCCAAGGCCAACGCAGCTACAAGCCAAGAAACATCAAGGATTGTCAGTCAGCACTAGAAGCTGGGAGAGAGGCATGGAACAGATTCTCCCTCCCAGCCCTCAGAAGAAATCAACATGGTCAACATCCTGATTGCAGACTCCCAGCCTCCAGAACTGCAAGACAGTAAGTTCCTTATTTTTTAAATTTCTTTTATAAGCCACCCAGCTTTTGGTGCTTTGCTCTCCAGCAGCTCTAGGAAACTAATGCAGCAAGCGTCTGCCCAATTTAGCAGGAAGTCCAGTGTCTCTTGACACCCGTCTTCCTCCCTAACATTTTTTTTTTAATCATATTTTATTGTGTTTTCAGTGAAACCTAAACAGCAGTTTAGGTTCCCATTCAACAATTTCTATACGAATTGTACAGCGTCATTGGTTACATTTTTCACCCTGTGTGAACAGTCTCCTTATTTCTGTTCTGGTTGTTCCATTTACATTAATCTAGTTTCCCTACACCCCCTTACCTTTTCATCCTTGTTTTAAAGTAATTGCTGACCGTTTGGTCTCATATTTTTTAAAGGTGATTTTTTAAAGGAGCACAGTTCTCACAGGTGATATTCTTTATTTTGTGTGCCAGTGTGTTATTTTGCTAAAAGGTGACCTCAGGGGCTAAAGAGTATCTCAAGGCAATAGTCTCGGAGAGTCACCAGTCTCAACCAGTCCAGTAAGTCCAGATTTTTAATAATTTGAGTTCTGTTCCACGTTTTTCTCCGATTCTATTGTGGCCCTGATAAGAATGGTCCGTATGGTATCCCGGCACTATCTAGCCTTCCCCAACTCTTGCCCTTGTTGGTAGAAAATTCCTAGGTCTTGGGTAATGTGAAGGGGTCAGTGAATAGATGATTGGAGGGCCTGACCAGCCCCGACTTCCGTCACTGCCTCATGAAATGACGGTTCAACCTGGTCTCACACAGGCCAGTGGGGGATTCCAGGGCTGCCCTGATGCCTGTGCTGATCACATTACCACATGGACCCAAGGATTTTCCACCCTTGGGATTCTGAGGTACTGCAGATGAATTTATACTCACTCGCTCAGCTGCTGTTCCCAAAGGTCATTCAGCTAAGTAGCTGAGCCTGGGAGAGCTTCGAGCCACAGCCACACTCTGGGCCAGAACCAGCTGCTCTCTCTGCCACCAAGATGATCCACATGCCAGCATTAAGGCCAGTTGTCCGGTCCAGACCAGTGCTTCCCAAAACTTATTGTGAACTAGAATCAACTGGAGGGCTTGCTAAAAGGCAGATTCATAGGCTACACCTGCAGAATTTCTGACTCAGTAGGCCTGGGGTGGGGCCTGAGAATTTGCATTTATAACAAGCTCCCAGGTGATGCTGGTGGTGCTGGCCCATGGACCACACCTGGAGTAGCCCGGTATAGACCCCTCCTTCCTCAGGGTGGCTTTTCCCTCTGGGTCCGTTTTCACCAGCAACGTATCTGAGGCCATCAACATCTCGGTCCATCAGGACTTACTGAACCCAAGTAAACAGGACATCAGCATCTTGGTCCTTTTCCTTTCAAGATGCTCTTAGGACCCTCTGCAAACTTGGCTGTTCCTTCCCCAGCCACATTTGAGTCATCTCCACAGATAGCTCTCCAAGTGGGGTCCTTGGCCAGCAGCATCAGCATCACCTGGGAATTGTTAGCAATGCCAATTTTCAGGCTCCATCCCAGATCACCCAGAAACTCTCGGGGTGGCCCCAGCAATCTGTGCGTTAACGAGCTCTCTAGTTGATTCTAAGGCATCCTAAAGTGTGAGAACCACTGCTCTAGGCCAAGAGCTATTCGAAGGGCAGACTATCAAGCCACAAAAATAGTGTTTAACGGGACGTGGGTCACTGAGTCGATTCCAACTCAGCCACTCATAACAACAACAACAACAGTGTTTGCACTAGGGAATCTGTCATGGATGGAATTTTGTCCCCCAAAAGGATATGCTGAAGTCCTAATCCTTGTACCTGTGAACTTGACCTTGAAGATGCTATTAGTAAAGTCATCATGAGGTCCTACTAGAGTAGGGTGGGTCCTAATCCAGTCTGAGTGGTGCCCTTATAACAGGAGAGGAGACACGGAGACAGAGTGAAAACAGCCGTGTGACCATGGAGTGATGAAAAGGATCTTCCCCTGGAGCCTTCGGGGGAAGCATGGCCCTGCCTACACCCTGAATTCGTACTAACAGACTCCAGACCAGTGAGACAATAAATTCCCCATCTTACAAGCCACCCAGCTGTGGTACTTTGTTACAGCAGCTCTAGGGGACCCATGCAGAGTCCCTTTGCCTGACTTGACCTACAGAGGGGCCACTCGTGTGACTTTCCTGAGAAACCTGCTCCAAGGTGACTTGCAGTATCCACCTAGCAGTTGTCAACCACAGCTGGCAGGGCACACCCTGAGGAAGAGCGAGCCTGACTGCGCTGCCCGTCCCCGGCTATTTGTCTCTGGGCATGTCACTAACTTCTTTGGGGCCCCTCAGCAAAACGTGGGGACTGAACCTGATGCTCTCTAACATTTCTTCCAGTCCCACCTCTTCTCCATTCTCCTTATCATTCCTCAGCATCCTTATCTGTAAAATGGAGATAGTGCCCACCCTTGGGATGATAGAGACAATGAAATGACGTATAGAGCACCCAGCATATGGTGGAGGCTTGATAAATGTTAGTTGAATTTTAAATTATTTGGTTATCCTTCCAGTTTTGCCCAAACCTGCCTTGTACCTTCTATTTCTGCCCCTATTCTGTGCTTACATCAGGCCTCGGGGCCCTCTCCTCCTCAGTATTGACTCCTTTTTACAGCATTAGCACTCTTACACCCCACAAACATTGAGGGGAGAAGAGTCCCCTAAGTAAGCAGGTGATAGAGGGGAGAACCAGAGTCGCCACAGTCTGCACCAGGCGCCCAGAGAATGGAAGGCCTCAGCATCCAACAGAGCTGGGCCTGCTGTCCTTCCATCCCTCTGTTCAGCTACTTCCTGCTAAGCTCACATTCCCTTTCCCCCTAAAGCCTCAACTAGCTCCTCTGGGGAGTGGCTCAGAGTATCTGAGCCCAGAGAAAGACCCTCGAGTTTCTTCCCTGCCTCTCACCACCCCCACCCTGTCTCCTCCTTCCCCCACCCCTCGCTGCCAGGGCGCCTCTGCCAACGGCTGGTTATTTATATCCCTGAGCAGCTGCTGACAGACAGCTGGGAGCTGGGAGGCTTCTGACAGGGTTGAGCGAGGGAGAGATGACAGGGTGGTGGGCGAGGGTGTCACTCTTCCCAGGACTGCTGGGCAGAGCTGCCTCCCCTTCACCCAGTGAGGTGGTACCAAGACGGGGCTGAGAGCTGGCATCTAGGAAGGGGTGCCTCCAAAGGAAAGGAGCAAGGGCTACGGACCTTGAGATGGGGAGGCAAGAACTTTGCCCCAGTTGACCTTTTCTGGAAAAGCATGAAGTGCTGCGACTTTATTACCTGTGTAATAAATATCTGCC
Organism: Elephas maximus indicus; assembly: GCF_024166365.1. Lineage (NCBI taxonomy): Eukaryota > Metazoa > Chordata > Mammalia > Proboscidea > Elephantidae > Elephas > Elephas maximus. Next base: position 14,047,080 of record NC_064836.1, read on the forward strand.
GATCACAACCCATATGACCTTGGGCAAGTCACTTCCTAGCTCTGGGCTTCAGGTTCCTTGTGTGTAAAGCGATATGGCTGGACGAGATGCTAAGTTCTCTTCCAGCCTCATTAGGCTAGAGGTTACCAAACCCTGGCGTCTTTGAATCCTGGCTCTACCACTTGCTTGCTGTGTGACTTGGGCAATTTACTTAACCTGTCTGTGCTTCGGTTTCCCTGTCTGTAAAATGGAGACTCTTAATGGCACCTACATGGATGGCTTTCTTGTGGGGATGAAATGAGCTAATACATGTGATGGGACTCGAGCAGTGCCTGGTACGTGGTAGGCCATCAATGTTGTTGTTAGTTGCCATCAAGTGGATTCCAACTCAGACATAGGCTAGTCTAATCAGAACGTCAAGTCCATGGTTCTCTGGACATGCCCTCCCACTCTGAGAAGGTAGAAGGCTGTACTGGGAAACATTACGATAAATGAGTGGGAACCTGATAGAACACTGGAGAAAAAGGGAGACTATATGGGGTGATTCAAACCCACTCAGCAACCTCATGGGAGAAACACTTGTCAATCTGCTCCCATAAAGATTACAGCCTAGAAAACCCTGTGGGGCAGTTTTACTCTGTCATGTGGGGTCACTATGAGTTGAAATTGACTCGATGGCACTAAGCAACAACAGTAACAGCATGCTTCAACTAGGAGGCTGGGTGGTGCCAGCGGTTTGTGATTGACTGCTAACCTAAAGTTTGGTGGTTTGAACCACGCAGGGGCTCCGCCAAAGAAAGGCCTGGAGATCTGCTTCCATACAGATTATAGCCAAGAAAATCCTATGGAGCAGTTCTTTCTGTAACACATGAGGTCGCCAGGAGTCAGAATCGACTCCATGTCGATGAGTTTGGCCTGGTGTATTCCTCAAGGAGCCCCTGGGTGGCGTAAATGGTTAAGAGCTTGACTACTAACTGCAAGGTTGGTGGTTTGAACCCAACCAGAGGTGCCTTGGAAGAAAGGCCTGGTGATCCGCTCTCGAGAGGTCACAGCCCTGAAAACCCTGTAGAGCACTGTTCTACCCTGCACACGTGGGGTTGCCACGAGTTGGAATCGACTCTACAGCAACTTTGTTTTTCTCCATCAAATGGGAAATTTGGGGCTCAGCCTACATTTGTTCTGAGTTCTGAGCCCGAATCCTGGTTTTCCCTCATGTTCCTCCACCTGTAATCTCTGGGGGCTGTTTCTACTCGAAGCAGAAAAGGTCAGAAAGTCACTGTCCTCTTCTTCTGACTCTGTCTGTCTGCGATCCTCTCTTCGCCTCTCCCCAGCCCGTCTTCCTTCCAACCCCCATCATCCTTCTATTTTAAAAACTAATACCTGGCCTTGGAGAGCACAGAATCCCCAGTGTGTAATTAAGTCCTGGGCACAGCTGTGCCTACAGCACCAGCCTGGCTGTAAGGGTGGGGCGGGGGCAAACAGGAGCCTAGGAGGTGATCTCGGGGAGGGGAGCCTGTGTCCGCCAGCTCTGAGCCTGGAGCATGCTGACAGACACACTGGGTTCACAGCAGCGCCTCCTTGAAGGCAGAGTCCGGGAGCAGGAGAGGCCAGTGTGAACAATGTCCCCTGTCCCCGGCTTGGCCTTCCTATTTAGAAAAGGAGTAGCCCCTTACCAGGGGAGGGGGAGGGGGGAAGCAAAGGAAGCTGATGGGTTACCATGGATACCAGCTAAGCACTGACTCCTAGCTTCAGCCAGTGCTTCTTCCATAACGGATCAAATTGACAACAGTAACTTGAAAGATTAGGTAGGAAACTTAGGGGGCAGCGAGGAGTTTATGTTAATAGGAGAGGAACAATTCAGAAAAAGAGGGTGAGAATATTTGCATAACTTGAAGAATGTAATCAATGTCAATGAATTAAACATGTAGAAACTGTTGAATTGGCGTATGTTCTGCTGTGTATATTCTCAACAACAAAATAAAAAACACAAAATATCTTCCATAACCACAACTTAAATGAACACACACACACAAACCCATTGCTGTCCAGTTAATTCCAACTCACAGTGACCCTATAGGGTAGGATTTCCCAGGAGCGGCTGGTGGATCCAAACTGTCAATCTCTTCGTTAGCAGCCATAGCTCTTATCCACTGTGCCACTACAGCCCTTCATGCATGTACATGCATGCACACGCACGCACACCCATGCACACGCACACACGCACACATACACACACTCCCTTTAAAGAATAACAGTTCTTGACTCATCCTTCTCTAACCATGGCAATTAGGTTCTAATGTCGGAGCCCCAGTGAGGGGTGAGGATAAGAAGAACCTGTCCTCTTTAAAGATGCCCCTTGCAATTTATTCTCTTCTTGGAAATGTAGGATGGTTCCAACATCCTAACATTGCCCAGATGTCACGAATGGAGGATTACATTCCCAAAGCACCTTAATCTTTTGCTGAGTCATGGCGGCCATAGACCTAAGTTAAGATGTCTGGTTTGAAAGATCGCCCTGCATATAAGACAACCTCTCAGCACTGAGGAAGAAAGAAGTGTCAGAAAGGGTCAGTCACTCATGAAACATTTCCTGATCACCCACTATATTCCAACTGGCAGGAATTCAAAGTGATAATAAAAACAATAAACATTTGGTCCCTGCCATCAAGGGGCTCCTAACCCAGGTGGTGGGAGGTCTGACACAAATGACCTGTTACTGATGATAAGGGAACCACGTTTGTGAGCGATATCTACATATGCACAAATACTGCGCTCAAGGTGACCCATACAATGCCATACTTTCTTGAAGGTAGAAAGTGAAACTTGGAGCTGGAGGAGAGAAAGGATGAGAGCCTGGTCTAAGGATATGTTTCCTAACACTCCTGCCTGATTTATAGGCCACATTTATTTCTTCAGCGTGGAGCTAGAAGGCCTTGCAGCTCCTCCAGCTTCTATCACCCCACCTCTGCAGCGCCATGCCCCAGCCACAGGGCAGCCACTCTCTTTCCCTCCCCCAGGGTTAATGGCCCTCTCAACCTAAAAGTCACCTTTGTGCCCTAGAGCCCAACTGGAAGCAACACAGGGGCTGGAAGACCTGCACTGTGAAGGGAGGTGGGGAAGGTGTCTTCAAATGAGCATTTTGCCCATGTGCTCATCCACCAGACACTTAGAATATTTCAGTTAATTATCAAGTTGTTGTCAGTTGCTGCCGAGCCAATTCTGACTCATGGCGACCCCATGTGTGCAGGGTAGAACTGTTCAGACCCGCCCAGAGGTGTCTTGGAAGACAGGCCTGGCAATCTGCTTCTAAACGGTGACAGCCTTGAAAATGCTGTGGAATAGTTCACATACCACCAAGAAAGCAGAGCCAGGAGCAGAGCACATCCTTTGGACCCAGGGTTCCTGTGAGGAGAATCTCCTAGAGCAGGAAGATTGACAACAAAGACCTTCCCCCAGAGCCCACAGAGAGAGAAAGCCTTCCCCTGGAGCTGATGTCCTGAATTTGAACTTCTAGACTATGAAAGAATAAACCTCTGTTTGTTGAAGCCATTCTCTTGTGGTATTTCTCTTATGGCGGCACTAGATGGAAAGACAGAACCACCAACCTTTCAGTTAGTATTCAGTTAACCACTGGCACCACCCCAGGGACTCCATCTCCATTTTACAGAGCCTCCAGAGACCTTGGGTGGTGCAGATGGCTAAGGTACTCCACTGCTAACCCAAAGGGTGGAGGTTTGAGTTTACCCTGTGACACCTCAGAAGAAAGATCATGGTGACCTTCCCCGCCATGACTGCTGTGGAGTCGATTCCAACTCATAGCAACCCCATAGGATTTCCAAGGCTGTAAATCTCTACTGAAGCAGACTGCCACATCTTTCTCCCGTGGAGCTGCCGGTGGTTTCGAACCACTGACCTTTAGGTTAGCAGTCAATTGCTTTAACCACTGCTTTGCAAGGGCTCCTCGTAGCCACCCTAAGCCAAAAAAACCAAACCCAGCGCCATCAAGTAGATTCCCACTCAGAGCGACCTTATAGGACAGGGTAGAACTGCCCCACAGTTTCCAAGGAGCGCTTGGTGGATTCGAACTGCTGACCCTTTGGTTAGCAGCCATAGCACTTAACCACTAGGCCACCAGGGTTTCCGTAGCCACCCTAGAGAGCCTCAGTTCTGTACGTTCTTTTTCTACTTCAAGGTTGGATTTCCATCTCCTCTTCCCACATTTGGAAAGTGTCCGTAATCACTGGAGAATCTGATTACCACTCCTTTTAATCGAGCTCTCAGTCCGTTATGCAAACACGGCTATAATTGTGTCAGGCAGGTTTTGTCCTGGTTTTATCTTCCCTCCAACCGCCTGTGAAACTAGGGTTGCATCCCCCCCCTCCTTTTTTTTTATTAATTGTGAAGGCCCCCGAAGTCCCCCGCCCCCCCCCCCCCCGTGAAAATCTCCTTGATTACCCACTCCAGACCCCAGGAGCCACAGCAGGCCCGCCTGGGGGCAAACAGAAGGAAAAATAAACAGCATTTAGTGGAATTATTTGATTTCTTTGGAGATGCAAATCAGAAGGTTCCAGTGAGCGTCCGTGTAGGGTGGGGAGAAGTTGGCTCTCGGGACCGGAGCGGAGTCTGCGGGAGATCAGGTCCCTCTGCGGCGCCAAGGGCTGCGCTGATTCAATGCGCGGTGGGGTGCGGGTGCGAATAGGGGGCGGTGCCAAACTCTAACCCAAACCACTGCGTTTGGTATTTTGTGTTATTATAAGTTTCCGGGCCCTTTCTGAGCACTGGCTGCTGGAAAAGGCTGGCCTGTTTCAAGGGCAACAAGCAAACCTTGGAGGTGGGGTATGGTTCTCAGCCCCAGCTCCCATCGCCTGGGGAAGGTCCAGCGACTAGGCTTCCCCAGAGAGGGCGGAGCACGAGGGAGCGAGCTTCTGATTTTACATGAAAACTCCTCTGCTATTCGTTAATTTGTTCGCTCTTTTTTTTTTTTTTTTTATTTGAGAAGCCCTATTTTATTTGGAAACCCCGGTGGTGTAATGGCTAAGTGCTAGGGGTGCTAACGAAAAGGTCGGCAGTTGTAATCCACCTGGTGCTCCTTGGAAACTCTATGGGGCAGTTCTACACTAGGAGTCGGAATCGACTGGATGGTCATGGGTCGGGTTTAATGGTTTTTTATTTATTTTTACTGTACTTTAGATGAAAGTTTACAGCTCATTCACTCTTGTGACCAAAAAAAAAAAACACAACAACAACAACACAAAAACAAAAACTGAGTGCCGACTACGTGCCAAGCTATAGCCTAGGTGCAGCGAATATGGTCGTTGTTAGCTGCTGTCAAGTCAGCTCCAACTCATGGTGACCTTGTGTACAACAGAATGAAGCGCTCCTGGTCCTGAGCCATCTTCGCCATCACTGATCCATTGTTGTGGCCGCTGGGTATTTTGAGTGCTTTTCAACTAGGGGGTTCATCTTCCAGCACTATATCAGACAATGCTCTGTTGTGATCCATAACGTTTTCATGGGCTAATTTTCAAAAGTAGATGTCAAGGCCTTCCTTCCTAGTTTGTCCACCATGGGTAACCTTGCTGGTATTTTAAACACCGGTGGCGTAGCTTCCGGCATCATAGCATCATGCAAGCCTCCACAATAAGACAAACTGACAGACCAACGGTGGTTGTTGTTGTTAGGTGCCGTCTAGTCGGTTCCAACTCATAGCTACCCTATGCACAACAGAACGAAACACTGCCCGGTCCTGAGCCATCCTTACAATTGTTGTTATGCTTGAGCTCATTGTTGCAGCCACTGTGTCAATCCACCTTGTTGAGGGCCTTCCTCTTTACTGCTGACCCTGTACTCTGCCAAGCATGATGTCCTGCTCCAGGGACTGATCCCTCCTGACAATATGGACAAAGTATGTAAGTCTCGCCATCCTTGCTTCTAAGGAACATTCTGGTTGTACTTCTTCCAAGACAGATTTGTTCGTTCTTCTGGCAGTCCATGGTATATTCAATATTCTTCACCAACACCACAATTCAAAGGCGTCAACTCTGCTTCGGTCTTCCTTATTTGTCCAGCTTTCACATGCATATGATTCTATTGAAAATACCATGGATTGGGTCAGGTGCACCTTAGTCTTCAAGGTGACATCTTTGCTCCTCAACATTTTAAGGAGGTCCTTTGCAGCAGATTTACTCAATGCAATGTGTCCTTTGATTTCTTGACTGCTGCTTCCATGGCTGTTGATTGTGGATCTAAGTAAAATGAAATTGTTGACAACTTCAGTCTTTTCTCCGTTTATCATGTTGTTGTTCATTGGTCCAGTTGCAAGGATTTTTGTTTTCTTTATGTTGAGATGAGATCCATACTGAAGGCTGTGGTCTTTGATCTTCATTAATAAGTGTTTCAAGTCCTTTTCACTTTCAGCAAGCAAGGTTGTTTCATCTGCATAACGCAGGTTATTAATGAGTCTTCCTCCAATCCTGATGCCCTATTCTTCTTCATATAGTCCCCAGCTTCTCGGATTATTTGTTCTGCATACAGATTCAATAGGTATGGGGAAAGAATACAACTTGATGCACCTCTTTCCTGACTTTAAAACAATCAGTATCCCCTTGTTCTGTCTGAACAACTGCCTCTTGATCTATGTAAAAGTTCCTCATGAGCACGACTAAGTGTTCTGGAATTCCCATTCTTCACAATGTTATCCATAATTTGTTACGCTTTTGCATAGTCAATAAAACACAGGTAAACATCCTTCTGGTATTCTCTGCTTTCAGCCAGGATCCATCTAACATCACCAATGATATCCCTGGTTCCACGTCCTCTTCCGAAACCAGTCTGAATTTCTGGCACTTCCCTGTTGATATATTGCTGCAGCCTTTTTTGGATAATCTTCAGCAAAATTTTACTTGTGTGTGATACTAATGACATTGTTCTATAATTTCCACATTCAGTTGGATCACCTTTCTTGGGAATAGGCATAAATATGGATCTTTTCCAGTCACTTGGCCAGGAAGTTGTCTTCCATATTTCTTGGCATAGATGAGCGAGCACTTCCAGCGCTGCATCTGTTTGTTGAAACATCTCAATTGATATTCCATCAATTCCTTGTTTTTTGCCAATGCCTTCAGAGCAGCTTGGACTTCTTCCTTCAGTACCATCGGTTCCTGATCATATGCCACCTCCTGAAATGGTTGAACATTGACTAATTCTTTTTGATATAATGACTGTGTATTCCTTCCATCTTCTTTTGATGCTTCCTGCGTTGTTTAATATTTTCCCCATAGAATCCTTCTCTATTGCAACTTCAGGCTTGAATTTTTTCTTCAGTTCTTTCAGCTTGAGAAATGCCAAGAAAGTTCTTCCCTTTTGGTTTTCCATCTCCAGCTCTTTGCATGTCATTATAATACTTTGTCTTCTCTAGCTGCCCTTTGAAATCTTCTGTTCAGTTCTTTTACTTCATCAATTCTTCCTTTTGCCTTAGGTGCTCGACGTTTGTGAGGAAGTTTCAGAGTCTCCTCTGACAACCATCTTGGTCTTTTCTTTCTTTCCTGTCTTTTCAATGACCTCTTGGTTTCTTCATGGATGATGTCCTTGATGTCATTCCACAACTCGCCTGGCCTTCGGACACTAGTGTTCAATGTGTCAAATCTATTCTTGAGATGGTCTCTAAATCCAGGTGGGATATACTAAAAGTCATATTTTGGCTCTCATGGACTTGCTCTGATTTTCTTCAGTTTCAGCTTAAACTTGCATGTGAGCAATTGATGATCTGTTCCATAGTTGGCCCCTGACCTTGTTCTGACTGATAATATTGAGCTTTTCCATCGTCTCTTTCCACAGGTGTAGTCAATTTGATTTCTGTGTGTTCCATCTGGCGAGGTCCATGTGTATAAAAAATTCACCGTTTATCTTGGTGAAAGAAGGTATTTGCACTGAAAGAAGTCATTGGTCTTGCAAAATTCTATCATTTGCTCTCTGGCATTGTTTCTATCACCAAGGCCATAATTTCCAACTACTGATCCTTTTTCTTTGTTTCCAACTTTTGCATTCCAATCACCAGTAATTATCAGTGCATCTTGATTGCATGTTTGATCAATTTCAGACTGTAGCAGCTGATAAAAATCTTCTATTTCTTCACCTTTGGCCCTAGTGGTTGGTGTATAAATTTGAGTAATAGTCATATTAACTGGTCTTCCTTGTAGACGTATGGATATTATCCTATCACTGACAGCGTTGTTCTTCAGGATAGATCTTGAAATGTTCTTTTTGATGATGAATGCAACACCATTCATCTTCAAGCTGTCATTCCCAGCAGAGTAGACTACATGATTGTCCGACTCAAAATGGCCAATACCAGTCCATTTCAACTCACTAATGCCTAGGATATCGATGTTTATGCATTCCATTTCATTTTTTATTATTTCCAATTCTCCTAGATTCATAATTCGTACATTCCAGGTCTTGATAATTAATGGATGTTTGCAGCTGTTTCTTCTCATTTCGAGTCGTGCCACATCAGCAAATGAAGGTCCCGAAAACTTTACTCCATCCACATCATTAAGGTCGACTCTACTTTGAGGAGGCAGCTCTTCCCCAGTCATCTCTGGAGTGCCTTCCAACCTGGGGGGCTCATCTTCCAGCACTGTATCAGACAGCGTTCCGCTGCTATTCATAGGGTTTTCAGTGGCTAACGCTTTTCAGAAGTAGACTGCCAGGTCCTTCTTTCTAGTCTGGAAGCTCACCTGAAACCTGTCCTCCATGGGTGACCCTGCTGGTATCTGAATACTGGTGGCATAGCTTCCAGCATCACAGCAACACGCAAGCCCCCACAGTACGACAAACTGACAGACACGTGGGGGAGACGAGCGGTAAGCAGGAATATATAGCCGTGAACAAATCAGACACGAGCTTCCGCTGTAGTGGGAGGAGACAGACAATAAAAAGATAAATGTATTAAAGCAGGTGGCGTTGAGTGCTAGGAAGAAAAACCAAGAAGAAGGGGTAGGGAGCGATGGAGAGGGTGCTTTCGTGGGGAGGTAGTTAGGGAAGCACTTTAATAAGGGGGCATTTAGAGCAGAGCCCTTGTTCTGTATGTTTCTATAATGCTCTCAAATCCATAAGATTAATCTCTATTATGCTTTCAAAATACATATGCATAACCACTCACAATACGAATTTAGAAATAGAAATATGTCTACCTTTGAGAGGCTTTCTAACAGTAAGTATAAGCCATTAGAAACCTGTAAGTCACGAGAAAGCTGTTTAGAAAATTTCTGAACTTAGAGAAGCATATTTAGTAAGCAAAGAATGGAAACAACCTTTAAGCTGACTTTGACCTAACATGCTGTGATAAAGAAGACATAATGCAGTTAATCTGTCTAAACTATCCTTGAGACACAATCTAACAACCTCCCTAATCTCTAACCTTGAAGAAAAATGTGACTTTCGAGGAGTCTCTAACCCTGGAGAAATGACATAACATACTAGTCTTCGATGACACAGTGGCCCTTATTATGAGGCCAAGGTGAGAATTTCTCATATAAACCTTGCATTCCTGCGCACTCACCAAGCGAAAGCAGAGGCGAAGGGAACTTTCTCTAGCCTGTTACTGTCTCTGAAGACTGAGAGCCTGCTGAGACTCCACCTGCCAACACCAGCCTGGAACCCTAACTTCTAGGGACCTCCACCAAGTTTGAGCCCTGGTTAAGCTTTCCTCCCAAGACTTCTCCTTAAAGAAGTCCAAAGATTTGGGCTGTAGCCATTTAACTAACCTTGTGACACCGAAATCATTAATTCTGCTTCTCCAGTTCTGAAGGAATGTTGTGAGGCCTTACTTGCACACCTTGCCATGACTGTCTTGCAATAAACTAAATGAGTTTGTGCATGATAAAGCTGTGTATCTCTCTACTAACTTTCTAAGTAAGATCAAACCCTGTAAAAGTGAGGGTGGGTCCAAAAGGCTATGTGGGGGGTGAGCTTCCCTGGGAAAGGGAGCAGCAAGGGCATGGGGCCTGCAGCTGAAGCACACCTGGGGGTGTAGGAACAGCAAGGAGCCATGTGGCTAGAGCCAGGTGAGCTAGCCCGAGAGTTGGGGAAGAGGAGGTCAGAGAGGCGAGATCAGAGCTCAGGCAGACTGTGGGGGCCATCTTCCTGCCTTGGATTTTACTCTGAGTGACTGGGATGCCATTGAAGTGTTTTGAGCAGAGTGGTGACATGACATGATTTTTATAAAGGAGAGTCCCAGCTGCTGTTTGGCAAACAGACTGTGGACTATGCTGGAAGCAGAGAGCCCAGTTCAGGAGCTGGATGCAGTCATCAGAGGGTGTGAATGGGAGCAGTGGAGGCCTCTGGATGGCTGCTGGATTGGATGTAGAATATGAGGGAAAGAGAGAATCCAAGGATGATACAGACGGTTTTGACTTCGACAGTTGGAGCTACCCTTTACCGGGATGGGAAAGAATGGGGGAGGGGCAGGTTTGGGGGTGGGAATAAAAGCTCAGTTTTGGAGATGTTAGGTTTGAGATGGCAGTTGGACATCCAGGCGGAGATGTCCAGGCAAAGCTGGAAATTGGAGTCTGGAGTTCAGGGGAAGAGGCCTGGGTAAGAGATAGAAATTTGCATATAGATGGTACTTACAGTAATGGGAATGGTGGGGCCACCTAGGAGGAGTGCAGATGGAACAGAGGAGGCCTGAGGACTGAGCCCTTGGCACTCTTCATTTGGAGGTCCTTTCTGGCAGATCAGTAAACCGAGGGTAAACCGAGGCCTAGATTTCAAACATCGTAGGCACCTCTCACCCTATGTTTTCAATCTCCCAGGGCCTCAGATCCTGAGGTGTCATTGCAGGAAATGGAGACAGAGTGCAGAAGGAGCTAAATGTATGACCTGGACTGGTCACTCCCCTTCCCCAGGCCCCAGTGTCCTCCTCTGTGAAAGAGTGGTGGATGCTTGGTCTCTATAAATCTAATTCCAGAAAGTCTGCTTGGTCTCGGGGACTGTAAGTTACCCCAGGGAGGCACCGAGTTAATGTCTTATTCTCTTCTTCTTGCTCTTACATACCATATATTTACTTCTCATTCAACCCTAGTATCCACAGGGAAAGGAGCCCCCGTGGTGCAGTGGTTAAGCCTTGCCTGCTAACCCACGGGTTGGAGGTTTGAACCCAACAGCCACTCTGTAGGAGAAGAATGTGCCAGTCTGCTTCTGTAAAGATTTGCAGCCTTGAAAACGTTATGGGCAGTTGTACTCTGTTCTCTAAGGTCACTGTGAGTCAGAAGCTACTCACCAGCAGTGGGTTTTTTTTGTTATATGCACAGGGAATAGTTTCAGGACTACTAAACAGAAACAGATTTACTGACTAGTGGACAATACTTTTGTACAGTTCTTTTTGTCGTTAGTCCTATAGTATCCAGTCAAAATACTGGTTTCCAAAGTTATTTCTTGTTAGCTGCCATTGAGTCAGCCCCCGATTCACGGCAACACTGTGTACAATGGAAAGAAATGCTGCCCAGTCCTGCAGCATCCATCCCCATGATGGACTGTGGATCAGACTGTTGTGATCCATAGGGTTTTCGCTGATCGATTTTCAGAAGTAGATTGCCAGGCATTTCTTCCTAGTGTGTCTTAGTTTGGTTACTTCATATCTTTCCCATCCCCTTCACGTGGTTGAGAGATTCATGTGTAATACAATTAGGTTGATTTCTTAGTTTGTATTCGATTTTGGGTTCCCCCAACATTCTAGTTGATTTTTAAAAATTTACATGCAGTCAACATCAGCCTTGGCGGTGTTCAGTTCTGTAAAAAAAAAAAAAAAAAAAATTTTTTTCTTCAGTTCTGTAAGTCTTGTCAAATACATAGATTTGTATATCCACCACTACAGTCACAATATAGGACGAGTCCATTATCCTCAAAGTCCCTTGTGATGCCCCTTAATAGTCAATGCCTCTCTCCACCCTTAACCCCTGGCAGCCACTGATCTATATTTTGTCCCTATAGTTATGCCTTTTGCAGAATGACACATAAATGGAGTCATGCAACATGTAGCCTTTTGGGTCTGACTTCTTCCACTTAGCAAGATGCACTGAAGATACACTCATGTTACGTCAATCAGCAGTTTTTTCCCTTTTACTGCTGAGGATTCCTCTTTGTGGAGGTACCATGGTTTGTTTGCCCATTCACCACTGGCTGACGAACCTCTGGGTTGTTCCAGTTTTTGGTGATGATGAATAAAGCTGCTATAAACATTCAGATATGGGTTTTGTCTCACATGAGTTCCCATTTCTCTTGAGTGAGTACCTAGGAGTATGATTGTAGGGCCACATGATAGGTGTATGTTTAATTTTATAACAAACTGCCAAACTGTTTTCCAAAGTGGCTGTACCACCAGCATGCGTGACAGTTCTAAGTGCCCTGCAACCGTATTGACACTTGGTATTGTCAGATTTTTTAGCCATTCTAAAGGAAACCCTGGTGGCGTAGTGGTTCATTGCTACGGCTGCTAACCAAGAGCTTGGCAGTTAGAATCCACCAGATGCTCCTTGGAAACTCTATGGGGGCAGTTCTACTCTGTCTTATAGCGTCACTATGAATCAGAATCTACTCGATGGCAGTGGGTTTTGGGTTTTTTAATAGGTGTGTAGTAGAGTCTCATTGTCATTTTAATTTAACATTTCCCTAATGACTAATGGAGTTGAACATCTTTTCATATGCTTATTTGCCATCTGTTAGGAATTGAATTGTGTCCCCCAAAATTATATATTGTAAATCCTAACTTCTATGCCTGTAGTTATAATCCCATTTGGGAATGGTTTGTCTTTACTATTTTAATGAGACAGGACGAATGTAGGGTGTGTCTTGAGCTGATCTTTTTTGAGATATAAAAGAGTTCAAACAAACAAGCAAGAAGCAGAGATGGGGGAAGGAGAGATACCAAGCCACATGAAGATCACCCAGGAATAGAAGCTCAAAGAGACAAGGACATTTCTCCAGAGGTGACAGAGAGAGAAAGCCTTTCCCTAGAGCCAGTACCCTGAAATTGGACTTCTAGCCACCTAAAGTGTGGGAAAATAAATTTTTTTGTGTTAAAACCATCCACTTGTGGTATTTTGGTTATAATAGCACTAGATAACTAAGGCACCATCCCTATATCTTTTTTGGAGAAATACCTGTTCCAATCTGTTGTCTTTTTTTTTAGTGGGTGTTTGTTTTTCTTACCATTGAGTTTTGAGGGTCCTTTGTATATTCTGGATCCAAGTCCTTTGTTAGAAATATGATTTGCAAATATTTTCTCCCTTCTATGGCTTGTATTTTTAGTCTTTTAACAGTGTCTTTTGCAGAACAAATGTTTTAAATTTTGGTAATATCCAATTTATCGATTTTTTCTTTTACGGATAATGCTTTTTGTATCATATCTAAAAAACTCTTTGCCTAACCAAGGTCACAAAGATTTTTTCTATGTTTTCTTCTGGATGTTTTATCATTTTATTTTTACGTATGACTCATACGATCCATTTTGAATTAATGTTGAGGTAACTTTGGGTATGGTATGATGTATGGTATGTCCCTAGGTGGTGCAAAACATTTGTGCTCGACCGTTACCCTAAAGGTTGACAGTTTGAACCCACCCAGCAGTACTGTGGAAGAAAAAGCCTGGTGATCTGCTTCCATTAAGATTACAGCTAAGAAAGCCCTATGGAGCAGTTCTACTCTGTAACACATGGGGTTGCCACAAGTGAAAATTGACTCGACAGCAACTAACGACAACAACGAAGTATGTGTTGAGATTCTTTTTTTTTCTTGTTTATGTTTGTCCAGTTGTTCCAGCACCGTTTGTTGAAAAGGCTATGAATGATCTTTTGGAAGCAATTGAGGAGAAAGACAGTTCCACACTGGGTTGAAATGGCCAGAACTGGAAAATTATTTGGGGGCTAGGAAACCAGAAAGATGGTCCATGTACCAAATAGTTCAGCAGCAGCTCAAAACCAGAAGTGGTCAAGGAAGGTAAGGTCACCTGGAAATGACAGAAACCTAGGGGAGGCTTTGGACTTTCAACAAGTCATTAAAGGGGTGGGAGGGAGGGTTGCTGAGCCACCTCAGGCAGCTTTTACGGGGACAGGTGAGCCTGCTGATACCTGAGCACCCCGAGAACACGGAGGCATGCTCCTCTCTGGCTCCTGGGAAGTGCTGGCCGGGCAAGGTGGATGCTGCAGCCTGGGCCGGGAGCCAGGTTGACTCAGCTGCCCAGGGTAAGTGTCTAGGGGAAAGGTTATTTTGTTTTCTCTCATGGTGAACTCCGTTGCAATAACAGCACCAAGGTGTCCCTGTGCTTTGATTGTTCTCTCCCTGGGCTCCTAAAGGAGACTGACAGAATCTGGCATCACAGGTAATTCTATTGTTAGTTTCAGCTGCCTCCTGCACCTCATTAGACAAAAGCAGAGAGGAATGAGCAAAGAAGGGATGTCAGCCCCAGAGCAGAGGTGCTTGTTAGAGTAACCAGCTTTCAGGAGATGATGAGGTAGTGAGGAAATTATCTGGGCCTTCCAACCAGCCCCTCTAGACCTGGGTGGAAACTGGGACATTTGTGTCAAAGTCTTGCAGGAGGGAACCAGTGTGGACTGGTCTGTGTAGGCTGCAGGCTCTGTTAAAGATGTCACTTTGATGACTAAGTTGCACCTGACCCAGGTCATGGTCTTTTCAATTGCCTCACATGTGTGCAAATGTTGGATAGTGAAGAAGGATTGATACATTTGAACTCTGGTGTTGGTGAAGAATATTGACTGTATCATGGACTGCCAAGAGAATTAATAAATCAGTCTTAGAAGAAATACAACCAGAATACTCCTTAGGAACGAGGATGGCGAGACTTCAGCCCGCTTACTTTGGAAATGTCATCAAGAAAGACCAATTGCTAGAAAAGGACATCCTGTTTGGTAAAGTAAGGGTCAACGAAAACAAGGGAAACCCTCAATGAGATGAATTGACAAAATGGGCTCAAATATATAAATGATCATGAAGATGGCACAGGACTGGGCAGTGTTTTGTTCTGTTATGCGTAAGGTTGCCATGAGTCAAAGCTGACTCGATGGCAGCTAAGGACAATACTGAAAAGGAAGACTATCTTTTGGTTTGTCCAGCCCTTCAGTAGGAGACTTCTCCGTGGGGTTGGACCTAAGGGGAAATGTCTCTGGGTGGGTTGGATTTGAGCAGCAAGTGAATACTGTGTGTTGGGGTCAAACCCTTATTTGATTTATTTAGGTCTTCGGGATTTCACTCAGGATGGAAGAATAGAAACAGAGAGAGAAAGGGAGAATCCTGAGCCCAGAGGAAAATGGGAATCCATCCTTGTCTCACACTAGCATCCTGTGCTCCTAGCCCTGGCCACAAGCACACACAGATTTACACAGATACACACATACCACGTGCCCAACAATCACATACCCTCACGTACAAGTACACGCACATTCCTAAACACACGGGGCACAAACCAAACATACACACTGATTACACACACAGACGACACACGCCCGTGGGCACCGGGAGCACTCCTCTACAAAGCTTTTGTACGTGGCTGGTGGCGTCAGCTGCTTTGATGTCTATTTACATCTTGGATCTGTACAGCTCACACACACGTTCACACCCCCCACCATTCTCACAACACACAGCACGCGTTCAAACACCCATACCACAAACATTCACGTATACACACTTCCCAGTCACATGAACATATGTGCTCCTTCCATTTTTCAGCGCACATGGAAGGGCTTGACCAGACAGGGTCAGTCAGATGCCTGCCTATGCTCCACGTGTGTGCACTGACACACTGCACACCCTCTCCGGCAGGCCATGCCAGGGTCCACATGGACTAGCAGAGCAGGGATTGTTGTCCGCCTCCCCCCGCCATTGATATGCAGCACCTGTCCTGTCTTTAGTGCTTTGTACTTCAGCTTCAACTGGGTTGAATGCCAGAGTCTACCTGGCACAGAGCCCGGAGCAGCAGCCCAGAAGCAATTGTCCTATGGGGATGAGCCTCCAAGAGCCTGGAATGGGGGCATGCCAGCTTTGCAAGGGCCATTAAGGAAAGAGGCCTCTGTGGGCGACTCCCACCCCTCACCGATGCCCTGGACAGCCATGGGGTGAGTCAGCACATGGCATCTCTTTGCATCCCTGCCTTTCTCCTCTTCAAAAATCTGGACATGTGGAAGTTTCTGTGTGTTCTAGACCTTTCCCAACTAGGAGAATGAGTGAGGCCTGAAGGATACCGGCTTATAGACTCCAGAGCTGGGGTCCTGGCCACTGGGTTTCCCCTTAGACTTTGCTTGTGCATTCTATAGCCTCATCACCTAGAACATGTCTAGAATGATAAGTCTCGGTTGAACAAATGTGAATGTGTTAGGCTGTGGAGCAAGGCCAAGGCTGCTTTGTCTGTCTCTCAGGGATACCTGGAATTATGACGTTGTTGTTGTTATCCATCATCAGGTCAGCCCTAAACTTATGGCGCCTCCACGCACAACGGAACGAAATGTTGTCTAGTCCTGCACCATCCCCGTGATCGGTTGTGGATTGGACCATTGTGATCAATGGGGTTTGCACTGGCTGATTTTCAGAAGTAGATCACCAGGCCTTTTTTCCTACTCTACCTCAGTATGGAAGCTCTGCTGTAACCTGTTCAGTATCACAGCAACATGCGAGCCTCCGCTGACAGACAAGTGTTGGCTATGCGTGAGGCGTATTGGCCAGGAACTGAACCTGGGTCTCCTGCATGAAAGGTGAGAATTCTACCACTGAACCACCGATGCCTCTAATTTTAAGGAGAAATGCAAATAAGAGGAATTTTTGCTGTTGTAACCAATACCGGGTAGGTAAGTCGTTTTCTTTCCCAGTTCTCTTATTTCTGGCCCTACCCATTCCTTGCATCTTACACTATCTGTTACTAAGGTAGTACACTTAACCAAACCAAAACCCCAGACCCGTTGTTTTCAAGTCAATTCCAAATCATAGCAACCCTATAGGACAGAGAAGAACTGCCCCATAGGATGTCTGAGGAGCGGCCGGTGAATTAGAACTGCAGACCTTTTGGTTAGCGTATGAGCTCTTAACCACTGCATCACCAGGGCTCTAATACACCTGCTCCTCACTTACTGATTATCTTGTTACCCAACAATTTACACTTACGACAACAATAAAAAAAATCTACTATCTGACTATTTTGTGCATTAATGATGTATGTCTGGCAGAAATGAATGCTCAGGTGTGAGTTATGTAATAATGCAATTTGGCAGTTATGTAATGATGTAGTTATCCTCCATTTTGTAGTCTGATGTGGTCATCATCCATTTTTGCATAACACTGATTTTCACATAATGACCTGGTCTTTGGAACCTAACCATGTCCATAAGTGAGGAGTGGGTGTAATACTAATTCCATGGTTGTCAGGTCATTTCTGACTCATAATAACCCAATACAACAGAATAAAAATACTCCATAGGGTTTCCAACGCTGTAAATCTTTATGGAAATAGACTGCCACATCTTTCTGCTGAGGAGTGGCTGGTGGGTTCAAACTGCTGACCTTTTGGTTAGCAGCTGAGCACGATTGTTTTAGCATCTGTTATGCTCCAGGCATGGTACTAAATTCTTTACAAACATTATCTCGTTTAAACCTCACAACATCCCTGTCAAGTGGATATTTCTGTCCCCATTTTATGGCCAGGCAATCTGAGATTTTTGAGAGGCTGAATAGCTTGCCCAATGCCGCACAGCTAATAAACAGAAGGGATAGGATGTGAACTCAGGTCTTTTTTTCTCTTCAAGCCCAGGCCTTCCCTGCTATAGCAGGCTTACATTTATGATCGCCAGCCACAGAATGCAAATTCTATTCCCGCATCTGTTAAATGAACGTCTCCAGTGTCTAAGCCTAACCCCCTTTTTCTGTCCCTGTCCATCTATCCATCTTAAACTGTAAACCAAACTATAGATGGCAGGAAGTGTATTTATTGAATTCATCTCATAGTATTCAGCATACTTCTAGGCATATATAACATTTTTTTTTTTAAGTACAGTTCTATGGATTTCAAATTGTGTGTGGAAGTCAAAGACAAAGTTCTAGCTCTGTCCTTAGAAAAGAACGTGAACTTCAGAGAGACCTGGGTTTGAATACAATATCATCACTTACTTGCAATGTAACTCTGCTCTGGTCTTCCTCTCTCTGGCCTCAGTTTCCTCTCTGTAAAATGAAGTGCTGAATGTGACAATCTCTTGGGTTCCTTCCAAATGTGACTTCTTAGGAGTCTACTGTTTTGCATAACGCAGAATGGAAGTGAAAAATAATTCCATGAGCTTAGGAAGCAGCCGTTCCCAGAACTCCACCTCCTGCCTCCTCGTGTGCATCCTGTCTACTGGTCTGCCCCTGACTGAGTGCAAAAAGGCAGATGCACACTCCACTCATCGGAGAAACGAAGAC
This sequence comes from Elephas maximus indicus, assembly GCF_024166365.1. Classification (NCBI taxonomy): domain Eukaryota; kingdom Metazoa; phylum Chordata; class Mammalia; order Proboscidea; family Elephantidae; genus Elephas; species Elephas maximus. Next base: position 14,065,512 of record NC_064836.1, read on the forward strand.
ACCCTTTGACAGCTTGCCTGACAAGACAGCCACCAGGAGCTTCCCAAAGCCATAGTCAGTTACCCCACCTGTGTGCCAAATACTTCATGCCTTGAACTCCCCAAGCTCTTAACGAGTTTGTGCTAGGAATAGCCCAGGCAGATGACTGAAAGGCTCTGAGAGAGGGGGCTGCAGATGGGCAGGTGAGCAGAGGAGGTGGGTGCGCTGGCTTTCCTGGGTTGACAAAGCCCCCAGAGACCTCGGCAGAAGGGGAGGGAGACAGATTCTCACTGACTGGAAGACAGCAGCAATGAAGGTCCACCCCACCCGTTCGTTTCCTGTCCTCAGCTGGCACTTGATAAAGCAGCATTGCAGACCTGGCAAGAGCTAGTCTGGAAGACGGAGCCAGGAATCAGGGGTACTAGAACTGGCTCTGAGGCATGGGGGACACCAGGCAAGTCACTCACCTATCTCAGCCTCAGTGTCTTCATCTTTATGCAGCCGGGTTCTTTCAGGCCCCGCCATCCTGGAGGTGGAACCAAAGAACGTGGATCACAGTTGTGGTTGCCGACACTCAGGAGGGAGGGTTTCTCAGGAAAATTACTGGTGCCTTAGTCTCCAAACACTTTTCTGATTCCAGGGTTTCTTGGGGCAAAAGTGGCCATGACGCCTTGTTCTTCTACTCTATGACGTCTGCCCTCTGTCCTCCTCCACTTGCTCACTCTCTCCCTTGTGAGTCTTCTGTAAACGGAAGTCCTGTTCCCAGCAGTGTGCTGGTAAATGTTTAACAACTGGGTTTGGGGGAGAAGAGTCCCTGGGGGCACAAATGGTTAGTGTGCTCGGCTGCTAACTGAAAAGGTGGAGGTTTGAGTCCACTCGGAGGTACCTCAGAAGAAAGGACTGGTGACCCACTTTTGAAAAACCAGCCATTGAAAACCTTGTGGAACAGTTCTGCTCTGATACACATGGGGTTGCCACGAGTCGGAGTTAACTTAGTGACGGCTGGTTTGGGGTGTTTGTATGTCTAATTTGTAGGTCTTGCCCATTGCCGAGGTGTAAATACTCCCACCATGGCAAATTTCAAGCTACCAACATTACGTCATTGAATGCAGTGCCAAGAAGAGATGTGCAATTGTTGTAAGGTGCCGTCAGTTCGGTTCTGACTCATAGTGACCCCGTGCAAAACAGAACGAAACACTGCCCGGTCCTGTGCCATCCTCACAGTTGTTGCTATGCCTGAGCCCATTGTTGCAGTCACAGAATCAACCCATCTCCCTGAGGGTCTTCCTCTTTGTCGCTGACCCTCTGCTTTACCAAGCATGTTGTCCTTCTCCAGAGACTGATCCCTCCTGACGACATGTCCAAAGTATGTGAGGTGCAAGGAGCATTCTGGCTGTACTTCTGCCGAGACAGATGTGTTTGTTCTTTTGGCAGTCCATCGTATATTCAATATTCTTCGCCAACACCACGATTCAAAGGTGTCAATTCTTCAGTCTTCCTTAAAGATTATAATAGCACGCCATGATAAAGTATTCCCACCACACGGACACAATAGATGCAAACAACCTCAAAAGCATAGATAATAATACGAAATAATAAATATAGTAAAATAAGTAGGAAGGGATGAATTTAGAATATTTATTACCTCTGCTTTTAATATAATTTTATTTCATTGTAAGTTTATATAATTAACTTTTTAATAATGGCTGTGTTTAACAACTGGCTCACAAAATTCCTAATTAATGCCTGGTCCTCACCATCCAGACCTGTCCAGTGGGGCCGTACATGCTGAGGGAGCCTTGTGGGTGAAATACGGACATTTCGTTCGGCATTCCCATTCTTCTTCCTTCTTTAACCTATTTCCCATCTGTCATATAAGACATTCCTCTCAGTTTTTCCCTCCCTTGTAAAACCAGTGTGTCAAGAAATGAGATCAGAGCAGTAATCATACGTTGCATCTCGTGGAACCTTACAGTTTACTAAATCCAGATCTCATATTAATTCTCGCAGCAATTTCATAAAGTGAGGTAAAGAGAGCAGTGAGTTAGTGGAAGAACGACTCAATACCAGGTCAGTAGGCTTTTTCTAGTAAAGGGTGAAAAAAAAAAAAGGGTAGAGAGTAAATATTTCAGACTTGGCAGGCCATATGGCCTCTGTTGCAAGCATTTGACCCTGATGTTGTAGGTTGAAAGCAGTCATGGGTAATATGTGAACAGATCAGAGTGGTATGTTTCCATACAATTTTATTTAAGGACATTGAAATTTTAACTTTATATAAAATCCTAATTTTACATAAAATTTTAATTTTTATATAATTTTAATGTGTCACAAAATATTATTCTTCTTTTAATTTTTTTCAATCATGTAAAAGTCTAAAAACCATTCTCAATTCACTGGCCTTATAGAAACAGGCCATGGGCAGGATTTGGCCTGCAGGCCTTAGTTTAGGATTCTCTGATTTAACAGAAGAGGAACTTACACTTCAAAGAGGTTAAGGGATTTGCTCAAGATGCTATAATCGGCAGAGTTGGGACTGGCTTGGCTCCTAGTCTACAGAACTTTCCAGTAAATTAGCCTGCCACGGAAGGCAGACATTGCTGCTCTTCAACACCCCTTCAGAGACCCACAGGCGAATTCTCCGCTTTGGGATCCTCTGCAATCCCCAGGTGCTTCTGTGTCACATTCCCTTACTGCCCTTTTCTGAATCTGATGACAAGAACCTTCCTCCAGAAACGAGAGAGAGAGAACACCTTTCCCTGGAGCTGGCACCCTGAATTCAAACTTCTAGCCTCCTAGACTGTGAGAGAATAAATTTTTTTTGGTTAAAGCCGTCCGTTTGCGGTATTTCTGTTATAGCAGCACTGGATAACTAAGACAGTTGCTCAGACTCATGCTGACCTTATGTACAACAGAATGAAGCCTTGCCTGGTCCTGAGCCATCTTCACAATTGTTGGTTTGTTAGAGTCCATTGTTGCGGCCACTGTGTATTTTGAGTGCCTTCCAACCTAGGGAGCTCGTCTTCCCTCACGATATTGGACAACATTCTGTTGTGATCTACAAGGTTTTCATTGGCTAATTTTCAGAAGTAGATCACCAGGCCTTTCTTCCTAGTCTTTCTTAGTCTGCAAGTTCCACTGAACCCTGTCCACCATGGGTGACCCTGCTGGTATTTGAAATACTGGTGGCACAGTTTCCAGCATCACAGCAGCACACAAGCCACTACAGCAAAGCAAACTGACGGACAGACCTGTGTACAGTTTCAGACAATTCGTGTCCCTCCTCGCCATCCTTTAAGGCAGAAAATGAAGAGCCCACTGTCTTTACGACTGTGTGTTTTATGATTTTGTCCTATTTCCTCCCAGGTAGTCCTGAATTTCCACAAAGCAGGGGCTGCCTAGCTATTCATTATCATGTGTCCTCTTGTCCAGACTTTTCCTGCAGAATACTCAGAAAGAGCTCTGCGACTCAGGACTCAGTCCCCTTCCAGCCATGGTGATATGAGACGAAAGGTGGGTGTGGACCACCTGTGTGATTTATTTTTTCCCGATATTTAATTATTAAAAAAATTATACATTCATAAGAGTTGTACAGTGAACACCCACGTGCCCACCATCCAGACTCTATAGCAATATTTTGCTATATTTTATCAGGTATCGCTCCATCTATCCATTCTTTCTTATCTTTGTGATGTATTTCAATGTAAGTTGCAGATATTAGTACCTCTAGACACTCCATGTCGTGGTTAAGAGCTTGGCTGCTAACCAAAAGGTCAGTAGTTCAAATCCACCAACCACTCCTTGGAAACCCTATGGGTCAGTTCTACTCTGTCCTGTAGGGTCTCTATGAGACGGAATCACCTAACGGCAATTGGTTGGATACTTCAGCGTCATATCATTAACTAGAGTTCAATATTTGTTTATACTTCCTTATGTATTTATCTATTTTTTGAGCTGTATAATTTTGAGAGACTCTGGAGGTTGTCTCCAGAAAATATCTCCCCACTCGACCAGCCTGTAGACAAGTACTTTTCAAGGGTATTATTTCCTTAGTAAATACTATAGACAAGGCTTTGATAATGCAAATACCTTGGTGGAGAGTATTCATTAACTGAACCCAGTGGTGGCTAAAGTAATGGAAACAGCCTTTGGCAAGGCCTAGGTTTGAATCCTGCTTCGCCACGCAATAGCTGGGTGTCCTTATCCATCTGACTCACAGTGATCGTATAGTGCAGAGTAGAACTGCCCTATAGAGTTTCCGAGGAGCGCCTGGTGGATTCGAACTGCCAACCTTTTGGTTAGCAGTCATAACTCTTAACCACTATGCATGCCACCAGGGTTTCCTGAGTGTCCTTACGCCAGCTTTTTTGTTTGTTTGTTTTTTTAATCTCTCTGAGCCTCTTCACATGTAAAACACGGTTAATACCCACCTTGAGATAATGTTGTTGTTGTTAGGTACCCTTGAGTCAATTTTCAAATCATAGGGATCCCATGTGACAGTAGGACTGCCCCATAGGGTTTTCTAGGCTGTAATCTTTATGGGAGCAGATTGCCAGGTCTTTTCTCTGGAGAGCTGCTGGTTGGGTTCAAACCACCAACCTTTCATTTAGCAGCTGAGTGCTTACTGTTGTGCTACCACAGGTACCAAATAATATGGCTACCATAGGTGCCAAATAATATGGGCCAAATAACTGGCTGCTAACCAAAAGGTTAGAGGTTCGAGTCCACCCAGAGGCACCTCAGAAGAAAGGCCTGGTGATCTATTTCCAAAAAATCAGTCACTGAAAACCTAATGGAGCACAGTTCTACTCTGAAACACATGGGGTCACCATGAGTCGGGGTTGAACTTGATGACAGCTAGTTATTTTATTATTACAAATTATGTGATGTAAATGGTAAATGGCAGTGGGTAGAATAACTTGAGAAATTATGTGTCCATCTTCCTGACAGTAGGCTTGTCGCAAAAGAATGAGAGCTATTTCCAACTTCATGTGAACCCCACTTCTAGAAGTTCATCCAAGCTTTGAGCACAAAGACTTAGGCTCCTTTTACCCCTAGGGGGAGTTAACAGTTTCTTTTGAAACAAAAACAAAAACAGAACAGAATCTACCCTACCAAAGCCCTAGCTGGGAAGGTGTTGGCTCAGCAAGGGAAAGGTGGGAGGCTGTAGCTTGGACTACAATTAGGAAGTAGTTTGGGGGCAAGTCAAGTCCCCAGGTGGTGCAAATGATTAAGCACTATTAACTGAAATGTTGATGGTTCAAATCCACCCGGAAGCACCTTGGAAGGAAGTCCTATGAGCTACCTCTGAAAGATCACAGCCCTGAAAAACCCTATAGAGCACAGTTCTATGCTGCAACACATGTGGTCGCCATGAGTTAGAATCGATTTGGCAGCAACTGGTTTGGTTTTTGATTTGGGGAGAGTGTAAAGAGGGATGAAGGAGCCCTAATGGCTCAGTGGTTAAGCACTTGGCAGTTAACTGAAAGGTTGGTAGTTTGAACCCACCAGCTGCTCCGCAGGAGAACAATGTGGCAGGCTGCTTTCATAAAGATTTACAGTCTTGGAAACCCGATGGGGAAGTACTACTCTGTCCTATAAGGTCACTATGAGTTGGAGTTGACTACACGGCCACAAGTTTGTTTTTTTTAAGAGGGGTGAATGAAGGGGGGCAGGCTGTGTAAGTGGTGGAGACTCACACTCCACATCCATGTAGGTGCCCAGGACATGGCAGAACCTCTGGCTGGGGTCTGCATGACCTCAAGTTGGCCTGAAGGAAAGAGACACTGAGCAGAAGTCCCCTCTCTGAAAGGACCCTCTAGATTCAGACAACGTTTTCTGAATTGAGTAACCATCCCAAACACTTAAACCACTTAGGGAGGGGAATGGGTTGCCCCTAAAATAATGGAAAGTCCCCCCATCTAGGTAGGTGGGATCTCAGAGTCATGTTGAGTTTAGAAAATTAGCAATCCTTCCTTGCAGTGTTCGTTCCTTCCTTCTTCCTTTCTTCTAAAAAGTCAGTGTCTTGACAGCAGCACAGGTTGGGCTGACGGGAAATGGTTACTTGGTAGGAAGGGAGTTAGGAACTCTAGAGAAGTTCTTGCCTGCATTGGGAGGGCTTCTGGTCAGGGACAGACCTGAGAGCCACTGAGAAAAGAGACCAGGCTCCAGAGCTCCTACCTTCTACCTGTGAAGCGGAAGAGAGTGCAAGGAGGAGGCCAAAGGCAGACGAGTGGGAGCAAGGGAGGGAGCAAGAGAGAAAAACGGCATCTGGAATCCTCTAACTTATCTCAGGACCAAAGACAAGTTCCCCTGGTCCCTCTTATTTCCCAGCCACCTTTTCCTGTAGCTTGTCTGCTGGAGAGTAAAAAACAAATGAAGCATGGGGAAAAAATTCAGCAAAAATAATTATAGGTTACAACAAATCAATTGGAGTTGTGTAAATAGCCTTCAGGCAAGTAGCCGAGTCCGTGTTCCTCAGCTTAACACCCAGCGCTCCCACGGCAGGTCTGGTGTGAGTCCTGGTGACACAAGAGTAGAAGGAGTCCCAGATGTGAGGTCGGAGGATCTGAATGTGAGTCCCAACCTCTTCCTAACCAGCTGTGTGACTATGGGCAGTCGACCCCGCTCCTCTGAGTGTCAGTTTCATCACCTGTAAAACTGAAATAAATAATTATACCTGCTCGTCTACCTCACGGGTAGTTGAGGGTTGAAGGAGATAATAGACAAAAAGGGCTTTGGAAAGAGTGTAGGGTGAGACAAATGGGTCTTTTTCCCTTCTGAACTTCCCTTGAATCCATCCACTTCCTCCATCTCTATCACCCTGTCTTGGACCAGCTCCCACTGTCCTTCACCTAGACTGCTGTGCTAGCTCCTTAAGGGTCCACCTTGTCCTGATATCGTGTTTAGTGCTTCTGTTCTACCCTCTAGTTCACAGCATAGTGCCTAGGCCAGCAATTGGTCCCTGCCCACCTGAAGCAACAAAGGAAGGTTTATAGTTTAAACCTACCTGGCTCAAACTTGGCTCTGCAGGAGAAAGACCTGGCAATCTGCTCCATAAAGACTACAGCCTAGAAAACCCTGTGGGACAGTTCTGCTCTGTCACATGGACTCGCTATGAGTCAAAAATCGACTCAAGGGCACCTCGTAACAACAATTGTAAGATAGCAAAAAAAGAGACCTGTGTCTGCTGCAAAAGCCCAAGAAAACACATAGGGCAGCTCATGGCAGAGACCAGGCTTGAAGCGGGACCTTGAGGGGCAAGGCGGATTACGATGAAGAGATAAGGTAGTGTCTTCTGAACAACGGTACCAAACTGGGATAATACTGAGAGGGGACAGGGGAGTAAGAGGCAGCAGTGTCCCGTGTATGCGATGCTGAGAGCTGGCTGGACTCTAGTGGGAGGCTGGCTGGGTGGTGGAGCAAGGTGAAGGAGGACTTCAAAGTTTTGCCTGGTGAAATAAGATCTAACTTAGACTAAATGTGAATAATCTGATGAATTAATGATTTGCTCAATGGATAATTTCATAGCTCAGAAGCGGACTGTTCTGGACTTAAGTCTGAGTGGCTCCAGGACCATTTGTAGATAATGAAGTGACCAAGGCCCGTGGAGAAAGTAGCTGTTGTCAGCCTAGAGTAAGTCACAGCAGGCACACGCACCCTGGGCATGGGCAGGCTTTAGGGCTAAGCTTGAGGAAGGACATATGAAAAAGCACTGCCAAAAGGCTGGAGGTATGAGTTCACCCAGAACCCATTGCTGTCGAGTTGATGACGACTCATAGCGACCCTATAGGACAGAGTAGAACTGCCCCATAGAGTTTCCAGGGAGCGCCGGGTGGATTCATACTGCTGACCTCCAGGTTAGCAGCGGTAGCACTTAACCTGTACGCTATCCAGAGGCACCTCAAAAGAAAAGCCTGGTGACCTGCTTCTGAAAAATCAGCTATTGAAAACCCTATGGAGCACAGTTCTACTCTGACACACATGGGGTCGCCATGAGCTGGAATTGACTCTAAGGCAACCGTTTTTTGTTGTTGTTGTTTTGGTTTGGTTTGGTTGACCTCTCTAGAAAGCAGAGAGGTCAAACCCCTGGCCAGAGATCCAGCAATGGTGGTGGTGGAGGTGCAGGGAGGTGTGGATTCAGCTTGCAGAAGGTGGGAACTCTGAAAATGAAAATCCTCAATATGGTCACAAGTAATTCTTACAATTGTAAGGTAACAACAACAAAAAAAATCTGTAAGAAAAAGAAAAAGGTACCTACCCTTCCCCACCAATGTGCGTGCCCACACACACACACACACACACTCACATACACACTGCTTCCCCTCTCTGCTCCTGGTGTCTGTCATTAGGCATTCAGGCAGTTAATTCTCCCAGACACACCACTGAGAGCGCCAGGAGCCTCGTAGAGTTGAAAATGGGATGGCATTGCAAGGCTCATTACAGAATCCCCTGAGGGAGTCGATAAGGACAGGGATTTCCCCTCCCTCGGCCTCTGCAGGAGGTTCTGTGTTTTTCCACTTCAATTCCAACCCACCCTGGCAGCCCCAGTCCCTAGCCCCTGGTTCCCAACCTTCCTCTGACTCTCCTAGGTTTCTGGCCATTCCCACCCTCTCTGGATCCCACTTGAGGTCCCTAATCTGAGCAAGATCCTGAGCCCTGTGCTCTTTGGAGAAGAGGGCAGAAGGGTAAGTTTGCAGGGAAGCGGAGCTTAGAGAGAATCTATGCTGACCATACCACCTCCCTTTCCCCCCAGCTTTAGAGCAAAGCAGCTTACAAGAAAGTAAGGCTTACCCTCATGCCATCATGAAGGGCTTCTTGCCCTCTACACCAGCATGAAGGGTCTTCTTGCCCCTCACACCATCACGAAGGGTTTTCTTGCCCCTCGTGCCATCGTGAAGGGTCTTCTTGCTGCCTACAGTGTGGTGCCTGGTGCAGAGTAGGCATTTCATGTTGAATGAATGATGAGTGGATGGTTGGAGTACTTACTGAGCACCTACATTGTGCCAGGCACTCAGGCATAGTGGACCAAGGTGACAAGAATCCCTGCGCTAGGCCAACTTCCATTTCAGTGAAGGGAGAAAGGCAATAAACAACACAATAAACAAGTAATTTATGTGGTGTATCGTAAGGTGATAAGTGTTATGGAGGAAAAATAGAGTAGGATAAGGGGGAAGGGGAAGAGAAGCCTGCTGCAAGTTTAAACAGGTGTTCAAGGTGGGTCTCATTGAGAAGGTCACGTTGAAGCAAAAACCTGAAAGCCATGAAGGAGTAGCCACCTCCTGAGGGAAGATCATCCCGGGTTGTAGAAGCATCTAGAAGAAAGCCCTGAGGAGGGGGTGAGGGGGATTGGCATGTTGGAAGAACAATGTGAAAGCTGTGGGGCTGGAGCAGAGAGAGTGAAGGACATAGGGTCAGAGAAGCAGGGGGGCGTTGGGCAGATCATGCTGACTGAAAGAATAACTGATCTCGGTCCCTGTTAAGTGTTAGCTACTGTCTTAGAGCCTTAGTGCTGCTAAAACAGAAATACCACAAGTGGGAAGTTTTAAAGAACAGGATCTATTTTCTTACAGTTTAAGCGGCTAGAAGTCCGAATTCAGGGCGATGGCTCTAGGAGAAGGCTCTGTCTGTCTGCTCTGGGTGGGGGGAATCCTGTCTCAGATTCTCTATTGTTTTTCTTGGCATTCCTTGGAGAAACCCACATGGCATCTATGTTTCCCTCATTCCTGCTTGCTTGCTTCTTTCTGTGCCTAATCTGCTCCTTTTAGATCTCAAAAGTGATTGGCTTTAAGACTCACTGTTTTAGTCATCTAGTGCTGCTATAACAAAAATATCACAAGTGGATAGTGTTAATAAGGAAAAATTTATTTTCTCACAGTCTAGTAGGCTGCAAGTCCAAATTTAGGGTGTCAGCTCCAAAGGAAGGCTTTTTCTCTCTGTTGGCTTTGGAGGAATGTCCTTGTCATCAATCTCCCCCTGGACTAGAAGCTTTTCTGTGCAGGAACCCTGGGCCCAAATGACACGCTCTGCTCCTGTCTTGGTGGTATGAGGCCTCCCTCTCTGCTTGCTTCCCTTTCCTTTTATCTCTTGTGAGATACAAGGTGGTGTAGGCCATACTCCAGGGAAACTCCACTTATACTGGATCAGGAATATGACCTTAGTAAGGGTGATATAATCCCACCCTAATCCTCTTTAACATAAAATTACAATCACAAAATGGAGGACAGTCACACAATACTGGAAATCATGGCCTAACCAAGTTGACACATATATTTTGGGGATACAATTCAATCCATGACACCCACCCTATGCTGATACGGCCTCACTAACATAACAAAGAAAGCCCTATTCCCAAATGGGGTCACATCCACAGGTATAGGGGTAGAATTTACAACACATATCTTTGAGAGACATAATTCAATCCCTAACACCTACCATGGAGGTGTTCCTTGATCTCTCTATAAAAAATAGCGCCCCTCACCTCAGCACTCTCTATTCCATTAACCTGCTTTATTTTCTTCATTATTCTTACCACCATGTGGCATGTTCTATACTTTTTCGTTTATATTGTTTACCTCCTCACAGAAGGATGTAAGCTTCATGAAGGCAAGATCTTTACCAGGCTCATCAGTTGTGGTAGGGATGCAAAATGGTGCAGCCTCTGTGGAAAACAGTCTGGCCATCCCTCAAAAAGTTAAACATAGAACTACCATATGATCCAGGAATCCCAATCCTAGGTATACACCCAACAGAGCTGAAAGCAGAGACACAAACAGAAATTTGTACACCAATGTTCATTGCAGCACTGTTCACAATAGCCAAAAGATGGAAATAACCTAAATGTCCATCAGTAGATGGCTGGATAATCAAAACATGGTACATACATATGATGGAATATACTCAGCCACGAAGGCAAATGAAGTTTACCTGCTACAACATGGACGAACCTTTAAAACATTGTGCTGAGTGAAATAAATTAGCCACAAAAGGTCAACTATTGTACAATCCGTATGAAATGGGCAAATGTATAGAGACTAAAGTTTATTAGTGGTTACCGGGGCTGGGAAGAAAGGGGAAGGGGGGCACCTTAGTTTCTGTCAATTGTGGTAGCATCATTTGGAAACAGTAGTGGTGATGGTTCTACAACATGGTGAATATAATCAATGTCCTGAATTGTACAGGTAAAAAAAAAAAAAAACGAATTAACAAATGTTTTGTTATATATATTTTACCACAATTAAACCATTTTTAAAAACTGGAAAAAAGAACTTTACCAGGGTCTGGCTCATGGTAGGTGCTCCATCATGCTGAATGTCACAACTGCTGGTGAGTCTGAGGGGCACAGGATGCCTCTCCCACCAGAGGAACTTGTAAGGGTGGCTCCTCATTCCCTGGGCTGAAGGAAGTCCCTCTGACTGCATCACTAATGTTATCCTGAGGGAAGTCAAGAGCTCTATGGCACAGGGCTCTTTTGTTGGCCTTGGTTGGTTGAGGGAATGGGGGACGGACAGTGCAGGCAGAGTAGGCTGTCCCTGGACCTTCCTCACAGGCAGGCAGATACTTTCTTTCATTTGTTGAGCAAACAAAGGAGTTCTGGTGGTGCAGTGGTCAAGCAATTGGCTGCTAACCGAAAGGTCAGCGGTTCGAACCCATCAGCGGCTCTGCAGAAGAAAAGACAAAAAAAAGACCTGCTCCTGTAAAGATTAAACCAAACACCAAACCCGTTGCTGTTGAATCGATTTCGACTCATAATGACCCTAAAGGGCAAAATAGAACTGCCCATAGGTTTTACCAAGGAGCAGCTGGTGGGCTTGAATGGCCAACCTTTTGGTTAACAGCTGAGCTCTTAACCACTGCACCACCAGAGCACCCTGTAAAGATTACAGCCTTGGAAACCCTACAGGGTAGTTCTACCATGTCACATAGGGTCACTGTGAGTTGGAACCAACTTGACCAAACAAAACAACATTTATCAAGTACCTACTATATGTAAAAAAAAAAAAAAAAATTTTAGGAGCCCTGGTGGCACAATGGGTAAGAGCTCAGGCTGCTAACCAAAACGTTGGCAGATCGAATCCACCAGATGACCCATGGAAATTCTATCAGGCAGTTCTACTCTGTCTTATAGGGTTGTTATGAGTTGAAATCGACACGATGGCAAGAGGTTTTTGTTTTTTACTATATGCCAAGTACTGAGCTTATTGACTTGAGTTGGGTGAAGAAGGACAGAGGGACTGTTGGAATGATGCCACCTAGCCCTACCCAGCCCCCACAGGGCCAGCCTTCTCCCCGCCAACAGGCACAGTACACCAGGTGCATGCCAGGTACTGGGAATGCAAAGATGAATAGCAAAGGACCTGCACTCAATCAAGCAGCTGACAGTCTAGTAGATGTGAGACTTATAAGCAAATATCTGCAAATCCATCGTGAAAGGTGCAATGACGGTGCATACAGGCCTAGGGGTGGGCAGGGGAGGTCTCACAGAGGAGCGGTGCCTGAGCTGAGTTGAAAGTGGAGTGATGTGTCGCCTTGTGGTCTGGTTTGAAACCAAACCCCAAACCCAACGCTGCTGAGTCAATTCCGACTCATAGCTACCCTACCGGACAGAGTAGAACTGCCGTGTAGCATTTTTAAGGCTGTAAATCTTTGTGGAAGTAAACTGCCACATCTTTCTCCAGAGGAGTCACTGGGGGGTTCGAACCACCAACCTTTCAGTTTGCAGCCAAGTGCTTAGCCACTGTACTACCAGGGCTCTTGGTTTTCAGGACCCCCAAATCCTTTTCTTGCTGAAGCCTGTAATGAAGAATTCAGCTTTATGGGTTAAGCATTGCCCTCTCCCTGTGGCCTAAAAATACACTAATTGATATTCTTGAGAAAATTAACTAACACGTCACACAGTTCCTGAGATCCCCTTCTTACCTGTGAGAAGACCAGGTGCAGTGTGGGAGATGATGGGGATGGAGTGGGAGAGGGGGCCTCATCTCCAGTTCTCCGGCCCTCCCTGCTTTCAGTGGTTCTCACTTTCAGATGCCAAGGCTTTCAGGCTGCCTCGGGGATTCTCTCTCATCCTAGCAGAAAAGATTTGATAAACACATTTACCGTAATGGACTAGTGATCCAGGCAACCCTCACAGCTATGCTTTCTTCTCTGCCTTGATGCATCTCTGGGGGGGAATTCAAAGTTCCATCTCCACAGGGCCTGATGTGACTTCCTGAAGCCCCTTCTCACTTCCTGCCTCTGGGGCCAGCCCCTACCTGCCAGATCCTGGCCTTGTAGACAGGACCTGAGGAATACTGTATTTTTGCAAATAAGGCGTCCACACATATAACATGAACAACACGCTTAGCAAAATAACATGTGAGGGGGTTACATGGTTGGCATATAACTTGCAAACATCTCACAACATGGATGAACGTGGAGGGCATGATGCTGAGTGAAGTAAGTCAATCAGAAAAGGACAATATTGTATGAGACCCCTATTATAAAAACTCAAGAGAAGGTTTACACACAGAAAAAAACAATCTTTGATGGTTACAAGGGAGGGGAAGGGAAAGGAGGGAAAATCACTAACTAGATAGATAGTAGATAAGTGTTAAATTTGGTGAAAGTAAATACAACACACCATAGAGGGGGAAGTAAGCACAACTTGAAAAAAAGAAAGCCACAGAAGTTTCTTAGACACATCCAAACACCTTGAGGGACGGAGTTGCTGGGGCTAAGGGCTAGGGACCATGGTTGCAGGGAATAGCTAGGTCAACTGGCATAACAAAGTTCATAAAGAAAGTGTTCTATATCCTACTTTGGCGAGTAGTCCCTGGGGTCTTAAAAGCTTGCGAGCAGGCATCTAAAATACATCTATTGGTCCCATCACGTTCAGAGCAAAGGAGAATGAAGAAAATCAAAGACACAAGAAAAATATTAGTCCAAAGTACTAATGGATCACATGAACCACGGCTCCTACCAGCCTGAGCCCAGAAGAACTAGATGGTGCCCAGCTACCACCACCCACCCCTCTGACAGGGATCACAATAGAAGGTTTCAGACAGAGTAGGAGAAAAATGTAGAATAAAATTCAAATTCACAAAAAAAAAGACCAGACTTACCAGTCTGACAGAGACTGGAGGAACCCCCGAGACTATGTCCCCTGGACACCCTGCTAACTCAGAGCTGAAGTCATTCCAAAAGTACACCTTTTAGCCAAAGATTAGATGGGCCTATGAAACAAACAATAACACATGTGAGAAATGTGCTTCTTATTTTAACCAAGTATGTGAGACCAAATGGGCAACACCTGCTCAAAAAAAAGACAAAAAGGCAGGAAGGGACAGGAAACCTGGATGAATGGACACGGGGAACCTGTGGTGTAAAGAGAAAGGGAGAGAGTGCTGACACATTGCAAGGATTGCAACCAATTTCCAAAAACAATTTACATATAAATTTTTGAATGAGAAACTAAATTGCACTGCAAACTTTCACTGAAAACACACACACACAAAGTGGTATGAAGTCCAATAAAGTTTGGTGGATTTTTTTCTCTTAAAAAAAAAAAAAAGTATCATTCGCCAGTTATTTACATAAAAATACGGTGTTGTTACTGTTGATTTTGACCCCTAGCAAGGCCATGTGACACCGTAGAAGTGCTCCATAGGGTTTTCTAGGCTTTGATCTTTAAGAGAGCAGATCACCAGGTATTTCTCCTATGGAGTCCCTGGGTAGGTTCAAACTACCAAGGTTTTGGTTAGCAGCTGAGCACCCTCAGGGCTCCCCTGGCAAGTACAGGGTTCCTTGATTTTAGCAGGAATTGGACAAATGCTTCTGTACCTATCCTTGTGTACAAGCTAGAGGAGTAAGTTGGATGACAGTAAATTAGATGCAGGCCTTGCTGGTTAAACAGCCAGAAAGAGCATTGATTATAGTCATCCTGAAGGGAGGTTCATAGCCATATACTACAGGGCTGTTTCTTTGGTCTTGACTTTTCAATGTTTTAATCAATGCCTTAGATACAGAAATAGTTTCTAAATGACACAAAGTTTATAGGCTAAGATCAACACAAAGATAACACAAAGATCGAAAGACTAAAGGCTAAGATAACACAAAGATCTAAAGACTGGATGAGGAGCAACAGAGCAGGTTGCTTGGTGTCCCTGGAGGCTCCACCTTCACTATCCTAGCAAAATGGCAGCTCTCTAGGAGGGCTTCAAGGTCTCAGGTTGGAACCAATGCTGATATGTGAACTCCTCACACAACTTGTATTTGGGAACAGGCTATTTCTCATGCTGGCAAGGTTATAACCCAAATTGCTGAGTTTAGGATCTTCTAACTTAGGAAGGTGAGCCTGTCCCTTCCTACTTCCACCATTAGCATGCAAGGCAATAGGGCACCAGGGTTTCTGCCCGGGAGCACACAAGCACACACATGGCACTCTAAGCCATGTTCTGCCCAAGCATGCTTCCCCATGGAACAACAAGAGTATGGGAGGACCTTGTTCATTCTGCCGGCCATGTGCCTGGGAACTTCTGCTTTGACTCTGCATCGTCTACCATTTGTAGTATTTATTGTAGCCTCTTGCCCCACAGATGAATTAATACAACAAGATAAATTACTCTATAAGCAAATATACTCCATTTAAGTTTAAAAAAATCAAACATATAAGTCAATAATGTAATTAAAATCAATATATTATATTTTATTATATAGTAATATGCTAGTAAAATATGCAAGTAAAATTTTGCTGAAGATAATTCAAAAGCAGTTACAGCAGTACGTCCACAGGGAACTGCCAGAAATTCAGGCCTGATTCAGAAGAAGACGTGGAACCAGGGATATCACTGCCAATGTCAGATGGACTCTGGATGAAAACAGAGAATACCAGAAAGATGTTTACTGGTGTTTCGTTGAATATGCAAAGGCATTCAACTGTGTGGATCATGACAAATTATGGATAACATTGCAAAGAATGAGAATTCCAGAGAACTTAAATTGTGCTCATGGGAACCTGTACATATCAAAAGGCAGACATTCAAACAGAAGGAGGGGATACTGTGTGGTTTAAAGTCAGGAAAGGTATACGTCATGGTTGTATCCTTTCACCATACTTATTCAATCTGTACACTGAGTAAATAATCTGAGAAACTAGATTATGCGAAGAAGAACGGGGCACGAGGATTGGAGGAAGACTCATTAACAACCTGCGATATGCAGATAACACAACCTTGCTTGCTGAAAGTGAAGAGGACTTGAAGCACTTACTAATGAAGATCAAAGACTGCAGCCTTCAGTATGGATTACACCTCAACGAAAACAAAAATCCTCACAACTGGACCAATAAGCAACACCATCACAAATGGAGAAAAGATTGAAGTTGTCAAGGATTTCATTTTACTTGGATTCACAATCAACAGCCACGGAAGCAGCAGCCAAGAAATCAAATGAAGCAATCGCATTTGGCAAATCTGCTACAATACACCTCTTTAAAGTTTTAAAAGGCAAAGATGTTATCTTGAAGACTAAAGTGTGCCTGACCCAGGCCATGGTCTTTTCAGTCGCATCATATGCATGCGAAAGCTGAGTAATGAATAAGGAAGACCGAAGAAGAATTGACTCCTTTGAATTATGGTGTTGGCAAAAGATATTGACTACACCACGGACTGCCAAAAGAATGAACAAATCTGTCTTAGAAGAAATGCAGCCAGAATGCTCCTTAGAAGCAAGGATGGTGAGACTATGTCTGACATACTCTGGACATGTTATTAGGAGGGACCAGTCCCTAGGGAAGGACATCAAGCTTGGTAAAATAGAGGGTCATCAAAAAGGAGGAAGACCCTCAACGAGATGGATTGACACAATGGCTACAGCCATGAGCTCAAGCATGACAATGATTGTGAGGAAGGCGCAGGACTGGGCAGTGTTTCGTTCTGTTGTACGTGGGGTCACTATGAGTCGGAATGAACTCAATGGCATCTAACAATAACAATATACTAGTAATAAAATCATACTAACTTTTTTTTTTTTTTTTTAACATTAATGGAATCTCTGGGAGGTGCAAATGATTAAGGCACTTGGCTGCTATCCGAAAGGTTGGAGTTTTGAATCCACTTGGAGATGTCTTGGAAGGAAGGCCTGGCAGCCAGCCTACTTCTGAAAAATCAGCCATTGAAACCCCTGTGAAACACAGTTCACTCTGACCTACATGGACTCGCCATGAGTCAGAATCAACCTGATGGCAACTGGTGTCAACATTATTATATCATAATTATATAGTTATTCTAATTATAATCGACTCTGTAAACCAGGAAGCCTCGACTTCACAGCTTGAGAGAGACACGTGAATTTAGTGGGTTCAGTATGAGGCAGGAGAATGACCTGGTGGCTGATAAGCCTGTGTGGACTGTGGTTCATTAGCAGATGCACGGTTCGAGTCTCGGGAGAGGACATTGTGCCCATCTTGCCAGCCTGCCTCTGGACAACCGTGCTTACTCTGCCCACTCTAGGCCCAGGGAGAGGCGGGCTGACAGCTGCCTCTGACGAATAGGCAGAGTACTTAGGAGGCTAGTGGAGCAGCCAAGAGAACCAGACTGGAGCAGACTAACTGGCTGGAGCTGAGAGATTCTGAGTCAAGCTGGCCCAGTCTTGTGTCTGGGATTCTAAAGCAGAAGGGAGGGTCAAGAAAGCAGGGAGTAGACCTGGATGACTTCAAGAGGACCAGATGGAGAAGCCAAAGGGTACCATACCAAGGCAACAGAAGCAGGTGTTTAGGGAGACAAATCAAATACTGAGAGAAGCCATGAGGGCTGAAGTAAAGAAAGAGCAGTTGGGGCACTGCTGCTGAGGAGTGTTTCTGGAAGGTCTAATTGCTGTGAGGAGACTTCAGGACCTACCACTATCAACCTTATTTTAAAAATAATTGGTTGTTTTTTAAAAAATCAAACTAATACAAGAACACAGTTTTTTTTTTTTTTTTTTTTACTACTAGTTCTATCGGAATTAACTCGACGGCAGTGGGTGGGACTAGTTCTATAATTAAAAAAAAAATCCTTTGCGCCACTTCTTTCTGAATTCCTGTTCCCTAGCTGGCACAGTGGTTAAGCACTCAGCTGCTAACTGAAGGGTTGGCGGTTCGAACCAAACGGCCACTCTAAGGGAGAAAGATGTGGCAGTCTGCTTTCCCTATGGGGAAGTTCTACCCTGTCTTCTGGGGTCAGCGGGTATTAACAGGTAGAACCAATTCTTTTTACTGTTTCCTTTGTTTTCCCTCCTTATTTCTAAATAGAAGGATATACCCCTATTTTTTTATTTTTCATTTTCAGTTTTTGGGTTCCTATTATGAAAAATGAGGATTTTGTTCTCTTATGCAATGCTTTCACCATTCCTGCTACACGACAAGCTCAAAAACCAAAACCAAACCCATTGCTGTCAAGTCGAGTCTGACTCACAGTGACTCTACAGTACAGAGTAGAACTGCTCCATAAGGTTTCCAACGAACGGCTGGTGGATTCAAACTTCCGACCTTTTGGTTAGCAGTCAAACGCTTGACCACTGTGCCACCACTGCTCCAGTACCAGGTACTACCAATTTCAAAATCTTCTCAAGACCCTGGGATGTTAATCGCCTTGCTTGTTGTTGGCTTCCCTAGGGTTGGGTTTTCCTGGTCTGCTAAGTCAGTTATCATTTGCACACCAACACCTCAGCTTTTTAAAAACAAAAAAAAATTAACATTTCTTTTCTATCTTTGATCTTTATCTTCTTTGAACTTGAAAGTTTATGATTTTATATTATTTTATGCTAATATTAGTGAGATATTGGAAAGAAGCTCACATAATTATGTGTGATCAATTTATCACGTTTTAAAGGTAATTATTACCTCCTTTTAAAAGGAGATGATTCTACATCCTTTGTCAGGGTCCACACCAAGGAGCAAACTGATCACTCCTTGTCACATCCTGTGGGTGGCTGGAGCCCCCACTGCCAACTCTTACAAGTCCTAAGCACCCCTCCCATCTAGGAGAGTCCACCTCCCTCCCACCCCCACTCCCTCCTTAATCCCTAGCCTATTCCTCTATTTCTATAATTTTGCCAAGGAATGCGATTCCTGGGTCTTATAGTAGTTGCACGTTTAGTTTGTTTAAAGAAATTGCCAAAATGTTTTTCAGAATGGCTTTACTGTTTTATATTCCCACCAGCAATCAGAGGTGTAGTGGGGGGGGTGGAGGGGTGCACTTGCCCCTGGAAGCAAGTCCAAGGGTGTGCCAGATGAGGCTGGCAGGGAGTCACCCCCCACACATACCCCTCATCCCACACCCCTTCCCCCCATCTGTGGCTGTGGGAGAAACCAAAACCAAACCAACCCCATTGCCGAGGAGTCAACTCCGACTCCTAGAGGCCCAAGAGGACAGAGTAGAACTGCCCCTTATGGTTTCCAAAGAGGGCCTGGTGGCTTCAAACTGAGGACCTTTTGGTTACCAGACTTAGCACTTAACCACTACACCACCAGGGTTTCTGCAGTGGAAGAGGGGGGTGCAAATTTAGAGATGGCCCCTGGTTGCTCCTTACCCTTGCCACGCCTCTGCCAGCAACCATCCTCACTGGCATTTGGTGGTGGTGTTGCTTTTTAGTTTAGCCATTTTGCTGAGTGTGTAGTAATATCTCTTTGTGGTTTTAATTTCCACTTCCCTAATGGCTAATAATGTTTACCATCTTTTAATGTGTTTATTTGCCATGTGTATATTCTCTTCAGTGAAATGTCACAAAACATTTTGCCCATTTTCTAACTGGGTTATTTACTGTTAAGCTTTGAGAGCTCTAGATGCTAATTATTAGTATTCTAGATACTAGTCCTTTGTCAGATAAGTGATTTGCAACTATGTTCTCCTGCTCTGGAGCTTTGCTATTTATCCTCTTTATAGGGTCCTTCACAGAGCAAAAGTTCTACATTTTGATGAAGTCCAATTCATCAAATTTTCCTCTTATAGATCATGCTTTTAGTCTCAAGACTAAACTAATTGTCTTGTCCTAGATTCCAAAGATTTTCTCCTAAAAATTTTATAATTTTATGTTTAAGTCCATGACCAATTTTGACTTATGTTTTGTATAAAATATGAATATTGGGTCAAGCTTCCTCTTTTTTTTTTTTTTTTGGTCCGTGGATGTCCAATTATGCTAGCACCACTTGTTGAAAAAGCTATCTTTCCTCCGTTAAATTGCCTTTGCAGCTTTGTAAAAAATAAATTAGGGGGAGGTGGGGCCAAGTTGATGGAGTAGTCAGACGCTTCTGGTGATCCCTCTTACAACAAAGACCTGAAAAAACAAGTGAAATGATTATATTTATGACAAACTAGAAGCCCTGAACAACAAAGGAAAAGTTAGAAAACGAACTGGGTGGTGGGGGAAGGAGAGAGAGTTCAGAAGCTGAGAGGAGTTGCAGGGCCTGAATCACCAGGAACCCTCAGGCACCATTCCCTGGAGTGACTGCGGCAGGGCTGGTGGTAGTATTCCGGATGTGGTTTTCTCAGGGAGAGACAGTGAACCACACAGCCTACTCACACCTCCAGAACCAAAGAAGAACGGCACTTTTGGCAAAAGCTAAGTACTTGTGTTTATTTTACCATGCCCCCAGCCCCCGAGCTGGCTTCAGTGGCTGTTGATTTCCCTGGGTCTGAGGTAGGCCCTGCTGCAAGCTCTGAGCCATTCTCCTGGCCTTGGAGAAGGAATAAATTTACAGTTGGGGGAAAAGGTAATCTGTCAGCCTCACAAAGCTGGGGAGCTCAGGACAGAAGTGGCTCCTGTCCAGGCACAAACAGTACATGGACTTTGAATAACTTTCCCCCCCGGCTGGACCTGCGTGAGCCTATTTCAGGAAAATAGGCCCTTGTTGGCAGGCTGCAACAGTTTCAGCTGTGTGGTGCAGAGGTGGGTGTTTGAGGTTTGACTTTGCTTTGCCTATTAAACAGGGTCTTCACCTACCCACATCAGGGGCCTAAGGACTTGTGGCTCCTCCCACATCACCTAGCAACCCAAAACAGGGGTCCAAGGATAAGTGGTACCTCCCAGTCTTTACAGCCAAAAGCATTGGGTGCCCATGGTCTGTCTGCAGAACCCACCCACCTGTGTGGTCTAGGGAAGAGGGATGCAGATTCCTCACAAACACTGGGGGGATGGTTGTCAGCCCCCTGTCTTGTTCAGAGCATGACCCTCTGCTGCAACCAGATACCTGTACCTACACCAATCACCCCTGCCCCTCTAAGGCTGAAGGACAAAGACTATACCACACCCTTGATGACCAACTATCTGGGCACCTGTGCTGAATCCATACAAGAAAAGTGAATGGACTCCTAGGCTCATATACCTGATAACAGCACTAGCCATGTGGTGACAGGAAGTCATAGCTTCAAAGGCAAAAATAATCAAGCTAGCTCACTCAAGCAGCCTTTTGGGCATATCAAAACCAAACAAAGCAAGAAGCTAGGACACAGTAAGCAAACATAAAATAAACTAACACAATAACTTACAGATGGCTCGGAGACAACAGTCAATATCAAATCACATAAAGAAGCAGACCATGATGGCTTCAATAAGCTCTCAAAACAAAGACTCAAGGGATCTTCTGGATGAAGGTGCATTCCTGGAATTAACAGATGCAGAATACAAAAGATAAATGAACAGAACTCTTCAAGACATCAGGAATGAGATCAGGAAGGACATCAGGCAAAATGCAGAACAAGCCAAGGAACACACAGATAAAGCAGTTGAAGAAAGTAAAAAGGTTATTCAAGAACATAATGAAAAATTTAATATGCTGCAAGAACCCATAGAAAGACAGCAATCAGAAATTCAGAAGATTAACTATAAAATCAGACAACAGAAAGTTAGAGGAGCAGAATTGAGGAAGTGGAAGACAGAATTAGTGAGATTGAAGATAAAACACTAGGTACCAATATATTCGAAGAGAAATCTGATAAAAGAATTAAAAAAAAATGAAGAAATCTTAAGAATCATGTGAGACTCTATCAAGAGAAATAACCTACAAGTGATTGGAGTGCCAGAACAGGGAGAGATAACAGAAAATATAGAGAGAACTGTTGAAGATTTGTTTGCAGAAAACTTCTCTGATATCATGAAAGATGAGAAAATACATATCCAAGATGCTCATCAAACTCCACATAAGGTAGATCTCAAAAGAAATTCACTAAGATGTATTATAATCAAACTTGCCAAAACCAAAGATAAAGAGAGAACTTTAAGAGCAGCTAGAGCAGCTAGGGATAAACAGGAAACCCTGGTGGCATAGTGGTTAAGTGCTATGGCTGCTAACCAAAAGGTTGGCAGTTCAAATACGCCAGGCACGCCTGGGAAACTCTATGGGGCAGTTCTACACTGTCTTATAGGGTTGCTATGAGTCAGAATTGACTCGATGGCAATGGATTTTGGGTAGGGATAAACAAAAAGTTGCCTACAAAGGAGAGTCAATAAGAATAAGCTTGGACTACTCAGCAGAAACCATGCAGGTAAGAAGGCAATGGGATGACTTATGTAAAGCATTGAAGGAAAAAAATTGCCAGCTAAGAATCATATATCCAGCAACTGTTCTTCAAATATGAAGGTGAAATTAGGACATTTCCAGATAAACAGAAGTTTAGGGAATTAGGAAAAACCAAACCAAAACTACAAGAAATACTAAAGGGATTTCTCTGGTTATAAAATCAATAATATCAGATATCAACCCAAGACTAGACCACAGGACAGAGCTACCAGATGTCAACTCAGATAGGGAAATGACAAAAATAAATCAAGATAAAAATCTGCTCAAAACAGGGAAACAGCAATGTCATTATGTAAAAGAAGACAACATTAAAACAATAAAGAGGGACTGAGAAATGTAGTCATAGATCTTTCATATGGAGAGAAGTCAGGGCGATATAAAGAAATAAAAGTTAGGTTTAAACTTAGAAAAATAGGGGTAAATATTAAGGTAACCGCAAAGAAGACTAACAATCCTACTCATCAAAATAAAATACAAGAAAAAAAATAAACACTCAGCAGAAACATAATCAACAACACTGAGCAAGAGGAAAAGAGTATATAAAGATAAACTACTCGGCACAAAAAATTAAGTGGGAAAAAGAAACAGTCAACAACACACAAAAAAAGACATCAAATGACACCACTAAACTCATACTTATCCATAATTATGCTGAATGTAAATGGACTAAATGCACCAATAGAGAGACAGAGTGACAGAATGGATAAAAAAAAAAAAAATGATCCATCCATATGCTGCCTACAAGAGACACATTAGACTTAGAGACACAAACAATCTAAAACTCAAAGGATGGAAAAATATATATCAAGTAAACAACAATCAAAAAACAGCAGAAGTGGCAATATTAGTTTCTGACAAAATAGACTTTAAAGTTATATCCATCACAAAGGGTAAGGAAGGACACTATATAATGATCAAAGGGACAATATACCAGGAGGATATAACCATATTAAATATTTATACACTCAATGACAGGACTGCAAGATACATAAAACAAACTCTAACAGCATTGAAAAGTGAGATAGACAGCTCTACAATTATAGTAGGAGACTTCAAAACACCACTCTCGGTGAAGGACAGAACATCCAGAAAGAAGTGCAATAAAGATGTGGAAGATCTAAATGCCACAATCAACCAAATTGACCTCATAGACATATACAGAACACTCCACTCAACAGCAACGAAGTATACTTTCTTTTCTAGTGCACATGGAACATTCCCTAGAATAGACCACATAGTTGGTCATAAATAATGCCTTAGCAGAATCCAAAACACTGAAATATTACAAAGTATCTTCTTTGAACATAAGGCCATAAAAGTAGAAATCAATAACAGAAAAAGCAGGGAAAAGAAGTCAAACACTTGGAAACTGAACAATGCCCTGCTCAAAAATGACTTAGTTATAGAAGACATTAAGGATGGAATAAAGAAATTCATAGAATCAGATGAGAATGAAAACACTTTCTATCAGAACCTTTGGGACAAAGCAAAAGCAGTGCTCATAGGTCAGTTTATATCAATAAATGCACACAGACAAAAAGAAAGGGCCAAAATCAAAGAATTATACCTACGACATGAACAAATAAAAAAAGAGCAACAAAAGAAACCCTCAGGCACAAGAAGAAAGCAGATAATAAAAATAACAGCAGAATTAAATGACATAGAGAACAGAAAAAACAATTGAAAGAGTTAATAAGACCAAAAGCTGGTTCTTTGAAAAAATTAACAAAATTGATAAACCACTGGCCAAACTGAAAAAAGAAAAACAGGGGAGAGTGCAAATAACCTGAATAAGAAAGAGATGGGCAATATCATAAAGACCCAACTGAAATTAAAAGAATCATATCAGATTACTATGAAAAATTGTACTCTAACAAATTTGAAAACCTAGAAGAAATGGATGAATTCCTAGAAACACACTACCTACCTACACTAATACAAACAGAGGTAGGACAACTAAATAGACCCATAATGAAAGAAGAGATTGAAAAGGTAATTAAAAACCTCCCAACAAAAAAAACCCTGGCCAAGGCGGCTTCACTACAGAGTTCTACCAAACTTGCAGAGAAGAGCTAACATCACTACTACTAAAGGTATTTCAGAGCATAGAAACGGATGGGATACTCCCAGACTCGTTCTATGAAGCCAGCATATCCCTGATACCAAAACCAGGTAAAGACACCACAAAAAAAAAAAAGAAGATTACAGACCTAGATCCCTCATGAACTTAGACGCAAAAATCCTCAGCAAAATTCTAACCAATAGAATTCAACGACATATCAAAAAATAATTCAGCATGACCAGGTGGAATTCATACCACGTATGAAGGAATGGTTCAACATTAGAAAAACGATTAATGTAATCCATCATATAAATAAAACAAAAGACAAGAATCACATGATCTTATCAATTGATTCAAAAAGGCATTTGATAAAGTCCAACACCCATTCATGATAAAAACTCTCAGCAAAATAGGAATAGAAGGAAAATTCCTCAACATAATAAAGGGTATATATTTTTTTTTATACAAAGCCAACAGCCAACTCATCCTAAGTGGAGAGAGTCTGAAAGCATTCCCCTTGAGAACGGGAACCAGACAACATTGTGCTGGAGGTCCTAGCCAGAGCAATTAGGCTAGATAAAGAAATTAAGGGCATCCAGATTGGTAAGGAAGAAGTAATAGTATCTCTATTTGCAGATGACACAGAAAACCCTAAAGAATCCTCAAGAAAGCTACTGAAACAGAAGAGTTCAGCAGAGTATCGGAATACAAAAAAAAACATACAAAACTCAGTTGGATTCCTCTACACCAACAAAAAGAACATCGAAGAGGAAATCACCAAATCAATGCCATTTACAGTAGCCCCCAAGAAGATAAAATACTTAGGAATAAATCTTACCAGAGATGTAAAAGGCTTATACAAAGAAAACTATGAAACACTTCTGCAAGAAACCAAAAGAGACCTGCATAAATGGATAGGAAGACTTAACATTGTAAAAACGTCTATTCTACCAAAAGTGATCTACATATTCAATGCAATTCCGATCCAAATTCCAAGGACTTTTTTAATGAGATGGAGATACAAATCACCAACTTCATACGGAAGGGAGAGAGGCCCCGAATAAGTAAAGCATTACTGAATAAAAAGAACAAAGTGAGAGGCCTACCTGATTTTAGAACCTATTATACCGCCACAGTAGTCAAAACAGCCTGGTACTGGTATAATAACAGATACATAGACCAATGGAACAGAATTGAGAATCCAGAGATAAATCCATCCACATATGAGCAGCTGATATTTGACAAAGGCCCAAAGTCAGTTGAATGGGGAAAAGACAGTCTCTTTAACAAATGGTGCTGGTATAACTGGATATCCATCTGCAAAAAAAATGAAACAAGATCCATACCACACACCATGCACAAAAACTAACCTGAAATGAATCAAACATCTAGATATAAAATCTAAAATGATAAAGATCATGGAAGAAAAAATAGGGACAATGCTAGGAGCCCTAATACATGGCATAAACAGTATACAAAACATCACTAACAATGCACAATCACCAGAAGAGAAACTAGATAACCGGGAGCTTCTAAATATCAAATACCTGTGCTCATCCAAAGACTTCGCCAAAAGAATAAAAGGATTACCTACAGACTGGGAAAAAGCTTTTAGCTATGACATTTCCAATCAGGGCCTGATCTGTAAAATCTACATGATACTGCAAAAACTCAACTACCAAAAGACAAATAACCCAGTTAAAAAATGGTCAAAGGATATGAACAGGCACTTCACTAAAGAAGACATTCAGGTAGCTAACAGATACATGAGGAAATGGTCTCGACCCTTAGCCGTTAGAGAAATACAAATCAAAACTGCAATGAGATTCCATCTCACCCCAACAAGGCTGGCATTAATCCAAAAAACACAAAATAATAAATGTTGGAGAGGTTGTAGAGAGGCTGGAACACTTATACACTGTTGGTGGCAATGTCAAATGGTACAACCACTTTGGAAATCGATTTGGTGCTTCCTTAAAAAGCTAGAAATAGAACTACCATACGATCTAGCAGCCCCACTCCTTGGAATATATCCTAGAGAAATAAAGAGCCTTTACACGAACAGATGCATGCACACCCATGTTTACTGCAGCACTGTTTACAATAGCAAAAAGATGGAAGCAACCAAGGTGCCCATTAACGGAAGGATGGATAAATAAATTATGGTATATTCACACAATGGAATACTATACATTGATAAAGAACAATGATGAATCTGTGAAACATTTCATAACATGGGAGAATCTGGAAGGCATTACGCTGAGTGAAATTAGTTGCAAAAGGACAAATACTGTATAAGACCACTATTATAATATCCGGAAGAGTAGTTTAAACAGAGAAGAAAATATTCTTTGATGGTTATGAGAGTGTGGAGGGAGGGAGGGGGTATTCACTAATTAGATAGTAAACAAGACCTATTTTAGGTGAAGGGAAAGACAAGACATGATACAGAAGAGGTCAGCATAAGTGGACTAAACCAAAAGCAAAGAAGTTTTCTGAACAAACCGAATGCTTTGAAGGCCAGTGTAGCAGGGGCAGGGGTTTGGGGACCATGGTTTCAGGGGACATCTAGGTCAATTGGCATAATGAAATCTATTAAGAGAACATTCTGCATCCCACTTTGGAGAGTGGCATCTGGGATCTTAAATGCTAGCAAACGGCCATCTAAGATGCATCAATTGGTCTCAATCCAGCTAGAATGAAGAATGAAGAACACCAAAGACACAAGGCAATTATGAGCCCAAGGAAAAAAAAAAGGGCCACATAAACCAGAGACTCCATCAGCCTGAGGCCAGAAGAACTAGATGGTGCCCGGCTATAACTGATGACTGCCCTGACAGGGAACACAACAGAGAGCCCCTGAGGGAGCAGGAGAGCAGTGGGATGCAGACCTCAAATTCTAACAAAAAGACCAGACTTAATGGTCTGACTGAGACTGGAAGGACTCCGGACGTCATGGTCCCCAGACTTTCTGTTAACCCAAGACAGCAACCATTCCCAAAGCCAACTCTCCAGACAGGGTTTGGCCTTGACTGTAGGATAGAAAATGATACTGGTGAGGAGTGAGCCTCTTGAATCAAGTAGACACATGAGACTATGTGGGCAGCTCCTGTCTGGAGGGGAGATGAGAAGGCGGAGGGGGACAGAAGCTAGCAGAATAGATACAGAAATAGAGGTTGGAGAGAAAGAGTGTGCTATATCATTTGGGGGAAAACAACTAGCATTAAACCTGTATATCAATTGGGGAGAATTAACATCTTTACTACGTTGAGCCTTCCAATACATGAACATAGTATGGAACATAGTATGTCTTTCTATTAATTTAGAACTTTTTTTATTTCCTTCATCAGCGCTGTGTAGTTTTCAGCATACAAGTCCTGTACATGTTTTGATAGATTTACACCTCAGTCGGGGTTCTCTAGAGAAATAGAACCGGTAAGCTATATGTGGTTGTTGTTACATGCAGTCGAGTCGGTTCCAACTCATAGGGACCCCATGTACGACAGAAGGAAACACTACCCGGTCCTGCGCCATCCTCACCATCGTTGCTATGTTTGAGCCCACTGTTGCAGCCACTGTATCAATCCATCACAATGAGGGTCTTCCTCTTTTTTTGCTGACCCTCTACTTTACCAATCATGATGTCCTTCTCTAGGGACTCGTCCCTCCTGATAACATGTCCAAAGTATGTGAGACGTAGTCTCGCCATTCTAGCTTCTAATGAGCATTTTGGTTGTACCTTTTCCAAGACAGATTTGTTGATTCTTCTGGCAGTCCGTGGTATATCCAATATTCTTTGCCTGCCCCATAATTCAAAGGCATCAATTCTTCTTTGATCTTCCTTATTCTTATGCATATGAGGCAATTGAAAACACCATGGCTTGGGTCAGGGCACCTTAGTCCTTAAAGTGGCTTCTTTGCTTTTAAACACTTTAAAGAGCTTTCTTGCAGCAGATTCACCCAATGCAACGCACTGATTTCTTTCTTTCTTTCTTTCTTTCTTAACTGTGCTTTAAGTGAAAGTTTACAATTCAAGTCAGTTTCTCATACAAAAACTTTTACATTGTTATGTGACCCTAGCTGCTCTCCATCTTGTATTTCCTGAGTCCATTCAACCAGCTCCTTTCCCCCTCTGCCTTCTCATCTCACCTCAAGACAGGAGCTGCCCACATAGTCTCATGTGTCTACTTGAGCTAAGAATCACACTCCTCACCAGTATCGGTTTACGTCTTATAGTCCAGTCTAATCTTTGTCTGAAGAGTTCGTTTCGTGAATGGTTTTAATTTTGGGCTAACAAACAGTCCGGAGGCCATGACTTGCCGGGTGCCTCCAGTCTCAGTCAGACCATTAAGTCTGGTCTTTTTACTAGAATTTGACGTCTGCATCCCACTTTTCTCCTGCTCCATCAGGGATTCTCCGCTGTGTTCCCTGTGAGGTCAGTTATTGGTGGTAGCCAGGCACCATCTAATTCTTCCGGTCTCAGGCTGATGGAGTCTCTGGCTTCTGTGGCCCTTTCTTTCTCTTGGGCTCATGTTTTCTTTGCATCTTTGGTGTTCTTCATTCTCCTTTGCTCCAGGTGATCTGAGACCAATTGGTGCATCTTAGATGGCTGCTTGATGGCTTTTTAGACCCCAGATGCTGCTCACTTTGTTACACCAATTGACCTAGAAGTCCTCTGAAACATGGTGTCCAGACCCCCCCTCCCCCCCACCCCAGTGCTCTGTCCTTCAAATTATTTGTTTGAATTCAGTAAACTTCTCAGCTTTTGGTTTAGTCCACTTGTGCTGACTTCCCCTATATTGTGTGTCATCCTTCCCTTCACCTAATCTCGTTCTTTTCTACTATCTAGTTAGTGGAAACACTGGCGGTGTAGTGGTTAAGAGCTACAGCTGCTAACAAAAAGGTTGGCAGTTCAAATCCATCAGGCACTCCTTGGAAACTCCAGGGGGCAGTTCTACTCTTTCCTATAGGGCCGCTACGAGTCGGAATCAACTTGACGGCAGTGGATATGTTTTGTTTGTTTGTTTGTCTGTTTTTATCTAGTTAGTGGATACCCCCTCTTTCCCTCCCCACCATCATAACCTCAAATCATGTTTTCTTCTGTCTTTAAAACTTTTTTTGAGTTCTTATAATAGTGGTCTCATACAATATTTGTCTTTTTGTGGCTGACTAATTTCACTCAGCATAATGCCTTCCAGATTTATCCATGTTTTGAGATGTTTCGTGGATTCATAGTTGTTCTTTATCGTTGTGTAGAATTCCAATGTGTGACTATACTGTAATTTGTTTATCCATTCGTCCATTGACGGGCACCTGGGTTGTTTCCATCTTTTCGCTGTTGTAAACAGTGCTGCAACGAACATGGGCCTGCATATATCTATTTACGTGTGGGGTCTTATTTCTCTAGGATATATTCCAAGGAGTGGGATTGCTGGATCTTATGGTACTTCTATTTCTAGTTTTTAAGGAAGCGCCAAAGCAATTTCCAAAGTGGTTGTACCATTTTACATTCCCACCAGCAGTGTGTAAGTGTTCCAGTCTCTCTACAACCTCTCCAATATTTATTATTTTGTGTTTTTTTTGGATTAATGCCAGCCTTGTTGGAGTGAGATGGTATCTCATTGTAATTTTGATTTGCATTTCTCTAATGGCTAATGATTGTGAGCATTTCCTCATGTATCTGTTAGCTGCCTGAATGTCTTCTTTAGTGAAGTGCCTGTTCATGTCCTTTGCCCATTTTTTAACTGGGTTGTTTGCCTTTTTGTTGTTGAGGTTTTGCAGTATCTTGTAGATTTTAGAGATCAGATGCTGATCGGATTTGTCATAGCCAAAAATTTGTTCCCAGTCCGTAGGTTGTAGGTTGTCTTTTTACTCTCTTGGTGAAGTATTTGGATGAGCATAAGTGCTTGATTTTCAGGAGCTCCCAGTTATCTAGTTTCTTTTCTGGTGTTTGTGCTTTGTTAGTAATGTTTTGTATACTGTTTATGCCATGTATTAGGGCTCCTAGCATTGTCCCTATTTTTTCTTCCTTGATCTTTATTGTTTTAGATTTTATAGTTAAGTTTTTGATCCATTTTGAGTTAATTTTCATGCATAGTGTGAGGTATGGGTCTTCTTTTGGTTTTTTGCAGATGGATATCCAGTTATGCCAGCATCGTTTGTTAAAGGGACTCTCTTTTCCACATTTGACAGAGTTTGGGCCTTTGTCAAATATCAGCTGCTCATATGTGGATGAATTTATGTCTGGATTCTCAATTCTGTTCCATTTCATTTGATTTCTTGACTGCTGCTTCCACGGGCTTTGATTGTGGATCCAAGTAAAATGAAACCCTTGACAACTTCAGTCTTTTCTCCATTTATCGTGATGTTGCTTTTTGGTCCAGTTGTGAGGATTCTTGTTTTCTTTATGTTGAGGAGTAATCCATACTGAAGGCTGTGGTCTTTGATCTTTATCAGTAAGGGCTTCAAGTCCTCTTCATCCTCAGCAAGCAAGGTTGTGTCATCTGCATATAGCAGGTTGTTAATGAATCTTCCCCCAATCCTGATACCACATTCTTCTTCAGAAAGTCCAGATTCTCGGATTATTTTCTCAGCGTACAGATTGAATAAGTGTGGTGAAAGAATACAACACTGATGCACACCTTTCCTGACTTTAAACCATGCAGTATTCCTTTGTTCTGTTCCAATGACTGCCTCTTGATCTAAATACAGGCTCCTCAGGAGCACAATTAAATGTTCTGGAATTCCCATTCTCTGCAATGTTATCCATAATTTGTTATGATCCACACAGTTGAATGTACCATGCCATGAACTGCCAGAAGAACAAACAAATCTGTCTTGGAAGAAGTACAACTAGAATGCTCCTTAGAAGCAAGGATGGTGAGACTGTGTCTTATATACATTGGACATGGTGTCAGAAGGGATCAGTCCCTGGAGAAGGACATCATGCTTGGCAAAGTACAGGGTCAGAGGAAAAAAGGAAGACCCTCAACGGGGCGGATTGACACAGTGGCTGCAACAATGAGCTCAAGCACCACAACAACTTTTGTAATGATGGCACAGGACCGGGCAGTGTTTTGTTCTGTTATGCATAGGGTCGCTATGAGTTGGAACCCACTGATCGGCACGTAACAACAACAACACAGTCAAATGCCTTTGCATAGTCAATAAAACACAGGTAAACATCTCCCTGGTATTCTCTGATTTCATCCAGGGTCCATCTGACATCAGCAATGATATCCCTTGTTCCATGCACTCATCTGAATCCAGCCTGAATTTCTGGAAGCTGCCTGATGATGTACTGCTGCAGCTGCTTTTGAATGGTCTAGAGCAAAATTTTACTTCTATAATTTCCATATTCTGTTGGATTACCTTTCTCTGGAATGAGTATAAATATGGATCTCTTCCAGTCAGTTGGCCAGGTAGCTGTCTTCCAAATTTCTTGGCATAGACCAGGGAGCCCTTCCACCGCTGCATCTGTTTGTCGAAACATCTCAGTTAGTGTTCCATCATTTCCTGGAGCCTTGTTTTCTGCCAACGCTTTCAATGCAGGTTGGACCTCTTCTTTCAGCACCGTCTGTTCTTGATCGTATGTTACTCCTGAAATGGTCGAATGTCAACCATTTCTTTTTGGTACAGTGACTCTGTGTTTTCCTTCCATCTTCTATAAGTGTGTATATATACATACACTGTATACACACAGACATACAGAGAGAGAGAGAGAGTGATTTTGCAAACTTGGCTCATGCAGTTCTGGGGGGCTGGCAGGTCAAAAATCCCTAAGTCAGGCAGCAGGCTGGAGATTCCTGCAGTCTTTTGTTCTAAAATCTGTATGTTTTGGTGATGGGAAGAGTGAAAGTTTTGGCAATATGTCTATTTATAGCCCAGAGGCATAATATACTCTTGGGAAAGCTCCCTTTTTGCTTTTAAGGCCTTCAGCTGACTGGCCTACCCACATTATGGAAGCTAATTGGCTCTATTTAAGGCCAATTGATTTATTCATATGTAACTAGGTCATAAAAGGAACTAGACTGGTGTTGGACCAAACAGCTGGGTGCCATACCATAGCCACGTTGACACATAAAATTAACCATCATGGGGTTTTTTTGGGCATGATTGTGAATGGTATTGTATGTTTAATTTCAGGGTCCACATGTTCATTGTTTCTATATAGAAATATAATTGATTTTTGTATGTTTTTTCTATTTCCTACATGAGGGAACAGACTCATTTCACAGCATTTGGAGCAAAATACAGGACACCTCCTAGGCTGGGGGGCCCAGACTTGCAAGAGCTAGCAGTGGGGGCCCCAACCATCCACAGGCTGTGGTATGCCCCAAATCACACAGTTGGTAAATGGCAAATGGCAAATCTGGAATATAATCTCACTTTTGTCTAATTCTACAACTCATATTCTCTCTCCTGTGCCACACAGGTCCATGGAGGTCTAAATATGAGAAGAATGGTCACTTGAGATAAGGATTAGACTTGCTTCTCGTGGATTCAGGGGGCACAGCTGTCCAATCAGAGGGTTTCCCCCTCCATCAAGATGCTGTCCAGCATGGGTTCTAGAAGCATGGTTTGTGGACCACCTGCAAAAGGGTGTTAAACATGTCTGTTAGAAATGCAGAAATCAGGGCTCTACCCTAGAACTACTGCTTTGAAATCTCCAGATAATTTTTGTATTTGTGTACCCCCTGAAGACTGTTAACCATTGCTGTAGAGAAAAGAAGAGAAGAATTCCATGGCCTCTTCAAACTGAGACTCTATGGCTTTCTTGAGGAAAATGCCTCAATCACCCACCCAGGTAACTGCCCATGCTGCTTGTTCAATTTCTGGTAAAACTGGACTGGTGAGCAAGGCCAAGCCAGTCCCTGGCTTACAGGAACACACTACGAGCTTTGGGCACCAGGCAGCTTCCTTCAAGGGAAGGGAGCTGGGGGGCGGGGGCGGGGATAGGGAGAGGGGGAGTCAGAAGCAGCAGACAGTAGAAGACTAATGGGATTAATTCTTGGGATTCATTAGCCAAGGACTTGAAACGTTTCCAGCCCTCTCCAGCAAATGGCCCAAACTGCCCCTTTAATAGCATTAAGTGAAATTACAAATCAGAGATGCTGGCTGATCAATCTCCTTGGGGTTTCTCTGCCCATGTCATGCAGTGGGGGTAGGGCCCCCGTGGGGTTGCTGCTGTTTCCCTGACACAACGGCAACACTAGGTCTACTTGGTCAGTCTTCCCTCTCGCTGGTCTAGAGGGAAGGAGCCAAAACAAGCAAATCTGGATTGTAGTCAAAGCCTGTTCCTCACCCTCCCTCACCACGCCCCCCCCCCCCCCACAGCACAAAAGGGACCCCTCACAGGGGAGCCAGGCAAAAGCACAATGCTCTGTCCCAGAAATTTCCATGGCCACAACATTTAGGCTGGAGTGGTGTCCTGGGAAGAGATGTCACAGTGGGATGGTACCAGGAAGGACTCTCTTTTTCAGCATAGCCTGATCCCATGTTCCTTGAGAATCCCAGAGGTCTTGGAGAGAAGAGGAGCCTCATCCATTGAGTACCACTTCTTCCAAGGCCAGGCTTTGGGCAGTGAACCTGTTCTAAAGGCAATCTGGGGCTTTGAGGCTCATGGTTTGGGGACCAGAGTTACTCCCTGACGTGGATTGAACTATGTCCCCCCAAAAATGTGTGTGTCAGCTTGATTAGGCCATGATTCCCAGTATTATGTGGTTGTCCCCCATTTTGTTATGGTAATTTTATATTGAGAGCATTAGGATAGGATTGTAAGATCACCCTTAGTCAGGTTACTTCCTTGATCCACGGTAGAGGGAGTTTCCCTGGCATGTGGCCGGCACCACCTTTTATCTCTCAAAAGGTAAAAGGAAAGGGAAACAAACAGAGAGTTGGGGACCTCATACCACCAAGAAAGCAGCACTAGATTACTAAGAATTTGGTACCGAGAGAGTGGGGTGCTGCTCTAAGAGATACCTAAAATGTGGAAGCAGTTTTGAAATTGTGAATGGATAGACGAGCAGCAATGACAGACGGCCAGCAGACGCAGTGAACCAGCTGCAATGGAACCAGGAGACCAGTACCAGACAGCGCTGGAGCTGACCCACAGAGCAAGAGAACCGAGTGCCTAAGTGCAGGAGGCTTCCTGGCTGAGTGGGGTGCCTCTAGGCACTTATCGGTGGGGCTAGGCTTGCTGACCCACAGAGCCAGAGAGCTGAGTGCCTGTGTGCAGGAGTCTTCCTGGAGGAGTGGGGTGCCTCCGGGCACTTATCAGTGGAGCTGCTGAACTGTGCTGGCGGAACAAAAGAGCTGTTAAAAGATTACCACCTAGAAGTTGGGTAAACAGGAACCACACCCTGTCAACATGAGGTAAGGCTGCAACAACTGGTGAATTACTATCTCCTTCTTAGTGTTTTTTCTAGTCCCTTCCCCCCCCCTTTTTCCCCCCTTTACAGGCTCCCGCGTGTGCAGAAAAACAGTGTGACTGCTGTTTAACCTTCCTTAGCCCTCTGAAGATGGTGATGTAGTGCCAAAGATCGGTGCGCTTGCACTATATCCCATATAAGTGACGCCAAGGGCTGCCGAGAGGACTCCATCTTGAATATCAGTGGGTTCCATCTTGGATTCCAGATGCGCGCGCAACCTAATTAACATGCACCGACATTCTGAGAAGTACATGCTCCTTGAAAGAAGCCCAGTAAAAATTCATTACTGTCTCCACTGAACCCATATAAGCCCTAGCCTTGCTTCCCTTTTCAAGTCAGTCTTTTGGAGAGGCTTAGATCCCCACTGACTCCTTTTGCTTGACTCAGGCAACATAAAGCTTGCTGAAGATAAAGTTTGTCTTTTGCGTGCATTCTTACTCAGGAAAAGACAAGGACCCTTTGTGTCGGATTGCCAGTTGGTAACACTACTGAGCTTTGGAAGACTTGTCCCGGCAGGGCAGGTGCAAGCATGAAGCCCGAGGAGCCGAGAGGCCAAGAAACCAGGAAACAGAAGGTGAAGAGACAAGGAACACAAGAACCTGAGGTACCTCAGTCTCAGAAGGTATGGCCATGACCTCAGGGGTTTCAAAGGGTAGAGCCATGGCCTCTGGTGTTTCTAAGGGTAGAGTTGCCAGTCAGATGGACTAGGAGAATGGTGTGTCTAAAGCCAAGGGAGCAGAGTTGCTGACCCTGGAGGGTGGAGCTAAAGCCCAAGGCCAAGGGGCCTCCACTCAGAATCTGGACAGTGTGAACAAAACCTAGAGTCTGGAGGGCAGGACCATTGTGTAAATTGTCTCAGAGAGCAGGTGATTATTTTCAAAGCTTTGAGGGCTAATGTAATGTGTTCTGCTGACTTGCTTGGTGCCTGTTATGCCTTCTTTTCATCCCAGTTTCTCCAATTTGTAGCAGAAATGTCTAGGTTGTGCCTGTTCTGTCACTGTACCCTTGGCAGCAGATAACTGATATTCTAGATTTCCCAGATGAAGAGGAATTTTTGGATTTTGGACTCGGGGTTAAGACCTTTCCTGTGATATGATGAGATGAATATGTTTTGCGTGTTGCAAGGATGTGATTTTTGGGGGGCCAAAGAGTGGAATGTCTTGAATTGAATTGTCTCCCAAAAATGTGCCTGTCGGCTTGGTTAGGCCATGATTTCCAGTATTGTGTGGTTGTCCTCCATATTGTGATTGTAATTTTATGTTGAGAGGATTAGGGTGGGATTGTAACACCACCCTTACTCAGGTCACCTCCCTGATCCAAGGTAAGGTTCCCTGGAGTGTGGCCTGCACCACCTTTTATCTCTCAAAAGATAAAAGGAAAGGGAAACAAGCAGAGAGTTGGGGACCTCATACCACCAAGAAAGCAGCACCAGGAGCAGAGCGCATCTTTTGGACCTGGGGTCCCTGTGCCTGAGAGGCTCCCCGACCAGGGGAAGATTGAGGGCAAGGACCTTCCTCCAGAGCCAACAAAGAGGGAAAGCCTTCCCCTGGAGCTGACACCCTGAATTCGGACTTGTAACCTACAAGACTGTGACAGAATAGATTTCTCTTTGTTAAAGGTATCCACTTGTGTTACTTCTGTTATAGCGGTACTAGATGACTAAAACAGAACTCCCCATCGCTTCCTGCGTGTGGCTCCCTACAGCTCTTGACTTACCTAATGGAAAGTTCTTCTTGAGATCGCCCAGCAGAGGTCCTGCTGCCTGGCTGGGCCACTTGCATTCCCCACTGCCTTGGCCTACCTGATGGGGTTTAATGGTGGTTCGTCATCCTCTCTCTCCTCACCAATACAATCCTTGATGACCTCATCACCCACATCCTTCCTTTCTTCTGGGAGGAGAGAACAGGAAGACAACCAAGCCAGGTCTGGAAGCGAAAGCAGAAGTTTAAGCAGTTGGGGTTCCTCTGGAGTGGCTGAGCTCTTTAGGGGACCAAGGCTGGTGTGCCAGATGGGGAGTGCCTCATCTCCCAGGATGCTTTTGTGTTTATCAAAATCATCCAGTCTGTTTGCCTGAGTCTCGTTGGCCAGGGCAAGTCTCCCGCCAGCTACAGCATTGTTGCCCCTCACTGAAACCAATCAGCAGCACAGTGAGCAGCAGAGTGGGTCAAAAGCAATTTCCCCATGACATGTTCAAAGGGATGGTAGGATTTAGCACACTGTACATTTCTCTGGGTTTCCTGGGGGCCTGATGGCTTCCA
The DNA here is from genome assembly GCF_024166365.1 of Elephas maximus indicus. Taxonomy (NCBI): domain Eukaryota; kingdom Metazoa; phylum Chordata; class Mammalia; order Proboscidea; family Elephantidae; genus Elephas; species Elephas maximus. The sequence goes on from NC_064836.1 coordinate 14,102,772, forward strand.
AACCCCACAGTCAGCTGGTACCTCACAGGTGGGTGCGGGTAATAAGCACACGTGTGTGTATTCCTAGAGCCTGCTGAGGCTGTCCATAGCATCTTGGCATGCACGAGTAAGCGTGTGGGCATACTCAGGTGTTTCCAGGTGCCTGAGGAAGAGTCTGGTCTATATAACACCAAAATGGGAAATCAATTCCAGTAATTACCATATTTCCTCAATTCTAATATGCCATTGATTATAAGATGATTTAATAGTGACTTCCAAAAAAAGGGAGAATTTAAGAATAAACTTGCACACCTGTTTTAAGACATGTTCCTGTTTCAGAAATGTTAAAATGTGTGTGTGGGAAGGGGGAAATGCATATAATTAAGAGAAAATGGTAATTGGGAGAGAGTCAAACCAATTGCCTGATTGTATTCATCAGCGAATGGAGTCAGAATGATTCACTGATTTGTAACTTGAGAGAGAACCTTTTTAGGTGAAGGTTTTTGTGTGTTGGTGGGCACCCTGGCCAATGACCCAACCACCTAAAGTTAGTGTGTCTCAGTCTTAGCTGCTTCTCACAGGGCCCCTTCCCATGGTTTCTTCATGTTCACTGTCACATCAGGCATCTGATTCTAACTATTCTAACTTGGTGGCTCCCAGGAGAATTAAAGAAGCTACCCTCATCTCCTTTCATCTGAGACTGCCTTCTGAGTTCAGTTCCTCCCCTCTGTGCCCCAGGGATTCAGATCTTCTATGTTATCACTGTCAGGAGAGGTCCATGCCTCAGAGCTGTCCATCATCTTCTTCTGTCCATCATCATTTGCCCCCATCCTGACTCTTTCATCTTTAATCTAGCATAAAGCTTACAGCCAAACTGCCTGTCACTATCTTTCCAGCATTCATGCTTCTTTCTGACTGCAGCCTTTGCTGATGCTGTTCCCCTAACCTGGAGGGTCTGGGATGCCCCTAATCAGCACTCTGGTCTGTTGCTCTTAAGAGGAAATAAGGTGGGCTTTAGACACACACCTAACTGTGTGATGGGCCAAGAACTGATAAGCCAGCTGGACACCAGGCAAGGTAGGTCTGAGGTATGGGGTGGGGTTTCTCACTCAGGAATTGGTGGGAAAAAACATTCTGAGAAAATAAAATCATAACATTTTGATCCACACTGGGGTAGCGGGGAGGAATTGGTTTGGGCTGAGTGAGTAACAGGGGATTGGGGTGGTCTAGAGAGAAGACAGTGAAGAAACAGATTTAAGAGGGAGAGTGTCTTTACCAAGGTCCTAGAGAAGAATCCTGCTATGAGGGAGGCAGGGCATATTTCAGGAGTCCTTTACAGTCTCCCCCACTTCTCTAAATTTTCTACCTTCACCCAGTTTTTCGACATTTGATGGTTCTCACCCTAGAGCCAGGGCACTACACTCGCCTAGTGGTGTTTGGAAATGCCTGGTAGATTCTGGTTGCCACAATGACTGAGAACTGTACTGCCGTTCAGTGCATGGGGCCATGGTTGCTAAGAGTCCTAAAGTTCTTGGTATAATTTTGCACATGAAAGAATTTCTTGTCCCAAATACCAGCATACTCAGATTGAGAAACACTGGTCCCTGCACGACCACATCTGGCCTCTAGGGGTGCTCTACTCACCAGAACCCCAATCTCCCTTCCCCCTTGCCATGGAGTGGATTCTGACTCACGGAGACTCCACGTATTACAAAGCAGAACTGCTCCATAAGTTTCTCCTGGCTGTCATCTTTACAGAAGCAGATCACCAGGCCTTTCTTTCCCAGCACCGCTGGGTGGGTTTGAATGGCCAAGCTTTAAGTTAACTGTTTCTACCACCCAGAAACCTCTCCTCACAGGGTGGGCCTACATTTGCCCTGACTTGCCACCCCCCATCAGGCTAAGTCTGATTTGGAATTTTCAAGTGGAACTTTCTTAAGAAACTAAGCGAAGACAGATGGAAAATTATCAAAGAAAGCAACAAAGTATAAAAACAGATGAGTGTCAACAGATTTCTGCATCAAAGGACGCTCAAGACTATTCGGTCTAGTCATTGAAACACTTTTTTTTTTTTTTTGTAAACTCAGTTTTCTTGATTGAAACAATTTACTAGGCTCAGAGCCTCATTGCTCTCTTTACTCTCAGGACACCTCAGCCAGCCATACATAGTTCAGGGCGGCCCTAATGTAACCCTGGTAGAATCTTCTAGCTTTCCAGAGCTCAGTTCCTGGACCTCTCTTTAGGTTATGACCCAGAAAGACCATGGGCTGGAATCCACCCCCATCTCAAGCTGGCCTGGCCTTGCGGGTGCTCCCCAGTCTCTGGTCCCTCACGTTGGCTGAGCAATATGTCGTCTTCTCTTCTGCCGTTTAGGGTAAAGGCAGGGTAATTCTGAGGGCAGTGTGGTTCAGTGGTAGAATTCTCATCTTTCGTGCGAGAGACCAGGCTCAGTTATCAGCCAAACAGCTCAAGCACAGCCACCACCTGTCTGTCAGCAGAGGCTTGCGTGTTGCTGTGATGAGTCAGGGGCAGACTTGACAACAGGTAACAACAGGGTCATGCTAGCAGCTTCAATGGAGAACTCACTAATTCCCATGGTTTAACACAACAGAAGTTTATTTTTCACTCACTCAGAGTCTAAAACGAGTGTTCCTGATTGGTAGCTGTTTTCCTCCAAGTGGCTCCCAGGCTCCTTCCATCTGGTGGTTACTGTCTGTTCAACATGTGGCTTCCATGGCCATCATGCTTGTCTGCACCAAGCCTGCAGAGGTGGAAAGAGTGTGGAGAATTGCCTGTGAGTGGTTGCCACGGGCAAGGCTTAGAATTGGCACACAGTACTTCTGCTCATATTCCATTGGCTGAACACAGACACATGGCCTCACCTAGCTGAAGAGAGGCTGGAGAATCCAGTCTAACTCTGTGTCCAGGAACACAGGAATTGGGTTTAGGGACCAACCAGCCGTGTCTGCTGCATCTCCCCATATCTAGGGTTCTAGAATCCTATTGTCATTTTCTCTGCCATTTTTACTGGCCCAAAGCAATCCCCTGGTTAAGAATAAAGGGCTGAGTTTTTTGGGTTTTTTGTTTGTTTGTTTGTTTCATTTTTAAGAAAGTCCAGCTTACACCTATTATTCTTTATTAATTTTTTTTGGTCACATAAGATGCACATGTTATCTTGGCCTGGTCCAGTAACTTCCTCTTGTACTCTTTTTAAAGACATATTGCTGATTAACTGACTTGAACTCTCCCACTTGGATTCAGTTTCCAGTATAGGAAATGCATTTCTGAAGACCTAGAGTGATTCTCTGAGAGCCCATTTGCCAAGCAATAATGATTGACATGCCCTGGGTCAGTTATTACTTAGCTTATATTCTCATGCCCACCCAAGTCTTGAATCTTCTCTACTTCCTTTCTACCATGCCTGTTCTCATCCATTCGCTGCTTCTCCACCCCATCCTCTGGGAGCTCTTTAGGAGGTTGGGGCCTGAAGCATTTTTCATGTCCTCCTAGGAGCTAGTTCCAATATTTTCTGTGGGCAGGTCTTGCCATAATAATATTTTTTTTCTTTTTTTTTTAATTGTGCTTTAAGTGAAAGTTTACAGCTCAAGTTAGTTTCTCATACAAAAATATATACAAACATTATATAGTTGCTATCCCTATGTCAGCACATTCCTCCTTTCCACCCTGGATCTCACGCATCCATTTAACTAGCCTCTGTCCCTTTTTGCCTTCTCATCTCACCTCCGGACAGGAGCTGCCCATTTAGTATCTACTTGAACTAAGAAGCACACTCTTTACAAGTATCGTTTTATGTCTTACAGTCCAGTCTAATCTTTGCCTGAAGAGTTGGTTTCGGAAATGGTTTTAGTTCTGGGTAAACAGACAGTCCAGGCGCCATGTTTTCTGGGGTTCCCCCAGTCTCAGTTAGACCATTAAATCTGGTCTTTTTACTAGAATTTGAGCTCTGCACCCCACTTTTTTCCTGCTCTGTTGGAGACTCTCCGTTGTGTTCCCTGTCAGGGCAGTCATTAGTGGTAGCTGGACACCATCTAGTTCTTCTAGTCTCAGGCTGATGGAGTCTCTGGTTTACGTGGCCCTTTATGTTCCTTGGGCTAACATTTTCCTTGTGTTTTTGGTGTTCTTCATTCTCCTTTGCTCCAGGTGGGTTGGAGCCAATTGATGCATCTTAGATGGCCACTTGCTAGCTTTTAAGATCTTAGACCCTAGATGCAGAATATTTTCTTAATAAACTTTGTTATGCCAATTGACCTAGATGTTCCTTGAAACTATGGTGCCCAGACCCCTGTCCCCGCTACTTTGTCCCTCAAAGTGTTTGGTTATATTCAGGAAACTTTTTAGCTTTTGGTTCAGTCCAGTTGTGCTAACTTCCCATGTATTGTGTATTGTCCTTCCCTTTACCTATGCTAATTCTTGTCTACTATCCAGTTAGTGAATACCCCTCTCCCTCCCCTTGTAACCATCAAAGAATGTTTTCTTCTGTGTTTAAACCTTTTCTTGAGTTCTTATAATAGTGGTGTCATATAATATTTGTCCTTTTGCAACTGATTAATTTCACTCAGCATAATGCCTTCCAGATTCATTCATGTTACGAGATGTTTCAAGGATTCATCATTGTTCTTTATGGTTGCATAGTATTCCATTGTGTGAATACACCATAATTTGTTTATCCATTCATCTGTTGATGGGCACCTAGGTTGTTTCCATCTTTCTGCTATTGTGAACACTGCTGCAATAAATGTGGGTGTGCATATATCTATTTGTGTGAGGGCTCTTGTTTCTCTAAGATATATTTCAAGGAGTGGGATTGCTAGGTCATATGGCGGTTCTAGTTCTAGCTTTTTAAGGAAGTGCCAAATCAATTTCCAAAGTGGTTGTACCATTTTACATTCCCACCAGCAGTGTGTAAGTGTTCCAGTCTCTCCATAACCTCTCCATCATTTATTATTTTGTGTTTTTTGGATTAATGCTAGCCTTGTTGGGGTGAAATGGTATCTCACTGTAGTTTTGATTTGTATTTCTTTTTTTTTTTAATGGCTAATGAGCCTGATCATTTCTTCATGTATCTGTTAGCTACCTGAATGTCTCCTTTAGTGAAGTGTCTGCTCATATCCTTTGCCCATTTTCTAACTGGGTTATTTGTCTTTTTGTTGTTGACTCTTGCAGTATCTTGTAGACTTTAGAGATTAGACCCTGATCAGATATGTCATAGCCAAAAATTTCTTTCCCAGTATGTAGGTTGTCTTTTTACTCTTTTGGTGAAGTCTTTGAATGAGTATAAGTATTTGATTTTTAGGAGCTCCCAGTTATCTAGTTTCTCTTCTGATGTTTGTGCATTGTTAGTAATGTTTTATATACTGTTTATGGCATGTATTAGGGCTCCTAGCGTTGTCCGTATTTTTTCTTCTGTGGTCTTCATCGTTTTAAATTTTATATTTAGGTCTTTGATCCATTTTGAGTTAATTTTTGTGCATGGTATGAGGTATGGGTCTTGTTTTATTTTTTTGCAAATGGATATCCAGTTATACCAGCACTATTTGATAAAGAGACTGTCTTTTCCCCATTTAACAGGCTTTGGGCTTCTGTCAAATATCAGCTGCTCATAGGTTGATGAATTTATGCTTGGATTCTCAATTTTTTTCCATTGGTCTCTGTATCTGTTGTTGTACCACTACCAGGCTGTGTTGACTACTGCGGCAGTATAATACATTCTAAAATCAGGTAGTGTGAGGCCTCTCACTTTGTTCTTCTTCAGTAATGCTTTGCTTACCTGGGGCCTCTTCCCCTTCCAAAAGAAGTTGGTGATTTGTTTCTCCATCTCATCAAAAAATGTTGTTGAAATATAGGTTGGGATTGCATTGTATCTGTAGATCCCTTTGGGCAGAATTGACATTTTCACAATGTTGAATCTTCCTATCCATGAGCAAGGTATGTTTTTCCATTGATGTAGGTCTCTTTTGGTTCTTGCAGCAGTGTTTTGTAGTTTTCTTTGTATAAGTCTTCTGCATCTCTGGTTAGATTTATTTCTGAGTATTTTCTCTTCTTCAGGGCTATTGTAAATGTTATTGATTTGGTGATTTCCTCTTCGAAGTTCTCTTTGTTGGTGTGGAGGAATCCAACTGATTTTTGTATGTTTATCTTGTATCCTGATGCTCTGCTGAGCTCTTCTATTAGTTTCTGTAGTTTTTTTGAGGATTCTTTAGTGTTTTCTGTGTATAAGATCATATCATCTGCAAATAGAGATACTTTTACTTCTTCCTTAGCAGTTTGGATGCCCTTTATTTCTTTTTTCTAGCCTGATTGCTCTGGCTAGGACCTCCAGGACAGTGTTGAATAAGAGTGGTGACAAAGGGCATCCTTGTCTGGTTTCTGTTTTCAAGGGGAATGCTTTCAGCCTCTCTCCATTTAGGATGATGCTGGCTGTTGTTTTTGTAAAAATGCCCTGTATATTATTGAGAAATTCTCTTCTATTTTGCTGAGATTTTTTATCATGAGTGGGTGTTGGACTTTGTCAAATGCCTTTTTGAATCAATCGATAAGATCATATGGTTCTTGTCTTTTATTTATGTGATGGATTACATTGATTAATTTTCTAATGTTGAACCATCCCTGCAAACCTGGTATGAATCCCACTTGGTCATGGTGAATTATTTTTTGATATGTTGTTGAATTCTATTGGCTAGAATTTTGTGAAAATTTTTGCATCTGTGTTCATGAGGGAATTGATCTGTAGTTTTCTTTTTTTTGTGGTATCTTTACCTGGTTTTAGTATCATGGTTATGCTGGATTCATAGAATGAATTTTGGAGTATTCCATTCTTTCTTATGCTCTGAAATACCTTTAGTAGTAGTGGTATTAATTCTTCTCTGAAAGCTTGGTAGAATTCTTCGGTGAAGTCTTCAGGACCAGGGTTTTTTTCTTTGGTTGGGAGTTTTAAAATTACCTTTCCAATCTCTTCTTTTGTTATAGGTTTATTTAGTTGTTATACCTCTGTTTGTGTTAGTTTAGGTAGGTAGTGTGTTCCTAGAAATTTGTCCATTTCCTCTAGGTTTTCAAATTTTTTCGAGTATAATTTTTCATAGTATTCTGTTATGATTCTTTTTATTTCAGTTGGGCCCGTTGTGATATCGTCCAACTCATTTCGTATTTGGGTTATTTTCTTCCTCACCTGTTTTTCTTTCATCGGTTTGGCCAATGGCTTATCAGTTTTGTTGATCTTTTCAAAGAAGCAGTTTTGGTCTTGTTAACTCTTTCAATTGTTTTTCTATTTCATTTAATTCTACTCTAATTTTCATTATTTGCTTTCTGCTGGTGCCTGAGGGCTTCTTTTGCTGCTCTCTTTCTATTTGTCCAAGTTCTAGTATTAATGTTTTGATTTTGGCCCTTTCTTCTTTTTGGACGTGTGCATTTATTGCTAAAAATTGCCCTCTGAGTACTGCTTTTCCTGTCCCAAAGGCTCGGGTAGGATGTGTTTTCATTCTCATTTGATTCTGTGAACTTCTTTATTCCAATCTTAATGTCTTCTATAACTTAGTAGTTTTTGAGCAAGGTGTTGTTCAGTTCCATACGTTTGATTTTTTTTCCTTGCTTTTTCTGTTATTGATTTCTACTTTTATGGCTTTATGGTCAGAAAAGATGCTTTGTAATATTCCAATGCTTTGGATGCTGTTAAGGCTTGCTTTGTGGCCTAGTATGTGGTCTATTCTGGAGAATGTTCCATGTGTGTTGGAAAAGAAAGTATACTTCGCTGCTGTTGGATGGAGTGTCCTGAATATGTCTATGAGATCATGTTGGTTAATTGTGGCATTTAGATCTTCTATGTCTTTATTGAGCCTCTTTCTGGACGTTCTGTGCCTCACTGAAAATGGTGTGTTGAAGTCTCCTACTATTATTGTGGAGCTGTCTATTTCTCTTTTCAGTGCTATTAGAGTTTGTTTTACATATTTCAGAGTGATGTCATTCAGTGCGTAAGTATTTATTATGGTTATGTCCTCCTGGTGTATTGATCTTTTAATCATTATTTAGTGTCCTTCCTTATCCTTTGTGGTGGATTTTGCTTTAAAGTCTGTTTTGTCAGAGATTAATATTCCCACTCCTGCTCTTTTTCGCTTGTTGTTTGCTTGATATACTTTTTTTTTTTCCATCCTTTGAGTTTTAGTTTCTTTGTTTCTTTAAGCCTAATGTGTGTCTCTTGTAGGCAGCATATAGATGGACTGCCCCCGAGTGTCTGGGAAGAAAGCACGCCCCTGTTCCTTAGAGCGCATAGGTGGGTGGGTTTTGCAGCCAGACTATGGGCACCCAGTGCTGTTGGCTGTAAGTACTGGGAGGCCCCACTTATTCTCAGACCCCTCTCATGGGTGGCTAGATGGTGTGGGTGGAGCCACCAGTCCTCTGGCCTCTGATGTGGGTAGGTGAGGACCCTGCTTAATGGGCAGGGCAGTGACAAATGTCACAAATCTGCCACTCCTCCTTATAGCTGATATAGTTGAAAATAGGCTTCAGGTGTATACCCTATTGTACTGTACTAACGAGGGCCTATGCTGTTGAAATGGGCCCACACAGGTCTATGCAGAGGTGAAAGCCATTCAAAATCCGTGGACCACTTATGCCTGTGCCTAGGCAAAGGGGCTGTGCCTTCCCCGAACTCCCAGTTTAGGTGAGCTGGCAGATTATTTTTTCCTGTTTGTTAATTTGTTCTCTCTCCAAAGCTGGCGGAATGGCTCAGGGGCGAGACAGGTCCTACTTCCTGCCCAGGAGACACAGCAATAACTGAAGCCAGCCTGGGCCCATTGCAGAGCAGGGAGGGAGTAGGTAAATGGGAGAGATGTACTTGCCAAAGGGGGTGTTTTTTTGCTCCGTGTGGTAGGTTAGACACATATATTTATCTTTTGCTGATTGAGTGCTGCTTCTCTCTTGTTCTGGAGGGTTGAGAAGACTCTCTGCCACTCGATCTCTCCCGATGTGGAAGATGCATTGCAAGCGCCACTGCTTGCCTCACCGCTCGCACCTGCCAATTCAGCCTGCAAGGTGCCGGTTCTCGCCAGGTCAGGTCTGTCAACTCCTCACTGCTTCTGAACCATCTCTTCCTCCCCCTGCTGCTCAGTCTGATTCCTCAACTTTACCTTTGATGTTCAGGGCTCCTAGATTGTCATAAATAATGGATTCATTTCTTTTTTTCAGGGCTTTGTTGTAAGAGGGACCACAGGAAGTGTCTGACTACTCTGCCATCTTGGCCCTGCCTCATACAATAATAATTTAAAAAAATTAATCGTATTTTGCCCATGCCTCAAACAAAATGACACTTACCAGGTTGTATTGTACTTCTTTTGGTGTAGGTTTATTTTTCCTCTAGATTTCAAACTCCTTGCAGGTCAGAACCATACCTTAGTTATCTCTATATTCTTAGCACTTAACACGAAAAACAGAACCAATCCTATTGCCATCGAGTTGATTCTGACTCATAGGGATCCTATAGGACAGAGTAGAACTGCCCTATAGGGTTTCCAAGGAGTGGTTGGTGGATTCAAATGGCTGATCTTTTTGTTAGCAGCCAAGCTCTTTAACCACCGTGCCACCAGGGCTCTGAGCAGTGCCTGATATATATAGTAGTTTCTTAATAAATATGAATTAAATAAATTAACAAAATGTAATAATGTACAGAAAAGAGAGAGGCTGTTTTCTCATATGAATGAACAACTAGATTGAAGCCATTCTCATACAGAGAGTGTAGCTTTTACCTGAAATCAATGGATTGTTCATTCCTGGAGACCAGCACAAAAGAACAATTATCCAGGGCTGGCATAAATTATAAGCAGACAGGAACAAGATAAAAAACAAGCTGTGTTAGAAAAGGGAGTCCAGAACTCAGTAAACAGTAGAAGGGGCCAGACCAGGGGTGATCAGAATATAGAAGCCAGTCCTGTTCACTGAGGGAGGGTGAGTAAGCTCTGCTGTGGGCAATGGGATAAAAGCTACCAGGCACCGTACCACAGTGTGAGGATGGGCCCAGGTAATGGTGTAGATGGTGGTCTGGAGGAAGTCCATCAAAGGTGAAAAGAGAGGGTCCCCATAGTTTTGGATCACATTAAGGGGCAGGGGGTGGGAAGAGCTGTTAGCAGAGCCCATGAGAGATCCAAATGGGTGGTGGTCAGTATCAAGGGGAACAGGCAGCAGGCTGGGCTCTGGGCAGCATTTCTGGGAAAATGATGAAATTAAGAATCCTGGGAAGATAGATAGGAGTAAGGCTGGGTCTTGGTTTTGGAGGAACTGACCCCTGCCAAGTTTTCTAGGCAGCTGTTCAGGCACAAGAGAATAACTTAGAGGCTCAGGTAGGGGTAGCTGGTACAAGGAGAGAACCTTAACACAGACAAGGCAGATACTCAGGACCTCAACCCCACTGCGTTGAGTCGATTCTGACTCATAGCAACCCCATAGGACAGAGTAGAACTGCCCCATAGGGTTTCCAAGGAGTGCCTGGTGGATTTGAACTGCTGACCTTCTGGTTAGCAGCTGTAGCTCTTAGCCACTACACCACCAGGGTTTCCACTCAGGCTCTAGAACTAGGTTATCTTGACAGGGCAGGACTGGGTGATTTACAGTTGAGCCACTGAACCAAGGCTCCTTAAACTCTCCATGACTGAGGCCAGGATAAGTCCCTGAGCCTGAGGCAGGACTGAGTATGCAGATGGTGCTTAAGAGCCTCTAGTGGGGAAGGGAGGCCTTTGGGGAGCAAGGAGCCCGTGTAAGTAAAAGCCACAAAAAAAAACAAAACCATACTTACGTGGCTGCCAAGCTGGATTCAATGATCAAGTTATATACCTATAAATTATTCCACTGGATTTCATGTGTACACATTTTAAAGATTTTCTTTCTCTATAGCAAAGGAGATTTGTACTCCGAATGACTGAGCTTATTAATTCTAATAACCTTCTCTAAAATAGTGTACAAGAGGATGGGAAGTGAGAGCCTACATCCTAGGTCCAAGAAGGAAGAGATGTCCTCCCTGACCCCACAGCTATGGTGGTGACAGTGGCCAGATGTGAGTGCAGGGGGTCTTCATGACCATGACCTGGAAGGTTTCTCAAACCCCTTCCCCCATCTATCCAAAAGGCCTCCTCCTTCCGAGGCCTCCACACCAATGGAACCCTCTTTTCTCTTACTCAATGGTTTGGTTGTTCAGCTCTTCCTGGGAGGTGTTTGCCATGCTCTCAGTATAGCATGCCTAGGCCAGCCCCTGGGAGACCCTTAGTAAACTCTCAGTGGAGGACCGGCTGAGCTGAAGTCTGGCGGTCCCTTTTCCTGCTTATTATTTACGCATAGTTCTCCAGTCTTCTCAGCAATGTTGAGTTAAAACCAAAAACCAAACTCGTTGCCGTCGAGTTGATTCCAACTCATAGCAACCCTATAAGACAGAGTAGAGCTGTCTCATAGGGTTTCCAAGGCTGTAATTTTTACAGAAGCGGACTACCATGTCTTTCACCCACTGACCTCTGGGTTAGCAGCCGAGTGCTTAACCACTACACCACCTGGGCTTCTTTATGTTGAGTTACCCAGTGTTTTTTCAAATAAATTCCCTTATCAGATTAAATCCGTCTAAGTCAGTCCTGATGTTTGCAATCAGGAACCTTAACAGATATAGAAATTGATGTCTCAAGTGGTGGCAGGAAAAAGACCCTTGGAGAAATGAGGGGTGTTGGGATTTATTATCTGCCTGGTTGGGGCTGAAGGCAGTAGAAATCCAGCCAGGACCTTTAGTAGTCATGGCTCGAGTGGCAAAACAGCTACTTAAATTATTGTCAGTATCCTTAGAATGAAGTACCTGCAAGGGTATGAAGGTTCTGTAGCAGATGTTTTTGTCCCTTCGCCACATCCCTAAACCAGCTGCTGTCGAGTCAGCTCTGACTCATGGTGAGTCCGTGTGTGCCAGAGCAGAACTGTGCTCCATGGGGTTTCCAATGGCTGAGTTTTTGGAAGTAGCTCTCCAGGCCTTTCTTCCGAGGTGCCTCTGAGTAGACTTGAACCTTCAACCTTTCAGTTAGCAGCCAAGCATGTTAATCATCTGCCCCACCCTAGATTACCTGGAAGGAGCCTTGGTGGCATAATGGTTAAGAGCTCAGCTGCTAACTGTAATGTCAGAGGTTCGAGTCTACCAATGGCACCTGGCTCTCTGCTTCCGTGTAAAGATTTCAGCCTAGGACACCCTGTACGGCAGTTCTACTCTGTCCTGTAGGGTCACTGTGAGTTGGAATTGAATCAACAGCACACAACAAAGCTACCTGACTTCAGTGCAGCTGTAGGACAATCGCACTCACACGTGTGTTACCATTGCTCTGCTTTCCTGCTGTAAGTGTTTCTCCAAAGCCAGGGAAGAACATTCAGTCCATGACCAGCCAGCCACAAGGGTGGTGGTGGTGGTGTGGGGGGAGAGGATTAACATTCCTGAGGGCACACCTCAACCAAAAGGGAGTGAGAGTCAGTGGATAACTGTCCCATTCCTTTCCTTCCAAAGGACAATTCTGAGGCGCCTTCTACAATGTGCTGAGGCAAGTGAGCAGCTGCCCACCACAATAAGCAGCACAATAGTGCACCTTTGTTGATTGGTGTCCCGCCCATGTCTCATTCTCTCTGTTTCCTCATTTGCTTCCTGACAGATACCACAGGTAAACTACCTTCCTCCAAGTCTCAGTCTTGAGCTCTGCTTTCAGGAGAGCCCAAACTAAGTCAGGGAAGGTGTGACGAGAAGAGGAATTAACACACTAGGGTTGGGGTCAGAAGGGGGGTGAGGAGGGTGTTGGTAGAGTTGCTTCTGTCAGCAAGGGAAGCTTAAAGGAAGATTGAAGAAGTTAAATTAATAAATTTCAGCCCAAGGCATGGACAGACACCCAGGGACTTCCTATGACTTTACTATAAAGCTTCTTTATAGCTCACAGCTGTAGGACTGAGATAGTCAAAACCAATCACAAAGTCCAATCCTAAAATCGGAAAAAAAAAAAAAAAAAAAACCCACACCAACCAAACCAGTTGCCACCAAGTCAATTGTAACTCATGGACACCCATGTGTTGCAGGAGAAAACCGTACTCCATAGGGTTTTCGAGACTGTGTGATCCCTCAGAAGCAGATCACCAGACCTGGCTTCCCAGCGGCCTCTGGGTGGGTTTGAACCACCAGCCTTTACAGTTTGTAGTCAAGTGCTTAACCATTTGTGCCACACAGGGGTCACCTGAAATAATCAAAACCAATCGCAAAGTTCGATCCTATGGATCAAATCACAAATTTAATTAAAATCACAGCTTTTCTACATTTCTAATGTGAAAGATAGGGTGTTGATCAGGAAAGAGTGGTGTCATGGATTGAATTACGTCCCCCCAAAAATGTGTGTATTAACTTGGTTAGGCCATGATTCCCAGTATTCTGCGGTTGTCCTCCATTTTGTGATTGTAATTTTATGTTAAAGAGGATTAGGGTGAGATGTAACACCCTTGCTCAGGCCACATACCTGATCCGGTGTAAAAGGATTTTCCCTGGGGTATGGCCTGCACCACCTTTCATCTCTCAAGAGATAAAAGGAAAGGGAGGCAAGCAGAGAGTGGGGGACCTCGTGCCACCAAGAAAGCAGCACCGGGAGCACAGCATATCCTTTGGACCTGGAGTCCTTGCGCCTGAGAAGCTCCTTGACCAGGGGAAGATTGAGGACAAGAACCTTCCTCTAGAGCCGACGGAGAGAGAAAGCCTTCCCCGGAGCCAACGCCTGAATTCAGACTTCTAGCCTGCTGGACTGTGAGAGAATAAACTTCTCTCCATTAAAGCTATCCACGTGCGTATTCTGTTATAGCAGCACTAGATGACTAAGACAAGGGGGAAGGAGGATATAAGGGAAGATTTAGTGGACTCAGAATACGCTGAACCTCTCATCCTCACTGAGACTTCTTGTCCCAAGTTGTAGCTCCTCCTCTGTCCAATATGGCTGTTCCTGCCCTGCTTGAAAACTCTGTATACCAACCTTGTGGAGTTACCTTACAAGGAGCGGAAGACCTTATTATGTCCAGACTTAAGAAAACAATTAGAGGCAGATCCCTGCATGCTGGGGGTGGTGGGAGGGGTGGATGCTGTCCGTTGTATAGTTAAACTCTGGAGAAAACGTACGCGCCAAAAGTATTTATGGTGTTATTAACGTGAATCATCAAAAATTTGGGTAATTTGTGTGGGAATGAGTTATGAGAGAGTGAGACCAAGGAGAGGAGAATATAATATTAGATTGCCTGACTTTGAAGATAAGGGCATGGGGACATTTCTAGGAATGCCCTAGCTGGAGTTTCTAGGAGTGGTTCCAATTCTGTTTGGTTGACTTAAGCATAGATTCCACAGTGATTTCCTGTGGACATAGGGAAGAACTGCACAGAATTTGGAAGGACATGGATTTATGTGAGACCTACTCTGAGAGGACCCAAAAGACATTTCTTTCCCCTACGGTCTTGAAAAATATATATTTACCAGGATGTTTAATGGGGCATTTCCTGTTATTCTGGAATTACGGTTAAGGCCAAAAGTAAGAATAGAAGGTGTTACGTATTCTACATTTTAAATTCAGAGAGTCATCAGCTCACCCCTCTGCAGGGCATATTGAGGGGTACCTCAAGAACATCACCCTGCCTGCCCCCACAATGGATAGTGGAGGCCTGAGAGAGAGATGCTGACCCTTAGGGGAGGGTAGTGTTCATGATGGGGCAAGTGGTGGTTCAGTGGTGGAATTCTCGCCTTCTACGTGGGTGACCTGGATTTAATTCCCAGCCAAGGTACCTCAGGAACAGCCATCACCTGTCTGTCAGTGGTGTTTTACATGTTGCTATGATGCTGAACAGGTTTCAGCAGAGCTTCCAGACCAAGAGGGACTAGGAAGGAAGGCCTGATGATCCACTTCTAAAAATCAGCCAGGGAAAACTCTGTGGATCACAATTGTCCAATTACCAATAAATCACAGAGATGGCACATGACTGGGCAGTGTTTTGTCCCATTGTAAATTGAATCATGTCCCCCCAAAATATGTGTCAACTTGGCTAAGCCATGATTCCCAGTATTGTGTGGTTGTCCTGCATTTTGTGATCTGATATAATTATCCTGCGGTTTGTGTTGTGTTCTAAACCCTATTCTCTATGCCAGTGCTTATAGTCCTATTTGGGAGTGAGTTGTCTGTTATGTTAATGAGGAAGGGTTAGGGTGGAATGTATCTTGAGTTACCACCTTACTAGAGGGTGTGACTCATCACTACTCTTACCCCAGTAACCACCCTTACTTGAGTCACACCTTTCATCTTACAAAAGATAAAAGGAGAGAGAAACAAGAACAGAGGGACCTCAATACCACCAAGAAGAAGAGACAGAAGCGGAGCTCATCCTTTGGTCCCAGGGTCCCTGTGCTGAGAATCTCCTAGAACCAGGAGACACAGAAAGAGAGCTGTGACAGGACCCAACCCATGGAAATGAGAAAAAGCAGAGTGCCGTCATGCAGGAGGCTTCTTGGTGGAGTGAGGTGTCTCTGGGAACTTCTCAGCAGAGCTAAAGAGCTTTGTAACACTTGCCTAAGCAGGGCAGAGGCTGGGCTGAGAGGCTGAGGTGCAAAAGGCCAGAGAGCCTGCCTGTAGACATGGCTGAGAAGAGGCTGTCCTGATCAACACAGACAGAGCTGACAGAGAGAGAAAGCCTTCCCCATGAGCCAGTGCTCTGAATTCAGACTTCTAGCCTCCTAAACTGTGAGAAACTAAATTCCTGTTTGTTAAAGTCACCCACTTTGGTATTTTCTGTTATAGGAGCACTAGATAACTAAAACAGGGGTCAACTCAATAATAGATAACAACAACAATAGTCTTGGTGATTAGAAGCTATTCCTTCCCTTCATACCTCATGGGAGAGGAGAAAAGAACCCCTTGTAAAGACTGAAAATATCTGCATGCAGAGCAGACTTCCATTTCATGTGGTGGTTGGATGTCTGCTTGTCTGATCTGAGCAAGGGAAAGGAGACTTGGGGAGAGATTGTGGATTGAGGTGTGTGGGGTGGAGGTGGAGGGGCCAGAAAGCAGCCTACGATCCCACCATCCAATTCAATAAAGACACATGAGTTTCCCAGCGGCTGGATGGATGGAAAAGCAGAAGGCTGCTGGTCTTGAGTTGTCAGTGGCCTAAATCACAAGGACTGCTCACTCACCAAGGGGATCCCAGAATGTGGAGGCCCAATGTTGATTACTTTTGGTGGGAGCTGAAGGGTAATGGGAAATAAGGCAAGCCAGAGTCAAATCTCCTGGATGAGGGAAATGTGCAGTGCAGGGCCCTATAGGGTCCACCCCAGAACTTACATATGGAACAAAGGGCCAGCACGTCACCTGCCTCCCAAAGGGCTCAACAGCCTTCCAGAGAAGCAGCCACAACCAGCAGAAGGAAGACTGTGACCTCACTCAGTGAAAAAGGTAGAGGTTTGCCCTTTTGCTTCTCTTTACCGAATTGTTGGTAGCTACTAGCAACACTATCGCTTTAGCTGCTTACTGTAACTCATGGTGGCCCCATGTGCAACAGAACAAAATGGTGCCCAATCCCCTGTCATCTTCACAATTACCAGCACGTTTGAGTCCATTGTTGTGACCACTTTTCCAATTCATCTCACTGAGGGTCTCCCTTGCCCTCGTTGGCCCTCTACTTCACCGAACAAGATGTCCTCCCACAGTGGTTGATCCCTCTTGATAATGTGTCCAAAGCAAGTAAGTCAGACAATGTTCTGTTGTGATCCATAAGGTTTTCATTGGTTAATTTTTGGAATTATCTTCAGGCCTTTCTTCCTAGTCTGTCTTTGTCTGGAAGCTCCACTGAAACCTGCTCACCATGGATGATCCCGCTGGTATTTGAAATACTGGTGGCATGGCTTCCAGCATCAGAACAACATGGAAGCCACCACAGTACAACAAACTGACAGACAGGTGGTGGACCTAGTTGTACTACTGCTGAAAGCTTCAGGATCAGCAAATTTGAGCTATGAGGAAAGTCCATGGCCCCTCACCTTTATCTCATTAGTGAATCAGTTCACAGACATGAAGATTCTTGGGAAGGCCAAGTATTCCTGAGGGAAGGTCCTGCAATAACACCACAAGAATATATTGTGAATCTTCTTCTAGCCTTCTCTAAGGGATCTGTGGCCATTTGCCAGGGTGATTATGTATTTATCAGATGTTATGGGTTGAACTGTGTCCCCCCTCCCCCAAAAGATATGTTGAAGTTCTAGCCCCTGGTACCTGTCAATATGACCTTATCTGGAAAAAGAGTGTGATGGTTAAGGTTATGTGTCAACTTGGCTAGGCCATGATTCTCAGTGGTTTGGCAGATATTGCATAATGGAGGTAAAGAAGAGTATACTTGGAATACAGGAGCTCCCTTAGGATGTCTCTTAGTACTACCATGCCCTGTGATTAAAATCAACGGAAAACTACAGCCACTCAATTCCAACATGACTACTAATGGCCCAGACCCTTCAGGAATGAAGGTTTGGGTCACCCCACCAAGCAAAGAACCACAACTGGCTTAGGTGCTAGCTGAGGGCAAAGGGAATACGGAATAGGTGGTGGAAGAAGATAGTTCTAAATATCAGCTATGACCATGTGACCAGTTGCAGAAACTAGGACTGTAATTGTTTTTGGTATTTCTTCCTTGTTTTGTTATATATGTATGTGTGCATATATATACACATAGCAAATATCTTTTTTTCCCTCCCTTATTCCATTACTTAGTATAAGATATAAGTTGTAAATGGAGCTGGTTTGTTTTTGGTTGTATGCATGTTAGTTGTATCATGTTAGGTGCAAGTATGACTTTATAATTGTCTTTATTTAAAGATTATATATAGTTTAAGGAGATGTGTACAGGTGCCAAATTGACAAGGGGTGGACTGTGATGGTTAGGGTTAGGCGTCAATTTGTCTAGGCCATTATTCTCAGTGGTTTGGCAGATATTATGTAATAATCCTCCATTTTGTGATCTGGTGTGAGCAGCCAATCAATTGAAAGCCAACAGATTCCTTGCAGGTGTGGCCTGCATCCAACATGTGTGTAGATAGATAGATAGATATAGATACAGAAACAGTCATAAATGTAGATACGGTTACATATATATGGATGTTCTGGCAGAGCTCTGTCTGGATCACCCCTCTGACCACCAGTTCTTAGAACGGGAGCTTGCTAGCAGCCTGCCGCCTGACCTGCTGATCTTGGGATTCGCTAGATCCCGCAATGCTGTGAGCCAGCAGCCTTCCACCTGACCTGCTGATTTTGCGTTTGTCAGCCCCTGCAGCTATGTGAGTCAGGAGAAGCCTCCAGCCTGATGCCTGACCTACGGATCTGGGGAATTGCCAGCCTCCACAACGGCATGAGCCATTCCCTTGAGACAAATCTCTCTATATTTATATATATATATATTTCCCTGGTTTTGCTCCTCTAGAGAACCCAGCCTAAGACATTGGGTCTTTGCAGACGTAATCATATTAAGATGAGATCATACTGGAGTAGGGTGGACCTTAATCCAGCATGGCTAGGGTCCTTATAAAAAGAGAAGAGGCACAGACACAGAGTGAAGACAGCCATGTGAAGAGGGAGGCACATATTGGACTGATGCATCTAAAGCCAAGGAAGACCAAGGATTGCTAGGAAGGACGCAAGGGAGGATCTTCCACTAGAGCCTTTGGAGAGAGTATGGCCCTGCCTACAGCTTGATTTCAGGTCTCTAGCTTCCAGAGCTGTGAGACAATAAAGCTGTGTTGTTTTAAGCCATCCAGTCAGTGTGCTTTGTTATAATGGCCCTAGGAAGCTAATACACAGGGTGACTGGATTACCTAGATCTTTCAAGTATTATTGGACAATAGCTCTGGCCTAACATTAATTCCTAGGGACCCAGGACATCACTTTATCCACTGGTCAAAGTGGGGCTGGGGGGGGCAGGTGATAAATAGATTTTTGGCTGAGTCTGTCTCATGGTAGACCCAGAGGGCCACTGACCCCATCCCATGGCAATTTTCTCAGTTCCTTATTAGATAACTGGAATAGATAACCTCAGCAACTGGTAGAATTCCTACCCTGGCCCCTGATCCAAGGAGTAAGGGCTATTACCATAGGAAGGACCAAGAAGCATTCTCTGGAGTCTTCCCACATTCATGGGGGGATTGCAGAGATTAATACAACTATTAATGGCTCAAGCTTTAAGAGGGGCCCAGAGCAAGAGAATGTTCTGTTGTGGGTCCAGGTCACAGTGCAAGCAGTTCTGTCATGTGGCTCTCATGACCCAGCAGATCCAATGAAGACCCATGTCTGTGGCACGCCAGGTTTCAATATGGAGCCATTGGAAAGCACCTGTGGGAGCTTTCACAGTGGTGGTGGTGGTGGGGGCAGATCCCTGGGGTTTTGCAGCAATGATATCACCTCTTTGGCCAATAACTACTTTTTTTTAGAATAGCTCTTACCTTCATACTAGACCTTCACAGACCAAATGTCAGAAGATAGGATACCTGTTTGCCATGCAACCCAAGTTGCCCATCATGAACTGTGGATGATCTGATCAACAAGCCATGAAGAAGGACCCTTTCAGCACCATCACAGCATCAGGTGGAATCAGTATATTTGGGACTGGGTCAAGCAAGTCCTGAAGGCACTAGCTAGTTGCATGTGGCTCACACTCCTCAACACACTTGTTCCCGAGGCACTGCCACGCCATCCTCATGGAGAGTTTCCTATGACCTGTTGAAGGAGGAGGAAAAAGTGGAGCTTGCTGGCACAATATGCTGGCCCCACACAAAAGTGGACTGCCATGGCACTAGAGGTGCCCTCGAGGCCAACCTTGAAAGATAGAAGAGAAGGCAAGTCCTCCCAGGGACAGAACTTCCAGCAATATATTGTGACCACGCTTCCTGAGAGAAGAGATGGCTGATTCCTGATCAGTAGCTAATGGGTTAGTGGATGGCCTGGGAATTGGGAAGGGCATGATTGGAGAATTAATGACAAGGAGGTTTAGAGAAGGGGTCTGTGGGCAGGCTCATACCAAAAAATTCACAGTAACCTCTAGTCTCACTCCCACCTCCAATAGGTTCCCCAATTTGCCCTCTAAAGTATCTTGCCAGCAGACCAATTTGATCATATCAGTTCTCTTGCAAGAATTTTAATGACTCCCTATTGCTTACAGGATAAAATGTAAGCCTTTCACAAAACCTGTCTGTCATAGATTGAATGTGTGTCAACTTGGCTAGGTCATGACTCCTAGTATTGTACAGTTGTCCACCATTTTATGATTCCATGTGATTTTCCTATGTGTTGTAAATCCTGTCTCTAGGATGTTAATGAGGCAGGACTCAATCTACAAGATTAGGTTGTATCTTAAATCAATCTCTTTTGAGATATAAAAGAGAGAAGCAAGCAGAGAGACGGGGACCTCGTACAACCAAGAAAGCGGTGCCAGGAGCAGAGCGTGTCCTTTGCACTTGAGGTTCCTGAGTTGAGAAGCTCCTAGACCAGGAAAATATTGATGACAAGGACCTTCCCCCAGAGCTAACAAAGAGAGAAAGCCTTCCTCTGGAGCTGGCACCCTGAATTTGGAATTCTAGCTTCCTAAACTGTGAGAGAATAAATTTCCTTTTGTTAAAGCCATCCATTTGTGGTATTTCTGTTACAGCAGTACTAGTTAGCTAAGAACACTGTCCCTTGGTTATTTGTCCATCCCTCTCTCTTACTTCTTCCTTCCCTAATACTTTGTGTTCCAGGCTGATTCCCAAAGGCATACCATTCTTTCTCAGGCTTCTGTCCCTCTGTACATGTTTTTTTTTCCTTGGCGCACAAGGACTTTGCCCTGTTCCCTAGGTCTCAGCTCAGAGGCCACTTCCTCCAAGAAGCCTGTCCTGATGCCCCAGGCAGCTTCAGGCCAGCCACTGTATTAGACTCCAGATCTAGACTGATTGGGCATGAATCCTGGCTCTGCCACTTACTAGTTGTGTGACCTCAGGCACATTACTTAACCTTCCTGTGCTTCAACCTCTTCACATGTAGAATAGGTATGGTTGGTGTGAGGATTAAATAATATACAAATATTAATAATAATAAAATAACTATTATAAATAATAAAGTAGAAATAAATAATATATAAGCCAAAATATAAAAGCAGAGGTAATGCAAAATGGTACAACTATTTTGGAAAAACATATGGTGCTTCCATAAAAATCTAGAAGTAGAAATACCATACGATCCAGCAATCCCACTCCTAGGAATATATTCCGGAGAAATAAGAGCTGTCACACGAATATACATAGGCACACCCATGTTCATTGCAGCACTATTCACAATAGCAAAAAGGTGAAAACAACCTAAGTGCCCATCAGCAGATGACTGGATAAACAAACTATGGTACATACACACTATGGGATACTACGCAACAGTGAAGAACAATGATGAATCTGCAAAACATCTCACAACATGGATGAATCTGGAGGGCATTATGCGGAATGAAATAAGTCAATTACAAAATGACAAATATTGTATGAGACCACTATTATAAAAACGCATGGAAAGATTCACACAAAAAAGAAACGATCTTTTACGGTTACGAGGGAGAGGATGGGAGGGGAAGGAAAAACACTAACTAGACAACATGTAAGTGGTAACTTTGGTGAAAGGTGAAACAGTCCGCAATACTGAGGAAGTCAGCATAACTTGATGAAGGCAAAGTCAAAGAAGCTTCATAGACACACCCAAACTCCCTGAGGGACTGATTTATTAGGCTGAGGGCTGGGGACCATGGTCTCGGGGGACATCTAGCTCAATTGGTATAACATAGTTTATAAAGAAAATATTCTACATGCTACTTTGGTGAATGGCGTCTGGGGTCTTAAAAGCTTTTGAGCAGCCATCTAAGATATGTCTACTGGTCCCACCCCATCTGGAACAAGGGAGAATGAAGAAAACCAAAGACACAAGGGGAAGATTAGTCCAAAGGACTAATGGACCACAACTACCACAGCCTCCACCAGACTGAGTCCAGCACAACTAGATGGTGCCTGGCTACCACCACTGACTGCTCTGACAGGGATCACAACAGAGCGTCCCAGACAGAGCTGGAGAAAAATGCAGAACAAAATTCTAACTCACAAAAAAAGACCAGACTTACCGGTCTGACAGAGACTGGAGAAACCCCGAGAGTATGGCCCCTGGGCACCCTTTTAACTCGCTACTGAAGTCACTCCTGAGATTTCACTCGTCAGCCAAAGATTAGACAGGCCCATAAAACAAACAGTAACACAAGTAGTTGAACCATGTATCTAGGACTAACTGGGCACACCAGCCCAGGGCCAAGAATGAGAAGGCAGGAGGGGACAGGAGAGCTGGACAAATGGAAATAGGGAGCCCAAGGTCGAGAAGGGGAAAGTGTTGACACTTTGCGGGGTTGGCAACCAATGTCCCAAAGCAATGTGTGTGTTAAATGTTTAATAAGAAACTAATCTGTTCTGTAAACTTTCACCTGAAGCACAATTTAAAAAAAGAAATATAAATGCAGAAATGGGCCCAGCTCACAGTGACTGGTCACTATATGCTCACCATCATCACTGTTGTTAGTTTAAATTAAAAAAAAAAAACCATGCTTTATTTCATAGACCAGTTTTCGGTTTACATAAAAATTGTGCAGAAAGCACAGAGGGTTCCCACATGCCCCTCTCCCGCCACACACTGTTTCTCCTGTTAACTCCTGCATTCCTGTGGTGTATTCGTGAACAACTGATGGACTGATACTAATACATTGTTAACTGTGGTCTGTAGCTGACATTAGGGTTCGCTCTGCTCTTCGTGTTGTGCAGTCCTATGGGTTTTAACAAATGCATAATGTCACGTACCCACCATTTCATTACCATGCAGAATAGTTTCCCTGCTCTTCAAAGGCTCTGTCCTTCACCTAATCATCCACCCCCCTCTCATCCTGGCAGCCACTGATCTTTTTTCTGTCTCTGTAGTTTTGCCGTTTCCGCAATGTCATCTGGTTGAAATCATACAGTTTTAGCTCTTTCAGACTGGCTTCCTTGACTTAGCAATATGCATTTAGGGCTCCTCTATGAAGTCTTTTCCTAGCTTGATAGCTCATTTCTTTTTATATAGACTCCATTTTTATATTCTACTTCATTGTATGGCTGTACCACCATTTACGTACTCATCTATTGAAGGTCATCTTGGCTGCTTCCAATTTTTCTCCAGTATGAAAAAGCTGCTATAAGCATTTGTGTGAATGTTTTTTGTGTGGACGTAAATATTCAGTTCATTTGGGTAAACACCTAGAAGTGCATTTGCTGTGTTGTCTGACCTGTGTTTACAAAGCCTGTGTCTAGCTCAGTGAGAGGCTGCCAGCCTGTCTCCCAAGTAGCTGTATCACGCTGCAGTGAACAAGCACTCCCGTTGCTCCATGTCCTACTATGTGCTCCGCATTGCCACGAGGCACTTTTTTCCTGGAGCTCCCTGGGACTTGGCACACACGCCCAAGCAGACAGGATCAGGGGATACTTCTCTCTTTGTGTCTTGAGTACCTAGCACAGTTCTGGCATATAGCAGGCTCTCAATAAATACTTGTGGAATAAACAAATAACATCTAGAATCAGAATCAGAGATCCAGTCCCAGGTCTGTCATTTACTAAAAACCTTGGACAAGCCACAGGACTATTAAAAGCATCAGTTTCCTTATCTGTAAAATGATGGTGAGCACCTACGAAGTTGAACCCCAGGAAGATCTGTTTATAGGCCAAAAACAATTGAATAGCAGCAGTTTCATATGATTTAGCACAACTCTTTCATCTTAGGGCTGAAAATCAAACAAACAAAAAAACAGTTGCCATCAGGTTGATTCTAACTCGTGGCAACCCCATGTGTATCAGAGTAGAAACATGCTCCATAGGTTTTCCAATGGCCGATTTTTTGGAAGTAGATGGCCAGGCCTTTCTTCTGAGGTTTCTCTGAGTGTGTTTCCCCCAAGGACACGGAGGCCCTCTGGACTCAATGGGTCCTTGTCTTTCTTGTGTAAGAATACACAGAGGAGACAATTTTGGGTTCAGCTCTAACAGGTTTATTTTACTTATGACAAATAAACGGAGTTAGTGGGGGCTCATGCTGCTCCAAAAGACTGACTCAGAAAGGGAAGAAAGACTAGGGCTTATATGGGTTCAGAGGAGACAACAGACGAATGAATATTTAGTGGGTTTCTTCCCAGGGGCGGGTACTTCTGAGAATGGCAGTGTGTACTAACTAGGAATCCAAGATGGAACCTGCTGATATTCAAGATGGAGTCCTCTCGGCAGCCCTTGGCATCGCTTATTATGGAATACAGCACAGGCGCACTGATCTCCAGCACTACATTGTCCTCTTCGGCAGGCAAAGGAAGGTTAAACAGCAGTTACAGTTTGTTCTTCTGCACATGCATGCAGAGCCTGTAAAGGCGGAAGGGACTAGAAGAACACTAAGAGGGGTTATCTCACGTTGACAGGATGTGGTTCCTGTTTTCCCAACTTCCAGAAGGTAATCTTTAAGAGCTCTTTTGTTCCACCAGCATAGTTAACCCTATCTGTGTCAGGTGGACTTGAAACTTTAAACTTTTGGTTAGCAGCTGTGTGCATTAATTGTCTGCACCACCTAGGGATTCCTAAAAGCTGTAAACCCGTTGCCATGGAGTTGATTCCAACTCATAGCGGCCCTATAGGACGGAGTAAAACTGCCCCATAGGGTTTTCAAGGAGTGGCTGCACCACAGCTGTAAAGTGCTGTACAAATGTCAGTATTGATTACTATCAGATATACGTGGCAAGCTAGAGTTGATCTATGTGAGAAGAGGACTCATTTCCTTTAATTTTGTTTGCTTAATAAATAGAAATTTGGGGAAACAAGTTTAAATTCTAAATCCACATGACATGTCCTCAAAGCTAGATTTGAACTCAGGGCTCTCGGTAGGAGGGATTGGGTTTGAGTGAGGCCTCCATGCCGGGGGAGGAACACAGGCTGCGGATCTGAGAGGCAGGCCTGCCTGTCTGCCAGCCTGTTTGCATTTAGCATTCCCTGGCTCTTGGAACCCCCTCGGGGATTGTTCCAGCACTCTCCTTCCTCCAGGAGCTCACCCTGTGTTTGTTCACACTCACTACATCTCTCCCAGACTCCCAAGGTGACAGCCTTCCTGGAATTCCTGATGGGGTGGGAGGCCCACTGGTGAATGTCAATACACGCAGGTCCACTCAAGCCTGTGACTCCCAGACTGGCTCTGTTGAAAGAGATTTGTTTACAGATTCAGACTTCTCCCTGCAAACGTTCTTGCTATGCTTTCACCAGCTCAGATAGGTGGCCATGTCAGATGTGATACAAGGAGGGGGTGGCTTGATGACTTCTGAGACCCATCAGGCCAAGCAGGGTCCGTGTCTAGTGAATGAACACCAAGCTTACATTTATCTTCAGAGAACTTCAGGGGCTGCCTTTGTCATCTTTTACCCTCTTTATTGTCATTGTCGGCCCCTGACTCATGGTGACCCCCACGCACAATGGAACGAAACACTGCCCAGTCCTGCACCATCTGTGATCCATTATAGGTTGGACCATTGTGATCTTTCAGGTTTTCTTTGGCTGATTTTCAGAAGTAGATCACCAGGCCGTTCTTCCTAGTCCATCTTAGTCTGGAACTCCACTGAAACCTGTTCAGCATCATAGTAACACACACAGTAACACCCGCTGATAGGTGGGTGGGGCTACAGATGACGTGTGCATTGTCCAGGAATCGAACTCGAGTCTCCTGCATGGAAGGTGAGAATTCTACCACTGAGCCACCGCTGTCTCCGTGCCCTCTTTACTTTCTTATATAAGAAGGATTCTTTTTTTTTTTTTTTTTCATTTTTTAAAAAACTTTATTGTGCTTTAAGTGAAAGTTCACAAATCAGGTCAGTCTTTCATACAGAAACTTATATACACCTTGCTGTGTACTCCTAGCTGCTCTCCCCCTAATGAGACGGCACACTTCTTCTCTCCACCCTGTGTCGATCCAACCAGCTTCGGTCCCCCTCTGCTAAGAAGGATTCTTAATCACTTGGAGTGAGTTTAAGTCATAGAATCATGTACTATGGGAGCTGGAAGGGTCCTCAGAGATTTCCCCAAATTTACAGCTGAGCAAAGGGACCCTGGTGGCTTGATAACAAAGTAGGTTTATGGAATCCCAGATGAGTACTTTCAATACCACCCAATGTATTTTAAACAAGGGGCTTCCTTTATAAGAAAATGGGTATGTGAAATCAGATAGTCCTGGGTTCATGTAAACCTGACCCTCATCAGCTATGTGACCTTGAAGGCATCATTTGACTTCTCTGAGTCTCAGTTTGCTTGTCTGGAAAACATCTCCCAGTGTTGTAAAGAATCAAATAACATAAAATGCCTATTACACACAGTTGTACTGTGTGCTGTTGAGTGGATTCCAACTCATATTGACCCCACATGACACAGTAGAACTGCCCATAGGGTTTTCTTAGCTGTAATCCTTACAAGCAGCAGATTGCCAGGTCTTTCTTCCATGGAGCTGCTGGATGGGTTCCAACTGCCAACCTTTTGGTTAGCAGCCAAGCACTTAACGGTTCCTGCCACCAGGGCTCCTATCATACCCAGGATGATAAGGGTAACTTTCACTTCACTGTGGAATAAAAGACAAACTTGGTTGAAAGGTCAGTAAACAAGGAAGAATATTCTGGTAGTAAGGAGGAGCGGGCTGGGGGCTGGGAGCTGGGCATAGTGTACCCCAACATCTCTGAAGTCACACTCTCTTATCCTGCTTTTGTATAAGATCAGCATTTTTTCCCAACTTAATTAAATTCAATGAACATTTATTGAACACTTAGTATGTGCTAAGTTTCGTGGGTGCAGAAAATTGTAAGACAGTGTCCCTGCACTCTGAAAGGTGACCATTTCCCTTGGGAGGAAGACGGGCAAACAAGTACCTGATGCTGTTCTGTGTAAGAAGTGCACTGACAGTCGCGTGAACAAGCGAAAGGGCATTCCGGGCAGAAGGAACGGTTTGAACAAGCGCCTGAAGGCATGAAAATCAATTTGGAGAATGTATCAGGTAGGCACAGGCTTGGCAGTCAACAATAGAAAACTCCAAATAGTGGTGGTTTAAGCGAGCTCGAGGCTTATCTCTCTCTCACATCAAAGAAGTGCAGAGCTAGGCAGCCCAGGGCCAGGCAGGGAGCTCCTTGGCCATCAGGATGCCAGGCAGTGTGAGGTAGCTGCTAAGAGCATAGACTCCAGAGTCACACCCTCGGGGTCTTAATTCTCAGGCCCTAAGAACTTTGTTTTTTTAAGAACTTGAGGAAGTTACCTTTCCTCTCTGTGCCTCTCAGTTTCTTCATCTGCAAAATGAGGCTAATAAAAGTACCCATCTTACAGGATTGCTCTGAGGATTACATGATTTCATGTAGGAAATATGTTTTGAACAGAACCTGGTACATACTGGTGCAATACATATTTCAATAGCTGGGTGATGTGAACGGTTAAGTGCTTGGCTGCTAACTGAAAAGCTGGTGATTCAAATCTACCCAGAGGCACCTTGGAAGAAAGGCCAAGCAATCTACTTCTGAAAAATCAGCCACTGAAACCCCAATGGAGCACAGTTCTACTCTGAAACACTTGGGGTCATCATGAGTTAGAATTGATGCCAACTGCTTTGATGGTTTACGTGTTTGTTTGTTTTTGATCCTTTTGTTCTATCACCCTTAACATATGGCTTTAATTCTCAAGGTCACCTCATGGTCCAGAATGGCTGCTGAGGCTCTGGCCATCACATCTCAATTCTAGACAGTGGAAAGAAAGAGAAGAAGGACAAAGGTCACTGCCTCCAGCTGAGTCAGCTTCCTCTAAGCAGTTTTCCAAAAGTCCCACATATCACTGCTGCTTCTATGTTACAGGCCTAAACTTAGTCACATGACTTTATGTAGTTGCAAGGGAGGCTTAGAACTGTGGTCTTTTAGTTAAGTTCTCTTAGAAAGAGAAAAAAAGGGGGGATGGATATTGATGGGCGACTTGCTGTTGCTGCCACAGGGAATAATAGATATGCTCCAATAGGTGGTCTCCAACACAAAGGTTTAGGGCTAGGTGGTAGAAGATGAGGCTCAGAGCAAGAGCTACAGCTGTTAACCAAAAGGTTGGCAGTTTGAATTCACCAGCAGCTCCCTGGAAACTCTATAAGGCAGTTCTACTCTTTCCTATACGGTCGCTATGAGTCGGAATCGACTTGGCAGCAAGGGTCGAAGGCCATATAAATTGCTGGTTAGATACACGGTATCTAAACCTCTGTAAGGAATAGAGCTTGGAGATATTTTCTGAGGAGTCATGAGAATACAGGCGGTATTTGGAGCAGTGGGGGAGTATGAGATCCCTTAAACAGAGTGGCAGAAAGGGAATAGGGGTGAGAAAAGAGGTGTAGCCGGGTTCTAATATTAGAGGGCACACGCCTGGGGCAGGATTAGATTCCTGGTTGGTGAGGGGCAAGTATGTAAAAAGGTGTCGTCCTTTTTACCCTCTGTGCGTCTCGCAGTCCTGTTTTCACACTGATTCCTCCTCTAACAGATTTTCATCTGTCTTCATCGCTGTCATGCAATGCGTTTCCTTGAAACACGATAAGTGCCACTTTTCGTGACTGTGCTTCTCTGCACCTTCCCTGCCCCATGAACACAGAACCCTGGGGAACACCCACGTTAGGGGAGAGGAAGAGGACGGAGTCTGTGTGTCTGTCTAGGACTTTTATTGGACAAACCTCTACTCTGCACAAATGAGTTTGCTAAGCATGGGGTGGAGGTGGGCTGGGGTCTACTATGAAGTGAGGGATGCTCTAGCCCAGGTGTGGTTGACAGCAGAGAGGTCATCCATCAGAGAACCTTCTGGGAACCAGACTTACTCTGGACATTCTACTTTTATGCCCAGGATCCCAGGACCCTCCCCATTCTTTGAGAAGAGGAAGCCTCTTGCTGACATCATTGGCATTCCCTTTGCTGAGCCCCTTGAATGATAAAGGGTTGGGCCAGACTTTCTCCAGGAGTCAAATTCTTTGTCCTCAGAACACTGCTCTGACCTGCCTGCCCCTGCTGCCTCCAACCAGAACAGCAGACAGACTGGTCAGGAGGCCAGTAGCAGCAAACGATGTCATGGATTGAACTGTGTCCCCCCAAAATATCTGTCAACTTGGCTGGGTCATGACTCCCAGTATTGTGTGATTGTCTACCATTTTGTCATCTGATGTGATTTCCCTCTGTGTTGTAAACCCTATCACTATGATGTAATGAGATGGACTAGAGGCAGTTATATTGCTGAGATCTATAAGATTACATAGTGTCTTATGCCAATCTCTTTTGACATATAAAAGAGAGAAGCGAGCAGAGAGACATTGGGACCTCCTACCACCAAGAAAGCAGCACCAGGAGCAGAGCACATCCTTTGAACCTGAGGGTCCTGTGCTGAGATGCTCCCAGACCAAGGGAAGACTGAGGACAAGGACCTTCCTCTAGAGCCGACAGAGAGAGAAAGCCTTCCCCTGGAGCTGGCGTCCTGAATTTGGATTTGTAGCCTACTGGACTGTGAAAGAATAAACTTCTCTTTGTGAAAGCCATCCAGTTGTGGTATTTCTGTTATAAGTGACCAAGACAAACCCACGCTGCATTTAATTTTGGGGAGATGGAGTGCATTCGTTACCTATTGCTGCATAGCTAATCACCCCAAAGCTTGATGGCTGAGAGTAATAATAAAAACCACACATAATAAAAACAAGAATAACAAACACAACTTCCGTGGGCCAGGTATACAGAAGCCACTTGGCTGGGCAGTTCCGGCTTGGGGTCTCTTGAGATTGCAGTCAAGATGTGGGATGGGCTGCAGTCATCTGAAGGCTTGAGTGGGTCCAGAGGATCTGCTTCCAAGGGGGCTCACCCATAGTTGGTGCTGGCTGCTGGGAGGAGGCCTCAGTTCCTCTTCTGATGGGCCTCTTTCAGGGGTGCTTGAGTGTCCTCACACTACGGTACTGGCTTCCCCGAGTGAGAGATCCACGCAAAAGGTATCCTTTCTATGATCAAGCCACTTCTACCACATTCTATCTTTAGAAGTGCATCACTAAGCCTGGTCCATGTTCACTGGGAGGGGAACCCCACCTTTTGAAGAGAGGAGTAACAGTGAACTTTCAGAAATATTTCAAAACTTCAAAATGGGATTTAGACTTTGGGGAGCCTGGGATGAAGGAGGCCAGAGGTGGAATCAGTAGGGGAGACTTAGGAACCTCACCCTCAAGTTCAGAGGCATTTAAAGACCACTTCGGAAACTTATTGTTAGTTTGATTAGGCTGTCACTGCGGCACCCTGTGACCTAATTCAAAATTTTCCAAATGCCAGGTTACTCTAATGTTGTCTCAGCAATGCCTCTATTTACTTAATGCTGATCCCAAGAGGCCACAAACTGCAAATTGGTATTGCTGTTGAGATCCACTGCCTCCTCACCAGAAGGAGCCTTCCCACCTTATGGAAAGGGAAACTGAGGCTCGGAGAGGTTGAGCAATTTGACTTCAGTCCCCTAGTGAGGCACAGGCAGTGATGAGGGGGATTCTGAGCCCCCCAGACCACTGACCCACGACCCCTCTCCACACCATGGCGTGCCCCTCATCATGCTCCAACAAGCTACAACTGATGGGAAACTCCCAATAGGCCAAGCAGTGTGCTGTGTTTTTACATTATCTTATTCTCCTAACAACCCACTGAGGTAGACGGGGATTGTCCCCACTTTACTGATGAGGAAACTGAGGCACAGGTACAACTGGGTTAGGTTGTATGAGTAACTCAAAGCTACTAACTGGCAGGACTGATTGGAACTCAGCCTGACTGACTCCAGAACTAGTGTTCTTAATCCTTACACGCACCCACCTTCCCAATGTTCGGACCTTGGAACCACATCTGTTCAGCTGCGACCATGGCTCCGTGGTACCTGGACATCTACTATTTCCTACTGTAAAGCTAGGGTTCTCAAAGATGCTGAAGCCAGAGAGACCTGAGGCTTCTCTACAAGGAAAAGGCAGTGGTCAGGCCCAGCTCTCTGGGCAGGCTCACAGCTCCAGAATCCTGGAAAGAAATAGGAGCCAGAAATTCGCCCTCTCCGTTGAGCCACAGCTCTTGTGTCACCAGCCCCCTTAATTGATGCGGGGGTGCCGGGTCATAGGTAGCATGGTCAGAACATTTCCAGCGCTGGCAGTAGTTACAGCAAGGCCAGCAGTGGTGGGGACCGGACCTGCTCTGACTCATCGGCTTAAACGCCACTGCCCACGCTCCGCTCCCTCTCCTGCCTCCTCCCGCCGAGCGGTGGAGGCCGGGGCGGCAGGAAGCCCTTCTCCCTGAGCCTCGCGCCCTCTGGTGGTGGGCTCAGAGCCCCAGGCTCCAGACCCAGGAAGCCCGCCCAGCCCGGAGCTGGGGCAGGTTCACACCTAAACCAACCCCTAAGACGGCGCACCTGGACAAAAAATTGGTAACTTAGAAAGTCCATGTTTCTAGACATTTAGCATTGCCAGCTCTCTCCATGACAAGAAAGCTAATCTGCTAAACTCTTCCTATGAGGAGCTGGAGGCTTAATGAGTCCTGCTTCCCCAACCCTGGCCGCTCAGTGGTTAAGAGCTTGGCTGCTAACCACAAGGTTGGCAGTTGGGATTCACCCGTAGCTCCTTGGAAGCCCAATGGGACACTTCTACTCTGTCCTATAGGGTCGCTATGAGTTAGAATCGACTTGATGGCAACGGGCTTGGGCTTGGGCCTCCCTCAACCAAGGACGATTTGTAGTCTAAAAGGCAACCAAAGAAAAGGGCAATTGCAAACCTAAACAGAAAGGAATCTATTGCGTAGACATTTAGGCATCAGTGTGGGAGGCACTGAGGAAAGGAGTCCTGACGCGCTGCTCAAATGTCACCTTAAGTCAACCACAAACATGGCTGTCTAATGTGAGGGGGTGTAGCAGAAGCAGCCCTGTTACCAGCTCTGCCCTGTTGCCCTCAAGTAGAATCCGATGCCTAGCGACCCTGTAGAACAGGGTAGGACTGACCCATAGGGTTTCCAAGGCTGGAATCTTTATCATCCTTCTCCCACGGAGCAGAGGCTAGTTGGTCTGAACTGCTGACCTTTCAGTAACCATCAAAGAATATTTTCCGCTGTGTTTAAACTATTTCTTGAGTTTGTATAATAGCGGTCTCATACAATATTTGTCCTTTTGCAACTAATTTCACTCAGCATAGTGCCTTCCAGATTCCTCCATGTTATGAAATGTTTCATGGATTCATCATTGTTCTTTATTGATGTGTAGTATTCCATTGTGTGAATACACTTATTTTTTTAACCATTCATCCATTGATGGGTATCTTGGTTGTTTCCATCTTTTTGCTATTGTAAACAGTGCTGCAATGAACATGGGTGTGCATATATCTGTTCCTGTAAAGGCTCTTATTTCTCTAGGATATATTCCAAGGAGTGGGATTACTGGATTGTACGGTAGTTCTATTTCTAGCTTTTTAAGGAAGCTCCAAGTTGATTTCCAAAGTGGTTGTACCATTTGACATTGCCACCAGCAGTGTATAAGTGTTCCAGTCTCTCCACAACCTCTCCGACGTTTATTATTTTGTGTTTTTTGGATTAATGCCAGCCTTGTTGGAGTGAGATGGAATCTCACTGTAGTTTTGATTTGCATTTCTCTAATGGCTAATGATAGTGAGAATTCCCTCATGTATCTGTTAGCTACCTGAATATCTTCTTTAGTGAAGTGCCTGTTCATAACCTTTGCCCATTTTTTAATCAGGTTATTTGTCTTTTCGTAGTTGAGTTTTTGCAGTATCATGTAGAGTTTAGAGATCAGGTGCTGACTGGAAATGTCATAGCTAAAAATTTTTTCCCAGTCTGTAGGTAATTTTTTATTCTTTTGGTGAAGTCTTTGGATGAGTATAGGTGTTTGATTTTTAGGAGCTCCCAGTTATCTAGTTTCTCTTCTGCCGTTGTGCATTGTTAGTAATGTTTTGCATACTGTTTATGCCATGTATTAGGGCTCCTAGTGTTGTCCCTACTTTTTCTTCCATGATCTTTATTGTTTTAGATTTTATATTTAGGTCTTTGATCCATTTCAAGCTAGTTTTTGTGCATGACGTGAGGTATGGATCTTGTTTCATTTTTTTGCAAATGGATATCCAGTTATGCCAGCACCATTTGTTAAAGAGACTGTCTTTTCCCCATTTAACTGACTTTGGGCTTTAGTCAAATATCAGCTGCTCATATGTGGATGGATTTATGTCTGGATTCTCAATTCTGTTCCATTGATCTATGTATGCATCTGTTGTTGTACCAGTACCAGGCTGTTTTGACTGCTGTGGTGGTATAATAGGTTCTAAAATCAGGTAGTATAAGGCCTCCCACTTTGTCCTTCTTGTTCAGTGATGCTTTACTTACCCAGGGCCTCTTTCCCTTCCATATGAAGTTGGTGATTTGTTTCTCCATCTCATTAAAAAATGTCATTGGAATTTGGATGGGAATTGCATTGTATCTATAAATCGCTTTCTGTGGAACAGACATTTTTACACTGTTGAGTCTTCCTATCCATGAACGATGTATGTTTTTTCACTCATGTAGGTTTTTCACTTTTGGTTTCTTGCAGTAGTGTCTTGTAGTTTTCTTTGTATAGGTGTTTTATGTCTCTGGTTAGATTTATTCCTAAGTATTTTTATCTTCTTGGGGGCTACTGTAAATGGTATTGATTTGGTGATTTCCTCTTCGACGTTCTCCTTGTTGGTGTAGAGGATTCAACTGACTTTTGAATTTTTAAGCAAGTGTTTTTAAGTCCTTGGATAAAATACAAATCTTAGCTGATGCTTTATGGGTATAACTTACAAAAAAGAGATGGGGGTGGAGGGGAATGGATCCGTACTTACAGAAAAGGTCATGGTCTTACATCCAAAAATTAGCAATGTCCATTTATAAATTTCAAGCTAAAGTCATGTTTAAGGTAGGTAATATCTGTATGATTGCCCACTTCAGTGAGGGTTTCACAGCCTGCCTAGGTAGCAGCCTGTGCTTACTGAGCCCAACAAGGGAAGAGGCCAGTCACACACTCCCAAAGGCTAATTAGAAAATCAATGCATCCAGGCCTAATTGACAATGCTAATCATCTCTTTGAACTAAAGCATCCTAGCTGCATAAGGATCGTTAAAGCCTGTCAATGAAAGATAAGGTATTAAGATTTCCACAAGGGAGTAGGGCTTTTTGCTCAGCAGACCCGGACTTAATCAATACTTCCGTATCATGTCCCATGACCTTACTCAAGTTAACAAAAGCTTATGCTTCATAATAGACTTCCCCTCCTGGAACCTCCTGATGGCTCCCCCTGCTGCGAGGTCAGCTCCTGTTCCCTGGCCACACGGGTGCATCTCTGTGCCTGCACCTGAGCTGCGGAATGCTGCTGGAAGCAAAGCTTGCTGCTAAGCCTGATTTTACTTTAAATTCATGACCTCAACCCTCAAATTGGCATCAATATTGCCTGGAGATTCCACTGTGTGTTTTTCTGGGGAAAACTTTTCCACTAGTGGAGACGATTATTTTATACCTTTTCATCTCTCCTCACGCCTCTCACACCCGCTCCTTCACCCCTGACTTTATTGAAAACAGAAATCCCCTGTCATGTATTCACTCATCCCTCCACAATTTCTCCTTCTCCATTCTTTGATTTCCCCTTCCCTCCTGTTACAAGCCAGAAAGCTCCATGAGGGCAGAAACCATGTCTGTTTTGTCTTTGACACCTAGCACAGTGGGAGTCGCTGGGTGGTGCAAACCGTTAACTCACTTGGCTGCCAACAAAAAGGTGAGCGGTTATAGTCCACCCAGAACTGCCTCGGAAGAAAGGCCTGGCAATGGACCTCTGAAAAATCAGCCATTGAAAACCCTATGGAGCGCAGTTCTACTTTAACACACCTGAGGTCACCATGAGTCGGAGTCGACCCAACAGCAACTGGAGGTCGTGGACCTAGCGCGGTGCCTGGAACACAGTGGACACTCATTCTTTTCTGATTTATCAGGCCACTGCTAACTGTTTATAACCTTCTGGAGGGGAACGATTGAGATCCGATCACATCAGCTTGAGTATCTGTGATGATAAGGAGAAGTTAAATTGCAGTGGTCTTCATCACTCACAGATACCGTACTAGGCCCATCTGTCCAGGCTCATCTCCATTTTGTTTCTGTCACTGATGTTTGTGTGCGATTCCCCCAGATGTCTGGATCCTCAGCAGGTACCAGTGCACTGCTTGGCACGTGAGTGGGCTCTGTAAAATGGTGTTGCATTGCTGGATGCCCCCAAACCTAAAACTCACTCTAGATTCCTCCCTTTCCCTCTCCTCCCACATCCAATCCATTCGCAGGCCTCTTCAGCTTTTACCTCTGCAGCAGGCATTGGCAAACTTTTTCTGCAAAGGGTCAGATATTAAATGTTGTAGGTGTGTGGGCCACGTGGTCTCCATTGCAACTACCCAGCTCTGCCCCTATAGCGTGAAAGCAGCTAAACCGAATCCACGCTGCCAATTCGATTCCGACTCATAGCAACCCTATAGGAGAGAGTAGAACTGTCCCATAGGGTTTCCAAGGCTATAAACTTTATGGAGGCAGACTGTCACATCTTTCTTCCATGCAGTGGCTTAGTGTGTTCCAACTGCCGACCTTTTGGTTAGCAGACGAGAGCTTTAACCACTGCACCACCACGGCTGCCTGAAAGCAGCCATAGACACTTCATAAACAAATGGGCATGGCTGTGTTCCAATAAAAACTTTATTTACAAAAATAGATGTGGTTAGGAGTTGGTCCACTTTGCAGACCCTTGCTCTATAAAAACCAAAACCAAACGCAGCGTCGTCAAGTCGATTCTGAGTCATGGCGACCCTATAGGACAGAGTAGAACTGTCCCATAGAGTTTCCAGGGAGCACCTGGTGGGTTTGAACTGCCAATTCTTTGGTTAGCAGCTGTAGCACTTAACCACTACGCCACCAGGGCTTCCTCTTGCTCTATAGTATATATCAAAACTGTTGTTAAGAATAAAAAAATAAAAAATAATCCCAAGAAAAAGAACCATCCTTGGTGCCTCCCTATCCTCTTCCAGAAGTAACTGGAGGGTTGTTGTTGATGCTGCTAGTTGCCAAGGATGGTTGTTGTTGTTGTTTTTAGTTGCTTTTGAATCAATTTCAATTCATGGCAACCTCAAGTTTGCAGAATGGAACTACCCCACAGGGTTTTCAAGACTGTGACATTTCCGAAGCAGATTGCCAGGCCTTACTTCTGAGGTACCTCTGGGTGTGTTAGTAGTCTGTTGCTTAACCATTTGTACCACCCAGGGACCTTCATGAAGGGTTAGTGCAGCTTTATGTGATCATGTGCTTGTGTTTACCTATGAGAGGGAACCTGCCTTTACCAGGTCAGCTAAGCTCTTCCCCTGGCCATTGGATAGGCCTCTAATGTCAGCCTGCTTTCCTCACAGGCTAATGCATCCTAAACACAAAAGCTGGTGTCCCAGCACTGCCAGTTTATTAACCAGGTGACCTTGCATAAGTGGCTTAGCCATTAAGAATGTCTTTTGCCTTATTTATAAAATGAGAGTACTGCTGCTGCTCACCTCGTGGAGTTGTTCTAAGGGATAAACGTGATGAGGTATCTACATGCTCAGTAGAGTGCCTGGCATACAGCAAGTACTCACAGTAGAGTGCCTGGCATACAGCAAGTACTCACAGCTACCTTTGTAGTTGTTGTCGGTATCACTATTTTCATTATATGTTGATTCGTAGCTCCAAATATAAATGCGGCATAGCTTTGTGGTTAGGAGCAGACCTGAGCCAGTCTGCCAAGGTTTGAATCCCAGCTCCACCACTTACTAACTGCACGTATGACCTTGGGAAAGTTTCTTACTCTCTCTGTGTCTCAGTTTACCTACCTTGCAAGGTTGTTATGAGGATTAAATGACCTATTATGTGTAAAGTGCTTAGAAGAGTGCCTTGCAAATAGTAGGTACTCTGTGTTTGCTAGAGATAGTGGTGGTCCAGTGGTAGAATTCTCACCTTCCATGCAGGAGACCTGGGTTCGATTCCCAGGCAATGCGCTTCATGCACTGCGACCACCCATCTGTCAGTGGTAGGTTTCGTGTTGCTATTATACTGAACAGGTTTCAGGGAAGCTTTCAGACCAGGAAGAAAGGCTTCGAGATCCACTTCTGAAAATCAACCGGTGAAAATCCTATGGATCACAAGGGTCTGATTTGCAACCAATTGCAAGGATGGCACAGGACTGGGCAGCATTGTGTTCCACTGTGCGTAAGGTTGCCATGAGTTGGGGGCCAACTCGATGGCCGCTAACAACAACAACAACAACAACAATGAAGTGTTTGCTTCATCATTGTTGTCAAGGCTGGGGCAGAGTCCCCAAATCCCCTGGCCCTGGGGACAGACACCAGGCTGGTTGTTCAAGCCATGGCACCCAGGCATAAAGAGTGAGTGGGCCTCCTCCCTGCCTTGACAGTGTCTGGACCCCATCACAACGATCCAATCCCCATACCTCACAGAGCAGAGTTCAAAAGCTCCTGCCGTTCTCCTTTCTGCCTGCCTTAGGCCGGTTGGCAAAGCACCTTCTCTCCGCATGCCCTGCTTCCCCTCTCATCCATTCTCCCCGGGGACATTTGGTCCCTGGTATTTACTCAGCTCTCATAATCAGGCTGCTTGTGCTGTGCTGATTGGAGTCATACAAACTGGGTAAGAATAGAACTCACTGTCATCAGCTTCCTTGGAGACCTCACTACCAGTGCTAGGCTCATGGCCTGGTGGGTGGGGAGGCTGGGTGGGAAGGGGCGGGGGCTCATCCCTCTCCTTAACTCTTCCAGCCGTGTGCTGAAGTAGCTCACCTTCCTAGTATTAAGCACCCAGAAAACTGTCTCCTTTCTCCTCATTTATATTAGGTAGCCCCCACTCCTTAAGGCCCCCAATGTGATATTACCATCATTCGAGGAGGCAGTCTGACCCCCAAGTGATGAGTGTTGCCTGATTAAGGAAAGCATTAGAACAGCTGTTGGGCTACCTTGGACACAGGCGATACAAAAAAAAGGAAAATAACATTGGGTATTCCATTGTGCATGGGGTTGCCATGAGTCGGGGGCCACCTCAGTGGCAGCTAACAACAACAACAACAATGACAAACCGTTTGCTATCATCACCATCACCACAGCTACCTGGCCAACTGACTGGAAGAGATTCATATTTGTGCCCATTCTGAAAGAAAGGTGATCCAACAAAATTTGAAAAATTATCAAACAATATCATTAATATCAAATGCAAGTAAAATTTTGCTGAACCATTTTCAAAAACGGTTGCTGCAGTACATTGACAGGGAACTGCCAGAAATTCAAGCCAGATTCAGAAGAGGGTGGGGAACAAGGAATATCATTGCTGATGTCAAATGAATCTTGACTGAAAGCAGAGAATACCAGGAAGATATTTACCTGTGTTTTATTGACTATGCAAAGACATTCGACTGTGTAAATCATAACGAATGATGGATAACATTGTGAAGAATGGGAATTCCAGAACACTTAATTGTGCTCATGAGGAACCTGTACATAGACCAAGAGACAGTCCTTCAAACAGAACAAGGGGATGTGGGGTTGATTAAAATCAGGAAATGTGTGTGTCAGGGTTGTATCCTTTCACCATACTTATTCAATCTGTATGCTGAGCAACTAATCCCAGAAGCTGGACTATATGAAGAAGAACGGGGCATCAGGGTTGGAGGGAGACTCATTAGCAGCTGAGTTCTTAACCACCGTGCCACTAGGGGTCCTTACTGTTCTTGGAAGCTATGAAACACCTCATTAGGGAAATAAAACCTTCTGTTATGGATTAAATTGTGTCCCCCCAAAATATGTGTTGTAAATCCTAACCCCTGTATCTGTGATTATAATTCCATTTGGGAATGGTTTTTCTTTGTTATGTTAATGAGACAGGATTAGTATCAGGTGTGTCTTAACCTCTTTTGAGATATAAAAGAGATTAAACAAGCAAGTGAGAGCAGCAGAGATGGAGGGAGAGAAATGCCAAGAAACATGAAGATTGCCCAGAAGCAAAAGCTCAGAAGAGACAAGGACATTCCCCCAGAGCTGACAGAGAGAGAAAACCTTCCCCTAGAGCCAACACCTGAATTCAGACTTCTAGCCTTCTAAACTCTGAGAAAATAAGATTTCTTTTGCTTAAAGCCATCCACTTATGGTATTTTGGTTATAGCAGCACTAGGTACCCCCATGTGTCTGTCAGTTTATCGTACTGTGGGGGCTTCTGTGTTGCTGTGATGCTGGAAGCTATGCCACTGGTATTCAGATACCAGCAGGGTCATCCATGGAGGACAGGTTTCAGCTGAGCTTCCAGACTAAGACAGACTAGGAAGAAGGACCCGGCAGTCTACTTCTGAAAAGCATTAGCCAGTGAAAACCTTATGAATAGCAGCGGAACACTGTCTGATATAGTGCTGGAAGATGAGCCCCCCAGGTTGGAAGGCACTCAAAAGATGACTGGGGAAGAGCTGCCTCCTCAAAGTAGAGTCGACCTTAATGACGTGGGTGGAGTAAAGCTTTTGGGACCTTCATTTGCTGATGTGGCACAACTCAAAATGAGAAGAAACAGCTGCAAACATCCATTAACAATCAAAACCTGGAATGTATGAAGTATGAATCTAGGAAAATTGGAAATCATCAGAAATGAAATGGAATGCATAAACATCGATATACTAGGCATTAGTGAGCTGAAATGGACTGGTACTGGCCATTTTGAATTGGACAGTCATATAGTCTACTATGCTGGAAGTGACAACTCGAAGAGGAATGGTGTTGCATTCATCGTCAAAAAGAACGTTTCGAGATCTATCCTGAAGTACAACGCTGTTGGTGATAGGATAATATCCATCCGCCTACAAGGAGGACCAGTTAATACGACTATTATTCAAATTTACGCACCAACCACTAGGGCCAAAGATGAAGAAATAGAAGATTTTTATCAGCTGCTACAGTCTGAAATTGATCAAACATGCAATCAAGATGCATTGATAATTACTGGTGATTGGAATGCAAAAGTTGGAAACAAAGAAGAAGGATCAGTAGTTGGAAAATATGGCCTTGGTGATAGAAACAATGCCAGAGATCTAATGATAGAATTTTGCAAGATCAACGACTTCTTCATTGCAAATACCTTCTTTCACCAACATAAACGGTGACTATACACATGGACCTCGCCAAATGGAACACACAGAAATCCAGTTGACTACATCTGTGGAAAGAGATGATGGAAAAGCTCAATATCATCAGTCAGAACAAGGCCAGGGGCCAACTGTGGAACAGACCATCAATTGCTCATATGCAAGGTCAAGCTGAAACTGAAGAAAATCAGAGCAAGTCCACGAGAGCCAAAATATGACCTTGAGTATATCCCACCTGAATTTAGAGACCATCTCAAGAATAGATTTGACACATTGAACACTAGTGACCGAAGGCCAGGCGAGTTGTGGAATGACATCAAGGACATCATCCATGAAGAAAGCAAGAGGTCATTGAAAAGATAGGAAAGAAAGAAAAGACCAAGATGGATGTCAGAGGAGACTCTGAAACTTGCTCTTTCTTGAGCGTCGAGCAGCTGAAGCAAAAGGAAGAATTGATGAAGTAAAAGAACTGAACAGAAGATTTCAAAGGGCCTCTTGAGAAGACAAAATAAAGTATTATAATGACATGTGCAAAGAGCTGGAGATGGAAAACCAAAAGGGAAGAACACGCTCGGCATTTCTCAAGCTGAAAGAACTGAAGACAAAATTCAAGCCTCGAGCTGCAATAGTGAAGGATTCCATGGGGAAAATATTA
This sequence comes from Elephas maximus indicus, assembly GCF_024166365.1. Taxonomy (NCBI): domain Eukaryota; kingdom Metazoa; phylum Chordata; class Mammalia; order Proboscidea; family Elephantidae; genus Elephas; species Elephas maximus. Next base: position 14,143,748 of record NC_064836.1, read on the forward strand.
AACAACTCAGGAAGCACCAAAAGAAGATGGAAGGAATACACAGAGTCATTATACCAAAAAGAATTAGTCTATATTCAGCCATTTCAAGAGGTGGCATATGATCAGGAACCGATGGTACTGAAGGAAGAAGTCTAAGCTGCTCTGAAGGCATTGGCGAAAAACAAGGCTCCAGGAATTGATGGAATATCAATTGAGATGTTTCAACAAACAGATGCAGCGCTGGAGGTGCTCACTCGTCTATGCCAAGAAATATGGAAGACAGCTTCCTGGCCAACTGATTGGAAGAGATCCATATTTATGCCTATTCCCAAGAAAGGTGATCCAACTGAATGTGGAAAATATAGAACAATATCATTAATATCACACGCAAGCAAAATTTTGCTGAAGATCATTCAAAAACGGCTGCAGCAGTATATTAACAGGGAACTGCCAGAAATTCAGGCCGGTTTCAGAAGAGGACGTGGACCCAGGGCTATCATTGCTGATGTCAGATGGATCCTGGCTGAAAGCAGAGAATACCAGAAGGATGTTTACCTGTGTTTTACTGATTATGCAAAGGCATTTGACTATGTGGATCATAACAAACTATGGATAACACTTCGAAGAATGGGAATTCCAGAACAATTAATCGTGCTCATGAGGAACTTTACATATATCAAGAGGCAGTTGTTCGGACAGAACAAGGGGATACTGATTGGTTTAAAGTCAGGGAAGGTGTGCTTCAGGGTTGTATTCTTTCACCATACCCATTTAATCTGTATGCTGAACAAATAATATGAGAAGCTGGACTATATGAAGAAGAACAGGGCATCAAGATTGGAGGAAGACTCATTAACAACCTGCGTTAAGCAGATGACACAACCTTGCTTGCTGAAAGTGAAGAGGACTTGAAGCACTTACTAACGAAGATCAAAGACCACAGCCTTCAGTATGGATTACGCCTCAACATAAAGAAATCAAAAATTCTCACAACTGGACCAATGAGCAACATCATGATAAACAGAGAAAAGATTGAAGTTGTCCAGGATTTCATTTTACTTGGATCCACAATCCACAGTCATGGAAGCAGCAGTCAAGATATCAAAAGACGCATTGCATTGGGCAAATCTGCTGCAAATGACCTCTTCAAAGTGTTGAAGAGCGAAGATGTCACCCTGAAGACTAAGGTGCGCCTGACCCAAGCCATGGTATTTTCAATTTCATCATATGCATGTGAAAGCTGGACAATGAATAAGGAAGACTGAAGAAGAGTTGACACCTTTGAATTGTGGTGTTGGCGAAGAATATTGAATATACTGAGGACTGCCAAAAGAACGAACAAATCTGTCTTAGAAGAAGTACAACCAGAATGCTCCTTAGAGGCAAGGATGGCGAGACTGCGTCTTACATACTTTGGACATGTTGTCAGGAAGGATCAGTCCCTGGAGAAGGACATCATGCTTGGCAGAGTACAGGATCAGCGGAAAAGAGGAAGACTCTCAATGAGTTGGATTGACACAGTGGCAGCAACAATGAGCTCAAGCCTGACAACGATTGTAAGGATGGCGCAGGACCGGGCAGTGTTTCGTTCTGTTGTGCATAGGGTCGCTATGAGTCAGAGCCAACTCGACGGCACCTAACAACAGCAACAGCACTAGGTAACTAAGACAGAAATCGGCACCAGGAGTGGAGTGCTGCTCTAACAGATACCTAAAATGTGGAAGTGGTTTTGGAATTGGATTATGAGTAGAGGCAAGAAACGTTTTAAGGTGCCTAATAGTAAATGCGTAAACCCTGGTGGCATAGTGGTTAAGAGCTACAACTGCTAATCAAAATGTCAGCAGTTCAAATCCACCAGGCACTCCTTGGGAACTCTGTGGGGCAGTTCTACTCTGTCCTGTGGGGTTGTTATGAGTTGGAAGCAACTCAACAGCAGCAGGTTTAATAGTAAAAGCCTAGATTGCCTCGAGGGGACTGTTGGTAGAATTGTGGATGTCAAAGGCAATTCTCATGAGGACTCAGAAGGAAGTGAGGAGAGCTAGAAAGTCCCTGTCATCTTAGAGACTACATATGACACCAGCCACAGAATGTTGTTAGAAAATGTTGTCATTAAATGTGTTTCTGGCAAGGCTTTAAAACAAAATGATAAACATGTGGCCGGACGAAGGAAGAATGGTGATGCTTTTTATGCAGTGGCAAAGAACTTGTCTGAATTATGTTCAAATGTTTAGTGAAAGGTAGAACTTGTAAGTGATGAACCTGGATGCCTGGCTGATGAGATTCCTAAGCAAGATCTAAAGAGGCTGTGTGGTTTCTCCTTGCCGCTTATGGTAAACTATTAGAAGAAAAAGATGGACTTAAAAATGAAGTGTGAAAAATGAAAACAGAACTTCAAGATTTGGAAAATTCTGTTGTACAAACTAAGGACACATGTCCTAGAATTTTCACCAAGGACATGGCTACGCAAACTTTTGTTAGAAGAGATTAAGCCTGTGGCTAACGGAGTTAACCAACTACCGCAGCAGAAAACTCATCAGCTTAGATGGAAGGGGACTGAAACAGGACAAAAAGAAGGAAAGTTGTCTGCCTCTTGGAATTCTACAGGCAGGAAACAGGCCAAAGATGCTACATATGTTGTTCTCCAAGAAAAGAACAGTACCAACCCTGGAGCAGCTCGGAGATCAGCAGAACTGTCGGAAGGAGCACAGGAAGCAGGGCTGTATCAGTTTCAAAGGGTGGGGCCGTGGCTTCCTAGATTTGAAAGAGTCAGATCTTCACCAGCTCAGTTCTGGAGCATGGAGCTGCCATTCACCAGTGCCAGGTGGATGGGGCCACTGCCCATAGCTGAGGGGGCAGGGCTGCCAGGCCCAAGGGGCAGAAGAATGGGGCCTGCTGGGGCCTACGGGGTGGGTTCACTACTCAGGTGGACTAGGAGAATGGGGCCACCCAAAGTCAAGGGAGCAGATTTGCCATACCAAGGGACCTGAAAGGCAGGGCTGAAGCCCAGGGCCCAGGGGCCTCTACCCAGCATCCAGAGGGTGTGGCCAACATCCAGAGTCTGGAGGTTGGTCTCAGATGGTCTCAGAGAAGAGAGGTTTCTTTTCAAGACTTGAGAGCAGGGCTTCAAACCGGTTTGTTCTGGTTCAAACCTCCGCTGAGAATTTGCATTTCTTTTTTTTTTTCTGATGATTTTTATTTTAATTGAGCTTTAGATGAAGGCTTATAGAACAAATTAGTTTCTCATTAAACTAATGCACATATTGTTTGGGGACATTGGTTGCCAACCCTGCAACATGTCAACACTCTCCCCTGCTCGACCTTGGGTTCCCTATTTCCATTTGTCCAGCTTGCCTGTCCCCTCCTGTCTTCTCATTCTCAACTGGCCTGCCCATTTGATCTTGTATACATGGTTGAGTTACATGTATTATTGTTTGTTTTATGGGCCTATCTAATCTTTCCCTGAAGGGTGAACCTCAGGAATGACTTCAGTACTGAGTTAAAAGGGTGTCCAGGGGCCATAGACAATTTGCATTTCCAACAAGTTCCCAGGCAATGCTAATGCTGCTGGTTAGGAACCAATTCTGAGAACAACTAGTAGAGTAGTGGCTATCAAAATTTATTATACATAAGAATCACCTGGAGATCTTGTTAAAGTGTAGGTTCTGATTCAGTACATCTGGGGTGGAAATGCAAATTCTCAGCAGGGGTTTGAACCAGAGTGAACTGGTTCAAAGCCCTGCTTGAGAGATAATGTAATGTGTTCTGCTGGGTTTGGGACTTGCTTGGTGCCTGTTTTCCCTTCTTTCCCTCCAATTTCTCCCATTTGTAATGGAAATGTCTGCCTTATGCCTGTTCCACCATTGTACTTTGGAAACAGATAACTTGTAGTCTGGATTTCACAGGTTTAGAGATGATGAGGGATTTTGCTAGGATGGAATATGCCTCAAGTCTCACCCATATTTGATTTAGATGATTAAGAAGGTGAGATTTTAGACTTGGAGTTGATTTAAGATTTTTGGGATGATGTGACGGGGTGAATGTGTCTTGCATGTGGCAAGGATATGAATTTGGGGGGGGGATACAGTTTAATCCATAACATTCCATAGTACAAATTCAATGCTTTGTCATTAACAAAACTATTATGAATTCTCTTTCTCTGAACATTTGTTTCTTTTTCCCCCACCTCCAGGCAGCCTTAGGGCTTTCACAGGTCTAAGTCAGCTTGTGTTCAGTTTCTGCTCAGATCACTGACGTTAATTATTTCCTCAGCACCTCTCTGCCTCTTTATTCAGAGCTCCAAGCCTCAGAGGTTGGCTCCATTTTCAGCTTCCCCCAAGTCAAAGAGGTACTCATGCCAATGGCTCCCCTTGGTTCTTTCTAACTTGCTTACTCAGGTTCCTTTCTTCCAATGAGAGAAATTTTTGTTTTATCATCTGACTTCTAAGGGAATCAGGCCTTTATTCCTTTAGAACAGTCATCAAACAAAACTGAACATGAATTAAACAAGCCTCTTCACATCCTAAAGAGAGAGGGGTACACTCCAAAGACAAGGGCTAGGGCCTCTGGTCAGCGTGGTGCTCTGACCTAACAGGAAACAACTCTCCTTCCATAGCCAACCCCTTGCCAGACCCGTGGGAATGCTCAATTAAATATAACAAAATTTGTAAACTTAGCCAAGTTCAAAGTTAAGGGTGCTAAATCCCCAGTGCTATACTAACAAAGAGAAAACTCAGAGTCAGGGCAGTTAGTGGCTACTAAGCCAACTGGCTCATGGAATTGTAAATCAGCTGGGGGCTGGTGCTGTGATACCTAACTGGGGAGCGGTGTCTTGGCTTCAGGCCCCATGCAGTAGAGTTGAGCCGCCATGGAACTAGGGATTGTGAACAACTGGCCTGTCCATGAAACAACTGTCTTGGAAAGTGGTGAGGAAAGCTTGATATCCACTCTGACCTTGGGTGTAAAAACAGTCAATAAATGATACCCTAAGCCAGTTTGGGAGTCCCTGGGTGGTGTAAACTATTAACAAATTAGCTGCTAACCAAAAGGCCGGAGGTTCAAGTCCACCCAGAGGCACCTCAGAAGAAAGGCCTGGTGATGTATTTCTGAAAAACCATCCACTGAAAACCCTATGGAGCAGAACAACCAGGACAGTAATCCTGAGAATGTTCACGCATTGGGAAGAATGTAAGCAGTGTACCTGAACAACTCGTGTAAAAATTGTTGAGGGAGAACCTAAACCACTGTGTAAACCTTCACCAAAAACACAGTTAAAACATTATTTCAAAAAAAGAACAACCTTATGGAGCACAGTTCTCCTCTGACATACATGGAGTTGCCATGAGTCGAAGCTGACTCACCAGCAACCGGCTGTTTTTTTTAATCCAACTTGATAGACTTGGGGTCTGGATTCCCACTACTCACATGGTATAGGGGCCCCAGCTGAGGAATTAACGAAAAAATCAGTCAGGAACTGTTGTAACCTGTAGGGTCCTGCAGAGGCCTTGCTGGAAGGGATACTTCCAAAGCTCAAGGCACATAGAAATTCCCCGGGAAGTAATCCCCAGTGAAGAGAGGGTCACAGTCAAATATTATAAACCACAAAAGAAAACAGCACTATAAGGGTTAGTCAATAGATACAACAAATGGGGGAATTATCACCCCAATATCTGGACATAATAGAACAATATGAAAGAAACTTTAATAAGTACATTGAAACTGCTACAATATTAAAAAAGGATGATATGAAAAGGACCATATAACGAAAGAAGATAAAACTGTCCAAAAGAACATATGGAGATTTTAGAAATAAAAAATATAATAGTTTAAATTTAAAAATCCAATGGAAGGTTGTCTTTGACTTTTCAAGGGCAAAGACAGAATTAGTGAATTTTTTAAAAAGCCAGATCTGAGATAATAGCCACAATGCAGCTTGGAGAGCAAAGAGATGAAAACATGAAAGCACGGCTAAGAGTATGAAGGGTAGAAGGAGAAGATCAGACATATATCTAATAAGAGTTATGGAAAGAGAGAAAGGGAGAAAGACAAAATGCTTAGGATAAATAACTGTCAACCTAGAATTCTATACCAGCCCAATTGGCATACAAGAATAAACATGAATAAAAAGTTGTTAGACATTCAAAGGCTGAGAGAATTTACTACTCACATAAATACCTATATTGAAAAAATATTTTAATGAAACTGAACATAAAGAGAAGTCCCTGGATGGTACAAATGGTGAAGCACTCAGCTGCTAACCAAAAGGTTGGTGGGTTCAAATCCACCCAGAGGTGCCTTGGAAGAAAATCCTGTCAATCTGTTTCTAAAAGGTCACAGCCATGAAAACCCTGAGGAGCACAGTTCTACTCTGAAGCACATGGGGTCACCAGGGGTCCAAACTGACTAGACAACAATTGGTTTGTTTTTTGTTTTTGTTTAAATTGAGGGCCTTGAGTCCCTGTGCTGTGCAAATGGTTAACACACTCAGCTGCTAACTGAAAGGTTGGAGGCACCTCAGAAAAAGACCTGAGGATCTAGTTCTGAAAATACACTAATGAAAACCCTATGGATCACAACAATCCAATCTACAACCAATCAAGGGGACGGTGCAGGCCTGGACAGCATTTTGTTCTGTTGTATGTGGGATCACCATGAGTCTGGGGCAAACTTGATGGCGGCTGACAACTACAAGCTTCTCACCCACTGTCCCTGCCGCTACCTGGTCCTTAGCTTTTCGTAGATATGGCCACAGCACACAAGGTTCTCTTTGCCTGTTAGACTGTACAGAGCTTTAGAAATCACCTAACAGAACTAACTGCTCTTCCTCAGCCTCTCCCTCTCCATTTTACAGATGTGAAAACTGATGTGCAGAGAAAAAGGAGACCTCTTGTGTTTATATGAGTCTCAGTCAGACATTAGTGGGTACCTCCTCCTCAGTATCAGTCAGACCTCAGGGAGGATGCATAAGATCCCACTGGCTAGACTAGACAGTGGGCAGAAATGTGGGGAGAAGAGGAGGAGGCCTCAGACATTTGCAGATCACTGATCAAGGGTGACTTGATCTCCAAGGGTGACCTGGTTGTCTTTAGTATCCTGTTTCTAAAAAGCACAAAACATCTTTCTTTCTGGATGATCTCATTTACTTTCAGGGTAGTCTTAGAATAAAGAGGGGCAAAGATAATTCTCCCCTACTATGTTCATGGGCTCATCAACTCATATATAGAGTTGCTATATGAGTCGGAATTGACTCGACAGCACTGGGTTTTATGTTCATGGGAGGAGCCCTGGTGGTGTAGTGGTTAAGAGCTACAGCTGCTAAGCAAAAAGGTCAGCAGTTCAAGTCCACCAGCCACCCCTTGGAAACCCTGTGGGGCAGTTCTACTCTGTCCTATAGGGTTGCTATGAGTCGGAACCAACTCGATGGCAACAGGTTTGGTTTATTTGGTATGTTCATGTGAAATCAGCTGAGTCCCAGAAACTTCATTTGATTTGCCCAGGGCTGTATTGTCACACTCTGCACCCAGGTCCCTGACTACCAGCTCATCATTCTTTCCAGCGCTGATTGCTCCACTGTTCAGAGCCACTCCAACAGCCCGGAATGGCAGTTCCCTTCCCTTAGGGAGAAGAAGCAAAAAGCAAAATGCACATCCTGTTGGGCAGAGTCTTTCTCCCAAATTGGAGGCATCTCCTGAATTTAAGTCCCTGGGTGGTGCAAACAGTTAACACGTTCAGCTGTTAACCCAAAGGTTGGAGATTCAGGTCCGCCAGGAGGTGCCTTGAAAGAAAGACCTGGTGAACTACTTCTGAAAACTTGGCCATTGAAAACTCTGTGAAGCACAGTTCTACTCGTGGTGACCTGCCATGAGTCAGGGTTAACCTGAAGGCAACTATTTTTTTGATCCTGAAGTGAAAGCCCTAGTAGAGAGGCTGGGAGGCAGGGAGATCCACCCCCAACCCTCCCCCAGCCCAGTGTGCAGGCTTCCTTTAGCATGTCTGGTGTTGCTCCTATTGAAGATGCCAGAAACCTGACTAAGAGTGTCAGGGTAATGACGGGAGATTGTCACCAGGAGCGGGACCTGGTCCTTGAGCTGTATTGCCTGGGCTTCTGCCCTGTGTGACAGGGACATGCCACTTTTAGTTCCACATACAGGCATTTTGGGGATCCTTTGACTGTCTTTCCACTCTTCCTGCAGTCCATCCTGCCTATTGCAATTTCACCACCACATTGATTTTTGTTCCTTCTCTTTTTTTTTTTTCTCTCAAAATCCATGAAAATCTACTGTCTTCTTCCTGTTATCTACGCTTAAGAGAATACCCTAGAATGGAAACCAAATAAATAGGAAGCATCAATTAGAGGGATTGTGCATTCTCCTCTGCTACCACCCAGTGTGGGGACAGTCATTTCACCTCTCTGCATCTCAGTTGTTCCCACTGTTTAGCGGAAATAACAAAGCCTGCCTTCGCCATCTCAAAGGGCTGGTGTGGGACTCGGATGGAAGCATAAATATGAAAGAGGCAGGAAAGTGCAGAGCACCGTGTAAGCATGAGCCTCCCAGGTCAACAGCCATTATCATCACAGCCACAAATCCTCAGCTCCCAGAAGCTTTCTACTAAACACAGCTCCTTCCAGACTCCTCTTTAGAAGGCAAACGTTGGTGAATCAAGCTGATATCAGGAATTTATCTTTTGATAAAATTACTTCTGTCTTGTGTAGCTCATTCATTCCCATTACCTTCCCTTTATCTACACAATCGCCTTGAATCTTGGTCTTCTGGAAATAACCACCGTGAGGGACTTTAAGATCTCTGTTCATCAAAGAAAGCATCAACCATGCTCACCAGGCTGTGCTGATAGTAGGAAGAAAAGAGACTCAGACATTTCAGAAAGATATTTAGCAAGAGTTTTCAGAATAAAACTTAAGTTACTTGAAGGCTCCATTTACCAGAACAATTTATTTCATGAATGTGCTGGTTAGTCAGTTTTGCTGCATTGTTACATCCAAAAGCTTTCCAGTAAATGTTTGTTGAGGTGAATTGAACTCCATAAACCCTGTCTTCTCACTCAGCAGGTCTGGAGAAGGATGCAGGATGGAACCCAGCCAGGGCCCTCCAGCCTGTGCCTCTCTGAGCCAGCTGGGGGCTCTCCTCTGTTATTGGCAAGGTCATAGTGGCCGGCATTCTAGAACCATAGCCCGCGGAGTCCTGGAACAGGAGTAATCCTGGGGTGTAGATGTTTCAACAATCTTTTGAGGAGCACTTGTTCAGCCAAATATGCCAGGCAGTGTGGAGGATGGAGGTAAAGGCCTTTGCGTAGCTTACAGTCTAGGGGGTGATGCAGTGTCTGTACTCTCAAAGCGCTGGAAACGTCTCAATGTCTGTCAGTATGAAAACAGGAAACTGTGGCACACCTATACTATGGCATATCGCATTTCAATAGAGAAAGAATTATTCCTTAAACAGTTAAACATAGAATCAACATGTGACCCAGCAATCCCGCCTCTAGGTACATACCCAAAAGAATGGGAAGCAGGGACTCAAACAGATACTTGTCCACAAATGTTCACTGCAACAGTATTCATAACAGTCAAAAGATGGAAACAACCTGAAAGGTGAATGGACTAAAAAACGTGGCATATACGTACAATAGAATATTATTCAGCCCTAAAGAGAAATGAAGTTCTGACACATGCTACAATATAAATGTACTTTGAAAACCTCATGCTGAGTGAAGTAAGTACGACGAAATAGGACAAGTATTGCATGATGCACTTACATGAAAGACCTAGATGAGGCAAATCCGTGGGGACAGAAGTTTATCACAGGTCCCAGTGCGGGTAGGAGTGGGAAAGGGAGAGGTTGCCCAAGCAGTACGGAGTTTCTGTTCAGGGTGATGGAAAAATTTGGAAATGGATAGTTGTGATGGTTGCAGAACATAATGAACATAGTTAATGTCACTGAATTGTATGCATAGAAAAGGCAAATGTTTTCTTACATATATTTTACCATAATACAAAAGATAGATAATAATAATAATAAAGAAGGAATGAGGCCTACCTGTATGCAGTGGCACAGGAAGATCCCCGTAAAGATCTCCTTGACTTGTTGTGAAAGGAAAAAGCCAACTTGCATAAAATTATGTAGATGATGACATAATTTATATTAAAAAGTCCTAAGAGCTAGACTTATCTTCAAGAGGTATATATAAGAAAGATTGAGAAGAATGCACACCACGCTAATAACTGTGGTTACCTCTGGAGAAAGCACTGGGATGGGGACTGAAAAGTGACTTTAACAAGGCAATTATCTTCATGTACTAATTTTGTAATTAAAACTTCTTTAAGAAAATGGTAAAGATGACATAATATAAGAGCAATCACAGGCCACACCCACTGTGCCAGAGGTGCAGTAGGCCTAAGGAGGGAGCCTGAGATGGTAAGAAAAACATGTAGATAGAAGAGAAACTTTACCTCAAAGGACGTGAGAACTTGTACAGGTGAAAAATGAGGAGGAGGCATTCTAGAGAAGGGGGACAACAGAATAGAACAGGCACTAAGTAGTGGGGGTGTCCATAGCATTTTAGGAAGAATTCAAAACAAACTAAAATTTGTTAAGTACCTGACATACACCAGGTTTTTTTTTTTTTTGGTAAGGGTCCCAGCGGGAAACAGAATCTATCCTAGATAGTTCTAAAGAAGAGATTTTAATAAGGAGACTCCTTATAGAAGTGTGGGCAGGGCTGATGTAACTAAACAAGAAATGTTGAAGCGCCTAGTGCTTAGCAACAGCAGGAAGGCTTTACCCTCTTCAGGGCTAAGGAGGCAAGGGTCAGAAAGAGGTCTATCAGTGCCTAGTGGGAATTGGAGCAGAAAGGAGGGGCTGCCAAGCGGGATCCATAGTTATGGGGCGATGCAGGTACTGCCGAAGACGGAAGCTTGATGCAGGGAGAAACCAGGGAAGAAATATCGCAGATTTTCTCTCCTCCCACCCTCTGATCTCTTGCCAGAGGCTTCCATCAGCTGACCAACCAGAAGTCGGAAGGCAAGAGCCCAGGTAATGCCGTCTGTGAGGGCCAGCCTCCCCCAGCAGGACAGACAGGGTGACGTAGGAGTCCAGGAAGGGAGTGAGGGAAGACAGCCAGCACAACCCACCCCTTTGGCCACTCACCGTCTATTTTCCCCCACTTTGCTCAGATGAAGAAATTCTCCTCTCCAACATGGGGGAGGCTGGAAGTGCCGTCAGCCATCAAGGGGTGAAGCTAACTGTCAGACTCCAACCTGCGCTGGTCACCACCAGTACTTTCACTCAAGGAACAACGAAAAGAAGACTTAAAAGAGAAACAATATGGCCAGAAACCACGGTCTCAGACTCTATAGCTGGTCATAAAGCTAAAGATGATGTATAGAATTTCCTTTTTTTACCACTCGTTCTGTATTTACCTTACCCTTGCCAGTACCTAAGCTTGTCAAGGTTCTTTACTTGGCTGGATGACCAAAAAAACTTATACGGAAGATTTGACTTCTTCGTGGGGTCTCTATTGGGTTGCTACAGTTTTCCAGGAGACCTGGTGGCACAGCGGTTAAGTGTTTGGTTGCTTATCAAAAGGTCAGCAGTTCAAATCTGCCAGCCTCTCCTGGGAAACCCTATGGAGCAGTTCTACTCTGTTCTATAGGGTCACGAGGAGTCAGAATCAACTCGATGGCAACTGGTTTTATTTTTGGTTATAGTTTTCCATATACTTTTGTTATAACCATCAGAATACTAAAATGGACCTTACCACATCCTTAGGTTCCATAAAAGGTCATCTTTGTCATTATCGTGCAGCAGCAACCCAAGTTCCTATTGGAAGCTGGGGTCAATCATCTTAGCCAGTTATGGAACCCTCTTCTCTCCCTGTTCTGTGAGAACAGGAGGCCTAAATGGCTGGGGGGATGTCAGCTTCTACTTTAAGGGAACCATGGCTCTGCTGTGTTCCCATGGGGAAACATTCTTCCCTTGGGAACTAGGACTTCCAAACTGCTAAGCCCAGGGGTATGTGCACATGAAGGAAAATTCTATAAGTGTATTATTAAGTGTAATTGTGAGATGTGGCACTTCCACCTCTTCCATTTGGTTTTCGGATTTTATACTCTGGCTTTGAGGGAGATGGTACCTAGCAACAGGTTTAGAGCACATATGGCATCTGCGGGACAGCACCTCAGTCTCTCAGGGTGCTGTCACTCAGCTAGAGTCATAAGTGAGCCTTTAGCAGCCCATTCCATATTTCTCTCAGATGATGGAGCACATGGTAAGATCACTGAATTCCATGGGCACAAACCTATTACTGCACTACTTTTGTCAGAGGTGATGTTGTGTAAGAACCATGAGGATTAATAAGGGACTCTGTAGGTCCCCTAAATGATAGCGCTGGAAGAAGATTTCCAGACAAATATGGTAAATCTGTATGCAGAATATGTATCTATTCCCATGAAGACAAAGCGCCACACCCTCCAAGATGGACAGAATTCAATACAATTAGGTGATTGGCTGGTTCCCACAGGACTGATTCCCTCTCCAGAGCTCAAAGTTGTTCTCTGCTATTGGCAAGCTGGGCTCAGCAGCAACGACGACAGCCAGAGGAGCTTTGGTGGGGGGGCGAATCCCTGTTGTTGTGACTACTTCTGCGCCTATGGCCACTTTATATATGGGGTCGCTATGAGTAGGAACTGACTCGACAGCACTAGGTTATGGCCACTTTACACAAGGACCCATGAGCAAGCACCAGGGTGGCTGGGAAAGAAGTTAACTACAGCCACAGATAGTCATCTTGCCCACCTTATTTCTGAAGGGTTCCTCTGCAGTGAATGCTCTCCAGTGATCTTCTCCTTGGATCATAAATATCTTCACTGTCCATTCCCATTCCGAGAGGGTCATCCACATACCTCTTCCCCAGCTCTCTTTGTTCTGTCAACCTTCTACTCTTAGTCTTTCCAAGTCCTCAGTCAGTCAAATCAACCTGTTAGCCACTGCCCAGGAGACTACGTAGATCTATACTTCAATCCATCTTTCCTTCCAAGCAAATCAGATGTTTTAACCAAGATTCTGCCCACTGGGAAGATTTCCCTCATTACTGCCTTTCAGGCCATCCCTGAGTGAGGCTGTAACGCATAAGCTATCCATTTCTGGCTAGTGCAGCAAACAAACAGACCTATGTATAAGCCAGGCCTGCAGTTTTTACTTTTCATGTTAACTGGCCAGAAAGAAGATCTCATGAGGCCATCCATGTTGGTTGAGGAAGAGACGATGAAACAGCACGAATAAATGCAATGGGAATCTCAACTGATTAACTGTGCCTCCCAGACCTACTCAGACCTCATCTCATATATACCATCTCCATTTGATAATGGAATGTTGCGGCACACACCTAACTATGGTTTGGTGAATAAGATGATACTCAACTCATGATGGATAGCTCAGGTCATGTAATCACTAGGTATCCTTTGGTCAAGGGTTCAGGGTTCATTTGGCATCCTGTGGTCAAGTGTTCAGATACTTCAAGTCCCATTGCATCTGCTGCATAAGGCCTAAGTTGCAGAGCAACATGTACTGCAGCCTGGGCCTGGTATAACCCAAACTCATTGCCATCGAGTCAATTCTGACTCATAATGACCCTATAGGGCAGAGCCAAGCTGCCCCACAGGGCTTCCAAGGAGCACCTGGTGGATTTGAACTGCCAGCCTTTTGGTTAGCAGCCAAACTCTTAACCACTACACCACCAGGGTTTCTGGGCCTGGTATAGAGTCCTCTATTCTGGGACACATCCTAGAACAGCAGCATTATGGGTTACTGAGTGTTAGGGATTGAATTCTGTCTTCCAAAAATATGGGTTGTAAATCCCAACCTCTATGCCTGTGGTTATAATCCCATTTGAGAATAGATTGTCTTTGTTATGTTTATGGGGCAGGATTAGTGTAGGCTGTGTCTTGAGTCAATCTCTTTTGAGATATAAAAGAGATTAAACAAGCAAGCAAGAGAAGCAAAGATAGGGGAAGGGAGATACCAAGTCACATGAAGATTACCCAGGAGCAGAAGCTCAGAAGAGACAAGTACCTTCCTCCAGAGCCAACAGAGAAAGCCTTCGCCTAGAGCCAGCACCCTGAATTCAGACCTCTAGCCTATTTTCTCCTAAACTGTGAGAAAATAAATTTCTATTTGTCAAGGCCACCGACTTGTGGTATTTCTGTTATAGCAGCACTAGGTGATTAAGACACTGAGTAAGTGGATCAGAGAAAAACAACCAAATGTGGTGTATGTTCAGAAAGACCCACCAATCATTGGTCCTTTTTCTTTGTGGTGCATAGTGCAAAACGTAGCAATTTAACTTCCACTTTGGAAGGTGTTATGAAGTACTGAATCCCTAGAAATCTCGCCAATGTGTCAGACTTCTGAATTTTGTGGGGTTTATCTTCCTTCCCCTGCCAGGCCTATATCTTACAAAGGCTTCTAGGGCCTTGCTACCTCCTTTCCACCAGATTCATTTGGCATAATATCATCAATAATGGACTGGCATGAAGTTATGCAGGGTTTCAAGGGACCTCTGGATTATATCATGATGGTAGAAAGCAGGAGAGTTGGCATAACTGAGAATGAATACTGCTGTCTCGCCAGGTGAAAACAAACTGCTTCTATTTGTTCTTACTAATTGAGATGGAAAAAAAACCATTTGCCAAGTCAATATATCAGGTGCCATTCCTCTAGTTATTAAAGAGATATAACTGGAACCACCACCCCTTCATCTTTTAGTCTTTGATGGTGACTGTAATCTCTGCAGTACCCCCAGGAACGGGGTATTGCTTTTGATTTTCTCTTCTGGTAGGTAGCAAGAGGAGAGTTGGTTTTCCAGAGGCTTCCCATTGGACTTTCTCACCATAATAATTCTCAATCTATGTATCAGGGAACCAGTGTGGTGATTCTTTCTTCCAGTTGCCATTTATGTATAGTCCAGCTACACCTTCAAAAATGGGGGAAATAACTACAAGCTTAGTCCATGGGTCCCCTAGACTCATTAGAAGAAAGCTTAAGCCAAGATTCCATTTATCATCAGAACTTCATAAGTTCCCACTCGGGCATATGGAGGGTTTTAGGGGCAGATGGAGGGTTTTAGGGTCTTCAGAAATTAACATCAGTTCAGAACCAATAACCAATAATCTTTGCAAGGTCTGAGTATTTTCCTTTCTCCTGCACCCAGTAATCATAGCAAATGGCTTAGAGGAAATTTAGCCATATTTCACCGTTCTTCCTTAAAGGGAACTGGTCTGTCCCTCAAACAAGGAATTCTCATATGTGAACTACCTCATCTCAGGAAGCTGGGTGGGAAGGTGAGAATTTTCAATATGGCTGCTTGAATCAAGCTCCTACTCACCACAACTATGATTTTCCCATGTGTGCTGTCCAATATGGTAGCCACTAGTCACACGTGGTTACTGAGCTTTTGAAATGTGGCTAGTCCAAACTGAGATGTGCTTATGTGTAAAAGACACACTGGATTTCAGACTTATTATTAAAAAATGAATGTAAAATATCCCATTGATAATTTGTACATTGATTACATGTCAAAATAATACTTTAGATATATTCGGTTAAAAAGGTATATTATTAAAATTAGTATGTTTTTACTTTCTGTCTTTGGCTGGATTCTCTAGAGGAGCAGTGAAGCATATATATATAAATATATATAGAGAGAGATTTATCTCAGAGAAATGGCTTATGCAGTCGTGGATGCTGGCAAGTCCCAAATCCACCGGTCAGGCGTCGGGCTAGAGGCTTTTCCTGCAGGGGCTGATGAACCCAAAATCGACAGGTCAGGCAGAAGGCTGCTAGCCCATGTCCCAAGAACCAGAGGTCAGAGAATGACAAGTCAGATGCAGAATCCAGAGAGAGCTTTGCCAGAACATCCACATATATTGGATACAGGCCACACTCCTAAGGAAACTTATTGGCTTTCAACTGATTGGCTTTTTAATTGATTGGCTTTTCAATTGATTGGCTTTCAACTGATTGGCTGCTCACATCAGATCACAAAATGGAGGATGATTGCATAATATCTGCCAAACCACTGAGTATCATGGCCTAGCCAAGTTGACACATGACCTTAGCCATCACACTTTCTTAATATGACTACTAGATAATTTTTAATTTCTATTTCTATATCAGTATATTTCCATTTGGACTGTGCAGATATGGATCAAGCAATACTACACTAGGCTACACATCTGTTTCATTCCTAGAAACCCTATGGTCAATTAGCCATCATCGTAAACCCATGTGGAAGAAACACTCTGATTACCATTCTATCCTTATGATTTACTAAAGTAATTGAACACACCCTGTTTCTGCTGAAGCCCAGGGGTACAGTGGTTAGGAGCTCGACTGCAAACTAAAAGGTCAGCAGTTCGAATCCACCAGCTGCTCTTTGGAAACCTTATGGGACAGTTCTACACTGTCCTATAGGGTCGCTGTGAGTCAGAATCGATGCGACAGCAACAGGTTTTTTTGTTTGTTTCTGATAGTCAATCACTGCCACCTGGCTCTGTCACTGTGTGTTCCCATTATTATCATTAGTAGTGGACATCCCATTTCAATAGCAGCATCTTCCACTATCATCTCTGGCTTACAGAGGACAGATACCACAGAGCTTTTACAAGGCTGCTGATGTTCCTAGTACAGATGAATTTTAAATGCTTTTGTAATGTCCTCTGGGCCTTGGGAGGGACGGTGTTAAGCAGGTTGCACGTGACAGGTACATGTTCATTTCCCATCACCCTAAGTTTCAGGTTCCTTCTACAGTATGCCAGACAAGTCCCAGCACACTCAGCCTCATGAGTTGTAGGGCACAGGTGAATCCAGAAATTAATCCCTTAACCAAGCAAACTATTAGAGCCACTCCAGCTGCTTAACTTACCACCTTACATCTTGAACCCCAAGCGGATTCACCCATATTGACGAATTTGATCCAATTCAACTTTCTACTTTCTCTCCTGGAATCTACTCCTAGAATCTACTTCCCTACATGTTCCCCACGTTCCTACCAGCACAAATGGAAAGATAGTGCAGCTCCTTTGGAGTATAACTATCTCCTCCTGGAGCAGATTTTTAGTTTCTCCTCTGAGCAACGATGAGATGTAACTCTTATTATGAGTTTGGAGGTAATGAGGTAATGTGGAGCTGGGTCTTGAGGACAGTAGGCAACTGCCCTATATGAAATCATGGAAAAGTCTTTATACAAAGAAAGTTTGCTCAAATAAGGAAGAATGTCTGCTTTCTCTAGTAAGGGATATTTAGGGAGACTTGGTGTTTCATTTATCTCCATCTGGTTTGTGCCATTATAAGTGCCCTCATCCCAATCTCAGCGTGCAACCTCTTCCCAATCAGTGACCTAATATTCACATAGAGACTTAGTAAGGTTGTATGGTTAACAGGCATTGCAACTCTTTGATAGAATTGGATTTCAGGCATGACCAACAACAATGTTTTCTCTGAGGCCATGCAAAATAAGGGATTCTTTTAAGGTCTCCATAGAAACTTTCTGGTTCTAGACCCACATCTTGAGTTGGGAGTTCAAGACTCAAAGCTCCTTTCTGACTCTCTCTTCTCTTTGGTAAACTTTCCAGCACAGTAAGAAGTAGTCAGTCTACCCTACAATACCATAATCACCACTGTTGCCATAGCAATCAAGTGCTGTGGTCACCTGATCACTTACAGCTTTGCCTTCCACTGGGTCTCCATCCTATTTCACCACCAGCGATAATGTGAGTAATCTTAAGGCTACTTCTTGCTTTCAGGGTGGAGGGCAAAACAAGATTACCAGTGTTCCATTTCCCCCAGCAATAAGGTCATTCATGTATTTATTAAATAAGTGAGAAACTTCATCCCAGAATCTATGTTTTGAAGGTTGTTTCCTGGGGCTACCCTGTTACCAGCTACTGTATTAGTCAAGGTCTCAGCAGAAAACAGCCTCTATGACAGATGGTTTAAATGAAGATATCTTAATGAAGAGATGTTACATTGGTATGAGCAGGGTTGAGAGCAAATAAGAATGTTAAGCCACTCAGAGCTTAGGAACAGTGTGAAACCATCACTACCTCCAGGGCTGACAAGGCAATAGAAGCAAATAATGTTACCAAAAGAAGAAATGAGAATTGGAGTGATGGAGGAGGGGGGCACATGACAGGAGCTGTAGTCCATAAAGGGTCACAGCCACTGCCAGAGACACAAGTATAGGGAGAAAGCGGTAACCTCATCGCCAAACCCAATTGGAAGCCAGAAGGAGCCCAGGCGATTCTGTGCAAAGAAAGGGTCAGTATCCTGGAATCAAGCAGGTAGATAAGGGCTGGGCAAGGACTTCAGGGTGGAGGGCAAAACGAGGGTAACCAGCCCACTAGGTGTTGCACATTCCAAGAACAAGCTCCTGTAATTGTCTTAACCTGATACCGATGAGGTACGCACTGTAATTTATCCGTTTTACAGCTGAGGAATTAGGCTCAGAGAATAGCTTGCTCAAGAGTCTTCAAATAGTAAATGGCAGAGCTGCAGCTTGAACCTGGGAAATTTGAACTTGAGTTTTTATATCCTGCTGACTGATATTAGTTAGGCTAGAGGTTTCAATTGGAAGAGAAATGGAGACAAAGATTGGAGTCAACCAAGGCACAGAGAGCCTTGGAAGCTGGTCTAAGGAACTCTTTGGCTATCTCTCCAAGTGCAGGTAGGTATCACGTCTGCTCCCGAGGATGCTTAATCAAGTCCTGTAGGAATTAGGAAGTCAACTGAAACCCTGTGGGGCAGATCCTGGTTCCTTTTCTAAGTAGCCCGGACCAGATAGCCAGCCTTGGAGGATCTGCTAGTGCTCCATAATACAATGGACACTGGTTGTTTGGGCCTTCCTTTATCATTTCCTGTGGTAACTATTCTATCATATTGCCTTGGGAGAAACTTCCCTCCACCCCTCTCAGACCATGTATTTTGGGTTAAGGTCTGTCATGGTTAATTATATGTGTTAACTTGGCTGGGCTATGATTCCCAGTGGTTTGGCCAAATACCACACTAATTGCTGTTTCATAATGTAATCTAATGTAACTACATTCCATAATGTAATATAATCAACGAATCAGTTGAAAAAGGAGTTTCCTTAGGGTATGTTCTGCCTCCAGACTATAAGTAGATATTTTGGCAGAACGTGCTCGCTCTCTCCATCCTGCACTCTTGCTGTCACCTGACCTATGTATGGATCTTGGGACATTGGGGCACAGCCTGCAGAAATTTCCAGCCTGCTGCCTGACCTATGGATTTTAGACTTTCCAGCCTCCCACAATCCTGTGAGCCAGCAGAAGCCTCTAGCCTGTCACTTGAACTACCATCCCCCACAATAAATCTCTCTGTTTATCTATTGCTGGTTTTGTTTCTCTAGAGCACTTGGGCAAGGCAAGGTCCTAAGCCAGTTAGCATATTTTATTTCTCAAGTGACAATGATTGGTTCAAAGATAGGCACATGATTTAAGTTAGGCCAAAAGGTGCCAATAAAAGTCAATTCCTGGAGTTTCATTAGAGAGAATAAGAATCTTAGAGGAATTTGGAAAGAGCTTTTGCTGCCCAGTTTCTAAAAATAGAGCCTGAGACTAAAGCCAAAATACAACAACAAAACCCATTGTCTTCAAGTCAATTCTCACAGCCACCCTCTCGGGCAGAGTAGAACTGCCCCGTAGGGTTGCCAAGGCTGTAAATCTTTACAGAAGCAGACTGCCACATCTTTCTCCATGGAGCAGTTGGTGGGTTTGAACTGCCAACTTTTTGGTTAGAAGCCAAGTGCTTAACCAGTGTACCACCAGGGCTCACTTAAGGACAAAATAGATGAGGGCAAGTTGAGAGAAAACCAAAATCATGTCCTGATGACAGGTTTAAGGCCTGAATTCAACCACAGCCACAGCCACAGCCACAGTCTGACCTATCCCTAGACTCTTTGTCACATGAGCCATAATCTCCCTTTTTGTTTAAGACAGGGTAGGGTTTCCTGTCTCTTTCAATTACAAGGCAAATGGAACAAGGTGTGGAGTTGGCCCCACCTTTTCCAGAAAGTACTCCCACCATTGCACCTTGTCTTAGTTATCTAGGGCTCCTATAACAGAAAGTCCACAGTGGATGGCTTTAATAAACAGAAATTTATTCTCTCATAGTCCAGGAGGCCAGAATTCTGAATTCAGGGTGCCAGCTCCAGGGGAAGGCTCTGGAAGAAGGTCCTTGTCGTCAATCTTCCCACAGTCTAGGAGCTTCTCAGTGCAGGAACCCTGGGTCCAAAGGATGCACTCTGCTCCTGGCGCTGCTTTCTTGGTGGTATGAGGTCCCTCTCCTCTCTGCTCAATTCTCTTTTATATCTCAAAAGAGACTGACTCAATAAACAACCTAATCCTGTAGATTGAGTCCTGCCTCATTAACATAACTGCCTCTAATCCTGCCTTCTTAACATCATAGAGATTACAATTTACAGCACACAGGATAATCACATCCGATCACAAAATGGTGGACAACCACACAATACTGGGAATCATGGCCTAGCCAAGTTGATACACATTTTGGGGGACACAATTCAATCCATAATACCCCTTATCCCACAGATTTTAGAAGCCTGTGGGTTGAAGTTTAGGATGGGAGACACCAAAAGGTGAAAAGCCCTGGAAAGAGGAATTTATCCTCCGGGGCTCAAAGACAAGATAAACACTTGAATCAACACACACTCCCACAGAGGTATATTTAGTAAACTTTTTTTCTCTCAGGGCTTAAAAGATCAAAATTGTTTTTTAAAAAATAATAAAAAGGAAGCAGCCACTGTGGCTTCTTTTGACACCAGCCCAATTTCTCAGCTGTCACAATACTTCCAAATAACATGTGTAAGACTTTGCTGGGCTGTATCTTTTTCCCTAAAACCCAAGGCAAAAAATGACAACAAAAGGCTGCAATTCCAGCTGCATAATAATGGTCAGAGGCTTTCTGAGAGCTCTAAGATTCCTGGGGGGTTTATTGGACTCAGAACTTTTTGCAACTGCAAAATTGCATTATGCAGATACAGTGTGGGGTAATGGCGTGAGTCCATGGCTAGGAGCCTGAGCCCCTGGGTGCATTATTTAGTGCCCTTGGGTAACCCCTGAAATCTGCCTGGTGCCTCTTTACGCCTATGAAAAATATCAACCATCATAACCTCTCTCACAGAAAATAAAGCTGTGCTGTTGAGTTTACATTTCATCGTGGCCCTGAGAGACCACCTGCTCTACCCATACTACCTACCTCTACTCCCTCCACACACAGACACGTACTTCCAAAAGTGTCTATATTCTCTTGCACTCTTACTTCCCTGAAAAAACAAACAAGCATTTGCCATCAAGTTGACTCGACTCATGGTGACCTCGTGGAGTCCTTTGGTGACACAAAGAGTTAATGTGCTTGGTTGCTAACCAAAAGGTTGGGAGTTTCAGTCCACCCAAAAGCACCTCAGAAGAAAGGCTTGGCAACCTACTTCTGAAAAATCAGTCATAGAAAACACTATGGAGCACAGTTCTATCTACCCTGATACACATGGGATCACTCTCCGGGTACAGCTCAGAGAAAAAAGTATGTCTTGTTTTACTCAAGATCAGTCTTTCCATCTATCTTAGGCTGGATTCTCTAGAGACATAAAATCAATGAAGTATATATATATACACATATATATAGTCGAGCCCTGGTGGTACAGTGGTTAAGAGCTCGGCTGTTAACCAAAAAGTCAGCAGTTTGAATCCACCAGCTGCTCCTTGGAAACTCTATGGGGCAGTTCTACTCTGTCCTATAGGGTGGCCATGAGTTGGAATCGACTCAATGGCAACGGGTTTGATTTTGGTTTGAGACACACACACACAGATTTATCTCAAGGAAATGGCTCATGTGGTTGTAGAGGCTAGCAAGTCCTCAGTCCATGGGTCAGGTGTCAGGGTGGAGGCTTTTCCTCACTCACGTAGCTGCAGGAGCTAATGAACCGAAGTTTGGCAAGTCAGGCTGGAGGCCACCGGCTCATGGGTTGCTGAGGCTGATGAATCCCAGACAGGCAGGTAAGATGGTAGGCTGCTGGCTCACAGAATGCGGAGGCTGTGAATCCCAAGATCGGCTGGCAGTATGGAGGCTGCTGGCTCAAGTTCCAAGAATCAGAGGTCAGGTGTTAGACGAGCAAGATCCAGAGCAAGCAACCGAGCTTTGCCAGAATGTCCGTATATATACTGGATGCAGGCCATGCCCCAGAGGAAATTCCCCTTACACTGATTGGTTGATCACATCAGATCATATCATGGACGATGATTACATCATTATATAACTGCCAAACCACTGAGGATCATGGCCCAGCTATGTTGACAAACAACCCTAACCATCATGCCATCTATACTTTTGGTCCCATCTTCCACTTACAACTTAGTCTTCAGTTATTCTCTCTCCTGTATTTTTAAAAAACTGTTTAATCAGCTTTATTGAGGTATTATTTACATACAGTAAAGTGCACCCATTTTGACAAATGGATGATTTTTGACAAATGAATACACCCCTATAACCACTATTGCCACAATCAAGATATAAAACATTTTCATCACCTCAAAAAACTGACTTGTGCAATCAATTCCTCCTCAGGTTCCTACATCAGGGAACCACTGGCCTGCTTTCTGTCACTATCGGTTAGTTTTGCTTGCAATAGAATTTCATACAAATGGAATCATATAGTACATATTCTTTTGTGTCTGACTTCTTTCTTTCAGCATAATGTTTTTGAGATTTATGTATGTTGTTGTATATGTCAGTAGTGCACTCTTTTTGCTGTAGTATAATATTAAATATATGTAATATATTGTAATATTCAGAAACCCTGGTGGTGTAGTGGTTAAGTACTACAGCTGCTAATCAAAATGTCGGCAGTTCAAATCCACCAGGTGCTCCTTGGAAACTCTATGAGGCAGTTCAACACTGTCCTATAGGGTTGTTATGAGTTGGAATTAACTTGATGGCAACAGATTTGGTTTGGTTTTTTATTGTAATATTAACCGTGTAAATAACCCACAATTTATTCATCCATTCCTCTGTTGATGGATATTTGAGTCATTTTCTGCTTGACACTATTATCATTACAAGTCTTTACGTGGGCATGTTTTCAATTCTCTTGGGTAAATACCTAGAAGTGAAATTCTGAGTCATATGATAAGTATACATTTATTTATAAGAAATGGCCAAATCGTTCTACAAAGTGGCCGTACTATTCTACACCCCCATCAGCAACGTATGAGACCTCCAGCAGCTTCACATCCTTACCAACACTTGTTATTGTCAATCTTTCTAAATTTTGCCATTTTGGTGGGTGTACGGTTATATTTCATCATGGTTTTTATTTTCATTTCCTTCATTACTAAAACTATTGAACATCTTTTCACACGCTTATCGGCCATTTGTACATCTTCTTTTATGAAAAGCTCATTCAAATCTTTTGCTCATTTTTTGTTTTCTTATTCTTGAGTTGTAAAAATGTTTTCATATATATCAATAATAAATTACATGGGAATATATGAATATTCTCAGAATATATCATATTATATGTAATATTATATATTTTATATACATAATTTTGTCATTTCATTTTCTTAATGGTATCTTTCAAAGAGCACAGGTTTTTAATTTTGATGGACTCCAATTTATCTCATTTGTATTTTTAACCTCTGCTGGCTCCTTCTCTTCAGCATGTAAAAATGGTAAAGTCCCTCCAATAACTATCAAAACCAAACCAAATTAAGCACAAACAAAATAACCCCTGCCTCCTCCCACAGTCTCCAGAAGGCTTTATTAAATTCCTCACCCTTGCTAGCTACTGTTGTTTCCTTCTTCCACATTCAGAGCAGAGCAGCTCAAAAGAAGAGTCTTCATTTACTATCTCTACATCTCCTAAAGCCCATTCCCTCTTTAGCCCATTCCCACCACTTCGCGGAGACATCTCTGACAAAGTCATGGACCCAGAAGCACAGCCAGATTCTAATAACTACGGAAGAAAGTGCATACAAGTTTTGCCCCCCTCGTTTTGTAAGGGCAGGGCTGGGGACAAGGCCTGGGTAGAGGTAGGGCCGATGTAGTCGACTGGCAACAGGTTTGGTTTGGTTTTTTATTGTAATATTACAGCGTATAGATAACCCACAATTTATTCATCCATTCCTCTGTTGATGGACATCTGAGTTGCTTTCCGTTTGGCTACCTTCCCTTTGTGTTTTAGTCTTGCCTTCTTGAGGTTTCCTCTAATGTCTTTTTATTACTGTCTAAATAATCATCATATCAACACATTATCCTAAAAAATAATTGATAACCACTTCTAGGTATATACCCAAAAAGACTTGGAAGCAGGGACTCAAACAGATACTTGTGTACCAATGTTCATTGCAGCATTACTCACAACAGCCAAAAGGTAGTAACAACCCAAGTGTCCACCAATAGATTAATGGATACATAAATGTGCTATATAGATATACAATGGTGTATTATTCAGCTGTAAGAGAAATGAAGCTCTGATACGTGCTACAACATAGATGAACCTTTAAAACATCATGCTAATCGACTCAAAGGCACTGGGTTCTGGGTAAGTGAAATAAGTCAGACACAAAAGAACAAATACTAATGTGATCCCGCTTATATGAAATATCTAAAATAGGCAAATGTATAGAGACATAAATAGATTAGCGGTTACCAGGGGCTGGAGTGACAGAGGAATGGGGAGCTATTCCTAAATGGGTACTGAGTTTGTTTGGGATGATGGGAGACTTTTAGAAACAGGTAGGTGATGATTGCACAACCCGGTGAATGTAATTAATGTACACTTATAAATGGTTTAAAAGGCTAGTTTTATATTATATATTTTACCGCAAGAAAAAATTTTAAAGTAATGCTAACAATTGATAAGGCACCACCTCTGGAGATGTGCTTGATAAGGACCTTTCCCCGGCCTCTACCCAGAGTTACGCGGCTTTCAGCTACACATTTAGCTTTGCCACCACGCCCCTCTCTCCCACCTGCTCCATCAAGTGGACTCTTCATGCCTTATCTTTCCTGACATTTCCACAGCACCGGTTGTCGTTGCTGTGAGCCACTGAGTTGATTCTGACTCATAGCGATCCTATAGGACAGAGTAGAACTGCCCCATAGGGTTTCCAAGGCTGTAATCTTTACAGAAGCAGATCTGCAGGTCTTTTCTCCCACAGAACCACTGGGTGGGTTTGAACTGCCAGCCTTTCAGTTAATAGCCGAACACTTAACCACTGTGCCACCAGGGGTCTTGTCAGAGAATATTTATATACTTCTATATAAAAGTATATTTATAGATATTTAGGGAGCCCTGGTGGCACAGTAGGAAACCCTGGTGGCATAGTGGTTAAGTGGTTAAGTGTGAAAAGGTTGGCAGTTCAAATCCACCAGCCTCTCCTCGGAAACTCTATGGGGCAATTCTACTCTGACCTATAGGGTCATTATGAGTCAGAATCGACTCGATGGCAATGGGTTTGGTTTTTTTGGGTTGGTGGCACAGTGGTCAAAATGCTCAGCTATTAACCAAAAGGTCGGTGGTTTAAGCCCAGCAGTTGCTCCACAGAAGAAAGATGTGGCAGTCTGCTTCCATAAAGATGTACAGCCTTGGGAATGGGGCGGTTCCACTCTGTCCTACAGGGTCATTATATGTCCGAATTGACTCGACGGCAGTGGGTTTCACTTTTTTTAAAATAGATATTTATATTTACATAGTCTCTATTCCCACACCTCATATTTGTACCTGTCCCAAAGAAAGGTGATCCAACAGAATTTGGAAATTATCAAACAATATCACTAATATCGCACATGAGTAAAATTTTGCTGGAGGTAATTCAAAAGCACTTGCAACAATACATCAGCCAGGAACTGCCAGAAATTCAAGCCAGATTCAGAAAAGGACATGGAATGAGAGAGATTACTGCTAATGTAAGATGGATCTTGGCTGAAAGCAGAGAATACAGAAAGACGTTTACCCATGATTTATTGACTATGCAAAGGCATTCGACTGTGTGGATCATAACAATTTATGGTTAACATTGCAAAAAATGGTAATTCCAGAACACTTAATTTTGCTCATGTAGAACCTGTACATAGACTAAGAGGCAGCTGTTTGAACAGAACAAGGGGATATTGCATGGTTTAAAATCAGGAAAAGTATGCATCAGGGTTATATCCTTTCACCACACTTATTCAATCTGTATGCTGACCAAATAATCCAAGAAGCTAGACTATTTGAAGAAGAACGCAGCATCAGGACTAGAGGGAGACTCACTAAAAAAAAAAAAAAAAAGTTTTTTTTTTTTTTTTTTTTACTAACAACCTGCAATATGCAGATGATACAACCTTGCTTGCTCAAAGTGAAGAGGACTTGAAGCACTTACTGGTGAAGATCAAAGACCACAGCGTTCATGAAGTATGGGTTACACCTCAACATAAAGAAAACAAAAATCCTCACAACTGGACCAATAAGCAACATTATGATAAATGGAGAAGATATTGAAGTTGTCATGGATTTCATTTTATTTAGATCCACAGTCAACGCCCATGGAAGCAGCAGTCAAGAAATCAAAGGAGAAGTCAGGCCAAGATGGCAGAAAAGTCAGGCACTTCCTGTCATCCTTCTTACAACAAAGACTCAAAAGACAAGTGAATTCACATATATGACAATCTACGAACCCTAAGCATCAAAGACAAAGCTGAAGAATCAGGCAGAGCAACAGGTAGAAGGAGAGAAAATTCAAAAACAGCAGAAACAGAGAATTATGGGTTGCTGGCAAGCCAAACGGGTGCAGCATGGACATATTGAAGCAAGAAGCAGCAACCCAAGCCCAAACCCGTACCACCTAGTATAGCTAAGCAGGAGCAACTCTGCACGCCATCTCCAGAGTCAAACGGGAGTGATACTAGATCTTCAAAAGTTAAGTGCACACACCCAACCCACCACACAAATGCAAGCCCTCCCCCACCAGAGCTTCACAGCGGAGGAGCACTCCCTTCCTCTCACACATCCCCCTCCCTGCTCCAACACCAGTCCAGTGTCACTGAATACTGCCACAACCCCAAAGCTGGGAACTCATGGCCCTCTTCCGGAGGTGCCTGCTGCTTCGCCCCACCACTGACATAGGGTGTCCCTGAGCTTTCAGTGCCCTCCACCCCCTCCCATCACTCACACCAACACCTTGCTGGCCAAGGTGGCATAGCACTCCACGGTTCCCAGCTGAAGCCCATCCTCTTCACCCAGCCACTGGCTCAGGGGGTCCATGGACTTGCAGAGCCCTCCATTCCCTCTGATCACCCACATCAGAGCCCTGCTGGCCGAGCTGGCACAGCACATCCACATTGAATCAAGGTGGGCAGTGTTCCCAGCTGAAGCCCACTTCACTTGCAACAGCCAAGTGTGAGCTGTAGATCTGTGGCATTTGACACCACCCGAACCCCTAAGGAGGGAGCTCAATCACCCACACTGGGGGCCTGAGGGCTGGTGGATCACCCACTCCATCCAGCCACCCACGATGGCTGGAAAAGTTAAGTGCACCCCATCTCCTCCACCCAATGGCACCAGGCCCCTGAACACCAGCTGTACAACCCCCTCTGGACACCCCACACAGCCCTGCCAGCCCAGGACTATAGTCTCTGAACCACACACCCAGTGACTAATGACCTAGGCAACTTCACCCCAACCATCTGGTAAGCAGTGGAGCACACATACAGCACCCAACCCAAGGACTAGGGAGAATACCCCCTCCATCCACAGCCAGGTGACCAGCAGGACAGATATGTCACTTCACTAACACCAACACCTACATCCTCAGCAGCCCTGCAAGAACATTGAATAGGGTCACATGCTCACCTAGTAGTTACTCTGCCCACCTGGAGAGAGGAGGTGAGAGCTTCAACATGGCCAGATTAAGTGACCAGAGTAGCACACATGCCCAGCCTACTCAGATACGTGAAAACAAAACAAAAATTCAGGACTCAGTAAACAAACATACAATAAATAAAATAACTGCTTGATGCCTTGGAGACAACCAAATCCATTGCTGTCAAGTTGACTCTTACTCACAGTGACCCTACAGGACAGTAGAACTGTCCCATAGGGTTTCTGAGAGAGGCTGGTGGATTTGAAATGCTGACCTTTTGGTTAGCAGCCAAGCTCTTAACCACTGTGCCACCAGGGCTCCTTGGAGAGAACAGTCAATATCAAATCTCATAAAAAGCAGAAGAGGATGGCTCCAGCAAGCAGCCAAAATAAAGAACAAGAAAACCTTCTGGAGGAAGATAAGGCAATGAAACTACATAATAATCAATTCAGAAGACTAATATACAGTGCTCTCCAAGAGATCAAGAAAGAGATCAGGGAAAACACAGACAAAACCAAGGAAAACACAAAGTAATAGAAGAATTCAGGAAAACAATATAAGAAAAAAAATGACAGGATAAATAGGCTACTAGAAACCACACAAAAACAGCAACTAGAAATCCAAGAGTAACAATAAAATTTCAGAATTAGACAACTCAATAGAAAGATATAGGAGCAGAATTGAGATGATGGAAGATAGAATTAATGAGATTGAAGACAAATCCCTTGACACCAATTTGTTTGAGGAAAAATCAGAAAAAAAGAATGAATAAAAATGAAGAAAGCCTAAGAATTATGTGGGACACTATCAAGAGGAAAAACCTACGTATGATCAGAGTTCCAGAACAGGGGAATGGGGTTGAGGATAATGGAAAATACAGAGAGAATTGTTGAAGATTTACTGGTAGAAAACTTCCCTAATATCATGAAAGATGAGAAGACGTCCATTCAAGAAGCTCAACAAACCCCATACAGGGTAGACCGCAAAAGAAAGTTGCCAAGACATATCATAATCAAACTTGCCAAAACCAAAGACAAAGGAAGAATCCTGAGAGTGGCTAGGGAAAAATGAAAAGTCACAAAGGAGAATCAATAAAACTAAGGTCTGATTACTCAACAGAAAGCATGCAGGCAAGAAGGCAATGGGATGACATGTAAAAGCTCCAGCTAAGAAATATATATCCAACGAAGTTCCCTGTCAAATGCGATGGTGGAATTAGGATGTTTCCAGGTAAACATAAATTTAGAGAATATGTAAAAACTAGGCCAAAATTACAAGAAATATTAAAGGGAGTCCCCCTGGTTAAAGAACCAGCATCAGACAACAATCCGAGACTAGGACACAGGACAGACCAACCAGATACCAAAGCTAAAAGACTGAAAATAGGGAATCCGACACATTAATATATAAGCAATGACAATGTCAAAACAAAAAATGAAATAAATGATGTAGATCTTCCATATGGAGAGGAAGTCAAGGCAATATCAAGACATAAAAGACTGGTGTAAACTTAGGAAAATAAAGGTAAATTTTAAGATAACCACAAAGCAAGCTAACAAGCTTACCCATCAAAATAAAAATGAAGAAAAACATAAAGTTATTTAAACACAAAATCAACAATAATGATAGAAATGAAAAGAAAATCCGTAAACAAAAGAACTCAGAACAGAAAATTGAGTGGAACAAAGGCATAATCAATACCAGAATATATATATATATAACAAAATGACAGCAGTAAACTCATACCTGTTGATAATTACACTGAATAAATGGCTTAAACTCACCAGTAAAGAGACAGAGAGAGGAGAATGGATTAAAAAAAAAAAAGAAAAAAAAGATGATCCATTTATATGCTATCTACAAGAGGCACATCTTAGACACAAAGACATAAACACACTAGAACTCAAAGGATGGAAAAATTATACCAAGCAAACAATAAGCAAAAAAGAGGAAGAGTGACAATATTAATCTCTGACAAAATACATTTTAAAACCAAATCCACCATAAAAGATAAGGAAGGTCACTATTTAATAATTAAAGGGTCAATACACCAGGAGGACATAACCATAATAAATATATATGCACCCAATGACAGGGCTCCAAAATACATAAAACTCTAATAGTATTGAAAAGAGAAATAGACAGTTCCACAATAATAGTAGGAGACTTCAACACACCACTTTTGGTGAAGGACAGAGTATCTAGAAAGAAACTCAATAAAGATACAGAAGATTTAAATGGCACGATCAACCAACTCGACCTCATAGACATATACAGGACACTCCACCCAGCAGCCCCAAAGAATACATTCTTTTCCAAAGCACACGGAACATTTTCCAGAATTACGACATCTTAGGCCACAAAGCAAGCCTTAACAAAATCCAAAACATTGAAACAATATAAAGCGTCTTTTTGAATCATAATGCCATAAAAGTACAAATCAATAACAAAAATAGCAAGGAAAAAATCAAATACATGGAAACTGGACAACACTTGCTTAAAAACTACTGGGTAATAGAAAAAAATCAAGGACAGAATAAAAAAAATTCATAGAATCAAATGAGAATGAAAACACATAATACCAAAACCTTTGGGACACAGCAAAAGCAGTGCTTGGAGGTCAATTTATAGCAATAAATGTATACATGAAAAAAGAAGGAAGGGCCAAAATCAAAACATTAACCCTACAGCTTGAACAAATAGCAGCAAAAGAAGCCCACAGGCACCAGAAGAAAGGAAATAATAAAGATTAGAGCAGAAATAAATGAAATAGAGTTCAGAAAAACAAAAGAAAGTATCAACAAAACCAAAAGTTGGTTCTTGGAGAAGATCAATAAGATTGACAAATCACTGGCCAAGCTGACAAAAGAAAAACAGGAGAGAAAGCAAATAACCTGAATAAGAAATGAGATGGGTGCTATTACAACAGACCCAACTGAATTTGGACTTCTAGCCTACAAGACTGTGAAAGAATAAACTTCTGTTTGTTAAAGCCATCCTCTGGTGATATTTCTGTTATAGCAGCACTAGATAAATAAGACGGCATTACTAAAGAAGAACAAAGTGGGAGGCCTCGTGCTGCTTGATCTTAAAAAAAAAAAAACATTGCCACAGAATGATTCCAACCCATAGTAACCCTATAGGACAGAGTAGAACTGCCTTGTAGGGTTTCCAAGGAGCAACTGGTGGGTCTGAATTGCTGACCTTTTAGTTAGCAGCTGTACCTCTTAACCATTGCACCACCAGGGCTCCACCTGATCTTAGAACCTATTATTAAGCCACAGTAGTCAAAACAGCCTGGCACTGGTACAACAACAGACACAAAGATCAGTGGAACAGAACTGAGAACTCAGATGTAAATCCAACCATCTGTGGGCAGCTGATAATTGTCAAAGGGCCAAAGTGTGTTAAATGACGGAAAGACAGTCTCTTTAACAAGTGGTGCTGGCATAACTGAGTATCCATCTGTAAAAAAAAAAAAAATGAAATGATCTATACCTTGCACCATACACAAAAAGTAACTCAAAATGGATCAAAGACCTAAATATAAAATCTAAAATGATAAAGATCATGGAAGAAAAAATAGAGACAACACTAGGGGCCCCAACACTTGGCACAGATAGAATAAAAATCATAACTAACAATGTACAAACACCAGAAGAAAAACTAGATTATAGGGAGCTCCTAAAAATCAAACACTTACGCTCATCAAAACACTTCACCAAAAGAGTAAAAAGACAACCTACAGACTGGGAAAAAATTTTTGGCTGTGACACATCCAACAAAGATCTAATCTCTAAATTCTACAAAATATTTCAACACTTCAACAACAGAAAGACAAATAATCCAATTAAAAATGGGCAAATAACAGACACTTCACCAAAGAAGATATTCAGGCAGCTAACAGAGAAGGACAAAAGGAAATACTCATGATCATTAGCCATTAGAGAAACGCAAATCAAAATTACAATGAGATACTATCTCAACCCAGAAATACAAACACTAATTAAAAAAAAGAAAAGCAGACACTAACATGTTGGAGAGATTGTGGGGAGACTGGAACTCTTATGTACTGCTGGTGGGACTGTAAAGTGGTACAACCACTATGAAAACAATATGATGCCCCCTTAAAAAGCTAGAAATAGAAGTACCATATAGCAATCCCACTACTAGGAATAAATCCTAGATAAATAAGAGCCGTCACACAAATAGACATATGAACACCCGTGTTTGTTGCAGCACTTTTCACAATAGTAAAAAGCTAGAAACAATCTAAGTGTCCATCAAAAGATGAATGGATAAACAAATTATGGTACAAAAACACGATGAAATATACTACACAACAATGAAGAAAAATGATGAATCCACAAAATATCTCAACATGGATGAATCTAGAGGGTGATCACAAAAGGATAAATATTGTATGAGAACACTACTGTAAGAACTCAAGAAAAGATTTACATACAGAAAAAAACATTCTTTGATGGTTACAAGGGTGGGAAGCGATGGGAGGGGAAATCACAAATAGTAGACAAGTGCCAACTTTGGTGAAGTGAAAGTCAACATACAATATAGGGGAAGTCAGCACAACTTGCTCAAGGCAAAGTCATAGATGTTTCCTAGACACATCTAAACACCTTGAGGGACTGAGTTGCTGGGGCTGAAGGCTGAGGAACATAGCCTCGGGGGACATCTAGGTCTGTTGGCATGACATAGTTCATAAAGAAAATGTTCTACATCCTACTTTGGTGAGTAGTGTCTGGGGTCTTAAAAGCTTGAGAGTGGTCGTCTAAGATACATCTATTGGTCCCATCCCATCCAGAGCAAAGGAGAATGAAGAAAACCAAGGACACGAGGAAAATATTAGCCCAAAGGACTAAAGGACCACACGAACCAGAGCTTCTACCATCCTGAGCCCAGAAGAGCTAGATGGGGGCCCAGCTACCACCACTGACAACTATGACAGGGATCACAACAGACAGCCCTGGACAGAGTGGGAGAAAAATGTGTTACAAAATTCAAATTCACAAAAAAAGACCAGACTTACTTGTTTGCCAGAGACTGGACGAACCCCTGAGACTATGGTGCCCGGATACTCTGCTAACTCAGAACAAAAACCACTCCCAAAGCTTGCTTTTCAGACAGATTTGACAGGCCTATAAAACAATAACACACGTGATGAACATGCTTTTTAGTTCAATCAAATGCACGAGACCAAATGGGCAACTCCTGCCCAAAAGCAAGAAGACAACGCAAGAAGGGACGGGAACTGCATGAACGAACGAAAGGAACCCAGAATGGAACGGGGGAAAGGGCTATCACATTGTGGGGATTTTGACCACTGTCACAAAACAATAGGTGTATAAATATTTAAATGAGAAACTAACTTGAGCTGTAAACTTTCACCTAAAACACAATAAAATAAATTTAAAAAAATCAAATGATGTATTGCATTGGACAAATCTGCTGCAAGAGACCTCTTTAAAGTGTTAAAAAGCAAAAATGCCACTTTGAAAACTAAGATGCGCCTGACCCAAGCCATGATACTTTCAATCAGCTCATATGCATGTGAAAGATGGACAATGAATAAGGAAGACTGAAGAGGTATTAATGCTTTTGAATTACAGTGTTGATGAAGAATATTGAATATACCATGGACTGCCAGAGTAATGAACAAATAAATCTGTCTTGGAAGAAGTACGGCCAGAACACTCTTTGGAAGCAAGGATAGTCTCACCTGCTTTGGACATGCTATCACGAGGGATCAGTCCCTGGAGAAGGACATTATGCTTGGTAAAGTAGAGGGTCATCCAAGAAAAGGAAGACCCTCAACAAGATGGATTGACCCAGTGGCTGCAACAATGGACTCAAACATAGAATGATTGTTCTGTTGTACAAGGGGTTGCTGTGAGTCAGAACTGACAACACCTAACAACAATATCCCCATAGCCTAGTACCTCGCTTTACCTCACTCTGCTTCATATTGCTGTAGGCAGTGTGTGGGGGTAGATTTTGGTTTTTTTTTTTTTGTATTTTTTCAGGGCTTAGCAAATACATACCTATTGTGCAACAGAATTTGACAACAGAAACTTTAACAGTTTCTGCTCTCAAGAAGCTCATAGTCTGATTGATGAAACAGTTGAGTCCTCTGTCACCGTAGTGCAATGTATGCGCGTACAAAGGAATAACACCCAACTCTGCTTAGAGGAGTTAGGGCTTTAAGACAGCTTCAAGCCCAGAGACCTACACTTTCAAGGGCGTGTGAATGCACATGTAAGGCTTGGGAAGTGAGAGAGGGCAAGGAATTACAGGGAACATGGGTAGCAATTAGGCAACACAACATTCTCTCTTTTAACAGAAATGGAATGTTTGTTTGGCTGGACTACATTTCCCAGCCTTCCTTACAGTTAGGAGGAGCCATATGACTAAGTTATCTCCAATGGAATGTCAGAGGAAGTAGTGTGTGCCGTGTCTGAGCAGCACTTCTAAGAGAGTGAGTGTGCCTTCTTCCTGCTGTCTTTCCGTTTTTGAGAACTGGATAGAGATAGCAACAAGGCACTATGGAAATGAGGAAGCCACAAAATGGAAGGACCCTGGGTCACTGAATGACTATGTGGAACAGAACTGCCTTGCAAACCTGAATAACTGGCCAAGATTGTACATGAGCAACAAATAAACTTATAATGTATTAAACCACTGAATTTTTTAAGTTATTTTCATTACTGCAATATAACTAAAAAAATAAACCCACTGCCATAGATTTGATTCCAACTCATAGCAACCCTATAGGGGAGAATATAACTGCCCCATAGGGTTTCCAAGGCTGTAATCTTTACAGAAGCTGAATGCCACATCTTTCTCCCATGGAGCAGCTGGTGGGTTTGAACAGCCAACCTTTCAGTTAGCAGCTGAGTGCTTAACCACTGCACCACCAGGACCCCATTTATTGCAGTATACAAAAAAAAAAACCCACTGCCATCAAGTCGATTCTGACTCATAGCGACCCTATAGGACAGAGTAGACCTGCCCCAGAGAGTTTCCAAGGAGTGCCTGGTAGATTCAAACTGCCAACCTCTTGGTTAGCAGCTGTAGCAGTAAACCACTACGCCACCAGGGTTTCCTGTTGCAGCATAGCCTACCCCAAATAACACATTCTGATTATGGTGGATTGGTGAAAACTTAATAAAATATACATATACGTAAAAAAAAAAAAAAAAAAGGAATGAAGTGTGCCAAAAAGTAAATAATGCTGGTTATCTCTAGGTGTAGAATAATGGGTGGTTTTCATTTTCCTTGTACTTTGGTGTCTCTTCCAAATTCACTACAATGAGCATGTATTATTATATGATGGTGAACAATATAAAACTTTTAAATTCAGGTAGTTGCAGAGATAATAATAAGTTAAGAAAATCACATTACTAGAAGGCATGTAGAGAGTCCATTTGAGTGATAGAATTTAAGGGTTAGAAAAAAGCAGAGGAAAAAGCAAGGAAACAATTTAATTTCACATTCATTGAAATTCATGGAAAGAGAAAGAATAGGGACACACAGTGAAAAGACCCCAGGCCATGCCTAGCTTGAATTCTTACCCTCTACCCTACCCCAGTGGTTAAGAGCTCTGCTGCTAACCAAAAGGTCAGCAGTTCGAGTCTACCAGCTGCTCCTTGGAAACCCTATGGGGCAGTTCTGCTCTGTCCTATAGTGTTGCTATGAGTCGGAATCAACTCGACAACAATGGGTTTGGTTTGGTTTACCCCTGCCCCATGGAGCTCTGGTGGTATAAAGGTTAAGCACTCAGCTGCTAACTATAAGGTTGGAGATTCAGACCCAGAAGCTGATCCTCAGGAGAAAAGACCTGGCAATCTGCTCTCAAAAGATTATAGCCTAGGGAACCCTGTGGGGCAGTTCTACTCTGTCACATAGCATTGCTATGAGTTGGAATTGACTCAGTGGCACACAATAACAACAACAACATCCCAGCCCCAGAAATTTACTCAGCCTCACTCCACTCCCTGTTGATGTTGGCAGGTATGGATGGCACGTTTTCTTTTAGCTTTTCTTTGTGTTTTCCTTATAGTTAAGGGAGCCTGTTGGAAAACCTGGTGGTATAGTGATTAAGTGCTACCGCTGTTAACCAAAAAGTTGGCAGTTCAAATCCATCAGGTGCTTCTTGGAAACTCTATGGGGCAGTTCTACTCTGTCCTATAGGGTTGCTATGAGTTGGAATCGACTCGACAGCAGTAGGTTTGGTTTTTTTTTTAAGGGAGCCTGTCGATGTACATAAGGGTAACAGAGAGGTTTGGAACCAGGAGGTGGAGAACAAGAGTCGGTTGTTAGAAATGGAGGCAGCTAGTGGGATGTGGTTTAACAAGCAGCCCGGACTCCATAGATGCTGCACACACTTGGTGTTCCTCCCACTGCCTTTCCGAAACACTCCTCCCGTGGCTTCCCTGAGAACGTAAACTCCAATTTTCCCTCTTCCCCTCTGGTCACAGGGTACTTTTTCTCTGCCCATCTTCTTGGTTACTCAAAGGTCCCCCTGAGGTCTCTCTTTTCTCACACCATACTCCCTTCTGAAGTGACCTCATCCTTTCCAACGTCTTCCCAAGTCCGCCCTCCAGCTGGGCTCCAAATCCAGAAGAACTACCAGGCATCTCTATTTGAATTCCATCCTTGGAATCTCGCTTCTTTCCAGTGACCCCATCTCACCACCAACCATCTCGTTTTGTCCAAGCCAAAAGAAACCTGGGTGTCATCCTCATCCCTCAGCCCTCCACTCCAGCTGATGGCTAAGCTCTCTGACTCTACTTCCTATGTACCTTTTGGATGCATCTAGTTCCTTTCCTCCCCATTGCCATGACCTCTATTCAGGCCACCGTATCACTTGTCTGAATCTCTATGGCAGTCCCTTCATTCATCTCCAGCTTCCCAAGACCCTCCATTTTCCACAAAGCCCCAAGAATTTTTTTCTGTAACTTAAAAAAATTACAAAATATTTCTTATACACAGAAAAGAACATTGAATAAATAATACTATAAACATCTGTGTATCTACCATCCAGAATTAACGAACAGTAAATTTTTTGCCTATTTTCTCACAGATAAATATTT
The DNA here is from genome assembly GCF_024166365.1 of Elephas maximus indicus. Lineage (NCBI taxonomy): Eukaryota > Metazoa > Chordata > Mammalia > Proboscidea > Elephantidae > Elephas > Elephas maximus. The sequence goes on from NC_064836.1 coordinate 14,180,783, forward strand.
CTAAAATACAGACTTAAAATGTTTATAATTCTACTCACTTGGTTAAAAAGTTTCAGTGGGGAGGTGAGGCCAAGATGGCTGACTAGGTAGAAGCTACCTCAGATCGCTCTTGCAACAAAGACTCGGAAAAACAAGTGAATCGATCACATACATGACAATCTACGAACCCTGACCATCAAACACAGATCTAAAGAGTTGACCTGAGTGACAGAGACTGAGAACGAACAATCACGGGGAAGCAGTGACTGTTTTCGGAGCCTGGAGCCAGCGTCCCAGTCAGAAAACCTTGGCGCCGGGCTTTGGGCTGGGCCCAGGGGAGCGAGCATGGCATCCTGAGATGGCGCAAACACGGGGCGTAGCCCTAGCCCCCTGAACTGACCTCGGGGGAAGCCCAGCCAGTGCACGCAGGCAGTGCAGCAACACGGCTGACAGGAGGAGAAGTCACCGGGAGGCAGCGACTGGTTTTGGAGCCTGGAGTGTGGCGTCCCAGCCGGGGAACCTTGGTGCTGGGCTTTGGACTGGGAGTGGAGGAACTGACCACGGCATCCGAGACAGCACAAGCACGGGATGCGGGCCTGACCCTCGGTGGCAATCTCTACCCAGCCAGCGCACACAGTCAAAACGACCCTCAGGAATCTCAGATAAAACAGTCATCCCAAGCAAGATAAGTAACTTTGTCTATATTCTGGGGTGCTACTCTTTCCTACTTATCTGAACCCTCTCCTCCCCTTCCCAGGTGGTTTCATTAACACTGGAATTTCCTGAGCCAGAGAGTGAAGTGTGCTGTGGTTTTTCTTTCTTTCTTTTTTTTTTTTTCTTTTGGTCTTTTCCTAAGCCATTCTCCTGGCCTGAGAGAAGCAGCTGCAAAAAACCCAGGGACCAAAAATCCTTCCCTAATTGGACTAAAAACACAGAACAAGCTCCAGCCAAACATATGTGATCCACAGTCTTGGGCTTTCATCCCTACAGGGAGCAAGGTGGCTATTATAACGCAAAGGCATTTCTGATAGGGATCTGACTGTAATTGTTTTATCGGATTACTGGAAAGACTAGTTTCCCAGGTCTGATATCTCTGTGTATTCAACAGAGCCTCACTGACCCACAACAGGGAACTGAGGGCTGAAGCTCCCCCCAGACCACCTAGCCTCCTGCCTTAGTGTTCTAAGGAGGGTGACACCTACCAATCTGTAGAGGTACTTGCACTGGGGGCCTAAGGTACAGCTGCAGAGCCCACCCACCAAAGTGCTTGAGGAATAGAGACACACCTACCTCCCTGGCACTTGGGGGAAGCCTGTCAGCATCCTGCCCCCCCTGGAGTGTGAAACCCTGCTGCTACTAGAATCTGGTGCACACAACTATCACCACTACTTGTCTAGGTGGATAGGTGACAGTCTGCACCACACACTTGATGACCCAAAATCAGATTCTACTCAAGAATAGCGAATGGACTCTTAGGCTTATATATCTGGTAACAGCCCAAACCAGCTGGTAATAGGACATAAGTGATTCAAGGGCTACAACAATCAAGACAGTGCAATCTAGAAGGCCATCTACGTATGTTGAAAGAAAACAAAACAAGATAAGACTCAGTGAGCAAACATAGAATAAATCACTGCAATATGTTAGTGATGGCTCGGAGACAGCAGTTGATATCAAACCACGTAAAGAAGCAGACCATGATTGCTTTTGCAACTCCCCAAACTAAAGAATCAAAATCTTTCCCAAATAAAGATACAATCCTGGAATTGCCAGATGCAGAATATAAAAAACTAATTTACAGAATGCTTCAAGACATCAGGGATGACCTCAGAAATGAAATAAGGCAAGCTACAGAAAAAGCCAAGGAACACACTGATAAAGCAGTTGAAGAACTCAAAAAGATTATTCAAGAACATAGTGGAAAAATTAATAAGCTGCAAGAATCCATAGAGAGACAGCATTCAGAAATCCAAAAGATTAACAGTAAAATTACAGAGTTAGACAACGCAATAGGAAGTCAGAGGAGCAGACTTGTGCAATTGGAATGCACGGTGGGGGATCTGGAGGACAAGGGAATTGACACCAATATAGCTGGAAAAAAATCAGATAAAAGAATTTTAAAAAATGAAGAAACCCTAAGAATCATGTGGGACTCTATCAAGAAGAATAACTTGCGTGTGATTGGAGTCCCAGAACAGGGAGGGATAACAGAAAACACAGAGACAATAGTTGAAGATCTGTTGGCAGAAAACTTCCCTGACATCATGAAAGACGAAAGGATATCTATCCAAGATGCTCATCGAACCCCATTTAAGATTGATCCAAAAAGAAAATCACCAAGACATATTATCATCAAGCTTGCCAAAACCGAAGATAAAGAGAAAATTTTAAAAGCAGCCAGGGATAAAAGAAAGGTCTCCTACAAAGGAGAATCAATAAGTTCAGACTACTCAGCAGAAACCATGCAGTCAAGAAGGCAATGGGATGACATATATAGAGCACTGAAGGAGAAAAACTGCCAGCCAAGGATCATATATCCAGCAAAACTCTCTCTCAAATATGAAGGCGAAATTAAAACATTTACAGATAAGCACAAACTTACAGAATTTGCAAAAACCAAACCAAAGCTACAAGAAATACTAAAGGAAATTGGTCAGAAAACCAATAATATCAGATACCAGCACAACACAAGGTCACAAAACAGAACATCCTGATATCAACTCAAATAGGGAAATCACAAAAACAAATTAAGATTAATTTTAAAAACAAAAAAATGTTCAAAACTGGGTATCATTGAAGTCATTATGTAAAAGATCACAATAATCAAAAAGAGGGACTAAATACAGGAGGCATACAACTACCATATGGAGAGGGAAACAAGGCGATATACGACAATACAAGTTAGCTTTTTACTTAGAAAAATAGGGGTAAATATTAAGGTAACCACAAAGAGGTATAACAACTCCATAACTCAAAATAAAAACCAAGAAAAACATAACAACTCAGCAAACATAAAGTCAAATACTATGAAAATGAGGAACACACAATTTACAAAGAAAAACTTCTCAGCACAAAAAAGTAAGTGGAAAAATGAAATTGTCAACAACACGCATAAAAAGGCATCAAAATAACAGCACTAAACACATACTTATCTATAATTATGCTGAATGTAAATGGACTAAGTGCACCGATAAAGAGACAGAGAGGCTCAGACTGGATAAAGAAACACGATCCGTCTATATGCTGCCTACAAGAGACACACCTTAGACTTAGAGACACAAACAAACTAAAACTCAAAGGATGGGAAAAAAATATATCAAGCAAACAAGAAAAAAGAGCAGGAGTAGCAATATTAATTTCTGACAAAATAGACTTTAAAGTTAAATCCACCACAAAGGATAAAGAAGGACACTACATAATGATTAAAGGAAAATTGACCAGGAAGATATAACCATATTAAATATTTATGCACCCAATGACAGGGCTGCAAGATACATAAAACAAACTTTAACAGAACTGAAAAGTGAGATAGACACCTCCACAATTATAGTAGGAGACTTCAACACACCACTTTCGGAGAAGGACAGGACATCCAGTAAGAAGCTCAATAGAGACACGGAAGACCTAATTGCTACAATCAACCAACTTGACCTCATAGACTTATACAGAACACTTCACCCAACTGCTGCAACGTATACTTTTTTTTCTAGCGCACATGGAACATTCTCTAGAATAGACCACGTATTAGGTCATAAAACAAACCTTTGCAGAATCCAAAACATCGAAATATTACAAAGCATCTTCTCAGACCACAAGGCCATGAAAGCGGAAATCAGTAACAGAAAAATTAGGGAAAAGAAATCAAATATTTGGAAACTGAACAATACCCTGCTCAAAAAAGACTGGGTTATAGAAGACATTAAGGAGGGAATAAAGAAATTCATAGAATGCAATGAGAATGAAAACACTTCCTATCAATACCTCTGGGACACAGCACAAGCAGTGCTCAGAGGTCAATTTATATCGATAAATGCACACATACAAAAAGAAGAAAGAGCCAAAATCAGAGAACTGTCCCTACAACTTGAACAAATAGAAAGTGAGCAACAAAAGAATCCATCAGGCACCAGAAGAAAACAAATAATAAAAATTAGAGCTGAACTAAATGAATTAAAAGAACAGAAAAACAATTGAAAGAATTAACAAAGCCAAAAGCTGGTTCTTTGAAAAAATTAACAAAATTGATAAACCTTTGGTCAGATTGACTAAAGAAATACAGGAAAGGAAACAAATAACCCAAATAAGAAACGAGATGGGCCACATCACAACAGACCCAACTGAAATTAAAAGAATCATATCAGATTATTACAAAAAATTGTACTCTAACAAATTTGCAAACCTAGAAGAAATGGATGAATTCCTAGAAAAACACTACCTACCTAAACTAACACAATCAGAAGTAGAACAACTAAATAGACCCATAACAAAAGAAGAGATTGAAACGGTAATCAAAAAACTCCCCCCAAAAAAAAGCCCTGGCCCGGACAGCTTCACCGCGGAGTTCTACCAAACTTTTAGAGAAGAGTTAACACCACTACTACTAAAGGTATTTCAAAGCATAGAAAATGACGGAATACTAACTAACTAATTCTATGAAGCCACCATATCCCTGATACCAACACCAGGTAAAGACACACAAAAAAAGAAATTTACAGACCTATATCCCTCATGAACATAGATGCAAAAATCCTCAACAAAATTCTAGCCAATAGAATGCAACAACATATCAAAAAAATAATCCACCGCGACCAGGTGAGATTTATACCAGATATGCAAGGCTGGTTTAATATTAGAAAAACCATTAATGTAATCCACCACATAAATAAAACAAAAGACAAAAACCACATGATCTTATCAATTGATGCAGAAAAGGCATTTGACAAAGTCCAACACCCATTTATGATAAAAACTCTCACCAAAATAGGAATTGAAGGAAAATTCCTCAACATAATAAAGGGCATCTATAATTTTTTTATATATACAAAGCCAACAGCCAACATAACTCTAAATGGAGAGAGCCTGAAAGCATTTCCCTTGAGAATGGGAACCAGACAAGGATGCCCTTTATCACCACTCTTATTCAACATTGTGCTAGAGGTCCTAGCCAGAGCAATTAGGCTAGACAAAGAAATAAAGGGCATCCGGATTGTCAAGAAGGAAGTAAAATTATCTCTATTTGCAGATGACATGATCTTATACACAGAAAACCCTAAGGAATCCTCCAGAAAACTACTGGAACTAATAGAAGAGTTTGGCAGAGTCTCAGGTTATAAGATAAACATACAAAAATCACTTGGATTCCTCTACATCAACAAAAAGAACATCGAAGAGGAAATCACCAAATCAATACCATTCACTGTAGCCCCCAAGAAGATAAAATACTTAGGAATAAATCTTACCAAAGATGTAAAAGACCTATACAAAGAAAACTACAAAGTACTACTACAAGAAACCAAAAAGGACCTACTTAAGTGGAAAAACACACCTGCTCATGGATAGGAAGACTTAACATAGTAAAAATGTCTATTCTACCAAAAGCCATCTATACATACAATGCACTTCTGATCCAAATTCCAATGACATTTTTTTAATGTGATGGAGAAACAAATCACCAACTTCATATGGAAGTGAAAGAAGCCCTGGATAAGTAAAGCATTACTGAAAAAGAAGAAGAAAGTGGGAGGCCTCACTCTACCTGATTTTAGAACATATTATACAGCCACAGTAGTCAAAACAGCCTGGTACTGGTATAACAACAGGCACATAGACCAGTGGAACAGAATTGAGAACCCAGATATAAATCCATCCACATATGAGCAGCTGATATTTGACAAAGGCCCAGTGTCAGTTAATTGGGGAAAAGATAGTCTTTTTAACTAATGGTGCTGGCATAACTGGATATCCATTAGCAAAAAAATGAAACAGGATCCATACCTCACACCATGCACAAAAACTAACTCCAAGTGGATCAAAGACCTAAACATAAAGACTAAAACGATAAAGATCATGGAAGAAAAAATAGGGACAACGTTAGGAGCCCTAATACAAGGCATAAACAGAATACAAAACATTACCAAAAATGACGAAGAGAAACCAGATAACTGGGAGCTCTTAAAAATCAAACACCTATGCTCATCTAAAGACTTCACCAAAAGAGTAGAAAGACCACCTACAGATTGGGAAAAAATTTTCAGCTATGACATCTCTGACCAGCACCTGATCTCTAAAATCTATATGATTCTGTTAAAACTCAACCACAAAAAGACAAACAACCCAATCAAGAAGTGGGCAAAGGATATGAACACTCACTTCACTAAAGAAGATATTCAGGCAGCTAACAGATACATGAGAAAATGCTCTCGATCATTAGCCATTAAAAGCCATTAGAGAAATACAAATTAAAACTACGATGAGATTCCATCTCACTCCAACAAGGCTGGCATTAATCCAAAAAACACAAAATAATAAATGCCGGAGAGGCTGCGGAGAGATTGGAACTCTTATATACTGCTGGTGGGAATGTAAAATGGTACAACCACTTTGGAGATCTATCTGGCTTTTTCTTAAAAAGTTAGAAATAGAACTAGCATACAACCCAGAAATCCCACTCCTTGGAATATACCCTAGAGAAATAAGAGCCTTTACACGAACAGATATATGTACACCCATGTTTATTGCAGCTCTGTTTACAATAGCAAAAAGCTGGAAGCAACCAAGGTGTCCATCAACGGATGAATGGTTAAATAAATTGTGGTATATTCACACAATGGAATACTACGCATCGATAAAGAACAGTGACGAATCTGCGAAACATTTCATAACGTGGAGGAACCTGGAAGGTATTATGCTGAGTGAAATTAGTCAGAGGCAAGAGGACAAATATTGTTTAAGACCACTATTATAAGATCTTGAGAAATAGTATAAACTGAGAAGAACACATACTTTTGTGGTTACGGGGGGGGAGGGAGGAAGGGTGGGAGAGGGTTATTTACTGATTAGTTAGGAGATGAGAACTACTTTAGGTGAGGGGAAGGACAATACTCAATACACGGAAGGTCAGCTCAACTGAACTGGACCAAAAGCAAAGAAGTTTCCGGGATAAACTGAATGCTTCAAAGGTCAGCGGAGCAAGGGCGGGGGTTTGGGGACTATGGCTTAAGGGGACTTCTGAGTCAATTGGCAAAATAATTCTATTATGAAAACATTCTGCATCCCACTTTGAAATGTGGCGTCTGGGGTCTTAAATGCTAACAAGCGGCCATCTAAGATGCATCAGTTGGTCTCAACCCACCTGGATCAAAGGAGAATGAAGAACACCAAGGTCACAAGATAAGTATGAGCCCAAGAGACAGAAAGGGCCACATGAACCAGAGACTTACATCATCCTGAGACCAGAAGAACTAGATGGTGCCTGGCCACAACCGATGACTGCCCTGACAGGGAGCACAGCAGAGAACCCCTGAGGGAGCAGGAGATCAGTGGGATGCAGACCCCAAATTCTCGTAAAAAGACCAGACTTAATGATCTGACTGAGACTAGAGGAATCCCGGCGGTCACGGTCCCCAAACCTTCTGTTGGCCCAGGACAGGAACCATTCCCGAAGACAACTCATCAGACATGGAAGGGACTGGACAATGAATTTGAGAGCGATGCTGACGAAGAGTGAGCTACTTGTATCAGGTGGACACTTGAGACTGTATTGGCATCTCCTGTCTGGAGGGGAGATAGGAAGGTAGAGAGGGTTAGAAACTGGCAAAATTGTCACGAAAGGAGAGACTGGAAGGAGGGAGCGGGCTGACTCATTAGGGGGAGAATAAGTGGGAGTATGGAGTAAGGTGTATATAAGCTTATACGTGACAGACTGACTTGATTTGTAAACGTGCACTTAAAGCTCAATAAAAATTATTTTAAAAAAAAGTTTCAGTGGATCTAACTTTCACTCAGCATAACGTATAAACTTATAAACTCCCCAGTCTGTTCACGATAGTATAGTGGTTAAGAATGTGGGCTCTAAGGGAGAGTGAGAAAAACTAAAGACACAAGGGAAAGATTAGTCCAAAGGACTAATGGACCACATCTAGCAGGCCTCCACCAGACTGAGACCAGTACAACTGGATGGTGCACGGCTACCACCACTGACTGCTTGGATATAGGGTCTCAGACAGAGCTGGAGAAAAATGTAGAACAAAATTTTAACTCACAAAAAAAGACCAGACTTACTGGCCTGACAGAGACTGGAGAAACCCCAAGAGTATGGCCCCCAGACACCGTTTTAGCTCAGTAATGAAGTCACTCCTAAGGTTCACCCTTCGGCCAAGGATTAGACAGGCCCATAAAACAAAACAAGACTAAAGGGGTGCACTAGCCCAGGGGCAAGAACTAGAAGGCAGGACGGGACAGGAAAGCTGGTAATAGGGAACCAGGGTCAAGGAGGGAGAGTGTTGACATGTTGTGGGGTTGTTAACCAATGTCATAAAACAGTATGTATACTAGCTGTTTAATGAAGAAACGAGTCTGTCCTGTAAACCTTCATCTAGAGTACAATAAAAAACAAAAGAAATGCAGGCTATGGAGTCTGCATCAGCTGTGTGACTTTAGGCAAGTTACTTAACTTCCCTGAGCCTCAGTTTTCTCATCTTTAAAATGGAAAGAATGTGATGAGGCTGTTTGGGGATTAAGTGACATGTACAAATTGCTTGGCATGGTACTTGGCGCATAGCACACACGTTAGATTTCTAACTATTCCATCCCGAATTCCAAGATAAGAGAGAAAGTTGAAAGCAAGTGGAGGGAAGGAGCTTTTAAAGGAAGAGAAAAGTACAGCAGAACTCAAGGAGAGCTGGACGAGAGCGAAATAGGAAGGACTGAGAGGATGAGAGTAGGGACATCTCAATAGATGAAAAAGAAAATAGTAAGAACAAAAACCAGCAAAGGAGCAGGTGGCTTTCCAGGATGAAGAGGCCAGATGCAGGCTCAGCATCACTGAGGGCTCCAGGGACATCAGTCCATCCCAGGGCTGGTCATGACCCTGCAGCAGCAGCTCCACCGGGGGGCAGTGTGGAGTCATCATTTCTTTTGCCTACCCTAGTGCTGTAATGGTTAAGATCTATGGCTGCTCACCAAGAGGTTGGCAGTTCTAACCCACCAGGTGCTCCTTGGAAACTCTATGGGAACAGTTCTACTTTGCCCTGTAGAGTCACTATGAGTCGGAATCGACCCAATGGCAACGGGTCCTGGGGGAGGAGTCCTGGTGGCACAGTGATTAGAGCACTCAGCTGCCAATGGTTAGTTGTTTGAACCCACCAGCCACTCCAAGGGAGAAAGATGTGGAGATCTGCTCCTGTGAAGATTTACAGCCTTGGAAACCCTATGGGGCAGTTCTACTCTGTCCTAAAAGGTCACTATAAGTTGAACTCAACTCAAAGGCAGTGAGTGAGTTGGGTTTGGGTTTGGGTTTTCCCTGGAGAGGCTGGGGAAAACACCGATTCCCATGATGCCAATCTCTTGGATAGATTCTGCAACTTGTTATTTGAGGGTTAGGACAGGCATCGAGCTTTCTGCAGATTAATTTTTGACTTATTGGCAGTAACAATGATTTATTCTGATACACCCCTAGGGTAAAGAAAGGGCTGTAAATCTTTTAAATGCTGTTAGCCTGTGACAAGAAACATCACTGGTTGGGGAGTAAGGCAGATGGGAATTTCAAATGCCTTCTCCTAAATTACTTCAAGGGAAACTGTGAGCACTTGCTAGGTTGTTTAAGATGGAGGCTGGGGCTAAGGGAGAGAAACATATTAAATTGTTACCTTATTAACTCAGACAACATCTCACGTTTTCTCTGTAGGGTCCATTTACCTTCCCCACAGATTCGATTGAATTGGATTTCACAGTCTGCTGAGGCAATACAAGGAAGCAGCATTCAGACTCCTGCGTAGGGCAGTCAGGGACCAGAGCCACAGCCATGCTCTCCTTCAGGGCCTGAGGAGCCAGGACTGGAGGCAGGGGAGGGTGGTGGGAAAAGCCTTGGACTAAGAATCCCACAGTGGTTGTGTGACCTTAGCTGAGGCACTTTGACCCTGAGTCTCAGTTTCTTCACCTGTAAAATGGGGGTGATAATCTTTGCTGACGTGGCAGGGTGAGGACTGTGAAGCCTGGGGGGATTTGGTATAATAATAAGAAATTGGATTGGATTGAATTGTGTCCCCGAAAAATACCTGTCAACTTGGCTAGGTCGTGATTCCCAGTATTGTATGATTGTCTACCATTTTGTCGTCTGTTGTGATTTCCCTGTGTGTTGTAAATCCTATCACTAGGGTGTCAATGAAATGGATTAGCGGCAGTTACATTGATGAGATCTACAAGATTAGGTAGTATCTTAAGCCAATCTCTTTTGCGATATAAAAGAGAGAAGCAAGCAGAGACAAAAGGACCTCATACAACCGAGACAGAAGCACTGGGATCAGAGTCCGTGCTCTGAGAAGCCCCTCATCCAGGGGAAGACTGACAAGGACCTTCCTCCAGAGGCAACAGAGAAAGAAAGCCTCCCCCTGGAGATGACGCCCTGAATTTGGACTTGTAGCCTACTGGACTGTGGGAGAATAAATTTCTCTTTGTCGAAGCCATCCACTTGTGGTATTTGTTATAGCAGCACTAGATAACTAAGACAAACAGCTTTTCCAGCCTCCTTCCCCCTTGATTCTCATATCAGCCCTGATTGTCAGGGAGAGGTTGTTATTGTTGGCTGCTGACTGGTCCTGCATCATCCCCATGATTGGTTGTGGATCAAACCATTGTGCTGCATAGGGTTTTGATTGATTTTTGGAAGCCAATTGCCAGGCCTTTCTTCCTAGTTTGTCTTAGTCTGGAAACTCTGCTGAAACCTGTTTATATCACAGCAACACAAGCCTCCCCTGGCAGAAGGGCAGTGGCTGCCCATGAGGTGCGTTGGCCAGGAATTGAACCCGGTCTCCTGTGTGGAAGGTGAGAATGCTACCACTGAGCCACTGCTGCCCTCAGAGAGAGGGGAGATGGCTATTCTCTCTGACACAACAAGGACACTGAGGCTAAGAAGTGGGTGCCAGCTTACTTGGGGAGTGACAGGAAAGGCAAGGAATGGATTGTGTGTGCTGCTCAGTGGCAGGCTCTCTGGGCTCCCTGTGGTCTGTTTGAACTCACCACAGCCTCTTTACTCCTCCTTCCAGGGCCGGACCGGGTGAGGCAAGTGAGGCACTTACTTCAGGTGCAAATTTTAAGGGGGTGCCAAAAAAGTCAGTTATTGAGATAAATAACACTTTAATGCCAAATTAAAATACTCTAAATATATGAAAACAAATCTATGATAGAACAACACATCAAAGTTTTAAATAAAGACAGGATCAGCCCTCCTTTCAGGAAACAAACCTTTCTTCTGGGTGCAAAGGGAGGAACTCCCTGGGATGGAGGAAACACTGCCTGGGACTTTGTTACTAGCATTTTTCTTAGCTTGGCCTCTCACTTCAGGGAATGGCTCCTTTTCTTCTCTGACCTCCAGCTCTCTCACTAGAGGCAGGACAGCTGAGCAGCAGCTCATGGGCCCTGGAGTAAGGCAAGGTGGGTTTAAATCTCTGCTCTGTTACTGACTAGCTATGGCATCTTAGGACAGTTGTTTAGGATAGTTGCTTAACATCTCATAAGCCTCAGTTTCTTAATCTGTAAACCTCAGTGCTCTAATCTGTACCTGCCGTGCTGGGTTATCGTGCAGGCTAAGTGAGATGATGGGCATAATGCATTGAACAAAGGCCCTGGACCCTGGTAAGTGCTCAGTAAATGCTGTTGTTAATGTTAGTTGTCTTTGAGTCAGTCATGGCGATCCCCTGAGTTAGAACTGCTCCACAGGGTTTTCTTAGCAGTAACCTTTACAGAAGCAAATCACCAGGCCTTTTCTTTCACAGAGCCAGTGGATGGGTTTGAACCAACCTTCAGGTTAGCAGCCAATGCAAACCGCTTGAGCCACTCAGTCTCCTAATGATGGCATCAGTTATTATTTTTACCTGTAAAATGGGTATCATGTCCTCAGTCCCAAAGTGAGACACATTGTACACTCAAGAGATTTAATAAATACTTGGGAAGAAGAAGAAAACAATCCAAGTACCATGCTCTATCCACTCCTGAAGCCACAGGGCAAGACAGTACTGTGTCCTCATGCATTCCAGATAGATCCTAAACGAATTCTGAGCATGGCCCAGGAACCTGGCCAGCCCCACACAGGACTGGTTCAAGGGTGGGCCCGACCTGCTGGACTCCACCAGGGTGAGTCTGTTAACCCCCTTGATCGCTACGGTGATAGAGGACTCCACTGCCTCACCAACTAGACCACACGGGCTCCCCACACCCAGAGACAGGGACTGTGGGGAGGTGGATGTTGGGCCTTGGAGCCCTGCAGGTCTCCAAGGATGAAATTCTCCCACCACCATACCTGGTCCTGCTTCCTTTTTTGAGCTGAAGCATAAGAAGCATAGAGCTAGTTTATGGTCCGTCTTCAGCAAGCATGTAACGCTTCATTGCATACATCTGGTGTATGAATCTCTATGTTGGCTCCATCTGAAATCCGTGCTCTTATTTTCCCTTTGTCTCATTTCCCCTCACTTGTTTTAATTTACTTTAAACTGATTTAAATCCATTTTGGAACAAGGTGGGGAATAAATAAACGCATCCTATCCGTATTTAAACAGCTTCCCATTGTATATGTATATATTCTTGTATATCACTTTTCTAAAAATTACTGCCTGCTGATGCCTGCAAATGGCTGTGTTTGCCTGTGCTAATTGTGTAACTGACTGGATTTGAAATTGGGAGCTCTGATGAGTACCCAGGACACAAGTAAACAGGCTGTTTCAGCTCTGATGCTAAAGTGCAGGGCTGGGCCCGGGTGTCTGCCCTAGGAAAAGGCAGTTGAGGGGAGTGGTTTTCATTGGGGGCAATTTTGCCTCCCAGGGGCCTTTTGGAAATGTCTGGAGACACTTTTGGTTGTCACAGCTGGTGTGGGGAGGGAGGGGCTGCTACTGGCATCTAGTGGGTAGAGGCCAGGGATGCTGCTAAATATCTTACAACGCGCAGGACAATCCCCCAAGACAAAGAATTGCCTAGCCCAGAAAGTCAGTAATGTGGAGACTGAGAAACCCTGACTTAAGGGTAAGCTAGCTCTAGGAGCCACCTCTGGCTGTCAGTTTGTGGTCCTGCGGTGGCTTGCCTGACGCTGTGATGCTGGAAGCTATGCTACTGGCATTTTAAATATCCGCAGGGTCACCCATGATAGACAGGTTTCAATGAGGCTTCCAGATGAGACAGGCTAGGAAGAAAGACCAGGCAATCTACATCTGAAAATTAGCCAGTGAAAACCCTACGGATTATGACAGAATATTGTCTGATACAGTGCTGGAAGACGAGCACCCTAAGTTGGAAGGCACCCTAAATACACAGTGGCCACAGCAATGGACTCGAGCATACCAATGATAGTGAAGATGGCTCAGGATCAGGCAGCATTTCATTTTATTGTACATGGGTTTGCCATGAGTTGGAGCCATTTCATTTCCTAAAAACTCTTCTAGAAGAAAAGAAGGGGAATAGATGCTTGCAGATAGAAAGGCTGGTCTAGAGAACATTAGGGCAGTCTTCCTGAACCTGGCCAGGAACAGGGAGCAGCTGAGAGGGCCTGTGTCCTCAGTCACTAGGAAAACAAGTTGAGGCCTCCTGCTGGGGTTACAGGAGAAGCTTGGCAACTTGGGAAAGAAACAACCTTCTTAGGTGTCGGGAGGAGTCCAAAGTTGGCTGTCTGGGATGTGGGATCCATTCATTGGGCACTTGGTATCTTCCAGGTGCTTCTCTGCCCTTCTCCACTGTGATCTCTATCCTAAGAGCCTTCCAGCTGTGTTCAGCCAAGGGCATGCCAGGAGGAGATCAGAGTGAGGGAGAAAGTGAGGTTGGGGCCCTAATTCCCAGGCCCCTGTCCAGGGACTACCTCAGGCTGCCTGTATTCGTCAGCTGAAGTCACAGCTCCTCTCAAGACAGCCCTCTCCCCACTACTCTCTCCTTAGAGCTTCTGGCAATGGAACCCTCTTTTGCCCCTTCAATCTTACGGGTGGTCACAGCTGTACTGTGTAGGTGCTGGGATTCTACAACACGTCTGTGGCTTCCCCACCCATCCATACCTTTGAGAATAATCCCTTTGTTACATTTTCCTCAAATTCTCCTAATTTGGGTGTGCTGTTTCCTTCAGGGATGATAGATGAATGGATGGACGGACGGACGGACGGACAGACGGATGGTAGGTGGCTGGATGCCACTGAGTGGCTCCAGCTCATGGCGAACTTACGTTCAACAAAACAAAATGCTTCCCGCTCCAGCATCACCCTCACAATCACCAGCATGTTCAAGTGCATCATTGCAGCTACTGTGCCAATCCATCTTACCAAGGGTCTCCCAAGCCCCCGCTGGCCCTCTACTTCACCAAACATGTCCTTCTCCAGCAATTGATCCCTCCTGACGACATGTCCAAAGCAAGCAAATCTGATAATGTTCTGTTGTGATCCATAAGGTTTTCATTGGCTGATCTTTGAAAGTAGATCACCTGGCCTTTCTTCCTATTCTATCTTAGTCTGGAAACTATGCTGAAACCTGTTCACCATGGGCGGACCTGCTGGTATGTGAAATACTGATGGAACGGCTTCCAGCATTACAGCAACATGCAAGACACCACAGTAGGACAAAATGACAGATGGTGATCAGGTATCTTAACTGGCATTCATTCATCAAATGTTCCTTGAATACCTGCTATGTACTTAGGCACCACTCAAGGTGCTTGGGCTACGCTGATAAACAAAACATTGTCCTCTCACCCTCTAGCCAGTGCTGGGGAGTATCTGAGTGCTTCTCCCTCGGGTTGGACAGAATGTCAGTGGGTCTGGCCCAGCTTCAAGCCTGTAGCTATGTGTGACCTGAGTGAAGGCTACTCCCCGGGAGTGGACGAGGCAGCATCTTTGAGGCTACTGCCCCAGGTGAGAAGCAGCGTGCCATAGCCCGGACCACCCCACTCTGCCACCAGCCAGCTCTGCATGTCTGCCCAAGCCATTTAGCCCCTCTGGCTTCCATTTTTCTTGTCGTTAAGGTGAGGGGTTGGACTAGATAACCAACATGTGTATTTTCCATATTTGGACTTGTCTGGGTTGGTACCCAAATCCTAGGTTGCAAGCAGTAGAAGTAGGCAACTTGTGCCAGCTGTATACATCCAGATCTTCCAGAAGGAGCCCTGGCGAGGCTGGGAGAGGGCTAGCTCTCCGGGTCCTGCAGTCCACTGTCCCGAGCCGGCTGCCTGCTTACACCTGGGCTGTGGTGGCTGGGGAGGGGGGGGGCGGGTAGTGGATGAGCTCCTCTAGGTGCTCCAAGGCCCCCTTGACTCCCTCACCTGTCCCCTGCCAACCCCATCCTTCTCTCAGGGCTGTATCTGTTCTTCTCAGGCCTAGGCACTGCAGGCCAGGGAGCTGGAGCAGTGCAGGGGAGGCAGCCTGGGTCCTTAGCACACCCAGGGTGGCCCCGTTGGTGCCAACTGGCAGGCCCAGGCAGCTTCTTAGGTGAACATATCCACAAAGCCTTCTGGATACCCCGGCAGGCGGCTCCTGCCGGAGGCAGACACGTCCGCCACTGCCTCGAGGCAATGTTGCATCTGCCAGTTCAGGCTCGTGAGCTTCTCTCCTGCTCAAATGGACCTTCAGGGCTAGATCCCAGCAACCTTCCTTTAGAAAGTCAATGGGGCCCAAAGGATCCAAAGCTGGGCCAGAGGCGGTGAGCAGTGATCCACGTCAGGCTGAATAGGCAAACGTGCTGAGTCTGCGTGGAGTACAGGGCTCGGCGCCGGGCTCTGTCACAGAGATGCTCTCGTTTATTCCTCCCACCTCCTCTGTGAGGGGAGTCAGCACGCAGACCCTTTACTGGTGAAGACACAGAGGGAAATGACTTTTCCAGGGTCGTGCAGCTAGCAAATGGAAGAGAAAGGGTTTGAACCCAGGGCTTTGGGCTCAAAACCCTGAGCGCTTCCCCTTACACACATGCCTTTTACATAACAGAGACAACCCCCCCCCATCCCCACCCCCAACAGGGTCTTGTCCCCAGGCTCATTCCTTGGCTTCACAGGAAAAGGCAGAGTTAAGTAGGGGGTGCTGCTTGTCATTGCCTAACCTGTCAGTGGGGAGCCCCTGGGTGGTACAAATGGTTAGCCATTCAGCTGCTAACCTAAAGGTTGGTAGTTCAAACCCGTCCAGAGATGCCTCGGAAGAAAGGCTTGTTGATCTACTTCTGAAAGGCCACAGCCATGAGAACCCTGTGGTTCTGCTCTGACACACACAAGGTCACTATGAGTCAGAACAGACTCCGTGGCAACTGGTTTGGTTGTTTTTCTTTTTTAAATCTATCAAGGGGAGTCCCTGGGTGGCGCAAATTGTTAACACACTCCTACTAATAGACAGGTTGGAGGCTCAAGTCTACCCAGAAGTGCCTCGGAAGAAAGGCCTGTTGGCCTACTTCTGACAAACCGGCCGTTGACTAGCCACGGAGCACAGCTCCCCTGTGGCACACACGGGTCACCATGAGTTGGAGGTGACGTGATGGCAACTGGTCATCTTTGAGGCTCTCCAGGCTCTCGAGGGCCTTGCAACCAGTCACATGAAGAGGGTTAGGGGTGCCCAGGTGTGGGGGCCACTTCAGGAGAGCAAGAGCACTGAGCTGCTGCCCTCCGCGCTGTAGAGGGTCAGGTCCTGGGGGCAGCTTTCCACATGGTATCTCCCAAGGGGGAGAGGGAAAGGCAACAAGGGGTCTGCCCAGCCTTGTCTCAACCTGGGACTGGGCTGTAGGGGAGAATTTTGTGACCCATTAGTGAGGGACAAAGCCTCATTTCCTTTTGGAGTCTATAAGAGGGCAAAGTGAGAAAATGCTGTTTTCTCTCCATCTACCTTCTTTTTTGGCCAGGGAGGAAAATTCCTTCTTTCTTCTTCTTTCTTTCTTCTTTCTCTCTCACCCACACCCTACTCCCCCCACACACAGAGTTAGTTTTCAACTTCCTTTGTGCTCCAAGAACCCAGTGCTTGCCATATCAGTCTCATTACCCCGTATTATAATTACTCCTTACTGTCTGTCTACAGGCTGGGGGTCTCTGAGCTCCTATCCCTGCCCCAGGCCCAATGGCTGGCACAGAGTAAGGGCCCATGCAGAGGGCCCTTGTGTGAACCAAGCACCTGTGTTTACGTCCTTCCATGGGTGCCCGCTCTGTGCCCAGTTCTGGGCCAGGTGCTGGGAGAAATGTTAGAGAATTAGAAGACAGGTTCCTTGCATTAAGGCTCATGGACTAGGTGTGAAGAGATCAAGAAAGTGTTTAATCAAGCAGGGATTGTACAATAAAGATCTCAAAAATGTGATTAAGATTTTTGGACGGGAGAGTTGAGTGGGGACCGGAGCTGTCAGAGAAATCAGTATGGAAAAGGTAGGGCCAAAACTATCCCCTGGAAGTCTTTAAAGCAAACCACGGTTTAGCTTAATTAGTAAAGGATGTTTGCCTTGAGCACTGTGCTATTTTAAATAACTGTCTGTATGGAATCGAGTTACAGCAGCAACTCGAAAGGTTAGATGGAAGACTTTGGGGGTGGAGAGTCCAGGTTAATGGAAGGGGACTAGTTCAGTACAGGAGGGTGAGAATGCTGCACAACTTGAGTGTAACCAGTGTCACTGAATTCTACACGTAGAAATTGTTGACTTGGTATATGCTTTGCTGTGTACATTTTCAACAACAAAAATAAACTATTAAAAAAATAAAGATTATCAGCCATAAAAGAGAGAGAGAGAAAGCATGGGATCATTGATTGGTGAAGAGGCACCATTACCATCCAGTCGATTCTGACTCATAGTGACCCTATAGGACAGAGTAGAACTGCCCCATAGGGTTTCCAAGGTGCAGATAGTAGACTTGAACTGCTGACCTTTTGGTTAGCAGCCATAGCTCTTAACCACTGCGCCACCAGGTGAAGAGGTAGAGGAAGGTATTCCAATTGGGGGGAAGGAAGGGGGCACAGGGCGGGCAGGGGAAATGGAGGAGACCCTCCGGGACAGATGAGAGGCACAGTGTAGGGGAGCAATGGGAGGGGGTGTAAGACAGATTCCTGCTCTGGCCCCACTTGTCGGGCACCTACTGTGTGCCATGCACTACACGAGGCCCTCCGCAGTTGCCTCCTTACAAAAGCCCCTACAGGGAGGGTAAGATGGGTGTTGGCTCCATTTTACAAGTCAGTGGCAGAAAATGCCAAAACTCTGAGAGGTTCAGCCAATTACTCAAGGCCAGAAAACCAAGAGACAGAGTCAAAATCTAAACTGAGTCTTTCTGGTTCTCCAGCAATGGGCTCTGAGGATTGGGGCTGGCTCGGTTTCCCAGTGCTGCTGGAACAGAAATCCCTCAAGTGGGTGGCTGTAAAGAACGGAGATTTACTTTCTCATAGTTCTGGAGGCTCAGGGTCTCTGCTGCATCGATTCCTTCTGTGAGCCTCTGTCCTAGTTTCTGGTATCTGCCAGAAATCCTTGGTATTCCTTTGCTTGTGGATGGTTCTCCCATGTTGTCTGTCTTCTCCTGTGTGTGCATATCGCTGTGCCTAATCGGCTTTCTTTATAACTTGAGAGTGATTAGGTTCAGAGGCCACCCTACTCGGTGTGATCTAATTAACACAACAAAGGAAACCCTGTTTCCAAATAGGATTACGTTCATAGGTAGAGGGGTTTTGGATTTCAACACATATTTTTTTTTTTTTTTTTAGCAGGAGGGCAACAAAATTTAATTTTTTTTTTTTTAATTTTTATTAAGCTTCAAGTGAACATTTACCATTCCAATCAGTCTGTCACATGTAGGTTTACATACATCTTACTCCCTTCTCCCACTTGCTCTCCCCCTATTGAGTCAGCCCTTACAGTCTCTCGTTTTGTGCCAATTTTGCCATCTTCCCTCTCTCTCTATCTTCCCATCCCCCCTCCAGTCAAGAGTTGCCTACACACTCTCCCGTGTCCACCTGATTTAATTAGCTCACTCTTCATCAGCATCTCTCTCCCCCCCACTGACCAGTCCTTTTCATGCCTGATGATTTGTCTTCGGGGATGGTTCCTGTCCTGTGCCATCAGAAGTTCTGGGGAGCATTGTCTCTGGGATTCCTCTAGTCGCAATCATACCATTAGGTGTGGTCTTTTAGTGAGACTTTGGGGTCTGTATCCCATTGGTCTCCTGCTCCCTCAGGAGTTGTCTGTTGTGCTCCCTGACAGGGCAGTCATCGATTGTGGCCGGGCACCAACTAGTTCTTCTGGTCTCAGGATAATGTAGGTCTCTGGTTCATATGGCCCTTTCTGTCTCTTGGGTTCTTAGTTGTCGTGTGACCTTGGTGTTCTTCCTTTGCCTTTGCTCCAGGTGGGTTGAGACCAATTAATGTCAAAATTTAATTTTTAACAGGGTCAGTGAAAGGACAGAAGTTGGGCACTCATTCATTCATTCAACAAGTATTCAATGAACACCCAAAAGGTAGGTGTTGGTGAGCAAAGCAGGCCCAGTCTGCCTTCATGTTGCTAGCTATCTTGTGAGAAGACAAATGTTGTTGTCGTGTGTGTGTGCTTTTAACTATCTAAATATTTATATGTGTGTCAATAAAATATGTATCTTATTTTAAATATAAACTTCATTTTTCATACTTGCATATGAATTTGGAACAAAAAGTATAGAGTGCTATGAAAGCAAGACACTCTGTACCTGTGAGTCCAGCTTTCTTTACAGAAGATGTGCAAGGCAGATAGTGGTGGAGGGAACCTTTCTTGAAGCTGTGTTGCAGAGCAAGTACTTTGTTCTTACATGCAGAGGTATACTGGTGAATGTTTAACAAGTGGCAGGGAGGATGGGAAGCCCTGGTTTGTAGTGCTTGCCAATTTCCTTGGTGTAAATACTCCCACCACAGCCAGTTTCATGATATCAATGTGAAGTCACCAAAAGCAGAGGGTAGAAAAGGTACACACAATTGGCTCCCCCAAGGAGGCAGGAGCTAGCTCCCGCACACCCCTGAATTATGTTCATGAGGGGAAGGAGTGTTTGAAGTGGTTGATGAGAACTATGAGGTTCTAAACATCCCCAAGCCACCCCTGAGTGCTGCCCTGGGCGCTTCTACTCTAGAAAGATAGAGGCGGCTTGCTCCTGTCCTCTGTGGGCTGAGTTTGGGGACTGTGTGTGGGTTTCGTGCTGACCCCTACAGATCAGCTCAGATCCCCAAACTCTCTACCCTCCCCCACCCCCGTGCACCCAATCAGGGTGTCAGGCCTGGCGAGTTTCCTTCCGGCCCTTAAACTGTGCACACAAGTCAGCGTGCCCCCACCCCATCTTCAACAAGTGACAGAAAAGCACTCTGTGTAGCAGGTGGCCAGGATGAACTCAAAGTCCCTCACAGACAGGGTTGTGGCATCACGTAGGGTGTGCAGGGCTGACTGAACTCAAAGCCCCTCACAGACAGGGTTGTGGCATCACGTAGGGTGTGCAGGGCTGACTGAACTCAAAGCCCCTCACAGACAGGGTTGTGGCATCACGTAGGGTGTGCAGGGCTGACTGAACTCAAAGCCCCTCACGGACAGGGTTGTGGCATCATGTAGGGTGTGCAGGGCTGACTGAACTCAAAGCCCCTCACAGACAGGGTTGTGGCATCACATAGGGTGTGCAGGGCTGACTGAACTCAAAGCCCCTCACAGACAGGGTTGTGGCATCACGTAGGGTGTGCAGGGCTGACTGAACAGGCAGTCGCCTCACAGAGGAAAGAGCACTGGTCTGGGAGCCAAGGGCTTGAAATTGGATCTCAGCTGTGCTGCTCACGGCTATGTGACCACAGACAGTCGTGTGACCCTTCTGAGCCTTATTCTCCACCTCTGGGAGATGGGGAAATGGTACTAACCTCTGGGCATCGTGGAGGGAGAATAAGGTCACCTCTGTGAAGACACATTCTTGGTGCTGGATATGTGGAGCTAGTCCAATTAACTGTAAACCATGGTGACCATTATGGGTTGAATTGTGTCCCTCCCCACTGAAATATGTGTTGGGATCTTAACCCCTATACCCGTGGATGTAATCCCATTTGGGAATAGGGCTTTCTTTGCTGTGTTAATAAGGCCATAGCAGTGTCCCAGGCCTGATCAGCTCTGAGTTATAAGAAGCAGCGCAGACAGAGACAGGCAAGCAGAAACAGGGGAAGAGAGATGCCACGGGAAAGTTGCCAAAGAACACTGGGGCTACAGAAGCTGAAATAAGGATCTTCCCCCAGAGCTGACAGACAGAGCCTTCCCATAGAGCCGGCATCCTGAATTCAGACTTCTAGCCTCCTCAACTGTGAGGAAATAAATGTTCTTTAAAGCCACTCACCTGTGGTACTTCTGTTAGAGCAGCATAGGGGAACTAGGACAGGGACCACTGACATTCACAGGCTCAGAATCTGGGCATTGGACAGGGCCGAAGGGGTTGTAGGTTCCTTCTTCCCACCCTCCTAAGGACTCCCGTTACAGGATCCCTGATGGCGGCCACCCAGCCTCTGCTTGATCAAGTCTAGAAGCAGAAGTTCACTCCATCTTGGAGGCCCTACAATGCTCAGGGCTAGAAAGTTCGCCCTTTCATGACTTGAAATCTGTCTCCTTCTCTGAGTCCATCAGCAGCAGACACTACCCTGCACACACACACAGACTGTGACACACGTCAGCGGGAGCATAAATATTTATGACATGTAGCTAATGCAGTCGGCTTCTAGGGTTCCCAGTGCCTCAGATGGAAGCTTTTTTTCACAAGAAGCCTTTATCTGGGGGAGGGGTCCCAGCTGGGAAGTGGTGGATGCCTGCAGCAGAGAGGAGCCTCCTGGCCTCTCCAACATCCTGAAAGCCTGCCCTTCACTGCGGCAGCCCGAGTGTCTGAACTTGAAGGGAAGGTCAGCTGGCAGCTGCCACCTTGGGCTCTGGGCATTGAGAATCAATCGGCTTTTGGAGGTTTTCACTCAAGAAGCACCCCCTGCCTCTGCTGGCCAGACGTGGAGATGAATGGGCCCATAACCACAGGGCTCTGACAGTTCTCAGCCTGGCTGTCCTGAGGCTGGCCCTTCAAGGGGGAAGAATAGAGGGTGCAGGTGGCCAGGAGGAGGTTCTCACTCTCGGTCCCACTGGCT
This sequence comes from Elephas maximus indicus, assembly GCF_024166365.1. Classification (NCBI taxonomy): domain Eukaryota; kingdom Metazoa; phylum Chordata; class Mammalia; order Proboscidea; family Elephantidae; genus Elephas; species Elephas maximus. Next base: position 14,203,051 of record NC_064836.1, read on the forward strand.
CCTCACTCCCTTCCACCAGGTGCCATGGGAGCTGTGCCTGGAGGATGCCTGCCTCTAACCTCCGCATGTTGCTAGTTGCCATAGACTCAATTCTGATTCATGGCGCCCCCATGTGTGCAGAGTAGAACTGCTAGATATGTTTTTAAGGCTGTGAATTTTTGGAAGCAGATCACCAGGACTGTCTCCCAAGGCACCGTTGTGTGGGTTTGAACCATCAACCTATTGGCTCATGGTCAAGAACTTAACCGTTTGCACCACTCAGGGAGCCTGTAACCTCCACGTGGTCCCCCAGTAAAGTCACCCTTCACATCCCCAGCATATAGCCCACCCTCCAGGACATGCAGCTGTTTCAAAGGCTTCAGATGGTATAAACAAGCGCCATGCACATGTGGGGTCAGATCCTCCAGTGGCTGCCGGCCAATACCCTTGGTGCAGCCTTACTCCTGAGCAGGGCTTTGAATTGGTTCCTTCTGATTCGAACCCCTGCTGAGAACTTGCATGTCCACCCCAGATATACTGAGTCAGAGTCCACATTTTAACAAGACCCCCAGCTGATTCCTATGTATAATAATTTTGAGAACCACTGCTCTACTAGTGGTTCTCAGAACTGGTCCCTAACCAGCATCATTAGCATCGCCTGGGAACTTGTTAGAAATGCAGATTCTCAGGAGGGGTTCGAACAGGACAGAGCCAATCCACAGCTCTGATTCTGCACGTCCGGGAATATTTTCCTCTGGACTCTGAAGAGGGCAGTGAGGAGTGGAAGGCCCACCAGTGACTACCGAGAGTGGCCAGGCTGTGCCTGAGAGCCTCGAGCCTGGAGTGCCCCGCCCACGGGGCCCTTTGCTGGTGGGCAGAAACAGGGCAGAGCCTGGCTGGGCCTTTGAGGGCTTCACACAGCCTGAACTGGAGAGGAGCATGCTCCCTGGATGGGAGTAGGGTAACTTCCAGCTGGACCGTTGATAAGGCAAGATCTAATCACCCTAGAGCCCCACTTCCATCCCCTTCCAATGATACCCTGAGCTACTACCTGTCCCAGCAGGGGTCTTTCACGCTGCACAACTATTTTATCAATGTCCAACATCATTCCGTTTGTCCCTGTGACTGGGCCCTGTAATACTCAAAATGGTTCCTCCCCCCCACCCCCGACCCCCCGCTAATCTTGGACAGCCCCTCCACTGTGGAGGAAAGGAAGAAAGATGGAAAGAGGGGTGATGAGGTATCATGGCTAAAAAAGACAACTAGCTGTGAAAACTGGACAGGAGCCCCAGACTCTCATTCTTTCTTAAGACTGAGCCAGGGCATCACCCCCTCCAGGAAAATGTCCCTAATTCCAAGAATAGGATAATCCCCCTGCTCTACGTCCTTGTAAAGGAGCCCTTGTACAGGCGCAGTGGTTACTTACCTGGCTGCTAAACGAAAGATCTGTAGCAGTTTGCTTCCCTAAAGATTACAGCTTTGGAAACCCTATGGGGGAAGTTCTACTCTGTTCTATAGGGTCACTAGGAGTCAGAATCAACTTGATAGCAATAAGTGGCTTTGGTAAGTTCTTGTAAAGGAGCCAGGGTGGCACAATGGTTAAGCACTCAGCCACTAACCACTAACCACAAGGTTGGTAGTTCCAACCCACCCACTGGCTCTGTGGCAGAAAGACCTAGAGATCTGCTCCTGTGAAGATCACAGACTAGAAAACCTATGGGGAAGATCTACTCTGTCACGTGGTCGTTATGAATCAAAATCAATGGCACCCGACAACAACAGCACAACACTAACCTAAAGGTTGACGGTTTAAACTCACTCAGTGGCACCATGGAAGAAAGGCCTGGCAATGTGCTCCCAAAAGATTAAAGCCCGACAACCCCGTGGGCAGTTCTACTCTGTCACGTGTGGTTACCGTGAGGTGGAGTCAACGCCATGGCCGCCAGTTATATTCTCGTAATACCTCGAGCAGCTCCCACCACTGCGCTAACAACACTATATGAATTTTGTTCCTGTGACTGTTTTCCCCAAAAGATTGTAAGCTCTGTGTATTATTTATCTATATTTTCATTCAGAGTGTCCAGCACTCAATAGTCACCTCATAAATATTTGGTGAAAGCTCCCCTGAGCTGATAAAATTTGCGGAAAAAAATTTAAACCTTAGTGTGAGCAAATTAATGGCTGAGGTAGCGGTGGGGTTGAAGGGCCGTAAGGAAGAAGAGAGATCTGTTTATACCTTTCGTCCTTTTTTCTATTAAATTGTCAGTCTTTTTCTTATTGATTTGTAGGAGCTCTTCACTTACTAAAGTAACTTCCTGTTTACAATGTTGCAAATACTTTCCCAACCTGTCACTCGTGCCTTTACTTTTGAGCGGTTGTTTTTGCCAAGTAGAAATGTGTGGTTGGTTCTTATACGTCTGATCTTATCAGGCTTTTCTTTTATGGCCTCTGGGTTTAGGCCATACTGTAAGATTATAAAAATATGCTCCCAGAGTTTCAAATTTATTTTTAAATCTTAGTTAACCTGGAATGAATTTTTATTTTAGGAATGGCTTTGGTCTTTTCACTTAAAAATATAGCTTGGAACTCATCCATACTAGTGCTTAAAAGTTGTCTCATTCTTTTTTAGCTATGTGAATAATTATACTATTGTGCAGATTTACTATAATTTATTTCACCAGTTCCCCCAAATTATACGTAGACTATTCCCAGCCCAAGGCAATGATGTAATGAGTATCCCCTCAAAGGCCTCTAAAAGGTACCATGGTTTATTGCCTCTCAAACAATAACGTGCCTATGAATCACCTGGGGATCTTGTTAAAGTGCTGATACCATACAGCAGGTCTGGGCTGGGCCCTGAGAGCCTGCATTTCCAACAAGTTCTCGGGTGACGCAGACGATACTGGTCTGTGAACCACACTTTGAGCGGCAAGAGTTTGTCAACTTCCTGTATTAAATTCTCTTTTATGAGGCCTGCCCATTGGAAAGGGAGCAGCACTCAGGAGCCAACTAATTCCATTTAGAGCAGCTCGAGTTGAAGCTTCAAGATCTATATTTATATCCGGATCCAGATAAATCAGGTCTAAATCCTCATCCACTTTCCAGCTCTTCAGATTTTTGCTCGAGTTAGCATGTGTCCTCTGTGTCTTCTCTTCTCCAGGTTGAGCAGCTCCCCCTCCACCTGCTCCCCACATGGCGTGGGCTGTGTGTGTGTGGGGTGGGGGTGATGGGGCTGTGTGCAGCTTGCCCTATCTCCTCCCTTTTGAACTCTGGTCTCTGACCTAAGTTCTTCCACGTCATTAAGTGTTCTCAGTGCTAAAGCCCAAAGCCAAAGTCATGTCTTGCACATTCCTACCTCTGAAGAGGACTCTCTCCCAGACCACCAGTGGCAGGAGCGGCTGGTTGGGGTAGAGGAAGAGATCAGAGAACTGGGGAGATCAGAGTGGGCCCCAGTGGTATGCTGGTAAATGTGTAACAGCTGGGAAGAAGAATAAGGAGAAGGAGAGGAGGAGAAGCAGCTGCCACTGCTGCCACCCTGAGGGGTGGCATTTGCTGGTGTCTGTGGTGCGAATTCTTCCGCCAAGGCCAATTTTAAGTTATTAACGTGATGTCACTGAAAGCAGAGTTGGGAAGAAATGAGGAATAGCACCCTGTTATATAGCATTTCTACCATACAGATACAGGAGACATAAATAACCTCAACAGCACAGGTGATAATAGATTGTAGTATAATTAGAAAGTGATGAGGTTTAAGTGTTTATTACCTTTGTTTTAAATGTAATTTATTTAATTGTAAGTTTTTAGCAACAGCTATGTTTAACAAAAGGAAACCCTGGTGGTGTAGTGGTTAAGAGCTATGTCTGCTAACCAAAAGGTTGCCAGTTTGAATTCACCAGGTGCTCCTTGGACACTTTATGGGGCAGTTCTACTCTGTCATATTGGGTCACTATGGGTTCTAACTGACTCGACAGCAACGGGTTTGGGTTTTTTTTTTTTTTTTTTTTTATGTTTAACAATTAGTTTGCAAAATTATTGAAAATTTAACTATTGGCTTTTATGAGCCAGTATAAGCCACCTCAAGCACACCACTGGTGGGCCCCTATTTTGGAAGTTTGAGTTTGTCCTCTTTTTGGAGTCCCCTGGGAGAGAGCTGGCAAGGCCCTCTTCTCTGGAGGCCCTTTGCTCCCTGCCACCTTTCATTTCTAGATTAAAACCTTTACCTCTAGTCCCTACCCTTGAAGGCCGAGCCCACACTTCCAACATCAGTGTTCTGCTGCCCCCTAACGGCAGCTCCAGCGCTCTGCGGCTGCTGAGAGCCCTTTTCCCACCACGGGATCCGTACGCCCCAGAGCAGGGCGAAAAGCCCAGGGGGCAGGTGAAATAGGCTCCCGCTCCCACTCCAGCTTTCAGGGACTCAAGTGGGTCAGGTGAGAGCGTCCAGAGGCCCAAGCCCTGTTTCTCCTTCCCTATCAGGTTTGCGGGTTCTCCTCACTGCCCTTTGCAGGATGGTGATGAGCAGGGAAAACAAGGCCTGGGGCTCATGGCTCCACCTAGGGCCTCTGCAAGGTCAGCGGCGTACAATGACTGCATTGTCTGCCCCATTCCGGGCACCCCTAAGAATGAGCTGCTCTAAGGGAATTCTGAGTCAAGGGCTGTAGGTTGTTGTTTCTTTGGGGCCCCATGGGAAACTCTCACGCATAATGCTGACATCGGCATTACAGTCTGAGGCTTCTTGTTGTCGTAGATGAGCTGAGAAGGGGCAGGGATAGAGAACAGACCACATCAGCATGCGCCAAAGCATCCTCCACATGATAGGACTTTCTTGCCACGAGTAGTACCAGGTAGAACTGAGAGCTCCAGCTGTGGGACCCTAGAAGTCTCCTGAGCCAGTGGCCCTTCAAGACCGAGACCTGAAGTAAGAAATACCTTTTACAGTGTAACCCAGGACACTCCCATGTAGAGAAAGTTCAGGAAACCATAGTTACCTTTACTACCTGCAATGCTTGTGAGATGCATCTTGGCACTTCTGTTACTTCCCATTCTATCCTTTTCTATTAAACAAACAAACAAAAAAAACTTGCCAGAATTTATTGAGTGCAGTTCATAGCACATTAGTAGGTCACCGCCTACAGTTTGTGAAATATTGACCTAGGCCAGCCTCTCATTTCCTTGAGAAGACATAGAGGGCACAAAAGAACAGACTTGCCCAAAAGCAAATCAGGGGCGGATCCAGCTCTGGACTCTGGGTCTCTGATGCCCAGTCCCGAGCTCTTCCCCGTTACTCCACTGAAGCCCAGAGGCCTCACTCCGTGGGGCCCAGGTCCTTTTAGGACAAACTATCAGGATGAGGTCCTTCTTCCTAGTCTGTCTTACTCTGGAAGCTCCACTGAAACCTATCCAACATGGGTGACCCTGCTGGTATTTGAAATGCCAGAGGCATAGCTTCCAGCATCGCAGCAACGCAAGCCACCACAGCATGACCAAGTGATGGGTTGTATGTAGAAGAACTTGGCATCAGGACTGAAGGAAGACTTATTAACAACCTGTGATATGCAGATGACACAACCTTGCTTGCTAAAACCGAAGAGGACTTGAAGCACTTACTGGTGAAGATCAAAGACTACAGCCTTCTGTGTGATTTACATCTCAACATAAAGAAAACAAAAATCCTCACAACTGGATCAATAAGCAATATCACAATAAAAGGAGAAAAGATTGAAGTTGTCAAGGATTTCATTTTACTTGGATCTATAATCAATACCCATGGAAGCAGTAGTTAAGAAGTCAAACAAATTCCAAAGACATTTTCTTAATGAGATGGAGAAACAAATCACCAACTTCATATGGAAGGGAAAGAGGCCCTGGATAAGTAAAGCATTACTGAAACAGAAGAACAAAGTGGGAGGCCTTACTCTACCTGATTTTAGAACCTGTTATACCACCACAGTAGTCAAAACAGCCTGGTACTGGTACAACAACAGATACATAGACCAATGGAACAGAATTGAGAATCCAGACATAAATCCACCCACATATGAGCAGCTGATATTTGACTAAAGCCCAAAGTCAGTTAAATGGGGAAAAGACAGTCTTTTTAACAAATGGTGCTGGCATAACCGGATATCCATTTGCAAAAAAAGTGAAACAAGATCCATACCTCACACCATGCACAAAAACTAACTCAAAATGGATCAAAGACCTAAATATAAAATCTAAAACAATAAAGATCATGGAAGAAAAAATAGGGACAATGCTAGGAGCCCTAATATATGACATAAACAGTATAGAAAACATTACTAACAATGCACAAACACCAGAAGAGAAACTAGATAACTGGAAGCTTCTAAAATCAAATACCTCTGCCCATCCAAAGACTTCATCAAAAGAGTAAAAAGATCACCTACAGACTGGGAAAAAGTTTTTAGCTATAATATTTCCGATCAGCGCCTGACCTCTAAAATCTACAGGATACTGCAAAAACTGAACCGCAAAAAGATAAATAACCCAATTTAAAAAATAGGCAAAGGATATGAACAGACACTTCCCTAAAGAAGACATTCAGGTAGCTAACAGATACCTAAGGAAATGCTCACGATCATTAGCCATTAGAGAAATGCAAATCAAAACTACAATGAGATTCCATCTCACTCCAACAAGGCTGGCATTAATTAAAAAAACACAAAAGAATAAATGTTGGAGAGGTTGTTGAAAGACTGGAACACTTATACACTGCTGATGGGAATGTAAAATGGTACAACCACTTTGGAAATCAATTTGGCACTTCCTTAAAAAGCTAGAAATAGAACTACCATATGATCCAGCAATCCCACTCCTTGGAATATATCCTAGAGAAATAAGAGCCTTTACACGAACGATATATGCACACCCATGTTCATTGCAGCACTGTTTACAATAGCAAAAACATGGAAGCAACCAAGGTGCCCATCAACGGATGAATGGATAAATAAATTATGGTATATTCACACAATGGAATATTACGCATCGATAAAGAACAACGATGAATCCGTGAAACATTTCATAACATGGAGGAATCTGGAAGGCATTATGCTGAGTGAAATTAATCAGTTGCAAAAGGACACATATTGTATAAGACCACTATTATAAGAACTCGAGAAATAGTTTTAACAGAGAAGAGAATATTATTTGATGGTTACAAGAGGGGGGAGGGAGGGAGAGGGTTTTCACTAATTAGATAGTAGATAAAAACTATTTTAGGTGAAGGGAAAGACAACACACAATACAGGAGAAGTCAGCACAACTGAACTAAACCAAAAGCAAAGAAGTTTCCTGAATAAACTGAACCCTTCGAAGGCCACGTAGTAGGGGAAGGGATTTGTGGGCCATGGTTTCAGGGGACATCTAAGTCAATTGGCATAATAAAATCTATTAAGAAAACATTCTGCATCCCACTTTGGAGAGTGATGTCTGGGGTCTTAAAACACTAGCAAGCAGCTGTCTAAGATGCATCGATTGGTCTCAACCCACCTGGAGCAAAGGAGAATGAAGAACACTAAAGACACAAGGCTATTATGAGCCTGAGAGGCAGAAAGGGCCACATCAACCAGAGACAACATTAGTCTGAGACCAGAAGAACTAGGTGGTGCCCAGCTACAACTGAGGACTGCCCTGATAGGGAACACTATGGAGAACCCCTGAGGGAGCAGGAGAGCAATGGGACGCAGACCCCAAATTCCTGTAAAAAGGCCAGACTTAATGGTCTGACTGAGACCAGAAGGACCCTGGAAGTCATGGTCCCCAGACCTTCTGTTAGCCCAAGACAGGAACCATTCCCAAAGCCAACTCTTCAGAGATTGGACTGGACTATGGGATAGAAAATGACACTGGAGAAGAATGAGCTTCTTGGATCAAGTAGACACATGAGACTATGTTGGCATCTCCTGTCCGAAGGGGGGATAAGAGGGTAGAGGGTGGTCAGAAGCTGGCCAAATGGACACGAAAAGAGAGAGTGAAGGGAAGGAGTGTGCTGTCTCATTCGGGGGAGACCAATTAGGGGTATATAGCAAGGTGTTTATAAATTTTTGTATGAGAGTCCTACTTGATTTGTAAACTATCACTTAAAGCACAATAAAAATTAAAAAAAAAAAAAAGAAAAGTCAAACGACATATTGCATTGGGCAAATCTGCTGCTGAAGGCCTCTTTAAAGTGTTAAGCAAAAAATATCACTTTGAGGACTAAGATCGCCTGACCCAAGGCATGGTCTTTTCAGTTGCTTCATATGCACAAGAAAGCTGGACAATAAATGGATAAGGAAGACTGAAAAATTGATGCCTTTGAGTTATGGTGTTGGTGAACAATATTGAATATACCATGGACTACTGCCAGAAGAACAAACAAATCTGTCCTGAAAGAAGTACAGCCAGAATGCTCCTTAGAAGCAAGGATGGCTAGACTTCGTCTCACGTTCTTTGGACATGTTATCAGGAGGGACCAGTCCTTGGAGAAGGACATCATGCTTGGTAAAGTAGACGGTTATCGAAAAATAGAAGGACCCTCAATGAGATGGATTGACACGATGGCTGCAACAATGGGCTCAAACATAGCAACGATTATGAGAATGGTGCAAGACTGAGCAGTGCTTCGTTCTGTTGTACGTAGGGTGGCTATGAGTCAGAGCCAACCTGATGGCACCCACCACCACCACCAACATCAGGATGCGGAAGGAGCCCTGGTTGCCCAGTGGTTAAGGACTAACCGAAAGAGGGGTGATTCAAACCCATCTCCTCAGGGAGAAAGATGTGGCAGTCTGCTCCATAAAGATTACAGCCTTGGAAACCTTAGGGGGCAGTTCTACTCTGCCCTATAGGGTCGCTGTGAGTCAGAATTGAGCGGACTCATCAGCAACTGGTTATCAAGATCTGACTGCAGGAGATTTCCTCCACCCTCCATGCCCTGAAGTCAGTAGGTCCTCCAGTAGTGAACTTCTCCTCTTCGAGCACATGGTGGCAGCAAAGAGAAACAAACAGCCTTGCCTATGGAGGAGGAGAAAGGGCTGGTAGGCTCCCCACAGCTCCTCAATCTAATAAACAAGCATTATTAGCATCTTCACCGGAGGTTAGGAGCTTAGAAGCAGGACTTTCAGACTGGGAAAACTTTTAGAACTCACTTGTAAACGTTAAAGGGTGTGGGAGATAATCTTATGATTAAACAATGCCTGATCCGTTGTGGTTGTAAATATTTGTTATTGATAAATATTTCTTGAATGAGTGTTGATGGAAGTATAAATTGGTACAATCTTTCTAGATGTTATTATGACATAATGTATCAATCTTTTTGAATGTTCCAACCCACTGATCCAGAAATTCCACTAATATGTGTTCACTATAAGGTGCTACTTATATGTATGAAGATGTTCACTGCAATGCTGTATATATTTTAATGGAAAAACTAAATAATATGAACATGGGATGAGCTTAAAAGTTCTGCTGCAACAACAACAAACTATAATAGCATGGAGCCACTGAGTATAATGATGTGGAATGTGAAAGACGGTTTACCAAACTGCGTGGGTCTTATGACCCTCTTTGTGTCAGTGTCCAGGGATGCCTAGGTAGTGGGGTGAAGGTCGGATGTCTCCCTAAAAGAGGGAGCCATTCAGAATCACCTGGGGAGTTTTCCAAACCTCACAGCCCTTCCCAACTCTTCGCTCCAGGAAATCGAACTATGCTTCCTGGGGTCCACAACTTGCTGGAGGTGTCCACACGCCTGTATGTACAGACAGGTGTCTGGTGAGATGTTCCCCAAAGTAGTAGCAGGAGTTGTCTCTGAGTGGTGAGATTTCAGGTGGTTTTTAGTAATAGTAGTTATAGTAATTACGATAAAATACCTAACATTACAGAGTATTTGTCCCCTCTCACGCATGATCCCCATTTGGCAGAAGAGAACACTGAGGCTTAGAGAGGTTTTATCACTTACCCAAAGAGTCGGAATTTGAACCCAAGTGATACGATTCCAGAGCTCACCGTCTTACCCAATACATTAACCTTCTTCTCTACGCCTTTATGTATTGTCTAAAGTGTGTATCTTAAGCATGTATCATTTTAATCAGAAAAAAACTAAGAACAATTTCACTTGTAAAACACATACTAAGAGATGAGGGGAAAGGGGGTTTTCTGAGTATATTCGCAAATGTGCACAATCATCACCGCAATGAACATTTCACAGCCTCCAAAAGAAACCCCGTACACTTTAGCTTTCACCCCCTTGTTTCCCCCCACCTCCTGCCCAGCCCTAAGCATCCACTAATCTACTTTCTGTCTCTATAGACCGATTTATCCTGGACATTGCATTTCATTGGACTCATACAATATTCGGTCTTTTGTGACTGGCTTCATTCACTTAGCATAGTGTTTTAGAGGTCCATCCACGTTGTATCAGGACTTCATTCCTTCTATGACTGAACAATATTCCAGTGTGTGGACATACGACACTTTGTCTGTTCTTCAGCTGATGGACATTTGGGTTGTTTTGAGTTTGGGGCTATTACAAATAAAGCTGCTATATGCATTAGTGTACAGGTTTTTGTGTGCACATACGCTTTCATTTCTCAGGCGTAAGTCCCCAGAAGCATGACTGCTGAGTCGTATGATAGTTGCATGTTCAGTTTTTTTAAAGAAACTGCCAAGCTTCTTTCAGGGAGGAATTTTTTTAAGTACAGCTTTCAGGACTCTACCTCAGACCTACTGAACCAAATCTACATTTTTTTAAAGCTCCCCAGGCAATTCTGATGAGTGGCAAATTTAGGGGTCACTTTTCTGGCAGGTGAGGAAACTGAGGCCCAGACATAACCACAGCCACACACTCCCAGTGAGTGATGAGCCTGTGCCCAGGGCTCAGGTCCTCCAGGTACCTCCCAAGGCTCCTTTCTCCTGCACTGCTGCCTCCCCACAAGACCTGTCCCTCAGTGTCCTGCTCTTGGCTGCCACCTGCTTTTCCGGGCAGAGAGAAGTTAGTTGTTGTTGTGTGCCATCGAGTTGATTCTGACTCCTAGTGACCCCACGTGACAGAGTAGAACTGCCCAATAGGGTTTTCTATGCTGGTAATCTTTACAAGAACAAATCGCCTGGTCTTTTCTCCTGCAGAGTGGTTGGCGGGTTTGAACCACTGACCTTTTGGTTAGCAGCCGAGCACTTTAAACATTGCACCTCCAGGGCCCCTTGAGATGGGTTAGGAGGGTGATAAAATACTTTGTAGATCATTGAGCCCTCATGGAGATTTTCGGGGCAAGTTGGAGATACTACACAACCTTGTCGGTAATGACCTACCAGGATTTGGTCATGACTCGTTCTGGGAGGGGCTTGCTCACCTTGTGTTACCTGTAAGGAAATAACAAGATGAACTAAGAAATGATGCACCCACCCATTCAACATTCATTGTCTGTTATCTGCCGGGAGTCGCACTAGGCATTAAGGATAAAAAGGGTGCATAAGCCAAAATTTCTACCATCAAAAGGCTTATAAAGCAGAGAACATATACTTGCGCAGACATTTCACCAAGGAGAGTATTCAAATGACCGAAGAGCACACAGAAAGATGCTCGACATCACTCACCGTTAGAGAGATGCAAATCAAAACCACAATGAGATACCACTTCACTCCCACAAGGATGGCTAAGATAAAAAAAGGAAAATAATAAATGTTGGCAAGGATGTGGAGATATTGGAACACTTATCCATTGCTATGGATAAGTAAATGTAAAATGGTATAACTACTGTGAAAAGCAGTTTGATGGTTCCTAAGAAAGTTAAACATAGAACTACCATAACAACAACAACAAAAACAAACCAAAGCCAGTGCCGTCCAGCTGATTCCGACTCATAGCGACCCTATAGGACAGAGTAGAACTGCCCCATAGAGTTTCCAAGGAGCGCCTGGCGGATTCAAACAGCTGACCCTTTGGTTAGCAGCCGTAGCACCTAACCACTACGCCACCAGGGTTTCCTAGAACTACCACAGGACCCAGCAATTCCAGTCCTAGGCATATACCCAAAAACCGAAAAGCAGAAACACAAACATGTTCATCAGTGTCCACTGCAGCACCATTCACAAAAGCCAGAAGGCAGAAACAACCTAAATGTCCTTCCACAGATGAATGATAACCAAAACGTGGTACATGCATACAGTGGAATGCTACTCAGCCATAAAGAGAAATGAAGTCCTGATACGTGCCACAACGTGGATGAGCCTTGAAACCATTATGCTGAGTGAATAAGTCAATCACAAAAGGACAAATATTGTATGATCTCGCTTATATGGAATAACAAGAATGGGCAAATGTATAGAAACCAGTGTTTATGAGTGGCTACCAGGGGCAGGAGGTAGTGGGGAAGGGGCCCACCGTTTGGGAAGCAGTGGGCTTATGTTTACAATGATGGCAAAACTGCCGACAATAAGCGATGGTCGTACAACATGACTAATGTAATTGATTTTGCTAAATTGTACCCCTGAAAATTGTTGTATTGGCAAATGTTGTGTTATATATGTATGTATGTATGTATGTATATTGCTACAACAATAAAAAAAAAAGAACATGGAAAATATTTGGCCTATTCAAAAAGTTCTGTATCCTGATCTTCTTTCCCATAGCTTACATGGCACCAACACCTGACTTAACCTAAATTTATTTGGTAGCAAAATCTGACCTGAGTTGACATGAGGCAATTTATAGTTTTTATTCACCTCATGGGTGTGAATATTCATACATTCCATTGCAGAAATACTGATGTGTGTGATTTGCAGGGTGCTCCAGACCCCATGGAGGTTGTTACATACAGTACAGTAGCTGTATCAAACGATCTTTCTAAATTCTGAAATACATCTGGCCCAAGGGTTTCTGATAAGATTGGACACCTAGGTTTCTTTAAGTCCCTTTGGTCCAGGAGGAATTCCAGAGGTTTGAAGTTCCTGGCCATGGTGCAAGCAGAACTCCCCATCAAGAGCCCTTGACTGATCACTGAGGTACAGATGTAAGAGCGACAGCCTTCCTTTGTGGGTCAGTTGTGCTACAGCTCTTTGAACTTCCCCTCTTGGGGAACACTGGACTAAGCTTGGCTGCGGGTGGGAAGAGAGAGGCAAAGGGAGTATTCAAGCTTTCCAGAGCACCATGCCATAGCCTGAGATATGGTGTGGTCCAGCTTCACCAATGATTGCCAAAGGGGAAAACAGGGTCTGCACTATCCCACAAATGCAGGACAGACCAGCTGTAGGTGCTGGGCAGTGACTCTGAGCCTCAGTTCAGTTGTCAGTGCCCAAGTCAGGTAAGGGCTGAAGCAACACGAATATGGGAAAGGACATGGAGAGTCCAGGCCGGAGGTAGGCAGCAAGGTCCAATCTGGGCTCAGGGCAGGACTGCAGTCTCAGAACAAGCAAGAACAAGCAGAGTATCAGTCTGAGAAGCTGCCCGGATATGCTCTTGCATGATGGGCACAGTGCAGAAGACCCGTTTTCTGCCCGAGACTTAAGGCAGAGACTGGGTCTCAGGAAGAAGGCTGGGCTTTCTCAGTAGCAAGGCTGCCCAAATGCTGAGCTGCAACCTAGGGAGCTGTTGTGGTGTTGTTCTGTGCTGTTGAGTCGACTGCGACTCACAGAGACCCTATAACCCTATACGATAGAGTAGAACTACTCCATAGGGTTTCATAGGCTGTAATCTTTACAGAAGCAGATTGCCAGGTGTTTCTCCCATGGAGCCACTAGATGGGTTTGAACTGCCAACCTTTCAGCTAGCAGCCAAGTGCTTAACCATTGTGCCACCACAGCTCCTTAGACTAGGGAGCCAGGGCAGCCTAAATCTTCCCTTTACATATTTTGGTTTGGCCCCTGAGATTGGATTCTAGAAGCCACATTCTAGAAAAGCTCCCTTTGCTGGCAGGGCCCGGCACCAAGAATCAAAGGTCCACAGGGAAGAGAGATCAAGAATCCCTCCAATCATAGATGGTATAAATGATTAACATGCTTGGCTGCTGACCGAATGGTTGGAGGTTCAAGTCCATCCACAGGAAGAAAGGCCTGGTGATCTATTTCTGAAATATCAGTCACTAAATATCTTATGGAGCACCGTTTTACTCTGACACACATGGGGTCACCACGAGTTGGAATTGACTCGATGGCAACTGGTTTTTTTCTTTTTTTTCATTCCTAGATAACAGAGTGATTTGATTTAGTCCCTGTGCAGTAAAGGATTAACCTTGCTCAAAGAAAGGTTTGGCCTTTGCCAAGCTCCTGGGAGGTAACCTCTAAGTCCTTGGAATATCCTGACTGATAAGGGTTGTCTTTGGGGACCTTGGGACATGCCAGATAGTCTATGCTAACAGTGTGATTTATGGCGGGAGCCTTGGGTCACACGGTATCAGCTAGACCTTTTGAGGGGCTGGAGACTAAGGTCAGCTGCACAGGCAGTCAGCCTCCTAACCTGACTGATCCCCCAATAAACACCCTGGACACCAAGCTCAGGTGAACTTCTCTGGTTGGCAATACTCTGTGTGTAATACCACATATCATTGTTGGGAGAAGTAGGCACTACCCGCTCCTCTCCACTGGGAGAGAGCAACTGGAAGCTCACGCCTGCTCTCTCCTGGATCCTGCCCTACTCATCCCTTCCCTTTGCTGACTTTAGCCTGTATCCTTCCACTATAAAAAACTGTAACCATGAGTATAATGGTTTTTCTGAGATCCATGAGTCCTTCTAACAAACCATTGAACCTGCAGGCAGTCTTAGAGGCTTGCCAAACTGCAGTCCCACTTTCCATCCCTGGAACAGACCCCAAATGGACCCTGAACCTAAGGCCCTTTCATACCATTCTCACCCTTCCGTGTGTCTTACTTCTGTCTCAACTGCCTCAGTGACCAGTTAAGTGCCCTCTGCAGACCAGTGTGCCCCCACTGCTAGCCTGTCTTCATCCCCAAAGTTGGGGTCAAAGGAAGCCAGGACAAACTGGCAGCAACCTGAGCTTTCCATCTGTGCCCAGGCAGAGGGCTCTGTTTCCCTTTGTTCCCCTCCCCCTTTCTGATTTCTGAGCCACTTCCCCAGAACTAAAAATATAGTTTAGACATAAGTTTCCTAGGAAACACTTCAGGAGATCCATTGTAAGCAACTTGCCCCCATCCAGTGGAGAAGATATCTTGTTGTAAGACCTCCAGCAAATCACTGCCTTTCTGAGTTCTGTTTCCTCTCTATAAAATGGAACCATATTGCCTGCCTTGCCTACTTTAAAGTGTGAAAAGACTAATCTATTACATCTGTAAGTATTTCACAAATCAGGAAGTGGTCTTCAAGTTTCAGGAAAAGGCAGTGTCATGGATTGAGTTGTGTCCCCCAAAGGTGTGTGTGTCGATTTGGCTGTGCCATGATTCCCAGAGTTGTGTGATGGTCCACCGTTTTGTCATCTGATGTGATTTTCCCAAGTGTTGTAAATCCTACCTCTACGATGTTAATGAAGATAGGATTAGAGGCAGTTATGTTAATGAAGCAGGACTCAATCTACAATGTAAATTGTGTCTTAAGTCAATCTTTCTTGAGATATAAAGGAGAGAAGTGAGCAGAGAGACAGGGGGACCTCATAGCACCAAGAAAGCAGTGCTGGGAGCAAAATGTGTCCTTTGGACCTGAGGTTCCTGTGCTGAGAAGCTTCTCTACTGCAGAAGGTTGATGGCAAGGACTTCCCCCAGAGCCAACAGAGACAGAAAGCCTTCCCCTGGAGCTGGCACCCTGAATTCAGACTTCTAGCCTCCGAAACTGTGAGAGAATAAATTTCTCTTTGTTAAAGCCGTTCACTTGTGGTATTTCTGTTATGGCAGCACTAGATGACTAAGACAGGCATTTTCAGGGAAAACACAGAAGGCTCTGCACTGACCAGTTTTGGGCAGAAGTCAAAATTGTTGTCTTATATTCCTTATGTTTCCACTCTCCTTAGAAAAGAAATATTTTCTTTTATTACTAGCAAAGGGAAAAAAAGCTTTACTGAAAATTTGAAAAATAGGACGTACATTCCATCTCATTTACTCATGCTTTTATGAGTTCCTTGCCCATATTTCACCATAAGCATACTTGTTACCTGGCTATAATGTAGAAAAACACACTCATATGGGTTCTATTCCTTCCAAATTTTAACACAAGCCCCTTCTCTTTCTTTTCACCAATGCAAGTTAGCCTTGGCCAAAGCTCCACCTGCACTGTGATGTCTGCTTGTCCCATCATTCTGAGGGCTTCCAAAGCTCCACCTGCACTGTGATATCTGCTCACCCCCATCATTCTGAGGGCTTCCTGCCTCATTGTCCCTTCCCTCGGTTACCCAGCTGATCTCTCCACAGCACAGACCCAGCACTCTCATTGCTGGAGGGCTTTTCCAGCCCAGGTGGTAAGATAGGCAACATTACCCTGCTGACTCCAGCAGGTGACCAGCCTGGTCCCACCCAACATCTCTAATGAGCTGGAAGACAGAGGAAAATTAACTTCATTCATATGCATATGGTGTTCCCACTCTATTCTTCCCAGGACATCCTCAATGTCTCCTCCATTTATTCCCCACTTAGCAGAATACATAGAGACCAAAAAGATGGAAAAAAACCTTTCCACCAACTCTTCAAGGTCATAGAAGAATGACCAAGTTCCCATCACCACCCCGCTCCTAGGAAAAGAAGCAGTTCGCAGAATCCTAAAAGCCTGACATTTTAGCTTAAACAGTCATACAGATTTTGCTTTCTACTCTAAAACAAATCTGCATTTGTTTTAAGACATGGGGTTTGTGGTTAAAGGCACAGACTCTGGAGCCATACCAAAACAAAACAAAACAAAACTGTTGCCATCGAGTCGATTCTGACTCATAGCAACCGTATAGGACAGAGTAGAACTGCCCTATAGAGTTTCCAAGGAGTGCCTGGTGAATTTGAACTGCCGACCTTTTGGTTAGCAGCCATAGCACTTAACCACTATGCTGCCAGGGTTTCCGGAGCCATACCACATGGGTTCAAATCCTGGGTCATTAGTTTATCAACTGGGAGACTTTGGGTAATTGTCATGGGTTGAATTGTGTCCCCCCAAAATATCTGTCAACTTGGCTGGTCATGATTCCCTTGTATGATTGTATCATTGTCTACCATTTTCTCATCTGATGTGATTTCCCCGTGTGTTGTAAATCCCATCACTATGATGTAATAAGATGGATTAGCAGCAGTTATATTGATGAGGTCTAAAAGATTAGATAGCGTCTTAAGCCAATCTCTTTTGAGATATAAAAGAGAGACGTGAGTAAAGAGACAGGAGGACTTCATACCACCAAGAAAGCCGTGCCAGGAGCAAGCCTGTCCTTCAGACCTGAGGTCCCTCTGCTGAGATGCTCCCAGACCAAGGGAAGACTGATGCATCACAAGGACCTTCCTCCAGAGCTGACAGAGAGAGAAAGCCTTTCCCTGGAGCTGAGGCCCTGAACTTGCACTTGTGGCCTACTAGACTGAGAGAATAAATTTCTCTTTGGTAAAGCTATTCCCTTGTGGTATTGTTCTTATAGCAGCATCAGATGACCAAGACAGTAATGTACTCAGCCTTTGTTTTTAGCCTTCATTTACTCATAGTAGTGTTGTAATGATTAGACATGTTTAATATATATCAAAAGGAGCCCTGGTGGTGCAATGGTTAAGTGCTAAATTGCTAGCCTAAAGGTTGGTGGTTCAAACCCAAACCTTCCATCAGGTCTGTAGGAGAAAACACCTGGCAATATGCTTCCATAAAGATTACAGGCTAGGAAACCCTATGGGGCAGTTCTACTCTGTCCTACAGGGCCATTATGAGTCAGAATCAACTTGACAGCACACAACAGCAACACAACAATATATATCAAGTTCTTAGGCCAGGGACAGGCACAAAGAAAGCACTGCTCGTGTAAGCTATTACTATTATTTTAATATAAAACGTACACAATTACTTACTAGCTAGATTACTAAACTTCCCCTGCCTTACACTCACCCCCAACAAATGTGAGTAAAACTGACGATTCATAAAGATATGCCATGTTCAAGAACCCTTGATACGGCGTTAATAACCCAGGTTGAAAAGCATGGAAGTAGCGCAAAGTTAATCTCACAACAACCCCAGTCAAAATCCCTGTAGCTGGGTATTTGGTGCCAAATGGACCTGCTTCCTCTTGCACCAAGGCTAAAACCCCTTTGCCTGGCCCCAAAGCCCAGTCCAACCTTACAGCCATGGGTCTCCATCACAATCCCTCACTGCTCCTGAACATGGGCCTGTTTGTCAGCCTCAGTACTATCTTTGTTCATGTTCAATTCCATTCAGCAAACATTCATTGAGCCTCTACTATGTGCCAGGCACTGTGCTAGGCTATGTGGGGTAGACCAGTAAGAAGTATCATCCCTAGTAAGGAGATACTTACAATCACAAGTTCACGGCTATCATTTTCAGCTTTGCATTGCAGTTAGATGCTGTACTAAGTGAGATACAAAGTCTTGATGCAGTTCAGGGAAGGGAGAAGTCACAGGCAGCTGGGAGATAAGAGAACATTTCTTAGAGAAGATAGATAGGATATAACTTGGGTGTTGAAGAAGAAGCAGGAATCTCATTGGTGGAGATGGTGGCTGTGGGATTAGAGAGAAGACATTCTATAGCAGTGGCCCTCAAAACCACTTGCTCAAGTAACCATAAACATGTGTGAGTATATGGTTACGACTGTAAGTCCCAGCTCTGACTACAAAATCTTATCCTATCGATACATGAGGCTGCCTGCTTCCCAGTAAGAGCCAGCACATGTTACCAACGTCAGCATAGTAAGGCTATGTTTTATGTATTCGTAAAATCTGTAGGCTGGGGGTGAGGGAGGGCAGCAGAGCCAGCATGTGCACTGATTACAACGTATCAGGGTTCACTAATTTACATATATCAAATCATAGCGAGGGTGAATGAGGCAAAACCCCTAGAGAACCAATCATTGGAAGGGAGTTTTCATTACAGTGAATAAGAACCTTGAGCTTTCATAGCTCGATGACCTGCTCCTGCTGCAGAGGCGCATACTGTCCCTTCAGGTGCTCTGGCCAGGGCTCTGGACTTCACGAGACTTGGATTAGACTGGATCTAATCCAAGTGACAGACCAGGTGGGACAGAGCAGCTAACTAAAGGCTACAGTACTGTGGCCTCTACTCCTAATGCAAGGAGTGTGTGTGCATGTGTGTGTGCACGCATGTATGTGTGCGTGCACGCGCCTGTGGGCATGTGATGGATTAACAGGAAAGTTTAGTCTAAGTAGTTTGATCATTTTTTATCGTATAAGTCTCTTATCTTGGTTATCTAGTGCTGCTGTAACAGGAATATCACAAGCGGAGGGCTTTAAAAAAGAGAAATTTATTCTCTCACAGTCTAGTAGGTTACAAGTCCAAATTGAGGGCACCAAATGCAGGGGGAGGCTTTCTCTCCCTGCTAGGTCTGGAGGAAGGTCCTCGTCATCAATCTTCCCCTCATCAAGGAGCTTCTCAGTCGTAGGAACCCCGGGTCCAAAGGACACACTCTGCTCCCAGTGCTGCTTTCTTGGTAGGATGAAGTCCCCCAATTCTCTGCTTGCTTCCCTTTCCTTTTATCTCTTATAAGATGAAAGGTGGTGCAGGCCACACCCCAAGGAAACTCCCTTTACACTGGATCAGGGATGTGACCTTAGTAAGGGTGTTACACTCCCACCCTAATCCTCTTTAACTTAAAATTACGATCACAAAATGGAGGACAACCACACAATACTGGGAATCACAGAATAACCAAGCTGACACATATTTTTTGGAGGACACAGTTCATTCAATTCATGACATCTGTTATGTTGAATAATCTCGTGACAAACACAAGTTGTTTGAGAAAGTTTCTTCTGGCCATTTCCACTCATTACATCAAAGGATCAAAGTGGTGTTAGGACTCAGGCTCCCACAGCTATGACAGAGCCCCAATCAAAATGTGAAAATCTAAGTATGCTCCTCACACATTTTTTAATTGTCAAAATTTTTTTCTTCATGTTTTCAAAGCTTATTTTTTATCAATACCAAAAACCCAAACCAAACCCACTGCCATCGAGTTGATTCTGACTCATAGCGACCCTATAGGACAGAGTAGAACTGCCCCCATAGAGTTTCCAAGGAGCGCCTGGCGGATTTGAACTGCCGACCTCTTGGTTAGCAGCCATAGCACTTAACCACTGTGCCACCAGGGTTTCCTTTCATCAATAGGAGGTAAAAAAAAATTAAACGTTTTTAATACCATGAAATACTGTGAGAATCACTGTTATTAAAATAAATATTTCATGAAAGATTTAATAAAATAGGTTTTAAATATATCACATAGCATACACGACTCTGGAAGAAATTATGTATATTTTTTTTTTACCTGTGGGTATTATCCAGTAAATCTTGAAAAATGTAATTATCCAAAACACACTATAGTTACATTTAGAAGACTCAGACACACTAACCTGAAAGTCTGCTGGCCTCAGTTCCCAACATCTCAGCACACTGTTCCCAGAGTAAAAAGGCTGGGGGTGATGTCTGGGATCGACATTTTATTGTCCCCAGTTCTTCGCACCCTTTTCTTGCCACGTGACCTTGCAGCACACTAGGGTAGGCAGTCTACTTCCCTGCCCGCTTGATGTTGGACTTGGCCATGTAACTTGCCTTGGCTACTGCAATGTTAATGAATGTGACATGAGCGGCGGCTTTTGCCCTTCAGCCTAGGCCCCTGGATGAGATACGTGGATCTGAAGCCTGGAGCCAAGCCCTGCTGATCGGCAGCCTGAAGCAGAGCTGTGTCAGCCAACTCACAGGCCCGTGAAAGAGAAAAATAAAGTCTTGTTTTTGTAGTTCTCTTTTAAGTCAGGGTTGTTTGTTATACAGCATTATTATAACAATAGCTGACTAATACAAAACTCTAAGTGTAAACACGCTTTGATTAATCATTAAAGGACCCTTCCCTCAAACCAGTATTTCAAAACACCCATTTTTATAAAACAGGGCAATGCACCATAGTGAAAATTGAGATAGAACAGGGGTTTTCTTTTCTTTTGACAGGTGGAAAAAAGACTCTTTTGATAGCAGGCCCCTTCTCACACATTTTTAGAAACATATACATATGGAGACAGAGGACATGGAAACCAAAACCACTCTGTGCACATACCTGGAAAGTCTCCTGTTCCCTACGAGGTGTCTCCCATTTTGAAGACTACACTTCTAGAGCACAGTGATTTGAATGCAGTAGGTACTTAAGACATTTAGATTTATTTGTCCTGAAGAAGAAACGACAGAATCAAAAGCATGGGGACAAGAAGCCCTAGGGAGTGAGGGTGGAAAGGAAGGTTGGGGTCAAAGAACCAGGGGCTTTGAATGCCAAGCTAAGGTGTTTGGGCTTCAGGCTCCTTCCTTAGGCACTGAAGAGCCTTAAGTAGAATCAGCAGATGTGGGATGATGGAAAGAACACTTTCTTGGGAGTCAGAGGACCTGGGTTCAAGTTCTGCCTTGGTCACTGTAAGAATTCAGGGAAGACCGTCTGAGACTTCGTGTCTTAGATGAAGTTCCCCAGAAGCAGAGCCTAAGACAGGAATTATTGAAGGAGGGCTCTCAGAGAAAAGGAATGTGGGGAGCAGGATAAAGGAGAGGGAATTGCAAAGCCAGGATGTATCTCAGGTAAAGATCTTGTCCGATCCATAAATTTCTGGGCATAACCCACTCCACTGAATAGTCCTCCTTGATGTTCAGTTGCCTCCAGGAACAACTGCCTCCTTTGCCATGAGACCAGAAAAACTGGTTGGTGCCCAGCTGCCATTACTGAACATTTTGATAAATAATTCTATGATCAAAGGGGGGAAAATCTGAAACAGAAGTTAAAATTCTCATGGAATCCAGACTTTCCGGAACCACTGAAGCTCGGTGAACCCCCGAAACTATTACCCTGAGATAATTTTTAAACCTTAAGCCAAAAAATTAATGGTATTTACACAACATTGTAAATGTAATTAATGTGACTGAATTGTACATTTAAAAAAGGTTAAAATGGCAAATTTTATGTAATATATATTTTACTGCAATAAAATAATTTTTAAAAAGGTGCTCAGGGTCAGCGATCCAAGGTACAACAATTGTTCTGTATTTGCCTGGAGCAGCAGAGGGAGAAGGACGGTCAGGAAGCAGAGGAGGAACAGAAATGTATGTCTAATTGCCTCCGTGAACTGTCTCCTTTGCCATGAGACCAGAACTGATTGATGTCACCCACCACTGAAGGGGATACAAGTGCGTCACCAGCATCTACTACAACTGATTTCCATTTCTTTAAATTCACACACTGACCACACAGATATGGTCGTGGGAGCCATGAAGCAGGAATTCAAAGCTGAAGTGGCAACAACAGGGACACAAATGTGTGAGTGAGTGGCTTCAGGGCAGCAGTGTGCTGGAGCCAGCTTGTGCCAGCTCTAAAGAGCTGACTGCAAAATTTTCAGGGAATTGTGAAACCCACTTGTGAAATACACCCTTTATTAAAAATTAAAGCATCTAAGCTTATATTAAGTAAATTATATTAAAAATGAAAGTGAGAAAAAATTTCAGAATTCATCATTTGCTATTTATTTTACTGCATTTATTTATTTACATTTCTCTACTACCTGTATGTATGGAAACCCTGGGGGCGTAGTGGTTAAGTGCTACAGCTGCTAACCAAAGGGTCGGCAGTTCAAATCTACCAGGCGCTCCTTGGAAACTCTATGGGGCAGTTCTACTCTGTCCTGTAGGGTTGCTATGAGTTGGAATCGACTCGACGGCACTGGACTGGACTGGACTGCCTGTATTGTTTATGTATTTTGCATTTATTGTATCTGTCTGGTGGAAATACTACATAAGGGTATGCTTCTCCTCCCAACTTTATCTTCAGTGACATTGCATTGCTACCTTGAATTGACAAAGATGACAGCATTTACATCACAGAAATTGGAAGACATTACAAATCAGGGCTTGCTTTTTTTTTTTTTTTTCCAGTGAATTAGTTGTTAAGTATTCCCCAGCACATCACAGCTTCAGATGGACTCATACTGCCCCTCATCCTCCCCAACCCCTTCTTTCCCTCCCCTCACCCTCCTCTCCCCCCAACACTGGCTGCCAGGCCAAGGAGAGGCCCTCCCTGGGCAAGGGGAGGGGTAAGTGAGAAGCTTTTGTTTGGTTTTGATGGGATTTTCAAAACTGGGTGTTGGTGAGGGAAGAACCACTGTCTGGGTTGGGAGTTCTTTCTCTCTCACCCACCCACCCTCACCTTTCCAGGTAGGATTGCCCTGGCTGTGGCCCTGATCCCTATAAAGCAGAAGGAGCTTATGCCCATGGAAATTTCTCAGGTGCTTTGCATCATCTCCTTAAATTACAGCAGTTCATCAATTCATTTAAAATGCTCTCTTGTAGACAGAAAGGGCCACATAAACCAGAGACTACATCAGAGACCAGAACTAGATGGTGTCCAGCTATAGCCAATGGCTGCCCTGACAGGGAACACAACAGAGAATCCCTGAAGGAGCAGGAGAGCAGTGGGATACAGACCTCAAATTCTTATAAAAAGACCAGACTTAACAGTCTGACTGAGGCTAGAAGGACCCCGGAGGTCATGGTCCCCAGACCTTCTGTTAGCCCGACTGGAACCATTGCCAAAGCCAGCTCTTTAAACAGGGATTGGACTGGACTATAAGATAGCAATGATACTGGTGAGGAGTGAGCTTCTTGGATCAAGTACACACACGAGGCTATGCGGGCATCTCCTGTCTGCAGGGGGCATGGGAAGGTGGGGAGGGTCAGAAGTTGGCCGAATGGACATGGAAATAGAGAGTGGAGGGAAGGAGTGTGCTGTCTCATTAGGGGGAGAGCAACTAGGAGTATATAGCAGGGTGTATATAAATTTTTGTATGAGAGACTGACTTGATTTGTAAACTTTCACTTAAAGCACAATAATATTTTTTAAAAATAAAATACAATGCTGTCTTGTGTCTGGAAGGATGTGGTACCTCTTATCTCAGTCCCAGCATCAAGGAGGGGGTGAATGCCGGGACTCATTACAAGCCAGAAACCCCTTAGCAGAAAGATAGCTTTTCCTCCCAGCTCCTAACACCTAAGAGCTGAAGGAGTTAATCCATTTGGAAATCCTTGAAGGAGTAAGGGTTAATTACTGAGCCTATTTCATTTACAAGTCACTGCTGTTTAACAGAGAAGTTCTTTGTTTTAAGTTAATTGTTAGAAGACCAGTTAAGGGAAGCCAGCACGGACAACCTGTGAAAGGTTGACAATCTCTTTGTGTTTAGAAGCCACACCATGCTTCCTTGCCTTCCTTGGGTCAATTCTGGCCCCATCCAGAGAAGCGGGGCGAGGTGGGGCAGGAGGATCAGCTATCAGCTTGGTCCCTCCCACTTAGCTCAGATGTGAAGTTAACAGACATGAACTATAAAACCAAAACCAAACCCACTGCCATGGAGTCGATTCTGACCCATAGTGACCCTGTAGGACACAGTGGAACTGCCCCATAGGGTTTCCAAGGAGAGCCTGATGGATCCAAACTGCCAACCTTTTGGTTAGCAGCTGTAGCTCTTAACCACTAAGCCACCAGGGTTATAGAAGCTTATTTAAAACACAAACTTCCACCTGCCCACCCCCATTGCTGCTTCCCAAGGGTTCTGTGTTAATAAACTGGCATTAATAAGATAAACTAATTAAGGGTGGCCAAGCCCACAGGCCGGGCTCTCAGCTGGCAGCTCCCAGATCCCAGCCCCACTCATGTTCTTCCTGGCAGCCAGCAGGAATTGTTCTGGGATGGAGGGATGAGGATGAAGCAGAGGGGCCTGAGGCCTGGAGTACAGGACCCCTGGCTTCCTACGAAGAAAAGTGAAGTTTCCTCTCCTTCTCCCCAGCGTGATGTGTCTGGCCAAAGCTGGGAGAAGGCATCCTTAGCCATTTGGACTTAAAGTTCCTTTGGCCAAGTGACATCACAGCCTGTTAGAGGTGGAAGGGACCCTCAAGGTACAGGGACCACATCTGATAGAACACATGCTCCAACGAAGGATATTTTTACATGTTTCATGTGCAGACATAGTGTCAGAAAGACAACCTGGAAATGGAAATGTCATAATGCAGAGGGCACTCCAATGGTCTACGGAAAACAGCAGGAAATATCATTGTAAACCTTCTCTCACCCAGAAAATCAGTGGCTGCCGTGTTAGAGATCTGTGGTTTCTACATAAAGACAAAGGTTTTCTTTCACTGTCATTTCAATAGCCTGTATGATTATTTTTATCTAATGTGTTTATTTCTCCAGGAAATAATTCTAGCAAAGTAATGTCCATTTCAAATGTGGGAAGGGAAACAGACATTAATTTGGAGACTATGGGATAGCCAAAGCTCTTTTTATTTCCTTCCTTTGGTCTGTTCATTCTCTATATATTTGATGACACTCAATCATAATCTGTTTACTTCCTTCATTTATTCTACATATATTTATCAACGGGGCATTCTTCATAATGAACTTTTAGATGTTCTCATGCTTGTCTTAGACTATAAATGAGTAATTCCTTACTAGAAGCCAGCGCGGCACCAGGTACAGGGAGATACTTCATTCATGCAGGGCTATTCTGAACAGTTATGCAGGTTGAGCACTGCAGAACTCTACGTGGTGCCAGTAGTAGGTAGTCTATCATTGTTTAGTAGAACTTTCTGTGATGCTAGACCTGTTCTCAATCTTTCTAATTTTTAATACAGTATCCACTAACCACATGTGGCTATTGAGCATTTGAAATGTGGCTAGTGTAGCCGAAGAATTGAATTTTTAATTAATACAAATATAAGTAGTCACATGTGGCTCGCAGCTACCATATTGGACAGCATAGTCTACGCTCATGGCAGCTCTGCTTTTATTCGTACATTCACTCATCCATTCACCAAATATTATGGAGCGTCAACTATGAGTGATGCACTGTGCTAGATCTCATGGATATGTGAATATTAAGACGGTCCCTGCTCTTAGGAAGCTTCCAATCTAGTGAGGGTGACATACCTATAAAGAAACACAGTGTGATAAGTGCTGTGATGAGAGCTCTTACCACGCACATTGGCTATATACATGAGAGGCTAGGTCTAGCAGGCAGAGAGACACTTTCCACCCCCAGAGGAGAAAACTTTAATGTGGGTCTTAAAATAGGAGTTTGCCACAAAGATAAAGTGAGTAAGAGGTCTCAGGAAGAGAGAACATTTAATAATGTTTCAACAGTTTGATTATGATGAAATGAAGGCCTCTGTGGGAGCCCTGGTGGGCAGTGGTTAAGAGGTCTGCTGATAGCCAAAAGGTCAGCAGTTCAAATCCACCAACCACTCTGCAGGAGAAAGATGTGGCACTCTGCTTCTGTAAAAATTCACATACTTGAGGGAAAAAAAATTACAGTCTTGAAAACCCTGTGGGGCAATTCTACTCTGTCCTGTAGGGTTGCTGTGAGTCGGAACCAACTCAGTGGCAGTGGGCTTTTGGTTTGGTGGTTAGCAGCACAAGATCGCTCTCAAGGGTATTTGCAAAAAATGTGTTTCAAGATGACTATAAAAAGGAAAAGCTCTTTTGAAAAGAGTTTCTTAAGTTCCAGGATTCCCAGGTGGGGAAGGACCTTGTTTATCCCACTGTTTAGGGGCAGGATTATGAGGCAACCAACTAGAAAGCCAGTCCTAAAGCCTCCAGAAAACCGTATGTATAGTATATATACGTACTTAGAGAGTTCAAAGCTGGACTTTCCTTCTTGCAGGTTGGCTGGTTGGGTGGGAGAGAGACCTGCCTTCACTGCTGTTGTTGGTAAACAGGTATAGGGCTTTCCTTGAAACAGAGAAAGGCTCCGAAAAATCCAACTTCCTCTAACACATTTATGCAGGTGAAATTTGCCCCAAGTGATCATTAAGGGTAGTTGTTAAAAGGAGAAATATGCCCTGTGACAAAGCAGGCTGTGGAGCATAAGAGGCAGCAGGTAGTTCCCCACCTTTGCTGGTACCCACTCCTAGTTAGTGACCTCCCCAGAGCCTGCCCCTCTCTAACTGCCCCCCCCCCACCCCCCATTCACTGCCCGGTCTACCAGGAATGGGATTTCACCTGCTGAGGTAGAAGGCTGATTCCATTACATTGGGGAAGGCACTTTATCTCAAAGCTAAAGACTTGAATGTGTGTGTGTTTTCAAGTTCTACAGCCCTCAGCAGTTGTGGGCAGGAGGCAAATCACAATACTTTTATTTTTTAAAATTTAATTCCAAGGCAGAAAGTGAGAATGCAGGGAGAAAAAATGCTCTCCAGCCTGGAACTGGGCTTGGGCCCTTGGTTTCCTGTGGCTATTCCCCAGCAGGGGTGGTAGGAAAGATGAGGCACTTAAGAATGTTCTGGGGCATGTTGGGCTGTGTCATGGATTCAATTTTGTCCCCCCAAAACATCTGTCAACTTGGCTCGGTCCTGATTCCTGGTATTATATGATTGTCCACCGTTTTATGTGATTTCCTATATGTTATAAATCCTATCACTGTGATGTAATGAGATGGTTTAGTGACAGTTATATTGATGAGATCTATAAGATTAGATAGTGTCTTAAGCCGGTTCCTTTTGAGATATAAGAGAAGCAAGCCGAGAGATTTGGGGACCTCATACCACCAAGAAAGAAGCACCGGGAGCAGAGCACGTCCTTTGGACCCAAGGTTCCTGTGCTGATATGCTCCCAGACCAAGGGAACATTGATGACAAGGACCTTCCTCCAGAGCTGACAGAGAGAGAAAGCTTTCCCCTGGAGCTGACAGAGAGAGAAAGCCTTTCCCTGGAGCTGATGCCCTGAATTTGGACTTGTAACCTACTAGACTGTGAGAGAATAAATTTCTCTCTGTTAAAACTGTCTACTTGTATTTCTGTTATAGCAGCACTAGATGACTAAGGCAGGCTGTAAGCGGTCTGCAGAAGCCTGGGGTTTCCACACATGGCACCAGAGCACCACCAGCACCTGTGGTCCAGCCAAATGCGAGGATCAGGGCCCCATCTTTTGGCTCCCTACTCTCCTTCCCTTAATTCTATATACAAACTCAGATGTGACCTTCCCTCCTGTCCCAGGGAAAGGGGAAGAGGCACTGAGGTGGTGTCAGGAAAAGGGCTCAAGATTTCTAGCTTCTTGGAGGATCTACAAGGGAATCTTGGCCTCCCTAGTGGCTTCTTTCCAGTGGCTTTCTCTGCACCTGCCTTCCTGCCTTCCTGCATCTTAAGGGTCCTAGATTTCTGAAACTTCCTAAAATTTGCTCCATCTATATTTCCTCTAGGAGCCCTAGTGGCACAGTGTTTAAAGCACTCAGCTGCTAACCAAGAGATCAGTTGTCCGAACCCACCAGCCATTCTGAGGGAGAAAGATGTGGCAGTCTGCTTCCACAGATATTTACAGTCAATTCCAACTCACAATGACCCCATAGGACAGAGTAGAACTGTTCCATAAGGTTTCCCAGGCTGTAATCTTTATGGGAGCAGATCTCCAGGTCTTTTCTCCCACAGAGCTACTGGACAGGACAGTGATCTTCACCTGGCTAAGTTTTTGTGAGGTTTAAGTGATACAACGTATGTGAAGGGTCTGGTACATCGAAGGCTCCCACAAAAGTTAGGCCCCCCTAATTATCTCAAGTGCTTTGCTCTCATCTAAACTAGCCAAGGACATCATTTTCTCTCTCCTCTTCTTCCCACCCCACCCCAACTTGCTTATCTTTACCCGACAGGAAGGGGTAATACCCTACATGTTACTGAGTTGCTTCTATTTCTGAAAGATGCGTGCATGTATTATCCTTTTTAAAAGGCAGCTTCCTACTTTTCCCTTGCATGGATTATCCTAACGTATTTAAGCACTGCCCCCTTGACAGGATGCACTGAGTGTTCTTGTACCTACACATCTTTGTGACTTGTGTCAGTGTTTCTGCAGGCTGGATTCTCAGAGGTGGCTTTGATGGGTCAAAGGGTACATTTAGTGTCTGGACAGTACAGCCAAATTGCTCTGAAGGCCGTACCAATTTAAACCTCCCCCAATAATGCAGATACCACCTGTTTCCCCACACCCTCTGGGCACTGTGTGGAGGAGGATACTCGGAGGAAGTAACAGACACTGTGGGGCCCCGCCCTGTGCGTGCCCACATGACCTACTGCAAGCACCCGACACCAGTGCCTGGGGACTTTCTCTTGGCCTAAGCTGGGGTAAGGCAGATCTTACGCAATTTGGTTGGGAGAAATGAGATGTTAGGGAACATGAAAAATAACCAGTGACTTGCCATTCACCAAGATGGTGCAGGATGAGTGGGATTTCGGGTCCAAGGTCAGCAAAGGCAGACAGTAGGAAGTCCACGCCTTCTAGGGTTTCAGCCAGAATGAGAGATACAAAAGAAGAAAAGGAAGCAGGAAGACCAGATAAATGCCTGGAAGGAAAAAAAGCGACCACTTTCTGCCCTTTGCACCTTAGTTAAGTCTGTTTCTGATATACAGCAAGTCTCCCTCTTAGTTTCCGGACTCCCTCACCGGCAGGTGGCGCCCTGCCCCTGACAAGGGTAGGCTGGCAGCTCTGGGAACACCCAGGCCAGGGAAAGGCTGCCTCTCCACCCTCTGGGCACCTGGGCATCTCTGTGCTCCCCTCCAGGCCAGAATAAATTGTTTTTCACTATGGCCATGAGACTTGAGTTCCAGTCCAGATTCAACCGTTAACTTGCTGTTGATCTTCTGTCTCTCTAGGCCTCAGTTTTCTTAACTATTGCAATTAAAAAAAAAAAGGAAGGGTAAGCTAGGCAACAGCTAACACTGTGCAGAGCATTTTGGTTTACAAAGTACTTTATCTCATTGATGTTCATTTTACAGATGAGAAAAATGAGTCTTAGAGAGGTTAATTGACCTGTCTAAATTCACCTGCTGGTAAGCCAGGACTTCGGTGGCAAATACTATATTCCTTCAACTTACCGTACTGGAAGATTCTAGCACTGTAAATCTAAAATTTTTAGGTCCCACTCTAAAATGTTGTTCTTGTTAGATGCTGTCTTAGTCATCTAGTGGGGCTATGACAGAAATACCACAAGTGAATGGCTTTAACAAAAAGAAGTTTTTTCTCTCACAGTCTAGTAGACTACAAGTCCAAATTCAGGACGTCGGCTCCAGGGGAAGGCTTCCTCTGTCAGCTCTGGAGGAAGGTCCTTGTGATGCATCAGTCTTGCCTTGATCTGGGAGCATCTCAGCGCTGGAACCTCAGGTCCAAAGTATGTGTTCTGCTCCCGGCACTGCTCCCAGCACTGCTTCCTTGGTGGTATGAGGTCCCTTGTGATGGTTAAGATTGTGTGTCAACTTGGCTGGGCCGTGATTCTCAGTGTTTTGGCAGTTGTATAATGTTGTGATTACTTTCCTGTTGACATTTGATACGTGATCACCCCCATGATGGAATCTGCTGAGTGGTACCAGTCAGTGGGGGTGGGGCCTGTGGCAGTTCACCGTCCCCTCAGCCTTCATCTCTCCACCTTTCGCTGCCTACTTCCTTCCTGCTTGTCTTGCAAAGGTTGTTGGTTTGTTTTGGATCCAGCAGCTGTCTCTTGTCTAACCTCTGGTTCTTGGGACTTGAGCTAGCAGCTTACCTGTCCCTCTTGGGATTTGCCGATCTTCAAGCAAGAGTCCTGCTCCCTGACCTGCTGCTCTTGGGTTTGCCAGCCCCTGCAGCTAAGTGACTCAGACGAAACTTTGCAATCTTGCCTGCTGACCTGGGGGATTCCTCAACCATCACAACCCTGCTGTCCAACCTGCTCATCTTGGGTTCACCAGCTTCCGTGGCTCTGTGAATTGGAAAAGGACTCTATCCTGATCCAAGGACTTGGGATGTTCCAACCCCTACAATCGCGTGAGCTGTTTCCTTAATATAAATCTCTCTATATATATTTATATGCATTACTGGTTTTGCTTCACTAGAGAACCCAGCCTAAGACATCCCCTGATTCTCTGCTCACTTCTCTATTTTATATCTCAAAAGAGATTGGCTTAAGACACTATCTAATCTTGTAGACCTCATCAATATAATTGCCATTAATCCATCTTATTATATCATAATGATAGGATTTACACCACATATGGAAATCACATAAAATGGTGAACAATCACACAGTTCGGAGACTCATGGCCCAGTCAAGTTGACAGATATTTTTGGGGACACAATTCAATCCATGGCAGATGCCGTTGAGTTGGTTCCAACTCACAACAACCCTATGTACAACAGAACAAAACGCTGCCCAGTCCTGTGCATTCCTCACAATCTTTGGTGTGTTTGAGTCAATTGTGGTGGTTAAGATTGTGTGTCAGCTTGGCTGGGCCATGGTTCTCAGTGTTTTGGCAGTCGTATAAATATAATCACTTTCATGTTGATTTTTGATAGGTGATCATCCTCATGATGGGATCCGCTGTGAGTAGCCAATAAGTTGAAAGGGAGCTTCCTTGGGTGTGTGGCCTGCATCGAATATAAGTGGACATTCTGGCAGGGCTCGGGGGCTTTTTGCTCATACTGGCCCCTGCAGCTGGCTTGTGTTTGTGACCTCTGGTTCTTGGGACTTGAACTGGTGGCTTGCCTTCAGTCTTGCCTAACAATCTTGGGATTTGTCAATCTTCACAGCCTGTGAGTGGGAGCCCTGCTCTCTGATCTGGTGATCTTGGATTTGCCAGCCCGTGCAGCTACATGAATCAGGAGAGGCTTCTATCCTGACCCACAGACTTGGGACATCCCAGCCTCTACAGCCTCGAGAGCCATTTCCTTGATCTAAATCTCCATATTCATATTTATATGCTTTACTGGTTTTACGTCTCTGGAGAGCTCAGCCCAGAACATCCACTGTTACAGCCACTGTGTCAATCCATCTCACTGAGGGTCTTCCTCTTTTTTGATGACCCTCTACCAAGCATGATGTCCTTCTCTGAGGACTGGTCCCCCCGATAACATGTCCAAAGTATGTGAGATGAAGTCTCACCACCCTTGCTTCTAAGGAGCATTCTGGCTGCATTTCTTCTAAGACAGACTTGTTTGTTCTTCTGGCAGTCCATGGTATATTCAATATCCTTTGCCAATGCCATAATTCAAAGGCATCAATTCTTCTTTGGTCTTCCTTATTCATTGTCCAGCTTTCATATGTATATGAGACAACTGAAAGTACTATGGCTTGGTTCAGGTACACCTTAATCTCGAAAGTGACATCTTTGCTTTTTAACACTTTTTAAAAAATTTTTTTTTGCGCTTTAAGTGAAAATTTACAAATCAGGTCAGTCTCTCATACAAAAATTTATATACACCTTGCTATATACTCCTAATTGCTCTCCCCCTAATGAGACAGCATACTCCTTCCCTCCACTCTCTCTTTTCATGTCCATTCAGCCAGCTTCTGACCCCCTGTGCCATCTCATCTCCCCTCCAGATAGGAGATGCCAACATAGTCTCATGTGCCTACTTGATCCAAGAAGCTCGTTCTTCAACAGTATCATTTTCTATCCCACTGTCCAGTCCAATGCCTGTCTGAAGAGTTGACTTTGGGAATGGTTCCTGTCTTGGGCTAAAAGAAGGTCTGGGGACCATGACCACCAGAGTCCTTCTAGTCTCAGTTAAACCACTAAGTCTGGTCTTTTTACGAGAATTTGAGGTCTGCATCCTACTGCTCTCCTGCTCCCTCAGGGGTTCTCCATTGTGTTCCCTGTCAGGGCAGTCATCGGTTGTAGCCGGGCACCATCTAGCTCTTCTGGTCTCAGGCTGATGTAGTCTCTGGTTTCTGTGGCCCTTTCTGTTTCTTGGGCTCATAATTACCTTCCGTCTTTGGTGTTCTTCATTTTCCTTTGCTCCAGGTGGGCTGAGACCAATTGATTAGATGGCTGCTTGCTAGCGTTTAAGACCCCAGATTCCAGTCTCCAAAGCGGGAGGCAGAATGTTCTCTTAATAGATTTTATTATGCCAATTGACTTAGATGTCCCCTGAAACCATGACCCCCAAACCCCCGCCCCTGCTACGCTGGCCTTCAAAGCGTTCAGTTTATTCAGGAAACTTCTTTGCTTTTGGTTTAGTCCAGTTGTGCTGACCTCTCCTGTACTGTGTGTTGTCTTTCCCTTCACCTAAAATAGTTCTTATCTACTATCTAATTACTAGATACCCCCTCCCTCCCTCCCTCCCCACCCTTGTAACCATCAAAGAATATTTTCTTCTCTGTTTAATCTATTTTTTGAGTTCTTATAATAGTGGTCTCATACAATATTTGTCCTTTTGCAACTGACTAATTTCACTCAGCATAATGCCTTCCAGATTCCTCCATGTTATGAAATGTTCCATGGATTCATCATTGTTCTTCATCGATGCATAGTGTTCCATTGTGTGAATATACCATAATTTATCCATTCATCCATTGATGGGCATCTTGTTTGCTTCCATCTTTTTGCTATTGTGAACAGTGCTGCAATCAACATGGGTGTGCATATATCTGTTCGTGTAAAGGCTCTTATTTCTCTAGGATATATTCCAAGGAGTGGGATTGCTGGATCGTATGGTAGTTCTATTTCTAGCTTTTTAAGGAAGCGCCAAATCAATTTCCAAAGTGACTGTACCATTCTACATTCCCGCTAGCAGTGTATAACTGCTGCAGTCTCTCCACAACCTCTCCAACATCTATTGTGTTTTTTGGATTAATGCCAGCCTTGTTGGAGTAAGATGGAATCTCATTGCAGTTTTGATTTGCACTTTGCTAATTGCTAATGATTGTGAGCATTTTCGCATGTATCTGTTAGCTACCTGACTGTCCTCTTTAGTGAAGTGCCTGTTCATATCCTTTGCCCATTTTTTAATTGGGTTATTTGTCTTTTTGTATTTGAGTTTTTGCAGTATCATGTAGATTTTAGAGATCAGACGCTGATCAGAAATGTCATAGTGAAAATCTTTTTCCCACTCATTTGATTTCTTGACTGCTGCTTCCATGTGTGTTGATTGCGGATCTAAGTAAAATGAAATCCTTGACAACTTCAGTCTTTTCTCTGTTTATCATGATGTTACTTATTGGTTCAGTTGTGAGGATTTTTGTTTTCTTTATGTTGAGGCGTAATCCATACTGAAGGCTGTGGTCTTTGGTCTTCATGAGTAAGTGCTTCAGGTTCTCTTCACTTTCAGCAAACAAGGTTGTGTCATTTGCATATCACAAGTTGTTAACAAGTCTTTCTCCAATCTTGATGCCATATTCTTCTTCATATAATACAGCTTCTCGGATTTTTTGCTCAGCATACAGATTGAGTAAGTGCGGTGAAAGTATACAACCTCGATGCACAACTTTCCTGACTTTAAACCACTCAGTACCCCCTTGTTCTGTCCAAACAACTGCCTCTTGGTCTATGTACAGGTTCTGCATGAGCACAATTAAGTGTTCTGGAATTGCCATTCTTTGTAATGTTATCCATAATTTGTTATGGTCCACACAGTTGAATGCCTTTGCACAGTCAATAAGACACAGGTAAACATCTTTCTGGTATTTTCTACTTTCAGCCAAGATCCATCTGACATTAGCAGTGATATCCTTCATTCTACGTCCTCTTCTGAATCCAGCTTGAATTTCTGGCAGTCCCCTGTTGATGTATGGCTGCAACCATTTTGTAATTTTCTTCAGCAAAATTTTACTTGCATGTGATATTAATGATATTGTTTGATAATTTCTGCATTCTATTGGATCACCTTTCTTTGGAATGGGCACAAATAAGGATCTCTTCCAGTTGGTTGGCCAGGCAGCTGTCTTCCAAATTTCTTGGCATAGACAAGCAAGCACTTCCAGCGTTGCATCATTTGTTGAAACATCTCAATTGGTATTCTGTCAATCCCTGAGCTTTGTTTTTTGCCAATGCCTTCAGTGTATCTTGGGCTTCTTCCTTCAGTACCATAGCTCTTGATCATACGGTACCTCCTGAAATGGCTGAATATCGGCCACTTCTTTTTGGTACAATGACTGTGCATTCCTTCCATCTTCTTTTGGTGCTTCCTGAGTCATTCAATAGGATGCTTTAATACTGCAGTTCAAGGCTTGAGTTTTTTCTTCAGTTCTTTCAGCTTGAGAAATGCCGGGTGTGTACTTCCTTTTGCTTTTCTAACTCCAGGTCTTTGCACGTTTCATTATAATACTTTAACTTGTCTTCTCAAGCCACCCTTTGAAGCCTTCTGTTCAGCTCTTTTACTTCATCATTTCTACCATGCTGGGAATGACAATTTAAGAGGGATGGTGTCACACTGATTGTAAAAAAGGACATTTTAAGATCTATCCTGAAGGTCTATGCTATCACCAATAGAATAATATCTATACACCTAGAAGGAAGACCTGTTAATAGGACTATTACTCAAATTTACACACCAACCACTAACGCCAATGATGAAGAAGTTGAAGTTTTTACCAAATTCTGCAGTCTGAAATTGATCAAACATGCAGTCAAGATGCACTGATAATTACTGGTGATTGAATGTGGAAGTTGGAAATAAAGAAGAAGGATCAGTAATTGGAAAATATGGCCTTGGTGACAGACACAATGCCAAAGATTGCATGATAGAATTTTGCAAGATTAACAACCTACTCATTGGAAATACCTTTTTTCAACAACATAAATGATGACTAAAACCACCAAAACCACTGCCCCTCGAGTCGATTCTGACTCACAGCGACCCTATAGGACAGGGTAGAACTGCACATGTGGAATTCACCAGATGGAATACACAGGAGTCGAATCAACTACATCTATGGAAAGAGACAATGGAGAAGCTCAATATCATCAGTCTGAACAAGGCCAGGGGCCTTATATGCTTATATTGATTATATGCAAGTTCAAGTTGAAGGTAAAGAAAATTAAAACAAGTTCTCCAGAGCCAGAGTACAACTTTGAGTAGCCCACCTAAATTTAGAGACAATCTCAAAAATAGATTTGACACAGTAAACACTAATGACCAAAGGCCAAGCATGAATTACTTCATTTATCCTCACAACTATCATTTATCCTCACAACAACCCTATAAAAAAAAAGTAATTACCCCTATTTTACAAATGAAGAATCTGAGACTTAGAGAGGGTGAAAGCAGCATACTGGGCTTAGAGGAACCAACAGAGATTGCAACATGTCAGAAGCATCCAGGAGAGATTCTTCAAGAAGATAAAATGGACAGAATACCTGATGGGTCTGAACATATGGAGAAGAGATTTAGACAATTGATGGAGACTTTAGGATTGAATGATAGATAATTACTGTACATAGAACAAGCAAACAAAAAATAGCAATCATTAATTCCAGGAAAAACAAAAAGTTTGCAGGAAATAAGTAATGAAACTTCATGTGGCATGGCATATATCTTCCCCCATCTCTGGTTCCTTGCTTGCTGACTCTTCTCTTTTACATCTAAAAAGAGATTGACTTAAAATACACCCTACACTAATAAACCTAAACCCAACCCACTGCCATCAAGTCGATTTCAACTCATAGTGACCCTAATGGACAAAGTAGAATTGCTCCATAGGGTTTCCAAGGCTGTAAAAAATATATTT
Organism: Elephas maximus indicus; assembly: GCF_024166365.1. Classification (NCBI taxonomy): domain Eukaryota; kingdom Metazoa; phylum Chordata; class Mammalia; order Proboscidea; family Elephantidae; genus Elephas; species Elephas maximus. The sequence continues at coordinate 14,239,639 of NC_064836.1, forward strand.
TTTTAAGGCTGTAATTTTTTACAGAAGCAGACTGCCACATCTTTCTTCTGAGGAGTGGCTAGTGGGTTCGAACTGCCAATCTTTTAGTTAACAGCCAAATGCTTTAACCACTGTGCCAGCAAGGCTCCTTTCTACACTGATACTGCCTCATTAACGTAACAAAACCATATTCCCAAAATGAGGTTATAATCACATGTATGGCAGGATTTACAACACACATTTTCTGGGGACAGAATTCAATCCATAACAAGTAACTTCCTCAAGCTTAACCAGATGTGATGTGGTGGAGGTGGGATTTGAACCCCAGAGAGCTCACAGCCACTATGTAATACTACCTATACGATATCTGCCTATTAAATATCTACCTATAAAAAAAAAATTTTTTTTTAATATTTACCTATTAGGGCTGTAAAAAGGAGCCCTGGTGGTGCAGAACTTAAGTGCTCAACTGCTAGCCCAAAGATCTGGGGTTTGAACCTACCAGCCACTCCACAGGAGAAAAGATCTAGTGATCTGCTCCTGTAAAGATTACAGCCTATGAAACCCTATAGGGCAATTCTACTTTGTCCTATAGGGTTGCTATGAGTCAGAATCAACTCGAGGGCACACAACAACAGTGCTGTAAAAAAGTAAGCAAATAATATATATAAGACACATAGTGGCTGACATACAATAAGTGATTAGGAAAAGAGTTATTCACAACTGGACAGTTTCAGCCCTTAGACCCTTAGGCTTGAAGGACCCTAGTGCTTTGAAGCACTTTCCTTACGGTTTTCTAAGTGTCCCTCCAGTGCCTGGGAGCAGCCAAGGAGGCAATGCCATCTGGGCAGTGCTCTCCTGTTCCTCAGTTCTGCCCTTCTGAGTGTTTTCCAACCCTCTAGACCCTTCCCTCATTGGGTGCAGCTCAGAGTCAAGGTGGTGACAGGGAGTAGCTGTGTGAGCACAGAGCAGGGCACAATGCAGCCTTGAATGGGACCTCGCAGGGGTTCGCACAGGAGACTGTGGTTTTGGTTGGGGGCTGAACTGGATGACTTCCAAGCCCTACCAATTATAAGATTCTATGATTCCCCAAAAGGGATCTTTCCAGTGCTTCAGGTGTCGTCTGGGAGTCCAGGTGCACAGTAGCCTGTACGCATTAGCCAGGGCCTAAAAATTTGTGCTCGACCAGCAACCTCAAGGTACCAAGGAAGAAGAAAGGCCTGGTGACCTGCTTCTGTAAAGATTACAGCCAAGAAAACCCTGTGGAGCAGTTGTACTCTGTAACACATGAGTTGAAATCCACTGGAGAGAAATGGGCTTGGTTTTTGGGCCTAATGGATTCCCCGTGTCAGAGTTAGAAGGTACCTGAAAAGATTATCCAACCACCTTTGCATTGCTCAGTCGAGGAGACAGAGGCCCAGAGAGAAGTGTCTTGCCCAGTCTCAGACAGTGATGGGGCCAGGACTGACACCTAGATCTCCTGGATCTGCGGTCTCCAGTTCAGGAACTTCTTCCATCAAAACTCAAGACTGGGCCCTGAGCGCCCCCTAGTGCAGACGACAATCTCTTATTTTTAAAAAGACTCCACCCCCACCCCTACCCCGTAGGTGTCACAATCCTTTTCAAAATCCCCCCAAAAAACTATACCCGTTGCCGTGGAGTCATTTCGACTCATAGCGACCCTATAAGACAGAGCAGACCTGTCCCATAAGGCTTCCAAGGCTGTAAATCTGTACGAAAGCAGACTGCCACCTCTCTCCCGGTAGAGCAGGGTGGGTTCCAACCGCTGAGCGCTTAACTACTGCACCACCTGCAACAACTCTTCAATCTACCAACTTTCCTGCAGAGTCCACAGGCAGCCAAGTCGCCGTGCTGGGAACTGGGAACACAAGCTGTCCGACAAATTCCTGCCCCCAAGAAGTCACAGTCTGACGGCGGAGGGGCATAAACGCGACAAACGCGGGATCCCCCTGGGGCTTCAGCCCGTTCTGCTCGGCACCTAGCAGGCGCTCAGCGAACCGAAGCAGCGCTAATCGGTACTATCGTCAGTGCCAGGCCGCCAAGAGGCGGGTGGGCAGGGTGACAGGAGAAAGGGGGGCTTTCGGTGGCCAGCTCTGCGACCCGCCCCGCAGCGCGCCGGGCGGGGCCGCTGCCGGCGCATCTTCCCTCCTGCGTGACCCGGTTCCGGCTCGGCGAGCGCTCAGCGCGCGCGCACGGGGGAGCGCGGGGGCGCGCACGCAGGGAGTCGGGCACGCGCCGGCCGCCGGGGACGCGCACGGGCTGCTCTCTGCACTAATGCGGCGGCTGGCGGCGAAAGGCGCTGCAGGCGACGTCGGGGAAGTGGCGGCGCCGGCAGCGGACAGCGCCCAGGGCCCGAGCCCGCGCCCCTGGAGGTAGGGAGCGCCGGCACCGGGAAAACGGGGGTGGGATGAGGTTGGGGGTCATGGAAACCCAGCTACCAACTCCCCCCTCATTCCCGCCCTCCTCTGTCAGTCTCCATCAGCCGACCTGGCCCCATCCCCCTCCGTCCACATCCCTGTCCCTTCTCGTCTACACCGTCACCTGCCCTGAATCCATTTATACTGTTCATATCTCTGTCCCCTTCGTCCCCCATCCTCCTGCCTACCCCTTTCCTATCCAGCCTCCAACCCCCTACCCACCCGCTCTACCTTGGTCGGAGGCCGCATCCCCTCCCCCTTCGTGCATCCTCGCCCTCTTTTCCCCCTCCTCTCTGTCCCCTCCTTGTCCAGGAGACCTGTCCCTGATACCGCAGCTTACCTCCACGTCCCACTTTTTATCACCCCGTTCCTTCCGTTTTCCCAGTCCACACCAGCCCTATCTTGGCCCTCTGCACCTGTCTCCTGTTCTCTTCCCATCTCATACCCCCGTCCCCCGCGGGCAGTCTCCGCACTAGCTCCGCACAGTTCATGCCCTCCCCCAACACCCCCTGCACACACACCCTGTCCCAGCCTCTTCCCAGCTGCCTCTTGGTTTTCGCCTGCACCTCAGTCTGTCAAGAATCCCTTCCTCTCCCCTTAGCTGTTAGCTGGCCTACCACCCGTTGCCTTCTCCACTGGTCTTTCTGGTGCTGCTTGTAGCCACACGGCTGGTACTGAGCCCCCCATTTGGCACTGGGGCCCTCCCTCCACTCCTGGGAAGGCCGGGGGCTCTGAAGGCCCAGCGTACTTACACTTACTGGCAGTTGCGGAATCGTTATCACCCCTTTCTGCGTGTCTGCTGCTATTCATGGCTTGGGGGTGAAGGGTACTGGGGTGAGTAGGCCTCTACTGTTCCTCTCCAGCCACCCTGCACCCCCCAGCTGTTCAGGTTCATTTCCTAGATGTGTTGGGGGAGGGGGTGCTAGGATGGAGAAGACGCAGGGTCCAAGGGAATGGCTGACCCCTCCAAGGTCTTGTTCTGAGCCCTGAGGTGCAAAGGCCTGGATGAGGAGCCCTGCTGGAGGGCAGGAGGATCCTGGAGTTTAGAAAGGATGCTTCCTCTGCCTCCAGTCAGCACTCTGGCATTGGGAGCTGTCCTGAGCGGCCATGGGCTGGGCTGAGAGTGGGCAGAGTGCTGAATCACCCAGACTCTGGTCCCCATGGCAGCCCCCTCCTGCCTGAGCCAGGCTGTGCTCCTGATTCCTCCCTTGGCATTTGGCAGTGGTGTAGGGTACGTGTGTGTGTGTGTGTGTGTGTCTGTGTATGTTGGCGGGGAGACATCTTGTCCCTGAGTCTGAAGACATGGGCAACCATGCCCTTTTCCTTTCTGTCTGTCTACTCTTGGAACTGTGCTTCTCTGGCAAGGGCAAGCCGCAGAGCTTTGAGGCCGGCGCAGGAGATGAATTGTCTGTATGGAGCCGGTCAGTCTACTTCAAACCCACAGAACTTGAGACGTAAGCAGAAGCAGCCCAGCAAAAAGGCGTGTGGAGAGTGAGAGTCAGCTGTGGGTCAGGGGCAGGGAGAGGAAAGAAGGCAGCCTCTCTCCTCCCTGTTGCTTTGGGCATGGCTGGATCTGGTTGAATTGCTCTGGAGGAAGAGTGGAAGATGAGGGGGTCTGACGAGCATCTGCTTCCTTCCCTCTTCTGTCTTCACTGAGCTAACGCTTGTGAGGGAGCAATTGCTCCCTGTCTTTGGGTTCAGCTGAAGGTGTGAGAGAGAGAGACAGAGGGAACGACACAAGTGAGGAAAAAGACTCTCCCACACTTGACCCCAGAAATTGTATTTGCCCACCATGGAGCACGGGGTGGTAGCGCAGTTCCTGTCCTGGGGGCCTCGGCTAAAACCCAGGGGCTTAAAATGGAAGGTTAAGAGCAAATTGTGGACTCCATCCCTGCTCCCCTACTTTAGAAACCCAAGTGGTTGGACTCCTCTGGCTCCTGTGCCATAACACTGAACGGACTCAGGTAGTGCCAGCAAGGGACACGCAGCTGGGGAACCGCTGCCCTCTGCTTTGTGGACCTTCTCCGCCCCCCTCCCATCACCGAGTGGGGATGGACAGGAAGCTTCCGCTGGCATCAGCGCTCCCAGCGCTGCCAGCTTTTCCTGGTCCTGGGAGGAGGCATCACCTGAAGCCATTGCCGAGAGCTGATTGGAGTTAAGATTCTGACGTTGAAATGCTTGATTGGGGCTCAGGTTAAATGGGGGATTCTGACAACAACAGTATGTATTCCCAGTTTTGTGCAATGAATGTCACCCCTCATCCCCTTGCTTTGACATCTCAAAGGCTACACAGAGATAAACTAAGACACAGAGACAGGAGCCAGCTCCTTGGAGAGCCGGAGCAAGCCCTGCCAGTTTGCCCTTAGCCAGCTCCCAGTGGGCTGAGCGAGGCTGAGCTTCCAAGGACTGGTTCTCTCAGGACACACTGAAGAAGCGACTGATGTCTGGGGCTTGGGTTTTGGCTTTGACGCTCTGAGGAGGGAAGGAGGACGAAGGTTCTTTTTCTGCAGCAACCGAGGGACAGAAATCCAAGGCTCTGGTCCCTCTGTTGTTTCAGCTTGTTCCCTACCCCTGCCACCACCTCCTCCAGCAGGCTTGCGTGGAAGCCAGAGGTACCCTGAGATTTCCAAGACCACCCAGGAGTGGGAGGTGGGGTGAGGAGCATGACTTTGTCTTTTTTTTTAGACAGGAAAGCCTTTTAATGGAACCCAACACTGTCTTTGTGTTTCCAGTTTCTGCAAACAGATTACCTGGACACTGAAAAGGGGTTTATCAGTCTGTACTTGTGCCTGGAGTTTCTTCCTCTCGTCTGTTGTTGTAAAAATACGTACGTAACACAATGTTTGCCAACTGAATGTTTTTCACGTGTACAATTTAGTGACATCCAGTACATTCACTATATTGTGCAACGATCACCAGTATCATCACTTTGTCCTTAAAAAAGGAGTGCTGAGGAAGCTGGAAAAGGAGAGGCAGATAAGCTCGGGTCTCAGTCTGCTTGGCCAGGGAGTGTGGGGGGAGGGTGGCTTAAGGCTGACTACAGACTCATTCATTCATTTAATTAAGTCCTACAGTGTGCTGCTGTGCTAGGTGCTGAGATCATGGAGATGAATAGTAAAACAGGGCCCTATCTCCCAGAGCTCCCAGTGTAACAGAAGAGAGAGACGAGTAATCAGACCAGTTATGCGCACGAGCCTGCGTGAGAACATCAGACAGGGCTGTGAACAGCAGTACCTTTCTGTCCAGTGGTGTCAGGGCCCTCCCCTCCACAGCTATGAAGAACGCTTGGTTGATGACATCTAATATAGTACTCAGAACAGACCTGGAGTTGACTGTGAGGAAAGGGTGGTGGAGGAGACGAGATACACGGTGTTACCAGATCAGAGCTTGAGGGGTAAGGGGGGGGGGGGATGTTCTGTGTGTGGCTGAACACTACTAGGTGCTGCCTCAGCCTGATGGGAGACACCCACAGTGAACACTGGGAAGAGGTCTAGGCTACTTAACTCTCCCTTCTGGTCTCCTAAGCACTTCTGTTTTATGGGCAATGTGTGGTCTGGATATGCTGACTGTCAGGGCAAGTGCAACCAAAGTGGCCTGTGTCTACCTTCAGGGAGCTCCCAGCCTGATGGGGAAATAGCAAGCACACTCACAGGTACCTACTGAGAAAAAAGGCAAGTCAAATATTATGAGCTCTGATATATGCAGTAGGGTCTTGGAGTTATGGGCAGGTCAGAGCCAGGTGGGAGTAATCAGAGAAGTCCAGAGAGGAGACGGGATGTTGGCGGTGAACAGGAGGGATCCTTAGATGTTATACACTTTAATGTGGACCTCTGGACTGGGGAAAGGGCCTAAGGATAGAGACTCCCAGCCTCATCTGTCCATGTGGCTTTCTGTCTTCTCAACACACCTACTTTAATTCTTTCCATTAGTGTATCCTTAGCCTTTGAATATATTCCAGGAACTATGCCAAGTGTTGGGCACATAAATACCTCACAATCTAGTTGGAGAGACAGGAATGAAAAGAAATTAAGATTCAGAACAAAGGTTGCTAGAACAGTGGTAAGATGGGTTCCTGTGGTGTAGGGGCATGGCTCAGGGGTCATGGTGGGCAGTGAGACCTGGAGTGACTGCACCCGACTGTTTGGATAGAGCCTGCCTTGTCTAGAGCAGCTTCATGTCCAACTTTTGAGCATTTACTTATGGGCCTGGGGCCGAGCTGTAAGCGGAGATGTTTGATGCATATGGGCTGATCTCTGGGGCTGCAGGGCCCAGTCCTGGGGGCTAATGGCTGTGCCTGGAGCTTGAGTAGGCACTTTAGCAGCAGCTTTGCTGACCCAGGGTATTGGTCAGATGGTGCCAGCCAGCTGGAGAAACCTCAAGTCACTCCCCTTTCGTTGGGCCTTGAGGCAAGCCATGAAAAAGTAAAAGTGGCATAATAGCAATAACCATCATTATAGAGTGCCTACTGTGTGCTAGGCACCCTACTGTGTGCTTCATATGCATCATTTTATTTTATTTCACTCTACAAAGGAGTTGTTGTTAGGGTCAATCCTGGCTTTACAGGTAAGGAAAGAGACTCAGGTTGTCGTCATTTGTCTGAGATCACAGCAGGTGAGTTGCAGAGCTGGAATTTAAGCCTATATTTGACTTCAAAGCCCATGCTCCTTTCCTATATACTGCACTGGATTCCCCCCATCTGGTGGAAGAACTAGGATGTTTTATTTACATGCACGGTGCTCTCTAGAAGGCATACTTTGGCATGCATTTTTTTTTTTAACAGGTCATGGAAAACCCTGGTGGTGTAGTGGTTAAGTGCTATGGCTGCTAACCAAAAGGTCAGCAGTTCAAATCCACCAGGCACTCCTTGGAAACTCTATGGGGCAGTTCTACTCTGTCTTATAGGGTCGCTATGAGTCAGAATTGACTCGAGGGCAATGGGTTTTTTTTTTTTTTAAAACGGGTATCATGTCCCTTGGAAGGACGCAGAAATATAACACATGGTGCCTGTTTTCAAACAGGAGAAATCAGATGGAAACACATGAAACACTTTGGGAACAATACAAGACAGTGTATGATTAAGTCCTCGTTAGTTCTTCAGATCCTGGCCAGTAAAATTGCACAGGAGGTAGTGATCTGTCAGCACAGCTGACATGGAGTGTGGAAAGCACCCAGCCTTTGAGGTCAGACGGGCCTACGTTCAAGTCCTGCTTCTTCCACCTATTGTTGGGGGGCTACAGTGTCCGCATCTGTAAGATGAGACTGTTAGCATGAACCTTGCAGAACTGTTCTAAGCATTAAACTTAATAAAGCAGTGAAGATCCCAGTATAGTAGCTAGCTGGTAGTTCCAACCCCCACAAAAAACCCACTGCCGTACTCATAGCGACCCTATATGACAGAGTAGAACTGCCCATAGAGTTTCCAAGGAGCACCTGGCAGATTTGAACTGCCGACCTCTTGGTTAGCAGCCTTAGTGCTTAACCACTGCGCCATCAGGGTTTCTAGCTGGTAGTTAGTACTCATCAAAACGGAGCTGCTATTCACAGAGGAGGTGGGGATGGAGCTGAGCCTTGGAAAATTGGTAGAATTTGGATTATGAAGGGGAAAGGAGAGTAGTCTAGATGAGAGAACCCATCAGGCGTGTAAGCAAAAACGTGGTGAGTTCAGGCTCTGTAGGAAGAAGTGGCCTCCTCGTCCTGCCTTCTCTCCTCCACCCTCACACCTACCAACTCTAGATCCTTGCAGTGCAGTCTTGCAGGAAAAGGACATCGTCAGGAAAGGCCTGAGGGGCTTATGTTCTAGCCCATCATTAACAGAGCTTAAGCGTGTTTCTTCCTCTGTAAAATTAGATTGCTGAAAGTCTCTTCCCCAGGAGCCTGTGTCTCTGGAATTCATGTCATTGATTAATTTCGTTTCCTGTCTTTCCTCCCCCAAATGCCTTGAAAAAGTTGGAGTGCCTGGGGCACAATGGGGCCGTTCCCTTGCCGTTCCCATCCCCTGCCCATTCTGCAGCTCCCCTCCTCTGGGAAGCAGCTGCCTGAGCATCTGTCTTCCCCTCCTTCACCTGCTCCTCCTTCCTCTTCCTCTCCAGGGCTGGGCTGCCCCCTGAAAGGCCTCCCTGGCAGCTCCTCTCCCCATCATTATGATGCTAATCGTGTTGTTAATTTTTCCTCCATCTTGAAGGAAAACCCCAATCTGTTCTAATGAATTTAATTAGAGAAGGGCTTGGAGGGCCTCAGAACCTCTTACCAGGATCACAATCAACAGAGTTAACGAGATAAACAGCCTGGGATCAGCCCGCTCAGGGTTGGAAGGAAGGATTTCTGACTCTGTCCTAGGAGGAGGGGTCCTCAACACTCCAAGCTGGAGGCAGGCTACATGGGCTGTGGTTCTCCAGGTGGCTCCCTATTGTTCTGTTTCATCTGCCCCACCCAGCCCCGCCTGTACACTTGGCTTCATACCTAGTACTGCCCTTGGGTGGCAGATGAACCTCCTAGAAGGTCTTAGCATTCTCATCATCTTCAAAAAAAAAAAAAAACATCAAGTCAATTCCAACTCATAGCAATCCTGTAGAACGGAGTAGAGCTGCCCCATAGGGTTTCCAAGGCTGTAATGTTTTGTTTTGTTTTGTGTTTTAATGTTTAGGGAAGTGGACTGCCACGTCCCATTCACCAAACATTGTTTGAGCACCTGCTGTGTGTGTTAGGGGCACCACATCACCTTCTGGAGCAACGCAGAGGCTTATGAGACCCTGCCTCGGCCCTGAAGGAGATAAGAGATACATGTTTAAATATAAGAAATAGTTGCCAATTTACAGCTGGGGCAATGGCAATTCAGTGGTAGAGTCCTGGACTTCCATGCAGGAGGCCCAGGTTCTATTCCCGGCTAATACTTCTCACGCACAGGCACCACTCATCTGTCATTGGAGGCTTGCGTGTTGTGATGCTGAACAGGTTTCGGTGGAGCGTCCAGACAAAGGCAGACTAGGAAGAAAGGCCTGGTTACCTAATTCTGCAAATCAGCCATTGAAAACCCTATGGATCAAATGACTCAATCTATAGCTGACGGTGGGGATAGCGTAGGACCAGGCAGCATTGCATTCCTTCGTGCGTGTCATGAGTTGGGGGCATGAGCTGACGTGGCAGCTAACAACAACTAATGTGAGAAGGTTGAGGGGAGATCACATTGGGCGTGCCTGATCTGGAAAATGCTCTTGGAGAAGGAAGTACTCGAAGTGGTCCTGGAAAGAACAAGACTTGAAGACTTAATAATCAGAGCTGCTGGAGGAGAAGCAGGTGCAGAAGCAGGAAGGTGCAGGGGTCTTTGGGTCCTGATGAATAAATGGCGTGATTTGGATGATGGGCTCACGTAATTCAGTACTGAGGGGTACGTCTGGAGCAGTATATGGAGACATGATCGGAGAGGACCCTGAGAGGTGGAGTACCCTGGTTTTTGGCTAGTACTGAGGTCTTCTCCGCTTTCTTTCTCTGAGCACCTATGATACCAAGCACAGAGAAGGGTCTCTTAGGACAAGGTTGTTCTGACCTTCATGCTGAACCAGCTCTTGTGGATCCAGCTTAGGCCAAACTGGGCAGATGAGCTCTCTTTAGGGCCAACTGGCCAGATGCTAAGTTTTGTTCTAAGATCCTGTGATTTTCTGGGATGAGAGTGAATGGCTGGCAGAGCAGTTTCAATGACTTTCTCCGTGATGAGAGTTTCCTCCTTCTTCTCTGTTGCTGGTCAGTTTGCCTTGGCAGTAATGTTTTTTGTAAATGTTCAATGGAATCTTCCAGTTCCAGGGTCAGTGGGTTTCATAACCCTTCTTGTGGTAGCAAGGTCCTCTGAATGTGTGCATGTCCGTGTGTGTGTGTTGCTTCTGTTAGTGAAATTATTTCGACTAGATATTTGACTTTTATTTGCAATGCAAAAGTTGTTAAACATCTTGATCCTTAGTTTCCCTGTGTACAAGAGGGGAGAGTCATCCCTGTATCTTGTGGCATGTGAATGCATTAGCTGAATGCTTTGAGAATAGGATTTTTAATAAATACAAGGTGGGGTCTTAACTACCATTTTGATAGGAAGTATAAGAGCAAATTGGAAATTTAAGTCAGTCATCCCACCCCACCCCCACCAGAACCTATCAACTTGTGAGACCAGTCAGAGTCTTATTTTTTATACCACCAAGGTTTATAATTTTTGTTATTTTCCATAATCTACCTGGGCTTCTGCACGTATAATTAGTAGTGAATGTAGTACATTGTCAGGAGTTGGGTGACATATCTGTGTGTTTTTATATGACAGGCATTATTATAATGCCATTGTTATAACACCCATTGTGTGGTATTTTTCCACATGTTGGAGGTGACATGTTCTTTATGAAAGAAAACGTCTCTGAGGCCACAGGCAATTTTCCTGTGCTGACACCGGCAAGGACAGAAACTAGACCTCTTTCTGATCATCACCACAGACTGAGTGGAATTGAAGCCTTTGGGACTCAAGTTGGGAAACAGACCAGGGTTCTCTGGCTGACCCCAGCTCTCAGTCGTTCCTTGGTTTGGTTTTTATATAATATTTGTTGCATCCACAGTAATTCTTTGAAGCCCTTAGTATTGGCATAGCACTCTTCTAGGTGGCAACTTTTTATGAGACTCTGTGATTCATAGAATGTCGGAGGCTTTTTATTCAAAAACTTTATTCTACTGATGAAGAGACTGAAACTCAAGGGGTGAAGTGCCTTACCTGTGACTGCATGGTTTCTGGCAAAAGCTAGTGCTTCTTCCACATACCGGCCCAAAAGGAACTTTCAAACACATCTGAACTAGCAATTGTATGAGATGTTTTGTAATCAAATTCCTTAAAGCATGATCCAAACAAGAAGTGCTTTTGAATCTCAGAGAAAAGAGGACATCAGTATAGACTAAAGTCCTTTGAAAGGTTTTGAATAGGAGTAGGGACTGGGTTGGGCCTCAAGGGCTGGGTAGGATTTGAATAGCTAAAGTTAAGGAAACAGGCATTTCTGGTGGAGGGAGGGAGCATAATCAAAGTTATAGAGGAGACACAGCTGGTGTGGTCAGGATGGCTAACAGGATGGAGTAGTGGAAGGTGCAGCTGGAGGAACTGTTTGGGGCCAATCTGCAGAGAACCTAGACTTTTTTTTTTTGGATTTTGTGAAGAGTATTTAGAGCTTCTTGAGCTGAATACAAAGTTGTGCTCTTAGAAGCAAATAGGAAATCCCTTTACGAGCATCTAGTGGTATCTGAGGGATAGGTCCTTCTGAAGGTGTGACTGGGAAAAGGGGAAGTGGAACTTTTTCTTGGGCACTGTTTAGGAGCTTGCCGCTGTCCAGGGTGCTGACGTACCATCGCGGAACGATTTTCTCTGCTTCTCCTCAATGATGCCAGGTCAGAATGTAAAGCCAGGACATGCTTTAGGGATCTGGAGGAAGACTCTGGCTAGGACTAGGTACCATATAGACCTTTTGGCAGCAAACTGATAACAGTATCTGACTTCACAGTCCTTGCGATGAAAGCAAAAGTATGGGTTGGGGAAACTAGTGATAGCACTCTTAAGAAGGAGATTATGTGCACGTATGTATGCTAAGATAACCCTGTATGTTTTAAATGGTGAGGTTCGTGAAGCACCAGGCAACGTTTCACCCTGTTATACACAAGGTCGCCAAGTTAGAGCCAACTCTGTGGCAATTAGCAACCACAAGAAGTTTTCCCTTAGATCCTTTGTGATTGTTTTTCTTTCTTTCTTTTTCTTTTTTTAGAATCCCAGCATATTGCTTATTTCACTGTGAAAATGCACGTCCTCTACTCAGCATTCTACACGGTGTACCTAAAACCTCTCCAGCAAACTGGAAGAGAGCAACAGAGTTTCCCAGAAGACCTAATTCTAAACGCTTGATATTAGTGCTGCCCAATAGAGGTTTCTATGTTGAAACAAGTGTTCTTTATCTGCATTGTCCAACACAGTAGCCGCTAGGCACATGTGGCTGTTGAGTGCTTGAAATGTGGCTAATGTGACTGAAGAACTGAGTTTCATATTTAATTAAATTTGAGTAATAGCCACATGTGGTTAGCGGCTACAGTACTGGATTGTGGAGCTCTGTATAGTACAAATCCTTGACCTTTGCCACCTGTCCGTGCTTATTGGTTCCTTATACCTGAACCTCTTTGGCTTAGAGGAAAGTAGACTTTTGAATGGGGATACATTTAACAAACTGCTGAAGAAAGCCCCATGTTGAATCTGAATTAAAAGCTTCTGGCTGTCTGTGAGATTTTCCCTGACTTTCTCGTATTCACAGTTAGAACAACCATACAAGATGCACTGCAGGTTTTTTTTAAGGATGTAGAGAAGACTCCTTGGGTTCTGGCTGGGGCCCCAGGGACTTGATCCGAGACATTTTGGAGCCTTGACTGGACAGGCAATGTGGTGTTGATGGCCCTGCAGCCTGGCTGCGGGTGAGGTGGAGTGCAGGTGATGGGCCAGACGTTTGTGGGCATCCATCAGAGACAGGTTCTCAGTCTCACACTGTAACTCTAGGCATCTTTACTCTCATCCTGTTTACCTGGTGCAGTGGAGATTGCCTAGGGTGGGGTGTGGGTGAGTGGTAGTGCACTAAGTAAGGGGAGAAGTGGATAAATCCCACTTTCATCACTAACTGCATGGTAAAGATCAGCATGAATCTAGTTCTCAAAGTGTGGAAATGGACCCTCACCCTACCACCTCCCCATCCTCATCACTACCTGCTCATGCAGCACTCTCTCTCTGACCACACCCACCCAGAGCTGGATCAGAGCTCACAAGTTAAATGGACACCATCTTTCAGACCAATTGCCCATGCAACATTTCTGCATGCTAGCCAACTGGAGTTAGGTGAGAGCTCACAAGTAAAAAGGACACCTTCCTTCAGAACACCAAACAGGCAAATGCCAGCCCCTGCTGGCTCTCATTGCCCCTGTTGGCACATTAATTTGCTGGAATGACTCACAGAATCTCACAGGCATCAGTTCTTCTTCAGTCTTCCTTTTTCATTGTCTAGCTTTTGCATGCATATGAGACAACTGAAAATAACATGGCTTGGGTCAGGCACACCTTAGTCCTCGAGGTGACATCTTTGCCTTCAACACTTTAAAGAGGTCTTTCACAGCAGCTTTTCCCAACACAGTGCATCTCTTCATTTCTCGACTGCTGCTTCCATGGGCACTGATTGTAGATCCAAGTAAAATGAAATCCTTGACAACTACAGTCTTTTCTCCATTTATCATGATGTTGCTTATTGGTCCAGTTGTGAGGATTTATTGTTTTCTTTATGTTGAGGTGTCATCCATACTGAAGGCTGTGGTCTTTGATCTTCATCAGTAAGTGCTTCAAGTCCTCTTCACTTTCAGCAAGCAAGATTGTGTCATCTGCATAATGCAGTTTGTTAACAAGTCTTCCTCCAATCCTGATGCCCTATTCTTCTTCATACAGTCCGGCTTCTGGGATTATTTGCTCAGCATACAGATTGACGAGGTATGGTGAAAGGATACAACCCTGACACACACCTTTCCTGACTTTAAACCACTCAGTATCCCCTTGTTCTGTCTGAACAACTGCCTCTTGATCTATGTACAGGTTCTTCATGAGCACAATTAAGTGTTCTGGAATTCCCATTCTTTGCAATGTTATCCATAATTTGTTATGAGCCACACAGTCGAATGACTTTCATTAGTCAATAAAACCCAGGTAAACACCCTTCTGGTATTCTCTGCTTTCACCAGGATCCATCTGACATCAGCAGTGACATCCCTGGTTCCGCGTCCTCTTCTGAATCCGGCCTGAATTCCTGACAGTTTCCAGCTGATGGACTGCTGCAGCTGCTTTTGAATGATTTTAAACAAAATTTTACTTGCATGTGATGTTAATGATATTGTTTGATAATTTCTGCATTTGGCTGGGTCACCCTTCTTGGGAATAGGCATGAATATGGATCTCTTCCAGTCGGTTGGCCAGGTAGGTAGCTGCCTTCCAAATTTCTTGCCATAGACAAGTGATCACTTCCAGTGCTGCATCTGTTTGTTGAAACATCTCAATTGGTATTCCATCAATTCCTGGAGCCTTGTTTTTCGCCAAAGCCTTCAGAGCAGCTTGGACTTCTTCCTTCAGCACCATCAGTTCCTGATCATGTGCCACCTCTTGAAATGGCTGAATGTCAACCAATTCTTTTTGGTATAATGACTCCATGTATTCTTTCCATCTTCTTTTGATGCTTCCTGCATCGTTTAATATTTTCCCCGTAGAACCTTTAAGTATTGCAACATGATGCTTGAATTTTTTCTTCAGTTCTTTCAGCTTGAGAAAAGTTGAGTGTGTTCTTCCCTTTTGGTTTTCTAACTCCAGGCTTTTTTAATAATACTTTACTTTGTCTTCTTGAGCTGCCCTTTGAAATCTTCTGTTCAGTTCTTTTACTTCATCATTCTTCCATTCACTTGAGTTGCTTTATGTTCAAGAGCAAGTTTCAGATTCTCTTCTGACATCCATTTTGGTCTTTTCTTTCTTTCCTGTCTTTTTAATGACCTCTTGCTTTCTTCATGTGTAATGTCCTTGATGTCATTCCACAACTTGTCTGGTCTTCTGTCATTAGTGTTCAGTGTGTCAAATCTATTCTTGAGATCGTCTCTAGATGGTTGTACTTTGGCTCTCACGGACTTGTTCTAATTTTCTTCAGTTTGAACTTGAACTTGCATATGAGCCATTGATGGTCTGTTCCGCAGTCAGCCCCTGGCCTTGTTCTTACTGATGATATTGAGCTTTTCCATCGTCTCTTTCCAATGTAGTCGATTTGATTCCTGTGTATTCTATCTGGCAAGGTCTGTGTGTATAGTTACCGTTTATGTTGGTGAAAGACGTATTTGCAATAAAGAAGTCGTTGGTCTTATGAAATTCTATCATGTAATCTTCAGTATCATTTCTATCACCAAGGCCATCTTTTCCAACTACTGATCCTTCTTCTTGGTTTCCAACCTTCACATTCCACTCACCAGTAATTATCAATGCATACTGATTGCATGTTCGATCAATTCCAGACTGTAGAAGCTGGTAAAAATCTTCAATATCTTCATCTGTGGCCTTAGTGGCTGGTGCATAAACTTGAATAATAGTCGTATTAACTGGTCTTCCTTGTAGGCGTATGGATATTATCCTATCACTGACAGCATTGTACTTCAGGATAGATTTTGAGATGTTCTTTTTGATGTTGAATGCAACACCATTCCTCTTCGAGTTCCTGGCATAGTAGACTATATGATTGTCCAAATTCAAAATGGCCAATACCAGTCCATTTCAGCTCACTAATGCCTCAGATATCAATGTTAATGTGTTCCATTTCATTTTTGATGATTTCCAGTTTTCCTAGATTCATACTTCATACATTCCACATTCCAATTATTAATGGATGTTTGCAGCTGTTTCTTCTCATTTTGAGTCATGCCAGCTCAGCAAATGAAGGTCCCAAAAGCTTGACTGCATTGACCTCATTAAGACTGACTCTACTTTGAGGAGGCAGCTCTCCCCCAGTCGTCTTTTGAGTGCCTTCCAACCTAAGGGGCTCATCTTCCCACACTATATCAGACAGAGTTCCACTGCTATTCATAAGTTTTTCACTGGCAAATGCTTTTCAGAAGTAGACGGCTGGGTCCTTCTTCCTAGTCTGTCTTAGTCTGGAAGCTCAGCTGAAACCTGTCTGCTGTTGGTGACCCTGTTGGTATCCGAATACCAGTGGCATGCTTCCAGCATCACAGCAACACACAAGCCCCCACAGTACAACAAACTGACAGACACGTAGTAATCCCTAACAAATGTCTGCTTGTGAATGAGTCGGAGTCCCTGGGTAGTGCAAACAGTTAACACCCTTGGCTGCTACCTAAAAGTTGCAGGTTCAAGTTCACCTAGGGGTGCCTTGGAAGAAAGTCCAGACACCCTACTCCTGAAAAATCAACCATTGAAAACCCTATGGAGCACAGTTCTACTCTGATATACATGGAGTCTTCATGAATCAAAGTCAGCTCTGTGGCAGCTGGTAGCCTGTGAGTGGCTCTTCGTTAGCTTAGAGCCATGGATCTGACCCCTAATATATGTGGTCACACAAATAGAAATTATATTTATTGAGCCTCTGTTGGGTATCAGTCTGTGTACTTGATACTGTGGACACTGACAAAGGAGGAGCCAAGGATGGTTGCTCCCAGTCTAAAGGGAAAGAAGAGGCAGGCACGTGTTAGAAATGACACACACACACAACTGACAGAAACAAAGACAGAAGTGGTAGCAGTGATGCAGAGCTGGGGGTGGGGTGCAGGATGCCAGAGGGCCCAGATTATGTGTGTGTGTCTGTCTGGCCTTCCCTCAAGGATTCCCTCCTTCGTGAGGCTGAGCTGGTACCAGCCACCTCCATGCCTGCAGTGACAGTGCTGTCTTTATGGTTAGCCAGGCAGCGTGCTCTCACTGGGGCTGTGCTGAGGCAGGCTGTCCTGAGCTTGCCTCTTCCATGGTGAAGAGCACTCGAGGAGGGGGGAAGGGAGAGTGGGGAAGAGGACTGTGTGGGAGGGAAGAAACCCCCCTTTTTTTTTTCTTGTCACTTAAATAGTGTTTGCATCTTGCTCTCAGACTTCCTCCTAGTCAGAGAAGGGGCTGGTGGGGACTCCAGCAGCTCTCATACGTGGATTCCCATGATGCAGGCCAAGGTGCAGCTCTGAGGAGACAGGAGAAGCAGAGCTCTGTGGCGTGGCTCCCCACAGTCACCTGAGCCCCTCACTGTACTCTCAAGGGGTGTGATCTGCATGGGGGGGAGCAGGTGGGCTGCATCTCACAGCTGGAGCTAGGAGGGATTTCTCTGGCTGACTTATGGGGGCGGGCGGGAGGCTGCCTTTCACCATCCTCTAAATCAGTGCTTCCTAATCCTCAAGGTACACACCTTGCTAAAATGCAGATTCAGAATCAGGAGGTCTGGGGTGGCATCTGAGGTTCTGCATTTCCAGCAAGCTCCCAGGTAATGCTGATATTGCTGGTCAGCGAACCATATTCCGACTGGCAAGCCTCTACACCAGGGTTCTCAAGCCTGGCAACACATTAACGTGGCTTAGGGAGATTTATAATATGCTGATGCCTGGGCCCCATCCCACACCAGGTAAATCACCATCTCCCAGGGTTGGATCTGTGCACTGCTTTGTTTCAAAGGCCCTCCAGGTGATTCTGATTTTCAGCCCAGGTTCAAAACCAGAGGCTCTCTGGATGGTTTTCTCCTCTGTCCACTATACTTTTTATCTAGCTATGTCTTCCTTACCCCAGGAGACTCTGAATACCTGGAGGGCAGAGAGTGTCTTATTCCATTGTACTACTGGTGCCTGCCCCACAATAGTTCTCAGTAGCGTGGAGGTGGTTAGCTCAGTTGGCTACAGCATGATACCAGGGCATCCAAGGCCATGGGCTCCATCACTTGGTGCCACACTGGTGGCTCTGGCCACACATCATGTGATGTAGCATCAGCCATGAGGATTGAAGAACACAGTTGGCTTAGTGTCGGCCAATTCTACTCTTGGAACAAGAGTTCAAAGTAGTATCTAGTGCCTGGAACCATACTTGTCACACAGTAAACTTCCAGTAAAGTTCTGTCCTTCCATAGACAATTATTCCGTAGATAGAGGTAGTGTGGTATGCTGGAAAGGGCACTGGATTCGGGTGCTGAGGACCAGAGCTGAAGTGACAGGCAAGCGACTTAGCTTCCCTTAGCTTTAATTTTCTCACCGTAAAATGGGGTTAGTAATGCCTACCTAATAGACAAGTTGCTGTTGGGTTGATTCCGATTCATGGCAACACCATATGTGTCAAAGTGGAACTATGCTCCATAGGTTTTTCAATGTCTGTGACCTTTCAGAAGCAGATCGCCAGGCCTTTCTTCCAAAGCACCTCTGGGTGGGTTCAAACCGCCAACCTTTCAGTTAGTAGTCGAGCTCCAGTTTGTGCCACCCAGGAACTCCTAATGTAGAAGAAATGCCTCTGTAAATGCTAAACATTGTGCAGATCAATGATTGTGTAAGAATTCATTTTAAATGTAGAGGGGTTAAAAATAAATACAAGTGGTAACCCTTGTTCTAACAGACCCTCCCGGGGTCTCACCATCTGTGCTTTTGTCTACAGAACAGCAAGGGGGATTACAGGAGGTGCTGTTGATAGGCTGCCTACTCTGTATCAGGGAACAATGCTTAGCTTTTGTCGTCTCATTGATTCATTGCAGTCCTGGAGTGGATGTTATTATCCCCATTATATTATAGTCAGAGGCTGAGGCTCAGAGTGGGAACCAACTTCCCCAAGGAGCACAGCTCTAAGTGGCAGAGCTGGGGTTTGAATCCAGGCCTGTCTTATTCCAAAGTCCCCTAGTCCTGTCTCATTACTCAGCAGGCAACTCTGGGTTCCAGTACAGATTCATGGTTCCTGTAAGAAACCTCCTCATCTGGAGGTCTCTTGTATTGAAGAGAGAGGTAAAAGTCTGGGTGTCACAGAAACTCCAGTCTCGCATTAGGGAGGGTTAAGATCTGACAGCAGTAGGGCTTTCTGAGTCTTGGCTGATACTGCACTGTGAAGGCCCTGCTCAGAGTCTTCCTCAGTCCCCAAGGCTGAGTCTGTGACGCCTTCCCTATAAAGGAATCACTGCCTACCCCCAAGGTTGCCTCTCTGCTTGAGAGAGCCACTAAGCCCAGCTCTGGTCTGTTTTGCTCACCTATGTTTACTTTTCATTCTGGCACTAAAAGAAAGTGGCAACATAAAGAAGGGCAAAACCTCATGAGCCTTCCTCATCTGCCTTACAGTGGAACATTTCCGTCACCTGGTGATAGTGCGCCCATCCCCGGGTGGCCCATCTCCTCTGACAGGGTTAGCACTGAGAGGAGGCCCCGGTGTCTGCTCTTCTGCTGCCCACTCCTCCGTCTTCAGCAATGTTGCCAGTGTCATGAGGGCACTTTCTGGCAGAAGTCAGCCTGACTAAGCTGTTTAGTAAAAGAAGGCTGTGTGTGAGGGGGGCAGCTCTCTGCATTGTCTGACCAGATGGGGCTCTACCTAGTTCGGGTTCATATCTCTCTGGAATGGTTCTTTGACTCAGGACTTTCCCAGACATTAGCAGAGACTGAGTCCACAGTGAGAAGGAGAACTGCACATGGGAAAGTCAAGCACGATTCCACAGGCACAACAAAGGGCACACCGAGAGCTTTGGCTATTACTTTCAAACGCTCGCACTGTGCTGCATACGTCATCT
This sequence comes from Elephas maximus indicus, assembly GCF_024166365.1. Taxonomy (NCBI): domain Eukaryota; kingdom Metazoa; phylum Chordata; class Mammalia; order Proboscidea; family Elephantidae; genus Elephas; species Elephas maximus. The sequence continues at coordinate 14,259,344 of NC_064836.1, forward strand.
TGCCTTGTTCTAATTTGGCTGATTTTTCTCTTGTATGTTACATGAAATTGTGTGCTGGGATATTGCTTTCCAAATCAGGCCTACTATTGCCATGTCTGGAACTTTCTTAAACTTTTTTTTTTTTTAATTTATTTATTGCTCTTTAGGTGAAAGTTTACAAATCAAGTCAGTCTCTTATACAAAAAGCCCCACCATGCACTCTCAGCTGCTCTCCCCTTAATGAGACAGCACATTCCTCCTCTCCACCCTGTATTCCCCTGTCCATTCAACCAGCTCCCGTCCCCCTCTTCCTTCTCATATTGTCACCAGACAGGAGTCACCCGCATAGTCACATGTCTACTTGAGCCACGAAGTTCACTCCTCATCAGCATCATTGTCTATCTTATAGTCCAGGCCAATCCCTGTCTGTAGAGTTGGTTTTGGGAATGGTTCCAATCTTGGGCTATCCAAGGGTCCGGGGACCATAACTGTCAGGGTCCCTCCAGTCTCATTAAGTCTGGTCTTTTTACAAGAATTTAAGATCTGCATCCCACTGCTCTGCTCCATCAGGGATTCTGGGTTGTGTTCCCTGTCAGGGTAGTGATCAGTGGTAGCTGGGCACCATCTAGTTCTTCCGGTCTCAGGCTGATGGAGTCTCTGGTTTATGTGGGCCTTTCAGTCTCTTGGGCTCATATTTACCTCATCTTTGGTGTTCTTCATTCTCCTTTGCTCCAGGTGGGCTGAGACCAATTTATGCATCTTAGATGGCCACTTGCTAGCGTTTAAGACCCCAGATACCTCTCACCAAAGTGGAATGCGACCATTTTCTTAATAATTTGGGTAACTTTTTTGAACTTCATGAATTGTTCAAAGTTTACTTAAAAGTACAGGGAGTTAGTTTACCCATAGTGTTGCTTCAACATGTTCTCTGCTATATTCCATTTTTTATCGTAACCAGTTTCTTTCCTCTTTCTCTTTGAGCATTCCTAAGTGCTGTGGGTCTCCTGCCTGTGACTCTGCATGGTCAGCATGCTGCCCCTCTGGTGGGAATAACAGCTTCCTGTTAGGCCAGGGCTGAAAATGAATCCCCAATCGCCCAGAAGCGTGGGCACCCATGACGGCTTCTGTGTCGCACCATTAAGTGTTCCGTGTGACTGCAGAAGTCCGGGATTTCAGTGCTTACGTTTCATTACCACTGTTTTAGGAACCCGCATGAAGCCCCCTGGGCCCTGGGACTTGGCTGGGTTTGCTGGGGCTCGGGGTACTTAGCCTCCTTCCTTCTCCACCCTGCTGCCCTGAGCAGTGTGACCATCAGCTTGTTGTCAGGCTGCACGGCCGCTGGGGGCCTGGGTGGAGTGTGCACGCTGGGTGCTGGAGGGGTTCTGCCATTGGTGTGGAGGGACCCCAGGTTTAATGGAGATTGCATTAGTTTCCTGGGGCTGCCAGAATCAATAACCCATAAACTGGGTGACTTAAAACGATAGAAATGTATTCTCTCAGTTCCGGAGGCTAGAGTCTGAAATCAAGGTGACAGCAGGGCCATGCTTTCTCTGAAGACTCTCGGGAAGAATCCTTCCTCGCCTTTTCCAGCTTCTGGTGGCCCCAGGCATTCCTGGTTGCAGCAGCATCACTTCCATCTCTGCTGCTCCTCCACCTCTGTCTTCACACGGCCTCCTTCTCCCTGTGTGCTTGTCTCCATGTCCTCTCCCACCTCCGTCTTCACGTGGCTCCTCCTGGTGTGTGCATCTCTGCGTCCTCTCACACTTCGGTCTTCCGTGGCTCCTTCTCGCTGTGCGTGAATCTCTGCGTTGTCTCCACCTCCGTCTCCACGTGGCTCCCTCTCCCTGTGTGCGCGACTCCGCGTCCTCTCGCACCTCTGTCTTTGCAGGGCTCCTTCTCCCTTGATGCCTGTCTCTGAGTCTTCACCGGGCTCCTTCTACCTGTGTGCACGTCTCCGCGTCCTCTCCACCTCCGTCTGCACGTGGTTCCCTCTCTCTGCTTGCCTGTCTCCGTGTCCTCTCGCACCTCTGTCTGCACGTGGCCTCCTTCCCCCTGTGTGTGTGTGTCTACGTGTCCTCTCCACCTCCGTCTTCGTGGGGCTCCTTCTCCCCATGTGAAGGTCTCCGCGCACTCTCCTTTCCTTATAAACACACCAGTCACTGGATTCAGGGCCCACCCTGCATCCAGGAAGAATTCGTCTCAAGATCCTTAACTGACTACATCTGCAAAGATCCTATTTCCAAAGAAGCACATATTCTCAGGCACTGGAGGTTAGGACTTGGACATATCTTTTGGGGGGACATAGTTCAACCCACTGCAGAGATGTAGCAAATGACTTTGGATGCTGAGTGGCTGGGCCCTACTGGAAAGGTCTGGAAGGCTGGTACTGGGGTGGGGGGGGTGGTGTCAGGGCAGGGGTCAGGTGCTGGTCCCTCTCTGAGACAGACTGGAAGAACCCTCTTTGAACACATCCCGTGGTTCTTCTGCATTCCTGAAACCTTGAAAAGGAAAGAGGGAGCTTTTAGAAGGCACCATAGGAAGTTGAAGCTGGGGCTTCTGAGAGCAGGAACCCTTTGTTTTCAGTGGGCGATGATGTTGTCTGGGGTCTACTCAGGTGTCGGTGCATCAGAAACAGATCAAAGCCGGCCAGGGGCTACTAGGTGGCAACCAAAGATATTCTGCTTGCTTGGACTGTTTGTGTTCCAGGTCATTTGTCTGTTTTCTCCTCCCCGGGTTTGTTATTCTAAGTTCGCATCTTAAAATGCCTGAGTTTGTGCCTGTGGTCTTAGACGTGGAAGATAGTGCAGGAACAAGGGACTACCTGAGTTTAAATCTGGCTGTCTATTCGCTAGTCATGTGGTCTTTGGCAAATGGCTTAAATTTTCTCTAATTTTCATCTGTAAACTGGGGAGTTAATAGTGCTTACCCTGCATGGTCGTTAGGATTAAATCAGATAATGGACGTGAACCCCTTTGCACAGTGTCTGGAAAATAAGACCAAACTGGTTGCTGTCGAGTCAACTCTAACTCCCGGCGCCTCCATGTGTGTCAGAGTAGAACCATGCCCTACAGAGTTTCCAACGGCTGATTTTCCAGAAGGAGATCACTAGGGCTTTCTTCTGAGGCACTGACAGGTAAACTTGAACCTCTAACTTTTTGGTTAGCAGCCTAATGTGTTAACCGTTTGTACCACCTAGGGACTTTGGAAAATAAGAAGTGCTTCATAAAAGCTAGCTGTTTTAGTATTTCCCCACCTTCCCTTTCCTATAGGAGCTTCATGATCTTACTTATTCATGCCTAATGGCTTTGGTGAGCAATCATAAAATATTTTGGAGCCTCAGATAGGTGCCCAGATGTGTGCTAGGTATTATAAGAATTATATTGGAGAAGAAGAGGCAGTTCTTGCCCTCAAGAATCTGGTACTGTAGTTGAGGAAGCATACCTGGCAGTCATGTATGATAAGAGATAACTAACAATACAAGGTGATAAAGTGTGAATGCAGGTGAATGGTTCAGACCCCAAGAATTCCTGGGGTTTAGGAAAGGGAGAGTACATTTTAGTTGGAGGTAGCCTGGAAAGACCTCACAAGGACATTTGGAGTGGAGTCTAGAAAGATGGAGCTCTTACTCTTTTCGTGCTCCTAATAAGCTTAATTGGGTTGTATCTCCCAAGGGGCGAGGTGAAAATTCAGAAGAAATGGGCAGTCTGTATATCCTTAAGGTATAATTTCCTTTATGATCGCCGCCCCCACAGAGGAGAAAGGGTGGTGGGGAAGGGATAACTCTTCTGATTTTAAATGAGGCCCAGATGGGGTGAGGAAACCAACACAAGAGCACCAATTAGCAGAGCCGGTGGTAGAAGTGAGATGTTTCTCAGGGCCGAGACTTGGAGTCTATTTCTCATCACAAGTCATTTTGTTCCCCTTGTTTTGCTTCCTATTATCTAATTGTATCCTTGTCATACCCCTGGAAGGCACACTGATTTCCACTGTGTTGTCATTATCGTTGTTAGGTGCTGCCAAGTTGGCTTCAACTCATAGTGACCCCATGTGACAGAGTAGTAGAGCTGCCCCATAGGATTTTCTAGGCTGTAATCTTCATGGGAGCAGATTGCCAGGTCTTTTCTCCCATGGAGCTGCTGGGTGGGTTCAAACCACCAACCTTTCAGTCAGTAGCTGAGTGCCTAACCGCTGTGCCATCACAGCTCCTAAATTTCCACTGTAGAGGTGGGAAACTAATGCACAGAGATTTGAGTGACCAGCTGAGGAAGCAGCATGAATGGGGTTCCATCTCCTGGTCTGTGGATTCCTAGCCACGCTCCCCCCTGGACGTCTCTTGCGACAGGTCTCTGCTGGTGTCTAGCATGAGGGAAGCCCTGGATTCCTAGGTGGGGGATGCTGAGCAGCCCATCCAATTCAAGGCCTCTTCCAGTTCAAGCAGCTCCGGCAGAGAATGCCACAGGACCATCACAGCACACCCTGAGTTCCAGCAGGGTTCCAAGTCTGGTCTCAACAGCGCAAGACTTGGTGGCTAAGCCTGGAAGGCTCCCGTTGTCATTTTGCATCACCACTGGCTGTGTGGCTGCTGGCTGGTTCATCTTATATTTGTTTTGTGTGGGTTGCTCTGAGGCCGATATTCAGCCACAGCTGGGCAGCCAGCACTTGCTCAGCCTTTCCCCCATCTGTCCCAGAATTCCCAGTGGCACTAGTGAAAGACCGTTGTGGTGCTATGTGTGTGCATGCGTGTGTGTGTGTGTGTGTGGTGGTGGGGGAAGATGAGGGAGAGAGGAGGATGTAAAGCTTCCTGGAAAAGCAGGAGACCTGTATCTTCACTGCTGGGGGCCGGGGGACTGGTTCTGGGTTGCAAGAACTCAGGACAGATGTGTGGCTGCCTTTTGGGAGCCCCTGTGGTTTTCTTATCTGGGACGCTGAATAAGTCAGCACTTTGCACGTGTATGTAAATTGACCATGATTATCAGCCTGACCACCAGTGTGAGGACAGGGATGTGCTATGGTCATGGGTTCCAGGTGTGAGTGGCCGTAACCCCCCACCCTGATTGCTGTTGTAGCAGCAGCAGTAGTAATAATAATAATGAGGTTAGAATAATGGAAAAATAAAAATAAAAAAAAATTGCTGTCGAGTTGATTCCAACTCATGGCAATGCCATGTGTACAGAGTAGAACTGTGCTCCATAGGACCTTCAAGGCTGTGATCTTTCAGAAGCAGATTGTTAGGTCCGTCTTCCAAGGTGCTTCTGGGTGAGTTCGAACCACCAACCTTGCAGTTAGTAGTCGAGTGCTTAACCGTTTGTACCGCCCGGGGACTCCTAGAATAATGGCAGCTATCGTATATTGAAATTGACTCAGCGGCACACACCACGACCACCACCACCATCGCCACCACCACCACCACCGTGTTTTCAGTTCCTATGTGCTAGACAGTGTGAGGCATGATTTAGGCACATATTGTCTCACTCCACACTCCACTTATGATGTAAATATTTTCAGTAGTCCTGTTTTACAGGCAAGAAAGTGCAGGAAGTTTGAGTTGATTTCTGTTGGAGGTTCCTCAGCTAGTAAGCTGTGTAGCTGGGCCTTGACTTCAGATACATCTCATTCCACTCTGATTCCAGTCAGATTCCTCTGACTCCATCTGATTGAGCACTGAACCTCTATGCTGTCTCGAATGCTAGGAAGATTCTTCCCAGCTAGAAGGGCTGTTTAGCTGCTCCCCCACCCACCTCTACCCCATCCTCTCCTGTCGGAGAAGAGCTGCCTCAGAAGAAAAAGGCACAGGGCTGACCAGCTGATGAATTCCTTGGTTGTGAGGAAGCCCTTGTATCTCATGGGATTCTAAGAAGTCTGACCTCTGGGAGACTTTGGGATTAACTGTGTCAAGACCCTCATTTTGCATAGGAGGAAGTGAAACCAGAAGAAGGACCTCACTCAAAGCTGTGCAGCAACCTAATGGCAAAGCCAGGACTAGAACCCAGCCTTCTCGGCTCATAGCCCCGCATACTTTCTAACTACCATCTACTTGTAGAATACCTTTGCTGCTCCTTGCTGCTCTAGTCACCTACACAAGGTGCCTGTGTGAGGCCTGTGGGAGGAAGGAGGGCCAGGCATGGTACTAATTTTACCATGAGGCTGCTGGGCTTACTTTTGGGCTGCACAGGCAGCGAAGAGATCCCGCATTGGCTCTTTGCCTGAAAGGCCACCAGCCTCCTTTCATTTATGTCCCCTCACCCACTGGCTGTGCACTGGAGAAGTCAGGGGGCTGTCAAGGAATTGACTCTCCTGCCATTTCTGTTCTACCTTTTCTCTCCAGAAAGTTCCAGAGACCCAGTAGGTCATGAGTAAACCTTGCGTTGGATGCCCCTCCATCTCCATTTGAAGCCAGGCCACTTCTGTTTTGCTTCTTTGCCTATGAGCAGCAGGCATGGGGGCTAAGAGGTGGCAGCTGAGAGAGGTGTCCCACTGAATGCTTTGTTGGCCTCATGCTGAGGTGAAAGCTCACTAAGGCTACGGGAGCCCTCCAGGGGCCAGAGGAATTCAGTTGCTTTAGTCACAGTTGTGATGTTGGTAAGAACACGAACACAAAAAGAAGGGGAGGGCAGTGTGGGGTGGTGGAAGGGACTTGTTTGCCTCTGCTTTCTTACACCCAGTAGCCTTTGTACTGGAAACGGTGACAATTTGCCCTATTTCCCAGGGAGACACGCAGAGACTCAGAGCAGCCCAGAACCTTGGCCACGGAAGCCTGGAGAACGTCCCCTCTCCTCTGTCCTGGTCATCCATTCTCTGACCAGGAACTGACCCGCCTCCTAGCAGGCCTGGTCAGTGGGCTCGGAGGGTGGGACACAATCCCCTTTGGCATTACTTTTTTTAGTGAATTTGATTGAACTACCACATACTTACAGTAAAGTACACAAATCCATGCTTTTTATTTTTTAAATGCTTTTTTTTCTGGTTATAAAGGTAAAGGTAATGCAATTTGAGAAGGAACAAAAAAACTCAGATCACTTGGAGAATAACAGCCATTAATATTTGATGTGTATTTTTCATTTGATCTTATTCTAAATTGAGAGTTGTTGCTAGAAGTTGGCTGTCGGGGAGAGAGAGGACAAGGGCGGGGGCCATGGAGGGTCTCCTACCCCTTCCCAGGATGCTTCACTCTTGGTCCTGGCTACCTCCTAGCTTCCAATCTTCACCTGCAGTTTAGAGGCAAAGTGTTCCTTATCACTCTGCTCCAGCTGTTACTAAGCTAAATACTCAGCAGTAATACCAGTCAGGCCATTACTTATTAAACAGCCTGCATTGTTCAAAATACAAAAGTCACGGTTGACAAGTTGGGCTGAGAGTCCCAGAGGGATTGGGGGCAGGCATGTCCCCAGGGAGACCAGTTGGCCCAGGTGAATGCTGTGTGTTTGTGCATATCTGAATCTCTGTCTGCCTCTAGCCTTCTTCTCAGACCTCCCTTTGAGGCTTATGATCAAGGTTTGGAGGCCAGGAATGTGTAACATGGGGACAAAGCCCCATTCTTGGGCTTGTCAGCCTTAACCATTGTGTCTGACCCTCCCTCTTGAAATCAGCTTCCGCTGAGGCATTGAGTTGTTTTCTGTAAAGTGTTCAGAACAGTGCTTAGCTCATTGAGATTCTGTGTTACCTAACGCCATCATCATGAATAGCGTCATCATCTTATCCTCAAGGCTCGGGTAGAAACTGTCAGAGCTGCAAGGAGCCTTAAAAACAGGCTTGTCTGTGATTCTCATTCTTTAGCCTACATCATAGTCAAGTCGGGGCTTGTTAAACACTGATTTCTGGACCCACCCACAGAGCTTCTGAGTCAGTAGATCTGGGGTGGGCCAAGAATGTGCACTTTCGACGAGTTCCCAGGATTCTGATGCTACTGGTCCAGGGACCATACTTGGAGAACCACTAACCCAACTCCTTCATTTTTTAAGTGGGGTCCTGAGGGAAAATAACATAGTAAAGGCCTTCATGCTAGTTAGTTTCAGAGCTGGTACCCAAGCCCAGGACTCCTGACTCCAAGCCCAGTGCTCTAATCACATGTTATGCATGGTACAGGATCTCAGGTGTCATGGTCACCTCTCCTTCTACAAGTGCCAGCAGCCGGGTGGTAGGGGACTCCTTTCCTGAGAGTGAGCTGTCCGCACTAAGTGGAAAGGGGACAAGGGCAGGCACAGCATGATGCTGGGGGCCAGGAGTCAATTTCTCTTTTATATGTTTGGCCAATTCACCCATTTACTTACCCAGTAAACATTTACTGGCGTCTCTGGGTGGTGCAAACAGTTATCATACTCGGCTGCTAACTGAAAGGTTGCAGGTTTGAGTCCACCCAGAGGCACCTCAGAAGAAAGTCCTGACCATCTACTTCGGAACAATCAGCCATTGAAAACCCTATGGATCACCATAAGATGGAATGGTGTCAATGGCAACTTTTTTTTTTTTTGGAACTATGGGAAAAGAGCGTGCCTGGTGCTGTGAGGGGTAACTAGGCGAACAGGACAAAGTTTTAGTTCAGGCACAGCTCTTTCACATCTGTTCTTGTCCAGTTCTTGACACTGCCTTGCCGTGCCATGGCCTTGGAGGGTGCACGGTGAGAAGCGAGGACTCTGAGTCGGGAGACAGGGTCCGAGAGCCTGCCCTGCCCGTGATCACCCGATGACTCAGGCAGGTCCGTATCCTTCTAGGCTTTAGTTTCTTCATTGGAAGATGTGGCGGTGGGACAGGGATCAAACAAGGTATGGTTCCCAGATTGTAACGGCATCTCATTTCATTTTGATTTTTAACCCGTCAGTAATACACTGGTTTCATTTTCGTGTGTGTATAAGGAGGGTCTGAGATCAGGTGCACCTCGGGCTTTCTGCTTGATTGGTGTGGTATCTGCTGAACACTCCCAACCGCAGTGGTGCTTGAGTTTGAATTTGTGTTTGAATTTGCTTTTCTTCTTAATCATATATTGTTTGTTTTATCCAGAACCACCCTCTCCTAGAGGCAGAACATAAGGATCTTGGATAGGTAAATAAAAACCAAAACACCCGTTGTCATCGAGTTGATCCCAGCTCATAGCGACCGTATAGGACAGAGTAGAACTGCCCCATAGGAGTTCCAAGGAGTGGCCGATGGATTCAAACTACCAACCTTTTGGTTAGCAGTCAAGCTTTTAACCACTGTGTAAAAAAAAAAAATAAGGAGCTCAAAATAGTAATAATAATTCTACAAATTTGACTGAAGATGGCGGTTATCAGATTCTGTCCATTTGACCATAATTTCTATATAGCACATCAGGCGGTGTCTAGTACTCAGAAAAGTGATAGTTATATCTCTGGTGGGTTTTCTTTCACTGGGAATGACCACCATCCACACCTATAATAGAAAAGTGCATATACATCAGTCTGAAAGCTGCTTTCTTGTAGAAACCGAATTTAAAACCTACAAGGCCCCAAACATGAGAATTTCCAACCTCAGGACAGAAGAACAGTTTCTGACCATTCTCCACACCTTAACATCTGATTCAATCATTGTGATGTCATTTGGTCGCTGAATTTGACATGATACAATATGACGTGTAACAATTTGTTAACAGCTCATGCTTTTTCTTATCCAATTAAACTTGCTAAATGGGGAAAAAAGTTGAAATTTGCCTTTATGCAGGTAATAATCATTATTAAAGATTGGGTTGAACTAGACTTCATGACAATTGTTAATAATAAGCTGATCTAAAATAGCACTAAAACTTTTCATTGTGGCAAAATATGCATAAAATTTATCATTTTTCAGCATACAATTCAGCAGCGTTAAGCACATTCATGATGTTATGCACCACCATCTGTTTCTAGAACTTTTTCATCAGCCCAAGCAGCACCTCTGTGCCCACTGAGCAGTAATACCCCATCGCCCCCTGCCGTGACACCGTGGGGGCCCTCACCAGCCTCCTGGCATGCCTTGTCTGGGAGAGCTGGCTAGTGCGTCTCCAGCGGCATCAGACTTTTAGTTACATGTTGGGGGAGAGTGGGCAGGTGTGGGAAGTGGCAGCCTTTGACAGCAGGGCTGATGGCCTGGTCTGAAGGGAAATCCCTGAACTGTATTCAGGACACCTGAGGCCTCATCCTAGCCCACAGTGCCTTCTCCCTGTCAGTGGACACTGAGTCTTCCTGGCCTCATCCTAGGCTACAGTGCCTTCTCCCTGTCAGTGGACACTGAGTCTTCCTGGCCTCATCCTAGGCCACAGTGCCTTCTCCCTGTCAGTGGACACTGAGTCTTCCTGGCCTCATCCTAGGCCACAGTGCCTTCTCCCTGTCAGTGGACACTGAGTCTTCCTGGCCTCATCCTAGGCCACAGTGCCTTCTCCCTGTCAGTGGACACTGAGTCTTCCTGGCCTCATCCTAGGCCACAGTGCCTTCTCCCTGTCAGTGGACACTGAGTCTTCCTAGTCTGGCTTGCTGCTTTTATGGCCCATTAACAAACGGGAAGATAGTGCCATGAAAAGTTCAAACCTCAGACAATCCACAACCCGCCTTTAGCCTAGGATTGAGCGACCGAATGGCATTTATTGTTAGAGATTATCCTAATTTTTATTTTGTCGAGGCTAAAAACAAATGCTTTTATATACTCGCAGTCTGTTTTAGAAGTGGGTACCTAGAAAGTGTTCCCACTTGGAAATAAGCTGTCCTAGGCTGGAGCATTTCCTGAAGATGATTGAGAATAGCTTTTAGTTCCCCATAATCATACTAGCTTATATTTTTGTATGTTAATCTCCTTCAACTTTGGTCATTTTCCATTCACACATGTGTGTGTCCCACACACATGCCCCGTTTAGACTCGGCTGGCCTTCTGAACCCTAGAGCCTTCTTTCTGCATCTATCTCCAGGGCCCAGTAAGTGGCTCCCATAGTATTTTGGGATATAGTTTCGATGAAGCCAACTGAAGCGTAGGGTTCACAACCCTGAGCCACTCCTTTGTGTCCTGTTTCTATTTGAGGGAGACATTTGCTCTGCATACGTGTGTGTGTGTGTGTGTGTCCATCCTGAACGCAGCTGTTCACACAGCCAATACCTTCTGGTGTCATGCCAAACCCATGCCAGTCCCTCAGTGCCCCACTGACATGTTGAGAGAAGTCTGGTACTTTGGCTTTCCCCACCTGGGGAGTGAGAAGGGAGTCCCTGTGGTGAGGGTGTGAATGAGTTTCTCAGCTGGGCTTCTCAGGACACACCCTTTCTGTGAGAGATGGGCTGGAAGAGAGCAGATTGTGGGATTTCTACTTATTTATTTATTTATTTTCTTTTCCATTGTCCCTTCTAAGGGGCTCCGAACAAGCCTCTTGGCTGTCTCTCAAACCTAGACTCTACCATTGGCATAACCTCGTAGCTAGGTTGTTCACTGGCCACCTTCAGTCTGCCCACCCCTACCCTTCAGCCTTTCTGTCTCACAGATTCATAGACTCTCAGCAAGAGCTGAAGCCTTTAGTGCCTCTCTTGTTTGTTTTGTTCCTTGGGCATCGGGTTTATCAAGAGGAGATATGGGTGGGGCTGCATCTAGGCACCCTCCCCTACTTCCATTTTGGCCACACAGGGCCCCTTCAGCAAGTCTCACATGCTGACACTTAACCCAGCAGGTGAGTGCTGTCTTGGGGAAGGGACCAGCTCTGCACCTGGGAGCAGCACCTGAGACAATAGAGCGGGGTTGGGTTGCTTTCCCCCACCCTCCTGACCTGGGAAATCCTCTAAGCTGACCTAATTACCTGCAGGGGGGGAAATCCTATTGATTCCCAGCAGCTGTTGCAGTTTGCAGCGGGAGGGGCGCCTTGGGCAGGTGGGTTTATACTGCTCTGGGATTAACCCTTTGGTTGCTGCCTCCTTAGGAAGAGGGTCCCCAGGCTGGTCAAGTGGGCATTTGTCTCTGGGCTACGAGGAATCATGATCCCAGCCTAGCGTAGATTTGTGTGACCTAAGCACATTTCTGCTCCTCTCTCTTGGTGCTGATCATCAAGAGATGGGAGTATCTGGCCAGAGCCTTAGTCTCTGCTTTTCCAGGGTCCCCTTCCAACCCTATCCAGGCAGGAGCTGTCTGGTTCCTATAAAACCTTGGTGAGAAGTGGTTGTCCACTGAACCCTCTCCAGACCTCACTCTGCTTTGAGAGTTGCTCTTCCAGACCCGCCACCTTGAGGGAAACTGAAATCACGATGGCTTGGAGGCCTGGACAGCAGTGCGCAAGGCACACTTACCCAGCTCATCAAGCAGCCACTGAGCATGTACTTCACTACTAGTGTCTTACATTGTGTCGTGCTTCACAACGTTCAGTGTTCTTTTGCCTGTAAGGTCTCCTTTGGGATTCCTAATAATGCAGCGAGGTGTTCTGCCTGGGACCGGACTCAGGCTGAGACAACGGCTGAATGACAGAGCCAGTATCCTCTCTCAGGTCTGCTTGACTCCGGAAACAATGCTGTCTCCACTGCCACAGCTGCCCTGTCATCAAGTTTACAATCTTAATGGGGAGTAAGCTTTCTATATGCAGAAAAAGACTCAAGAACGCTATTCAATGCCATGACTCTAACTGGGAACCAATGCATGTAATAGACAGCAATTGATCAGGAAGGAAAAAGGCCACTGTTGACTGGGGTCAGCGGGGAAGGCATTGTGGAAAAGGAAGGCTTTGAGCTAGGCCTTAAAAGACAAATAATATTCTGACACACGGGGAAAAATGGGGAGAAGACTTTAGGGATCAGGACATTGTAAAAACTGATGGGACTGGTGTGAATGAGGGGATAGGGAGTAGAATAATGAGGAGACCTCTGACTGCAGGGAAAGGTGTGTCTATTGAGCAAGGGGAGACCGAATGATGCCTGGTTGTTGGTAGTTTTCGTCATGTTGGCTCCGACTCATGATGACCTTGTGTATAGCAGAATGAAATGTTGCCCAGACCTGTGCCATCTTCATGATCAAGTTTGTTCAAGTTTGTTGTTGTTGCTGTTATGTCAGACCATCTCATCGAGGTTGCCCTCATTTTGTTGGCCCTCTGTTTTACCAACCGTGATGTCATTTTCTAGCATTTGGTCTTTTCCTGATGATGTGTCTAAGCTAAGCGAGTCCAAGTCTTGCCATCCTCACTTCTAAGGAGATTTCTGGTTGCATTTCTTCTAAGATTGATTTGTTTTTTCTTTTAATAGTCCATGGTATATTTACTGTCCTTTGCTGATGAAATCAAAACAATTAGACCCAAGAGCTGCAGGGAAAGAGGCCAGGGCCGCCTCATACACGGTCTCTTAGAATAGAGACATGATCCAGCTCAGCCTGGCTGCCTGCTTTTGACCTCATTTTCCAGCCTCTGCTGCCTGAAGCCCAGCCTATAGTTCTGGCCCACTCTTCTGAGACCTTGAACCCTGCTTGTCGACATAGCTGGCAATTCACCAGATATCATGGGACCATCAAGTGATCTGGCTAAAATGTAACTGGGGTAGGCATGGAAAATTTTAAGGAAAGAGAAGGAAAATATTTATTAAAGACTATTTCTCTTGGGCATTTTATATATTTTGTCTCATTAATCCTCACAAAAACCCTGTGAGGTAACTATTGTCATTATTCCCTGTCCATGTAAGTGGAAGCTGAGACTCAGGGAGATTAAGGTAACTTGCCGTTGGTGACACAGCCAGTGAGTGTTGGATCTGTGTGGCTTTAACCCTCCAACCCTCAGTTTGGCTTAAGATGCTGTACCTTACTGCCTCCCTGATTGTAAAAGAATGAAATGATAGGGCCTTCATCCTTGAGGGCTTTCAGTCCAGTTGGGAAAATAAGCTTAAAAAAAACCTAAGAAGGTCTGTAAGGTTCTCTGTTTCTGCCCCAAACTGCAGCTAGCCTTCAGGGGGTCCCACTTGGGTGATAGAGCAGCAAGGGTGCATAATAGTGAGGAAGGGCTGGGGGTGGGGGGGCTTGAGATTCTTCACGATTCCTGTTTGGTTTCAGAGTGGCTCTCCTTCAGGCAAGTATAGAACAGGTTGTGGGCAGGGAGTCATGGTGGCAGCAAAGGGGGCACTGGGGCTTTGGGGAGGCTGGAGCAGCGGTGTCCAAGATCAATAATTTATTCCTGGATACCATGCAGGACGGTGTTGCCATGGCAACAGGCTGGCTCCCAGTGGCTGGCCTGACAGTTAACCTCTCAGAGCTGCCTCTCCTTGTTTGTTTCCTCTCCTTCTCTCCCCCATCTTTTGCTTTCTGTTTGCCACTTCCCTTACCCCTCATTTTTCTTGTGTGTGTTTGTATGGAGTGCAGCCTACCTGTGCCTCGAGAACATCGCTCTGCTCAATGTAGGGAATCTGGGCCTTACTCCAGCTGTAGCAGCTCCCTCCCCAGCCCCAAGTGGCCCCGGGCACGTAACCAGGGCATAGCATTTTCTTAACTATAAGCCTGATTTCTCTTTCTGGAAGGACCCTCTGGAGGTCATCTCACTGACCTCTGCCGCTTTTCTCACAGCCTGTTTTACAGCCTTCCCTCAGAGGTTGCTCACTGTGCTAGGTGCCTCTACCCTTGGAGAGATCCCTCAAGCAGGGCAGCTGGGCAGGGCATTCCCCTGCTTTAGCCCCCAGGTGGTCATCCTTGGAACTGCCCATTGTTGGCTAAGAAAGTTGGGCCTTCATTCCTTCCTCCTGGCCTTGGTGGTCGGGAAGATGGCAGAACCATGCAGCTAACCAAAAAGTCTGTATCCCCCACCATACTGTAAGCCCCATCGGCAGCAATTATACCCTCGGTGCCACATGATCCAGAGTGCCTTGGTGGTACAAACGGTTAGGCATTCGACTACTAGCCAAAGGCTGACAGTTCAACCCACCCAGAGGTACCTGGGAAGACAGGCCTGGTGAATCTGCTTCTGAGAATCTGCTTCTTGAAAACCCTATGGAGCACAGTTCTGCTCTGACATATATGGGGTCCCCATAAGTTGGAATCAACTCAGCAACAACCAACAACAACAACCACGTGGTAGGTGCCCAATGACTATTTGTAGAATGTTGTGGGGTAAACGAAAAAGAGGCCTGAAGGAGCCTCCGACAGTGACTGACTCAGGAGGAGGCCCTTAGGCCATGCAGGCTGCCCCTTGGGTCTATCTCCCACATAATTCCAAGAGGCCGGGTCTTGGGTCCAACAGCTGCACTGAGCCTCAGAGATCGAGACCATTGAATTTTTAAATTTATTGTTCATACGCATTAAAATTCACTGTTTTCCTGAATCACTGGCTGTCACCACTAATAAGGGATCCGGGGCTATAATAACCATTGAAGACTTAATGTTATTAGTCTTGTAATGCTTCTAAGGGTCTTGTTTCATCTCTGGGTTTGCAAATCCTCATTCACAAAGAGTAGGAAAACACCCCTAAGCTGGAGGCTGCATGGGGAGCGGGGGCTGGAAACCAGCCTCAGCTGTCTGCCTGGTGTGTTAGCTTCCCCACAGAGTTTGAAGCTGGGAATGCAGATTTACCCGGAAAGCATGTGTGAGCCCCCTTGGGGAGTTGGGTAGGAAGGCGGGTGCCCTAGTGGAGAAGTGTGATGTGTGCCTTGGGCTTACCTCCTGACCAGCGGCTGCTGGTAGAGAGAGGCGCCTGATCTCCAGAGGAAGCGCAGCTCCTTCCCTGCCTCCTCCACAGCCCCCAAGCTCCCAGGCCTGATGCACAGAAGAAATAGCAGTGATGTTGTAATCAATGGCCAGGATGCTGCAGGCAGGGACTCCAGCTGACAAGAAAACCAGCTGTCTGAAGAATGCCCTCCTCTGGCTCTATCTTGAGGAAATGTTTCTGCTTCTCCCCACAGGGGATCTCTTTCCACACATGGCTTAATCTAGTCCTCATCTAAAAGTATTTATTTAAAAAAAAAAAAGCATTTGTCTTGGACCTGGTGGTTTGGGTGTGGTGAAGGGGGCTGACAGCCAGGGCACACGGGCTGGTCGTCACTGGTCTGTGGACCCATGTCCCTGCACTGCTCTCTCCTCTCGGACACCTGTGAGAGCTGCTAAGCAGGGCTGGCGCCACCACACTCCCGTACCACTCTCCCACCAGGGTTTAGCTTCTTCCTTTTTTTTTTTTTTTAACTGTGGTAAAATACACATAACATGAAATTTACCATTTTAAAGCGGTATTTAGTATATTTACAAACTATCACCACTAATTTCAGAACATTTTCATCACTCCGCAAAAAGAAACCCATACCCACAGCAGTCATTCCTTTTTCCCCCGGCTCCCAGCCCCTGGCAGCCACCAGTGTGCTTTCTGTCTGTACGGCTTTGAAACATTTCCTATCAGTGGAATCATGTAATATGTGGCCTTTTGTGACTGGCTTCTTTGACTTTTTTATAGAGTAAGAAGCCTGCTCCCTGCCTACCCCAAGCTCATGACCCTTCAACAAGGTCCTTGGTTTCTAGCCCCTGGTCAACATGAAATGGCATGGATGGACACAACAAGGGGATGAAGCAGTGAAAATATGGTGATTTCTGCGTGTTTCCCATGGAATTACCAGGTCTTGCCACATGCGTGCTCCCCTTCAAAGCTGCCTTATGGGGCTGTATATTTGGTCCCATAGTGGAGCCAGTGCTCTGAACCATTTTGTCCTCCCACGGAGTGGCCTTCTGAGCCGTTTTATTGCCCTTGCCTTCATAGTCATTCTGTCCTTCTCGCACTAAATAGTATTCCCAACTACATCACCCACCATCTTTGTTGTTCTTGGCCATTTCTTCCAACTTAAGAAGAAAAAAGTCAAATCCACCTTCATAGGATAAAAATTTGCCACCATGGAGGCCCATCACAAGAACATGCTGCCGGCTTTGAAAGCAGTTCCGAAGAAAGAGCTTCAGAAGTGTTCTAAGCACAGGCACCTTGTTGGAATATGTGCAGAGCCTCTGAGGGGACTTCTTTGAAGGAGACAGCGCTCATCTGAATGTGTAAATTCTAGTGTGTTTGCTTAAAAGATCAGTCAGGAGACATTATACGCATAGGATAAAAGGAAGAAGTGAATGGTCATCGAATTATGTACACCTCGAGGAAATCAAAGAAAAATATGCATTTTAGGAGTTTTAAGGAGATGAAGTTGAAAATATAACCTGCGGGTGTGGTGGAGTGGCTAACGCAAAATAATATTGCTCAACTACTAGAGAGGAGGGGAGTCAGTGGGGAGCCGAAAGGCTTAGCACAAATATCCTCGGCTTGATAAGGGTGATGCCTCTCTTCACAGGTCGGTTGGGTTATTCCAGCTGCCCTCAGTCTAGCTAGGAAGGGGAACCACCCACAGAACATCACTGTTTTTATGTTCTGCATTCTGGGGGTAGTGTGGGGAAAAGGGAGGCTGGTGACAAGAACAGTCAACTTGTTCCTTGGTGAGTTAAGTTTTAAAAAATTAAAAAGAGCATACGGAAGCCTCTTGCTGTAGCCTGGACTACAAAGGGCTGCCTTTTAAAGGTTAACTATGTTGGCCAGCCTTGGAAGTCTGGTGAAGAAGCTTTGGGTGAATTACTTAGGCCAGTGTGCTGGGTGTGCTTGTCCTACTGGGTGGTGGTGGTAGTTTTTCCTTCTGGTTCAAGAAGCTAAAGTCAGCAGAGAAGAGCATGGAACTGAGGAGGCCCAGGGAGTGGCCGGCCAGGAGGGGAGGTGATAGATCAGAGAAATATTGCCTGACTCTTACAAGATTTCAGAGATAGCTTGGAACCTGGTGGCACCGTCCCATTTTTACAACCAAGCTAAAGAGGTGGATGACAAGGTCAGCAGAGTTTCAGAGCCAAGAATAGATGCCCCCCCCCACCCCATGTCACCACAGTAACTCACTCCAGGTTTTGAAGAATACCACCCTCCAGGGAAATAGCGCTTCAGAAAACTGTTTCATGTCTTTGTCTCACTTAGCCCAGCAGGCATTTATTTTGGGTTGAACATTAAAGGATTTGACAGCAAAGCAGGAAAGGATGATGCAGTGGTTTTGAGATTCTTCCAGCTGGGCCTTTCTCTAGGAGGGGTGGTGCTAACCTAGTGGTGTTTGGTCATCAGCTCCAGATCTCATGGCTGGAATCAGGACCGTCATTTTTATGTACATCCAACTTTTTAATGTGTGGAGGAACCGAAAATGAAGGTAGCCAAAGTTGAGAGACGCTATGGAAGAGAAGGCTGTTGAGCCCCGGTTTGGCCAGACAGAAGAGCAAGGCTATGCCATACCTGAACTCACCCTAAAAAATCTTTTAAAACAATTTTAAGGGACTGGACAATGGGTTGGAGAG
The DNA here is from genome assembly GCF_024166365.1 of Elephas maximus indicus. NCBI lineage: Eukaryota > Metazoa > Chordata > Mammalia > Proboscidea > Elephantidae > Elephas > Elephas maximus. Next base: position 14,277,578 of record NC_064836.1, read on the forward strand.
AGATGATGATGAAAAGTGAGCTACTTGTATCAGGTGGACACTTGAGACTGTGTTGGCATCTCCTGTCTGGAGGGGAGATGGGAGGGTAGAGAGGGTTAGAAACTGGCAAAACAGTCATGAAAGGAGAGACTGGAAGGAGGGAGCAGGCTGACTCATTAGGGGGAGAGTAAGTGGGAGTATGGATTAAGGTGTATATCAGCTTATATGTGACAGACTGACTTGATTTGTAAACTTTCACTTAAAGCACAATAGAAATTATTAAAAAAACAATTTTAAATTTTTTATTAAGGCATAATTTACAAAAGGAGAGTGCACAACCCTTAAGTATACAGCTTGGTAAATTTTTCCATAAACCTATACCCGTGAAACTACTACTAGATCAAGATATAGAACATTATTGACAACCCAGAGGACTTCTTCATGCCCCTTCCCCGTCAGTAACCCCCAAAGGTAATCTCTATTCTGACCTCTGTCAACATAGATTAGTTTAGCCTGTTCTTGACCTGCATATAAAGGCAGGCATACACTATGCTTACTTTTGTACCTGACTTCTTTCACTCGACATTATTTCTGTGAGATTCATTCACGTGGTTACATATCTCAGTGGTTCCTTCTTTTTCACTGCCGTGTGGCATTGCATTGTATACGTGCATCACAATTTATTTATTCATTCCACCATTGTTGGATGTATGTGTTGTTCCCTGTTTGGGGCTATTATGGTTGAAGCTGCTATAATCATTCTCAAACATATCTTTTTATGGACATAAGCACTCATTTTTATTGGGTGGATACCCAGAAGTGGAAATGCTGGGCCATAGGATATAAGTATATTCAGCTGTAGTAGACCCTGCTAAACAGTTTTCCAAAGTGATTATACCAGTTTACTCTTCCGCCAGCATTGTATGAAAGTTCTAGTTGTACCACATCCTTATCAGCATTTGGGAATATTGATCTTTTTGTAAAATGTTAGCTTTTCTGGTAGATTGCCCCAAAATTCTGAGTCAGACACTTTTGTCTTCTTCCCAGGGTAGGATAAGCGTGCACATCTTGGCTCAAATGATCTTTATTCTAGCACCAGGCCATGGAGAATGCTGCTTGCTCCCTTCCCCGTCAGCAGCAGCCAGGGTCTTACTCAGCTCGGGAGGCTGGAGTCTGGCTGGTGGGGAGGCAGGATAAGCTGTATCTTCACAATGCCAAGGCCAGCCTACCTGAGAGAACCTTGGATTTGGAGTGTGTTGCAGGGAGGGGTGGGGAGCAAGGGAGATGATCAAGGGTTGCTAAAGGAAAATTGACTTAGCTGGATTTAGTCCTGGCTGCAGGAGCCAGCCATATGAACTCCAGGGTAGATGGGACTTTAGGAGCTGTGTAGACCATTGAGAGAGGTCAGTTCTTAGGTAACCACTCTTGATGAGATTGAAGAAGATAGCAGAGATGTCCTATCTGACCTTGGGCATTTGCTTCCAGAAAAAGCTCCCTCAGACGCAATGAGACACTGAGTGCAGAGAGGTTAAACAGCTTTTTCTGGCCTCAAAGCACACCAGAGCTGGAGAGTCTTGAGCCTATGTCTTGCACTAGCCCAGCTCTAAAGCACTCAAGCCAGCGAATGCTGGGGTAACCTCTTTTGATTTCCAGCTTGCTAGGTAGCTAAACTCAAGCCGTCTCGTTTAGCAAAGTTTACTGCGGGCCTCTTCACACAAGACATCGGACTGAGCGCCTTGGGAGCTGTAAAGGACAGGATGAAGTCCCTGATCAAAAGTTATCCACAGCCTGATAAGAGAGGAAATACTTGCACACATCAGTGCAACGAAAGGAGGATGGGATTTGTGCTTAGTGAGTGGTGTATGGAACGTGTTTCGGAAGCTGGGTGGGAGAGTTCATGTCTAGCTGAGGGCTTGGAATGGCTCCTTGGAGAAGGTGGCCCGGCCTTAGAGGATGAGCAGTGTTTTGTTAGGCAGAGACGGGCAAGGAAATTCTACACAAAGAGGCAGAATAAGCAGAGGTGTGGAGGTGGGCTATCCCAGGCACTTGGAGAAAAGCAAGTGAGTCAGGTTACTGGATGCAGCAGGGAAGCCCCTAGATGTCAGCTTGGGGGAGCTGAGTTTTATTCTGCAGAAACGGGCCCACTGCAGGGTCTGCATGGGAAGGATCCACACATGATATTCCTAACTGGAGAGCATTCTGGTAACAGCAGGGAAACCATGGGACTGCTCCACCCTCTCCTGCTTCTACATACATAGGCCTTCCCCCGCCCCACAGAGAAACACAGAGATGCAGTGTATGCATTGAGATGCACATACCCATTGGAGCCATTGCCACTGAGTCAATTTCGACTCGTAGCACCCTATAAGACAGAGCAGAACTGCCCCGTAGGGTTTCCAAGGCTATAATCTTTACGGAAACAGACTGCCACATCCTTATACCATGGAGCAACTGGTGGGTTTGAACCGCTGACCTTTCACTTAAGTAGCCCAGTGCTTAACCAGTGGGCCAGCAGGGCTCCTATACAGGAACCAGGGAAATACTCACCTTGAGACCAACACATCCACGTGTGAAAACATGTATCCATTCAAAACTGACTGGGACACACGCATGCGGGTATGTTGCACACATGTGCACACACACACACAATAACACCAACCTGTAAACCCAAGAAAACATACATCCAACACCACATGCATGGACTGAGACACTTGTAGACACACTAAGACAAGTACCCACACAAACTGAGTCACACTAAGGCACACACATACAACAAGGCAGACAGACAGACACATTGGGACAGACATACATATATGCCCACCCAGCCAGGCAGGTACACTTGTATACACTGTGACACTTTTATATATACACACACAGATGAGCAGAGCACACTCACACTCACTGGAGCACACACATGGGGACTAAAACCCCTCCTCAAGGACAGTCAGGTATACACCCTTCACACACACTCACAGTGCACACTCACCATAGGCATCCACAGACAGACCTTCACAGCACACACCAACGCAGAGACAGACCCAGGCGGGTGCAGATTCAGGCCATGAAAGGCTGCCCCAGGGGCTGCTCACACTCTCCTCACAGTTTTCCTTCCAATGACTTGCTTCCCCATGGCTACATCCAACCCTGGGTAACCCTGGAGTCTCAGCACCCAGAGGGGTCTTAGCTTACCTCCTACTCAGTGCTGGGAGTTTTACAGCTCCTCTGAGTGGGTCGCCCAGCTGCTGCTTAAATACCTAAGACAGAATGCTTTTTGCCAATCAGTTCCTTGTAATAGAACTCACTTTCCATTCTTGGGAGGTGGGGACTACGCACCGAGAAATGAGACCGGATACTTAGCCACCATCACTACACTCAGTTGACAGATATGTTTTGAGGGCTTCCGGCTTGCTCAGCCCTGCCCTGTCCCCTCATTCCTATGGGCAGCCCCTTGGCCACGCTCTGCAAGGTCACAATCCCCCAAATCTGTAAGCATTGTATGACTGATCTGTTATGGTGTGGAGGAGTGGGTGGGCTGGACCTGGCACACCGGGCACCTTAGCAAGGGGTGTGGATGGCAGGGGAATGATGGGGAGCATTTGAGGAGGAGTGCGACTTGGCTGCCCTGCTTAGAACGGGATGGAGCTGTCTCTCCCCCAGGCACGCCAGCTGTTATTCCAGCCATTCTGTGTTGGCGTGGGCTGACCCACATTCAGGCCGCTGGCCGGCAGCTCTCCTCCTCCGTCACATTCCTCTCCTATGTATGGGCTGCCACCTCCTCCCTGCTCTCTTCTCCACCAGGGACTCGGGCTCCCTGGGCTCAGAAGGGCTGCTGTCTACAAGTGGCTCTGAGAGGTGGGCTTACAGTGAGTGAGCTCAGAGCAGAGCTGACCCTGACGGAGAACAGGACCCGAGAACAGGACTCGGGTGCAGGGAATCAACCTTCTGGGCTGCCCAGCGGGGGTCACCTGGATGCCTGCTGATTTCCTCCTCTTCAGTGTGGGATAAATCCTTGTTTTTCCCTTAACCCCTCTCTGTCCTGGGTGGTGCAAATAGTTAATGCACTCGGCTGCCACCCAAAAGGTTGGCAGTTCGAGTCCATCCAGAGGCACCTCAGAAAAAAGGGCCTGGTGATCTACTTCTGAAAAATCAGCCATTGAAAACGCTGTGGAGCCCAGTTCTACGCTGACACACACGGGATTCTGTGAGTCGGTGTCGGCTGAACAGCACCTGGTTTACCCTGCTGATCTGGAAGAAGTGGTGGCCTCTACCCGGGCGGATCCCCCCAGCCCCCACCTCATTCTGGCCTGCATTCCATGCTCTTCCGGCTCTGAATCTTAGGGCCAGCACCTCCCACTGGCTGGTCCTTGCTCCACTATCCTTCCTGTGCTCTTACAGGCTCTATCAGTACTACATTCCTTATAGGCAATATGGCTCAACGGGCCCCCATGAAAAGGCCAGGCTGGAGGGAACCAGGGCCAGGGACAGGGCCAGGGGCCTGGAGTTGTTGGCTTGAAACTCAATACGAGCTGGAAGTGTGATGTGGTGGTCCAAGAGGCAACGCAGGACACGTCTTCCCCAGAGGAAGGATGGCACCCAGATCCAGCGGCTGCCCTGTACTCTGCTCTGGTGCCATGCCATTACCATTTCTTACCTTGGTAACAAAAATAATGGATGTTCTTTGTAGAAAATTTACAAAATATAAATAAGTACAAAGGGAAAAAATGCAAATTATCCATAATGTTACTATCCAAGGATAGGCATTCTTATCCTATTTTTCAATCTTTCTTAACAATCTTCCATGATATTAAAGTATTCTTCTGTATCACTTCATCATTTTAATAACTATATACTATTTCATTGCTTATGATAGTGGTAATAAAACAACCTAATTTTTTTTTTTTTTTTACGACTTACTATATGAATCAGACACTGTCATTCATTGAATCTTTGTAACTTGAGGTTGGTACTATTATTATCCTGATTATACAAATAAGGAAACTGAAGCACAAAGAGAAACCCTAGTGGTGTAGTGGTTAAGTGCTACAGCTGCTAACCAAGAGGTCGGCAGTTCAAATCCACCAGGCGCTCCCTGGAAACTCTATGGGGCATTTCTACTCTGTCCTGTAGGGTCTCTAGGAGTCAGAATCGACTTGACAGCAACGTGTTTTGGGAAACATAAAGAAGCTAGATAACTTGCCCAAGGTTACATTTGAAACCCTAATGACTTCCATACTCTACTGCCTGTCAATCCATGGACATGTTATAGTTTATCAATTTCCCAAGCAACGGCTGTTTAGATTGTTTCTAATTTTCTTACCATCGTGAACAATGTTCCAATGAACATTTGTGTGACTAAATATTCTAATTATCCATGATTACTTTTACTTCCTTAAGAAATAGAATTTATGAGATAAAGAGCATAAATTTTTTTTTTTTTTATTGTGCTTCAGGTGGAAGTTTACAGCTCAAGTTAATTTCTCATACAAAAATTTATACACATATTGTTATGGGACCCTAGTTGCAATCTCTCTAAGGTAGCAGTACACTTCCCCTTTCCACCCCAGGTTTCCCGTGTCCATTCAAACAGCTCCTGCCCCTTTCTGCCTTCTCATCCCTCCTCTGGACAGGAGCTGCCCATTTAGTCTCGTGTATCTGCTTGAACTAAGAAGCACACTCTTCACGAGTATTATTTTATGTTTTATAGTCTGGTTTAATCTCTGTCTGAAGAGTTGGCTTCGGGAGTGGTTTTAGTTCTGGGTTAACAGAGAGTCTTTATCTCAGGTCTTCTGGGATTCCTCTAGTCTCAGTCAGACCATTAAGTCTGGTCTTTTTATGTGAATTTGAGCTCTGCACCCTACTTTTCTCCTGCTCCGTCAGGGACTCTCTGTTGTGTTCCCTGTCAGGGTGGTCATTGGCGGTAGCCGGGCACCATCTAGTTCTTCTAGTTTCAGGCTAATGGACTCTCTGGTTTATGTGGCCCTTTTGTCTCTTGGGCTATATTTTCCTTGTTTCTTTGGTGTTTTTCATCCTCTTTGTGCCAAATGGGTTGGGACTGACTGATGCATCTTAGATAGCCACTCGAAAGCTTTTAAAACCCCAGATGTCACTCACCAAAGTGGGATGCAGAACATTTTCTTAATGAACTTTGTTATGTCAGTCGACCTACATGTTCTCCAAAACAAACCATGGTCCCCAGACCCCTGCGCCTGCTACTCTGTCCCCCGAAGCGTTTGGTTGTGTTCAGGAAACTTCTTAGCTTTTGGTTCACTCCAGTTGTGCTGACTTCCCCTGTGTTGTGTGTTGTCCTTACCTTCACCTCAAATAATTCTTACCTATATCTAGTTAGTGAATTTCCCTCTCCTCTCCCCACCTTCGTAAACATCAAAGAATGTTTTCTTCTGTGTCTAAACCTTTTTTTTAGTTTTTATAATAGTGGTCTCATACAATGTTTGTCCTTTTGTGACTGATTAATTTCACTCAGCATAGTGCCTTCCAGAGTTATCCATGTTGTGAGATGTTTTGCAGATTCCTCGTTGTTCTTTATCATTGTGTGTATATACCATAATTTGTTTATCCATTCATCTGTCGATGGGCATCTAGGTTGTTTCCATCTTTTTGCTGTTGTGAGCAATGCTGCAGTGAACATGGGTATGCATGTGTCTATTCATGTGACAGCTCTTATTTCTCTAGGATATATTCCAAGGAGTGGGATTGCTGGATTGTATGGTACTTCTATTTCTAGCTTTTTAAGGAAGTGCCAAATCGATTTCCAGGCATAAGCATTTTTAAGCGTTTAAAAACTTATTTCCAAGAAAGTGGATTAGAAGTTACCAGGGTCTGGAGGAAGGGAGGAATGGGAAGTTCTTGCTCGGTGGGTGCAGGGTTTCTGTTTAGGATGATGAAAAAGTTTTAGAAATAGGCAATGGTGATGGTTGCACAACACTATGAATTAATTAATTACTCAATTGCATACTTAAAAATGGCTAGAATGGTAAATTTTATGTTATGTATTTTTTACGACAATAATTTTTAAAAATATATTTCCGAACTTCCTTTCAAAAGTGTGTTATCAAGGTACACACCCACTCCCACTAGCGGGACAGGAGAGTTGGGCCTCACAGCTTAAGAGAAACCCTGGGGTACTGAAGTCACCCCCGTGTAGGAGAAACAGGATGGTGTGGTGAAGGAAAGGAGTTTCATGTGAGGGACAGTTGAAGGGACTGGAGATATTGAGCCTAGAGATGACTTGGAGTATCGGGAGCTGGGGGGCATATGAGCTGTCAAGTGAAAGAGAGAGAGGTTGGCCTCGTAACCCTAGAGCAGAAGTGGACCAGTGGGCTGGCGTGCGGAGAACCATTGTCCTGTGTGGGTCCAGCATACAGCCTTGGAAGGGATAGGGTGGGTGTAGAATAAACGTTACATGACTGGCCACCCTCCCTGGCTTGGCTTCATGTAGGATGTGTGTACAAGGGTGGGCCAGGACCACCTATGCTGTGCTGTGCTCCCCCCACAAAACATGACGTCTCGGAATCTTAACTGGGGGCTCTGCTCCCCACCTCATGCCCGCCTCGGGGAGCCTGGCCCAGCCTGGTACTTCTCTCTGTCTGTCCCCTTCAGAGCCTGAGGAGCACAGCCTGGCTGTGTCATGGGCCACACAACTCCTCCATTATGCATGAGGGGGGACCCGGCAGTGAGCAAGTGAGAGAGCGGGGCATAGGGAGGGGGACTAGTGGTTATTAATAAACAAGAGTATTGTGTGAGTTCCATTCACTGTGCTCTCAGAGGACATGGTGGGCTTGAGATAATAAAGCCCTGTTTATGCTGTGGGGCGCTGGGGAGGTGGCGAGAGGGGGGTGGCAAGGAGCAGGGAAATCAGGAATTATTTTGATTCCTCCCAGGGCAGGGCTGCTGTGTTTGCTCTGGAACCAGCATCCAGGGGGAAGAAGGTCTAGCTCAGTTTCGCTCGGGCCTCAGTCTGCCTGCTGGGATGGCCTGGGGCTCAAGAAACACCTAGCTTTCCCATCCATCCCCATGGAGGAGACTGAGAAGACCCTGGATGTGTGACTCCTTCAGGAGACAGGTAGGATGGTCAACTCTACGCAACCTCTTGGCCCCCTGCCCCCACCCCTTCTCTCCTTCTGTGTGAGTCCTTCTGCTTTGGTTTTCAAAGACTCTGAAGTGGTGTGTGTTAGTATCGTGCGTGGCTTCTTGACTACACTAAAGCATGTGTGTGCAAGGACCATAAGTCTTCCCAGCCCAGGCAGTGGACCGGTTTAGTGTTAGGATCTGGAGTATGAAGCAGGCAGACTAGAAGGGATTTTGAAGGAGATTCTGAATGAGCTGAAATTTTAAGAAAGAGGGTAGCAAGCCTTGGTCATGGGTGGGCAGGGGTCTGAGAAATGAGGAGTGTCTGGGAAAGTGAGGTGCTCAGGAGCATTGGGGTCATGTATCTCACTGCAGGGCCCGGGTTAACTCTGTAACTTGGCTCTCTCCTCTGCTGGTGTCCTGAGTACCTCCTTCAGCCCTCTACCCTTCACCACCCCACACCAACATGCTGCCCCTCCGGCCGAGCCAGCCCGGCTCAGTCATGGTATCTCTGCACCTGAGGTCAGGAGTGCAGAAGAAGAATCATTTGTTTTGCTCTCTGCAGGTTTCCGGGCATGGAGAGTAGCTCTTGGTTTCTGGGAGACTTCACCTGTGCTGAACCAAAATAAGGGTGAAGCCAGAGCCCAGACAGGCCTGGGTCACCTGGCTCCCATCAGGAGCTGATAGTGTCTGCTTTGGTATTTGGGAGTGGTGCTGACCCAGAGCTACCCTAATTAGGGAATCCTTTCAGCCCAGACAGCTCCATCTGAGAAGGTGGTGCTAGTTTGGTTGTGAGTTGGGAGGGAGAAGTCTGTTCTGTCCTCCCCATGGGTGCAGGGCTCACTGAGGCAACGGTTTGAACCCAGTGACTTTAAAGTTTGTTGGGATCCAGAATTCAATGCCCCTGCTTGACCCCAAGAAACCCTGGTGGCGTAGTGGTTAAGTGCTATGGCTGCTAACCAAAGGCTGAGAATTTGAATCCACCAGGTGCTGCTTGGAAACTCTGTGGGGCAGTTCTACTCTATCCTATAGGGTCACGATGAGTTGGAATCAACTCAATGGCACTGGGTTTGGTTTTGGTTTACTTGACCCCAGGGAGTTTTGAGGCTGCATTAGAGCCAGAGTCAGGTGATTCCGGGTTATAGGACTGATGCTGGCTCCCCACAGTCAGGCCAGACCCCCTCTCACCCTGGCAGAGTGTGAGGTGCTGGGAACTTTGCAGGACATTCCCTCAGCCCTGTGTGCAAAGCAAACAGCACAGGTCTCCTGGGCACGGCACGTGCCTGGCATAACCCAGCCCTGGCCTGCGGTGCCCAGGGTGATGAGGAGGCCCTGTAGAGACCTGCAGCTCCTCCTTGGGCTCCCCTCTTCTTGGACACATTCGCTTCCCATAGCCCCCCTCCCCCCAGTCTGAAGAAGCAGTGACTATTTTTAGAAGCATCAGTATGCTCCCAGGAGCACTGTTTCTGCTGTTTATGTGCTGGGCTGGATGCTCTTCTAACAGACAGGGAGGAAGAGCTGGTGAAACAGCTGGGGGTAGGGAGTGGGAATGTGTGTGGTCAACCCAACTGCAGTCAGCCGGGCCTGGAGGAACAACCAGCATACTCCACCCCTGGGAGCTTACTGGCCGTGCTGTGGGAAAGTTTCTGGAAAGTCCAGGAACCAGAGGCAACGGCCTTCCTCCCAGAAGCAGGCAGTCATCCTGTGGGCACCCGCCTCTGAGGCTGGTGGAGTGGGTAAGGTGGCCTTCCCCAGCAATGGGCATGCTGTCACACCATGACAGCAGCCACGGCTACTGTGCTAGCCACCGCTTCCAGCACCCGAGGTCCGTCAGCTCGTCTAAACCTCCCAACAACTTATGTGCTCCTCATTTTAGAACCGAGGAAACGGAAGTCCAAAGAAGTCAGGGTGTTGCCCGGGTTCACATGCTCATTGACCGAGCCAGGTGCCCACCTGGTCATCTGATCCAAGAGCTCGCTCTCTCAAGCCCTTCCACTGTGTTGCCTCCAAGTGGAAAGCCATCGTGGATTATTCTGGTGGTACAAGAAGGACAGAGGTCAGATCAAGGAAATACTTCCTGACAGTGAGGGGCTGTGTGGAATGCTTTTCCTGGAGATCTTTGGGGAGCGTCTTGTGCTTCCGGAGGAGGTCTTCCTGCAGGCAGTACTCTGGGTTGAGGATCACTTGAGGGGTTTTCCCTCTTGGGATTTTGGCAGCCCTTTTTCTCTCCGGACCCCTGGCCAGCAGCAACCTGTTCCTAAGACATGCTGAGTCATGGGACAGTAAGCAGAGGGTGTACCCAGCTAACAGCTTTAGGGGCAAGCCAAGCACCTAGCTGGGATTTAGGGTCCAGGGAAGAGTCCAGGGAAGCTGGAGAACCCTTCAGGCCATGAGAGGAAGCTGAGAGAGGAAACCACCCCTGGGGAGCTCTGGAGCAGCCTGTGATTTAAGGGACTTTTTGTTAATGCCTTCGAGTCAGATGTGCACTGTTCACCCTGGAAGAAATCTTGGCTTCTGCCAGGGCCTGGTGCACAGGGCCACAGCCCCAGGAGGCCATTCTGAGACCTCCCACCACAGAGCATGCAAGGGTCAGGACAGAGTCAGAAAATGTTTTACTTACCCAGGACACAAGTGTTTTAGTTCATGTGTACTTACAGGCTCTGGATTGGTGCCCCCATTTGGGGGGTGGGGGGACTGAGCAGCTGCAGGGCTGTCCTTATCCGTACCATGGCAGGAGCCTGAGAGATGAATGTGCCCAGGGTGGGCATATCTCTCCCTTCTTGAGGAGCTGCAGGGAGGAGGGGTGCAGCCAGCTCCCTGAAGTAATGTGGTGGGTGGTCAGACACATGGGTGATGGAACCACACTGCTTGGGTTCCAGTCCCAGGTCTACTCCCAGGAGGGTGACCTCCTGGTTTCCTCATCTGTCGAGTGTGGTATTAATAGCACCTGCCTCTTGGATTTTGTGAAGATTAAATGAAGTAACTCATGAAATCATTTACACAGAGCCTGGTAGTGTCACAGCAACAGGAGTGAGCAGGAGGAAGAGCTTTCTGTCTAGACCCATGTAGCCACTTATCTTTTTCCCCTCTTTTCCTGGAGTTCCCCTTGAAACAGCCCCAGACTGTTTTAGGACTCTGCGGTGCAGGCCTACACAGTGGAGCTTGCCTCCCCAAGTGCTAATAGTGCTGTCTCCTGCTGCTCAGCTTGGCTCGGGTTAGACAGCCCAGCTGTCCCCTGACTGTCCCGCTGCCACCTGCTTTAGTTGTAGGAGCCAGTGCTGGGCCAGACGCTCAAGTTCCAGTCCTTCTGCGCCCTGGGCTGCCTTCGTCCCTATTTGTCTCTGGAGGTGGGAGTTTTCTTCCAGTTTATGCCAGGACACACCCTCCTGATTTCCGGCTGGAACCATTCACAGGCCTTCTTCACATCTCAGCCAGTATCTAGCTGCTTTGGGCCTGGAAATCGAATCATGGTTTTATTCCATCCACTCTCTGGTCTGTGACAGGCTCTTCAGGGCCCTTCCTCCAGTTCCTGTACTTCAAACCCACCACCGTGGATTCACCTCCCTCTCCCCATTTTTCTGACTGCTTGTCCCCACTGCGTCTGCCCCAGATCCTTCCTTTCTCTGCCAGCGCCCTTCTCCCTTCACAACTCTGCCTTGTGCCCTGGTCCCAGCATCGTCCCAGTGTATACTTCTCAGGGATTCAAGTATGCTTTGCATGTCTAAAGTGAACTTCTGTTGACATTTAAAAAATACTCAAGGGCCCACAAGGTCATCTCAGTGTAACAGGCGCAGCATATGCCACGTCTGGTGTAGGTGACTCAGGGGGCCCTGTGGTGGAGTCAGCCCCACATTAGCATTCAATTCTAAAAAGAGGAGGTAACTTTCCACTTTACTAGAAACTGGTTAGGGTCAGAATGAGGGGGCTGAGGGGAGGGGGATTCCAGAATGCTTCTGGCTGCCCCCAGTCATCACTCTGTGCTTTTTTTTTTTTTTTGTAAAATATATACAACACAAAATTTGTCATTTTAATCTTTTTAAGTGAACAATTTTGTAATGTTAGTTGCACTCACAATTTTGTGTAACAATCACCACTGTCTATTTCCAAAACCTTTGCATCACCCCAAACAGAAACTCTACCCATTAAACAATAACTCCTCACTCACCGCCCCCCCAACCCCTGGTAACCTCTAATCTACTTTCTGTCACTATGTGTTTGCCTATTCTAGATCTTTCCTATAAGTGCAATCATGCAATATTTATCCTTTTGTGCCTGACTTGCTTCTCTCAGGATAATGGTTTCAAGGTTATGCATGTCATAGCATGTATCAGAACGTTATTTCTTTTTATGGTCGAGTCATACTCCACTGTATGTATGTACTGCATGGTTATCCATTCATCTGTCGATGGGCATTTGGGTTGTTTCCACCTTTTGACTATTGTGAATAGTGCTACAATGAACATTGGCGCACACACGTCTGTTAGCATCACTGCTTTCAGCTCTTTTGGGTATTTACCTAGGAGTGGTATCGCAGGGTCATATGGCAATTCTAATGTTTAGCTTTTTGAGGAACCACCAAACTCTTTTCCACAGTGGCTGCACAAGTTTACATTCCCACTAGCAACGCACCAGGGGTCCAGTTTCTTCACATCTTCGCCACTTGTTTTTTTTTTTTTTTTTAAATTGTACTTTAGATGAAGGTTCACAGAACAAACTAGTTTCTCATTAAACAGTACACATATTGTTTTATGGCATTAGTTAACAACCCCATGACATGCCAGCACTTTCTCTTCTCGACCGTGGGTTCCCTATTACCAGCTTTCCTGGTCTCTCCTGCCGTCTAGTCCTTGCCCCTAGGCTGGCACATCCTCACCACCTTCTGTGCCTTTGCTATATGTCTTCATTTAGTCCTTTTAATAATTTGATGTAGCAAATACCAGAACCCTCCTTTTATAGATGTGGAAACAGATTGAGTGGCTTACCTGAGGTCACACAGTGAGTAAGTGGGGAGAGTCAGGATTTGAATGTGGGTCTGTTGTGTTTTCCTCACAATCCTGCAGCCAAGTAGGCTGGATAAAACAAACAAACAAACAAAAAAAAAACATGTTGCCGTCAATTCTATTCCGACTCATAGTAACCCTACAGAACACAGTAGAACTGCCCCCATAGAGTTTCAAAGGAGCGGCTGGTGGATTCGAACTGCCCACCTTTTGGATAGCAGCCAAGCTCTTAACCACTGAACCACTAGGGCTCCAAGTTAATGCAGGTACATTTGAGCTAGATATTTTACTATGAGCACATTCACGCCTCCTGATCGTGTTCTTTCTTCTGACACTCCTCACCCCTTGGCTGTGGACACCTGTTGTGGATCCTGGGAGACCCCAGCTTTCCACAGTTCTCTGCCAGCCTCCAGGTTAGACCAGGGGTATGGTGAAACTGCTGAAGCCTGGAGCCTCCCAGAAATCACATATGTCTAAGTAGAAGGGGATGAAAAACAGAGTAGGGGACCTGGAGGTGCAGAGTTACACAGCGTTGGAAAGTTAAAGTGCTTCTCCTACCTAAAAGCAGCCTATGAGGGAACATTCTGCAAAATTCATTGGATTGTCTGGAAGGCCAGAGGGCTGGAAACCTGGCAAGCCCTGGGAATGCCTGTCCCAATCTCGGGGCTGCCTGCTCTTCTCAGAGCTCTCCCCCTCCCCATGCCCCTCAGGTCCCCTGCTGTGGGCTCTTTGTAGGGGAAGAAGTTATAAGTGACATGGTAATGGGCCTAAGCACTATGAGGAGCCAATGGTAGGTACCAGCCACCCTGTCCCCCCTTCCACAAATCCCCAACCAAGACAGGATGTTATTAACTAGGTTGGGAGGGAACATTTAGGACTTTTTTTTTAACTTCCATCAGCCTGAAGAGAATTCTGATGGGGTCTTTGTTTGCCTGACTCTGAAATTCTGGGGCCCCTGGGATAGGTGGAGGGAGGCGGGGTCTGCAGCCCTCTTAGACTCAGCATGGAATTGCCAGTGAATACACAGTCATTTGTGATCCATTGTCTTGCCTCCCAAGCCTTTAGGATTTGCCTCCTAAGTTACTAGTAAAGCATGTGACTCTCTTGCCTCATCTCGTAGGATTTTTTTTTTTAACTTTTAAAATCAACTTTTTTTAACTTTTAAAATCAACTGTAACCAAAAAAAAAAAAAAAACCTGTTGCCGTCAATTCCGACTCATAGTGACCCCATAGGACAGAGTAGAACTGCCCAATAGAACAGAGTAGAACTTCCCAAGGAGCACCTGGTGGATTCGAACTGCTGGCCTTTTGGTTAGCAGCTGTAGCACTTAACCACTACACCACCAGGGTTTCCAAATCAACTGTACCGAGGTATAATTTATACTCAATAAAATGTACTCACTTTTCGAGTACAGTTAGATGAGTTTTGACCAATGTAGAGGCCCACGTAACCACCATTCCAGTAAAGATACAGTATATCTTCCTCACCCCTAAAGCTTCCCTCATCCCCGTTTGCAGTCAGTCACCCCCCACCCCTGACCCAGCAACCACTGAGCTGCCTTCTGTGCTGTAGATTGGTGTTGCTTGTATAAGAATATCCACGTAAGGGGATTTGTAGAGCATGGTCACTTTGTGTCTGCTTCTAGGGTTTTGATGAGCTTCAGGGAAGAATAACAGTTATTTATAAAAGTAATCTGAGGCACCTATATCAGCGTAGCTCCTGCAAGTCGACTTCCTAACCCCATCTCACCGTCCTCTCCACACCTCCCTACACCCTTCAGCCTGCTCTCTGTCCTTGTGTGTGACCTTGGGTTTGCTGTTGTTAGCTGCCTTTGAGTCGACTCTCTGCTCATGGCGATCCTGGACCTCTCTGATCCATAGGGTTCTCATTGGCTGGTTTCCAGATCACCAGGCCTTTCTTCCTAGTCCATCTTAGTCTGGAAGCTCTGATGAAACCTGCTCAGCATCATAGCAACACGCAACTTCCACTGACAGATGGGTGGTAGCTGTGCATGAGGTTCCTTGGCCAAGAGTCAAACATAGTCCTCTGCCACATAAACCAGAGACTAGATCAGCCTGAGACCAGAAGAACTAGATGGTGCCCGGCCACAACCGATGACTGCCCTGACAGGGAGCACAGCAGAGAACCCCTGAGGGAGCAGGAGAGCAGCGGGATGCAGACCCCAAATTCTCGTAAAAAGACCAGACTTAATCGTCTGACTGAGACTAGAAGGACCCCGGTGGTCATGGCCCCCCAGACCTTCTGTTGGCCCAGGACAGGAACCATTCCCGAAGCCAACTCTTCAGACAGGGATTAGACTGGACAATGGGTTGGAGAGGGATGCTGGTGAGGAGTGAGCTTCTTGGATCAGGTGGACATTTGAAACTATGTTGGCATCTCCTGCCTGGAGGGGAGATGAGAGGGTAGACGGGGTTAGAAGCTGGCGAAATGGACACGAAAAGAGAGAGTGGAGGAAGGGAGTGGGCGGTCTCATTAGGGGGAGAGCAATTGGGAGTATGTAGCAAGGTGTATGTAAGTTTTTGTGTGAGAGACAGACTTGATTTGAAAACTTGCAGTTAAAGCACAAAAAAAAATTTTAAAAACAAAACAAAAAAAATGCTAGTCCTTTGCATGGAAGATGAGACTTCTATGACTGAACCACCAATGTCCTCAGATATACCTTGGGTTTAGGGCCCCCAAAAGATCCCTCCCTTCCCTTTACTTCAGCAGTGAGTCTAGGGAAGAAGATGTCTCAGCCATCTCTCCACGCTCATGTTTTCTGAGGTTTCCCTTCTGGAGTCCCACACGCATTTCATGGCTGAAAGAGTAACCCACCATGTCTCAGGTTCCTCAGCTACAGGCCAAAATTTCCTCATATCACCTCTTCCCTCTTTGCAGGTTTTGTTGTCACTGTGACTGTTACTCTTTGCAATGAAGTAAGTGTGAAAATTGCTCTCTTTGGGGCCATTTACCCTGGAGTTCTGTGTCTTTCGGAGTTGGGTTAGAGCTCAGTGAACTGAGGGGCAAGGAGGCCAAGAAACCAGACTTTATAGGGGCAGTTCCTGGTGGGGTTCTAGAGGCTAAGAGGCACCTGAAGGAGGCCAGCTTCTCCCCATCTGTCCAATCTGTGGGTTTGAGACAGTGAGGGGGCATCCAGGAGATACTGAAAGACAAACACTGGGGAGTTTGGCTAGCTGGCCATCCTGTTGATCAGGGGAACGTCCAAACCACACTGTTAGGCTTGTTCTCTGGTCAGAAGCTCCTCCTCTCCTGGGGCACATGGGAAAGGAAGTGGGCTTCGCTGGTTCTTATATGGCAGCAGGGATTCTGTGTGCCCACCTGGTAGAGAAAGACACAGTGCTAAGGATTTGCTGCAGTCTGCCCAGCCTTTCAGGGATCCAGTTGACCCATCTCTATGAGTGGGCATATTTTAAGGATATTTTAGGGTGCTTTCAGTTCTTGGGAAAAACAGATACAAACTAAAGCCAGTGTGGGGTCATTATGGTATTTTAAATGTCCAAAGGCTTCTCCCAGCTACTCCTCCTGCTTAAAATTACTGTTGCCCAAGGACCCAGAGTGGAATGCAGCTCTCCTCCCCAGCATACTGCCCTGTCTCCTTACTTAGTGCCTGTGGAAAATGATTATACTTCAAATATTTGATGGTATGGAAGACTCAGGTTTCCCAGGCAATAGAGTTTTGAGTTCTTTTCTCTAGAAACTTTTCAGAGTGCCTTAGTTACTCTTGGTCACCAGCTGACCTCTGGAGTTTAATTCCACTGAACTTCTTCTTTTGATAGTTTTATTGTGATGAAAATACACATAACAAAACATACAGCATCGTAACCATTTCAGCACATGGGAATTTAGTAACGTTGATGAAATTCTTCCAGTTAGGCAACCATTCTCGCCCACCTTCCCAAATCAGTGTGTCACCTTTAACATAACCTCGATGTCCTCTAAACAAAAATTACCCCCTTTCCTTCTTCCTCTCACCCTTGATTACTACTAATAATCTTTGGTTTCTATATATTTGCTTCCATTAAGCATCTTAATACAAGAATACAATAGAAAAAGAAGAGGAACTTAATTTTATCAGGCATCTGCTGTGTGCTAGGTACTGTTCTAGGTGCTATCCAAGAACCCAACTCATAGTGACTCATAGGACAGAGTAGAACTGCCCCGTAGGGTTTCCAAAGCTGTAATCTTTACAGAAGCAGGCTGCCACATCTTTCTTCCACGGGGCAGCTGGTGGGTTTGAACTGCTAACCTTTTGATTAGCAGCTGAGTGCTTTAACCACTGAGCCACCAGGGCTCTTTTGGTAAAAAGGATACAGTAGTATATTGAGAGAATATCAATGATCATGAAGGTGACGCAGAACCGGGTAACATTTTGTTTTGTTGTACATGAGCGGACTCAACAACAACTAACAACAACATATTGGGAGAATAGTATAATAAATCACCATGTACCCATCGCCCAGCTCCCACAGTTATCAACATTAGGCCAATCTTATTTAATCTATCAGCCTCTTCTTTTTGATCTGTTGGGTTGTCCCAAGTTGTGTGGAAGCAGTTGGTGTTTCCTGGAAGAGGGAAGGGGAGTTGGCAGATCTGGGCATCATGGAGCTCAATTTCTTCCCAGCCGGAAGAGTGTTAATTGCCACCGGTTGGAATCCCCTCTGATGGTTCATTATTCTTCTACTTGCTGAACGCTATCCAGCAGGCAGAGGGAGGAACACCAATCTTTTGTGAGGCCTGGCAAGACCTGGTGGGGTGATATGGAGAGAGGCTTCCCTTTCTGAGAGCATTTTCTCCTACAGTTTGATTTTATTGGAAATTCTTCTGAGTGAGAAGAGGGAAGGTTACATCAGGATAAGTACTTTAGGGGAACAACGCTGAGCCACGCCAGTCTTGGGACAGAAGCAGGGACCAGTGTGAAATAAGCCTGTGGCCTGTTCAGATGTTTTTATTATTGTTGCTCAATATCCACAGTGAGCCAGGAGCTGAGCTAAGTGCTAGGAATGTAACTATGACAACTTGGTATCTGCTCTCAAAAAGTTTGTGGTCCACAAAAATAATTGCTGTTAACGAAGCAGTTGCAGTCAAGTAGGCTCCAAGTTAGGAGGATCCTGTATGTGTCCAGGTAGAACTATGTTCCGTATGGTTTTCTATGTCTGTTTTTTCTAATTGATTGCCAAGCCTTTCTTCTCAGGAGTCTCTGAGTGGACTCAAACTTCCAACCTTTAGTCTAGCAGCCAAGTGTATTACCCATCTGCACTACCCGGGAGGTTAGCTAATACAAACTAACATTGGTTGTGTACCAGCCACGGTACCAAACAATTTTATGCCTGTTGTCTCATTTACTCTCCCCAAACAATCGTAAGATGGGTACGGTTATCTCCACTTTACAGACGAGGAAACTGGGGCTCAGTGGGGATCGCCTGCAGCCCAGGCAGGAGCTGATGGTGTGTGTGCTGCTCCTCTGGTGCTCCTGCAGAATGAGGGGTATAGGGTTGGAGGACACGGGGTGGGAGAAGGCCAAGGGGGCGGTCTCTTAGGCTGCAGGAATGTGGTTCTGTAAAACCCCCGCCGGATGTGCTTTCTCAGGGGATTTGGGGGGAAAAAAAATTTCTTTTTTTTTAAATGTTGAAATTATTTTTCTCTTGACATGGTAGAGGACTGTGGGATTTCTTTTTATTTCCAAGACAGGGCAGTTCTTTGGAATGAGGAGGACTAGAACTTGACCAAGTTCTTTCCTGAGGCTGCAACTGGGTCTAGGTTTGCTTTTATTTAAAAGAATGTGTGGTACCTTTCAAGGGAGAGGAGTAGTGGATGTAAAAGAAGTAGTTTTAAGTATAAAGAAGGGTGGTTTTGGAAGGAATCTTTAAACCTTGAACCAAAACTATCCCCTGAAATTCCTGAAAAAAAAAAAAAAAATCCCCTGAAATCATCTCTAAATTAAACAACCCCCCACCCCACCCCACAACAAAAAAAAAAACCATTGCCATTGAGTGGATTCCAACTCATAGCGACCCTATAGGACAGAGCGTAACTGGCTGTACTATGGCTGCTAACCAAGAGGTCAGCAGTTCGAATCTGCCAGGTGCTCCTTGGAAACTCTGTGAGGCAGTTCTACTCTGACCTATAGGGTCGGAATCGACTCTACGGCAGTGGGTTTTGTTTTGTTTTGTGTTGAATCTTTACAAAAGAAGACTGCCACATCTTTCTCCTATAGAGCGGCTGGTGAGTTCAAACCACTGACCTTCCGGTTAGCAGCCGAGTGCTTTAACCACTTCATCACCAGGGTTCCTAAACTCAGTAACAGTTTAGGTCAATTAATAAAGAATGTTTGCCTTGAGCATTGCGCTCTTATAAAGAGTTATCTATATGAGTTCAAAGTGACAACAGTTAATCTAAAGCACAGATGAGAACTCTCAGGGAAAGAGAGTCCAAGTTAACGATGGTAAAACAATGTGCACAGAGATAGTGGGAATGGTGACACGGTGTCAAGTGTGTAACGTGTCATTGGACTGTACATTTACAAACTGTGAATGGATAAGTATGTTTGATTCTCTATATTGCCACAAAAAAAAAAAAAAAAGAAGAGGAGGGGGAAGCCGTTTCTGATCTGGCTTTACTTTGCCCAGTGATTGGATGGTTTCAGGTCCTCAGACCTGGTGACCACCCAGGCATGGGAAGCAGCTGGTGGTGTCAGCCCTCGCCTTTTGGGGGTGAAGCTAGCGTGGGGGGCCCAGTATCTGCATGGAGGCCTGCTCTGTGAAGTCTAGTGTGTTTACTAGAGTTAGAAAATAGCCTCTTATATTTCAATAGTAAGAAGGTTAATGGTTTATTTTAAAAGAAAACCTATGCACCTCTTTCCACTTGGCCCAGGTAGCCCCTCAGCCCTGCTCGTGGTTAGGCCATACCCTATAGGATCCACGTTAAACTGAGAAAGCCCTGCCTGTCTGTCCAAAAAGGGATGTGGAACATTGACATTACAGCCCAGGAATGGCCTGAGATCTTTAGGGAGCAGAGAGAAAAAGAGCTTCTGTTGTTAGTTTTCTATTATTTTTTAAAACTCGGATTTTCCTTTATGTAGAATCACCTGGGAGGAATGAGGTGCCATTTGGCCCAGAGGCAGGGGAGGACTCTTCTAAACTTCCTTCCGGCTGTGTGATTTTTTTTCCTCCTGGGCCCCACCCTGAGTTACCAAGTAGTTTAAAAGCAAGATTTTATGCAGGATCAGCTTCAGGAACCCAGGAGAAAGTCCTGTCTTTGAATCAACATACTGTCTCCGTGTGCTGAGAACAGAGGGACAAAGATGACAATGGATGAGGACACCTCTTTCAGGAATGGGGGCTCCTCAGACCCGCATGAGAAATGCATGTCTCCGTGTCAGCATGAGCACACAGTCTGCTCTCGCTCACCGCCTGGGACCGCCAGGCACAAATGCCGGTTGCTATGGATACGAGCAACTGAGGTTCCCCTGGGGCAGTGGCGGAGGTGGAGGCAGGCAAGGCTGTTTGTTGCAGTGATGCGGGACCTGGAGTCCGTGCATTCCCCACGATGGTGCCTCAGAGTGGGGGCCAGGGACCAGCCTTGCCAGAGCCGCTGCCTCGGGCCCAAGGACCCCAGGGGGACCTACCAGTGTCTGTGTCCACCCAGCCCCAGGGGTGTGTGCACCTGAGGTAAGCCAGACCTGTGGGAGCCGCAGGCAGTAAGTGGTGGGTGGGGGGGCAGTCCAGGGTAAGGGGCCTGCCCACTGTGGTAGCTGAGCAGCTCCTCCCTCTTTTTTTTTTTTTTTCATGGTTTTGGAGACTGCCTGGCCTGGCTCTTTCCGTACCGGAGTGCTAATAATTCCCTAGCCCCACCAGCTTGTTTCTGGATGAGAGGCGCTGCCCTTGTAAGCTTCCCTGTGAGACGGGCTCTGTCCTGGAGGCTAGAGAGGAGGTACCCCAAGGTAGAAGGAAACAGTTTGTGGGTCAGGGAGCTCCTGGTCTCAGAAGGGAAACACCGCCCTTGCTTTCCATGAACTCCTGTCCTACAGGGAAAACCAGATGGACGTGAAGGGCCTCAGGCATTAGGCAAAGAAGGAAAAGCCCACCACTTCTCTTGTTTCAGGCTTTCCTGCGCACCCCCCTTCACACTTCACATGACACCAGACTTACCTGTGGGGCTTGTTCCCCACAGGTGCGTGTCCTGGCTCTTCCCAGCCCTCTGCCTTCATCTACTCCCACTCTTCAAAGCTTGCTCTGCTTTGGCACTCTGGTCTTTGGGCTTAATATTCGAGTATTCCAGCTGACTCCTGCCTCAGGGCCTTTGCTTGCTATTGCCTCTGCCTGAAGCTGATTCCCCATCACCTCCCAGCTCATTCCTCACCTTCTTTTATTCAGGCCTCTCCTCTAATTTTTTTGTTGGTCTCCTCTAGATAGCACTTCCTGACCACCTGGTATAAAGCCAGCCTTCCTTTCTCCCCTACCCCGCTTTTATCCTCTTCTCCTGCTTTATCTTTCTTCCCACTACTCGCAGTTAGTGAGTTATTTGTTTACTGCTTTATTGTCTGTCTCGCTTGCCTGGAACCACTGGGACAATGTCTTGTTTACCACAGAATCCCTTTGCCAGAACATTGCCTGGTGCATGCTAGGGACTCAGTAAATATTTGATGAATGAATGACAAACGGTGTAGCTCAGTGTTTCTCATCGAATTCTCTGAGAATTGTTCACAATATGCTGTTATATTATTGTACCAGTAATAAAGACAAAACTTCTCATTTACAATTATAATTTGCCATGGAAAGACATTTTTCCTAGAATTAGACTCCAATGTTTAAGGCAGTGTCTCTCATGCTGTGGTATACAGACCCCTAGAGGTTGTTAGATATGTGCATGAGAGTTTAAGAGATTTTTTTCCTTTGGAAGATGTCATATATTCATCAAGTTTGGGAAACCCATGTGTGGCTGTTGGAAATCATGTACATACGGGCTCGAGGTGGGATGTGCTGGAGGTGGGACTCAGAGGACTTTCTGGAAAGCAGGTCTGGAGCAGTAGTTAGAAGGAAGGAGCAGTATGCTCTAAGACAAGAGTGTTGGGGCACTTGCATTGAGGGCCCTGTTAGGTGTCCAGGCTGCATCCGAGGCCATAGAGGGTAACCCCAGTGGGCGGTAGAGGAGCATATCTGCCTGGCCAGAACGGAGTCTGACCTGACATGAGCCAGGTGAAGCAGTTCAGTCCAGGGCGCTTCGTGCCCCAAATGCCTGATTTTGACGGACAGCTATGCAAGGCTGGGCTGCCCTGGAGCAGTGACCCACAAACTCAGCTTCCTGGCCCCTTCCCCATCACTTACATCTCATTGAAGTCATGTGGACCAATAGCCCCTCCAGGGATCGTGGCACCTCCTGTGGCCTGTGCAGCTGGGCGGTGAAGTGTGTGTGTGTGGAGTCAGCTGGCAGGTGGAAGATGGCCCAGCCCTTGGGAGGATGGCTCCTGGCTCGCCAGCTTGCAGTCCTTTGTTTAACTGGGAACCAACCAGGCCATAGGTCAGCTTTTTCCTTGGATGACTGTCAGAGCTGACCTGTGGTTGATGGGGACTAGAGTTGGATTCCAGGGGAGTTGGCAGGATCAGGTCCTATCTCCAGCATCAACTCTCCCATCTGCAGCCGGGTTGGTGTGGGCAGCATGTGATTGGCAAGGTGTGTCCACGGCCCAGTCAGAGAACTGTGCACCTGTGCAGCTGGGAGGCCCTCGAGAAGCCATGCCGTGGCACCCTTGTCATCAAGACGAGGTGCCTGAGCCCCAGACAGAGTCACTTGGAGAGTCATTTGCACCAGTAGGACCTGACCCTGGGAGTCCAGACAGCTAACTCGGTGCTCTATCTGCCACCTCCTAGTCAGGGAAGAGGATGCAGGTGGGCGTGAGGCACAGGTAGCAATTCCTCAGCACCTCCATTTCCTCCTGTGCATCTCACTCCGAAGTGTTAGGTCTGGTTTGGGAGTGTAAAGTCAGTGTACCCACTTTCTGCTGGAAAGAGTTACTTATGGTCACTGGGCACAGGGCACTAATGTGGCTTTCTCTCCCTGCCAAGGCCTGGGGTGCTTTCAAGGGTGCTTCAGGGCACTGGGCTTCAGGCGGGACTGTGTTTGGAGGACCTTCAGCCCTGAGGTTAATGCTTGTGCATAGAGTGGTCTCCATAAGGAGAGGCGGCAGGGCCCGAGGAAGGAGGTTTGTGCCCCTTAAGGCTCTGCCTTTCTGTCTGCCAGCTTTCTTTTCCACCTTTTAGTTCTTCAAGGGCCAGTGATCTTGGTGGTAAAATCATCCTATGGTTTTTGAGGTCCTTTCCTTCTGCCCCCTCCTAGGCTGGAAGGCCAGGACAGGATGGAGGCTGTAGAAGGAAGGTGAGCGGAATAAGGCAAAGAGGATACCTGAGTACAAATTCCAGGGCATGAAGACCCCAGCTCCAAGAAGTAGAAGTTAGGTTGAGGGTGTGATCTAACTGCCTAACTTTGGGACCGTGGAGGAGTTGGTGATGTCTAAGTGCCTTTAAAACAGAAAAATCCACTGCTGTTCGGTTGATTCTGGCTCACAGCGACCGCACAGGGTTTCCAAGGCTGTAAATCTCTACGGAAGCAGACTGCCACAGCTTTCTCCCGCAAAGGGCTAAGAGTGCTGGTTTTGGAGTCAGAGAAACCTAGATTTGCACCTGAACCCTTCCCCTTCCCCTTGAATAGACTACTTCAACTTTTTGAGCCTCAGTTTCTCTGTCTGAAAAGTAGAGTTAATAGCACCTCATACAGTGCTGTTCTGAGGGTTAACTGAGATAGTGCATACCAGTGGAGCACTTGTCCGAGCATCGAGCACATGGTAGGTGGTCAATAAATGTAACTTATGATCATCGTCATCACCGTGTGATAACTGAGTGCTTGTGCTGTACCCAGCGCTCTGCTGGACCCTGTGGAAAATAAAATTTCACACTTCAGCCAACAAGCACATAGTCTGACTACAGAGAGAATTACATGGAAGACAGGACAGTGCAAAATATATCTATAAATCTAAAAGTGACAGATTAAGCTATAAGCGTACTGAGGAGTGATTATAAAATAAAGAAGATGAGTTTAAAGGCCTTTCGAAGAGTTGAGGGTGAGGTTAGAAAGAAATCCAACATATACTCAGAATAACACTACACTTTTAGTATCCATTCCCTACCCCGCCCTCACTGAACACTTTAGAAAAACAGAGTTTGGAACTAGGGGTAGGAGCCCTTCATCGAGGGCCAGGCTGAAGTTCTGAGTGGAACCTTCTACCTTCCCCTTTCGCCCTCCACGAGGATGCTGTCCACTGGGCGCCTCCTTCCCAAAGGCCAGAAAGTCCGTGCAGCCAGATGGAGAAAGAATCTCCCTCCCTCTGAGCTCTCACTGGATTCTGTGGGATGCGAGAAATATTTTTCAACCCACCGGAGGAGAAAGAATTGAGCGAGGCTAGTGCCAAAATATTCAGTAAATTCAAAGGAGTCTTTTGTTTTATGAAGAAAGGGCTGTGATGGGAGCCTCCTCTTCTGATTTGACGTCACAGCCTGGTGGGTTGGGCCCAGTTCTCAATCCCTGATTCAAAGGCACTTTACCCATTCAGGGTTCTTTGAGAAAGCCAATTTCTGGTTCCACTTATTTTTACATAACGCATACCAGTCATTCAGCTCTTCCAGCCTCAGGAGTCCCTGGGGAGCACAAGTGGTTAACATGCTGGGCTATGAATGGAAAGGTTGGAGGTTCGAGTCCACCCAGAGGTGCCTTGGAAGAAAGGCCTGGCAATCTATTCCAAAAGATCACAGCCTGAAAACCCTATGGAGCACAGCTCTACTCTGACAGACATGAGGTTGCCCTGAGTTGGAATCTACTGGTTGGCAGCTAGTTTGGTTTTTTGGTAAGGCCCTCAGTTTCTTCATCTCTGAAATGGTGAAGGCAATTTCATTCCTCTTGACAGATGAGTTCTGAACCGAACCATCTCTTGATCCATGTTTACGTTTCTGGCCTGAGTCTCTATCATGCACGTATCGCGCCTTGTCAGATGGGCATTTAGGACATCAGACACATAATGGTCATTATCCAAAACATGTTTGGGCCATGCTTGGAAACTGCCTTGAGCCTGCCGCACATTCTTTGAGTATCTCCAATAACGGGAAGTCTTTTTCCTCGTAGAGAGGATTTGGTTTCTGGAAGCAGCCTAGTTAGGAAAATAAGTTATGTGATCAAGCTGAATGAATGCTTTTAGTTCCAAACAAATGAAGGCGATTTTGTTCAGCTTCTAAACTGACTCAGAAGTCAGTTCCAAATAAAGCTTCAAAAGCCTTCCAGTGAGCAGGCAGCGTTAGAACACAGGTATAGCCTCTTCATAACTTTTAAGTTCACTCACTTGGGTATATTAAGTCTGATTTTTTTTTTTTAATACATGAATCTATTACTTTACAACTCAGTTTTTAAAAAGTGGTTAAGTATCTTCTTCATTTTTATTCATTTCTACTTCATTTGTTTTCTGTGTTTGGATGTTTGTGCATCTTGTGTTCTTATAAATGTGGCTTACCCAGATCATGATCAGTTATAAAAACATAAAATGTCCTGTCTCAGTGGTTCTTCAACAGACTAGTTGGTGACAAAGCTGGGACTGGAACCCACTCATTTAATATTCCCACTCCAGTGCTTCTAAAATTCCTGCTCTTTTGGTTGGGCACCAGTTATCACGACTGTAGGTTTTTAAGATACTGCAGGGCCTGGGGCTTCATGATTTCAAATTACCTAGCCTGTTGCCCCCTTTAGTGCAACTGTGTCTTGACTTTTGTTTCAGAATGTAATCACCAAGGGAATAGGTTGTGTTTCTTTTGCTTTTAATTCTGGGAGTTTGAGGTTGGAAATGCTGACCTGCTATTAACAAATTAGTGGATAAATAGAGCCTGGGCAATCCCTCGCTCTTGGTCGCTTACGTGGGAAGGTGAATCGACTGCCCTGAGGCCTTGTGATAAAGCAGCCCTGTTATTCACAGTTCACTACCAGAGGCTGCAAATGGTCTCTTGGGCTTTCTAAACTCTTTACCCCTCGGCTGTGCCCTCAGTTCCCTGCCACTAGTCTCCATTCTTTTTTTTGGTGGTAAAATACACATACCATAAAATTTACCATTTTTAAAGTGTACAATTCAGTGGCATTAATTATATTCACCATGTTGTACAATCATAACCGCTATCCATTTCCGAAACTTTTTCATCACCCCAAACAGAAACTCTGTACGAATGCCCCTGTAACCTCTAATCTACTTTCCATCTCTCTGCATTTGTTTCTTCTAGATATTTGGTATCAATTAGATCATATACTATTTGCCCTTTTGTGTCTGACTTATTTCAATTAGCGTAATGTTTTAAGGTTCACCCTTGTTGGAGCCTGTGTCAGAACTTCATTTCTCTTTATGGCTGAGAAATACTCCGTTGTATGAACATACCACATGTTGTTCAACCATTCATCGGGTGATGGGCATGTGGGTTTCCACCTTTCGGCTGTTGTGACTAGTGCTGCAGTGAACATTGGTGTGCAGAACTTTGAGGTGTATATATATACCAGCTCTGTTCATTTTTGTCTTCTTCTTTGCCCTGGAACACTTATCTGTTTGTATTCCTGGTTGTCATATCTAAACCTATAAGACCTATAAGGTTTCCAAGGCTGTAATCTTTATGGAGGAGCCCTGGTGGCACAGTGGTTAAGCACTCACTGCTAACTAAAAGGTTGGTGGTTCGAACCTACCAGCTGCTCCTCAGGAAAAATACGTGGCAGTCTGCTTTGGTAAAGATTTACAGCCTTGGAAACCCTATGGGGCAGTTCTGCTCTGTCCTCTAGGGTCGCTATGAATTGGAATCAGCTAGAGGCAATGGGTTAACGGTTTTGGTTTCGGAATCTTTACGGAAGCAGTCTGCCACACCTTTCTCCCACGGAGTGGCTGGCGGATTCCGACCACTGACCTTTCAGCTAGTAGCTGGGTGTTTAACTGCTGCACCACCAGAGCTCCCTACTGTGTCTAGCCAGCCCCTAAACGTTTCCACTGCAGTGCAGAGTCTGGAACCATGGGGTCCAACCCCATTCCTGTGCACCTTAGATTCTCTAGATGGAATAAGATTGTAATCTTGGGAGACAGCACCCCATATAGCGGGATCAGAAGACCTTACACGTAGTAGCTGTTGCTGTCAGGTGCCGTCGAGTCAGTTCCAACCCCTGGCGACCCCATGTGACAGAGTAGAACTGCCCCATGGGGCTTTCCTGGCTGTAATCTTTATGAAAGCAGATCGCCAGGCCTTTCTCCTGTGGAGCCACTGGGCGAGTTTGAACTGCCAACATTTTGGTTAGCTGCAGCTTGCTTAACTGCTCCAAGTAAAGATTAATAAATACTTATAGAACTAATAAACGTGTGTGCAAGAATGGTAGAATGCTGTCAGGTAGGGTTCTAGGGTGGGGAATTTTGCAAGAAGTAGCCAGCTACTTAGCTTGGTTTCCCCACCACCCAGCAGTCTCTGGGCTACATCACTTCCAGGGAATCCCGGGGTGCCCTGGAATTAGTGGGGGCAATTGGAAAGCCTAGTGTCTTCTGCTTCCAAATGAGTGCCCACGTGCAGGTTGAACCCTTGTCTTCGCCGTGGGTATGTGGGTCCCTTAGGATCTAGAGCAGCGACTCCAGGAGTCAGCAGGGCACTGGGGCTAAAAGAGGAGAAGCAGGCTCTGGACGTGTCAGCTCTAGGCTCCAGCAAAAGCCTGCAAAAACCCAAGTCCTCTTTGCTGTCTCGAGGGATACTGTGAAACTCCAAAACTAAAAAAATTTAAGTTTAAAGAAAATTAAGGCTACAGAGCATTATCTTCTTGGTTGATTTACAAAATCTTTCTCTCAATGAAGTCAAAGCAATAACAACCGATATTTTCCCGTTGCCTTCGAGTCAACTCTGATTCATGGCAACCCCATGGGTTTCAGAGTAGAACTGTGCTCCGCAGGGTTTTCTGTGGCTGATTCTTCAGAAGTACGTCACCAGGTCTTTCTTCCGAGGGGCCTCTGGCTGGACTCAAACCCCCAACCTTTTGGTTAGCAGCTGAGCACTAACCTTGCATCATCCAGGCAACCGATATAGAACTTCTAAAAGACTTGTCGACATCACTTTTTCCACTCTCCCAACTTTTTAACAGTCAGCTGAGTGGGTGGGCTACTTAAAGATAAAAGCAGCAAGGATGTCCATTGTCCATAGTACCAGAAATCACTCCCTTGACCTAGTACACTTGCTTTATTATCCAGGTCAGCAGAGGGGAACGTGAAGCAGGTGTAGGTAAGCCTCAGCAGTTCCGTTGGCTCAGAACGGCATCGCGGTCATTTATTTTGCATCAGCCGATGATACTGCCTACACAGTTTTACAGTTTACAATTCACCTTTACCTACATCGTCTGTACACGTTGGTAAATGTCCACATCCAGGGACTTTGTGTTTCTTTTCCTCCTGGCCGTTTTCCCCGTGAGGGAGATGGTCTAGACATCTGCCCCAAGTGAGTATCAGCCATTTTCCTTTCCTCAGGTTAGAATGCAGCCTTGTAAGAGTTCCCAGATCCCAGGAACCATCAGGGAAGGTCAGTGTCCCCCGTGGTAATTGGTGACATTTATCTGGTGGCTGGGAGCTGTCATCAGGTCTTCAGAGTACAAATTTGTAGAATACAATTACATCAATGCTTGCTGCTAATTGTAACCAGACCCCACTTTATCTCATCATCAGGCTGCCGCTTAAAAGGGTAATTCCTCTCTGGCCACCAACTTCCCTTTCCTGCCGCTCTGCCAGTAGAAATTTAAAAAACCCATTGCCTCAGAGTCAGCTCTGACTCACGGTGACTCCGTGTATGTCAGAGTGGAACTGTGCTCCATAGGGTTTTCAATGGCTGATTTTTCAAATTAGATCACCAGGCCTTTCGTCTGAGTGCCTCTGGGTAGACTTGACTCTCCAACCTTTTGAACACATTAACCATTTGGGGACCTAAGAAAAGCAATGTCTGTATCTTTGGAAAGCAGAGGGGTGTTTTCCTAAGGGGGGCGTGGAAAGGAAGTGACAGTGGCATGAGCCCCTCGATGCTCGCCCAGTGGTCTTATGCCAGGCCTTGTAGGGGAAGGTTGTGGGATGGGCAGAGAAGGTATTACTTAAATCAAGAGCCAGAGAGATTTGGGTCTCTGTTGCAACAGCTAGACATGAAGTGCCTGAAGTCGTACTTGGGGGTAGAATATAAACACCTCTTCCCTGGCAGGATTCTAGGTTACTTGTCATCTTTGCCTGGATTCCCCACAAAGCAGGGCCTGAGGCAAAGGCTAATGTGTGACAACTTTATTAGGGAGTGTAATCCCAGGGAACAGAAGTGAAGGGAGAGGCGAGTGAGGCAGGGAAAGAGGGGAAGTCAATGTGAGGATGCATTATTGATCTGGCCACCACTTGGTATCAATCCTGACCAATGGCTCAGTCGCTCAGTCTTTCAGGACCATAAAAATGACTGCTCCTCAGGAAAGTCCTTTAGGAGAGGAAGGGAGAAGAGTTTATCCACTGGCTACCTGTCCCGCTGAGCATTCATTCCCCTGCATTTCTACATTGCACTGACCTGTTGTAGGCTCGCTGAGTAGGTCCTGCATTGCCTCAGTCTTTGGTGCCGTTAGGGAAGTCCTGGGACTTAATTGTGTGAGAGAAGAAAGGACTAGAGAAATCGATATGGGGGTCATTAGTGCACAGGAAGTGATTGAAACCACTAGTGGAGGTAAGCTTCTCAGGAAGGACGTGGGATTACAGAGACTAAGAACATCGCTGAGAGTGAGACCCTAGGAAACACCTGTGTTTGAAGTGCCAGGAAAGGAAATAAAACCTTTCAAGAAGACCAAGAAGTGACCTAGTGTAGATCCTGGTTCTCAGTCTCTACTTGCTAAACGAAATGAGGGAGAGAGCTTCCTGGAACGCAGTAGGCCCTGTGTTGTTCCTAGAAGACACACAATTGATACTTGGTAAGTGAGATCGCATCATATTTTGCTGCACTGAGCTGAGCTTGCTTTGTCCAGGGCCACTTTCCCCCACTCTGTCCAGCTTCCTGACAGTCCCCCTTTGCCCTTTCTTGTTCATTATAGTTCAGTATACAGTAAGAACCTTGTTGTTCAATTAAACATTTCAGGGTCTCAATCAAAGCTGGCACAGACTACCTCACAAATTATCATTTCTCTACCAGATAACAGAGGTTAAGTAAAAGGACATTTAATTACCTCTCAAAACAAGGCACTGTGAAGGTAGGTGGTCCCAGGTTTGGGACAGGACTTAGGAGGTTATAAAGGATCCAGGCTCTTTTTATCTGTCCACTTCGGCATCCTGAGCTTGTTAGTGCATAGTTCCCAGGTTATCACCTCATGGCTACAAGATGGCTGCCATAACTCCAATCATCATGTCCTAAAGTAGTCAAGTTTCTGCTAGGAATAAAATGTCAAGCTTCTTTGATATATCTTTGTTAGGGATAAAATCCATCTCTGAAGCTTCCCCTGCTGACTTACTATGCCTCGCTGACCAACTTGGCCATATCCCCAGACCTAAACCAACTACTAGGGAGAAGGTCCTGGTGATCTACTGCCAAAGGTCAGCAGATGAAGACCTTATGGCTCACAATGGTCCACGTTCTGTTGTGAGTGGAGTAGCTGTGAGTCAAGGGCTGGCTCCATGGCCGCTAACAAGAACAGCAAACCAACTGCTAGCAAAGACAAATGGTATTACCATGCTTCATTTACCCAAATCACGGCTCATCCCTTGGAGCTGGGAGCAGACTGACCTTTCCTAAGCATGGTGCCATCAAAGAAAAAAAAAAAAAGAATTGTAGTTTTATGAACTAGAAAAGAAGGAGGGAATGGCTGTTGGGTAGACAACCAACAGTGTCTTACATACCTTTTTTTTTTTTTGGTATTGGTAACTTAGGTTTGAAAATATTCAATTCAGCATCTATTGAACACTTACTATATACCAAGACTGGTTATTTCACCATTGAGGAAGATTCAATTTCATATTTTAAGCTACTGAGTAGATCCTCCTGTCTACCATCTCTTATTAGCCTCTGTTATTCCTTAGAGTTCTTTCCTACCTGAGGTACTGAATCAACCCAGATCAATTCTAAACCAATGTTATGGCCAATTCTCTCACCATCTTGGTTGGTACACCTGATCCTGACCTTCAAAAATCTTATATTCCCATAATCTTTGCATTTCTGCTTGTGTTGGAAGCTGTTCCTTGCCTCTATACCCTTGGTCTCTCCTTTAGCTCCTCATTTTAAAATATTTTACCACCTAGTCCCCTTTTTGTCTTCAACCCGTCTCTCTTAATCTTGGTTGCCATTAGTCAATCTCAGTGCCATCTTCAGGCTTGTTTGCTTGCTCTCTCTTTTTCTCCCTACCCCATTCTCTTTCATCCACATCCATGCCTTGGATTACTCCATCCTTCAGGAGTCACTTGCTCACTTCTGCTGATTGTCCCCAATTTGAACACAGGCCCACAGCTAAGAAAGTTCCATTAATCCCCCAGTGCCTGTTACCTGAAGTCTCTAGCCTGACAGAGGCTATCTACCTAGCTAGGATTTCCTCTGTAGGGAGAACTCGGGTGAGAGAAGAGGGTTTTGAGATGTACTTTAAAGTCATCTGTATTACTCAGTCTTTTACGGCAAGAATTTATTCTGTGTTACTTATATAATATTTTTAAAAATCTCTAGCCAGGCATTCTAAGCATTCCACATTCTTTCCAGCTCCTCTCCCA
The DNA here is from genome assembly GCF_024166365.1 of Elephas maximus indicus. NCBI lineage: Eukaryota > Metazoa > Chordata > Mammalia > Proboscidea > Elephantidae > Elephas > Elephas maximus. The sequence continues at coordinate 14,309,451 of NC_064836.1, forward strand.
CTACTCTTCTACACAGACTTTCCTCTCTGTCTTAGGCTGAGTTCTCTAGAGAAGCAAAACCAGTGCAGCATATAAATATATATACATACAGAGAGATTTATATAAAGGAAATGGCTCACACAGGCTGGAAAGTCTCCAGTTTATGGGTCAGGCTGGAGGTGTCTCCTGACTCACGTAGCTTCAGGTGCTGATGAATCCAAGATTGAAATGTCACATAGCAGGCCTCTGGGTCACAGGCTGTGGAGACCAGTGAATCCCAAGATCAGCAGGTAAGATGGCAGGTAAGCTGCTGGCTCCAGTTCCAAGAACTGGAGGTCTGATGAACAGGAGCCAGCAGCAGGATCCAGAGCAAGTGAAAGCCAGCGAGCCCTGCCAGAAAGTCCACTTATACTGGATACAGACCACACCCCCAAGGAAACTCCCTTTCAACTGATTGGCTGCTCACAACAGATCTCCTCATGGAGATGATCTCATTATATCAGACGGCATTATGGAGGCAATGACATCATTTAAAAGCTACTAAACTGCATCATAACTGACAAACCACTGAGGGTCATGGCCGAGCCAAGCAGGCACACAACTTTAACCATCACAGTCCACCCCTTGTCAGCTTGGCACCTGTACACATCTCCTTCAACTATACATAACCTTTGAATAAAGACAATTATAAAACCATACTTGTTCCTAATATGATACAACTAACACATGTACAACCCTGTTTATATCTTATGTTTATAAATGAATGAAACAAAAATATTTGATGCACACATACAAGGAAGAAATACTCATAACAGTTACAGTCCTCATTTCTGCAACTGGTCACATGGTCATGACTGATATTTAGAACTACCTTCTTCCATCACCCATTCTGTATTCCCTTGCCCTCAGCAAGCACTTCAGCTGGTCATGATTCTTTGCTTGGTGGGGTGACCCAAACCTTCATTCCTGAAGGGTCTGGCCATTCATTAGAAGTCATGTTGGAATTGGGTTGCTGTAGTTTTCCATTGACTTTAATCACAAGGCATAGTAGTACTAAGAGACACTCTAAGGGATCTCCTGCACTCCACACATACTATTCTGTATCTGTATTATGTAATATCAATCCAGTTTCCTCTTGGTAATCAGGATCAGTCACACCAGCCAGTGTGGTAACTCCCTTCTTTTCCTGTTGATCCAGAGGCATAGGGTCCTAAAGTGGCCAGGAAGCATCTTTAACTTCCAGTTCACTGGAATCATTGACGTGTCTCCAGGTGGGAGCATTCCTCCCTTTGGAACTAGCACCTCTAGACCTGCAGATCATAAGGTCACAGGGACAGGAAGCAAAAATTGGGTGAGTGGGTCACTAGGGGTAATAGTGAGTGGTTCCTCTCCCATTTCTACCCCTTGATTCCTGAACTCATGAATCGTGGCTATAGGAGAAACAGCACTATGCACTGGACGCTGGCTTAGAGCATATACAGCCTCCTGGGGAACATTGCCGCAACGCTGCAAGGTATCGCCACCTAGCTGGTGCTGTAACTGTGTGTTTAGCAGGCCATTTCATTGTTCTATCAAGCCAGCTGTTTCAGGATGATGGGGAACATGGTAAGACCAGTTAATTCCATGAGATGGGCCCATTGCTGCACTTAATTTGCTGTGGAGGAGTCCCTTGATCTGAGATGATGCTGCCTGGGATACCGTGATAGTGGATAAGGCATTCTGTAAGTCCACGGATGGTAGTTTGGGTAGAAGCATTGTGTGCAGGGAAGGCAAATGCATATCCAGAGTACCTATTCCAGGAAGAACAAAATGCTGCCCATTTCATGATGGAGGCAGTCCAATGTACTCAACCTGCTACCAGGTTGCTGGCTTATCACCTTGAGGAATGGTGCCATACTGGGGACTCGGTGTTGGTCTCTGCTGCTGGCAGATTGGGCACTCAGCAGTGACTGCAGCCAAGTCAGCCTTGGTGAGTGGAAGTCCATGTTGTTGAGCCCATGCATGGCCTCCATCCCTGCCAAGATGGCCATTTTATTTATGAACCCATTGGGCAGTGATGGGAGTGGCTGGAGAAAGAGAATGACTGGTTTCCACAGAAAGCATGATCCTATCCACTTGATTGTTAAAATCCTTCCCTGCTGAGGTTGCCCTTTGGTGAGCATTCACGTGAAACACAAATATCTTCACTTCTTTGGCCCATTCAGAGAGGTCTATCCACCTACCTCTACCCAATACCTTCTTGTTTCCAGTTTTCCAATCGTGTTCCTTCCAAAGTCCCTGACTATCCAGCCAAGCCATTGGGCCACAGCCCATGAATCAGTATACAATAGCAGAGCTGGCCATTTTTTCCTTTCAAAAAAAGTGAACAACCAGGTGCACTGCTTGAAGTTCTGCCCATTGGGAGGATTTCCCCTCACCACTGTCCTTCAGGGAGGTCCCAGAAAGGGGCTATAGTGCTGCTGCTGTCGACTTTCTAGTGGTGCCTGCATATCTCACAGAACCATCTGTAAACCAGGCATGAGTTTTCTCTTCGTCAGTCACCTGGTCATAAGGAACTCCCCATGAGGCCATAGGTGCAGACTGGGAGATGGGAGGTACTGTGACAGGGGTGGAGACCATGGGCATTTGGGCTACTTCCTCATGTAGCTTACTTGTGCCTTCAGGTCCTGCTCAGGCCCAATCTCATATATACCACTTCCATTTAATGATGGAGTGCTGCCATGCACGTTCAATTATATGATTCTGTGGGTCAGACAACACCCAGTTCAGGATGGGCAGCTCAGGCTGCAAGGTGATTTAGTGGCCCATGGTTAAGTGTTCATTCTCTACTAAGGCCCAGTAACAAGCCAAAAGCTGTTTCTCAAAAGGAGAGTACTTATCTGCAGAAGATGGCAGGGCTTTGCACCAGAATTCTAAGGGTCTGCGCTGTGATTCACCAGTAGGGGCCTGCCAGAGGCTCCAAACAGCATCTCTATCTGCCACGGACACTTCAGGCACCATGGGATCAGCTGGATCGTATGGCCCAGGTGGCAGAGTTGCTTGCACAGCAGCCTGAACCTGTTGCAGAGCCTTCTGTTGTTCTGTGCCCCACTCAAAACTAGCAGCTTGATAAATAGGCCTGAGTGGCACACTCAAATGAGGGATATGTTGCCTCCAAAATCCAAAGAGACCCACTAGGCATTGTGCCTCCTTTGTAGTTGTGGGAGGGGCCAGATGTAATAATTTATCCTTCACATTCAAAGGAATACCTTGACATACCCCACACCACTGAACCCCTAGAAATCTCACTGAGGTGGAAAGCGACTGAATTTTTACCGGATTAATTTCCCACCCTCTAGCACACACACACACACAAAAAAAATGTTTACCTATATTTTATTGACTATGCAAAGGCATTTGTGTGGATCATAACAAACTATGGATAACATTTCAAAGGATAGGAATTCCAGAACACTTAATTGTGCTCATGAGGAACCTGTACACAGATCAAGAGGCAGTTGTTCAGACAGAAAAGGGATACTGCATGGTTTAAATCAGGAAAGGTGTGCGTCAGGGTTGTATCCTTTCACCGTACTTATTCAATCTGTATGCTGAGCAAATAATCCAAGAGGCTGGACTATATGAAAAAGAATGGAGCATCAAGATTGGAGGAAGTCTCATTAACAACCTGTGTTATGCTGATGACACAATCTCGCTTGCTGAAAGTGAAGAGGACTTGAGGCACTTACTAATGAAAATCAAAGACCACAGCCTTCAGTATGGATTGCACCTCAGCATAAAGAAAACAAGAAATCCTCACAACTGGACTAATAAGCCACGTCATGATAAACAGAGAAAAGATTGAAGTTGTCAAGGATTTCATTCTGTTTGGATCCACCATCAACACCTATGGAAGCAGCAGTCAGGAAATCAAACGAAGCATTGCATTGGGCAAATCGCTGCAATACACCCCTTTAAAGTGTTGAAGAGCAAAGACGTCACCTTGAAGACTAAGGCGCACCCAACCCAAGCCGTGGTGTTTTCAGTCACCTCATATGCGTGCAAAAGCTGGGTGATGAATAAGGAAGACTGAAGAAGTTCTGACGTCTTCAAATTGTGGTGTTGGCAAAGAATACTGAATATACCGTGGACTGCCAAAAGAACGAATGAATCTGTCTTGGAAGAAGTAAAACCACAACGCTCGTTAGAAGCAAGGATGGTAAGACTAGGTCTCACATCACGCTTGGTAAAATGGAGGGTCATTGAAAAAAAGGAAGACCCTCAATGAGATGGATTGACATGGTGGCCACAACTATAGGCTCAAGCGTAAAAACAATTGTGAGCATGGCACAGGCCTGGGCAGTGTTTTGTTCTTTTGTATATAGGGTCACTAGGAGTTGGAACCAACTTAAGGGTACCTAACAACAATAATAACATGTAAGTGTTTTACCAGTAAGTCCAGAGTCATTGACACTTCTTCCTTCATAGGTGCAATCTCATAATGTCATCAGCATAATGGAACAGTATGATATCTTGTGGAAGGGAAAGGCAATCAAGGTCCCTTTGGACTAAGTTATGACACAGGGTTGGAGAGTTGATATATACGCCTGAGGCAGGACAGTGAAGTTGTTTTGTTGGCCTTACTAGCTGAAGGCAGACTGCTTCTAGTGGTCCTTCAAAACAGGTGTGGATTGTTGGCCAGATCAATAGCTGCGTACCAGGTCCCAGGAGATGTATGAATTTGCTCAAGCAATGAAACCACATCTGGAACAGCAACTGCAATTGGACTCACCACCTGGTTAAGTCTGATAATTCACTGTTACTCTCCAAGGTCCGTCTGTTTTTTGCACAGGCCAAATAGGCAAGTTGAATGGGGATGTGGTGGGAATCACCACCCCTGCATCCTTCAAGTCCTTGATGGTGGCTGTAATCTCTGTAATCCCTCTAGGAATGCGGTATTGCTTTTGGTTTACTATTTTCTTAGGTAGGGGCAGCTCTAATGGCTTCCACTTGGCTTTTCCTACCGTAATAGCCCTTGCTCCACTTGTCAGGGATCCAATATGGGGTTTCTACCAGTTGCTGAGAATATCTATTCCAATTATGCATTCTGAAACTGGGGAAGTCACTATAGGGTGGGTTCGGGGACCCACTGGTGAGACAGACATGAGCTAAGCATTAATAACCTGACCTCCATATGACCCCTACTCTGACTGGTGGACTACAGTGACGTTTTAGGTCTCCTGGAATTAGTGTCAGTTCAGAGCCAGTATCCAGTAATCCCTGAAAATCTGATTATTTCCTTTTCCGCAGTGAACAGTCACTCTCATAAAAGGCCGTAGATCCTTTTGAGGAAGGCTGGGAGGAAGATTAACAGTATAAATTTTTGGCAGTGTAGCGGGGTATATCCTCAAGGGGAAATGACTTCCCCTTCATTTGTGGGTCTATGAAGTGGCTTTGCCTTCATTTGTGGGTCTGTAAACTGGCCCAAGTCTGGGAATTAATTGAGGGGCCATGACTCTCTATTCTGGAGATTTGAGTTAGACTGCCATTCCCTTGACCTAGAATTCTCCCACTTGTACAAATCAAGTACACATTTAGTAAATTTCCCATCTATTTCATTCCTAGGGACACCATGACTAAGCAGCCAAGGCCGTAAGTCCATAGCAATCAGACTATTCTGATTACTGCTTTGACTCTGCTGTCTATTACGGTAACCACACCCACCTTGCCTTTGTTGATTGGGTGCCGCTGCTTGGCCACTACCACCACGGGGTCGAATCAGCCCCATAGTTGTTAGGTGCCTTATTCAGTTATGGCAGTTCCCACTGTCAAATCTGACTTACATAAAATAGCAATCACAGCACTGTCCCGTTTCTGCCCTGCGTTCCCTGTTCCCTTTCGTCCTGATTTACTACCCCTTCCTGCCTTCTCATCTTTGCTTTTGGGCAAATATTGCCCTTTTGATCTTGTGTAATTGATAGTTCTAAGAAGCACATTCCTCTTGGATGTTATTGTTTATTTTATGGGCTTGCCTGTTGTTTGACTGGAAGGTAGTCTCAGAATGGCTTCAGTTCCAGGTTAGAAGGGCATTTTAGGGCCATAGTCTTGGGGGTTCCTCCAGGATCTGTCAGATAAGTCTGATTTTTTTTTTTTTTGTGAATTTGATTTTTTGTTCTTCATTTTTCTCCCGCTTTGTCCAGGATCCTCTGTTATGATCCCATTCAGAGCAGTCAGTAGTGGTAGCCAGGCTTCATCTAATTCTTCTGGTTTCCGGGTCATGTAGGCTGTAGTTCGTATGGCCCATTAGCCCTTTGGACTAACTGCTCCCTTGAGTCCTTGGTTTTCTTCATTCTCCTTTCCTCCAGACAGGAAGAGACCAATCATCATGTCTTAGATGGCTGCTTGCAAGCTTTTAAGACCCCAGACGCTGCTCACCAAGGTAGGATGCAGAATGCTGTCTTTATGAACTATGTTGTGCCAGTTGACATAGATGTCCCCCGAGTGTATGGTCCTTTGCCTTTGAGCCTAGGAACTTCATCCTGTGAGGTGTTTGATTATGTCTAGAAGTTTCCCTGACTGTGCCCCTTGTGTGCTCTGTTGTCTGTGTTAACATATGAGGAGCACCTGCAGTCATGTGTGTAGACCTATCTACCACGGAACCTGTATCTGCTGGTGGGTGTGCTCCCCTCCACCTCTGGCTGCACTTCTTCTAAGACAGATTAGTTCGTTCTTTTGGCAGTCCAAGGTATATTCAATATTCTTCGCCAACACCACAATTCAAAGATGTCAGTTCTTCAGTCTTCCTTATTCATCATCCAGCTGTCGCATGCATTTGAGGAGACTGAAAACACTATGGCTTGGGTCAGGCGCAACTTAGTCTTCAAGGTAACATCTTTGCTTTTCAACACTTTCAAAAGGTCTTTTGCAGCAGATGTGCCCGATGCAATGCGTCTCTTGATTTCTTGACTGGTTGTTGATTGTGGATCCAAGTAAAATGAAATCCTTGACAACTGCAATGTTTTCTCCATTTATCATGATGTGGCTTATTGGTCCAGTTATGAGGACTTTTGTTTTCTTTATGTTGAAGTGTAATCCATTCTGAAGGTTGTGATTCTTTGACCTTCATCAGTAAGTGCTTCAAGTCTTCACTTTCAGCAAGCAAGGTTGTGTCATCAGCAGGTTGTTAATGAATCTTCCTCCAATCTTGATGCCCCATTCTTCTTTATTTATTTATTTTCTCAGCATACATATTGAATCGGTATGGTGAAAGGATACAACCTCGAAGCACACTTTCCCTGACTTTACACGGTATCCCCTTGTTCTGTTCAAATGACTACCTCTTGATCTGTGTACGGGTTCCTCATGAGCAGAATTAAGTGTTCTGGAATTCCCATTCTGCTCAATGTTATCCATAATTTGTTACGATCCACATAGTCGAATGCCTTTGCATGTCAATAAAACATAGGTAAACGTCTTTCTGGTATTCCCTGCTTTCAGCCAGGATCAGTCTGACATCAGCAGTGATATCCCTAGTTCCATGTCCTCTTCTGAATCCAGCTTGAATTTCTGGCAGTTACCTGTAGACATACTACTGCAGCCGCTTTTGAATGATCTTCAACAAAATTTTACTTGCATGTGATATTAATGGTCTTGTTTGAAAATTTACACATTTGGTTGGATCACCTTTTTTGGGATAATGTCCTCCAAATTCATGTGTGTTGTGAGACGTTTAGCAGATTTGTCATTATTCTTTATTGTTGTGTAGTATTCCACTGTATGTACGTATCACAGTTTGTTGGTCCATTCATCTGCTGGTGGGCACTTAGATTGTTTCTGCCTTTTGGCTGTTGTGAATAATGCTGCATTGAACATGGATGTGCATATGTCTGTTTATGTCATGGCTCTTATTTATTTAAGGTATATACCTAGGGGTGGAATTGCTGGATTATATGGTATTTCTATTTCTAGCTTTGAGGAAGCACAACACTGGTTTTCCATAGTGGTTGTACCATTTTACATTCCCACTAGCAGTGTATAAGAGTTCCAATCTCCCCACAACCTCACCAACATTTGTTATTTTCTTTTTTGTTTGATTAGTGCCAGTAGTGTCTGGATGAGATGGTATCTCATTGTGGTTTTGATTTGCATCTTTCTAATTGATAATGATCGTGAGCATTTCTTCATGTTTCTCAGGAGCCTGAATGTCTTCTTTGGTGAAGTGAATTTTCCATATCCTTCGTCAATTTTTTCATTTGAATTGTTTTTTTTTTGTTGTTGGGGTGTCGAAGTTTTCCATAAATTTTAGAGATTAGATCCTTATCGGACGGATATGTCACAGCCAAAAATTTTTTTCAGTCTGTAAGTTCTCCTTTTACACTTTTGGAGAAGTCTTTTGTTGAGCATAAGTGTTTCATTTTTAGGAGGTCCCATTTATCTAGTTCACCTTCTGCTGTGTGTGCATTTTTAGTTATTTTGGTATGCTATTAATGCCATATACTAAGGCCCCTAGCATTGTCCCTATTTTTTCCTCTATGATCTCTATAGTTTTAAGTTTTGTATTTCAGTCTTTGATCCATTTTTGGTTAGTTTTATGAATGGAGTGAAGTATAGGTCCTGTTTCATTTTTCTACAGATAGATGTCTAGTTTTGCCAGCATCATTTGTTGAAGAGACTGTCTTTTCCCCATTTAATGGACTTTGGTCCTTTGTCGAAGATCAGCTGTCCATAGGTGGATGGATTTACATCTGGGCTCTCAATTCTGTTCCATTGCCGTTTGTGCCTGTCATTGTACTAGGCTGTTTTGACTACTATAGTTGGCTCTGAGGTCAGGTAGTGTGAGACCTCATACTTTCTTCTTCTGCTTTAATAATACTTTACTTATTTGGGCACTCTTTACCTTCCATATAAACTTAGTGATTAGTTTTTCTATCTCGTTGAAGAATGTGGTTAGAATTTGAGTCGGGATTGTGTTATATCCATATATTGTTATATCTATATATCGTTATGTCTATATAGCATCTTCACAATGTTAACATGGTATGTTTTTCCATATATGTAGATCTCTTTTGGTTTCTTACAGTAGTGTTTTGTAGTTTTCCTTGTATAAGTCTTTTATGTCCCTGCTTGAATTTTATTCCTAAGTATTTTATCTTTTAAGGAGCTATTGTAAATAGTATTATTTTCCAGATTTCCTTTTCAAATTTCTCTTTGTCAATGTAGGGGAATCCAACTGACTTTTGTATGTTGATCTTGTATTCTGCCACTTTGCTGAATCCTATTCCAGTAGCTTTCTTATGGAATCTCTAGGGTTTTCTATATAGAGGATCATATCATCTGCGAATAGGGGTAGTTTTACTTCTTCCTTACCAATTTGGGTGCCCTTTATTTCATTTTCTTTCCTTATTGCTCTTTCTAGGACTTTCAATACAGTGTTGAAAAAGAGTGGTGATAAAGGGCATCATTGTCTGGCTCCTGTTCTGAAGGAGGATGCGTTCAGACTCTCTCCATTAAAGATAATGTTGGCTGCGTTGGTTTTGTATAAATTCCCTTTATTATGTTCAGGAATTTCCCGTCTATTCCTATTTGGTGAGATTTTTTTATCAGGAATGGGTCTTGGGCTTTTTCAAATCCCTTCTCTGCTTCGATTGAAATGAATGCATGATTCTTTTCCTATGGTTTATTTATGTGGTAGATTACGTTGATTGTTTTTCTAATGTTGAATCATCCTTGTATATCTTGTATGAATCTCACTTGGTCATAATGTATTATTTTTTTTGATACGTTGTTGAATTCTATTGGCTAGGATTTTGTTGAGAATTTTAGCATCTATTTTTATTCATGAGGGATATTTGTCTGTAGTTTTCTTTTTTAGTGATGTCTTTGCCTGGCTTTGGCATCAGGGTTATGCTGGCTTCATAGAATGAATTCAGGAGTATTCCTTCCTTTTTTATGCTCTGGAATTGTTTGGGTAGAATTGGTGTCACTTCTCTGAACGTGGGGTAGAATTCTCCCCTCTGGGCCACGGCTTTATTTTTTGTTAGGAGGTTTTTTTGCTTTTTTTTTTTTTTAACAATGACCCTTTCCATCTCTTCTTTTGTTATGGGTCTGTTCAGATTTTCTACCTCAGAATGAGTTAGTTTAGGTAGGTAGTATGTTTCTTAGAAGTTTGTCCATTTCCTCTAGGTTTTCAAATTTGTTGGAGTATAATTTTTCATAGTATTCTGTTACGATCTTTTTATTTCAGTTGTGTCTGTTGTAATGTCACCCATCTCATTTCTTATTCAGGTTATTTGCATTTTCTTTTATCAATTTGGTCAGTGGTTTGTCGATTTTATGATCCTTTCAAAGAACCAATTTTAGTCTTGTTGATTCTTTCTATTGTTTTTTCTGTTCTCTGTTTCGTTTATTTCTGCTCTGATTTTTTATTACTTTGTTTCTTCTGGCAACTGTGTGCTTCTTTTGCTGCTCTCTTTCTAAGTATTCAAATTGTAGGGCTAATGTTTTTATTTTAGCCCTTCTTTTTTGATGTGCATTGCTATAAATTGACCTCTGAGCACTGCTTTTTCTGTGTCCCAAAGTTTTTGGTATATTGTGTTTTTATTCTCATTTGATTCTAGAGATTTTTTAATTTCATCTTTGATTTCTTATATTACCCAGTAGTTTTTAAGCAGCGTGTTATTCAATTTCCATGTATTAGATTTTTTTTCCTTGCTTTTCCTGTTATTGATTTCTACTTTTATAGTGTCGTGATCAGAGAAGATGCTTTGTATTATTTCATTGTTTTTGAATTTATTATGACTGGCTTTGTGGCCTAAAATGTGGTCTGTTCTGGAGAATGACCCATATGCTTTGGAAAAGAATATATTCTTTCCTGCAGTTGGATGGCGTGTTCTGTATAGGTCTATGAGGTCGAGTTGGTTGATTGTGGCAGTTAGATCATCTGCATCTTTGCTGAGTTTCTTACTAGTTGCTCTGTCCTTCACCAAAAGTGGTGTGTTGAAGATTCCTACTATTATTGTGGAAGTGTCTATTTCTGTTCTCAGTGCTGTTAGAGTTTATGTATTTTGGAGTTCTGTTACTGAGTGTGTATATATTTATTATGGTTATGTCTTCTTGGTGAATTGACCCTTTAATCATTACATAATGTCCTTCCTTGTCTTTTATGGTGAACTTCACCTTAAAGTCTGTTTTATCAGAGGCTAGTATTGCTGCTCCTGCTCTTTTTTTTTTTGATTATTGGTTGCTTGATATATCTTTTTCCATCTTTTAAGTGTTAGCTTATTTATAACTTTGTGTCTAAGGTGTGTCTCTTGCAGACAATGTGCTGATGGGTTGTGTTTTTTGATCCATTCTGCCACTCTCCATTTCTTTACTGGTACATTTAGGGCATTTACATTCCGTGTGATTATCGATAGGTATGAATTTATTGCTGTCATTTTGTCATGCTTTTTTTTTTGTGGTGTTGGCTGTTTCTTAGTTCTGCTTAATTTTCTGTGCTGAGGTTTTTTGTTTTTAGTTGTGGCTTTTCATTTTCCTCGTTGTTGGTTTTGTGCTGAGTCTTTATGATTTTCTTCTTTTATATTTGATGAGTAGATTTGTAACTGTCTTTGTGGTTACCCTGAAATTTAACTTTATCTTCCTGAGTTTAAAGCAGTCATTTATTTCTTGATATTGCCTTGATTCCTCTGCATATGGAAGTTCTAAACTTATACCCTTTATGTTTTGAAGTGGTCATCAGTTACAGATTGATGTCTCTGGTTCCCTGTTTTCCCTCTTTAGCTTTATTTTATTTTGGAGAGTTCTTTATTTATCTGGCTTGATATTTGGCTGATGTCATGTGTTTTAATTCAGGTCATTGTCTGGTGGTGTTAGTTTTCCATCTGTCTTAGACTGGGTTTTCTAGAGAAGCAAAGTGTGCAAATATATATAGAGAGAGATTTATATTAAGGAAATGGCTTGCATGGTTGTAGAGGCTGGAACGTCCCAAGACCGTGGGTCGGGGTGGAGGCTTCTCCTGATTCACTTAGCCACAGGCACTGGTGAACCCAAGACTGGCAAGTCAGACAGCAGGGCTCTGGCTCACAGGCTGTGAAGACCGATGAACCCCAAGATCAGCAGGCAAGACAGCAAATAACAGCAATCCCGCTCCTTGGAATATATCCTAGAGAGATAAGAGCCTTTACACAAACAGATACATGCACACCCATGTTCAGTGCAGCACTGTTTACAATAGCAAAAAGATGGAAGCAACCAAGGTGCCCATCAACAGATGAATGGATAAATACATTATGGTATATTCACACAATGGAATACTACCCATCGATAAAGAACAGTGATGAATCTGTGAAACTTTTCATAATATGGAGGAACCTGGAGGGCATTATGCTGAGTGAAATTAGTCAGTTGCAAAAGGACAAATATTGTATGAGACCATTATTATAAGAACTCGAGAAATAGTTTAAACAGAGAAGAAAATATTCTTTGATGGTTATGAGAGTGGGGAGGGAAGAAGGGTGGGAGAGGGGCATTCACTAATTAGATAGTAGATAAGAACTACTTTAGGTGATGGGAAAGACAGCACACAGTACAGGCGAGGTCAGCACAACTGGACCAAATCAAAAGCAAAGAAGTTTCCTGAATAAACTGAGTACTTCGAAGGCCAGTGTAGCAGGGGTGGGGGTATGGGGACCATGGTTTCAGGGGACATCTAAGTCAATTGGCATAATAAAATCTATTAAGAAAACATTCTGCATCCACTTTGGAGTGGCATCTGGGGTTTTAAACACTAGCAAGCAGCCATCTAAGATGTATCAATTGGTCTCAACCCACCTTGTAATTATGCAAGGTAATTACAAGCCCAAGAGACAGAAAGGCCCACATCAGCCTGAGACCAGAAGAGCTAGTTGGTGCTCGGCTACAACCGATGACTGCCCTGACAGTGAACACAACAGAGAACCCCTGAGGGAGCAAGAAAGCAGTGGGATGCAGACCCCAAATTCTCATAAAAAGACCAGATTTAATTGGCCCAGGACAGGAACCATTCCCAAAGCCAACTCTTCAGACAGGGATTGGACTGGACAGTGGGTTGGAGAGGGATGCTGGTGAGGAGTGAGCTTCTTGGTTCAGATGGACACTTGAGACTATGTTGGCATCTCCTCCTTGAAGGAGAGATGAGACAGTAGAGGGGGTTAGAAGCTGACAAAATGGACACAGAAAGAGAGAGTGGAGGGAGAGAGCAGGCTGTCTCATTAGGGGAGAGCAATTGGGAGTATGTAGCAATGTGTGTATAAGTTTTTGTGTGTGAGATTGACTTGATTTGTAAACTTTCACTTAAAGCACAATAAAAATTTTTTAAAAAAGACAGCATGTAAGCTGCTAGCTCAAGTTGCAAGAACAGGTGGTCAGATGAACAGGAGCCAGCTGCAGGATTCAGTGTGAGCAAAACCCACAAGCCTTGCCAGAAAGTCTGCCTATATTGGATGCAGGCCACACCCCCAAGGAAACTCCCTTTCAACTGATGGACTACTCACAGCAGATCCCATCATGGAGGTGATCACATTATATCAAATCTCATCATGGAGGTGATCACATCATTATATGACTGCCAAAGTATATCATAACTGCAAAAGCCACTGAGAATCATGGCCCAGCCAAGTTGACACACAACCTTAACAATCACACTGTCTGAAAGACTCCCTGTAATGTTTTTTGTAATGTTTTTACAAATTCCTTTAATTTCTGTTTATCTGGAAATGTCCTAATTTTCCATTGTATTTGAGGGATAATTTTTCTGGCTATGTAATTCTTAGTTGGCAGTTTTTTCTTTCAAGGTTTTATGTATGGCATCCCATTGTGTTCTTGCCTGCATGGCTTCTGCCACATAATCAGAACTTAGTCTTATCAATGCCCCTTTGTAGGTGACCTTCATTTTTCTCAAGCAGCTTTCAGGATTCTTTCTTTGTCTTTGGTTTTGGAAAGTTTGATTATGATATGTCTCAGTGTTCTTTTGCAATCTATCCTGTATGGAGTTTCTTGTGGTTCTTGGGTGGTTCTTTTCTCATGTTTCATGGTATTAGGGAAATTTTCTGTCAGCAAATCTTCAACAAGTCTTACCGTGCTTTTTGTTGTTTCCTCCCCTTCTTTTTTTCCCTTTCTGGGATTCCGTTCATACGTAAATTATTCCTCTTTATAGTGTCCCACAGAACTCAGGCTTTCTTCATTTTTTTTGATCAGTCCTCGAATAGATTAGTATCAAGGGATTTATATTCTATTCCACTCAATCTGTCTTCCATTGTAATTCTGTAACTTTCCATTGAGTTGTATATTTCTGAAATTTTATGTTAATCTTCTGGATTAACTGGTTTCCAGTTGTCTTTTTATTTGGTCATTTTGTTCTTTTATTGTTTTCCTGAATTCTTCTAGCGTGTTGTCTGTGCTTTCCTTCATTTTGTCTGTGTTTTCTGTAGTTTTGTCTGTGTTTTTTTTTATTATTATTATTCCTATGAGGACCCTGTACATAAGTCTTTTGAATGTTTGATCAGGTAGCTCCATTATCTTTTCTATTCAGGGACGTCTTCTGGTTCTTTATTTTGGTCACTTGCTGGGGCCATCTTGCCCTGTTTCTTTAGGTGGTTTGCTATTTCCTATTGTCTCTGGGATATTAAGAGGTTATTGTATTAATTTTTTTAATTGTATAATTGTTTGCTGGGTTCTGGGTTTTGTTTTGTTTGTTTGTTTTGATGATTCCTAGTGGCCATGAATGGCGTGGTGCTCTGGTCACTGAACTAGCTGTGCTGGAGTGCTCCCTACCTGCTTCTGTGTAAGTGGGGTAACGCGTAAGTGTGGGAGCTTGGGTCTCCGTTTACTAGTCTCGCAGGGCAGCTGAGGGTGGTTTGGTCAGGCTCTGGCCTCCATCTGTCTTTGGTTCAGTGGTACAGGAGCATGGAATGGTGCTCTCTGTGTAGGTACAGTAGCTGGTATGGTAGATGTGGCAGACAAGTGGAAGCTTGATCATCATCTCTAGCCAATTGTGGGGGAGGTATGGGTGGTGAGGCGGTGTGCGGACACACATACAGTCATGTTACCTCTGCCTCCTCCTGGGTGAGGGGAGGGAGGAAGGAACAGCAGGCAGATGTGTGCTTAGATGTGCCGGACCCGCCTGTTGGTGGGCGGAGAGAGAGAAGAAGGTGCAGCAGGCGTGTATGCGCTTGCATGCTGCATCTGCCTCACAGTGGGCAGGGGTAGAGGGATACATGTGCAGTCGTGGCATCTCCTCCCCTCACTGGGCAGGTTAAGGGACAGAGGCACACCGGGTGGATGTGCCTACAGTCTCACTGCCTCCACCTTGCACTGGGCAAAAGCAGGGAGAAAGGGGCTGCTGGAGAGTGCGTGCTAAGTCACGGTTCTTCCACCTCTCGCTGAGCGGGCTGAGGGAGGGAGTCATGCCAGGCAGATATGTGCACAGTGGCACCGCCTCTGCTTCACACCGGGCTGGGGGAGGGAGGGAAGAATGGGCAGCAGAGGAGTGCACGCCCAGTTGCATCTCCTCTGCCCCTTGCCAGGTTGGGGGTGGGGGAGAAGGGAGCAACAAATGGGCTCTCTCACTGTCTTACCACCACTGCCCCCACCGGGCCCTTGGGGGTTGTAGGTGGTGGGCAGCACACACATAGGGGTGTGTCTAGACCTGATTGTTGAGTGGGCAACGGGGGTAGTAGACAGGGTTAGGTGGGGTGGGGGGAAGAGGATAGGCTTGTATTGTGATCTCCTGGTCAGGCAAGGTGGTTAGGGTATGGTACCTTTTGCCCCTTCTGATCAGGAGGATGGGAAGAGGGGAAGTATGTCCCTCCAGCTAGGATACGTGGGTGCTGGGGCACCTTGCATCTGCTGCTGCCTGCAAACAGGGCCTTTCCCCACTTGAGTTTAAGGAGATGGGGCTGCCTGGGAACCAGCTGGGTGAAAGACCTCTTGCTAATGCTCCATGGGTACCCTGCCTCATGCATGCCACTCACCCCTGATGTCCGGGACTGATGCTCCTGGTATCTCCAATTCTGGGTCCTGGCTCCCTCCCTGCCTCTGCTTTTCTTTGTGCGTGTCTATAGAACTTCTCTGTCCCTTTGGAAATCTTGTGAAGTTCCCTTGCTGTTTTCTTCACCCTGGGTCACTGCTGGCTTTGTTCTAAGATGGCTACGTCAGGCCGAGATGGCTGGCTGAGCTCCTCTCTTCCATGTTACTCCTCGTTCATTGCATTCGCTCACTTTTTTCTTTCCGGTCAGTGTAAAATTCAATTCTTAGACCTTCTTTTTGATGTTCAGGGTTCCCAGAATCAGCTTCTGTTTTTGCTTGAGTTTTTTTGGTCTTTGGTACAGGGGGATGTTACGGTACATGTGACTAAGCCGCTGCCACGAATTGAATTGTTTCCTCCCCAAATATGTGTCAACTTGGCTAGGCCATGATTCCCAGTATTGTGTGGTTGTCCACCATTTTGTCATCTGATGTGATTTACCTATGTGTTGTAAACCCTAACCTCTCTGATGTTAATGAGAGGATTAGAGGCTGTTACGTTAATGAGGCAGGACTCAATCTACAGGATTAGATTGTATCTCGAGTCAATTTCTTTTGAAATATAAAAGAGAGAAGCGAGCAGAGAGGAGAGGGACCTCGTGCCACCAAGAAAGAAGAGCTAAGAGTGAGTGTATCCTTTGGACGCAGGTGCCCTGCACTGAGAAGCTCCTAGGCTAGGGGAAGATTAATGACGAGGACCTTCTCCCAGAGCTGACAGAGAGAAAGGCTTTCCCTGGAGCTGGCACCCTGAATTAGAACTTCTAGCCTCCTAAACTGTGAGAGAGTAAACTTCTGTTTGTTAAAACTATCCACTTGTGGTATTCCTGTTATAGCAGCACTAGCTAACTAAGACAGCCACTATCTTGACTTTGCCCTGTTGTCCTGGCCCGGTTTTTGCTGATAACACTGAGTGGAGTAACTGTGACTGTGACTGTCAGGATTTCAGCTTACAAAGAAGGGCTTTAAAATGTGCTGTTATAGAAACCCTGGTGGTGTAGTGGTTAAGTGCTACAGCTGCTAATCAAGAGATCAGCAGTTCAAATCTGCCAGGCGCTCCTTGGAAACTCTATGGGGCAGCTCTACTCTATCCTATAGGGTCGCTATGAGTCGAAATCGATTCGACGGCAGTGGGTGGGTTATAGATTAATTGTAGTCTCAAAAAGATATTGAGTCCAACTCATGGCAACCCCATGTGTGTCAGAGTAGAACTGTGCTCCACATGGTTTTCAGTGGCTGATTTTTCAGAAGTAGATGACCAGGCCTTTCTTTTGAGGCACCACTGGGTGGGTTTGAACCACCAACCTTTTGATTAGTAATCGCTTAACCATTTGTACCACCCAGGGACTCCTTCATAGGTACAAGGGCCAAAAATTCAACACATATTTTGGGGGGACACAATTAAATTCATAGTACTTCCTAACCTGTAGGAGGTTGAGAATGAAGATAATTGATTCTGAAAATGAGTTCAGACCTCTGGAAATGGGCCCAACCTATGAGTTTACTTGAGATCATTTTGTTTAGAAGCTTCTGAACTTCAGCAGCTCCACCCACTCTCTGGCCTGGAGGAAACAGCATGGAGTGGGTCAAAAGGAGCAAGATGGAGAAGGGGACAGTAGGGTTGGGGTCATCAGAACAAGCTGAATGTGGAGAAATGAGGACCATAGGCTAAAGTTGCTGCAGAATTGATGGGTGAGAGTATTGTAGCCCCTGCCTGTGACTGCTGTTCATTGGGGGTTTAGTAACGGTATTCTGAGTGGCATTGAGACTGGCATTTAGACGGGCCTGGAATATGAATTCCTGCAGGGGAGGCAGCCAGCACAGTCCTGCTTTGTTCTAGTTCTTTGAGGACTAAGGAAATAATTTTTAGAACAATAACCTTCCTTCCTGAGCTGTCACTTGTTCATTTGCTCTGAGGACTAGCTCAGTAACTCTTTGGTCTCTGTTATTTGTGTGTTGATTCTGTGGTCCCAACACAAGTAGGAATTGGTGAAAAGGAGGGTTTAGGTTTATATGAAAGTCTGGTGATGTGTTAATTGTACAATTCTACATATATTATATACCCATAAGGGGCCATGGACCAGGGCCGCTCATTCGTTTATTCCTTTAGTCACTCATTCAACACTTTCCAGTCCTTTGTTTTCTGTCCAGGACCATTCTAGGAATGACTGGGGGTAGAAAAGAAGTAAAAGACATGATTCTTGCCTCAAGAAACTGTAGTCCAGTGTATAAAAATATTATTAATAATGGCAGCTGACACCATTTATTAAATCTCTTTTACTCTGGCCAGAAACCATGCTAGACACATTATAGTTATTGCTCAATTTAATCATCAACTCTTTGACTGTCTCCGACCTCGGCACTGTGCTCGGAGCTAGGGATAGAGCAGAGAGCTGCCAGAGAGTGCGAGTCCAGCAGGAAAGACAGGCAACATTAAACAAGGCATTTTAAATGTGAAAGGATGTGTAACACTGTCAGGCGTCCTCCTCCCAGCCGCATCGGATCACCTGGAGCTTGTTGTTAGTTGCCGTTGAGTTGGCTCTGAGTCATGGCAACCTTAGGTATTACAGAGCAAATGTTGCCTGGTCCTGTGCCATCTTCGTGATCGTTGGTATGTTCAGCCCATTGCTGTGGCTATTGTGTCAATCTAGCTCTTGGAGAGTTTCCCTCATTTTCACTGACCCTCTGCTTTACCAACCATGATGTCCTTTTGTAGTGATTGGTCTTTCCTTATGATGTGTCCAAAATCAGCTGATCGAAGTCTCATTATCCTTTCTTCTAAGGAACATTCTGGTTGTATTCCTTCTGAGACTGATTTGTTCCTTCTTTTGGCTGTCCAAGGGCTATTTATATACCAAAAAACCAAACCAAACCCGGTGCCATCAAGTCGATTCCGACTCATAGTGACCCGAGTCTACTTATATATATGTATATTTATATACATATATTTATACATGCACTAAAAATACATATACCTCACTCAAACCAAATCCACTACCACAGGGCCGATTCTGACTCATAGTGACCTCATAGGGTTTCCAAGGCTGTAAATCTCTACAGAAGCAGACTACCACATCTTTCTCCCATGGAGCTGCTGGTGGTTTCGAACTGCCGACCTTTCAGTTAGCAGTCAATAGCTTTAACCACTGCGCCATGAGGGGTCCCTTATATATATACTCACACCATATGTAAACCAAAAAACCAAACTCAGTGCCGTTGAGTCGATTCCGACTCATAGCCACCCTATTGGACCGAGTAGAACTGCCCCATAGAGTTTCCAAGGAGCGCCTGGTGGATTCAAACTGCCCACACTTTGGTTAGCTGCCTTAGCACTTAACCACTATGCCATACATACCATATATATACAGGAGCCCCAGTGGAGCAGTGGTTAAGAGCTCGAATCTACCAACTGCTCATTGGAAACCCTACGGGGCAATTCTACTCTGTTTCCTGTGGGGTTGCTATGAGTTGGAATCAACCCAACGGCAAGGGATTAGTAGTTATGATATAAAAGGACACGCTATAAGTTATAGAGATAACTCTTGTTATCTGAAAAGAAAACACTTCTTTCTCAGGAAGAACCTTTTTTCCTCTATTATTAAACTGTAAGAGGAAGCATGAAACAGTTAAATGAGAAGGCAAAGCACTCTGTGATTAAACCAGGGTTGCTTTCTTCCCTTTGCTGCTTGGCTGAGGAGCCCTTGTATCCTTTCTTTCTCTTGGCTCATCGGGCCAGAAGGCAGGAGGGAGAGGCAAGATGAGAGCAGAGAGACCAAACACAGCCTGTGTCCACCACATCTCGGGTCAGGTATGTGAGATTTGGGCATTGACACAGCTGGACGACTGAGGTGCAGATCTTCCCCCAGGAGCCTCACCAGGTCCCTCATGGTTTATTGATTTCTATGAGGTCAAATTGGGCAACTGAGCACGCTCTGGGGGAGGAATGAAAGCAGACTCTGTTTTGGTGCTGGAGGAAGTTAAAAGAGGAGGTAGAAACCTTGTGGCTTAGGGGTTCCAAAGCTGTTAGGTGCGTATGACCTTTAACTTTGTTGAGTTTCCAGTCCGGTGGAAGAGGAACAGCTCCTGCCATCAGACAGCTCCAAGTCAGATGAGAGAGACACAGCTCCCAACTTCATGAAGTCCAGACTGAGGGGGAGAAATAGACCTGCCCTAGGGCGCTCGAGAGGCAGTGGTGGTTCAGTGATAGAATTCTTGCCTTCCATGCAGAGATCTGAGTTTGATTCCTGGCCAATGCACCCGTCTATCCTGCGAGGCTTGCATGTTGCTATGATGCTGAACAAGTTTCCGCAGAGCTTCCAGACTAAGATGTATTAAGAAAAAGTCCTGGTAATCTATTTCCAAAAAACCAGCCAATGAAATCCCTATGGATCACAATGGTCCTATCTGCCACAGCCGATCTTGGGGATGGTGCACCATCAGGCAATGTTTAATTCTGTTGTTCATAGGGTCACCATGAGTCAGGGCCAGTTCAACAGCAGCTAACAACAACAGGGAGCTCCCAGACTGATGGGACTGACAGAAAGCACAGACGTGGAGACTAAATAAGAGCACAGTTACCAAAGTTACCAAAGCTATTTAAAAAAAAAAATTACAGCTCTCTTGGCTCTGACTGCCATCAGAGGACTTTGAAACGCACCAGTTTGCTTCTTCTTGTCGTTTCCTGGTCGGTTGTGAAATCGCTAAGTGCTCACGGCATCTGCAAAATCAGACGCGATGAGGACAGTACTGTCCCAGGTTGTGTTCCCTTTAATTAAATTGGCTTCTGGGCCCCAGGGTGTATTTTAGTTTGCTACTTCGAGCCTTGGCAGTGGGGAAAGAGAAACTCCTGAGGCCGAGAGAGCTGGGCAACACTCAGACTCTCTCTCTTCTCCCCTCATCCAGTCTCCACATTTGCTCACATCTTACACACCACTGCACAGCCAAAGCCGGTGGCACCAGTAGGTGACACATTTTCCAGTTTCTTCCCCTGGAGAACAGCTGTGCCTTCCAGCTGATGTTCCAGAATGCTGTCTATCATATGGAGTCTGTTGCTGCTGCCGTCTGGGCAAGAAAGACAGAGAACTCGAGGTCTACCGAAAAAGATATTGGGTTGATCAGGAGGGTCTTGCTTTTGTCCCACAAATGACTTACACGTCACCTTGAACAAATCCTCCTCCATTCTTTTACTCTGCATGGGTATTAAACCGAGGCAGCATGCCAGAGAAGAAAGGTCATGTGCTCTGATATCATGAGACTCATGAGTTCGAGTCCTGGCTCTGCTACCCCGAGCTATATGACCCTGGGTAGGAGGATTTTAGTTTTCCTCAGACAAAGGATTTCTAAAATTCATTTGAGCTTCTGCTTTCTTATCTGTAAAATGGGAATGACGATAATACCCACCACGTTGGGTATTATCCAGTGATGATAGATTATAGTGAATGTTGAAATGCCTTGAAATTTTTAAACCATTTAATAACCAATCTCGTAATTTTTTAAAAAGTTTTTGGTTGTCTCTTTTTAAATTTTTATTGTGGTGAAATGTATGTATAACAAAACATTTGCCATTTCCACTACTTTTACATGTACAATTCAGTGACATTAATTGCAGTCACCATGTTGTGCAACCAATATGACCACTATTTGTTTCCAACTTTTTTCATCTCCCTTAACAGAAATTTAGTACCTGTCTTAGTCATCTAGTGCTGCTATAACAGAAACACCGTAAGTGGATGGCTTTAATAAAGAAAAATGTATTCTCTCACAATCTAGTAGGCTAAAAGTCCAAATTCAGAGTGTCAGCTCCAGGGGAAGGCTTTCCCTCTTTGTCAGCTTTGGAGGAAGGTCCTTGTCATCAATCTTCCCTTGGTCTAGGAGCTTCTCTGCTCCCAGTGCTGTTTTCTTGGTCGTATGAGGTCACGCCGTCTTTCTACTTGCTTCTGTTTTTCATATCTCAAAAGAGATTGGCTTAAGACACAGTCTAATCTTGTAGATTGAGTCCTGCCTCATTAATATGACTGCCACTAATCCCATCTCATTAACATCATAGAGGTTAAGATTTATAACACATAGGAAAATCACATCAGATGACGAAGTGGTGGACAATCACACAATACTGAGAATCATGGCCTAGCCAAATTCAAACACATATTTGGGGCGGGGGACACAATTAAATCTACTTCCCTGTTAACTGTTAATAAATTTTGGTCTCTATGCATTTGTCTATTTTAGATATTTAATACAAATGGGATTGTACAATATTTGTCCTTTTGTTTCTGACTTATTTCACACAGCATAATGTTTTTAAAGTTCATCCCTGTTGTAGCATGTATCAGAACTTTCTCTCTCTTTTTGGATGAATATATTCCATTATATGGATATGTCATATTTTGTTATTCAGTTGATCTGTTGATGGACATTTGGGATGTTTTTACCTTTTGGCTATTGTGAATAATGCTGCAGTGAACATGGGTGAACGCGCATCTGTCTGAGTCCCTGCTTTCAATTCCTTTGGGCACGTAGCTGGAGTGGAGTTGTTGGGTCATACGGTAATTCTGTGTTTAACTTTTTGAGGAACTGCCATGCTGTCATCCACAATGGCTGCACCATTTTACATTCCCACCAGCAATGGATGAGGATTCCACTTTCTCTACATTCTCACCAACATTTGTTTTCATTTTTCTAGTAACAGCCATCCTAGTGGGAGTGAAGTAGTGTCTCATTGTGGTCTTGATTTGCATTTCCCTAATGACTGATGGGAAACCCTGGTGGCATAGTTAGTGGTTAAGTGCTATAGCTGCTAACCAAAAGGCCGGCAGTTCAAGCCTACCGGGCGCTCCTTGGAAACTCTATGGGGCAGTTCTGCTCTGCCCTATAGGGTCGCTGTGAGTTGGAATTGACTCGACAGCAGTGGGTTTTTTGGTTTAATGACTGATGATGTCGAGCATCTTTCCATGTACTTACTGGGCATTTGTACATCTTCTGCGGCAAAATGTTTATTCAAGCCTTTTGCCCATTTTTAATTGGGGCATTTGTCTTTTTATTGTTGTAATTTTTTGAGGGAGAGATACCTTTCCCTTTCACCTCATATAGTTGTGTTGTTGATCATACTGAAAAGAAATCGTATATGGTAACAACAATTTTATTAAAATATACGTGATTAATATTAGCCAAAATAAGTATTCTGATCCCACTCTGATTTGAGAGCTCGGGCAGTAGGAACAGCCAATTCATGATTAATACAGTGCTAGGACTAAGGTCCCTTGATGGTGCACTCAGCTGCTAACTGAAAGGTTGGCAGTTCAGATCCACTCAGGGGCACCACAGAAGAAAGGCCTGGTGATCTACTTCTGTAAGATTACATTACAACCACTGAAAACCCTATGGATAAGGTCCACTCTGAAACCCATGGAGTTTTGACTCGATGGCAACCAGTTTGGTTTTTTGGTTTTAGAGCTAAGGGAATGAAGGATAAGTGGAAAACCAGATATGAGGGTTTTGAGAACTCTGAGCCTAGCGAGAGAAATCACACTAAAAACCCTGACAGTAACACACAATATTAACTGCTGCATTTCAGACACTAACTGCTGAGAAGGTTCAAAGGAATGAGTGACGTCTGCATGGAGGAAACATTTTTTATTATAGCTACATGTATAAATGTATTTATTCAGTAAATATTTATTGACCACCTTCTGTGGGCTGGGCATTATCCTAGATATTGTGGATACAGCAGTTAACAAAGCAGATAAAGTCCCTGCCTTCAAGGAGCTTGCATTTTAATGGGAGAGACAGATGGTAAATAAGGAAAATACGTGGTACATTAGGTGGTAATAGATGCTAAGGAGAAAATGAAGCAGGAAAGGAGGCTAGGGAGTATTGGGGGGGATGGCTTGCAGCTTCAGATAGGGTTGCCAGGGAGTTCTTCACCGAGAAAGGGACACTTGAGCAAAGACCTCAAGGAGAAAAACAAGACAGCAAGCAAGAATGGTGACTTGCACCAGGGGAGTATCAGTAGAGGAAATGAGGCAAGAACAGATTCCTTTTGAAGGTAGAAGCAGCAGGATTTACTGATGGCTCAGGTATAAGACAGAGAGGAGACAGAGATGACCCTGAGGGTATGTCATGAACACCTGGAAGAAGAGCTGTCATTAACAAAAATGAGAAAGGGTGTGTGTGGTGGTGGGGCGATGAGAGCAGGACTGAGTTTTGAACCATTAACACTGAGCTGCCCGGTAGAAATGCAACTGGAGATGTCAGTAGGGAGTTGGATATATGAGTCTGAAGTTGAGGGAAAGGTCTGGGCTGGAGATTTAAAATTGGGTGTTTACAGCATGTAAATGGTATTTAATGCTGTGAAACTAGATGAGTTCACCAAGGCAGAGAGTGTAAGTAGGAAAGAGACCTTAAGATGGAGCCCTGGGGCACTCCTACATTAGACGCTAAAGAGAAGAGGAGGAACCAGCCAGGGCTTGGAACTGGATCTTTCTGGTTTGAACCCCTGCTGAGAATCTGCATTTCTAACAACTTCCCAGGTGATGCTAATGCTGCTGGTTAGGGACCAGTTCTGAGAACCATTAATAGAGCAGTGGTTCTCAAAATTTATTATACATAAGAATCACCTGGGAGTCTTGTTAAAACTGTGGATTCTGATTCAGTATATCTGGGGTGGACATGCAAATTCTCAGCAGGGGTTCAAACTGGAAGGAACTGGTTCAAATCCCTGGGACCAACACAAGAGATTGAGAACGGACAGCAATAAGGGTGATACCAGATCGTGGTATTCCAGATGGTACGTGAAGGAAGTGTTTCAGGAAGGATGGAATTCCCCTGAAACTACTGCTCTGAAGTGATCTTTAAACCTTAAACCACAAATACCCCATAAAGTCTTCTTAAAACCAAACGACAGTTTAGTTTAACTAGTAAAAAGTGTTTGCCTTGAGCATTATGCTGTCTTAAGAACTACCTATATGGGATCAAACTGACAACAGCAACAGGAACCTTAGTGGGCAGTGAGTGTATGTTAATGGAGGAGGAACAACTCAGAAGAGGAGGATGAGAATGGTTACACAACTCAAAGAATATAGTCACTGTCACTAAATGGTACGTGTACAAACTTCTGAATTGGTGTATGTTTTGTTGTGTGTATTCTCAACAACAACTAAATAAAATTATATTTAAAAATTTAAAAATAAAATGAGTCTTAAGAGATAAGTGGAAGTTTGCCAGGAGATAAGTGGCTTGAGACAATCCAGGCAGAGGGAATACCCTGGGCAAAAGCACAGGAGCACGAAACCACATGGAATATTGGAAATTGTAGGCGGGTTGATTTTTCTGGAATGTAGACAGTGAATTAGTGTTTTTTTGGGGAATAAGACCGAAGTGACAGTTATAGGCTGAAGCTGTTCTAGTGGTTAGATCCAACCAGAATTCAGTGAGATGGGCTTCCTTCTACTTTAAAGAATTTACACAAGGAAAATAATCCTCTTTGTTATAGAACATTTTCCAAGTGACAGAAAAAAAAAAAAAAAAGAAGAAGAATGGAGTGAGTGGCCACTTGTGTTAGATCAAGTAAAATGAGAACTGAGAATTTATTTACCATTGGACTTAGCACCATTGAGGTCATTGGTGACCTTGATAAAACCAGTTTGGGTTGAATTGTGGGGGAGAAATCTTTATTGGAATGGGTTTAAGAGAGGTTCGGAGAAGAAAAGTTGAAGACTGTTAATGTAGGCAACTCTTGTAAGGTGTTTTCCTGTAAAGGGAGGAGAAATAAAGCAGTAGCCAGAGAGGAGAGTGGGGCAAGAGGAGGCAAGCTGATGGGAAAGGTCCAATAAGGAAGGGAAAATTGACGAGGTAGGAGAAAGGAAAGAATTGCTGGAGTTTTGCCCCCAGATAGGTAAGAGGGAGTGGGAGTTAATGTACAGCCTGTCTGCAGTAACAGGAGCCAAAACCAGTTGCCATTGAGTTGACTCTGACTTTTACCAACCCCATGTGTGTCAGAATAAAACTGTGTTCCATAGGGTTATCAGTGGCTGACTTTTTTTTAGTAGATTGCCAGGCCTTTCTTCTGAGACACCTCTGGGTGGACTTGAACCTCCAACTTTCAGTTAGCAGTCGAGCTCATTAACCGTTTGCACTATCCAGGGCCTCCAGTAACAGGAGAGAAGGCAGAATTCGTGAGCACAGATGCAGGAAGGTAGAAGAATATGATGGTGGCACTTCATGTAGAAGTTCTCTTTTGATTTTCTTCTGTTTTCTCAGCCAAGAGTAAAAGGGTAAGGAACCACAAGTTCTTTTAAAAATAAAGTGTAAGGATGGCTGGAAACCCTGGTGGCGTAGGGGTCAAGTGTTACGGCTGCTAACCGAAGGGTCGGCAGTTCGAATCCACCAGGCGCTCCTTGGAAACTCTATGGGACAGTTCTACTCTGTCCTATAGGGTCGCTATGAGTCGGAATCAACTCAACGGCACTGGGTTTGGTATGGTTTTGATTTTTTAAGGATGGCTAGAGGTCACAGCAGCCACCTTGGGTGCCCTCTCACTCTTAGGGTCCACTGCTGCAAAGCCCTGCCTGAGTCAACCCTTGCCTGCTCCCTCCCTCCGATGATCTCCTACTGTTTCCCTTAGTCCCCTTTGGGGTGAGATTATTGATTGACATCTGTCTCTTCAAGACTGAGCTCCAGGAGGCAGGTCCATGTACCTACAGGCTTCTTGCCCCCAGCTTGGCACAGTGCGGGCACCCAGGTAATGTGCCTGGAATGAAGGATAAATGGATGGAAAAAATTAACCAGCAAAATGGTGACCTAGTAAGATGCACCATGCCATCCCTTTACAGCAAAGACCCAAGAAACAAAGTAAAACAGATACAAATGACAGTCCTGGAGCCCTGAGCATCAAATGAAAAGATATAAAATTAGATCAAACACCGACTGGAAAAACAAACTGAATGACAGCAGCAAAGAGGGAGAGATATAGAGTAGAGGTGCCATACCAGTCAGCCTGGCACAGTGGGGCCATTTTGAGACCAACCCACCTACGACCCTGGGTGAGGAGAGCAGGAAGACAGCATCACGGAACTCCCAATAGGAGACAGAGAAACTGTGTTGACATACCGAGAGTGAAGCACAGTGCGCAGCTCATGAACTGAGCTAAAGAGGATGAGGATGAGAGCTTCAGGGATCCCAGTGTACACAGAGCAAGGAGGAAGCCAGGACTCAGAGACACGGTGACTCCAAAGCAGTGGCACCCGACTGGTAGGGTGGGTGGCAAACATGGGACAATAGACGAATCCCCACCCCCTTTTCTCCCTCTGTCCTCCCCAGCTATCTGCCAAAACCCCTCCCCTAGCGGGGCACTGCCCGCCCCTGGACCACCCACCCCACTCCTCCCCTGCTGAAGAGAGGG
This sequence comes from Elephas maximus indicus, assembly GCF_024166365.1. Lineage (NCBI taxonomy): Eukaryota > Metazoa > Chordata > Mammalia > Proboscidea > Elephantidae > Elephas > Elephas maximus. Next base: position 14,336,863 of record NC_064836.1, read on the forward strand.
TCTTCATGACCCCAGCTGCTGACCCTGCCACACTCCCACCTGGGAGAGCACCTGCACTCCCCACCCCCAGCCACCTGCCCCACCCTGCACCTTCCCCACCAGTCACTCACCCCACCCTCTCCCATTGGAGAGAGTACCTGCATGGCCCCTGGCTGACCACCCTACCCCCCAACAGAGGGAGCACCTCAGCACACCCTGGACACCTGCCTTGCTCCTTGCCTGTCATCTGCCAATCTGGTGGGCAACTGTGAACATTCCTGTACCACTGAATAGTGCCCTCCCAATACATCCTCAGCCATCTCACTCATACAGTGAACAGAAACGAGGGCTTGCCCTGCCCGCTGTTGTCCCACCCAACTAGGGACAGGAAGGGAACACTCCTGTGTCAACAGACAAATGATCACTGAAGCATGACTGACCCACCCACACTGATAAAACAAAATAATAAAGCAACACCTCAATGCCTCAGAGACAGCAAACAGTATCAAAGCATAAAAATAAACAAGATGGCTTGACCAAATGACCAAAATAAAGGGGCAGAAAATCTTCCTGAGGAAGAGACGGTAATGGAACTGCCTGACAAGGAATTCAAAAGGTTTATATATAGGGTTCTTGCAGAGATCAAGGAAAACACAGACAAAACCCTAGAATAATTCAGGAAAACAATACAAGAACAAAATGACAAATAGACAATTAGAAATCATACAGAAATAGAAACAAGACATCCAGGTTAACAATAAAATATCAAAAATAGATAACTCAGTGGAAGGACATAGAAGTAGAAATGAAAAAATGGAAGAAAGAATTTGCAAAATAGAAGACAAATCCCTTGATACCAATCTGTTTGAGAAAAAAAACAGAGAAATGAATGAAAAAAGCCTAAGAGTTATGTGGGACACTATGAAAAGGAATAATTTATGCATGGATGGGAATCCCAGGAGACAAAAAAAAAAAAAAAAAAAAACAGAGAATTGTTGAAGATTTGCCAGAAGAAAACTTCCCCAATATTATGAAAGACAAGAAGATTTCCATCCAAGAAGCTCAATGAACCTCATAAGGATAGACCCCAACAGAAAGTCACCAAGACATCATAATCAAAACTTTCCAAGTACAAAGATAAAGAATTCTAAGAGCAGCTCAGGAAAAACAAAATACCACCTACAAATGGACTCCAATAAGACTATGCTCTGATTTCTCAGCAGAGATCATGCAGGCAAGAAGGCAATGGGATGACATATATAAAACCCTGAAAAAAAAAAATTGTCAACCAAGAATCATATACCCAGCAAAACTGTCTCTGAAATATGATGGTGAAATTAGAACATTCCCAGATAAACACATATTAAGGGAATTTGTAAAATACTAAAGGGAGGCCTTTGAATAGAGAACCAACAACACAGATGACAGCCTGAGAGCAAACCACATGACAGCATCACCAAGATGCCAACCCCGATAGAGAAATAAAGCTACAGAATAGAAAACAGGGAACCAGAGATGTCAATTTGAAATTGACAAAAACTCCAAAACAAAAAGGGGGAATGAATGGTGTAGTTACAGAACTTACATATGAAGAGGAAGTCAAGGCAATATCTAAAAATAAGACTATTTTAAACATAGGATGACAAAGGTAAACCACAGTAATCACAAAGAAAATTAACAAATCTACCCTCTAAAATAAAGAAGAAAATCAAAAGACTCAGAAAACACAAAATCAACAAAAACAAAAGAAATGAAAAGACAATCCATGAACAAAAAGAACTCAGCACAGAAAATTAAGCGGAACAAAGAAACTGTCAATGCAACAAAAAATAAAAAATAAAATGACAGCAGTAAATTCATAGCTATTGATAATCACACTGAATGTAAACTGCTTAAATGTACTAACCAGTCAACAGAGTGGCAGAATGTTAAAAAAAAAAAAAGACCCATCAATATGTTGCCTACAAGAGACATACCTTAGACACAAAGACATAAAGAAGTTAAAAATCAAAGAATGGAAAAAATATGTCAAGCAAACAGTAACCAAAAAAAAAGCAGGAGTGGCAATATTAATCTCTGATAACATAGACTTTACATCAAACTCCATCATAAGAGATGAACCAAAAAACCAAATCTGTTGCCATCGAGTCATTTCCAACTGATAGCAACCCTATAGGACAGAGTAGAACTGCCCCATAGAGTTTCCAAGGAGCACCTGGTGAATTTGAACTGCCAACCTTTTGGTTACCTACCAGCCATAGCTCCTAACTACTGTGCCACCAGTGTTTCCTCGTAAGAGATAAGGACATTATGTAATGATTAAGGGATCAATCCACCACTCAGATATAATCATAATAAATGTCTACACACCCAATAACTGAGCTCCAGAATACACAAAACAAACCCTAACAGAAATGAAAAGAGAAATAGTTTTACAATAATAGTAGGAGACTTTAACACACCACTTTTGATGATGCACAGAACAACTAGAAGGAAACTCAACAGATAAAGAAGATCTAATTGCCACAATCAACCAACCCGACCTCACAGACATACAGAGCACTCCTCCTGACAACAGCATAGTACACATTATTCTTTGGTGCACATAGATCGTTCTACATAATACACCATATCCTAGGTCACAAAGCAAGCCTCAATAAATTCAGAAATATCGAAATAATACAAAACATCTTCACAGAGCAAAACACTATTAAATTAGAAATCGATAACAGGCAGAACAAGGGGAAAAAATCAATTACTTCGAATCTGAACAATGCCATACTTAAAAAACACTGGGTAATAGAGGAAATTACAAAAGAAATTTTTAAATTCCTAGAATAAAATGAAAATACGACATACCAAAACCTTTGGGGCACAACAAAAGAAGTGCTCAGAGGCCAATTTATAGCAACAAATACATATATCAAAAAAGAAGAAAGGGCAAAAATCAATACCTTAACCCTACAACTTGAACAATAGAAAAAGAGCAGCAAAAGAACCCCACAGCTGCCAGAAGAAAAGAAATAATGATTAAAGGAAAAATAAATGAAACAGAGAACAGAAAAACAATTGAAACAATCAACAAGATTAGAAGCTAGTTTTTTGAAAGGATCAATAAAATTAACAAACCACTGGCCAAATTGATAAAAGAAAAAAAAGGAGAAGATGCAAATAACCCAAATAAGAAATGAGATGGGAGGTGGGGCCAAGATGGCGGAATACCCAGACGCTTACAGTGATCCCTCTTACAACAGAGACCCAAAAAAAAACAGTGAAACAATTATATTTATGACAAGCTAGAAGCCCAGAAGATCAAAGGCAAAGTTAGAACACGGACTGAGCAGCTGGGGGAGGGAGAAACGAATCAGAAACAAAGAGGAGTTGCTAGACTGAATCGCCGGGATCCCTCGGGCACCATTCTCGGGAGCGGCTGCAGCAGGCTGGTAGTAGTATTCAGCTGCAGTTTCCTCAGGGAGAAGCAGCCAGCCGCACAGCCTACTCACACCTCTGGAACCAGAGAAGAACGGCACTCTCGGCAAAAGCTAAGTACTTGGGTATATTTCACCACACCCACCAACCCCAACCTGGCTTCAGAGGCTGTTGATTTCCCTGGGCCTGAGTTAGGCACTGTTGAGCACCTGGAGCCATCCTCCCGGCCATGGAGAAGGAGTAAATTCGCAACTGGGGGAAAAGATAATTTGCCAGCTCCACTAACCTGGGGAGCTCCAGACAGAAGTGGCTCCTGTCCAGGCATAAACGATCCGTGGACTTTGAATACCATTCCCCCCTGCATGGACCTGTGTGGGTCTATTTCATGAGAATTGGCACTCGTTCACAAACTGCAACTGATTCAGCAGTGCAGTGGAGAGGTAGGTGTTTGATGATTGACACCACTTTGCCTATTAAACAGGGTCCTCACCTACCCACATCAGGTGCCTAAGGACTGGTGGCTCCACTCAGGCCACCCAGCCACCTATGACAGGAATCTAAGGATAACTGGTACCTCCCAGTCCTTACAACCAAAAGCACTGGGTGCCATGGTCCATTGGCAGAACCCACCCACCTGTACACTCTAGGGAAGAGGGACACGCTTTCCTCAGTCACTTAAAGGACGATTCTCAGCCCCCTGCCTGGCTCAGAGTGTGACCACCTGCAGCAATCAGATACTGGTACCTATACCAATTACCCCTGCCCCTCTAAGACTGTAGGACAGAGCCTGTACCACACACTTGATGACCAGCTACCTGGACACCTGAGCTGAATTCATACAAGAAAAGTGAATGGACTCCTAGACTGATATACCTGATAACAGCTCTAACCATCTGGTGACAGGACGTCAGAGCTTCAAAGGCAAAAATAATCAAGCTAGCTCACTCGAGCAACCCATTTGGGCATATCAAAACAAAACAAAGCAAGAAGCTAGGATACGGTAAACAAACATAAAATAAACTAATACAATAACTTAAAGATGGCTCAGCGATAACAGTCAGTATCACATCACATAAAGAAACAGACCATGATTGCTTCAACAAGCTCTCAAAACAAAGAATCAAGGGATCTTTTAGATGAAAATAGCTTCCTGGAATTACCAGCAGCAGAATACAAAAGATTAATATACAGAACCCTTCAAGACATCAGGAAGGAGATCAGGCAATATGCAGAACAAGACAAGGGACACACAGATAGAACAGTTGAAGAAATTAAAAGGGTTATTTAAGAACATAATGAAAGATTTAATAAACTGAGAGAATCCATAGAGAGACAGCAATCAGAAATTCAGAAGATTAACAATAAAATTACAGAATTAGACAACTCGATAGAAAGTCAGAGGAGCAGAACTGAGCAAGTAGAAGGCAGAATTGGTGAACTTGAAGACAGAGCACGTGGCACCAATATATTTGAAGAAAAATCAGATAAAAGAATTTTTAAAAATGAAGAAACTTAAGAATCTTGTGGGACTCTGTCAAGAGAAATAACTTATGAGTGATTGGAGTACCAGAACAGGGAGGGATAACAGAAAATACAGTGAGAACTGTTGAAGATTTGTTGGCAGAAAACTTCCCTGATATCATCAAAGATTAGAAGATATACATCGAAGATGTTCATCGAACTCCACATAAGGTAGATTTTAAAAGTCACTCATCAAGACATATTATAATCAAACTTGCCAAAGCCAAAGATAAAGAGAGAATTTTAAGAGCAGCTAGGGATAAATGAAAAGTCACCTACAAAGGAGAGTCAATAAGAATAAGCTTGGATTACTCAGCACAAACCATGTAGGCAAGAAGGCAATGGGATGACTTATATAAAGCATTGAAAGAAAAAAAACTACCAGCCAAGAATCATATATCCAGCAAAACTGTCTCTCAAATATAAAGGTAAAATTAGGACATTTCAGATAAACAGAAGTTTAGAGAATTCATAAAAACCAAACCAAAACAACAAGAAATACTAAAGGGAGTTCTTTGGTTAGAAAATCAATAATATCAGGGTATCAACCCAAGACTAGAACACTGGGCAGAGCAATCAGAAGTCAACCCAGACAGGGAAACCAAAAAAATAAATCAAGATAAAAAAACACTCAAAACAGGGAAACAGTGATGTTATTATGTAAAAGAAGACATTAAAACAAGAAAATGTGACTAAGAAATGTAGTCACAGATCTTTCAAATGGAGAGGAATACAAGGAGATATGAAGAAATAAAAGTTAGGTTTAAACTTAGAAAAATATGGGTAAATATTGAGGTGACCACAAAGGAGACTAACTATCCTACTCATCAAAATAAAACTCAAGAAAAAAATAGAGACTCAACAGAAACAAAATCAACAACAATGAATATGAGGAAAGGACAATATATAAACTACTCAGCGCAAAAATTAAGTGAGAAAAAGAAACTCTCAACAACACACAAAAAAAGACATCAAAATGACAGCTCTAAATTCATAAAAAAAAAAAATTTACACTGAGTGTAAATGGCCTAAATTCACAAATAAAGGGACAGAGAGTGGCAGAATGGATGAAAAACATAAGCCGTCTATATGCTGCCTACAAGAGACACGCTTTAGACTTAGAGATACAAACAAACTAAAACTCAAAGGATGGAAAAAAATATACCAAGCAAACAACAATCAAAAAAGAACAGGAGTGGCAATATTAATTTCTGACAAAATAGACTTTAAAATTAAATCCATCATAAAGGATAAGAAAGGACACTACATAATGATTAAAGGGAAAATATACCAGTTGGATATAACCATATTAAATATTTATGGACCCAATGACAGGGGTGCAAGATACATAAAACAAACTCTAGCAGCACTGTGAAATGAGATGGCTCAACAATTATAGTGGGAGACTTCAGCACACGACTTTCAGTGAAGGATAGGACATTAGAAAGAAGCTCAATAAAGACATCCCAAACACCCAGTGCCGTCGAAAAAAGACATGGAAGATCTAAATGCCACAATCAACCTACTTGACCTCATAGACATATACAGAACACTCCACCCAACAGCAGCCAAGTATACTTTCTTTTCTAGTGCACATGGAACATTCTCTACAATAGACCACATATTAGGTCATGAAGCAAGCCTTAGCAGAATCCAAAACATTGAAATATTACAAAACATCTTCTGTGACCATAAGGCCATAAAAGTAGAAATCAATAACAGAAAGAGCAAGGAAAAGAAATCAAAGACTTGGAAAATGAACAATACCCTTCTTAAAAAAGACTGAGTTATAGAAGACATAAAGGATGGAATAAAGAAATTCATAGAATCCAATGAGAATGAAAATACTCGCTATCAGAACATTTGGGGTACAGCGAAAGCAGTGCTCAGAAGTCAATTTATATCAATAAATGCACACACACAAAAAGAAGAAAGGGCCAAAATCAAAGAATTATCCCTACAACTTGAACAAATAGAAAGCAACAAAAGAAACCGTCAGGTACCAGAAGAAAGCAAATAATAAAAATTAGAGCAGAATTAAATAGAAAACAGAAAAACAACTGAAAGAATTAATAAGACCAAAAGCTGGTTCTTTGAAAAAAATTAACAAAATTGGTAAACCATTGGCCAAACTGACAAAAGAAAAGCAGGAGAGGAAGCAAATAACCCGAATAAGAAATAAGATGGGCAATATTACAACAGACCCAACTGAAGTTAAAAGAATCATATCAGATTACTATGAAAAATTGTACTCTAACAAATTTGAAAACCTAGAAGAAATGGATGAATTCCTAGAAACACACTACCTACCTAAACTAACACAAACAGAGGTAGAACAACTAAATAGACACATAACAAAAGAAGAGATTGAAAAGGTAATCAAAAAACTCCCAACAGAAAAAAGCCCTGGCCTGGATGTCTTCACTGCAGAGTTCTACCAAACTTTCAGTGAAGAGTTAACACCACTAATACTAAAGGTATTTCAGAGCATAGAAAAGGACAAAATACTCCCAAACTCATTTTACGAAGCCAGCATATCCCTGATACCAAAACCAGGTAAAGACACCACAAAAAAAGAAAATTACAGACCTAGATCCCTCATGAACTTAGATGCAAAAATCCTCAACAAAATTGTAGCCAAAAGAATTCAACAACATATCAAAAAAATAAAACACCATGACCAAGTGGGATTCATACCAGGTATGCAGGGATAGTTCAACATTAGAAAAACAATTAATGTAATCCATCACATAAATAAAACAAAAGACAAGAATTATGTGATTTTAATAATTGATGTAGAAAAGGCATTTGACAAAGTTCAACACCCATTCATGATAAAAACCCTCAGCAAAATAGCAATAGAAGGAAAATTCCTCAACATAGCAAAGGGCATTTATACAAGGCCAAAAGCCAGCATCATCCTAAATGGAGAGAGACTGAAAGCATTCCCTTTGAGATCGGGAACCAGACAAGGATGCCCTTTATCACCACTCTTATTCAACATTGTGCTGGAGGGCCCAGCCAGAGCAGTTAGGCTAGATAAAGCAATCAAGGGCATCCAGATGGGTAAGGAAGAAGTAAAAGTGTCTCTATTTGCAGATGACATGATCTTATACACAGAAAACCCTAAAGAATCCTCAAGAAAACTACTGAAACTAATAGAAGAGTTCAGCAGAGTATCGGGATACAATATAAACACACAAAAATTAGTTGGATTCCTCTATGCCGACAAAAAGAACATTGAAGAGGAAATCACCAAATCAATACCATTTACAGTACCCCCCAAGAAGATAAAACACTTAGGAATAAATCTTACCAGAGATGTAAAAGACCTATACAAAGAAAACTACAAGACACTACTGCAGGAAACCGAATGAGACCTACATAAGTGGAAAAACATACCTTGCTTATGGATAGGAAGACTTAACATTATAAAAATGTCTATTCTACCAAAAGCCATCTATAGATACAATGCAATTCAGATCCAAATTCCAATGACATTTTTTTAATGTGATGGAGAAGCAAATCACCAACTTCATATGGAAGGGAAAGAGGCCCCAGATAAGTAAAGCATTGCTGAAAAAGAAGAACAAAGTGGAGGCCTCACACTACCTGATTTTAGAAACTATTATACTGCCACAGTAGTCAAAACAGCCTGGTACTGGTACAACAACAGATACATAGACCGATGGAACAGAATTGAGAATGCAGACATAAATCCATCCACATATGCGCAGCTGATATTTGACAAAGGCCCAAAGTCAGTTAAATGGCGAAAAGATGGTCTTTTTAACAAATGGTGCTGGCATAACTGGATCTACATCTGCAAAAAAATGAAACAAGACCCATACCTCACTCCATGCACAAAAACTAACTCAAAATGGATCAAGACCTAAATATAAAATCTAAAATGATAAAGATCATGGGAGAAAAAATAGGGACAACATTAGGAGCCCTAATACATGCCATAAACAGTATACAAAACATTACTAACAATGCAGAAGAGAAAATAGATAACTGGGAGCTCCTAAAAATCAAACACTTATGCTCATCCAAAGACTTCACCAAAAGAATAAAAAGATTTCCTAAGGAACTGGGAAAAAGCTTTTAGCTATGACATTTCCGATCATCGCCTGATCTCTAAAATCTACATGATACTGCAAAAACTCAACTATAAAAGACAAATAACCCAATTAAAAAATGGGCAAAATTCAGGTGGCAAACAGATACATGAGGAAATCCTCACAATCATTAGCCATTAGAGAAATGCAAATCAAAACTACAGTGAGATTCCATCTCACTCCAACAAGGCTGGCATTAATCCAAAAAACACAAAATAATCAATGTTAGAGAGGTTGTAGAGAGACTGGAACACTTATACACTGCTGGTGGGAATGTAAAATGGTACAACCACTTTGGAAATTGATTTGGCGCTTCCTTAAAAATCTAGAAATAGAACTACCACACGATCCAGCAATCCCACTCCATGGAATATATCCTAGAGAAATAAGAGCCTTTACATGAACAGATACATGCACACCCATGCTCGTTGCAGCAGTGTTTACAATAGCAAAAAGATGGAAGCAACCAAGGAGCCCTTCAAAAGATAAATAGATAAATTATGGTATATTCACACATTGGAATACTATGCATCAATGAAGAACAATGATGAATCTGAATCTATGAAACATTTCATAACATGGAGGAATCTGGAAGCCATCATGCTCAGTGAAATTAGTCAGTTGCAAAAGGACAAATATTGTATAAGGCCACTATTATAAGAACTCGAGAAATAGTTTAAACAGAGAAGAAAATATTCTTTTATGGGGGAGTTTCTTTTTTTATTCACTAATTAGATAGTAGATAAGAACTATTTTAGGTGAAGGGAAAGACAACACACAATACAGGTGAGGTCAGCACAACTGGACTAAACCAAAAGCAAAGAAATCTCCTAAATAAACTGAACCCTTCGAAGACCAGCGTGGCAGGGGCGGGGTTCGGAGACCATGGTTTCAGGGGACGTCTAGGTCAATTGGTATAAAAAAATCTATTAAGAAAACATTCTGCATCCCACTTTGGAGAGTAGCGTCTGGGGCCTTAAACGCTAGCAAGCGGCCACTTAAGATGCATCAATTCATCTCAACCCACCTAGAGCAAAGCAGAATGAAGAACACCAAAGACACAAGGTAAATATGAGCCCAAGAGACAGAAAGGGCCACAGAAACCAGAGACTACATCAGCCTGAGTCCAGAAGAACTAGATGGTGCCTGGCTACAAACAATGACTGCTCTGATAGGGAACACAATAGAGAACCCCTGAGGGAGCAGGAGAGCAGTGGGATGCAGACCCCACATTCTCATGAAAAGACCAGACTTGATGGCCTGACTGAGACTAGAAGGACCCTGGCAGTCATGGTCCTTCTGTTAACCCAAGACAGGAACCATTCCCAAAGCCAACTCTTCAGACAGGGATTGGACTGGACAATGGGAGAGAAGATGATATTGGTGAAGAGGGAGCTTCTTGGATCAAGTACGCACATGAGTCTATGTTGGCATCTCCTGTCTGGAGGGGAGATGGGAGGGTAGAGGGGCTCAGAAGTTGGCCAAATGGACACAAAATAGATAGTGGAGGGAAAAAATGTGCTCTCTCATTAGGGGGAGAGCAATTAGGAGTCTATAGCAAGGTGTGTATAAATTTTTATATGACAGACTGACTTGATAATTTTCACTTAAAGCACAATAAAAATTTTAAAAAAAGAAAAGAAAAGGAACTAGATGGGCCACATCACAGGAGAACCAACGGAGATAAAAAAAAAAAAAAAAAAAAAAAAAAGGATCATAACAGAATACTATGAAAAATTATACTCCAACAAATTTGAAAACCTAGAAGAAATTGACAGATCCCCAGAAACACACTACCCACCTAAACTACACAAACTGAGGTAGAAAATCTGCACAGACCCGTAACAAAAGAGGAAATTGAAGGGGTCATTAAAAAAATTAAAAACTTCCCCTTCCCCCTGCAAAAAAGCCCTGGTCTGAACGGTTTCACTGGAGAATTCTACCAAACATTCAGAGAAGGAAGGAATACTCCCAAATTCATTCTCTGAAGTCAGCATAACCCCAATACCAAAGCCAGGCAAAGACATCACTAAAAAGAAAATTCTAGACCAATATCCCTCATGAACATTGTTGCAAAAATTTTCAACAAGATTCTAGCCAATAGAATCCAACAGCATATCAAAAAATAATACATTGTGACCAAGTGGGATTCATACCAGGTATGCACGGATGGTTCAGCATTAGAAAAACAATCAACATAATCCACCACATAAATAAAACAAAGGGAAAGAATCACGTGATCATTTAGTCGATGCAGAAAAGGCATTTGATGAAGTCCAACACCCATTCCTGCTAAAAACTCACCAAAATAGGAATAGAAGGGAAATTCAACCAAGGGTCAAAGTCCATTAAACGGGGAAGAGATTGTCCAATGGTGCTGGCACAACTGGATATCTGTTTGCAGAAAAATAAAATAGGATCTATACCTCACCCCATACACAAAAATTAACTCAGAATGGATCAGAAACCTAAAAGTAAAACCTAAATCTATAAAGTTCATGAGAGAAAACATAGGAACATTAGGGGCCCTAATTTATTGCATAAAATAGAATATCTAGCATAACTAAAAATGCACAAGCTCTAGAAAATAAACTAGATAACTGGGACCTCCTAAAAATTACTTACGCTCATCAAAAGGCTTTTCCACAAGAGTGAAAAGAGAACATACAGACTGGGAAAAAATCTTTGGCAGTGGCATATCCAATAAAGGTTTAATCTCTAAAATATACAGAAAACTTCAGCAATAAAAAGACAAGGAACCCAGCCACAACATGGGCAAAGGGCACGTACAGACACTTTACCAAAGAAGACATTCAGGTGGCCAATAAATATATGAAAAAATGCTCATGATCATTAATCATTAGAGAGATACAAATCAAAACCACAATGAGATACCACCTCACTCCTGCAAGAATGACACTGATCAAAAATTCAGAAAGCAATAAAAGCTAGCAAGATTGTGGGGAGATTGGAGTTCTCATACACCTTTGGTAGGAATGTAAAATGGCCCGACACCTATGGAAAAAAATATGGCACCTCTTTCAACAGCTAGAAATAGAAATACCATGTGATACAGCAACCCCACTACTAGGAATATGTCCTAGAGAAATGAGAGCTGTCACACGAGTAGACATATGCACACCCATATTCATTGCAGCATTAGTCACAATAGCAAAAAGATGGAAACAACCTAACTATACATCAGCAGATGAATGGATAAACAAACTGTGGTATATACACATAATGGAATGCTCCACAATGATAAAGAACAATGATGAATCCTTGAAACATCTCACAACAGGGATGAATCTGGAGGGCATTTTGCTGAGTGAAATAAGTCAATCATGAAAGGAGAAATATCGTAGGAGACCATTATTATAAAAATTCAAGAAAAGTCTTATTCACAGAAAGAAACAATCTTTGATGGTTACAAGGGAGGGGACAGGTAGGGAGAGGAAATCACTAGATAGTAAAAAAAAAAAAAAGATAGTAGACAAATGTTAATTTCGTGAAGGGAAAGACAATACAGAACATGGGGGAAGTCAGCACAACTTGACTAAGGCAAAGGAAGACACTTAGAGGAACATAAGAGAAAAGAGGCAAACACAATAAATACTCATACTGAACCCTACAACAGTAAAAACAATAACTTACAACCAGATACATTAAAACAAAACAAAACCCACTGCCATCAAGTGAATTCCGACTCATAGCAACCATATAGGACAGAGTAGAGCTGCCCCGTAGAGTTTCCAAGGAGCACGTGGTGGATTCAAGTTGCAGACCTTTTGGTTAGCAGCGGTAGCTCTTAATCACTACACACCAGGGTTCCAGCAGATATATAGGCAGATACATATGCTGAATAGGGGAAGAAGAGCATATAGGAGTATACCCATGTACATATATAGGTTAGACTGAGGGTATTTTTGCATACATATTTGTATGTACAGCATGTATTTTCATATATAAATAGAGTACAGAGGGGGCACAGTCATGAAAGCTTCCTACACATATCCAGGGATCAAGTAACTGCGGCTGAGGGTTGGGGACCATGATCTTGGGGGACATCTAGGTCAACTGGCATAACTCATAAATAAAGTGTTCTACATTCCTACTTTGGGGAGTAGTGTCTGAGGTCCTAAAACTTGTGAGCAGCCATCTAAGATACATCTATTAGTCCCATCCTGTTTGGAGCAAAGGAGAATGAAGAAAACCAAAGGACTAATGGACTACATGAACCACAGCCTGTACCAGCCTGAGCCCAGAAGAACTAGATGGTGCCCAGCTACCACCACCAATCTCTCTGACAGGGATCACAATATAGGGTCCCAGACAGAGCCAGGAGTAAAATGTAGAACAAAATTCAAATTCACAAAAAAGGGCAGATTTACTAGTCTGACAGAGACTGGAGGAACCCCCAACCCTTCCAACTCAAAAGTGAAGCCACTCCCAAAGTTCACCTTTCTAGCCATAAACAGGCCTGTAAAACAAACAATAGCACACGTGAGAAACGTGCTTCTTAGATCAATCAAGTACATGAGACTATCTTAGTTATCTAATGCTGCTTTCACAGAAATACCACAAGTGGATGGCTTTAACCAAGATAATTTTCTCACAATCTAGTAGGCTACAAGTCCAAATTCAGGACGTCAGCTCCAGGGAAAGGCTTCCTCTCTCTGTAGGCTGTGGGGGAAGATCCTTGTCATCATTCTTCCCCTGGTCAAGGAACTTCTCAGTTCAGGGACCCTGGGTCCAAAGGACATGGTGTTCTCCTGGCTCTCGTTTCTTGGTGGTATGAGGGCAGCCTGTCTCTCTGCCTGCCCCTCTCCTCTATATCTCAAAAGAGACTGACTCAACACATGATCCAATCTTGCAGATTAAGTCCTGCCCCACCAACAGACTGCCACCAATCCCATCCCATTAACATCATAAAGATAGAATTTATAACACACAGGAAAATCACATCAGGTGACAAAATCGTGGACAGTCACACAACACTGGTAATCATGGCCTAGCCAAATTGATACCCATATTTTGGGGGGACACAATTCAATCCGTGACAGAGAACAAATAGGCAACATCTGCCCAAAAGCAAAAAACCCAGAAGGCAGGAAGGGACAAGAAACGGACAAATAGAAACAGGGAACCTGGGGTAGCAAGGGGGAGAGTAATGACACCCTGTGGGGATTGCAACCAGTGTCACAAAACAATTTGCATATAAATTTTTGAATGAGAAGCTAATTTGCCCTATAAACTTTCACCTTAAGCACACTAAAAATAAAGTGTAACAGAGAGATAGAACTTATCTCCAATAGCCTAGTAAATGTTTTAATTATTTTTACTGTTTATTTGAATCAGAATAAGTTTTAATTGTTTTAATACACATATCAGGTAATGTGCAGACCTTATTTGGATTCTGATTCAAACAGTAAAAATAATTAAGACATTCATGAGATTATTGGAAATTTGGGTACTGAGTATTTGATAATGTTAAGAAATTATTGTTGGTTTTGGAAATGAAATAAGGATATTGATTTTTTTTTAAAGGTCATTGTCTTTTAGAGATTTAAAAAAAAAAAAAAACCAAACCCAGTGCCGTTGAGTTAATTCTGACTCATAGCGACCCTATAGGACAGAGCAGAACTGCCCCATAGAGTTTCCAAGGAGCACCTGGCGGATTCAAACTGCTGACCCTTTGGTTAGCAGCTGTAGCACCTAACCACTACGGCACCAGGGTTTCCCTTTTAGAGATCGATACTAAAATGTCTATAGATGACATTATATGATGACAGGGATTTGCTCAAACTATTCCAGCCAAGGGTTGGGGAGAAGTGGGGAGGTGGGGTAGATGATACATGATTGGCCTTGGGTCAGCAATTGTTGACGTTGGCTGATGTGCACATACAGATTCACTATACTATTCCTACTTCCATAACGCAACTCAAAAAAGGACAGAAGGCTGGCGCGGGAGCTGTTGAAGGTTTAAGAAGGGGAGGTGTCAACTGCCGTCTGGGAGAGTGCTTGAGGCGAGATGCGTGTGATTATCAGACAACGTCAAAGATTTGCTCGAGATTTGACAGCAGGAATGTACACAGCTCCAGATAGCATGGGGCTCCGTAGCTTTCCAGCTGTGTCCAGCTGCGCACGTGCAGACACAGAGGAGATGGAGAGGTGGCTTTAGCCAGAGCATGAGGAATTGAGAATGCCATTCTCCCGTCATATCGATAACGTTTTTGAGGACCAGGGCTGTGTCTATGCTTCAGAGTGACTTCGGGGCTGTTTTGACTAGCTGATTCCCAAGTCCACCTACATGTTTTGACCAAATTAAACACTCTGCCCCAAGTACTTAAAAATTATTTTTGTGGTTGCATGAAAAAGGGGAGGGGGTTTAAGTGGTTCCAGTCGCCTTGTGTCCCATTCTCCTACCCTCTTTCCAAAGTGTGCATGTGTCATCTTGCTTGAGTTTTCTTTCCCCGGTATGTATGTGATATTGATTCCTCTCTTGAACAATGGCTTGCCTGTGTTGGTTCTCCATTTTCCCTTACTAGCTTGTTTGGTAGAGGCGGTCATTGCCCTCCAGCTGGGAATGAAAGCCTCAGTTGAAGATGCACATATATTTCTCTTACCTTTGATTACGGCTCAGCTCTTGTGGACTGGTCGCCTCTGCCCCTCCTGTCCGTCACGTCTCTCCCACAGCTGTTCCATCAGCCGAAGGAGCTTATCTTTCACTGGATCATTTCTTCTGAGGAGGGGGCGGAGTCCAGTGGCTATGGCTTATTTGCTGCTTCTTCCTTAGAGATGAATCATAAAACGTTTCTCTGGCCAGGTCATGATAACCAGTACTAACTTGTCTCTGGTTCCTGGTATATTTTAAAACTAAGACATGCTAAATATATAAGTATAGTCAGTATGTTTTTTCCACCTCTTTTCTTCTTGGGAATAACAACAGTTTTCTGATACAATCGTAAAGAGAACTTCTTTTTAAGAAACTCCCTATATAGTTTGCTTGTTTTTCTATCTTCCACAGGTCTTTCACAAAGTAGTAGTTGAAACGTTGTACTGCAGGGAAGCAGATTTCAGCATGGCACAAACGGAGTGTGGGCTTTGGGGCACCAACCTGGGTTTGAGTTTAGGCTGTGCCACTACCAGCTGTGAAACCTTGGACAAATTATCATCAGTAGGCTTCAGATTCCTAATGTGTAAAGTCAGGATCGTAATACCTTCCTGACAGGAATGCCGTAAGGATTAAAAGGGATGGGTAGCGTAGGAATGGATGTTTGTTATTACTTTTCCTTAATTGCTGCTGCCTTTTTATTTTGGACAGACATGGCTGCAAATGGATTAGCATGTAGATAGCTGTGTGATCTTAGATCATTAAACATCTTGGAGTTCCGTTCATTTTTCTCATCTATATTTACATCACTTTTCTTGTCACATTGAATAACAGAATTCAACTGGCATTTCTTAGATATCTTTCAGTTTAGATAATCTAGGATTCCTTTGACCCCTTGGAACAAATTTTTTTTTCTTTCATGTGCACAGCATTGGATTGATGACCTTCGGTTCATGACTCACTCTCATCATTGACCCATGCATGCTTTCCTTCCTCCCTTCTTTCCTTCCTCTCTACTTCCCTCCCTCCCCCTCCCTCCTTTCCTTCCTTCCTATCACCTGTCTGTCTATAATATAATAAATGCCTGAACACCCACCACCCATCACAAAAGCCAAGACCTTGATAACTAACAAATAATCTAAAATCTGCAGTCCATCACCACCCAGCTATCCTCCTTGCCTCCCCCACTACCAGAAACAACACTTATCTTGGAATTCTGTTGTAAAGACGGTGTGGGGGCTGGTGTCTGACCTGCTCTAACTTCACAAGGGGAAAGGAGAACTAAGATTAACAGCTCAAGGCTGATTCCTATGAGGCAGAGGTCAGACATGCCTCCTCTCTTCGCTGCCTTTACCAACCCTGACACCAGCCGTCCCTCCCACAGCACTCTGCTTCTCTGCTAGGTTCAGTAATTCATTGCAGTGTCCACACAGAACTCACAGACCATACTCATGATTATGGGGTTTATTATAAGGGAAGTAACAGGTACAACTCAGGCTCCTAACACTCAGGATACAGTTCTTTCACCAGGATAACCTCTTCCCAGCTGCACTCGCAGGCACGCCTCTCCGTGGCCCTAGTCCTTCCTCTCCCCAGAGGCACTCAGCTTTCTCTCTCCCTGGGCCGGGAAGCCCACTGCACCGTCTCCTGCTGCTGGGTCTTTGCTGCCAGGTCTCCCCTGCCACCACTTCTCATCCTCTTCAGGGTTACAGCTTGCTCTAGCTCTCCTGCGTCCAGGGTTCCAGGGTCCAAAGGGTTTGCTCTCTGCTCCTAGCTGTTCTTCCTTGGTGGTGGTAGGTCCTCCTGTCTGCTGTGGAATTGGCTCTCTTTTAAGGCAAAACTGACCAATCCCCTTGGTAGGCCACAATTATTCTATTACACAATCACGTGGGTGGGAGTTACAAGACCATGGCTAGAAAGGCCACACACAAAAGTAATTAATCGCACCGCACCTATGTTCTTTTATTCCCTCCTTACCTCGTTAGTTTAATTGTGTTGCTGTTGCATAGCTCTGTAATTCATTCATTTTGACTGCTGTATGATATTTCATTGTTTATTTATCCACTTACCTGTTAATGAACTTCTGGGTTATTTCTAGGTGTCTGCTATGGTGAATAGTGTTACTAGGAACATTCTTGTATGTGTCACCTCTCATAGATGTGCAACAGTGTCTCGTGGGTATACATCCAGGAGTAGATTTGCTGAATCATAGATTTATGAATGTTCAGATTTAGGAAATAGCATCACACTCTTTCCAAAGTGGTAGAACCCTTAGCAATGTATAAGAAATCCTATGGATCTTTATCCTTTTACAGCTCTTGGTATTGTAAGACATTATAATTTTTGCTAATTGAATAAGTATAAATTGGTATCTCATTATGGTCTTAATTTGCATTTCCAAGATCATCAACATGCTTATTAGCCATATATATTCAACTGCCAAAGACCTCTTTAAAGTGTTAAAGAGCAAAGATGTCACTCTGAGGTCTAAGGTACGCCTGACCCAAGCCGTGGTATTTTCAGTTACCTCATATGCATGTGAAAGCTGGACAATGAGTAAGGAAGACCGAAGAAGAATTGATGCCTTTGAATTATGATGTTGACAAAAAATATTGAATATGCCACGGACTGCCAGAAGAGCCAACAAATCTGTCTTGGAAGAAGTACAGCCAGAATGCTACTTAGAATTGAAGATGGCAAAACTTCGCCTCATGTACTTCATGTACTTTGGACATACTATCAGGAGAGACCAGACCCTGAAGAAGGACATCATGCTTGGTAAAGCAGAGGATCACGGAAAAAGAGGAAGACCCTCAACGAGATGGACTGACACAGTGGCTGCAACAAGGGTCTCAAACATAGCGGCGATTGTGAGGATGGCGCAGGACCAGGCAGTGTTTTGTTCTGTTGTACATAGGGTTGTTATGAGTCAGAACCAACTTGAAGGCACCTAACAACAATATTCCTGTTAGTCTCTTGCTTATATTTATATTGGAATATTTATGCTGTTACTGAGTTAGAGAAGTTCTTTATCTATTCTTGATAGTAATTCTTCATCAGGTATGTGTATATCCACTATCTTCTTCCAGATTTTGACATGTCTTTTCACTACAGTAAGGGTTTTTTTTTTTTTTTTTAATTCCAAGTCAGATTTATTGAAGTCTAATTCACATACAGTAAAATTCTCCTTTGGTAGATGTATAGATGTATAGTCCTATGAATTTTGCCAAACATATACAATCATGTAGCCACTACCATAATCAAGATACAGAGCATTTCCATCACCCTCCAAAATTCCTATGTACCCATTCGCAGTTAATCCTCTCCTCCAACCCTAGCCCCTGGTAACCACAGATCTGTTTTCTATTCCTACAGTTTTATATTTTCTAGAATGTCATATAAATGAAATCATACAGTATGTAGCCTCTTGAGGCTGACTTCTTTTACTTAACATAATGCTTCTGACTTGCTGCATATATTAACCCAAAAAAACCCAGTGATTAGTAGATCATTTTTATTGCTGAATAGTATTCCATTTTATATATGTACCACAGTTAGTTTTTTTAATTTTTAAGTGAAAGTTTACACATCATGTCAGTCTCTCATACAAAACCTTATATACACCTTCCTATATACTCCTAGTTGCTCTCCCCCTAATGAGACAGCACATTCCTTCCCTCCACCCTGTGTTTCCATGTCCATTCAGCCAGCTTCTGTCCCGCTCAGCCTTCACATCTCCCCTCCAGACAGGAGCTGCCCACATAGTCTCATGTGTCTACTTGATCCAAGAAGCTCACTTCTCACCAGTATCATTTTCTGTCTTGTAGTCCAGTCCAATCCTTGTCTGAAGAGTTGGCTTCGAGAATGGTTCCTGTCTTGGGCTAACAGAAGGTCTGGGGACCATGACCTCTAGGATCCCTCTTGTCTCAGTCAGACCATTAAGTCTGGTCTTTTTACTAGTATTTGGTGTCTGCATCCCACTGCTCTCCTGCTCCTTCAGAGATTCTCTGTTGTGCTCCCTGCCATGGCAGTCATCGGTTATAGCAAGGCACCATCTAGTTCTTCTGGTCTCGGGCGATGTAGTTTTTGATGTATGATGTACTATAGCTTATTGACAGACATTTGGCTTGTTTCCAGTTTGGGGCTCTTATTGTTGTGTTGTTCGGAGCCACCAAGGCAGTTCCAACTCATAGCAACCCTAAGTACAACAGGATGAAACACTGCCCAGTCCTGCACCTTCCTCACAGTTGTTATGCTTGATCTCATTGCTGCAGCCACTCTGTCATTCCATCTCATTGAGGTTCTTCTTCTTTTCCCTGATCCTCGACTTTACCAAGCATGATGTCCTTCTCCAGGGACTGGAGCCCCCTGATAACATGTCCAAAATATATGAGATGAAGTCTTGCCATCCTTGCTTCTAAGAAGCATTCTGGCTGTACTTCTTCCATGACAGATTTGTTGGTTCTGCTGGCAGTTCAAGGTATATTCAATATTCTTTATCACCACCATAATTCAAAGGCATCAATTCTTCTTTGGTCTTCTTTATTCATTGTCCAGCTTTCACATGCATGGCTCTTATTAAAGCTACAATAAATATTCACATATAGAGGAGCCAAGATGGCAGAATAGACAGACGCTTCCGGCGAGCCCTCTTTACAACAAAGACCAAAAAAACAAGCGAAACGAGTATATTCGTGACAAGCTAGGAGCCCTGAACATCAAAAGCAAGCTTAGAAAACAAACTGAGGGTCAAGGGGAGGAAGAGACAGGTCAGAAGCCAAGAGGAGTTACCAGACCTGAATCGCAAGGAACCCTCAGTCACCATTCCCGGAGCAGCGGTGGCAGACTGGTACTAGCGTTTGGCCGCAGTTTCCTCAGAGAGAAGCAGCGAGCCACATAGCCTACTCACACCTCTGGAACCAGAGAATAATGGCGCTCTCAGCAGAAGCTAAGTACTTGCATATATTTACTGTGCTCCCCCTGCTCCCAAGACGGCTACAGCGGCTGACTTCCCCGGGCCTGAGATAGGTTCTGTTGAGTGCCTAGAGACATCTTCCCAGCCCTGGAGAAGGAAAAAATTTACAATTAGGGGAAAAGATAATTTGCCAGCTCCATTAACTGGGGGAGCTCAGGACAGAAGCAGCTCCTGTCCAGGCATAAATGGTCCGTGGACTTTGAGTACTTTTCCCCTCAGCATGGACCTGTGTGGGCCTATTTCAGGAGAATATGCCCTTGTTGGCAGACTGAACCGTTTCAGCTGTGTGGCAGAGAGGTGGGTGTTTGATGTTTGACACTGCTTTGCCTTTAAACAGGGTCCTCACCTACCCACATCAGGGGCTTAAGGACTGATGGCTCCACTCAGGCCACCCAGCCACCCGTGACAGGGATCCAAGGACAATTGGTACCTCCTAGTCCTTACAACCAAACACAATGGGTGCCCATGGTCTGTCTGCAGAACCCACCCACCTGTACACTCTAGGGAACAGGGACACGCTTTCCTCAGAGATACGTGGGGGACAATTCTCAGCCCCCTGCCTTGTTCAGAGTGTGACCCTCTGCTGCAACCAGATACCGGTACCTACACCAATCACCCCTGCCCCTCTTAAGACTGTAGGACAGAGCCTGTACCACGCACTTGATGATCAGCTACCTGGACACCTGAGGTGAATTCATACAAGAATAGTGAGTGGACTCCTAGACTGATATACCTGATAACAGCTCTAGCCATCTGGGTATGGTATGTCAGAGCTCCAAAGGCAAAAATAATCAAGCTAGCTCACTCATGCAACCCATCTGGGCATATCAAAACAAAACAAAGCAAGAAGCTAAGACACAGTAAGCAAACATAAAATAAATCAATACGATAACTTATAGATGGCTCAGAGATAACAGTCACTATCAAGTCACATAAAGAAACAGTCCATGATCACCTCAACAAGCTCTCAAAACAAAGAATCAAGGGATCTTCTAGATGAAAGTGTCTTCCTGGAATTACCAGAGGCAGAATACAAAAGATTAATATACAGAAACCTTTAAGACATCAGGAAGGAAATGAGCCAATATGCAGAACAAGCCAAGGAACACACAAATAAACCAACTGAAGAAATTAAAAAGATTATTCAGGAACATAATGAAAAATTTAGTAAGCTGGAAAAATCCATAGACAGACAGCAATCAGAAATTCAGAAGATTAACAATAAAATTACAGAATTAGACAACTCAATACAAAGTCAGAAAAGCAGATTTGAGCAATTGGAAGGCAGAATTTGTGAACTTGAAGATAAAGCACTTGGCACTAATATATTTGAAGAAAAATCAGATAAAAGAATTTTAAAAAACAAAGAAACCTTAAGAATCATGTGGGACTCTATCAAAAGAAATAACCTATGAGTGATTGGATTACCAGAACAGGGAGGGATAAGAAAAAATACAGAGAGAATGTTGAAGATTTGTTGGCAGAAAACTTCCCTGATATCATCAAAGATGAGAAGATATCTATCCAAGATGCTCATTGAACTCCACATAAGGTAGATGTTAAAAGAAAGTCACCAAGACGTATTATAATCAATCTTGCCAAAACCAACGATAAAGAGAGAATTTTAAGAGCAGCAAGGGATAAACGAAAAGTCACCTACAAAGGGGAGTCAATAAGAATAAGCTTGGACTACTCAGCAGAAACCATGCAGGCAAGAAGGCAATGGGATGACATATATAAAAAATTGAAGGAAAAAAATTGCCAGCCAAGAATCATATATCCAGCAAAAATGTCTCTCAAATATGAAGATGAAATTAGGATATTTCCAGATAAACATAAGTTTAGGGAATTTGTAAAAATCAAACCAAAACTACAAGAAATACTAAAGGGAATTCTTTGGTTAGAAAATCAATAATATCAAGTATCAACCAAAGACTAGAAACTGGGCAGAGCAATCAGAAGTCAACCCAGACAGGGAAATCAAAAAAATAAATCAAGGTTAAAAAAAAAAAAAAAGCTCAAAACAGGGTTGCAGCGATGTTATTAAGTAAAAGAAGACAACATTAAAACAATAAAGAGGGACTAAGAAATGTAGTCATAGATCTTCCATATGGAGAGGAAGATAAAGCAATACAAAGAAATAGAAGTTAGGTTCAAATTTAGAAAAATAGGGGTAAATAATAAAGTAACCACAAAGGAGACAAACTATCCTACACATCAAGATAAAATACAAGAAAAAAATAGAGACTCAGCAGAAAAAAAATCAACAACAAAGAATATGAGGAAAGGACAATATATAATCTACTCAGGACATGAAGCTAAGTGGGAAAAAGAAACTGTCAACAATGCAGAAAAAAAGACATCAAAATGAAAGCACTAAATTTATAAAAAAAAAAAAAAATTCATACCTACCCATAATTACGCACCAATGAAGAGACAGAGAGTGGCAGAATGGATTAAAAAACACGATCCGTCTATATGCTGCCTACAACAGACACACCTTAGACCTAGAAACAAAAATAAACTAAAATTCAAAGGATGGAAAAAAGTGTATCAAGCAAATAACAATCAAAAAAGATTAGGAGTAGCAATATTAATTTCTGACGAAATAGACTTTAAAGTTAAATCCATCATAAAGGATAAGGAAGGACACTATATAATGATTAAAGGGAAAATAAAACCAGGAAGATACAACCATATTAAATATTTATGCACCCAATAACAGGGCTGCAAGATACATAAAACAAACTCTATCAGCATTGAAAAGTGAGATAGACAGCTCCACAATAATAGTAGGAGACTATAACACACCACTTTCGGTGAAGGACAGGACATCCAGAAAGAAACTCAATAAACACGTGGAAGATCTAAATGCCACCGTCAACCAACTTGACCTCATAGACATATACAGAATACTCCACCCAACAGCAACCAAGTATACTTTCTTTTCTAGTGCACATGGAACATTCTCTAGAATAGACCACATATTAGCTCATAACCAAGCCTTAGCAGAATCCAAAACATCCAAATACTACAAAGCATCTTCTCTGACTGTAAGGCCATAAAAGTGGTAATCAATAACAGGAAAAGAGATCAAGCACTTGGAAACTGAACAGTACCCTTCTCAAAAAAGACTGGGTTATAGAAGACATTAAAGCAAAAGCCAAACCAAACCCAGTGCCATCGAGTCGATTCCGACTCATAGCAACCCTATAGGACAGAGTAGAAATGCCCCATAGAGTTTCCAAGGAGCGCCTGGCGGATTTGAAGTGCTGACCCTTTGGTTAGCAGCCGTAGCACTTAACCACTATGCCACCAGGTTTCTATAGAAGCATTAAGGGTGGAATAAAGAAATTCATAGACTCCAGTGAGAATGAAAACACTTCCTGTCAGGACCTTTGGGACACAGCGAAAGCAGTGCTCAGATGTCAATTTATATCAATAAATGCACACATACAAAAAGAAGAAAGGGCCAAAATCAAAGAATTATCCCTACAACTTGAACAAATAGGAAGAGAACAACAAAACAAACCCTCAGGTACCAGAAGAAAACAAATAATAAAAATTACAGCAGAACTAAATGAAATAGAAAACAGAAAAACAATTGAAAGAATTAACAAGACCAAAAGCTGGTTCGTTGAAAAAAATCAACAAAATTGATAAACCATTGGCCAAATTGACAAAAGAAAAACAGGAGAGGAAGCAAATAACCTCAATAAGAAATGGGATGGGTGATATTACAACAGACCCAACTGGAATTAAAAGAATCATATCATATTACTATGAAAAATTGTACTCTCACAAATTTGAAAACCTAGAAGAGATAGATGGATTCCTAGAAACACACTACCTACCTAAACTAACACAAACAACTAAATAGACCCATAACAAAAGAAGAGATTGAAAAGGTAATCAAAAACCCCCGACAAAAAAAAAAAAAAAGGCATGGCCCAGACGTCTTCACTGCAGAGTTCTACCAAACTTTCAGAGAAGAGTTAACGCCACTACTACTAAAGGTATTTCAGAGCATAGAAAAGGACGGAATACTACCAAACTCATTCTATGAAGCCACCATATCCCTGATACCAAAACCATGTAAAGACACCACACAAAAAAAAAATTACAGACCTAGATCCCCCATGAACTTAGATGCAAAAATCCTCAAGAAAATTCTAGCCAATAGAATTCAACAACATATCAAAAAATAATTCACCATGACCAAGTGGGATTCGTACCAGGTGTGCAGGGATGGTTCACCATTAGAAAAACAATTCATGTAATCCATGACATAAATAAAACAAAAGACAAGAATGAC
This sequence comes from Elephas maximus indicus, assembly GCF_024166365.1. Classification (NCBI taxonomy): domain Eukaryota; kingdom Metazoa; phylum Chordata; class Mammalia; order Proboscidea; family Elephantidae; genus Elephas; species Elephas maximus. The sequence goes on from NC_064836.1 coordinate 14,361,816, forward strand.
ATGATTTTATCAATTGATGCCAAAAAGGTATTCGACAAAGTTCAACACCCATTCATGATAAAAAAAAAAAAAAACTCTCAGCAAAATAGGAATAGAAGGAAAATTCCTCAACATAATAAAGGGCATTTATACAAAGCCAATAGCCAACATCATCCTAAATGAGAGAGCCTGAAAGCATTCCCCTTGAGATTGGGAACCAGACAAGGATGCCCTTTATTATCACTCTTATTCAACATTGTGCTGGAGGTCCTAGCCAGAGTAATTAAAAAAACCAAAAAAACCAAACCGACTGCCGTCGAGTCGATTCCAACTCATAGCGACCCTATAGGACAGAGTAGAACTGCCTGATAGAGTTTCCAAAGAGCACCTGGCAGATTCGAAGTGCCGACCTCTTGGTTAGCAGCCGTAGCACTTAACCACTATGCCACCAGGGTAATTAGGCTAGATAAAGAAATAAAGGGAATCCAGATTGGGAAGGAAGAAGTAAAATTATCTCTATTTGCAGACGACATGATCTTATACACAGAAAACCCTAAGGAATCCTCAAGAAAACTACTGAAATTAATAGAAGAGTTCAGCAGAGTATTGGGATATAAGATAAACATATAAAAATCAGTTGGGTCCCTCTACACCAACAAAAAGAACATCGAAGAGGAAATCACCAAATCACTACCATTTACAGTAGCCACCAAGAAGATAAAATACTTAGGAATAAATCTTACCAGAGATGTGAAAGACTCATACAAAGAAAACTACAAAATACTTCTGCAAGAAACCAGAAGAGACGTACATAAGTGGAAAAACATACCTTGCTCATGGATAGGAAGACTTAACATTATGAAAATATCTATTCTACCAAAAGCGATCTATAGATTTAATACAATTCCGACCCAAATTCCAACAACATTTTTTAATGAGATAGAGAAACAAATCACCAACTTCGTATGGAAGGGAAAGAGGCCCCAGATAAGTAAAGCATTACTGAAAAAGAAGAACGAAGTGGAAGGCCTTACTCTACCTGATTTTAGAAACTATTTTACTGCCACAGTAGTCAAAACAGCCTGGTACTGGTACAACAACAGATACATAGACCAGTGGAACAGAATTGAGAATCAAGACATAAATCCATCCACATATGAGCAATTGATATTTGACAAAGGGCCCAAAATAGTTAAATGGGGAAAAGACAGGTTTTTTAACAAATGGTGCTGGCATAACTGGATATCCATCTGCAAAAAAAAAGAAAAAAGACCCATCCCTCACTCCATGCACAAAAATGAGTTCAAAATGGATCAAAGACCTAAATATAAAATCTAAAACAGTAAAGATCATGGAAGAAAAAATAGGGACAACATTAGGAGCCCTAATATATGGCATAAACAGTATATGAAACATTACTAACAATGCAGAAGAAAAACTAGATAACTGGGAGCTCCTAAAAACCAAACACCTATGCTCATCCAAACACTTCACCAAAAGGGTAAAAAGATATCCTACAGACTGGGAAAAAGTTTTTAGCTATGACATTTCTGATCAGCGCCGGATCTCTAAAATCTACATGACACTGCAAAAACTCAACTACAAAAAGACAAATAACCCAATTAAAAAATGGGCAAAAGATAGGAACAGACACTTCATTAAAGAAGACATTCAGGTAGCTAATAGATACATGAGGAAATGCTCATGATCATTAGCCATTAGAGAAACGCAAATCAAAACTACAATGAGATTTCATCTCACTCCAACAAGGCTGGCATTAATCCAAAAAACACAAAATAATAAATGTTGGAGAGGCTGTGGAGCGATTGGAACACTTATACACTGCTGGTGGGAATGTAAAATGGTACAACCGCTTTGGAAATCAATTTGTCACTTCCTTAAAAAGCTAGAAATAGAACTACCACACGATCCGGCAATCCCACTCCTTGGAATATATCCTAGAGAAATAAGAGTCTTTACACGAACAGATGTATGCACACCCATGTTTATTGCAGCACTGTTTACAGTAGCAAAAAGGTGGAAGCAACCAAGGTGCCCATCAATGGATGAATGGAGAAATAAATTATGGTATATTCACACAGTGGAATACTACGCATCAATAAAGAACAGTGATGAATCTGTGAAACATTTCATAACGTGGAGGAATTTCAAAGGCATTATGCTGAGTGAAATTAGTCAGTTGCAAAAGGACAAATATTGGGTAAGACCACTATTATAAGAACTCGAGAAATAGTTTAAACAGAGAAGAAAATATTCTTTGATGGTTACCAGACGGGAGAGGGAGAGAGGGTGGGAGAGGAGTATTCACCCTCTATATAGTTGATTAGAACTCCTTTAGGTGAAGGGAAAGACAACACACAATACAGGTGAGGTCAGCACAACTGGACTAAACCAAAAGCAAAGAAGTTTCCTGAATGAACTGAATACTTCGAAGGCCTGCGTAGCAGGGGCAGGGGTTTGGGGAACACAGTTTCAGGGGACATCTAAGTCAATTGGCATAATAAAAGCCATTAAGAAAACATTCTGCGTCTCACTTTGGAGAGTGGCATCAGGGGTCTTAAACACTAGCAAGCGGCCATCTAAGATGCATCAATTGGTCTCAACCCACCTGGATCCAAGGATAATGAAGAAGACCAAGGACACAAGGTAATTACAAGCCCAAGAGACAGAAAGGGCCACATAAACCAGAGACTACATCAGCCTGAGACCAGAAGAACTAGATGGTGCCCAACTACAACCAATGACTGCCTTGACAGAGAGCACAACAGAGATCCCCCGAAGGAGCAGGAGAACAGTGGGGTGCAGACCCCAAATTCTCGTAAAAAGACCAGACTTAATGGTCTGACTGAGACTAGAAGGACCACATGGTCATGGCCCCCAGACCTTCTGTTGGCCCAGGACAGGAACCATTCCCAAAGCCAACTCTTCAGACAGGGATTGTACTGGACAATGGGTTGGAGAGGGATGCTGGTGAGGAGTGAGCTTCTTGAATCAGGTGGACACTTGAGACTATGTTGGCATCTCCTGCCTGGAGGGGAGATGAGAGGGTGGAGGAGGTTAGAAGCTGGCAAAATGGAAACGAAAAGAGAGCGTGGAGGGAGGGAGCAGGCTGTCTCATTAGTCGGAGAGCAATTGGGAGTATATAGCAAAGTGTATATAGGGTTGCTATGAGTCAGAATTGATTCGATGGCAACGGGTTTGATTTTTTTACGTATAAGTTTTTGTGTGAAAGACTGACTTGATTTGTAAACTTTCACTTCAAGCACAAAAAAAAAATTTTCTAATTATTCACATATAGGTTTTTTGTGTGGACATATATTTTCACTTAGGAGTAAGATTGCTGAGTTGTATGGTACCTGTACATTTAACTTTATATGAAACTACAGAACTGTTTCAAAGTGGATGTACCATTTTTATTCCCACCAGCAATGTATGTGAGTTCCAGTTGCTCCTCCTCATCCTTGCTGTAAGTTAGTATTGCGAGTGTATAAATTTTAGCTATTCTAACAGGTATATAGTTGTATCTCCTTGTGGTTTTAATTTGCATTTCCCTATCACCTGATGATGTTGAGCATCTTGTCATGTACTTACTTAACGTCCATATATCTTCTTTGTTGAAGTGTATGTTTAGATCTTTTGCTTGTTTTTTAATTGGGTGGCTTATTTTCTTATTACTCAGTTGAGAGTTCTTTACATATTCTGACACCAGCCCTTTATCAGATTTATGCTTTTCAAATATTTTCCTCCCAATCTGTGTCTTGTCTTTTCATGCTCTAAGCAATGTCTTTTAAAATAGCACATATGTTTAATTTTAAAGAAGTTCAATTGATCAATTTTTCTTTTATGATTTACATATGTATGTGTGTGTTCTAAGGAATGTTTTCTTAACCCAAAGTCACAGAGATTTTCCTATGTTTTCTTTTAGAAATTTTATAGTTTTAGGCTTTACATTTTGAACAATCCATTTCAAATTTATTTTTGAATATGGCATAAGATATGGTTGAAGTTCTTTTTCTTTTTTTTTTTGCATATGGATGTCCAATTGTTCCAGCACTTTTTGTTGCAAAGGCTATACTTTTACTGTTTAATAATCTTGTCATCTTTGTTGAGAATCAGTTGACCATGTGTATGTGGGTCTATTTCTGGGCTCTCTGGTCTGTTCGTTGATCTGTGTGTCTATTCCTTTGCCAGTACTGCATTGTCTTGATTAGTGTAGCTTTACAGTAAGTCTTGAAATCAGACACTATGCATCTTTTAACTTTATTTCTTCATTTTCAAAGTTGTTTTGGCTATTCTAATTCCTTTACTCTTCAATGTAAATTTTAGAAAGAGCTTGTTCATTTTCATCAAAGGTTTCCTGGGATTTTGATTGGTATTACATTGAATCTTTAAATCAGTTTGGGAAGAATTGGTATCTTCCAATCCATGAATACAGTATATCTCTCCCCATTATTTAGGTATTCTTCTATTTCTTTTATCAACCTTTTGTAGTTTTTAGCTGCCTCTCCACCAGGGTAGAGGGCTTTTCCCTTCTACCCTTCTCCCAGTTGCAATGGGAATAAATGTGTTTTCTTCCCCTTCCCCAGAGGCTTAAGGCTTTTGCTCCTTAAGAGTCAAGGTTCTGGGCAAGGGCATGGTTGTTTTGTTTTGTTTTCGTTTTCCTTCCCTGCAGACCTGCACCAATCAGGCAGCTCTCTATGGTCTATTGCCTTGCATCTCAGTTTTCTTGTGAGCATCCACTGATGGTGTGTGGAAAAGAGCCTTCAAGTGTGTGAAACTCCCCTTATGTTTGGAACTCCCAGGGATTCTATACCGTCATGCTAGCCCACTCTTAGCCTTGTACCATTTGTTAAAATTTTAGCCTTGAAGAGGATATGTGATCTGTTCCATGAATTTTAAATTTTATGTTTTTTTCCTATCCACTTGTATGGCCACCAGCACGTGTTCCTACTATGCTCTGCCACAGGAGAGCCAGCTTACACATCCTGTCTCTCCTTCGAGTGATCTCTTTCTCCGTAGAATTCAAGTTACTTGGTCGCCCTGCAACCTTAGCTCTCTGATAGGTTCAAGAAAAGTTATGATTTTTTAGTTTATGCAGTCTTTCCTCATTGTTAGAGTGGGAGCAGCATTCTTTACAGTTTTCTACAGCCATTGGAATGCCTTCCTGTAAGGTATTTTGATTAATAAAAATGCCTTAAATTCACTTACACCCACTTTCTTTAATACATTTCTGTGAGTAAAAGTTCATTAATAAAGTAAAATTTACCTATCTTTTCTTTTATAATCAATACTTTTCGTGCCTTGTTTAAGAACTCTTTCTTTACTCCAAGGTCTAAAACATTAATCTAAATTTTTACTAAAAGTTTTAAAGTTTTGTTTTTAACTTTTAAGTCCCCAATCTAAACTCATCTAAAGTTGACTTGTATGTGGAGTGAAGTAGAGATTCAATTTTATCTTGTTCCCTACAGACGACGAATTTTTCCAGCTTTACTTATTAAACAGTCTCTTTTCTGTTGCTAATTTTATCTCTGTCATATTCTAAGATTTTATACATGCATGCATCTGTTTATTTAGTCACTATTCTATTTCATTTGTCAATTTGTCTCTTCATTCACAATACCACACTATCTTCATTATTGAAGCTCCATACTTGGAAGGATTTTGGAAGTTTTTACCAACTTCCGTAGTCTGAAATTAATCAAACATGCAATCAGGATGCATTGATAAGTACTGGTTATTGTAATGCAAAAGCTGGAAACAAAGAAGAAGGATCGATAGTTGGAAAATATGGTCTTGGTGATAGAAACAGTGCCAGAGATCACAAGATAGAATTTTGCATTGCAAAATTCTTCTTCATTGCAAATACCTTTTTTCACCAATGTAAATGGCGACTGTACAAGTGGTCCTCACCAGATGGAACACACAGGAATCAAATCAACTACATCTGTGGAAAGAGATGATGGAAAAGCTCATTATCATCAGTAAGAACGAGGCCAGTGGCCAGCTGCGGAATAGACCATCAATTGCTCATGTGCAAGTTCAAGTTGAAACTGAAGAAAATTAGAACAAGTCCATGAGAGCCAAAGTACAATCTTGAGTATATCCCACCTGAATTTAGAGATTATCTCAAGAATAGATTTGACACATTCAACACTAATAACCGAGGACCAGATGAATTGTAGAAGGACATCATACATGAAGAGAGCAAGAGACCATTAAAAAGGTAGGAAAGAAAGAAAAGACCAAAATGGATGTCAGAAGAGACTCTGAAACTTGCTCTTGAACGCCGAGTAACTAAAGTGAAAGAAAGAAACAATGAAGCAAAAGAGCTGAACAGAAGATTTCAAAGGGCAGCTCAAGAAGACAGTATTTTAATGACATGTGCAAAGACCTGGAGATAGAAAAGAAAAAGGGAAGAACAAGCTTGGCATTTCTCAAGCTAAAAGAGCTGAAGAAAAAATTCGAGCCTTCAGTTGCAATATTGAAGGATTCTACGGGGAGACAAGGTAGGAATAATCAAAAGAAGATCAAAGGAATACACAGAGTCACTATACCAAAAAGAGTTGGTAGACATGCAACCATTTCAGGAGGTAGCATATGATCAGGAACCGATGGTAATGAAGGAAGAGGTCCAAGCTGCACTGAAGGCATTGGCAAAAAACAAGGCTCCAGGAATTGACGGAATACCAGTTGAGATGTTTCAACAAACGGATGCATCCCTGGAAGTGTTCACTCATCTATGCCAAGAAATTTGGAAGACAGCTACCTGGCCAACTGACTGGAAGAGATCCATATTTATGCCTATTCCCAAAAAAGGTGATCCAACCAAATGCAGAAATTATCAAATAATATCATTAATATCACACACATGTAAAATTTTGCTGAAGATCATTCAAAAGTGGCTGCAGCAGTATAGCAACAGGGAACTACCAGAAATTCAAGCCAGATTCACAAAAGGACATGGAACCAGGGATATCATTACTGATGATCCTGGCTGAAAGCAGAGAATACCAGAAAGATGTTTACCTGTGTTTTATTGACTATGCAAAGACATTCAACCATGTGGATCATAACAAATTATGGATAACATTGTGAGGAATGGGAATTCCAGAACACCTAATTGTGCTCATGAGGAACCTCTACATGGATCAAGAGGGAGTTGTTCAAACAGAACAAGGGAACACTGCATGGTTTATGGTCAGGAAAGGTGTACATCAGGGTTGTATCCTTTCACCGTACCTATTCAGTCTGTACGCTGAGCAAATAATTCAAGAAGCTGGACTATATGAAAAGAACTGGGCATCAGGATTGGAGGAAGGCTCACTAACCACCTGCATTATGCTGATGACACAACCTTGCTTGCTGAAAAGTGAAGAGGATTTGAAGCACTTACTGATGAAGATCAAAGACCACAGCCTCTAGTATGGATTATACCACAACATAAAGAAAACAGAAATCCTCACAACTAGACCAATAAGCAATGCCATGATAAATGGAGAAAATATTGAAGTTGTCAAGGATTTCATTTTACTTGGATCCACTGTCAACACCCGTGGAAGCAGCAGTCAAGAAATCAACAGACTCATTGCATTGGACAAATCTGCTGCAAAAGACCTCTTTAAAGTGTTGAAAAGGAAAGATGTCACCTTGAAGACTAAGGTGCTCCTGACCCACCCTTTCAGACCCCAGAGTTTGTGGCCCTACCCTTTGAGACTGAGGCAGCTCTGCTTCCTGTGTTCCTTGTCTCTTCAGCTTCTGCTTCCTGGTTCCTTAATCGCCTCATATGCATGTAAAACCTGGACGATGAGTAGGGAAGACCGAAGAATTGATGCCTTTGAATTGTGTTGGAGAATATTGAATATACCGTGGACAACCACACGACAGTGGGAATTATGCCCTAGCCAAGCTCATTTGCCCCCTGCAAAGTATGCCCTTTGGTCCCCAAAATTAATGTCCCTGTCACATGTAAAACACATTCACCCTATCATATCATCCGAAAAGTCTTAAATCAGTTCCAAGTCCAAAATCTTATCTTCTGCAAAATCCCTCTTCATCTGTGAAATCTAGAATACAAGTTATCTGCTTCCAAATTACAATGGTGGGACAGGCATAAGCTAGACATTTCCATTATAAATGGGAGAAATTGGAGAAAAAGAAAGGATAAGAAGCACCAAGCAAGTCAGTAGAACACATTACATTAGCTCTCAAGGCTTGAAACTAATCCTCTGTTCTCTGAGACCATTTAGGCTCTGGCCTTGCCCTCCATACTCTGGGTGTTGGCCACACTCTCCGGATTCTGGTGGAGGCTCCTCAACGCTGGGCTTCAGCTTTGCCTTCCAGGCCCACTGGAACAGCATCTCTGCTCTCTTGGATTTGGCTGGCCCCATCTCCTAGTCTGCCTGAGTGGCAACCCTACCCCCTTGGCCCCAGAAGGCTCCATTCTTCTGCACCTTGGGCATGGCAACCCCGCCTTCTCAGCTGGGGGAAGCAGATCCAGCCCCACCCCACCAGCACTTATGAAAGGCAGCCTCATACTCCAGAGCTGAGCTGGTGAAGATCGGACTCTTTGAAACCTAGCCACCCTACCCTTTGAAACCCCAGAGGCCATGGCTCTGGTTCCTTGGACTCTCGGCTTCTTGCGCCTCTTGGGTTGACCCTGCATCTGCTCTGCTCAGCAGGTGTTCCAAAGCTCTTTAACTCTACCGTTAAGTGTCTGCAGGCCCCCTACTCTGCCAGTAATCCTCAGCCCGAAGGCACTTAGCTCTTTTGCTCCATTGGTCGGCAAGCCTAGCTTGCCGAAGTTACCCCACTCCACCAGGAAGCCTCCCTCACAAAGGCACTCAGCTCTCGCTCTCTGGGTCCCACACTGTCTCGAGCTGGTCTCCTGGTTCTGCTGTTGCTGTTTCTCTGTTACTGCTTCTCACTGTCTGCACTATCTGCAGTGTTAAAGCTCTCCTCACTTCCTTCTGAGTCCTCACCAGAATTGCTTTTGATGTCCATAATTCCACCAATAGCCCCTTCAAGGCAATCTAGGCACTTTAAAACTCTTCCAGCCTCTATCCAGTCACAGTTCCAAAACCACTTCCACATTTTAGGTATCTGTTAGAGCAGCACTCTACTCTCCTAATACTAAATTCTGCCTTAATTATCTAGTGCTGCTATAGCAGAAATACCATAAATGTATGGCTTTAACAAACAGATATTTATTCTCTCACAGTCTAGGAGGCTAGAAGTCCATATTCAGGGCACCAGCTCCAGGGGAAGGCTTTCTCTCATTGTCGGCTCTGGGAGAAGGTCCTTGTCGTTAGTCTTCTCTTGGCCTAAGTGCTTCTCAGTGCAGGGACCCCAGGTCCAAAGGACACGCATGTTCCTGTCTCTTCTTGCTTGGTGGTAATGAGTTTCCTCTCCTTGCTCCTTGATTCTCTCTTTTTTATCTCAAAAGAGATACAACCTAATCCTATAGATTGAGTCCTGCCTCATTAACATCATAGAGGTGGGATTTACGACACATAGGAATATCACATCAGATCACAAAATGGTGGACAACCACATAATACTGGGAATTATGCCCTAGCCGAGTTGATATACATTTTTCAGTGACACAATACAATCCATAACAGATATGTTCTATAAATTTTTAATCTGTTCTTTTTTTTCTTCCCTGGTTCTTCTGTGATTCTTGAGCTGGTGGATTTCATCGTGACCACCATTATCATCTCTTCTAAACCCTCATGACACTGCTCAGTGCTATAGGAACCTATGTTGATGGCTCTCTCCTTTAGACTCCTGAGCATTTTTTTCCAATAGAATTTTTTGTGGTTTTTTTTGGGGGGGGCGGGAGGTTTGTTTGTTTTGTTTTTTGGTGATAGATATAAGGAGTTTATTGCATTCTTTCTTTTAAGCTAACTTAGCGCATGTGTGCCTTCCCCTCTGGACTGTGGGCTCCTGGAGGGCACGTGTCATGTCTTTTGCAGTTTTGTACTCTACCGCCACACCCAAACAAAGCGCCCTACAAAGAGAGTGAGCTCAGGGAAGGCTTGTTGCCTCAGTTATACCAAGTCCCTACCTTCTGGGAACTTTAGACAGATGTGCTGCTTGGTGACACAGATGGCAAATTTTAGGTGTTCTGTAATAAGCAGATCCAAAAAAAAAAAAAAAACTGTGTGAGAGACTGACTTGATTTGTAAACTTTCACTTAAAGCACATTAAAAAAAAAAAAAAAAAACCTCCATGAGTAAAGCTACTCCCAATACTGATAATGGCTAACAGTTGTTTTTTGTTTTTTTTGTTTTAGAGGAACTTGACAAACTGATTTTAAAATTTATATGGAAACACAAAGGGCCAAGAATAGCTAAAAATGCTCTCGAATGTGAACAAGATGGGCAGACTTGTTTATTATATAGCTATAGTAATTCACGGAAACCCTGGTGGCAGAGTGGTTAAGGGCTACGGCTGCTGACCATAAAGGTCAGCAGTTTGAATACACCAGGCACTCCTTGGAAACTCTGTGGGGCAGTTCTGCTCTGTCCTACAGGGTCTCTATGAGTCGGAATTGACTTGATGGCAATGGGTTTATGTATTGAAAATGTCTTGCCCCGCTTAATATCTGTAATCGTCACAGAAGCAGACTGCCTCATCTTTCTTCTACAGGGCAGCTGATGGGTTTGAACCATTGACCTTTCAGTTGGCAGCCGAGTGCTTAACCACTGCACCACCAGAGCTCCTTTTTCAATATATATAACCAAGAAAATGTTCATATTCAGAATTGAAAACTCTTAAAATTAATAATAAAAAGAAGCTCCTAATAGAAACTTTGACAAAATATTTGAACATATGTTTTGTTAAAAAGATATTCAGATAGCCAACACACACAAGAAAAGATGTTCAGCTTCATTAGTAATCAAGGAGGTGCAAACTAACAAGACATTAGGATACCATTTCACCCTCAGCAGACTGGCAAAGTCTGATAATCCCTAGTGTCAATAAAGATATGGAGTAGTACTGATAGGACATAACTAGAAGCAACCACTATAAGAACATTTTGGCATTATCTAGGAAAGTTGAAGATAACGTATTCTCTGTGACTCAGCAAGTCCATTCTTAAGATTTATAACCTAGAGAAGCAGGTGCACATATATACAAGGATTGCATGATAAAAGTTCATTGCTGCATTGTTCATAACAGCCCCAAGCTGGAAACAAGTGGATATCTGCCAACAGGAGAGTGGATAATAAATTGTGCAATTTATTGTATTATACAGCAGCGAAAATGAGCCGTCTTCATACAACCTGGGTGAATCTTACAATAATAAAATTGAGCAAAAGAAGTCAGATGCAAAGATATACTGTTTGTTTCTGTTTATATAAGGTTCAAGCACAGGGGAAACAAAAACACTGACATTAGTTCAGGATACATAAACCCAGAACCAAACTCATTGCAGCCGAGTTGATTCCGACTCGTGGAAATCCCATGTCTTACAGAGTAGACCTGAGCACTACAGAATTTTCTTGATTGCAGTCTTTATGGCAGCAGGATGCATACCTTTAATTAAAGCAAGACACGATTCACACAGAAACCAGAATAATGGTTCCACCTGGGGAAAGGCAGAGGCTCGTAATCAGGAAGGGGCAAGAGGGAGTTGGGGTGTAGTTTACTTACTTATCTAGGTTCACTTTCTTATAATTAATTAAACTATTTGTGTTTTATACACGTTTTGTTATATAAATTTATTTTCCACATTTGCAAAGGTTAATAAAAAGTGAAGCATTTTTGGTGAAGGGTAGATTCATTTGAGAGTCAGGGAATAACACTCAATTCTGAACTAAGGGGTAGAGGCAGAGCCTTCCAGCCTACGGGGGTCATCTGGAGAAAGTGTGAAAATCGGAGTGAGTTGCCTGGTTGAAAGGGACTTTGAACTGCACTGCCCAGAGACTGGCCTAGGCTTCACTGGTAGAGAGTGCCTGGGGGAAAATTTAATAAAGGGTTAGCTGTGTGCTTAATCCTGGTAACTAGCCCCCGTGGGCTGCCAGAGTTGCTCCTGTTGTGTCCGTCCCGTGCCTGAAGCTCCAGGATCATCTCTGACAGCTGCTGTCTCCTGCCCCTCCCTGCCGGAGCCCAGTGCTCTCACTCCTCACAACCATTTCTTCCTTGCTGTTCTCGCTTTATACCCAGTGATGGCCTCAGTGGAGGGTGGCTTGAGGTAAGGGATTGACCGACCGCCCACACTCCTCCAACCAGGCACCTCAAATAAACACTGTTTAAGTAAAACCCCAAGCTTGCTCTGCAGCATCAGCTTTGAGTTTCCCAGCCCTTGACCCCATTCCCGCCAGGCGGCCACCTTCAAGCAATGCTCTGTGGACATTCGGAAACAACCACAGCTTTTTTCTTCTTGCCTGATCTCCCTGTTTCTCCATAGTCCACCCACCAGTCTCAGTTCTATATCAGCCTGATTGACCTTCCTAAAAAGTCACGTCCATGATTCCGTCCCCTGCTGAATGGCCTGCAGGATAAAATCTACCTCCTAATACTGGCAATCGGAGCTCCACAATTTGATCCCACCTGTATGTCTCTTTCTTATGGGTACTTTCCTTCATTCATCTGTTCTTAACATGGTGCCCAAGACTCTTCTCGTCCATTATCACGTTCCATGTCTGGGTATTTGCTAACTACATTCTACCCAACTGGAATGTCTTCCCTCCTCCGTTTAAGTCTTCCTTCAAGCACACTCACACTTCTCCACTTCATGAAGAATTCTTGGACTTCCCTAATTATACTAGTTATTCTTCCCCCTCTAAGTATGTGGTAGGCATAGCTTCAGGCGCACGCTTGTTGCTGGGTTCACGGAATCACTAGTCACTCCGAGGACTTTTTTTTTTTTTTGTCAAAATACATATAGGAAAACATACGTCAATTCAATAATTTCTACATGTACAATTCAGTAACCTTGGTTATATTCATCAAGCTGTGCTTTCTCAGTATCATTTTCCAGGTTGTTTCACCATCATTAACACAAACTCACTGCCCTCTAAGCTTCCTATCTAATCTTTTGAGTTGCTGTTGTCAGTTTGATCCCATATAAAGAGTTCTTTAAAAGAGCACAATGTTCAAGGCAGACATGGTAATTATGATGTATTCATAATTTAATGAGTCGAAATCATTTGTTTTGTTTAAACTAAGTACCATATTTAGTTCATTCGAGACCTTTTTGGAGTCATTCATAGGCTAGACCAATAGCTAGGAGAATAATTAGTATGAATGTTATTAAAAGTACTAGATTTAGATTATTAGTTTGAATGGCTCAGGGCAGAGGTAGAAGTAGTGCGATTTCTAGGTCAGATAGAAGGAACATGATGGCTACTAGAAAGAATTTTATCGAGAATGGTAAGCGAGCAGAACTCATTGGGTCAAAGCCACATTCATATGGACTTGTTTTTTCTGAGTAAATGTATGTCTGGGGTAGTCAAAATGCGATTAGAACTATTAATGATGTTAATGTAGTATTAGTTAGGAGCGTAATCATAAGGTTGATTATTTCTTTTTGGGTTTACCAAAGCCTACTAATTGGAAGTTAGTTATACTAAATTAATACTAAAGAAATAGGATCCTCATCAGTAAATAGATAAATAGAGGAATAGTCACACTACATCTACGAAATGTCAATATCAGGCGGCTGCTTCGAAGCCAAAATTATGGTTAGACGTAAAATGAAATTTGAGTTGGCGAATAAAGCAGATTAGGAGGAATGTTGAACTAAACTAAACTATTAAGCTAAACTATTGTTTGGTTTAAAGAAGAGTTCAGGGGGTAATTTTGATTTAAGGTTTAAAAATTTCCCCAGGGCAATAGTTTCAGAGGTTCATCCAGCCTCCATGGCTCCAGAAAGTCTGGATTCCATGAAAATTTTAAATTCTGTTCTATATTTTTCACCCTTTTGGTCAGGATTCTTTTATAGAGTCCTTAATTAAAACGTTCAGTAATGGTAGCCAGGTACCATCGTGTTCTTCAGGTCTCATGGCAAAGGAGGCAGTTATTTACAGAGGCAATTAGACACACATTCCAGTTTTCTTATCTGATTTTTGCCCCTCCTTCCTCTGCTGTTCCAGGTGAATAGAGACCAATTGTTGTACCTTGAATGACCAACCTTGAGCACCTTTTTAAGAAGAATTTTATTGTAGTAAAATATATATTGCATAAAATTGTCATTTTAAACATTTTTAAATTTACAGTTCAGTCATATTAATTACATTCACAGTGTTGTACAACCACCACCGATAGATATTTCCAAAACATTTTCATCAACCCCAACAGAAACCCCATACCCATTAAGTGGTACCCCCAGCCCCTGGTAATCTCTAGTCTATTTTCTGTCTCTAAGAATTTGACTGATCTAGATATTTCATGTAAGTAGAATCCCATGATATTTGTTCTCTTGTGTTTGGCTTGATTTACTTAGCGTAATATTTTCAAGGTTCAGTCATGTTAGTATGTATCAATATTTCATTCCTTTTTATGGTTGAATAATATTCCATTGTATGTATATACCACATTTTGTTTATCCAGTCATCTGTTGACAGACAGTTGGGTTCTTTCTACGTTTTGGTCATTGTGAATAACGCTGCTATGAACACTGGTGTACAAATATCTGTTTGAGTCCCTACTTTGAGTTCTTTTGGGCATATACCTAGCAATGGAATTGCTGTGGTGCAGTGGTTAAGAACTTGGCTGCTAACCAAAAGGTCAGCAGTTGGAATCCACCAGCTGTTCCTTGGAAACCCTATGGAGCAGTTCTGCTCTGTTTTGTAGGGTTGCTATGAGTCTGAATTAATTCCACAGTGTCAGGTTTGGTGGTAATTCTATTTTTAACTTTTTGAAGAATCACCAAACTGTTTTCTACAGTGTTTGCATTATTTTACATTCCCACAAGAATATAAACGCACGAGAGTTCCAGTTTCTCCACATCTTTGCCACCATGGGCACCTTTTGAAGATATTGATTCTTGTATTGTTTGCTCTTCTGTTTGGACTGAACAAATTGTGCTGGAGCTGTGGGGAGGAGTGCTCACATCTGTCCTGAACGTCCCGGAGACTCCCTCCTCCTTGCATTTAGGGAACCTCTCTCTTCTCGTGTATGACTCGAGAATGCAGAGCCAGCTGCCCTGGAATAGCAGTGCTCAATTCTAGCTGGGGTTTTTTCTTTTTTACATTTAAAATGTGAGGTCCGCTTAGTGAAACAACTTATCAAGACAGGCTAATGAATCTCCTTTCTTGGAAATATCATTACTGAGTACTTACAAAGCTCTGAGCACTGGGCAGTTTATTTTGAGGAGAAATAGCTTTTAGATACACCTGGGAAAGTGTTTCAGGTTTCAAAAATCCTGAAAAACATTTTATAATCCATGCTTGCCTGTAATGAGAATATAATAAAACAATTATTTCCATCAAGTTTGTACTACTTTTTGTGGTAGCAGATTTTTCTTCTCAATTTGTTTTTGTGTTGATGAACATTCAGTTGAATCTGCCAAGAAAAAGAAACAAGGTATAAAAACTGGAAAAAATCACGTTGCCGTCAAGTGGATTCCGACTCATAGTGACCCTACAGGCCAGAGTAGAGCTGCTCCATAGGGTTTCCAAGGAGCAGCAGGTGGATGCAAACTGCCGACCTTTTGGTTAGCAGCCATGCTCTTAACCACTGCTCCACCGGGGCTCCATAAAAATTAGAAAGAGGAGAGATTATTGTAATTATAAATAATATAATTATTTACATGGACTACAAAGAGAATCAAGTGAAAATATTTAAATTAAACTTTTAATTTTGAGACAATCGTAGATTCACAAGGAGCCCTGGTGGCATACTGATTAAGTGCTTGGCTGCTAACGGAAAAGTCAGCAGTTTGAACCCACCAGCCACTCTGCAGGAAGAAGATGTGGCGATCTGCTTCCATGAAGGTTACAGCCTTGGAAACCCTGAGGGGCAGTTCTATTCTGTCCTACAGGATCGCTTCGAATTGGAATCCGGTCAATTCAATGGCAGTGGTGTGATGGGTAGATTCAAATGTATTTGTAAGGAGCAATACAGAGATCCTTTGTATGTTTTGCTGAGATTCCCCCTCATGATAATGCCTCGTAAAACTGTAGTACGGTATCACAAGCAGGATATTAACATTGACACAGTCAAGATACAGAGCATTTCCATCACCACAAAGATCCCTCGATTGCCCTTTTATAGCCACACCTATTTCCTCCGGCCACCCCCATCCTTAACCTGGACAAACAGTATTCTCCATTGCTATAATTTTGTTATTCAAGAATGTTATATAAGTGGAATCACACAGTATGTAACATTTTATGATAGGCTTTTTTCACTCTGTGTAATTCCCTGGAGATTCATCTAGTTGATAATTTCTTCCTTTTTATTGCTGAGTGGTAGTCCATCGTACGGACGTACCAGTTTGTTTAACCATCCACCCACTGAAGAACACCTGGCTTGTTTCTAGTTTTTGGCTACTATGAGTAAAGTAAAGTTGCTGTCAACATTCATGTACAGGTTTTTGTGTGAACATAATCATCATCTCTCTGGGGTAAATGCTCACAAATGTACTTGCTGGATCATATGGTCGTTGCACTTTTAGTTATTTAAGAAATTGCTGAACTGTTTTCTAGAGCGGCTGTACCATTTCACAGTCCCACCAGTAAGACATGAGTGATTCAGTTTCTCTGCGTCCTCTTCAGAATTTAGCGTTGTCACTGTTTTTCACCTTAGCCAATCTGGCGGTGCATAGTGCTATCTCACTGTTTGGGGTTTTTTTTAATGGCTGGTGATGTTGAACATCGTTTCCTGTGCTTACTCACCATACCTAATGCCTGTGTTCTGAGTGCATGGTCTACATTTTGACTGTTGAGGTTTAAGGGTTTTCATACATTATAGATACTGGGTTTTTGTCATATGAGTGGTTTCTCCCACTCTTCCTCCTCTTAACAGGGTCTTTCACAGAGCAAAAGTTTTTAATTTTGATAAGTGCAGTTCATCAGTTTTTCCTTTTTTTAGTAGGGCTTTTTGTGTTAAGTCTAAGAATTCTTTGCCTAGCCCCAGATCACGAAGACTTTCTTCTTTTTTTTTCCTACAAGTTTTATAGTTTTACATTTTGCATGTAAGTCCGCTATTTGTTTTGACTTAATTTGTATTAGACATACATTGAGGTTCTTTTTTTGTTTTGTTTTTTGGTGTTTGGGTGTTCAGTTGCTCCAGCACCATTTGTCAAAAAGGCTATCTTTCCTCAAATTACTTTTGCATCTTTCAAAAACTAAGTTGGGCATATCTGTGTGAGTCTGCTTGTAGGTTTTCTGTTCTCTTCCATTGACCTATGTGTCTGTTCCTCCAATAGTACCATAAGCTCCTGATTACTGTAGCTATACAATTCTTGAAACCAGGTAGACTGATTTTTCCCACTTTATTCTTCTTTTGTCAAAATTGTTTAACTATTCTGGTTTCTTTGTCTTTCCATATACATTTTAGAATGATCTTGTTTATATCTACCAAAAATCTCTTTTTTTTAAGGACATGTATTGTTTTATGATGTTGGTTAACAACCCCACAACATGTCAACACTCTCCCTTCTCAACCTTGGGTTCCCTATTACCAGCTTTCCTGTCCCCTCCTGCCTTCTAGTCCTTGCCCCTGGGCTGGTGTGCCCCTTTAGTCTCATTTTGTTTTGTGGGCCTGTCTAATCTTTAAGTGAAGGGTGAACCTGAGGAGTGACTTCATTACTGAGGGAAAAGGGTATCTGGGGGCCATACTCTCGGGGTTTCTCCAGTCTCTGTCAGGCCAGTAAGTCTGGTCTTTTTTTGTGAGTTAGAATTTTGTCCTACATTTTTCTCCAGCTCTGTCTGTTACCCTCTGTTATGATCCCTGTTAGAGCAGTCAGTGGTGGCAGCCGGGCACCACCTAGTTGTACTGGACTCAGTCTGGTGGAGGCCGTGGTAGTTGTGGTCCATTAGTCCTTTGGACTAATCTTCTGCAAAAAAAATCTTGCTGAGATTTTAATAGGCATAGCGTTAAGTCAGTATATCCATTTAGGGAGAATTTACATCTTTTACTATGTTGGATCTTCCAATCCATGAACAGAGTGTCTATTTCTTTAGATTTTGGTTTCTTTCATCAGGGTTGGAAACCCTGGTGGTGTAATGGTTAAGTCCTATGGCTGCTAACCAAAAGGTCGGCAGTTTGAATCCACCAGGCGCTCCTTGGAAACTCTGTGGGGTGGTTCTACTCGCTATGAGTCAGAATCGACTTGATGGCAACAAGTTTGGTTTTTTTTTTTTTGTCATCAGTGTTATGTAGTTCTGAGCATACAAGTCTTATACATGTTTTGTTAGTTTTACATCTATTTTTTTTAAAGAGATTGTAAATGGTATTTTATTTTTAGTGTCCATGTTTTCATTGCTTGTATATAGAAATACAATTAATTTGTGTATGCTTATCTTATATCCTCTGATCTTGATGAAGTCACTTATTAGTTCTAGGAGTTTATTTTTTTGTAGATTTCTTGTGATTTTTTATGTAGACAGTCATGTTGTCTGCAGATAGGAACAGTTTTATTTCTTCCTTCCTGACTTGTATGCCTTTTGTTTCCTTTTTTGTCTTTCTGCATTGACCAGAACTTCCAGTGCTGTGCTGAGTAAGAGCAGTGAGAGCAGACATCCTCGCCTTGTCGCTCACTCAGAGGGAAAGCGTTCGGTCTTTCACCGTCAAGTATAATGTTGGATGTAGGTTTTTTTGTAGGTCTTTTATTTTTATCAAGTTGAGGAAGTTTCTCTCAATTCTTATTTTTCTGAGAGTTTTTATCATGTATGAGTGTTGTGTTTTGTCAAAAGCCTTTTCTGCATTGATTGATATAACTGTGACTTTGTTTTTCTTTAGCTGGTTTATATAGTAGATTACATTGATTGATTTTAGAATATTGAATCAGCCTTTCATCCCTGGAAAAAACCCCACTTGATCATGGTATGTAATTTTTTAATATAGTGTTCTTTTTTTAATAATTGCTTATATATATATAGTTTCTCATATATTAGCGTTTGCTAATATTTTGTTTTAGATTTTCATGTACGTGTTCATGAGAAATATTGGTCTGTAGTTTTGTTGTTGTTTCTACTGTCTGTGTCTGGTTCTGGTAGCAGGGTTACACTAGCTTCAAACAATGAATTGCAAAGTGTTCTCTTTTATTTTCTGAAGAAATTGTGTAGAATTGGTGTTAATTCTTTTTTAAATGTTGGGTAGAATTCTTCAAGTGAAACCATCTGGGCCTTGAGATTTCTTCTTTGGGAGTTTTAAAATTATGAGTTCGGTTTCCTTAATAATTATAGGGCTATCCAAATTATCTAGTATGTACTGGAAGCTGTGGTAGTTTGTGTTTTTCAAGGAATTGGTTCATTTTATCCAAGTTTTTAAAATTTGTGTGTGTAGAACTGTTATCCTTATTATCCTTTTGATGTCTATAGGGTCTGCAGTGACATCCTCTGTTTCATTCCTGATACTGGTAATTGTGTTTTCTCTCTTTTTTCTTTTTCACTCTTGTTAGAGATTCGTTAATTTTATTGATCTTGTAAAGAACCAGCTCTTTGTTTTATTAATTTTCTTTATTTTTTTTCTATTTCATTTATTTTTGCTCCTTATTATTTCCTTTCTTCTGTTTGCTTTGTATTTGTTTTGTTCTTTTTCTAGGTTCTTGAGGTAGGAGCTTAGATTATTGGTTTGAGACTTGTCCTCTTTTCTAGTATATCTACTTAGAATAATAATAAATTCCCTCAGTATGCTTTAGCTGTGTCCCACAGATTTTGATATGTTGTGTTTTAATTTTCATTCAGCTCAATGTATTTTTTATTTCCCTTGAGACTTTCTCATTGAACCATAGATTATTTAGAAAAATAGAACTCAATATAGTGGGATTAAAAATTAATATTCAGTAATCTTAAGATAGGTTAATAAAAGATTAAATGCATAGTAATAAACATAATAAAAACCGTGCATGAGCTATATGATAAAGCTTTAAAATGCAAGTGAAAGACTCCAAGAAAATGTGAACAAATTAAAAGGCATATCACGTTCTGGACTATGGAAACTCAGCATCATAAATATGTCAAACCTTTCTAAATTAACTTATAATTTTAATGTGATTCCAATAAAAAATACCATTCAGATTTTTTAAAAAGGATTAGAGGATCTGATTCTGGAGTTCATGTGAAAAAATAAACAAATAAGAGTAAATAGGAAAATTCTTTAAAAAATAATGAAATGTATTATAGAGCTATAGTAGTTAAAATGGTGTGGTACCAGCACATGAAGTGATAAAGAGATGAGTGGAAGAAAAAGTCCAGAAATAGACCCAAGCACATAAGGGAATTTAGTGTACGATGAAGGTGACATTTCAAATCAGAGAGTAAAAACTGAATTCTTAAATAAATGGTAATGGGACAGCCATCTTATATGTTTATAAAGTTAGAACCCTCTCTAACATGATATCAGAATAAGTTCCAGGTGGATAAAAGATTGAAACATAAAAAAATTAAGCCATAAAAATGCTGTCAGAAAACCTGGGAACATTTAAAATAATCTTCAAAGGTGAAGGCCTAAGTATGACATGAAACACAGATCAAAGAAAAGATTCATTCAAATGTGAAAAAAAAATGCATGGCAAAAATCCATAAATAAAGTCAGGATACAAACAATGATATGGATATTATATAATTCTATGATGGTTCAGGAAACCCTGGTGGCGTAGTGGTTAAGTGCTACGGCTGCTAACCGAAGGGTCAGCAGTTCGAATCCGCCAGGCACTCCTTGGAAACTCTATGGGACAGTTCTACTCTGTCCTGTAGTGTCGCTATGAGTCGGAATCGACTGGACAGCACTGGGTTTGGTTATGAGGATTCAGTGGTAGAATTCTTACCTTCCATGTGGGAGACATGGGTTCAAGTCCTGGCCAATGAACTTCAGGCACAGCCACTGCCCATCTGACAGGGAGGCTTGCATGTTGCTATGATGCTGAACAAGTTTCAGTGAAGCTTCCAGACTTAAGACAGACTAGGAAGAAAGGACTGGTGATCTGCTTCTGAAATATAACCAGTGAAAGCCCTATGGATCACAGCAGTCCCATCGGCAACCGGTCATTGGGATGGCACTGGACTGGGCAGCGTTTTATTCTGTTGTGCGTGGGTTGCCGTGAGTCTGGGCTGATTCAATGGCAGCTAACAACAACGTCATAGCAAAGAGGTAATTTCCCTAATAAGTGAAGACTGTCTTCAGACTGATAAGAACAAACCAATACCCAGTAGAAAATGGGCAAAGAATAGAAACAATTCAAAGAAAATGAAAATGCTCAACCTCACTCATAAAACAAGAACCACAAAAAAGATAGCATTTTCTGCACATTAAATTGTCAAAGATCAATAATAATAATAACAGCCTGTTGGAGAGGGTGTGGGAGACAGGAACTTTCGTAATTGCTGCTAGGAGTGTCACTTGTCACAGCCATCATGGAGAGCAATTTGGCCATATTCCCTTTGACCCAGAAATTCATCCAAAAATATATCCTTTAAATAGTCTCGAAAATGTAAGAAATAATATTTATCCAGAAATAGCTATTGCAGCAATTTTCAATATCCAATTATTACCAACAGCCTAAATGTCTATCAGCAGAGAATTGAGTAGATAAACAATGGCACGTTCATGCAATGGAATGCTATCCAGCTGCCCATACTAATAAGGCAGTTTCATATGAACTATATAGAAAGATAACTAAGATTTGTTAATTGAAAAAAAAAAACAAGGTAGAGGAAAAATACGTGTAGTATGCTATGATTTGTTTGAAAAGTATATTTATGTATGCATAGACTACTTCTGGAAGGACACACAGGGAACTGGTAACAGTGGATGGCCAGGGAAAGGCTGAGGGGGCTGGAGCACTGGGGCAGCATAGGAAGGAGACTGACGTGTCACTGTATACAGTGTGTACTCTTGTATCTTTTGAGTTTTATATCATGTGAAAGCCAGTAAAAAGAAAAAAGTTGCCATCAGCTCTGACTCATGGCAACCCCGTGTGTGTTAGAGTAGAGCTGTGCCCATAGGGTTTTCAGTGGCTGAGTTTTTGGAAGTAGATTGCCAGGCCTTTCTTATGAGCTGCCCCTGGGTGCACTCATACGTCCAGCCTTTCGGTTAGCAGCCAAGTGGTTTAACCATTTACACCACCCAGGGACTTGGCATTCTCTGAAGGAATTACCTACTCAAAAAATAAATAAAATAATTTAAAACTTTTTTAACTGAAGAACCTGGATGCAGAGACAGACTCAAAATGAGTCTTTGTTCCCTGAGCACAGACTAAATATCAAGGGGGAAGAAACACGAGCCAGGGAGTAAGGAGGATTTGATTTTGTACTTCTTCACAAACGTGCATTTATAGAATCATAGAACTCTAAGGTGAGGAAGTATTAGAGATTTCCCCCAGACAGCTTTTACTTTGTGGCAGAGGGGAAGACAATCTGGGATAAAGCTTTCCTGAAGAGAAATTGGAAATAATCCCCAGATTGACGTTGAGACACGAAGGCCAAGGGAGAGCAGCTTTCAGAGCTGTTCAGCAACTCCAGACATGCTCCTTCCCACCATCTCTCTGACATGCTTTCCCCCTCTTTGGCTAAGAGGCACTTTCCACTGCCCCCTGCCCTTCCTTTCTGTCCTCCATCCCAGCAGGTGCCTACTGCCTGGGCACCTTGCCTGACCTTCTAAGATCTGGGGGCCACGCCCGAGGCACCCAGCAAACTGGCACTGGTCTCCACCCATCAGAGAACTCTTGCAGCCTGCGGGATATCAGGTGTCTTCTTGATCCCTGTTCCTCTCCAGAGCATCAGGTGTCTTTACCGGCCGGGACCATCCCATCCCCGGGTCAGATGGAGAAGTATTTCCTGGGTTCTAGGTCTCACCTCTTACTTAACTCCGACATTCTATGAACGCTGATAAAAATATTGATGGCGATTATAATCCTACTCATCTTTAAGGGCTCTCTGTCTGTCTGTCTATATATCTGTCCATTTATCTTCAAATCACAGATCTCATTTGATCCTCACAACAACTCCACAGGGCATATCTGATCTCCAGTTTTCCAATAGTAAAATATTTGTGGAGTCCCTGGGTGGCAGAAACAGTTAAGCACTCAGCTACTAGCTGAAAGGTTGGTGGTTTGAACCTACGCAGAGGCCCCTTGGAAGACAGAACTAGTGATGTGCCTCCAAAAGGTCACAGCGTTGAAAACCCTGTGAAGCAGTTCTACTCTGTACACATGGGGTTGCCATGAGTCAGAACCAACAACGACAAAATATGAAGGTGTGTTTTCCACGCACTTTCCCATGTATTATCTCATATGGGCAATGACAGTTTTATTTACCCAGATTTACAAATGAGGACACTGAAGAGGCAACTGTGTACTAGTGCACTTTTCGCAAGAAGACGACGGGAGTTTAAACCCTGACAATAGATTTTTTTTACAGCTGCAGTATTTCCTCTGGTGTGAAGGGGGGATAATATTTCTATTGCCCATCTTACTGGATTGGTGTTAGGTTTAAATGACTATTGTTCAAAAGAGTTTCAAGAATTCGCATTCTAATGATTTCCCATTTCTGGACTTGTTCCCTCATTTAAAGTTTTTTTTTTTTTTTTTAATGTTTAAACCTATCCAGGAGCCAAAAGAGGAGGCAATAATAGAAGGGACATGATGTCCGTCACCCTCGTCGACAATCATCAGGGCAGGCCGGTCTTGCTGCAGCCACAGCTCTACCCACTCCCCCCTGTCTTTGCCTTTATTAACCAGCTGTCGTCAGGGTAATGGGCTAATTCCCTAACATCCTCCACAGGCGACTAAGGGTT
Source organism: Elephas maximus indicus (assembly GCF_024166365.1). Taxonomy (NCBI): domain Eukaryota; kingdom Metazoa; phylum Chordata; class Mammalia; order Proboscidea; family Elephantidae; genus Elephas; species Elephas maximus. Next base: position 14,385,726 of record NC_064836.1, read on the forward strand.
ATTTTGTGTTGCTTTAAAGATCCATAAATTTATATACACTTGGTATGTTCCCATGTGTTGCAGTTGTCACACTTGTGGATGCTCAGCCTGACGAGGGAAACTTCCTCAGGCTGACTCCTGAGTCCTTTCGGCCTGACTCTTTGGTATTTTGTTTGCCTTTCGGAGTGACAAGAAGCTGTGGGCTCATCTCGTACTTTCGCTGCCTCTGATTTAGACGCAGCCATTTCTCCAAGGAAGTCTGACCCTTTGGAGGGAATAATATTTAGAGTCTGTAATCTGATTGCTGGGAGTGCTCAGGCTTTCAGTGGACAGAGCAGGAAGTGTGTGTGTGTGTCGAAGACAAAATATATCATGAATTCATACTGATATTCCCAATTCAGAGTCAGAGCTGCAGAACCTCATCAGTCTGACATCTGTCTCCTTTTAAAAAAAAATTATTTATTTATTTTTTTAGCCAGAGAAAAATCTTGTTTCTCAGCAACACCAATATTATTACTCATTTGATTTATCCCAGAATACACATATAAAATACAATAATAATAACAAAGTGCCATCAACCATATGATTATTGAAGACTTGAAGACAGGTGAGAATTTTTTTTTTTGGCAGTTCTTTTTATCTTTAAAAGTTTTTCTTTCTAAGGATATGCAGTCAAATGACTGCGCTTTTATTTCTCTGTGTGTAGTTATGCCAACCAGCTGGACACATTAATGGGTTTCATTTTATTTTCATTTTTAGGGATTGCTTTTAAAATTTTTATTTGCATTTTATAATTATGTAAAACGTGTGTATGTTCCAAAGCAAATCCACAAAACACGGAATATTCAAAGTCCACTTCTATCCCCGATCCCTCCATCTTATTCCTCCCTCCTATCAGCCTTTACAATTTATTTTATGGTTGATCTTTTTATTTTCTTTTTAAAAATATAAGTAAATACATATGTTTGCATCCTCCCCCCTCCCTTTCTAGATAAGTGGTGGCACATTGTACACACTTTTTCCTGTCATTTTTTAATTCGGTAATACACCTGGAGATCATAACATAGGCATATAGTGCATACTTAGAGTAGCTTTCTAGATCTGGCATTGCTGGGGCAAAGGGTAAATGCATAGTTATCTTGATAGATATTGCTACATTCCCCTACACAAGGATGGATTCTGCCATTTCCAGTAGATACTTTGTAATGTTAGAGCAAATGATGAAATGAGATGCATTATCTGTGCTGAGAAAGGTTAAACAATTGCCCACAAAGAATGGACCTGGGGCTTCAGCCCCCCAAGTGCCACCTGATGGCCAGTGTTGTGACTCTCTGCACACACCTTCTCTCTGTTTATCAGGCGAAGAAACTGAGACACACGGGAAAGTGACCTACACTAAATGATACAACGGGCTATGTCTCCTGGCCCTAAAATTAGATTGCTTTTCAATGTGTTGTGGGTTTATTTATAAGGAACTCAGTTTACCTATCTGTGAATGAGGAAGAAAAACATAGTAGGTCTTCTAAGGAAATTCAGAAAATTAATGAGATGATTACAGGTAAATTCTCCCTTGGGTGTAGGAGAAACTGAGAGGTGGCTTGACTTCTTTAGGTCAACAGGGAATCAGCATTTAGGTAATGGTGGCAGGGCACTGGGCAGTCATCTAACAGATGAGGCCGATGACACCCCACCCCAGCATCCAACATGTTTGGGCACCTGGGGACTCTGCCTGTTTCTGCAGAGTGCTCTGAACCTGGTTGGACAGAAATGCTGTTGTGCTGTGCAAGACTTGACAAATGGGTGTGGGCCAAGATGTGGTTTCCCCAGTGAACAAGCAAGCTGCGAACCTCAAAGCCTTTTCTTTCCTGGAGTGACCCTGAGGTTCTCCTTTGTGCTTGCTTTGAGACAGGTTGATTGATTTATGTGCCATTTGGGACGCTGGAGTTTTCCTTCCCACTGCAGACTGGAGCGGAGCCTCCTCTGGTGTTGCAAGAAGGAGGCTGAATGAGGCAGAGAAGGTGAGTGGGGTGTGGGCCTGGGGCAGGTGTTCAGGAGTAGGTGGGCGATGAGTGAAAGCCTCATGTTTGCCTCTAGTACCTTCTCTCTGGTGAGAGCAGCCTCTTTTCCTGGCCCCAGGAATCTCTGATGGGAGGGCTCCTTCCTTCTCCCCAGAGAGGGAAGCCCAGAGTCATCACAGAGCCAGGTCTCAAGGCTGTGCCATGCAAGGAGGCTGGTGTGCGGGGAGCGTCAGCTTCTTCTTCCCCAGCAGATGCGGTCAGCCGGCATTGAAGTTGCCATTGTTCTGAATGTCCACTTTAATTGAAAAAGTGGGAAACTGCTTGGTTTATGACCTGCTTCTCCCCTTAGCCTGGGCCCCCATGACCTGCGAGCCTCTATGTGACAGCTCTGGCATATGGGGGGCAGCCTGAGAACTCTGCCTCCCAGCAGAGCTTTGGACTCGGCAGATGGACAGTTGTCCAGGGCGCACTAAGCGGCCGAGGCCAACAGCAGGGAAGCCACACCCTGTGTCCAGGGTCTGCATTGTTCCATTCTGGATTAGAATTTCCTGCTGCTTCCAGCAACTTCTGCTTTGGTCTCAGGCCAGGGGCGTGTCTAAGGGGCAGTGCTAACAGAGGAGTGATTGGCAGCTGATCACAGGCTAGCCTGACCTGGAGGCCAGAACAGAGAAAGGTGTCCTTATTCTTTGACTTTGGGCATCTCTGCTGCATTTCAATTGGTCTCTCACTCCTGCTCCCCTCTAGGTATCTTCTGGTGCCTCAGAAAGAGTTGGGGGCTGGGGCTGGGGCAGGCGAGGAGAAGTAGGAGCAGAGCCTACTGACGACATGGCTTTTGGACCTGGACAAACTTTAAAACGGGCTTTGGATCTGAAAATCCCAGCTCCACTTGTTTTGTGACCTTAGGAAAGTTTCTTAACCTCTGCGGGCTTCATATGGTACCAGTGGCTGTCCAGTCCATGCTGACTCATGGTGACCCCATGTGTGTCAGAGTAATACTGTGCTCCATAGGGTTTTCAATGGCTGCTTTTTTGGAAGATTGCTAGGCCTCTCTTCTGAGGTGCCTCTGGGTGGACTCAAACCTCCAACCTTTCGGTTAGCAGCCAAGCCTGTTTGTACCACCCAGGGACTGCCCTAGCATATAGTACTTGTTCAATAAATCGAAGTTATTACCACTATTTCTCATATGGACAGCAGTTCAGATATAGTTGTTTCATGAAGGTAGTTTCTATGTGGGCCCTTTCAGGCTGGGCCTTGCCTTCTCCAAACAGTATCAGGTTGCAGGGAGCGCCTGGGAAATCCATCTGGCTGCAGGGCTTTTTCACACGTTGTTGTTACTAAGGATTGAACTTGAATATACTGACTGGCAGTGAGTGGTAGGTGAGGGGACAAGGGAAGGCTTTGATTTTTCTCTCCATGGAGGACTGTCATTGCATAAGTGGCATGCCAGTGAGGTAGCCTGGGAGCAGACACCCAGGTTTCCAGAGGAACAGGGGTTTAGTCCAGCTCTGGCACTTTTCACACACCCTCCCTATGCTCTATCCCTGTCCCCCAGAGCCCTTCCACAGCCCTCTCTGGGCACGTGCACCCTGGGCTGCCCAACCAGATCCCAGCTTTAGGGTCCTGGGAGCCCCTGCCATCTCCAGTGATAGCATCATGGCCCAACAGTAGCCCTGGTTGGTATCAAGTCACGCCCTCCTCCGTCCTGCCTGGTACAGAGCAGGCTTGCTCCACGTTGCACCTCTGGACACTTCTGAGCTAGTCAGCAACCCCTAACAGTGGTTCGGAGCTTGATTCTTTTTCTAACGTGTCCACATGCACTAATTGCATCACTTACCTTCCATGACAATTCTGTGATGTGAGCAAAGCTGGTGTCATCATCCCCATTTGATTGATGAATAAACTAAGGCTCCGAGAAGTTACTTTCCCCAAGATCCACAAACCTAGCTAGCCAGCGAGCCCATGTTAGAAGTTAAAAAAAAAAAAAAAAAAGAAGCCTTAAATTCAGGGCTCTTTTCTTTCCATGTCACCAGACTGCTTCCTCCAGTCCCAGGCACCCCCACATCATGAAGGGGAAATACCTGTCAAAGGACCGTCAGATTCCCGTAAAAAGAAAGAGGAGAGAGAAAGAGTGCAGGTGACACACAAAAGCAGGGCAGACGGCTGTTGGGGGAACAGTAAGCTCTGCCAGAAGGGAAGCTGATCCAGGCTTCTTGAGATGGTGATAATAATCTTGATAGCCAGCACCTGAGTACATCCCAGGCACCAAGCGCTGTGCTCTGTACTTGACGTATATTCTGCATTTAATCCCGCTCCTGACAGCTCTAGGAAGTAGGGCCCATTATTACCCAGAAGCACAGAAAGGTTGAGGAACTTGTCAAAGGCCCACATCTAAGGACAGCCCAGCACCTGGGTTTGAATTCAGACAGTCCAGGTCTGGGATGCGCCCTGACGGTTTGCGGTTAGAGTGGGCTCTCAGGGAGGCTGGTTCCAAGTTTCGCTGGGAGGCACATGGCTGTTCCTGGGCGTGCCTCCAGCCAGGTTCCAGGTGTAAATCTCATTTTGTAGCTCCACCTTGCAGCCTGAGTCCTCTGTGTCTCTGTCCTCCATCCCCCTGGCTCTTCTCCCTTTGTTCCAGCCACTGCCATCTGGAGCTGCCCCAGGCATCTGCTCCTATGAGCACACTCCCTCCTCCTCCGGCTCCAGGGCGAGGCACCTTCCTGATTCCTACTTATCTCTCCCCTCCCCTCCCCTCCCAGCCCTCACCACCTGCTTTACTCACTGGCTTCACCAGGTCACTCCGTGCAGACACCTGCCTCTGACGCAAGACAGAGAAAGTACCCAGCATCCCCAGGTCCCCCATTTCCCAAATGGTTCCATCTGGTTAATTGCACTTGCACAGCTAAGCCCCTCTGCCTGCCAGTGAGAAGCTGGGCCCTCTCTCTCCATAAAGACAGCACTAATGCAGGCTCAGTCAGGACACACAGCTGTGGATTGATGGGGGCACAGAGCTTCGTCAGGAACTGTCCATTTTGCTTCTTGCCTTCCTCCCTCCGCCAAAACTGATTCCAGGCTACTGAGGCAGCAGCCAGGCTGCTGCCTTTTCCTGTGACTGCTGAGATCCGCAGGGGCAGGTGTGGGGACATGGGTGGCAGCAACAAATGCTGTTCCCCTCCACAGCTTGTGCCGTCTACCTACACAGTCACGGCCAGACCCCGCTCAGCACTTTTCTGCTGCGCCACTAAGCCCATCCTTTTACAGGAAGCTGGGTTCTTTGGTTTGAGACGGCGTGTTGCCCTCTGGGTTTCTTTTTCTAATAAGAGAACCACAGACTATAGCCAAAGGAAGCCCTTTCTACTTGCCAGTATATGATCTTGCTCGGGGTATAAGGCGTAAAACTTGCCTTACACTGGAGCCAACAGCATCTTTGGTGTACGTACTCATAGCTGCCAGCACTTTTAGCAAGACTCCTAGACAAATGGTGCATTTTATAACTCAGGGAAGAAAACCTCACCCTGTGTGTTGCCTCTCCCTTTTTCCCCCCTCCCCTCCTCCAGACCTCCTGCATTCTCACATCTCCTGCCTGTGCAAGCCTGGCAGGGTGGCCGTTGGATCCAGACTGATGTCTGCATTGGATGTAAATGCAGAGGGCTGAAAGAAGGGAGCAAGGCACAGACGCTCCTCCCTCCTGCTGGCTCTGTCCTTTCCTTTCTATGTCCCCCTGACCGTGCATCAGGCAAGAATTTTAAAAGTGCAACTGGGGAATGCTATCCCTGGAATATCAGCAGCTGAGCCAGTATTAACAGCAGAATGGGAGTCACCTAGAAGAGCTGACCCAGCTCCCTCTCTGGAGCTGACTCCAGTGCTTATCAGCCAGAAGCAATTAACATCATAGGCCATGGGGCACTGGTGGAAGAAGCTGGCATGAGTAAAGGGTAGGTGTCTCAAGGAGTGCTGAGTGCATTGGTTAAGTAGACCATGGAAAGGGAAGGGAGAGGGGAGTCCACAGGTGCTTTGGCTGGCCTGGGATCTTGCAGGAGCCTCTTCTCTCTGGTCCAATTCAGCTTGTATAGAAAAGGAGTTACTGTTTACGTTTGGAGCCAATGTATGGTTATCTGCATGGGCATCGTCTACTTTATGGATTCAAAAGCCCAGCTTGTCCAAAACCATGTAGCAAAGCAGTACACCAGCTGTAACTTGGAGGAAAGGAGAAAAGAGCCAAGGGTTTTTGAATGCCAAGTATGGGCCAGGCCTGGGGTGAGATGCGGAAGAGATACAGTAGCTCATTTGATCCATTTAATCATCTTCACAGCAACCTTATAATAAGGAGGTGCAGTTATCTCACTCTTTAAGATAAGAAAACTGTGACTAGGAAAGAGAGTAAACAAATTGCTGAAGACCACGTAGCAGGTAAAAGGCTGAGGTAGGAGTAAAACTCAGGTGCACATGGCCTGAGTCCATATCCTTTCCTGTACCAGAGTGATTATACATTGCGTGAAGCTCTTGAAGCTAAATCTTTGAGCCCATGTCTGGTGGTTTTCCCCTGGTGTGAAGGGTTTCCTAGCTAATTCATTGTTCGCCACCTTTTATTAAGCCCAGCCCTGCTCTGCATAGAGCTGGAACTTGCCTCTGTGAAGGACACGGGAAAAAACACAAGACACTGCCCTTGCCCTCCAGAAGCTTGTGGTCTGGTTAAGGTGCTAAAGGTCATCTCGCTTTCCCCCAGGTTTCTTCTGTAATCTTGCTCCCCTTTATTCCCTTGCCTGAGCTCAACCTGTGCTTTTCAAATGACTTTTCAACCTTGGTCTGTTGAAGCCAGGTTTAGAATCCCGAAATAGAGAGTAGGGGAAAAAAAAACCACTGCCATTGAGTCAATTCTGACTCATAGCAACCCTACAGGACAGAGTAGAACTGCCCCATAGAGTTTCCAAGGAGCGCCTAGTGGATTTGAACTGCCGACCTTTTGGTTAGCAGCTGTAGCTCTTAACCAGTACACCACCAGGGTTTCCAATAGAGGGCAGAGTAAGCAGTATATCATGAGTGAAGTTGTGAGCAGACGGGTCCAGATGGAAGGTCCTCAGATGGACAGTGGCCTGGACTCCAAATGGACACGCCACTCAGGGAGCCTGGGAAGCCACTGAGCAATGCTTGGGGTGAGGAAGCTGGAGGACATAATGATGGATGGCGGGGGGCGCGGTGGGGAGGATGCACAGCTGTCCTTTACGAAGAGCAGAAAAGCGGTTTCAGGCGATTCCAGAGGCACCTTACCTTCATACAATGCAATTTACTAAAAAAGGGCAAATTTGGAGACAGGGACTAGAAAGTTTGTGACTTACTCAAGGTGACATACAAGAACTTAGCCCCAGGCCTTTTAAAAATAATATTCAATTTACTACAGTGAAAAATCCCCAAACCTAATTATTCCTTAAGATTTTCTTTTTTTTTTTTCCTTCCTTAAACTTTTAATTTCAACGGACAAATTTCACAATTCTGTTTGTAAATGTAGTAAATTTTAAGTCACTTGTTTGATCCCCCTTATAAATTTAGTTAATTAAATTCCTTTAAACATTTGAAACTATATATATAAATTTAATAATTTGTTCCTTTTTGAAGTATCACAGTTTTCTGTCAAACAAAGCCTTCCAAATCCTTAAATCATTCTTTTTTTACATCAATGTTTTAATAACAGCTTTACTGAGATATAATTCATATACCATACAATTCACATGTTTGAAGCATACAACTCAACGATTTTTTGTTTGTATATCCAGAGTTGGGCATTCATCACTAAAATCAATTTTAGAACATTTCCTTACTTTCCCCCGCAAAATGTACCCATTAGCAGTCACTTCCCTTCCCCCCTCCCTCTAGCCTCCAAACCCATTGCCACTGAGTCGATTCCAACTCATAGTGACCCTATAGGACAGAGTAGAATCGCCCCTTAGAGTTTCCAAGGAGCGCCTGGCGAATTCGAACTGCTGACCCTTTGGTTAGCAGCCTTAGCACTTAACCACCATCCCACCAGGGTTTCCCCCTCTAGCCTAGACAACCACTAATCTTTCTGCTTCTACAGATTTGCCCCTTCCTGACATTTCATGTCCATAGAATCATAAAATATGTGGTCTTTTGTTTGCAGCTTATTTCACTTAGTGTGTTTTCAAGGTTCACCCCCGCTGTAGCATGTATCAGAACTTCATTCCTTTTTATTGTCACATCATATTCCACCATATGGATATGCGAGGAGCCCTGGTGGTACAGTGGTTAAGAGCTTGGCTGCTAACCAAAGCAGTTTGAATGGAAACCCTATGGGGCAGTTCTGTTCTGTCTTATAGGCTTGCTGTGAGTCGGAACCAACTCATCAGCACTGGGTTTGGTTTGGGTTTTGATATGCCACATTTTGTTTATCCATTCATCAGCTGATGAGCATTTAGGTTGTTCCGGCTTTTTGGCTATTGTGAATGAGTGGCTCTTTATGGACAAGTTTTTATGTGGACATGCGTTTTTAAATTTCTTCGGTATATACCTAAGAGTAGAATTGCAAGAGTTCAGCTGCTAACCAAAAGGTCCTTGGAAACCCTATGGGGCAGTTCTACTCTGTCCTATAGGGTCACTATGACTTGGAATTGACTTGGCGGCAACAGGTTTGGTTTTTGTTTGAGGCTTTTTTTTTTTTTTTGGTGTGGTCATTGTCGTCATCATCTAGAGCTGCTATTACAGAAATAACACAAGTGGATGGCTTTAACAAAGGTAAGTTTCTTTCTCCATAGTAAAGCAGGCTGAAAGTCTAAATTCAGGGTGTCAGCTCCAGGAGAAGGCTTTCTCTTTCTGTCAGCCTTCTCATCAATCTTCCCCCAGATTAGGAGCTTTTCTACACAGGAACCCCGGGTTCAAAGGACCCACTCTGCTCTCAGCACACCCCAGGGAAACTCCCTTTGCATTGGATCAGGGAGGTGACCTGGATAAAGTTTTACAATCCCACCCTAATTCTTTTTAACGTAAAATTACAATCACAAAATGGAGGACAACCACATAGTACTGGGAATCATGGCCTAAGCAAGTTGGCAAATATTTTGAGGGGACACAATTCAATCCATGAAAGTCATTCTATGTCTAACTTTCTGAGGAGCTCTAGGGCTTCTAATCCTAATCCCAAGGCTCCCTTTCAGGCCTCTACCATCATCTTTCCTGCGGGGGGGCCCTCACTCTTACTCTTCCCAAATCTTGGGCCCCCACTCTTGGAGACCTCTCACCCACGATTATCCTACAGTCCCTCCCCCAACTTTCCTCTGAGCCACTTCCCTTTAATGGCAGGCCCTGGAGAGGCAGCTGCTGTCGGTGCCTGGGGGTGCCTTCTCCACGGCTTGGGGAGGGGGGTGGGGAGCTTCACACATCTCTCTCCCCAGCTGTGAATACAGATGTGTGTCTAATTGCTGTGAAAACCTTCTCCCTGAGGGTAGAAGACAGCCAAGGCAAGTGAGAAGCTGAGTTCCTGCACTGTGGAGAGGTGAGGAGCTTCCTCATTCCCCTCTCCCTCTCAGACCTTTCCTGGTGTCACTTTGGTTTCTGCAGTGATTCAGATGAGGCAGGCCACGTGTACACACCCAAGCAGGCCCTTTAACATATTAACTTCGTTTCCTTTACCACCTGTTTTACCTGCTAACCTCTATATAAAGTAGACTAACCTCAGTTAACCACTAGCAAGGCCAGTGAGTGGAGCCTGAATAAAAGAAATTAACAGAAATCCACAAACCTCATTTAAATCAGCCCTTAACAACGTGTTTGATCAGCTAACCAGCAGCTACGCAGACTACCTTTAAGAGTTCTTTCCATTCCACCTGTGTTTCTGAGGCCTTCCCCTCAGGGGATGATGAGTAAGCAGTAATGAGAAAATGCACAGCCCCCAAAGAACCTTAGAAACCTGGCTGGATTGTAGCATCTGTGACTTCCTTCCTCCTGTACCCAGGGATTGCCCAGTGGCCAGTGCGGTAGGGCCATCAGCAGGGCTGTGGGCCCAGGTCACCTGTGCGCTTTGGGCTTCCTTGCTCTGCCAGGCAAGGATGTGCCACGGCTTCAATTGGCCTTGAGTCAGAGAGACAGTGTGAGGCAGCAACCCCACTTCCTCCGTATATGGGGACTTAGGTACAGGGATGTGCGCTGCACCATTGTTGTGGCAGAGAGGGAAGGGACAGCCTAAAGGTCCACCACTAAAAAAAAAAAAAAAAAAAGGTCCACCACTGGCAGATGCTAAATTTCTGGAGAGCCGTGTGATTTGGTTATGAAAGGAGTGCCTAGGTCTCTGTGTCCAAGCTACAGGCTTAATGTCCCAACCAGCCATGACACGGTCGTGAGACGGGTGCACCTCCTACCCTGGAAGTGGCTGCACCCTATTGATGGGTACAGCCTTCTGGAGGTGGGAGGCTCCAGACCCTCTGGTGGCTTAAGACTAACACCAAAAAAAAAAAAAAAAAAAAAACCAAACCCGTTGCCATCAAGTTGATTCTGATTCATAGCTACCCTATAGGACAGAGTAGAACTGCCCCATAGGGTTCCCAAGGAGCGCCTGGTGGATTTGAACTGCTGACTTTTTTTGGTTAGCAGCCATAGCTCTTAACCACTATGTCACCAGGGTTTCCAAGACTAACACAAACAAAAAAACCAAACCCATTGCCTTCGAGTCGATTCCGAGACTAACACAATGCCCCATAAAGTGCTTTGTGTGTCTCTAGAGAGCTGAGAATGAACACTATACTCATGGAGGTAACCTTAAGGGGAAAACAGACCTGGCTCTTCCTTGACTCTTCCTTCCCATCCTCTCCCTCACTCTCCCCCAAGGCAATAAATGCTGAAATGGTTCAGGTTTCAACTATAGATTAGTCCTGGCTATTTTGAACAGCTGTTTGTCAGCCAAATCCCTAATCCTAAACCCAGGTGTCCCCACAATCACACACCTGATGCCATCCCCCCCCCCCCCCCCCGCCGCCAGTCCCCATGACCTCTGTGAACTTGGCTGGGGCCAGGAGAGGACGAGCACTGCCTGCTGAGTGCCCTGCTGCCAAGCAGATCGCTATGAGTGGTTAAACACACAGCCCCCTTCACTCCTCCCAGATCGCTTCCCCCTACCCCACAATGAAAGGGAGCCAAGCATGAAAGGCAGCCACCTCGCAGATGGAGACCACCCCCCTCCAACCCGCAGAAATGAGGAGGGGGAAGGGGAGAGCTGCCTCCCGTGTTTCTTTGGCTATTTGAAAATCCTAGAAGACAACTGGTTGGACCCCACACAGGCAGGCAGGCAGGCGGGCAGGCGGGCGGGGAAGCTGTGTCTCCTCCTGGGTGTGGGGAGGTGCAGAGATCTAGCTAGAAGCAGGCTGGTGAGTACTTTCCCAGACTGTCAAGTTCTTGAGCCCCAGAGGCTTTGGGCTCTTAAGCCCCTCCAGTAGGGGAAGTGGGAGAATTGTGTGGGAAGGCGGACATTTGTGGAAGACGCTTTGTTTGAGGTAAAGAAGGGGATATGATGAAATGTAATTCTTTGTCAGGGGCTCTCTGAGGAGGAGAAGTCAGGGGATTCCTCCCTGTTGCTTTCCTTCCTAACCTTGTCTTCCACCAAAGATCCCTCTGCCTCTCTCCTCACTGTCTCTTTGGGACAAGCTGACCATCATCAATAGGTGGCACTTGGTGTTTCCTGGGAAACCCACCCCTCGGCCTTCGGATGCCTGTGAGCTGGAGGGAGTGGAGCGTGCTGGGGTCACCATCTGTGGCAGCGTTCCTCCCTGGTACTAGAGAGACGGAAGAGGGGAGGTGGTGGGGGTCAGTCCCACTGGTGAAGGTGGGCCGCAGCACCCAGTACAGCTAAGCGGGAGCCCTCAGGGTAGGAGTCAGGGAGAGACTGGGAATGGTGTGATAGCAGCTGAGAGCACATTTTGAAAGTCTGTCTGTGGGACGGAGAAGACGGTGGCATTGAAGACAACCCTGCCTGAGCTCAGACATTAGAAAGCTCTGAGAGGCAGTTAGGGAGATTTTAGGAAACAGGAGATGAGTGTGTGCTGAGCAGGCCAGGGTCTGCTCCCGAGGAGGCTGGATAGATAGTAGGATATTGCTGTTATTTTTGTTACTCAGGTTTATACAGTGAACAACTGATCTATCATATATTATCTGATAACAAGGACATGTATCAATTAACGATCTATAATGTATTGTACTGATTCATTGCTGGGAGAAGATCTCCCAGGAATACAAAGTAAGGTTCACTAATCTCACGGATGTCAGTTATTCTGTGCTCACTTTCTATGAGCTCAGGAAGTTTAGGGCTGATGTGGGAGACAGACGGGCCCCACAAGGCAGAGGAAGTGGTCCCTGGAAGGGAACATGGTGACCCCCTGAGGGACGTGCACAAGGGGAATTGTAGCCTACTTTCCCTGGGGAAGCTGGGAGAGGGCCCTGGAGGAGAGGGGTGCTCAGGGCCTTGGCTTTTGAAGAAGGGGATTTTCCCAAAAGGAAAGGAAGGGAATGGCATTTCTGGCCTCAGCACAAGTGGGAGCAAAGATGGAGGGCGCACAGAAAGCACGGGCCTGTTCGGGGAGTGGTGCCTGGCCTGAGGGCCAGACTGTAGATGAGTGTGTGTGCAATATGTGCACACAGTGTGTGTTTGCAGTGTGTGTGCACAGCATGTGTGCGATGTGTGTGGTGGGTGTGTGCAGAGTGTATGTAGTGTGTGCAGTCTGCGTGCAGAGCATGTGTGTGCAAGTGTGTGTAGTGTGTACAAAGTATGCGTGTGCAGTGTGTGTGTAGTGTGTGTGCAGAGCATGTGTGCAGAGACTGTGCAGTGTGTGCAGTGTTGTGGAGTGTGTGCAGTGTGTGTAGTGTGTGCAGTGTGTGTGTAATGTGTGCAGAGTGTGTGTGCAGTGTGTGTAGAGTGTGTGTGCAGTGTGTGTAGTGTGTGCAAAGTGTGTGTGTGCAGTGTGTGTGTGCAGTGTGTATAGTGTGTGTGCAGATGTGTGTGTACTGTGTGTATAATGTGTGTGCAGTTGTGTGTGTGCAGAGTGTGTGTGTGCAGTGTCTGTGTGTGCAGTGTGTGTGTAGTGTGTGTGCAGGGTGTGTGAGCCAAAAGTGTGTGCCGTGTATATGTGCAGAACATATGTGCAGTGTATTGCAGATTGTGTGTGCAGAGTATGTATGGAGTGTGTGTGCAGAGATTGTGTGCAGAGTGACAGAGTGTGTGTGTGCAGAGACTGTGGAAGAAGAGGCCGCAGAGGGCGCGGGAGCCACACAATGGAGGAGCCTGAGTGTTGCTTTACAATGTGGATTTCTTCCCTTAGGCCAGCCTGAATATTTTTTCTGCCAAGACAAATGTGATAGAGGATGTTCACGGGCAAGACACACAGTGGCTCTTTCTCTGTTCTCCGGGGGGCGGCGGGGGGGGGAAACAGAATGTGAGTGAGAGTGCGGTTATTATAGTGCTGACTGGAGCCGCTCTAATTTATCTTCGTGTACATGTCATTTACAAACTTTATTGGTTTGTATTAGGAATGAATTGTTATTGTCATTTGTTAGGTGCTGTCGATTCGGTTCCGACTCATAGCAACCCTGTGTACAACAGAACAAAACACGGTCCAGTCCTGCACCATCCTCACCGTCTTTGCTATGTTTGAGCCCATTGTTGTAGCCACTCTGTCAATCCATCTCGTTGAGGGTCTTCCTCTTTTTTGCCAACCCTCTACTTTACCAAATATAATGTCCCTCTCCAGGGATTGGTCTCTCTTAATAACACATCTAAAGTATGTGAGACGAGTCTCGTCATCCTCTCTTCTGAGGAGCATTTTGGCTGTACTTCTTCCAGGACAGACTTGTTCATTCTTCTGGCAGTCTGTGGTGTATTCAATATTCTGCTCCAACACCGTAATTCAAAGGCATCAATTTTCTTTGGTCTTCCATATTCATTGTCCAGCTTGTGCATGCATCGGAGGCAATTGAAAATACCATGGCTTGGGTCAGGTGCACCTTGGTCCTCAAACTGACATCTTTCTTTTTAAAAGAGGTCTTTTTTTTTTTTTTTTTGCAGCAGATTCACCCAGTGTGATATGTTATTTGATTTCTTGACTGCTGCTTCCATGAGTGCTGATTGTGGATCCAAGTAAAATGAAATCTTTGACAACTTCAATCTTTTCTCCATTTATCATGATGTTGCTTATTGGTCTAGTTGTGAGGATTTTGGTTTTCTTTATGTTGAGGCGTAATCCATACTGAAAGCTGTAGTCTTTGCGCTTCATCAATAAGTGCTTCAAGTCTTCTTGGCTTTCAGCAAACAAGGTTGTGTCATCTGCATAACACAGGGTATTAACGATCTGCATAACACAGGTTGTTAACGAGGCTTCCTCCAGTCCTGATGCCTTGTATCTTACATTTAATTCCTCGGTTGCATCTAAGAGGGCCTGCCTGCCCACAGGTAACCCTCCACCCGGTGTGGGATAACTGCAGATTTCCTGTGTACCTGCACACGTGGCCCTTCCCTATTCCTTATTTCAATGCGCTTCTATTTCCTCTTTTATTCTAGCTCCTGCCTCTGACTCCTGAATGCGTTGCTTCCTGGCAGCTATGGTAAAAAGCCCTGATGCTTTTTTTTTTTTTCAATCCAGCGCAGAATGGCAGAGTTTTATGTTGGTTCTCTTGGGCTTTTATTATCTCCCTGTTCCCCCACAATACCCTGTGGCAGTGATGTGTAAATGTACTCCTTAGTTGGCTCTGGTAGTAATATTTTAGTCACCTGATTAGTTTATTCTGAGAACTGATTGCTGGCATGTGGCCATGGTAGCACTGAGCTGTTTTAATCTGGGTATTGATTTAGGAGCTCAGCCTGTACCACTGTTTTATTCACAGCTCTTTGGTATTTCAAGCTCAACTCAGTTCCAAGCTCAGCCCAGCCACAACAAGATTTATTCTGCCTTCTGTATTCTTGATGCCAGTCACTAGCGTCACCCTGATCCAATTTAACAACCTAGAAACCTTGATGCCATCCTTCTTCTTGCTGTCCATGGTCAGTCAGCCATCAAAGCCTGTTTACTCTCCTACCAGACGCAGCACCCGAATCTCAGGAAAGCCTTGGAGACCATGGAGCCACCCTTCTGTCTCCCTCTGTCACCCTCCCATAGGACACCTGTAGATCTGGGAGAGGCAGAGTGGAGTGAGGTGGAGAAGAGGTGAGGTCTAAGGCACCATACCCTAGCCTTCACCCCCAGAGCAGACAGGATGCTATAGAGAGAGAGTGGCCTGCAGCCCAGCCTCAGACCAGCTGCCCTGGTGGGCAGAATGATGTTGGACAGGTCACAGGCCCTCTCTGGATTTAGGTTTACCCTATATTCAGAGGAAGCACATGGGTCTTGCTTTTAGTAGAGCCGCTTGAATTCATCAGGAAGGAATGCAGCCGGAATAGTAAAAATGCCTTGAATGTCTCATTCAGTACTCACGACCACCTGAAGCAGGCAGAACAGAACAGCTGTCTCCATATCACAGATCAAAAAGTAAATGAATCAATAAACTAGGCTTAGAAAACAAGTAACTTGGGGGGAAAAAGGAAGCAGCAGGACTTTACTTGGATCTTCAATTCCATCAATGTTCCTGCCAGGGTCTAGGCTGGGTTTTGGGGGCACAAAAGTAAACAGGGCATGGTGTAAGCCTCAAGGGCTTTGCAAAGGGAGAGAAAGACAGTTAAACCAGAGATCAGCAAGCTGTAGTCCTCAGGCCGATGCCGGCCCACTGTCCGTCTCTGTGGATGAAGTTTTATTGGAACATAGCTACGCCCATTCTTTCACTTATTGTCTGTGGCTGATTTCACGTAACAATGGCAAAGTTCAGTGATTATAACAGAGCCTAGAATATTTACTATGTGACCTTTTACAGAAAAAGTTGTCCAACTCCTAGTTTAAACATACAGTTTTGTCAAGATGTGATAAGGGCCGACAGAGAGGCAGGTTTAAGGTAGAGGGGGCTGACTCTTCCAGCTCTGTGGGCTGAAGCACACAGGGAGCGTGGGGAATTCATGGAGTAGAAGATATCTGAGCGGGGTCTTGAAGACTGAGTAGAAACTGGTCACATGACATGGAGGGAAGGGCCTTCCAAGCCCAGAGGAAAGTGTGAGTACAGTATGAAGGTAGCATATAGTCCGGCTGCTTGGAAATGGCATGGTGTTCAGTTGGGAAGCATGGAGGGTTTGAGTGGGGTTGGAGAGGCCTGCAGGAGCCTTGTCTCCAAGAGGCTAATGTGCTACATGGGGAAGCCTGGATTTGATCTTATAGGTTAATGGGGTGACATGGGAGGGTTTTCAGCACAGGACTGGCACGATCAGATTGGGTGTAGTAGAAAAATCATTGATAGCAACATGGTGAATGGATTGGAAGGAGACCAATTAGGAGGTTATTGCACTCATCTATGAGACACAAAGGAGCCCTGGTGGTGCAGTGGTTAAAGTGCTTGGCTGCTAACCACAAGGTCAGCAGTTTGGACTCACCAGCTGCTCCACAGGAGAAAGATGGGACAGCCTGCTTCTGTAAAGATTTAGAAACCCTGTTGGGCAGTTCTGCTCTGTTCTATAGGGTCACTATGAGTCAGAATCGACTTGACAGCAGTGAGTTTGGTTTTGGGCATGAGATACATAAAGACATGATGCAGGTCAGAGATAAGATGGGTGAGAGCAAGGAGAAAGGAGGGGAATGAAAGGCCCTGGGAGGTAGACAATCACTGACCTTGTTACCTGGAGATGAGGAAGGAGAAGAGATGAGATTTAAGGGTGATTCCCAAGTATCTGGCTTGGGTGTGTACCAGCAACAAAGACAGGAAGTAGAGATGGAGGGACAGTACTCTGATGGAGACACTGAGAACATCAGGCAGAAGAAGAGGACCTGACAGTGTGACCAGTGCCCCCAGGGAGGTTAGAAGGGCCACCGAGAGACAAAGAGACCTCAGAGGAGGAGGCCTCCAAGTGGTGTTTCAGGATCCAAGGAGGAAAGAATGCTAGGAAGGATGGAATGGTTAACAATGTCTAACGCCCTCAAAAGGTCAGGCAAGACCTAAAGTGAGAACACTGGATTTGCCCCTGAGGAGGCCAGTGGGGGATCCGGAGAGGAGCATTCCAGAGTGTGGGTAGATGAGGAGTAAATGGGAGCTGAACGAGTAAAGGTAGAAGCTGCCGGCCACTCTTTAAAAAAAAAACTTTCATTAGTAAAAATTTAAAAAAAAAAAACTTTTTTTTTGGGGGGGGGTTGGTGAAAAAAATCAGGTCTATGCAGGGAGGCTGTGGGATAGAGAATGATTTTTGGTTTTGTTTTCAGATGAGAGAAACCTGAAGATGTTTATCTGCTGAGGCAGGTACCCAGTTGAGAAGAGCTTGGAAATTCAGGAAAGAGCAAATAGTTGATGGTCAAGAGCAGGTCCCTGTGAAGGGGCAGGGCTTGGGCCAGGCAGAGGCAGGCAGAAGGAGGGCTACTTTTTTATACTGAAAGTGAAGGCAAGGTGATAGGAAAATTATGCATCCAGCCAACATTCTGGAGGCATTTCTGATTCTGCTAGGACGCTCAGCTGCAAGTTATAGAAAACTCAACTCCAACTGGCTTAAAAATTCAAAGGAATTTTTAATGTATGTAACTAAAAAATCCACAAGTACTGCTTGCTTCAGGAAATGCTTGACCAGTGACTCAAACAATGACAGAAGGGTCTTCTCTCTCTGCCTTCTTCAGTGTTGGATTATACTCAGAGTCCACAGGGAAGCCCTCCTTCCCTCTCCCTCCTGGCAGCTCCGGCCTCTCTCCTGAGGGGGGCTCCTCACCAGGGTCTCCTCAGAACAGAGGGGAAACTTGTCTTTCCCAGAGGTCTCAGCAAAAGTCTCCATGAAATGCATTACCTCTTGGTGGATTAGACCCCCATTCCTAAGCCAATCACGGTGGTAAAAAGATGTTGGGTACCGTCAGGTCGATTCTGACTCATGGTGACCCCATGTGACAGAGCAGAACTTCCCCATCCGGTTTCTAGTCTGTATTCTTTACTGGAGCAGATCACCAAACCTTTCTGCCACAGAGCCACGGGATGGGTTTGGACCACCAATCTTTCGGTTAGCAGCCCAGCACTTAACCATTGCACCACCAGAGCTCCTTGGTAAAAGGAAAACCCATTGCCATCAAGTTGATTCCGACTCATAGTGACCCTATAGGACAGAGTAGAAGTGCCCCATAGGGTTTCCAAGGCTGTAATCTTTACCAAAGCAGTCTCATCGTTCTCCCGTGGAGCAGCTGGCGGGTTCAGACTGCCGACCTTTCAGTTAGCAGCCAACGAGGGCTCCTTTGGTAAAAGGATAGGGAATGCTAATTTGATTCAACTGATCAGAGCCTAGCCCTGAAATTGGGGTAGGATGAGTCTGAGAAAGGGGTAGGAGTGAATTCTTCAAAAAAAAAAAAAAGTACAGATCTTGTGGATGAGAGGAGCATGGGCCTGGATAAGCATCCAGTAACTGTCCCCTGGGTTCTTTGTGTGCGAACATTGTGGCAGTGGAATAAGACACTGTCTCTAGCCTCAAGGAACTCAGTGTGTGGTTGGAGAGACAGTTGAACAGACAACCTACACTGAGATCTAGTGCTCATTACAGTGAGTATATCCCAGAATGCTTTGTGAACTCACAGCCTTGGTGGGAAGGGGTGGTGCAGGAAAACCAAGGAAGGCTTCCCAGAGGAGGTGTCACCTGACCTGAGCCTGAAAGGTGGTATAAAGAGTTGGATGAGAGAAGGAGAGAGTAAAGGCAGTCTCAAAAAGAGAGTGATTTATGTAATGACTGTGGAAATAAACAAAGACCACCCAAATGAGAACAAACAGGCTATTTTTTCAGAGCTTGTTGTAACAAGGGAGCTGACTTCCATCACTTGTGTTTGGGAGAGACTCAAAAGGCAGGCAGGGGAGTGGGAAAGCTTTATAATGAAGAAAGAAAAAAAAAGGGGGACTACTTCAGGTATTCTCTGATTGGAGGTTGTTAGCATGGGAAGCTGGCTAACTAGAGGAGGCGGGCTAACTAGAAGCAGGGCATCCTATGTGACAGGTTTGGGAGCCTAGTTGGCTTTTTCGGGTTGGTCCTGAGTTGAAAGCAGGGGCAAAAAATAGGGAGGCTGGCAGTCATTGACTGAGTCCTGACTGTCCTGGGCTGATTCCTACAGAGTTTGTGGTTTAGCTTCTTAGCTGGTCCCTGTAGAGGCTGTGGGTTCTGTGGTCACATATGGTCTGGCCAGTGTTCGTTTGTATGTTCAGTCTCTCGGTGGCGATGGGCGAGAAAGCAAGGATTATTCATGGAGCAAAAATAATTTCATGTAACGGGTGTTGAGGGAAGGTGGAAACAGATGAGACTGGGAAGTTAGGCGAGTGCCGGAGCAAGGCAGGGGTCTGAAGCCCTTTCAGGAGAGAGGTGGAGAAGGGAAACAGCTGAGGTGGGGAGTGGGCGAGGTAGTTGATCAGGGGATCTGGGATTACGGAGCCTGGAGAGCTAGCACTGAGGGGCTGTCAGGCTGCAGAGTGCTTCCAACTCCTAGCCTGGCCTTTCCCCTGCACCTTCGTCCTCAGCGCAGATGCAAAATGCTGGCTGTGGGAAGCCCGAGAAGGTTTTCCCAGTCCACTACTACAGCCTCAGCCCAGCGTATTCTTCCTCACACCTGTGCCTTGCTATCACATCCAAGCGTTGTCGCCTTTGGGCACAGGTGTTGTGCAATGGAAAAGTTAGACTGTTGCACAAGGGCTTCCAGTTCTTTGTTTCACTAACGAAATCCTTCTTTCACATCAAACTTCATGCAATACTTCCATATAAACGCAGCGCTGTAAAGCTGCTCTGGTGGGAGTGGGTGGGAGGTCCTGACTCCCACCTACTCTCCTCTTAGTCTTGCCTCAGAGAAGACCATTGAGGCACTTCCAGAGAACCCCATTAGGCTCCTTAGGACCCACTGTGAAAACCCCAGCACTACATGATTCTTAAAAAAAAAAAAACCGGTGCCGTTGAGCCAATTCCGACTCATAGCGACCCTATAGGACAGAGTAGAACTGCCCCATAGAGTTTCCAAGGAGCACCTGGCGGATTCAAACCACCGACCCTTTGGTTAGCATCCGTAGCACTTAACCATTACGCCACCAGGGTTTCCTTAAGGAGACTCTCAATTCTGTCCTCACCACCCTGAACACTGCATGTTAAACCCCAGAGGTGGCCGTGAGGCTGGTCACATTGGATGATTCCATTGAAGCAGTGGTGGAACATCTGGGGTTTGGGAGCTAAGGTGTTGGCCTCACCCAGCTGGCTGCAGAGCCTCCTAACTGGCCTCCCTGCTTCAGCCCGGGCCCATCACTTCCCCCTCTCCCCAGAGTAGCCAGAGTGGCCTTCAAAACTAAATCTCATCATGGCACTCCACTGCTTACAGCCCTTCGTAGCTTCTGGTGGCACTTAGAATGTAGTTTGAACTCCTTACTTGGCCTGCACGGCCCCCAGTGAGCATGCCCTTACCTCCCTACTTGTTACCTCTGGGCCTGTTTGTTCCATTCTTCCTGTTTACCCTCTCTGCCCCAGCCACACAGCTTCCTTCTGTTCCTTGCATGTGCCAGTCGGCGTCCTGCCTCAGGGCCTTTGCACCAGCAGTTCTCCCTGCCTGGAATGCCGTTCTAACCCATCTTTACAAGGTTGGCTCTTTCTTGCCATTCAGGTCCTGGTCCAGTGTCGCCTTCTCACAGAGCCCTTCCTTGGCACCTCAGTTCCCTTTATCACATTACCCTATTTTGGTTTCTTCATTGCACTTATTACCTAGTTTTTTGTTCTCTGTTTATTTTCCATCATTCCTCCACCGGAACACAAGCTCCATGAGAGCAGAGAAATCTTATCTCTTGGCCATTCACGTTTTCTCCAGCACAGTGCCTGCTGCCAGCTCTGATAAGTGAATGAAAGGTCCGCTCACTGCTGCCCCAAGTCTGAGGTGGTTTCTGCTCCAGGGGACGAATTGCTGCCAGATGGGCCGTGTCTCAGCACTGCCAGCCTTTTCTCCCATCACTTCAGATGTGTTGTGACCACCGAGACAGGCTGCCTAAAACGGGCTGTGTGAATGTGGGGAGCTCCTGATGGTGACAGCTTGTGGAAGCCATGGGCCTCTCGCGTGTCTGCCAGGGACAGCTTGTGGAATCCACACCAGGAGCCCCCCGATCTGGGAAAGACAGCAAACCAGGACCCAGAGAGGAGGAAAAATGGGAAGCAGGCTGTGGTTATGGATGGGTGGTTATTACAGCCACTCGCCGCTGTTCTCAGTCATGTCACTAGGCAGCCAGAACGCTGCCATCATCCTTGGCTTAGGTGGGTTCTTTAGAGAAGCAAAACCAGTACAGCGTATAAATATGTATATAGAGAGATTTATATCAAGGAAATGGCACACACGGTTGTAGAGGCTGGAACGTCCCAAGTCTATGGGTCAGAATAGAGGCTTCTCCTGATGCACGTAGCCACAGGGGCTGGCAAACCCAAGATCAGCAGGTCGGAGAGCAGGGCTCTTGCTCACAGGCTGTGAAGATCGATGAATCCCAAAGATCAGCAGGCAAGACCACAGGTAAACTGCTAGCTCAAGTCCCAAGAACTGGAGTTAAGATGAACAGGAGCCAGGTGCAGGATCCAGAACGAGCAAAACCCCACAGGCTTGCCAGGATGTCCACGTATATTCAGTACAGGCCACAGCCCAAGGAAACTCCCTTTCAACCGATTGGCTACTCACAGCAGATCCCATCATGGAGTGATCACATATCAAATCTCAACAGGAAAGTGATCATAACATTACACAACTGCCAAAACACAGAATCACAGCCCAGCCAAGTTGACACACAACCTTAACCATCACAACCCCAATGAGCTCAAAGCCTGCTCAGGGGCTTATTGAGCTTTTTACTCCCATGCAAAGAGTCCCCAGGTGGCACAAACAGCTAATGCACTCAGCTGCTAGCTGAAAGGTTGGAGGTCCGAGTCCACCCAGAGGCACCTCAGAAGCAAGGCTTGGTAGTCTACTTGTAAAAAATCAGCCACTGAAAGCCCTTTGGAGCACAGTTATACCCTGCACACGTGGGGTTGCCGTGAGTCAGAGTGGACGCAATGGCAACTGGCACTCTGTGCCATGTGCTGTGCTAATTGTTTTATGTAGAAACCGTGCTAAGTCCTCACAGCAGCCCTCTGGATAGGTACTGTTATTATTCCCATTTTGCAGATTAGAAATACAAAGCTGCAAAAGTTCAGTACTTGCCCTAGCTCCCCTCACCCTCCGCCCCCTGCCGTAAGTGGTGGAGCACCTTCAGACACAGACGGGCAGGCTGCGCAGCCAGGGCTCCTGAACCTCTGAGAGGCTGTCAGGTCCAGTGGATCTTCCCCAAGGCCAAGCATCCCTATGTAAGATAATAGGGGTTCTAAGGCGCCCTGGTGGTGCAGTGGGTAAGTGCTACACCTGCAAAACAAAAGGTGGGCAGTTGAATCCACCAGCTGCTCCTTGGAAACCCTATGGGACAGTTCTACTCTGTCCTATAGTGTGGCTATGAGTCGGAATCCACTCCACAGCAACAGGGGAAGGGCATTTAAAGGAGCCCTGGTGATGCAGTGGTTAAAGCCATAGACTGCTAACTCAAAGGTTGGTGATTCAAAGCCACCAGCAGCTCTGCAGGAGAAAGAAGTGGCAGTCTGCTTCCGTGGAGATTTACAGCCTTGGAAACCCTGTGGGGTCGCTATGACCCGGAATCAACTTGACGGTAGTGGGTTTGGCTTTTGGTTTTTGGAAGGGCATTTAAGAGGACATTGGTAGCTCAGCAGTAGAATTCTCACCTTCCAAGCAGAAGACCCGGGTTTGATTCCTGGCCAGAGGACTTCATGGGCAACCACCACCTGTCTGTCACTGGAGATTTGCATATTGCTATGATGCTGAACAGGCTTCAGCAGAGCTTCCAGACTAAAGACAGATGAGGAAGAAAGGCCTGGTGACCTCCTTCCGAAAATCAGCCAAGGAAAACCCTATGGATCACAACTGTGCAATTCACAACTAATCATGAGGCTGGCACAGGCCCAAGTAGCATTTCATTCTGTTGTGCATGGGGTCATCACTAATGGGGGCTGACTTGACAGCGGCTAACAAGGACATGCAATTCAAAAAACTAAATTAAAAAAAGATATGCAGGAGGGCGTCAGAAGCTGGCCGAATGGACACGAAAAGAGAGAATGGAAAGATGGAGTGTGCTGTCTCATTAGGGGGAGAGCAACTAGGAGTATATAGCAAGGTGTATATAAAGTTTTGTATGAGAGACTGACTTGATTTGTAAATTTTCACTTAAAGCACAATAAAAATTAAAAAAAAAAAAAAGATCTGCAGACCTGACTTGGCCCCTGCCTAGAGTCTTTGTGTGTAAGTGATGCCCCTGGTGATTCTGATAAGCACCCAGCTTCCATGCTGTGTGGAAACTATGTCGGCAACACACCTGACGGAATGCCATTTGGATTCTTTATGAAACGGTGAGCTCATTACTTCACACGGCAGAGCATTTATCTTCAGGTGGCTCTTTTCTCTCTCGGTTTGTCTTTTGGTGGTGGTAGTGGGGTGTGTGTGTATGTCTCAGGAAAGGGGAGAAATCAGATATACAAGAATTGACTTAATGATATTCCCAAGTTCGCAGTACACCACCAATCGACACGAGATTTCTCTTTTGTTTTTATTTATTTTTGTCCTTTTCCTCCCTCTCTCCTCCTGCAATAGGCACCCCCTCCAATGTATTTATAGCCTTATAATCTACCTCTTACATGTTTGATTAACTATAAAAGGATCTCTCAAAAACAGCGTATTTGTAGCATGTGTGGGTGGAGCATTTAGTTTTTATAAACGGCACTGTGGGGTGGCTGTATTTATTAGATAATTCTTTCAGCATCTCAGGGCAGCATCTGCCTGTTTGGAACTTCCCCCATTTGGTCCTAGTTTTGACCATGTGTGGCTAAACAGAAAAATTCTGATCCCTCTTCCAGCACTCGAAGACTGTCAACGTGGCTCTGTCTTCTCCAGCCGGCCCTGTCTTTTCCACGCTTCCTTGTAGACACGGGATTTCCCTTCCCTTCCCCCGGATGCATCCTAGTTAGATGGCATTCCCCTTAAAGGTTCCTACCCACTCTAGACCCAGCAATCCTGTGGCGGACCTCACCAGGTCAACCACCTCCTCTTCTGAATGCTGTACTTCTCTGCCCCAACAATAACCTACTGAGTTGCTGGAAGGGCCAGGTGAGGAACCTGAAAGATTATGTGACTGGGCCTTACAGCAAAATACTGCAAGAACTAAGATTTAATTGGAAATGTGAGCCTAATTGCTTTAGGTTAGAAACCCTTGACCCTTACCCCGCCCTTCTTGGCTACGAAGATGGGGAAACTAAACTTCAGTAATGGGGGCATACCTCAGAGAGCCATCTCCACCCTCATTCTGCACTGGGTTCCTTGATCCTCAATGCTGGAAGCCCAGACAGCCAGTGGATTCTCCCCTTCCCTGACTTGGATGACTTAATGTTTGGGACTGGTTACAAACCACGTCCATTTCTTCCAGGATGAGTGGATGCAGCCCAGGCATCTGAGCACACGTGTATGTCCAGATCAAATAACGTGCCCTCCTCAGCCTCTGCTCTTACATCTTTATTACCACATTATGGAAACCAGTATTATACGTTTCGTGGTGTTTTTTTTTTTTTTTCTTTAATTGAGATGAGGTTCATATAATGTAAAACTGACCATTTTAAAGTGAACAGTTCAGTGGCATTGAGTCCATTCACATGTTGTGTGGCCGCCCCCTCTGTCTAGTGCCAAAGCATCTCATCATCCCAAAAGGAAACCCCGTATCCATTAAGTGGTTGCTCCCCATCCCCCTCTCCCTCCTGCCTCTGATGACCACCAGTCTGTTTCCTGTCTCTATGGATTTACCTGTTAACGGATATGTCATATAAATGGAGTCATACAATATGTGACTTTCTGTGTCTGGCTTCTTTGGCTTAACGTAATGTTTTCAAGATTCATCCATGTTGTAGCCTATGTCAGTACTTCATTTTTCTTCTTCTTTTTTCTTCCTTTTTTAGGCAGAATAGTATTCCATTGTAGGTATATACCAAAATGTGTTTATTCATTAACCTGTTAATGGACATTTGGGCTGTTTCTACCTTTTGGGTGTTGCGAATAATGGGTACGCACACGCATGGCCGCTTACCTGTTTGATTACCTATTTTCAGTGCTTCGGGGTATATGGAATTGCTAGGTCATGTGGTAATTCTCTATTAGACTATTTTTTAATATTTGTTTTATTTGTGGTGAAAATATACACAGCAGATCATATATCTATTCAACAATTTCTACATGTATAGCTCAGTGACGTTGGTTACATTCTTCACATTGTGTCATCGTTCTAGCCATCTCTCTGCATATTGGTTCATCACCATTGCCTTAGACTCACTGTTCCATAAACTATGTTTGACTTTTTGAGGAACTGCCAAACCATACATTTCTTTTAAAATAGTAACTTCACTCTGAAACTTCCCTGTATATAGAGAGACAGGAAAATTGGGTAGAAAAGCTTTGGAGTGGGAGTTAAGAAACCCAGGTTCTTTTCCTAGTTTTGTCACTAACCAGTTGGGTGATGCTGAGCAAGTTGCTTCCCCGCTCTGGGCTCTTGTTTCTTCGTCTGAAAAATGAGGAAGTTGGATAAAATGAAATTATCTTTAATTCTCGTCCTGCTTTAAGGTTCTATTGGAAAAATTGAGTTCCAGAGAGTAGAGGGGGAGGGAATTGCCAAACAACTAAATGTGATTATCCCTATGTTCTTTTTCTACTGAATTATGAGTTAAAAACATCCCCGAATAATTGGGCTTTTTTTTCTGTCAATGTGTTTCTGCTTAATGAATAGCTTCTGGCTTCCTAGTCCCATCGAGATTCCCGGAATAAGATCTCCTTCTCTTTCCCATCATTTCCTACCACTTGGCAGCTACTGAACAAAACATGGCAGCCATGGAGCCAAGACTGGAGCCATCCCAACTGCCCTCACTAAAGGAATGCTGAGCCTTTCCATGGTGCTAGTTCCCTCAGCACTAAGGCTTCAGTAGGATAATCTGAGTCCAGTCTTTGGAGATACACACTAAACCAATGGGAGGAGTTGACAGGCTCTTTCTGGGACAGTGTAAGGACAGTCTTAGAGAGTTAAGAGGAAGAACCAAAGACCTGTGATACCTTCTAGCCAGAGGGCCCCTTCTTGGGAGACTTTCTACTCTCTCGACCCTCCTCCAGTTGGTTAGTTCCCTGGCCAGCATTCGGTCCCTGTGTAGGGAGGCAGTTTTTCTCCGCTAGTCAGTGTGTATGTGTGTGTGTGTGTAATCAGTGCCCTTCATAGTACACTGCCTAGCACTACACCTCTGCTCTCCTGCACCGCCTGGTGGTTTCTTGGGGAAACACAAGGTTTAAAAAAACACTGGTGACCGATGTGGCTTCTTATTTCATTTGTTTGCGCATTCATTCATTCTTTCATCCATCCATCGATAGGATGGTTTTGAGTTTTTTTTTTATGCTTTAGGCAGGAGGTCTGGTGGCACAGTGGTTAAGAGTTACGACTGCTAACCAAAAGATTGGCAGTTCAAATCCACCAGCCATTCCTTGGAAACCCTATGGGGCAGCTCTACTCTGTCCTATAGGGTCGCTATGAGTTGGAATCGACTCGACAACAATGGGTGTGCTTTAGGCACTGTGTTAGATTCTAGGAGTAGAACAATGAACGAGACAGGGCACCTTCCCTCATAGAGCCTTCATTTTTTTTTATAGAAGATACAGACAACTAGCTTTTGGAACAAATACCAAGTGAAAAGTATATAATAGAGGGAGCCCTGGTGCCACAGTGGTTAAGAGCTCAGCTGCTAAATAAAAGGTCAGCAGTTCGAATCCACCAGCCACTCCTTGGAAACCCCATGGGGCAGTTCTACTCTGACCCACAGGGTTGCTATGAGTCGGAGTTCACTGGACGGCAACGAGTTATTTTTTTAAAGGGTGTACAAGAGCACGTAGGAGGGACCTCTAATTCATACTTGGAAAATCCAGTAGTGGGCAAGAGAGGGTAGACTCAAAGAGTTCTAGACTGAGGTTGGTCTGTACAGAGGTCAGTCAGCACAAGGCATGATGCACAGAGAGGATGGCATTGGCTGGAGCCGAGAACACAGAAGGAGGGTGGTGAGAGGTGAGGTTGCAGAGGAGCCACGTTCGGCAGGCCTCTGAGCCATGTCACGGACTTTGGCTTTAACTCGCAGGCAGCAGTGAGCTATTGAGAGTTTGATTAGGGAAGTGGCATAATCAGATTTGCACTTTAGCATTAATTACTCTGGTTGTGATTGGAGAATCAGAGGCAGCAAGCATTGAAGTGGGGAGACCACTTAGGAGGCAGCTGTAGTAACTAACAGTGGCATGAACCGATGGTGGTCAAAACCACGTGGTGGCAATGGGGATGGAGCTAAGTGGATGCAGTCTAGAAATATATATGAGGTTGGGTTCTGGTGTTGGGCCCAGCTTCCAGGAAATAAAGTGCTGAAATCTGAGTCAGAATCCTTCAGCTTGCCCCACGTCCTGGCACAGGAGAGGTACCTCATCTTACTGCAGTGACCAATGACCTTCTTTTGCTCCAGATCTTCAGAATGAACCCTTGCCCTCCCAAAAGGAAGCTCTGGAGACCTCAGTCAGTCCCTCCCCTCCCTGCCTCGGGGTCCATGGGATTAGTGGGGAGATGGTGGGGGTAAAGCTGAGAGTAGGCTTCAAGTTGCTGCTGGAGTGGAACCATGTAATAGGTAGCTATTAGTTCAGAAAAGCTGGAGGGATCTGGGGAAACCATCTCTTACTTCCTCTTTGACTTGGTCCCATGGCAGAACAACCTTAAAGTTCTGTATTTGAGTCTCAGTTATAGGTCGTTCTTGCTATTTTCTTTCAGAAGGAGGGAAGAAGGGTTTGTTTCTTAAGGGACCGTTGCAGGCTCCTCAGACATCCATTTTTAACCCTTACCCTTGTAAGCCCTGCAGTAGCCTCTTGTGCTTGACGATGTAGACATTGAGTTGTCATAAATGTTGACCGAACCTGGACCGCCGTCTCAGCACTGCCGTTATCGCTCCAGGGCCATCAGGGACCACACGTTAGCTCCACAAAGTACTTTCAGAAATCATTCATCGGAAAGGGAAAAGAAATGTCTTGTGGGTAACCAGGTTACCACCTATGTAACCCACCATCCACAGAGCTGCCACCTTCTCCCTGTTCCCCGCCCCCTGGTATCAGAGGACATCGGTGTGATCTTATCTCTAGGCCCCTAACCCAGACACACTCAGCCCAGGCAGTCAGCACAGATGGCTCAGAGAGGCTGTGCAATTGGTGTGTTTCTTACGAGCTCGGTGCACGGCATCTGGACGCTGAGCCAGTGGGCAGTGTTTGTTTCCATGGCTGTCTTAGTTTGCTAGTGCTGCCGTAACACAAATACCACAGTGGGTGCTTTCAGAAACAGAAATCTATTTTCTCACAGTTCTGGAGGTTAACACTCCAAATCAGGATATTGCCTTGTTGATTTCTTCCTGGTGGGTAGCCCCAGGCCTTCCTTGGTTCTTGGCTATCGTCACATGGCATCTGTCTTCCCCAGTACTTGTCTCTGTGTCTAATCTGTTTTTTTAATAACTCAGATGTGATTGGGTTTAGAACACACCGGACACTGATACGACCTCATTAACATGACATTAGATTGCATTTTGGAAAGTGATTACATTACATTACATGCACAGGTGTAGGGGTTCGAGTGCCAACACATACTTCAATCTGTAATAATGAGTGTTCTATGCAGAACTACTCTTCCTTCTAGGACAGTGTTTCTCAACGGAGGGTGATTTTGCCCTCCAGGAGACAAAAGACAATGAAGAAGAGTAAGCTGGCAAAGTCTGGAGACATTTTTTATTGTCCCAACTGCAGGAGGGGTGGCTCTACCAGCATCTAGTGGGTAGAGGACAGGCATGCTGCCAAACATGCCAGGACAGTCCCTCATATAAAGAATACTTCAGTCCCAAATGCCAGTAGTTCCTCCATTGAGAAACCCTGTTCTAGAATATCTGACAAGGGGATGCTTGAGTCCTCCCAGGCCCTGTAAGATTGCTGGAACAAAACACAAGTTCGAGAAAAACTTACTTGTTGTGCTTCTTTCCACAGCTGAGCTCTGCTCAGGAAGCCAAGTTAGAGCGGCTGGAGGTGGCCAGACCCCGAAGGCTGGGGAACAGGGAGCCGGGCCTAATGCTGAGGATGGCCAGGCAGCAGCCGCCGCCCTGGGTCCACGCAGCCTTCCTCCTCTGGCTTCTCAGCCTTGGCGGAGCCATCGAGATTCCTATGGATCGTGAGTCCTGTTCCATCTTCTTTTCTCTTTTTCCCCCAAATCTTGGGCAGAGAAGTTGGAGAGTAGGGAAATCGGGGAGAGTTGAGACTATTTGAAGAAGGCTGGGGAAAGGGCCAGCAGTGGATTCTGGGATTCAGAGCTGGATTTTTCTCCAAAGAATTGACTCGGGCTCATGTTTGGAAATCTAAGGCTGTAAGTCTCAGTGCTCTCCCTCAGGGCTATGTTGAGCTGATACATAGGCCAGCTGATGGGGCATCTGAGCAGGACCAGGGCATGGCAGAGTCTGGAATTCTGAATGCCACTCAGGAGTTCTTCCCGCCACTCACCTCCCACAGCCCTCTGTTGTCTTGACCATCCCATGAGCACAGAGTTTCCAGGGGTCAAGTTTGGTGGACTGTTCTTAGCTAGTATCTGACAGATTCGGAGCTGAACACCTCAGGCCTTCTTGGCTGGAGTGATCGGGAGAATGGATGGCCTGGGAAGGGAGTCACCTTTACCGAAGGCTGGCTAAGTGAGACCCTAAACTGGAGCTCCATTATAATGCCACTGTTGGAGACTTGGACACTGAGTTCTTCTGTTGGTTTTCAACTTTGCCGTGGGGAAGTTTCCCATGGTGGGGACATTATTTGACCATCAGAATCAAAAGGTAAGGGGCTTAAAATGCTGAACTAACAGCCACATCTCCACCAGCTATGTCTGCTGCCACAGTCCTAGATGGCCCATTGGTTGGTGGCCACACTCTGCCAGGATGTCTTAGCATCCCAGTGCTATGATGTGGGCATACCACCTCCGACCCTGCCGCCTGCTTCAAGGAGCAGAGGGAATCCATCTAATGCCAGCATTGACATGGACTCTGTCCAGCTGACACATGTGGGGAGGGGATGGCAGAGTAATACAACCTTTAAGAAGACCCCACTGAGCTCTTCAAAACCAGGCCTTTGGTCCTGGAGTTGGCATAGTTTAGAGATGAGTTGCCAGGCATCTCAGCCCTCCTCCCACCCCACTTCACCAGTAACAGCTGCCCCCGAGGAGTGGGCACTTCCAGATGGAGAGAAGGCCAGTAGTAACTGTACTTTGGACCCAGAAGCCAGATGGGCAGGCAAAGACTCTGCTGCCCTCCTTATAACCCCAAGTGTGTGTATGTGTACATGGGTGCATGTGTGTGCGTGTTCATGTGTGTGTACATGCCACAAATGTAAAGCAGGAGGAGAGGGGAGTTGTGGAAGGAACTGTTCCCATGGAGACCATCTGTACTGCTGGCTCAAGGAGAGTTTCTCATTAACAGTCCCAGGCAGACAATCTAATAAGGAGCATAAGGCCATGTCCCTGGAGAGGAGAGGGGTGCAGAGGAAACTGGGTTATCAAGAAAGAGGCGAAGGCTCTTTTTGCTATTGCAGCTTCTTCTCACTTACCTGCCACTTTGATCCTGGGGCCAGGGAGTACAGGGGTTTCAGCAAAGTGAACCTATAAATAGATGGCTTTGGCATCTGTGCTGAGAATCTGGATTTCTAAAGCAGGTAATCTAAACATCAGTCTTTCCACAGTACCATCTTTGGGGCAGAGGGCTGAGGGCGCCCTCCCCACCACTGCTTCCTCTGTCTCAGTGTCCTGGAGGAGGGTCTGGGAGGGGATGTCTTCCCAAGTTGTGTTCATGGAAACGTCAAGCCATTGCTTGCCCAGGGTCACACAGAAAATAGGTGATAAATCAGGAAAAGAGCCCAGGTCTCTGGACCACCCCCTCCAATCTGACACCTGATTTGCCCCACCCCAACCTCTGGCATATCTGCCTCCTTTTAGTCTTTGTTCTTCTTGGAATTCACCAGAATAATAACAGTAATAGCAGCTACCATGTGCCAGGCAGAGAGCTAAGGACTTTACAGATATCTCATGTGATTCTCTTAGCTAGTCCACAAAGTAGGCGTTATCCTTAGCTTGCAGGTTAGAAAACTGAGGCGCAAGGAGACAAAGCTAAATTCTTCAGCTTTCCAGCTGGTAAATGCCAGAGCCAGGATATGACCATAGCACCTCTCTGAATGAAGAAGGTGAGTGCGTCTGTGTCACCCTTCCAGGTGCTGGCCAAGTGGCCCAGGCTTTGTCAAGGCGGGAGACGCCTCCTGCCAGGGGCGTGTCCCATATGTATTGCACCCCTCTGGTTGCTGCAGGCCCAGCGGCCATTACAGTATCTCCAAAGCTAGTCTAGAAAAGCTGAGCACAAGACTGCAGGAAGGAGAGCCCTTCAGAGAGGGCCTGGTCACCTGGGAAGAGGGTCTTTTCCACCAGGTGCCTCCCTTTCGCTGAGGCAGCACAACAGATGCCATCCCATATTAGCCCGTCCTCAGTCTTACCCTGGCTGAGGCCCAGTGGAGTGGGCTGGGAACAGACGGTGACATTCTTAACTCTCCCTGTCTGTCAGCTGGGAGGGGCTGAGGGGGATCAGGCCAGAGGCTGTCCTGCCAGGTGTGGCCTTCAACTTATTTGTCCCTTTGGGGAGCATTCACTCTGCCTGGAGGGCAGACATGGCTTTGGCTCCGGTTCACTGTGGCTGCAGAGTTTGGGCTCCCAGGCCCCTGGAACAGAGCCCCGGGCTGCTACACAATCCCTCATTGAATCTCCCCGTCTCCAGCTTCCCTGGCTTTGCCAGTGGAGTCACACGCACCCCCTCCCACCTGCCACTTCCCTCGTTCACCAGCACCAAGGAGAACAGCATGACCTTTGAAAAAAGCACAGGGTCACTTCATCAACCAGCGTGAGTTTGCCAGAAAGGGAGCCGGCTCCCAAATCCAGGGGACCAGGCATTTTTCTCCCAGGAACCACAGAGGAGGGCAGTGGTGGGGAGAGACACTTTCTCCCCACCTTCGTCCCAAACGGCTGCAGGATGGCCTTGACAACACATACACAGTCACTCCCACTCCATCCTCCAGGGATAGGGGCCAGAGGCCGTCATGGTCAGAGCCAGGGGAGAAAGGAGGCTCATGAATAAAGAAGCCCTGCAGAGCCCTGTTGGAGAGTTTTTCCTCTCCCCTGGAAGCCACCAGAGCGAATCCTTCTCCAGTTGACATTGTAGTAAAGCAAGTTCCATAGAAGGAGGGAAGGGCAGGTGGTGTGACATGGGGGTCACAGGGCTGGATGGGGGCTGGGTCCTCCCTGTCCCTAGACAAGCTGTCCCCACTGACTTCTCCCTGTGGCAGCTTGTCTCCTGGGTTGATTCTGTTCTTGTAATAAATTCCTTTGTAGCGCTGTGGTACCTGCAGATGCCATTACCCCTTTAGGCAAGTAGGTTCTCAAAAGGCCCCTGGGACACCGTTCAGTGTGGGACTGTGGCCAGCACCAGCCAGCTCTAGCTGCCTGAGTGCCTCCATCCCCAAGGCCTCCCCTCTCACTCACCTTTGTCCAAAGTGTCAGGGAGAAAGCAGAGTGCTGAGGTACCACTTGGCTAACACACCTCTCTGGCCAAGGATGGGTTTGTAAAAAGAGCTGCGGGCCAGGAATTGGGAGAGCTGGTTGTCACTCTGCAGCAAACTTCTCTGGGGTCTTAACCAAGTGATCCCCCTCCCCCGGACTTCAGTGCCCCCTGGGCAATGTCTTCAGGCTCTTTCAATGGAACCAGCCAGAGAGGCTTGAAGTCCATGTGCGCAAAGTAAATCCTTTGTCAGGCTTCCCAACCAGATGAAGCCGAAGCCCTCAACTGTATGTGAGGGTCTAAGAGATGCCAACTGTTGCTTGAAATGAAGACACCAGGGGCCTGGGCTGGTGGTTCAGAGGGGTGGGTTCAGGTGTCAGCCTGCTTCTCCTGAGAATGGCCCTTCTTCCTAGCCCCGCCCCATGCCCATCCTCTCTAGCTTTCAGCCTTTCCAGAATTATCTTTCTGGGCAGGACAGTTAGGGATGGCTGAAGATGCTGCAGTGGGGAGCCCCGCTGAGCATGTGTTCAGAAACCTTAGAGTTCTTGCTTTTCGTTTCTTCTTGTTACCTGCCCAGGCAGCCTTGGGCAAATGGGAAAGCAGAGACTATTTCTCTTCAGTGCTGCAGTGGGCCATGCAACCCTGGCCCAACTGGAAGAGTTATTTTGACCCCTTCCATGTGTCTCCCTCACAAGTGTTTAATTCACTGACAGTGTGGCTAGTAGGACACCCCTTCTCCGCCCCAGCTCACCTCCCTTCTCCAATGTCTTCCCCTCCCTGTGACTCTTCTGCATTTTTCAGCTTCTGTCTCTACTCCAGCTCACCAGGCTGCCCTGGAGCCCCTAAACTCCTCTTGACAGCTCACAATGGTCAGGTCTGAAGGCTTCAAAGTCCCATGGCTCCTCCTTGATGCTAGCAGCCTTCTGCTTCCCCCAGGAACAACCCACCCTGAAAAGCCAGGCCACAAGCACCAGCGCGATCTCTGCCATCAGCGCCAGCATGAAATCAGAGTGTCATGCTACTTTTCTAACATAATCAGAAGGAGAAGACATTTTTAAAAAGTCACAGCAACACATGCTGTCTTCCTGCAGACAGACATTATAACCAAGACCTTCTCCCCACAAAGAACATACACCACTTAACCAGTTGCCATCGAGTGATTCTGAATCATGGCAGTATGTGTGTCCAAAAACTGTGCTCCATAGGGTTTTTCAGTGGCTGACTTTTCGGAAGGAGATCTCCAGACCTTTCTTCTGAGGTACTTCTGGGTGGACTCCAACCTCCAGCCTTTAGGTTAGCAGCCAAGTGTGTTAACCATTCACACCACCCAGAAATTCCAAAATACCATTAGAACCTTCCTATTCAAAGCCTGGGCCACAGGCCACCAGCATCAGCATGGTTGCTTGTCAGAAATGCAGAATCTCAGACCCCACCCCCAGCATCAGACGCTGCAGTTTAACCAGACCCCTAGGTGAGTCAGACACGTGTTAAAGCTTGAGAGGCACTGGCCTAAACCATGCAGACACCTACACAGGGACACATGCACGTTTCAGGTGAGGGCCAGGGAAGGTCTGTGCCACCTGCTTCTTTAGCCCTTTTGTGGAAAGCACAGAAAGGAGCCATAGGCTCTGCTTCATTCCCGGACTCTCTTGTTCAAGAGCAGGATTTCTGTAGGGGCAGGTACTCGGCTGTGAACAGAGCAACAACAATTCATCTGTCCCTAGAGTGTTCCAAGGGATGGGGGAGGAGGAGATGGTGAAGAAGGAAGCTGCTTTCCTGTGTGAGAGGAAGAAGGTACAGTGGAGAGAAGTGAGGCCTTTGGACCTCGCTGGCCCTTGGGGCTTCTGAGCCTTGGAGGCTTGCCCCATAGCACTGGTTCAAATCAGCCCCTTCCCCGCGCCTCAGTCCTGCCCTCAGCTCAGTCTCCCACCGCTGGCCATGAGCCCATTTTCCTCAGTGGCATCCACAGATCACAGGCAGCATCTTCAGAGCCCAGCCTCTTTGAAGCAGCAGTGTCACCTCCTGGTGACACCTTCATTTGGTCAGAAGCTGGCCTTTCTGCTCAGCCGCGTGGTCTCAGTCTCCCAAGGGAAGCATCACCTTCTCTGTGAAGCCCTCGCTGGGTCTGTTCCATCTCCCAACCCTACTCTCCCAATGAGCTGCACAGCAATGGGGAGGAGAAAGCCCACACACAGCGCCCTCCCCAGCTCACCTCACCCCTCTCCCTGCATGCTGGGGTGTGAGGACACCTGGGCGACATGTCGCGTGCAATAACCAATGTTCTTCTTCTCTCCCTTCACAACGCTAACCCATCGGAACTAACAGCAAGCATTCAGAATGAGCGTAAGTCCCTCGCTCACCTCTCTGCGCTGGTGCCTCTGGGGGGGTGGGAGGTCAGGTGAGGAGATACCTGGGGACTGGTGGCCTCTCCACCCTGCCTGCTGTAGCTTCTTCTGGGGCTTCTTGACAGCAGCGCCCTGCCGTCTGCTCCCTTACCACATGGGCAGGAAAGAGCCTTGTACGAACCTTCTCATTGGCGGGGAACGTGGAGGAGCAGGCGGGTAAGAAGAAGGCCTTTGGATTGAGGCTGATATTTGCTTCTGCTCTCCCATCCTCTGGTGGCTGAGGGACCACAGTGTAGAACATTTGAGGACCTAGAGTGAGAGGATCTGGCTTTTTTGACATTGTAGGCAAGTCCCTGAAAACTTCTCTAGGGGGCTAAAGCCTCTGTCAGCTGCCTTCATTCCAATTTGGCAATCTACTGAGCCTCCATGGCTCAGAACCATCATGGCCCCTAAGTTCTGGAATTCTAGCAGTTTTTGTTCCTGTGTTCGTTGAACAAACATTTATCAAGCGCTATTATGCGCTAGGCATCCGGATACAAGAACAGGTAAGACAAAAGCCTGGCCTTTATTATCTCATAGTGGTACTATGGAATCTTCTTAAAGAGACTCTTCCATGCTTAGCCTTTGACAGCACACCCCTTTCCTGCGGTCCCGTTTAAGGAGCTGGGTGTCTAGGATGGGGCCCTGAGCCCTGTCCACCTCCTGCTTACCTCCTTGTATGTGTGGCTCCTGACGCTCTTGATGACAGCCATTCCCCAAGCCAGGAACCTCGGCAGGTCCCTGCAGCCCTGACACCTCCCGTGTACACTATTACAGTGTCGCAGCCCCCGACCATCACCAAGCAGTCAGTGAAGGACCATATCGTGGACCCCCGGGATAACATCTTGATTGAGTGTGAAGCAAAAGGGAACCCTGCCCCCAGGTAAGTGCACTGGCGGGGGGGGGGGTGGCGGGGAAATGCCAGCTGGGTGGAGGGAAGGGGACCTTACAGGAGGGTGTTGAAACCACCCCTTGCCTCTGGGCCTGATGACACTTAAGGCAAACCAGGTAGCTGAGAAATTAGATTTATCCATTCAAAAAAATAAATCCATTGAGTACCTACTCAGTGGAAGGAACAATTTACATAGCAAAGAAATTGGGGGGTAGGGGAGGCTACAAAATGTGAGTGGCTTTTCTAGGTTCACTAGCCAGGACTAGATTTTCAGTCTTCTGACTTTCAGTATAACATGCTTTCCACTGCTGTATGTTTCCTTCATCCACCTCCATGTTTAGCTTACAGGAAGTTCCTCTTCCTAGCTAACTTGAGTCTTTCGTTCTTAGCTTGCCTTTACTTGTTTTGCACTCCAGGATCAAATGAAATTTCAGCAGGCATGAGCTGAAAGCCTGCTGGGTGCCAGATGTGTCAAACGTTGTCACTTGCATGGTCGCATTTGGCTGCCTAACTGTCCTATGGGGGAAGTGCTGATGTCCTCCTGAAGCAGGGATGAACAGGAGGCAAAAATTTTGTGTACCCTTCCCAGGGTCGCACAGCTTGAATGAGCAGAGCCAGGATTTAAAGCCAGGCCTTCTGACCCCCAAGTCTAAACATAACCATCGGAGACAGGGCAGATATAAGCTATCTGTCCTCTCTCCTGAAAGTAGCACCACAGGCTGGACAATTGAGGAGCCTCATTCGAGAATCACACCCAAGCCTGACAGGCCCCCCTCTAGGGGACGTCTGTTAGCAGGAGAAATGAGGCAGGGTGGAGCTTTCTTGTGGCCACTGGGTTTGCAAGAGCCAGTCTGTCCCAGAGCTGTGAGCCCAGGAAGAAGCAGAGACCCCCTCATCCAAGGTGGGAGAAGCAGGCCACCCCAAAGGGTCGGTCAGGCCATCAGTGACCTTGTTTTGGGGGCATGGTGTTTTCCCCGTGGCTCTTTTGCAGGGACAGTAACTCAGACACTGAGCCGCTGCTGCTCCCCTTTCTCCAGCTGCTTTCAGCTTATATCTCGAGCAGCCAAGAGCATGAGGCCCTGGTTGTAGCAGCCCCTCCAGACACCCAGGAGAAGGACTGGGACGGTCCAGTGCTCTCCGCCCCAGGGCTCAGCTTTATCCAGACTGCTGCTGCTTTAAGCTCCCCTTCCTGGGTTGCCCTGTGTGGCCACAGCTTTATAATCTGCGCAGGCTGTGCAGGAACACAGATCACCTAAACCACTTCAGCCTGGCCTTAGAGTGGATTGTAAAATTAGGGAGGTCAGAGGAGCAGAGCTGGCTCCCCAATGGGCTTGGCTCGGATGAAATTCCAGTCAGAGTTTGCATTCCTAGTAGGAGGCTGGGAATGTCCTAGGTTAGAAGGAGCAGCTGATTCTGGATTTTACCAAATCAAAACCACTGCTTACTCCTCCAAAGAGCATAATCCACAGTGGCTGCTTGAGTGCGTACCGTTTAGAGCCACAATTCTCAGCCTTGCCTGAGTAGAACTACAAATGCCAGGGACCTGCCTCTGGAGATTCACCTGGGTGGGACCTGGCAATCTGTATTTTATCAAGCTCCTGGAATGGTCCTGATGTTCCGTGAGGGTTGGGACCCATTGGTGTGGTGGTATGGCCACTGGCTTGAGAGTGGGACGTTCGTCACAAGGCACTAAGTCTGGGACTAGGGACCTGAGATTCCCATCAGCAGCCTGGACCTACCCATTTCTCTTACCGCCCTGGCCCCACGTTGCCCACAGCTTCCACTGGACACGCAACAGCAGGTTCTTCAACGTTGCCAAGGACCCCCGGGTGTCGATGAGGAGGCGGTCTGGGACCCTGGTGATTGACTTCCGCAGTGGCGGGCGACCAGAGGAATATGAGGGAGAGTACCAGTGCTTTGCCCGCAACAAATTCGGCACAGCCCTGTCCAATAGGATCCGCTTGCAGGTGTCCAGTGAGTAGCGTGGGAGCAGGGCCCAAATACCCTGCTCCTGGGTGGACATGGGGTCAGGGAGGGCCTTTCCAGAAGGGCTGCCCCTGCCCTTGGCCAGTAGGTGCCTGGGTGCCCTGCCTGTCTTGCCTGTCCCTCTGCCTCTGAGCAGGGGTACAACTCTCCCAACTCAGAAAGATTCCCTGGAAAGGAAGTTTCCAAACCAGAGTCTTTAACAACTTCACTGGCCACCCCGGGCATCAGAGGAAGGGAAAGAGAGGAGCCATGGAAGATGTGCCTCCTTTTACACATAAGACCCCTCTCCCACCTCCCAAGGGACACCCCTCACTCAGGCTTATGGAACTTGTCCTCTCTCGCTCTCCCTTATCCTCCTTTTCCTTTTCTACTCCTTGCACACCTGCCTTTAACCCTGCTTATTGCCTCCGGTCCCAGCCATCACCCTCATTTTATTCTCTTCTAATCATTTCTCCCCAGAGTCCCCCCTGTGGCCCAAGGAAAACCTGGACCCTGTTGTGGTTCAAGAAGGCGCCCCCTTGACGCTCCAGTGCAACCCCCCGCCCGGACTCCCGTCGCCAGTCATCTTCTGGATGAGCAGTTGTAAGTCTTGGGGGCCTGGCTGATGTGCTTTATTTATGTTTTAACCTTAGGGAGAGGAGTGGGGTGTGTTAAATAGGGAGGGCCTGCCCAAGGCAAGAAGACCTTAGCTTGTGAGATGCAGATGCAAGGTGGTCTCCAGGACAAGGACACAGGCTCTGCAGAGAAGCTGCCCAGCCTCCCTTCCTAGCCCAGTTACAATTGCTGTGTGATCTTGAGCAAGTTGCTTAACATCTCTGGGCCTCACTTTCCTCTTCTGGGAAAAAAAAAAAAAAGAGAGAAGCTAATAATTCTACTTATCTAAGAAGACTGAGTCCCTGGGTGGCGCATATGGCTAACACACTCAGCTGCTAACCAAAGGTTGAAAGTTTGAGGCCATCCAGAGAGACCTCAGAAGAAAGGCCTGGTGATCTACTTCTGAAAAATCAAACCTTGAAAACCCTATGGAGCGCGGTTCTACTCTGGCCTTCATGGGATCACCATGGGTCAGAATCAACTCGATGGCAACTGGTTTGGTTTTTTTGGTTTCAAAGGATTAGTGTGAGGAGAGATGAGTTAATATGTCTGGAGTATTTAGAACAGGCCAGTAATATTTGTGCTCAGCACTGTTCGTGATGATGAAGATGAAGAAAAGGAAGAGGAAAAGGAACGAGGGGAAGAGAAGAAACCATGTCCTTCAGGCCCTGGTCGGCCTGAATTTCCTGATTCGCTCTCCTTGTAGAACAGACGGTTGAATGGCAGGATGAAACCTTTGATAAGCAGCGGTGGGGGACAGGCCATGTGGAGCAAGGGCACAGAGCACCGTCATTCTAAGCGCTTGTCCTGACTCAGTGTGGGACTAAGAGGCTCCTTGAACCTCTTTGGAACTGAGTTCTTTCCCATGTTTTCAATTTTTTAAAAAATAAAGCATTATGAAAATAAATGAAGGATTACTATCTATCTGTGTATCTTCCTGGCTTCCTTCCCTCCCTGCCTTCCTGCCTGCTCCCTCCCCCCCATCCCTCCCTTCCTATCTGTCTATCCACCTGTCCACTTATGCATACCTGCCTGTTGTCCATCATTCCGCCCATCCCTGAATTCTTACCAGTCTGCTACAAAAGAGGCTACTTGCCAACGAGGTGGCACTGTGAGTGGCTTTCCGGGTGAGGATGGCTTTGTGCGCAGTCATTGTCACTGTTCCCTCATCACGGTGGGGGGAAGGCTGCCTACTCACAGGCTGGAGGGTGACATTGATCACCAAGTTGTATGCATGCTGCCGCCTAAGTAGATCTCATCATCTTCTTCCCTTTTCCATCCTTCCTGGCATCCCCCCAAGCCCAGGCCACCACCTACTTTTCCCTGAGTGACAACTATCCATAACTTGCCTTCCTGGTCTTTCTACAAGTGTGAATTTGGTCATTTCGTTCATATGCCTAAAACCCTTCATTGGCTCCCCCACCACCTTGGAAAAGCCCAGGCTCCTTACCTTACATACAGTCCCCTCCATGGCCTGCTCCTCTGCCTAACCAACCCTTTCCCCTGTCCCTCTGAATAGGCTCTGCGCTCTCACCCCTTAACACAACTGCTCCTGCTACTCAGAAACCTCTTAACGCCTTGGTCTTCTCTGCCTGGTAAAAGCCATGAGCCTTCAAGTCTCAGCTCAAGACCCTAGAATAGACTAAGTGCTCTTTTTCAGTAGTTAATATCCTCCTTACCTAATGCATTTCACTCGCCACACTGCATTGCAATTATGTATTTATCTGCTGTCTCTCCTACAAGGCTGTAGGCTCTTTGAAGGCAGGAATTGTCTTTGTTGATCATCTCTTTCCCTAGTACCTAGCACAGTGCCCGGCATATAGTAACACGACAACAAATCTTTGATAAATGATTGGCAGAACTGACCAGTCCATCGTTGGACTCATTGGCATCATTCACCTTGTGCTTTAAGCAGTGCTGGCTTACTAAAAGCACA
Source organism: Elephas maximus indicus (assembly GCF_024166365.1). NCBI lineage: Eukaryota > Metazoa > Chordata > Mammalia > Proboscidea > Elephantidae > Elephas > Elephas maximus. The sequence goes on from NC_064836.1 coordinate 14,426,335, forward strand.
CACACGAGTGGAGGATGGAGAGGGGAGAGCTATGAGTAGTCAGCCTCGTAAGTCTATCTTTACAAATCTAACAGCCTGGGAACCTGGTCTTCTGAGTTTTTATCAGATGCAGTGCTTGAAAAAATGTAGATAATATCGTCAGCATTCTGAGCTACTTTTATGATGTCACTAATTCTAAGGTTGTATTTTTCATGTGTTAACATCTCTGAAATTGGAAAGCGTCTTAGAATTGATGGTGTGCGGCATTGATTGGTATGCATCTTACAATTGAGTTTTTTTTTCTTTTTCTTTCTTGGGGTTAAAAAAAAAACAACCAAAAGGTGCATTTTATAATTGATGGTGTCTTAGATTTTGATGAAGTACAACAAGGCCAAGTTCAATTACATTTAATTCAGCCAGCTATTGAGTGCTTACTGCATTTCGGATCCTACACTGGGTGCTGGTCCATACAGATGAAAGGGTCATGGCTCCTGCCCTCAGAGAGCTCACTCTGCTAGCAGGAGAGTGTGAACTCTTGATGTGGGGAGCATCTGAGGGATCGCATTCCCTCCCTCTGTCCTCTTGTCAATCAGTCAGATCTTCTGGCCTGAACAGGAGATAGACAGGTGTGGTGACAGGGCCTGGGAACGGCGGGCAGGTTTGAATCCGGAGCCTGCCTGCCCGTACTGCCTTCGCACCCGGGACACGTTAAATTCTCCACCTCGTGACCTGTAAAATGGGAATAAGCATTGTATGCTGCAACCGGTGACCAGCTCAGATGACAACTGAAAGGTTGGCAGTTCAAGTTCACCTTGGAAGAAAGGCTCGTGGCCTACTTCGGAAAAATCAGACATTAGAAACCCTGTGAAGAAGTTACGGGGCAGGGAGTTTGTGTTGATGAGGGTGAAACAGTTCAGAAGAGGATACAGAGAAAGGCGGTACAACTTGGAGAATGTAACCAGCCACTGAATTGTACTTGCAGAAATTGTTGAATTGGTGTTAAAATTTTTTTTTTTTTAAAGAAAACCCTATGGAGCACAGTTCTACTCTGACACACGGGGTCACCATGAGTCGGAATTACCTCAATGGCAGCTAGTATAAATCAGAGTTGAGAGGACTGGACAAAATAATGTCAGGCTCCTGCCCTCCCTACCCCCTACCCTCTCTAAGGGCCCAGTCAGCTGAGCTGTCCTGCTGATTGTTACCACTGCTGACCCTCCACCATACCTCTGCTTCCTCGCAGCCATGGAGCCCATCACCCAGGACAAGCGTGTCTCGCAGGGTCATAACGGAGACCTGTACTTCTCTAACGTGATGCTGCAGGACATGCAGACGGACTACAGCTGCAATGCCCGCTTCCACTTTACGCACACCATCCAGCAGAAAAACCCCTTCACCCTCAAGGTCCTCACCAGTAAGTGCAGGCCTCTGCCCGGGGCCAAGGGCCGGTCCTGGGGAGCCAGCCGATGGAGCTGAAGCAGCCCTGGGTACCTGGGTCTGAGGCAAGGCTTGTCCCTGAGGTTGATCTAGAAATCCTTCCAGCTCATTGTGCTGAACCACTGCAGCTTCATGGGAACACCACCTCCTCATTCTGAAGCCCTGGCTTCCTTGGCCTTACTTGGTCAAATTGAATTAAACTTGCGTCAGTGGTTCTCAAAGTCTGGTAGGAATCAGAATCACCTGGGGAACTTAGCAAACACACCAAGGCCCAGCCCTGTCCTCCGTCGACTGTCCCAGACCTCTGTGTACCTTAGCTCTCCAGGTGACTCGGATACACACGGAGTTTGAGACCACTGCTTTCAGTGGTCACCTGGCATTCCACTCATGCACTTGGCTTGACAATTTCCTTCTTTCCTAGTCATTATTATTTCTGGAAGAAAACCGTAGTGTGGAATATCCAAATTACTGGATACACCAGAATTAATTTTATTTGATTCTGTAATACGCATATGCTAAACCATATGGAACCACTATTTTTGTAAGTTGCAGAGTTTTGTTTTGTTTTGTTTTAATCCCCTGATACTGTTGGGCGGGTAGAAAAGTGAATCAGCATTTCTTGACCCATTATATTGCTGGTGGCCCTCTGCAGAGGAGAGAGAAGCTAGTAAGTCCAGAGACACACTTCATGCTTCAGAGTCCTCAACCTTCTTGGGATATTGCAAGTTATTTGTGTTGATTTACACCCCGAATTTGTTACATATTGCCCATAGAACAGCCCCAAAGAGATGTTAATCTGTCTGACACACGCTGTGCGTGCTGTTTTCAGTACTGTGGACAGTGGGGGCTGTGGGGGAGGCCGGACAAAGAACACCACGTGGGTGGTGGCAGCTTTCTCAGGTCAGAGCGGAGGCTGACTCCTGGCTTCCTGGGCCCAGGCAGAGCTGCTTGGCGTTGCCTCCTGGCTAGGGTGGGTGAGGGAGAAGCTTGGGTGCACTCCCTCCTCTTCCAGGATGGGTGGGAGTCCTGACCCCTTAGTGTTCTCTCCTTTCCTCAGCAATCCCGCTGGCCTGTGAGCAGCTGGTGCTGAGAGTCAGTGTGCTTACGCTGTTTTCCGCCATGACATGGGCACAGCCCCGTAGACATCATTTCTTCTTGTTCCCCTTCTATTGTCTATTCTTCCTCCTCTTTTCCATCCTCTCTTCATTTCCTTCCCCTTCTCCTTCAATTCCTTCCTGTCTGTTTTCCCTTCCCTCCTTCCTGTTTTCTTCTTTTTCCCTCCCTCTATTCCTCTCTCTTTCTTTGAACCCCATTTTTCCTTCTTCTGGTTCCCTCCCCGCTACCCCCTGCAGCCTCCCCATGGGTTGTCTTGAGTTGTGTTGAGCTGCCCATCAGTTAATAGCCACCAGGACAGCCAGAGCCCAGGAACAAGCCCTGTGTGCTCCTGCCAGGGACCCAGCTTCAGCTTCAGTCAGCTTGTTCCCCTCTCCCTGGATTTTGTATTCCTCGTGCAGGACCAGGGAGACCCCTGGAGAACACTAGGCAGTCTGAAGTAGATATTCATTGCATGTCAGGGGGAACCACCTGCCAGCTGGCAGAGCTGGGGAGGACAGTGTGATCTGCCCAGGACAGCAGAGTAGCCTCAGTAGCCAGGGCATGGCTGGCAGCATTGGGCAGTGGGAGGAGCAGGGATGTCAAGAACAAGATGCTCACTGAGCTGATCCTGGGCAGCCCCTAGTGTCATCGCCTGGATTCCTTTCTCCTTCCCCAGACCTTGCTTGAAATCAGCCTGCTGCTTCCAGAGCTGAATCAGGTAGACCCTCTGTGGTCCTGTCCATTCACCCAAGACCGTCACTGTCATGCAGGATAGAGTGGAGGCAGGGAAATGGAGTCACTGTCACACAGGATAAAGTGGGGACGGGGAGATGGAGTCACTGTCACACAGGATAGAGTGGGGACGGGGAGATGGAGTCACTGTCACACGGGGTGGAGTGGAGACAGAGAGGTGGAGTCACTGTCACACAGGGTGGAGTAGAGACAGGGAGATGGAGTCACTGTCACACAGGGCAGAGTGGAGGAAGGGAGACAGAGTCACTGTCACACAGGGTAGGGTGGAGGCAGAGAGATGGAGTCACTGTCACACAGGATAGAGTGGAGGCAGGGAGGTGGAGTCACTGTCACACAGCAGAGTGGGGACAGGGAGATGGAGTCACTGTCACACAGGGCAGAGTGGAGGCAGGGAGGTGGAGTCACTGTCACAAGGATAGAGTGGAGGCAGGGAGGTGGAATCACTGTCACACAGCAGAGTGAAGACAAGGAGATGGAGTCACTGTCACACAGGGTGGAGTGGAAGCGGGATATGGAAGTGGTAGAGTCTGCCTTGGTGGAATTAAGCAGTTAGACATCTAAACGACACTTAGAAATTGGACTTTGCAGAAACATCCCTCTCTCTACCAAAAAGCGAAGGGGTGTTTGTTTCTGCTTCATCACTGGCACCCGTATTCCACAGAAAATTATGTCCTCCGAGTGATGAGAAACCCCTTTGGTGATTGGGACAGAACTTTGTGGGCTTCCTGGAGTTCTCCCAGGGACAGCTTTGGCTGAAAGCAAGCTCTGGGCATCTCAGCCAGCTGCACATTGGGCACAGTTTCTCAAAATAGCACAGTTGTGTTCTCTTCTTCCCATCTGGAAGGGGCACAAGCTTTTTTTTGTACCTTCAGAACGAGGTCTGGTGGTGGAAGGCAGGACAGCCAAGTTGAGGCAGCTCCAAAGACCCTGTTCTAACTAGGTTGTTTCTGTCATGGTTTCTCCATTTAGGAAGAGCTAAATCTCTCACACCCAATTTGTAATCACCTGCAGTAAAGGAAGGGCAGAAAGGCATATAATACAAAATAGTGGGCAATCTAAAATCACTTTAAAATGTTGTTTTGTAATCAAGTCAAAGATAAACAGTGGAGTTGTCCCTGTCACAACAGGTATTGGGTCCTTTCTGGTGCCTTCTGCTGCGTATGGGGCAGCTGTGGTGAGGGAGAAAGTTCCTCCTGCGGCAGATAAGTACTCCCCCTGCTTCCTTCTGGTGTCAAATGCCTGTCATTTTTAGACAAGTCAGAAAGTCCCCTTGAATTTCTTATACGTGCTCTAGATTACACACACCATGATGTGAAGTGTACATGTGGGTCACTTCCCCCCAGAGACAGAGGTTCTGTTTCATCTGGTGGTGTGGGAACATGACCCAGGGCCCTTTCACCTGTGTGTAGGAGAGGACAGTTACCTTCTTGGCCACCCTCCTTTTCATTCTTTTGCAGATCACCTTCCGCCTTTAGCTTCAGATATAGTCAAGCTGAAGGAGCCCTGGTGGCGCAACGGTTAAGCAGTCACCTGGCAGTTTGAACCCACTAGCAGCACCACTGGAGAAAGACCTGGCCATCTGCTCCCATAAAGACTACAGCCAAGAAAACCCTGTAGGGCAGTTCTACTCTGTCACATGGGGTCGCTATGAGTTGAAAAATCAACTAGAAGGCGCCCAGCAACCACAACAACATATCCAAGCTGACTTTCCAAACCCAGGCTAGGCCTTGTACAACAAACCCCATCCTCAGGGATAATTCACAATCATGGAAATCTTTCCAGTGGGTGTCAAGCAGATTTGAGATGCAGTGCAATGCCAGTCCCAGGAAAGAACTTGCAATTAGTTGTAACAGGATTTGATCTGTCTTCAAATATGCAAATGTCCTGGCACAGCACCTCTGGTCCCTCAGGCAGTTGGACGGTGTCCTGGGCTTTCTCCGGGCTGTCAGCTTGGCTTCTAGTCACCTGTACCACCGTCCACCCCCTGTGGAGACTGTCAAAACTCCAATCCAGTGGCTGAAAGGGAATAGTGGTAGAAGAGTAAAAAGCTACTTTAAGGACATGGGCCCAACTGTGCTGCCTTTTCCAAATTTGTCTCTCCCTGAGGATTAAATGGCCAAAGGTCTTAGTCACCCAACATTGGCACCAAAGTCACTGATCTTTCTCCTTAAGGCATTCTTCACCCCAAGCCATTCTAGAGACCTCTGAATTTCCAGCATCATCAGTGGCCCTTTCCCAGGCCAAGCATAGAGCTTGCAGCTCATGTTCTCTCTCTGCTGTCCCAAGCTCCCTTTCTAATCCCAGAACCAGACCACGCCCTGGCTCCTCATCAGGAGCCCATTCTACCAACAGAGACACCCAGGAGAGCATGGTGGTGCCCACCTTTTCAGACTGGGGGGTGAGGTTGGCTGCTGGTCAGCACAGGATTGCTGGACGCTGCCAAGAGCCCTTTCCCCCACTTTCTCTGTTGATGAAATGTTCCACTTGGCCTGCCTTCTCCTCTCATTTACCTCCTGCCCTGCCACTTTGCTTCTGCTCAGGTGGGACTTTGCCCTTTTCCCCAGGGCTCACTAACAGTCCTTTTTCTTTAGCTTCCCCAAGAGCTTGCTGATCCAGAGCCCTGGAAACTGAGGCCTTTGCTGGGAAGGAGTTGTTCCAAAGACTTCTACGGGACACCACTAATCCTTGTCTCGTTTGTCTGAAGACCTAGTAGGACCAAGCAATTCCTGTTTAAGTCTAATTATTTTAATTAAAGAACAACTTACTTTATCATTGCCTTCTTTTGCAGGATTTAACCTTTTCTTCCCTTTTTTGGGCTGTTTTGTGTTGCTTGTTCTTCACCAACCAGATTTCCTTTCCAAAAATGCCATGTCTTTCCTTTGCAAAAGACCACGGGTGCTCACCTGGGTTGTTTTTGTGGCTTTGCGTTTCTGTTTTTCTTGCCCTGTTGATGCCTCCGTGACTTCTCCGTGGCTCCTGTTTGCTCACCCTCTTTTGTTTATTGCAGACCACCCCTATAATGACTCGTCCTTAAGAAACCACCCTGACATGTACAGTGGTGAGTCGCGACGGTAACCGTGGGAGTAACCTTGCCTATCCTAACCCTAGTTTGCCTAACCTGACTGATACCACGGTATTAACTCCTGCTGCCTGGAAGGCCTGACAGCTGGCCAGGCCAGGGTGCCCAGGCGACACTTCCAGAAGGCTGCCCACCAGGAGTAAGGTGGCCAGTTTGGTGGACTGATGTTGCTCACATTGGGGGTGTAGCCTCTAATGTGCAAATCTCTAGTTGCTAAATTCTGGACAAGTTGTTCAAACCAGGATAGGGCTTCAAAAGAGCTTTTTGACTGAACTGGACAGTGGGTTGGAGAAGGATGCTGGTGAGGAGTGAGCTTCTCGAATCAGGTGGACACTTGAGACTATGTTGGCATCTCCTGCCTGGAGGGCAGATGAGAGGGTAGAGGGGGTTAGAAGCTGGCAAAATGGACATGAAAAGAGAGAGTGGAGGGAGAAAGCGGGCTGTCTCATTAGGGGGAGAGTAATTGGGAGTGTGTAGCAAGGTGTGTATAAGTTTTTATGTGAGAGACTGACTTGATTTGTAAACTTTCACTTAAAGCACAATAAAAATTAATAAAAAAAAAAAAAAACGAGCTTTTTGAGGCTTTAGTAGAAACTTGGAGTCCCTGGGTGATGCAAACAATCAACACTTGGCTGCTAACCGAAAGGCTGGCGGTTGGAGTCCACCCAGAGGCACCTCAGAAGAAAGGCCTGGTAATCTACTTCCAAAAAAAAATCAGCCATTGAAAACCCTGTGGAGCACAGTTCTACTCTGAGTCCCTGAGCTGGAATTGACTTGATGGCAGCTGGAGTGAAACAGGAACCAGTGGCGGTTACTTTTGTCTTCAGGCTCGAGGATATCTAAGGGTAGGTGAGTGCCCACCGTGAGGGGCCAGCGAAGTCTGGTTCCTGCAGCAGTTTCACAGGCGCAGAAAGCTGTGTAGTGTGTGTTTACTTAACTCTTAGGTGTCGATGTGAAAGGCCCTGCTTTGTAGACTAGCCTTAGTTACTGGGGTGCATTTCTCCGCTAGGTCCCATGTTTCTTTATAATCTGTCCAGGAAATATGAGTAAGAGTACAGCTCTGAGTTCATGTTCAAGGTAAGTATAAGTGACGTTGGCCCGTCCATTGTACTTTGTCACCCGTCCAGCCCTCCTCTGGTGGTGCATGAAAATTCAGCGCTGACCATCCACACCCTTTCAAGTCCTGGAACGATATCAGTGATGCGTATTTCTAATTTATAGCGCACCTGGTTCCTCAATCTGATTAATAGGGCAATTGGCTATTCCCACACCTGACTTACCCCTACCATGGCTCAAGCACGTCTGGTTTTCCTTGAGCAGCCACGGGAACCATCATTTGTTGGCTCTGGTGAGGCAGCTGGCCCCCATCATCAGTTAGGCTTCAGAGGCTGAGGCTGCAGTCCCCAAGGGGGCCATAATATAAACAATGATCGGTGTCTGGAGTGGGGGACGAAAGGAGGGAACGCGAGCCAGGGAGAGAGGCAAAACCTCTAACTTGGCACCAAACAGCAGTGCCACACTGAGATTTTGCCAACGAGATTTACTGCCCGAGGAAGCAGGGGACATTGTTTGGATTCTGGGTATTATTTGTTTTCAAGATAGTGGGGCCAACAACCATCGTGTCAAGAGTACCAGAGCCCTGGTGTGGAATGTGCCTTTTTCTAAATCAGGTTCCCTGTAATCTGGTATGGAAAGTAATCTGAAAGCCACAGTATGTCAGAGCCAGAGGGTCCGTTAGAGATCATCTGGTCCAAGCTCCTCACTTTATATAACATCAACCATTCATTAGAGCACGCACATAGAGTTGTTTTATCAGTGGGAGAAGCTTGAGTGATTTCGGCCACTCCGTTACTTAACCAGCTTGTCACCAGTGGTAGGTATGATGACAAGAGAATGAGTGGAAGTTATGAAAACTATACAGGGCTATGAAACCAAGCAAATCTCACAACAGTTCACATGGACGTTGATCCTTTGTCCTCAATCCAGGGTAGGACGGGGCTGACCCAAGTATGAATAAAGTTAGAAAGGATGGAAAGACAAAGTGAGACCCATGGTGAGCAAAATACAGCTAATTTGACAGTTCTAGAAAGAAATAGCAAGAAGAACTCATCCTTCTTCCAAACGGTCAGACCTTCCTGCGTGCAGGACCAGGACAGAGAGCCACAGTGCTATGAAAACTGCCCAGTGCGTCTGTCTGTGTGGCTGTGAAATATGACATGTCTCCTTTGTAGCAGTAGGGCCACCCCATAATTACATCTGGTTCTGGTGACTCCTACAGTGGGCAGCTATCCTCTGTACATACACCAATGCCACCAACCTGTAAGTGGCAGGGGGAAGCTGGTCTGAGATTAACTCTACCCAGACAAGGAGACATGGTTGTTAAGAGTGTGCACTTTGAGGTAGACTGCCTTGGATTAAATCCCAGCTCCTTGGCATACCCATTGAGTGTTCTTGGGCAAGCCATTTAGTGTCTTAGAACTTTCTTCATCTGCCAAATGAGTGTATTACCTGCCTTATAGGATTGTTGTGAAGATTAAACGGGATAATGTACACATGGTTCCTAGCATGGTGTAGAACACATTATCTTTGCTTAACGGCACTCATTACTGGTATTAAAGGGAATGGTTTAGTGTTGACAGTGTCTTCTTGTACAGTCACTCTGTCCTTCTGAAATTAAGGACACAAAGAACTTGAAAAGAAGTCAAGCGGAGAAAGGCAGCCATAATTATGGGAAAAAGTCCTGTGGAGGGAGAGATTTTAGATATAGAGGCTAACGGAACAAAAGCTGTCCACATCCTCAGCTGTGCAGAGAACTGGGTCAGGATAAAAGCTTCAACTGCAGCATGAGGGATTTGGTGGTAGACCTGAGGAAGAAATTTCCTGGCAGTGAAAGATATCAAATGTTAACAGACAAAGAGTCTTTCTCTTCTCCTGGGGTTGTTTGGTCAACCTTCCCTAGAGCCAGAGAGGTGGATGGGATGCCACGGGTCCAGCCCCACGAGTCTCTGTTTCTCAGTTCTGAGAATCAAAGCAGCAAAGGTGGTCTGGATCCAGGACCCAGCTGCCCCTAATGGCTGTCTTTGACAGTGGCTCTTGGATCCTTCTCATTCACTGAACTCTCTTCTCCTGTTAGCACTTGATAGAGGGGAGCAGCTAAGGTGTTAAGCAAGCATGACCTTTCCCCTGTTGCAGGCGACAGTTGAGAGGCATTATTCATTGAACATTTAAGGCCAGCATGGTTGAGGGTGTCATCTCTTGGTGCCTCCTGCAGATCAGATCCCCTGGAAGCCCATGAGCCGTAGCTTGTGAGAACAGGAGAAGACTATTTGGGGCCTGGAGGTCAGATGGGCCTACCTAGGAAGCTCCTGCATCCACACAGGCCTGAGCTTTAGTGTCTGGATTCTGAGTTTGATGGGCCTACCTAGGAAACTCCTGCATCCACACAGGCCTGAGCTTTAGCGTCTGGATTCCGAGTTTGATTAGGTGGCAGGTCAGACCCCAGCCCTGAAGAACAGGAAGAGTAACTGAAATGTCGTCAGGCTGGATGGGCTCTTCAGGGGTCCCCACCTCTGTGATAAAAGAGGGGGTCCTGTGACACCCAAGGAGACTCTGTGGTCTTCCACCATTTAGAGTTTGATGTAGTCATCCATCACCTTGGTCTTGAAGCCTCTTTCTGAGCCTCCTTCTCCAGGAAAGAAATTGTGCACCCTCGCTTAGTAAGTGGCTCCTAAAACCACCAGCAGGATTCCCCTTCATAAATTTCCCTGTAAATCCTGCTGCAGCCAACCACACTTCTTCATCACCTCCTCTTCGGGTCTAGCCTTCTCAGCCTGAATGACATCATGTGTCACCCAGATCGCTCTTCAAGCTCTCTGTGCCCCCTAACAAGCCAGTCCAGATGCCTCTGGAGCCTCTTAATTCCCTCCTCTGCTTCTTGTTTTCCCAACTTGGGCCTCAGTTCACCTAACAGGCGCTGAGGAGAGATTGAATCTTAGCTGAGGCAGTAAGAATAGGAAAACACAGTGGAAGAGTTCCAGCAGCGCCGCTCACCAAGACAAAAACACCCTTCACTTCTTTTGCCCTTCTGCTTTGGTTTTCTTTGGTAGGAAAGAGAAAGATATTGCCAAAGCCGTCAGAAGGAGGGGCAAGTGAGCTGTCTATTATTTATCTTCAGTGGCCCACTCAGCCCCATATAACTCCAAGTTGTACCTTTAATGATATAAAATAAGGAAGCCATTTACCACCCCTATGGGGCAGCTGTTCCACGAGTGCGTTGGCTTGTGGCCCAGCAGTGATGCCAGAGCCCCTCGTTAGTGTTATTAAGTACCATGAAGGTAGAGGGAGGCCTCGTGACAATGATTGAGGGGCGATGGCAGCCCTCATGCCTGTTTTTAAAGCCTTTAACAGCAGGTTCAGACATAACCTTCTTCTGATCAGGACCACAATAGATGAACCCTGTAGAATAGGAGAAAAATGTGGAACAGAACCTCCAATTCCTAATAAAACAAAACAAAAACTTAATAGACTGGTTGAGAGTGGAGGACTCCTTGAGACTATTGCCCTTTAAACCTTGAACTGAAACCAGCCCCTGAGGTCATCTTTAAGTGAAACAACAGGTTGGCACACAAAATAAAGAATATCACCGGTGAGTACTGTGCTTCTTTAAAAAAAAAATCACGTATGTGAGACCAAATGGTCAGCAATTACTTTAAAACAAAGACGAGAATCTAAGAAGACAGGGAAACTAGATTAATGGAAACTGAACAACCAGAATGGAAATACTGAGAATGTTCCCGCATTGTGAAGAATGTTCCCAATGACACTGAACAATTTGTGTAGAAATTGTTGAACGGACACCTAAACTACTGTGTAAAGCTTCACTGAAAATACAATAAAAATTAAAAAAAAAAAAAGACATAACTTTCCTCTGTTGCCAGAGTCCTACATGGTTTGTGAGTGGGGCGCTTAGGGTCAACTCATCCAACCAGCCGCCAGGGCCTGGCTGTCTCCATGGTGTCACCGTCAAGTGAGCATCACCATCAAGTAATCAGGAATTCTCTGTCCCCAAGGCAGCCGATTCCATCTTTAGACTGGCGGGGGGCAGGGGGGTGGCGCAGCCTAGAATAGACATAAGACCTCATGCCTTGGAGCTAAGTGGTATAGGATATGAAACAGAACTAGCTGGCGCGGCCTTGGGCGAGTCTGTTGACTTTGCTGAGCCTAGGTTTCCTCTGCTGAAAATGGAGGTAAGAAGAGCCCCAGGTTTGGGGTGAGGATTATATGCGCCGTAGGAGCTGTCAGCACAGCGTTGGGCCCGTAGTGAACACTCAACAAACGACAGTCTTTATTATTACCTCCGGCTTTTACAATGTCCTTCCCTTTTTTTTTTAAGGAGCCCTGGTGGCACCGTGGTTAAGCACTCAGCTGCTAACCTAAAGGTCAGCGGTTTGAACCCACCAACTGCTCTGTGGGACAAAGATGTGGCAGTCTGCTCTCGTAAAGGTTACGGCCTTGGAAGCCCTGTGGGGCAGTTCTACTCAGTCCTACAGGGTTGCTATGATTTGGAATCTACTCCTCAGGAGTGAGTTTCGTTGTGGGGGGTTGGTCCTGTTTTTTGAGCTTCGGCTTATTTCCCAGTAGCTTCTCCTCCAGTGGGTCGCTAGCCCACCTCCTGCAAATGAAGTATTGCTGTAACCTTTTTATAGCACGTCAAGGCACCCACAGTGGGACTCTGCACTAATTTTTCCTCCTTCCCATCCTTAATGCTTTGCTGGTCATGTGTGCTTATGGTGCGGCATGCTGTGGTGTGAATTAAATGTCCACAGGGTGACATCGGTTTCTGCAGATTTTGTCCCTGCGTGGAAGGAGTATGCCAACGGCGCTGGGACCTCTTCCACATGATGCCGGGGTTCCCAGCTCTGGACAGACTCATCAGCCTGACACAAGGGCCCCCTGCCCTCACACCTGCTTCTCCTTACGTTGCCTTTGACTGTGTGCTGTCTTGACTGTTTTGGTGATTTGGTGACAATGGGTGGGAGGATGCAGCTTTTTGGGTGTCAGGCTTCCTTGGTACTGACAGCTGGATGCTACCTACAGAAGCTAAAGGTACATGTAACCAATTAACACATAATGGATTAACCCCTTCAGTTGCCCCTGTTGTGTGTGTGTGCTGGTGGGACAGACAAGGATATCTGCAGAAAGAAATAACTTGTGGGGTAAACCGGTGCCTTCCTCTGTGTCCCCTCTTCTCCTTTAATCCATTCTCCCCCACAAACATCTGCCTGTCACCTGCCACGTGCCATGTATCGCGCCAGCAGCCTCTCGACCTCTGAGGTGGGAAACTGCACAAGGCTTGTCATTTCTTCCCCTGACAGAAGGATCGCGTGGAGGCAAACTCCATGAAATACACTCCCCGATAGCTAATGGAGGGAAGGTGGGCGCTGCTAGGACAGGAGCCCCACCGGTCCAGCCAGGTACCGGCTAGCCCAACGAGCGCCTTCAGTTTCCTGATTGGCAACACCCATGACACAGGCCCAGAGTTCCCACTGCCACCTGGTCGTCTCTGCCAGCACGGATTCAATCCCCAGAGACAAGCCTTTGTTCTCACTGCAGGCATCTCTGAGGACGCCCAGCTCCTGGTAGCTCTGCCTCCCCGCCATCTCTCACTTCTCCAGCTGAGTCTAAGCCCCATTAAACCGTGGGCAGCCTCAGCATTTTTTATTTTTTATTTTTAACTCTTCGTGTTTACACCCACACACCTTTGGGCTGTAAGGTGCCTCCGCCGGCTTTCTTTCCCTGGAGTTCCTGGTTGAAAACACCTTGCTCTTCTCCCTCCCTTCCACCTTACCCATTTCCACAGCAGAACTTTGCAGAGAGCTCTGGGAGACAGGAAGCTTAGGTAAGGCGGGGTCCACTTGCATGGCCCCTTCTACAGGGAGACAACAACTGCCCTGAGGATTCCAGTCTCTGGGAGCCCCCTGGCCTTTTATAACTGCATTCATTTCAGTGATTCCAGGCCAGGGGCCTCTTGCAGCCTAGTTGAATTGTAAATCGCCTCTTCCATCTTAGCTGCCTCTCTCCTCTCACTCTCCCCCTTTCAGAATCTCACATCCAATTAACACCCTCCTCCCCAGCCCCCTTCCAAAGTCATTAGTGAGGAGGCAGGATGCTCTTGGCCCCAGAGTGATTTCCTGTCATCTCTGCTCATTAATTCTGTCCATGTCTTTGCTAAACCATTAATAACTCTCCCCGCATATCTGACTGTTCATCTGGGTCTTTGTGGCTTCACTCCCAACTCCTCGTCTCCAGGGTCCCAAAGAGCAGGTCATCTGTCCTATGACCCCATGCCTTCTCCTTCTTCCGTATCCCCGTCTCTGGGGGTCGGGGGGAGGACTGATGCTGAGATGGCCTGTCCTGGGGGCCCCACATTGTCCTCCCAGGTGCTCGGAGAGGGGACCCCCACTGCTCAGACACCCCCTCCCTGCTGCAGGGAAGGTGAGGTTTGCTGCACTTCGGGGGGGGTGGGGGGGCTGGGAAGCGGTGCTCCCCTTGGCAGGTCCTTTGGGAACATAGAGCTGCTCACACACGTGCTAGTGGGCTCCAGGAGCCCCTGCTTCCTAACACACCCTCTTAATGATGCCCAGGCCCTGGGGGTGGTTTCAGCTGGGCGCCTCCGAGGGTAAGGGCTAGGCAAGGGGCATGATGACATTTCTCTCCAGCCTGACAGCTTTGGCCTAGCTGGGTCAGCCCTCTGGGGAGGAGGCTCACAGGAGCTTGTTCTGTCCTCTTTCAGCCCGAGGAGTTGCAGAGAGAACACCCAGCTTCATGTATCCCCAGGGCACAGCGAGCAGTCAGATGGTGCTTCGTGGCATGGACCTCCTGCTGGAGTGCATCGCCTCCGGGGTGTAAGTAGGGTCTGCACCCTCCTTTTGGGCCACTCTCCAGGAGACTAGGGGCAGGGGCTTGTCCATGCTTTGCCCTTGCCACATTTGAGGGGCATACCAGTAGTGCCGATTCCCTGAGTGACGCAAACAGTTAAGTGCTTGACTACTAGCCAAAGGTTGGCAGTTCAAACCCACCCAAAGGCACCTCAGAAGACAGGCCTGGCTGTCTGCTCCCGAAAAGTCACAGCCTTGAAAACCCTATGAGCAGTTCTACTCTGCACACCATAAAAGTCTGAACTGACTCAACAGCAACTAACAACAGCCACCAACAGTGCAGGAAAAAGCAGGAAATGGTCCTGGTGGAATAGGGCATCTCCCTCACATCCTGCCATCTCTCTCTTTTTTTTTTTTTGCATAATGAGGAGAGGAGAAGGTTAGAAACCCTGTATGTGTGTGAGAGTGTGTCAGATGAGTCCCTCAGGCTGTCTGTGGCCCCGTATCCCGCTCTGTGTAGGAAAGATGGGCCCTGAGAGAGTTCTTCTGGGCCCAAGTATCCTTTTAGAGACCTGGGCATCCCAGACTCTGAAGGAGAGTAACAGGGCCACATTAACTGGGAAGTCTTGTTTCCTGCCTTGTCTGTCTCCTAGCCCAACGCCAGACATCGCGTGGTACAAGAAAGGCGGGGACCTCCCGTCGCACAAGGCCAAGTTTGAGAACTTCAACAAGGCTCTGCGCATCACCAACATCTCCGAGGAGGACTCTGGGGAGTACTTCTGCCTAGCCTCCAACAAGATGGGCAGCATCCGGCACACGATCTCGGTGAGAGTGAAGGGTACGTTGTGTGTATTTCTCATTACGATTACTCTGCCAGCCCTCAACACCGTGACCACCCTTCCCCTGAGAGTGGCCAGGGCTGGAGTGAGTGGGGACCCTTCCAACACACTGGTTAGTGGCAACTGTGACCTTCCATGGATGGTGTCACCCCTGGCTGTGTGCGTGAGAAAGAGATTGGAGAAAGGTGGGAGGGTGGGCTGAGGGAAGGGAAGGGGACACACCCAACCATGATCCAATTCTCCTTTGTGCCCGAGGACCCCTCCGCAGCTGAATTTCCTCCCGCAGCCATGCCGGCCACAGTCCCGCGTCTGTTCCTTCCTTCCTTGTGCATTTCCGTCTGTAGTGTGTCATCCTAGCCTGCGCTGTGTGCTCATGCATGGAGCTGTGCTCCTCTTAAAGATGGGGAGGCATAGAGCCCACATTATTTTTTAAAAACATCACTTCCCTTCTTCACACGCAGAGATGGCCCGGCTAGGTGTCACAGGCAATAGAAGTCTCACCGTTAGGGGGTGAGTGGTCAGTTCTCAGCTGCGGGCAGAGTGGATGATTGAGATGACGAGGTCTGAGACCACAGAACAGAGCTTCCTCGGCATCCAAGCAGCTGTTCCCATGACCTTGGTTTCAGCACCACACGTGAACCAGGTGGTCCTTAAGCTTTTCTGGAATATGAAGGTCTTTGAGAATCTGATCCAGAAGATAGGAATCTCAGAAAAATACACATACCCATATATTCACAGCATTTTCTTACAATGGAGGAGGGTGGCCAGCTGAGAAGCTCTGTTCTAGGCAAAGTTCAGTGTGAAAAAGAAGGTCCGATCTTACAGCAACAATTGAATCCAGGCAATTTCTGGGAAACCCAAGGGGACCAACCCCGTGCCCACTTTACCACCTGCCATAGGAGTGGTTCAAAACCTTGGTGCCCATCAACACTTCTGCTCCTTTACAGCCTCCACCGCCCAGGCCTCCCGAGGGGTCAGATGTAGTAGGTCTCCAATGGGGCTCCAGCATCCATGTCTCTTAAAAGCTCCAGGGGATTCTAACGAGCAGCCTGAGGTCACACCTGCTGCTCTGTGGCCTGGAAATAGCCAGGCCAGCGTCTGTGCCGTCAGACTGACCAGCACGGGCTGGGCTCAGTGAGGACGAGCCTGTGGGGCAGGCGGCGAGCGCCTGGTGCTGGGACAAGCCGCCTGCCTTCCTAGGGGAAGCCCAGTGGGCCCATTGCCATCTGACTTCCCTGTCTGTGCCTGTGCTTGTCTTCTAGCTGCTCCCTACTGGCTGGATGAACCCAAGAACCTCATCCTGGCTCCTGGGGAGGACGGGAGACTCGTGTGCCGAGCCAGTGGGAATCCCAAACCAACTGTCCAGTGGATGGTGAATGGAGAGCCTTTGCAATGTAAGTAGTGAGCTGTGGGCCCACCAACCTTCTCACTTGTCAAAGGCACCAGACCCCACCACTGTGAGCCTGCCCGGGTTGTCCCCGAGGTGGAGGTTCTCAGAGCAGCCCATCTCTTTGGACATCTGAAGAGACAGGAGACCTGCCTCCCCTGTGAGAGAACATGTTTAGGGGCTTTCTGCTCCCTTGAGTTTTTCTTAAATCTCTGCTTTCTGCCCCTTAATGACTTCTGGGGCCGTGCAGGGGATGGGGACTGCAAATTCATTTTAGGGCTCTGAGTGATAACTGAGGCCTAGAAGATCTCCCATTGTCACTGGTTACCACAGTCCCGCTCTGCTGAGGGCAATATAAGAGGCAGGGTTATACAACAATATGAAAGATTATGGTTGGATATGAAGAACTTCCCCATGAGAGCAGAGATGCACTGGTGCAGTTCTTAAGTATGCACTGACTTTGGGAAGATTTAGTTTTTTTGGATGGATGGTATAGGTGATCCCAAGGCCCCTTCCAGCCAGAGGTACTGGTTAAGTTTTCACATCATATCCCTCTAGTTGCATTTACTTTTTAAAATGTCTGGTCATTGTGAACAGTCATATCAATCAAATGGGACCAAAAGTAGATGAACGAAACACAGAATCTAACTCAAGAACAGCAGCTGACAGAAGCAGGTAGAAGCGATAGAGAGGCAAGGACCAGGTAGAGAGGAGGCTGAAGACATTTATTGTGTGCTAGGCACCACGCTGGTTGTTGCATCATGCTACCTCTTTAATCTCAAATATTTACAATGAGAAAGCAAGGCTTCGAGGGGCCGTGAATTGCCAAACACACATACCTGTAAGTGGTAAGCTGTGGGCGGCTGTAGAACTGAGCACCCCTATTAAAAAAAAAAAAAACCTGGTATCGGACATGCAGTTTTCTCAGGAAACATTACCACCCTGGATACATGCGGAAGGAGCCCTGATGGCGAAGCGGTTAGAACTCAGGTACTAACCGAAAGATCGTTGTTCGAACTCACCAGTCACTCTGTAAGAGAAAGATGTGGCAATCTGCTTCTGTAAAGGTTACAACCTTGAAAGCCCTATAGGGCAGTTCTACTCTGGCCCGTAGGGTCACCGTTAGTCAGAATCGGCTCAACGGCAGTGGATTGGGTTGGTTTTTTATACATGCAGAGATGTGGACACTTCTTGCCCTCCACGGCTCTCCTGTCCCAGCAGCACTTTGGGGATAAAGCAAGCAAAGGCTGCAAACAACACGTCACCATTAAACAAAGCCGGAGCCCAGGACTTGCAGCTGAGCCTTGGCTCTGGAAAGGTCACCTCTCACCCTCCCCAGGGAAGCACTTAAGGGGGAGTGATTGGGAAGGATGTTAGCTCCATGAAAATTGCAGGACAAGCAGGCGTTGAAGTTGCTGGCATCTCCTTCCCTTGTGGTTTTTTGCTGAGTGGGGACCTGAGGAAGGATGATAAGGACGCTGACTTCATCTTCATTATCTTCTGCCGATTCCCCGCTTCTGGGCTCAGAACTGCTATCTGCAGAGTGGCGCCGAGGAAGCCAGACTCCTGGGTCCTCCTTTGCCCAGCTTCCCCTGTAGGTCTGAGTGATCCTGGGTGAGTTCAGAGACTCTGCAAGCGGAGACATCCACTTCTACTTCAGAAATCTCCCAGAGCAAAGTCACCTTCTAGTGGTTAAACATGATGCAAGTGGCAGTTCTTTACTAGAAAACTTTTATTTTGCTCACTCGCATCTTATCATAGCCTTCCTGAGAGTAGGGAAAGATAGGAGTGATTCATCCCCCTTTCACACATGAAGGAAATGAGGCCCAGAGGGATTTACTGATTTGCCCCAGGCCCAGAACGACTGTGGGCAGGACTAAGACCCCAGTCCTGTCCACTCCCCAGTCCTGGTTCTCTGCATCCTAAGCCAGCATTAAGGAGAACCGAGGGGGGAATACTCTCACTGATTAGAATACGTTTCCTGGGAAGACCAGGGGAGCTTTGGCAATTATTAGGGCTCTCCGTTTTCAGCTGGCGCTGGCTTATGGGTTGAACTTTGGAGAATGCTCAGAAGGTGGGAAGGTAGCAGGTCCCTTCCATTTGTATATTGTTCTGTCCTTTTCAGAACATATTTAAGTGTATGCACGTTGGATTAAAATAATAATAGCAATAATTATTATTATGTTCTGGGCCCTTTGCTAATCACTTGATACTTGCACACGATCTCATATCATCCTCATAAAAACCCAATGAGGTAACATGTTATCCTTATTCTACAGACGAGGAAACTGAAGCTTAGAGGGATTAAATAGTGCTAGAAAGTGAGATTGTTAAAATTCAAATGCCTTTCTGTTTCCAAAGCTTACGCCCTCAGCCCCTCTGCCCAGCTGCTGTATAGGTGGAGCAGGGAGTCCTACTCCATTGGAGAGATGGAAGAACAGACTACAGAAGGTTGGGTGAGAGGCCCAAAGGCACACAGCTGGGGAGTGGTGGGCTAGAAGCCAGGGATTCTGAGACCCGCCCCCCAGTGCTTCCTCCACAACACCCCGATCAAACCAGGGTGCCCATCCAGAGCCCCTGGAGCTCTTCACCCTGCCTTCCCCCATTTCTCATGAGGAGCTTCTTATTCTTATCTGTAGCGGCACCACCCAACCCAAACCGTGAGGTGGCCGGGGACACCATCATCTTCCGAGACACCCAGATCAGCAGTAGGGCTGTGTACCAGTGCAACACCTCCAACGAGCACGGCTACCTGCTGGCCAACGCCTTTGTCAGTGTGCTGGGTGAGTAAGCACCCACAGCCCTCTGCCACCCTCACCTACAGTGGGTCTCCTGGGGCTGTTATGTCGTGGGGCCCACCTTATTCTTGGGAGCTTAGCCAGGCTGGGCAGGGACAAGGCAGTGGTAGAATGGAGACTGAGGATGAGGTTTACGGCAGGATGGAGGACTTAAAATCCAAAGAGCTGGATATGCAGAAACGGTTGATTCCATCATAGAAGTCAATCTTTGTCCCCTCCCTCCCATGAGAGAGAGGGGTGTGTCTCATCTCTGTGATTGACTGCCCTGGGTTTTCTGTTGGATCTCAGGGTGGGAGATGATGCTGAATGTATTTGCTTCACTCCCTCCATAGGGAGAGGATGATGGGAGCAGTATCTCGGAGATGCCTTAGGTCTGTGGCAGGGCAGCTTCAGAACCTGCTAGATAATTTGGGGAAACTCTGCAAAAGCTAGGTTGGATATAGGGTAGGTTGAAGGCAGATGGATAAGCTTGCGGAGGCTTCTTAAAGGAGAAAGGTTGGTGGGGAAGGTCTCTTGGTACCTGGAAAGCTGCTGAATGGCGAAGGCATGTGCAGAGGAGCCTGAGAGGAAGAATGGAAGAGTTAGACTCCGTACCCAAGATTGGTTCTCTGGGAATTTTAGATGTGCCCCCTCGGATGCTGTCGCCCCGGAACCAGCTCATGAGGGTGATCCTTTACAACCGGACACGGCTGGACTGCCCGTTCTTTGGGTCCCCCATCCCCACACTCCGATGGTAAGTTCCAGGAGACCAGGCACTCAGAGGAGGCATTTGTCTCACCCTTCTTATCCCTATACTGACCCATAATAGGTATTTGGCAAGACCTGGGAACTGGGTGGTGCAAATGGTTAAGCACTCAACTACTAATTGAAAGGTTGGCTGTTCAAACCCACCCAGAGGTGCCTTGGAAGAAAGACCTAGCGATCTGCTTCCAAAAGGTCTCAGTCATGAAAACCTTGGGGAGCGTAGTTCTACTCTGCAACACATGGGGTTGCCATGAGTCAGAATTGACTCAACAGCAGCTGGTTTGGTTTTGTACGGGGAATTCTCTAGGGTTTAAGCTGGAGGGAACTTGGCAGATCATCTGGCTGAACCCCTCATTGTACAGAAGAGAAAACTGAGGCTCAGAAAGGGACAGTGGCTGCCAAGGCCACCCAGAGGTTGGAGGCAGCCCTGGCAGGAGAGCTCAGGGCCCCAGACTCCAAGCACGGGCTGTCTCCATCGGTGGCTGCCACACTCGCCGGGCTGGTCCTTTCTCACTATGCGCTGTGTCCTGCTGCTCTGTTGTGAGGTTTAAGAATGGGCAGGGAAGCAACCTGGATGGTGGCAACTACCACGTCTACGAGAATGGCAGTCTGGAAATTAAGATGATCCGCAAAGAGGACAAAGGCATCTACACCTGTGTCGCCACCAACATCCTGGGCAAAGCTGAAAACCAAGTCCACCTGGAGGTCAAAGGTAAGGGGCCAGGTTCATAGGAGTGTAGGGCGGGGCAAGGATGCCATCTCCTCACAGTTATGCACGTGTGATAGTCACCTGAAACTGCACCACACCTGATGTCTCATTCCAGGTGGGGTTCTCCCTATGCACCTGCGTGCCTACCGGAGGCTTCTAGCTGACCCTGGGCTGGGAACTTTCAGCCATGTTATAACCAGTCTGGCCCAGATGGAATTAGAAGGGAAGCCTGCTACCCACACCAGCTCCTCATTGCCACCTAAGAAATTGCAGGCCTTATTCTTGAGCCAGGCAGAGAGGGTTTCTGGTTTGTTTATATTTGGGGTTACCACACCAGGCCTCCCCTCCATTCGTACGACTGAACACAATTTCCACTACCTGCCGTGGTTGGCCCCAGGCCTCCAGGTTATGCATGTCACGCTGTGGGCCCAGGTGAGGGCAGTGGGCAGACAACCAGTCAACGAAGGGTCCCTGGGCTTCCCCTCAGATCCCACCAGGATCTACCAGATGCCTGAGGACCAGGTGGTCAAGAGGGGCACCACGGTGCAGCTGCCATGTCGAGTGAAGCACGACCCCTCCCTGAAACTCACAGTCTCCTGGCTGAAGGACGATGAGCCGCTCTACGTGGGAAACAGGTTCCTTCTTCCCCTGCTCCCTCCCTGTGCTGGCTTGGTGATTTTCTTTTTCCTCACTCTTGGTGACACACTGTAGAACCCAGGGGTAGGGAACCTGTGTCACGTGTTACTGAGCAACAGCTGAGACCATGATGGGCTGGAGGACTTCTCCTCCCCCTCAGCGGAGATACCCTTCTTTCCCACCTCTACCACATCCCTCCTCCCATCAGCTCCCTGCTTTTCCCTCCTTCACCACTTTCCTCCCCCTCTTATCCTCTTTTTCCCACTCCTTTCTTTCTCCACGTCTTTCCCTTTCCTTCACTTTCCCTTTGATGCCCTCCCTTTCTCCTTTCTTCCCCTGCCTTTTTCACCACGGCTGGGCCCTGGCTTTCCATCCTTGCAACCCTGCCTGCAGTTCTCCTCTTCTCCAGTAGAGGGGCAGAGGGAGCTGGAGTCATCTCTCCCTGTATCCTGGCTTCTCAAAATTGTTGTAGGTCCTGGTGCTTCTCAACCCGGGTTGCGCCCTGAAATCACCTGGGAAGCTTTTAAATATACTCATGTCCCCGCCCCCATTCTGATTTAATTGGCGTGGGGGTAAAGCCCAGGCTCTGATAGTGTTTAAAAGCTCCCCCAGGTGTTTCTAATGTGCAGTCAGAGTTGAGAACTCTGGTCTGAGCCTCCTTCACAGGCTCTGTTCTCTGCTCTATCCTGTCCTCCTTTGGGGCAGGTTGTGCAGGGCTCTGAGGTTGGATAGAGGCACCAGCTGCTTGCAGCGATCATTCTCATTGTTTGCAGGGGCTGTGCCCTGGGCTCAGGTGCAGGCATGCTGGCCCTCAATTGCTGCTGACAGCTTGGCAGTTCCTTCCTGCTCCTTGGTGCCTTCTGCCCCTCTGTGAGGACAGTTCACAAGCACCAGGCATGCCTGGCCTGGGCCTGGGCACAGAAGAGACACAAGTCTGGGCTGAAGACAGAGCTAGAAACATAGGAAGGGGAGTATACCACTCTGCCTTTTGAGGGAGTGGGACAGTGGTGCAGAGGGTACGTGGCACAAGAAAGGCACAGAGATACACAGCATGGAGTTTGAGGACAGTGGACCCAGTTCCGGGCCGCTTTAGCTCTGCCCACTTTCTTCCTCCCTTCATTAAACACTACAAGTACTCAAGGTGACAGTGAAGACCCTAGCACTGGGCGGAGCCTCACATCCCCTGGGGGGCTCTGGCTTCCCTCTTCTTCCTGACTGGCAATCCCCCTATAGGGAGAAAGCAACTGCAGTGTCCAGCACCCCCGCAGCCTTTCACTCTCTCCCTACTTGCCTCTTCCAACCCCCCACCCCGGTGCTTTTGCAGAATGAAGAAGGAAGACGACTCCCTGACAATCTTTGGTGTGGCAGAGCGAGACCAGGGCAGCTACACGTGCATTGCCAGCACCGAGCTGGACCAAGACCTGGCCAAGGCCCACCTCACCGTGCTAGGTAACAGCTGCTGCTCCTGCTGGCACTGACCACCTCCCCTGTCCCTTCCCAGTGCCAGGGAAGCAGTGGGCCTGGATGTTTCCAAGGGCCATGCCTGTGGTCAGCAGACTGATGAGGCACGGTGATCGCTTGCCGTTTGATCTAAGGATCCAGGGGCTGCCACTTTCAGAACAAGCTGTCTAGGACAACTTGCCTCCTGAGCTGAATAATGAATGCCCCCAGATCCTCCTCTGCACGGTGCCTGAATGATAGAGAAGGTGGAGCTGGGGTTCTCACTGTGATCATTTCTACCTCCTTAACAGCTAACTGGAAACCCTGGTGGTGTAGTGGTTAAGAACTACAGCTGCTAACCAAAAGGTTGGAAGTTCAAATCCAGCAGGTGCTCCTTGAAAACTCTGTGGGGCAGTTCTACTCTGTCCTATAGGTCACTATGAGTTGGATTCGACTCAATGGCAAGGGGGTTTTTTACAGCTAACTCAGTACCACTAAGTCAGTTAAAACAGTTCCTAATTAAAGCAAGATTGAGTTTTGTGTTTGTCCTTCAACAACCTCTCCTGGCCTTACTCCCCACACCTGCCCTGGTCTGGTGGACTTTCATGGTATGCTGCCTACTTTGTGGGCTGAGCCCCGTCTCTTCCTGCCCTGGTGTCCAGGCCTGGTGGTAAACGCTAAATTGTCCCAAGCTAAGGGGAAGGGTAGCCTTCCTTCCAAGGCAACTCCCCTGTTATCTCCTCCCCTTCTGTCCTCTCGCTGGGCACCCTGCTGCCATTGGTATTGATGCCCTCAGCCTGGTTGCTCTTGTCCCTTCCTCAGTGGGGAGGCACAGTTGCTGGAAGCAGTGAGCCCGGGGACAAAAGTAATGTTGGGACAGGGAGAAAATGGAGATTCCACTACCAGTTGTAGCAAAAACCCAAGGGCTCTGGTAGGGGTGGAAGTCTGTCCATGGAAGGGAGGGTGAAGCCTTGCCTGGAACACCTCCACCAGGGGCAGCTGTTCAATCCTTGCTGCCTATTCCCGTCCTCGTAACCTGGATAACCTCGTTAACCCTGGATAACCTGCTAACCTGCATAACCTATCTTACCTTTGCAGCTGATCAGGCCACTCCAACTAACCGTTTGGCTGTCCTACCCAAAGGTAATTGGTACTAATCATGAGCCCAGGCCCTCTCTAGGCATCTGAAAGGGTGGAGCCTAAGAGGAGGAAGGCACTGCAGGAAAGCATGTGCCATGTATAGTTTCATGGTGACACTTCCTCCCCCTGCCAAACTTGACCTTCAAGTGTCCCAGGTCCACCCCTCTGTCACCCCATGTCACAACCCTACTCTGCGTCCTGCTCCTTTGCAGGGAATATTGAATGGTCTTCAGTTGAGCTCAGAAGTCCTTGATTGCTCTTCCACCTGCATTCCTTACCTTTGCCCAAGCTCACCACGCCCTGGGGTGGCCCTGTTTTCTTCCCTCAGCTTGGCCTCAGAAGTGTTGAAGGTACAGTCAGGAAAGCCCGCTTACTTTCATCCTCAGTGGGCCCATCTTTTTGCAGCCTCCCCACATCTACACTTACACACGCACACAGACATAGAGGTAGGCTCCTGGGACTTACCTTCCAGGTCCTTCCAGTAACCAGCCGGAATATGGAAATCACTAGCTCAGGGAGCCAGGATGGGAAAAGTTCTTGCTTCCCCCCTCCAGTCAGTGGCTGAATGGCTTTATCCCCAGGCCAGGATGGCACTTACAGTACACCTGCTAAAGAAATCCCAGTGAGACTGGAGCCCAAAAAGATGCTGCCGCCACCCCTATTTGGAAGCCAGCTGGGGCTCCTTGGTCCTGCTGACCATCACTGGACTTCTAGACTAAGTCTCCGTTTCCTCCCTGGCCTTGCTCCTCTTTCTTTGTCACCTACCCCTCATCTCCCTAACCTGCCTGCCCTGCTCAGCAGTCCGAACACCCTCCTGGGCTCCCACCCCTCAGAGCCTCAGCACGCAGGGTAGAAGGTACCCATCATGGGAAAATGAGAGAAGATTTCATACATGACAGCTTTTTGAATGTTGTCATCATGGGTCTAATGAAAAGGGCAACTGTTACCAAATGTTGGCCCTCCAAGAGTATCCACGGTAACAGATGGGTTGGTCTTAATTCATCCTGTGCTCCGCATGATCCTTTTTATTGCCTTCCTCCACATTCTTTGATATTCTTTTGGGAGGGTGTTGGCATTTGTTCTTCCTTGGCCCCCTGAGGGAATGGGTGGTCCCTGTGCTGACCCTAAGCCTGTCAGGGACCTGCCTGCATGGGATGGCGTCCCGGGCTGGGAGTGCTCTAACTTAGGAGTCCTGTGTGCTGTGTTCTCCCTCTGCTGCCAGGACGGCCAGACCGACCCCGGGACCTGGAGCTTACTGACCTGGCTGAGAGGAGTGTGAGGTTGACCTGGATCCCGGGAGACGATAACAACAGCCCCATCACAGGTCAGCTCAGGGGCCCTGCACTTCAAAGCCAGAAAAAGGGGCATGTTAGCAGCCCCCAAGCATGAGGCCTTCCCCTGGCTTCCCACTTCTGCCTCACTTGATGTGTGCTCTGGGCTATTTGCAGAATGTATGTAGACCTGTTTCCCTTCCCGTGTCTTGGGAAGAAGTCTCCCTGTGCCTCCATCTCCCCAAAAGGTTAGTAAGACTAATGGACACAATGGAATACTACGCATCAATAAAGAACAATGATGAATCTGTGAAACATTTCCCAATATGAAGGAATCTGGAAGACATTATACTGAGTGAAATTAGTCAGTTGCAAAAGGAAAAATATTGCATGAGACCACTATTATAAGAATTCAAGAAAAAGTTTAAACACAAAAGAAGATATTCTTTCATGGTTACAAGGGTGGGAGGGAGGGAAGGAGAGGGGTACTCACTAATTAGATAGTAGACAAGATCTATTTTAGGTGAAGGGAAAGACAACACACAATACAGGAGAGGTCAGCATAACTGGACTAAACCAAAAGCAAAGAAGTTTCCTTGAATAAACTGAATGCTTTGAAGGCCAGAGTAGCAAGGGCAGGGGTCTGGGGACCATGGTTTCAGGGGACAACCAGGTCAATTGGCATAATAAAATATACTAAGAAAATATTCTGCATCCCACTTTGGTGAGTGGCATCTGGGGTCTCAAATGCTAACAAGTGGCCATCTAAGGTGCATCAATTAGTCTCAACCCACCTGGAGCAAAAGAGAATGAAGAACACCAAGACACAAGGTAATAATGAGCCCAAGAGACAGAAAGGGCCATATAAATCAGAGACTCCATCAGCCTGAGACCAGAAGAACTAGATGGTGCCTGGCTACAATTGATGACTGCCCTGACAGGGAACACAACAGAGAATCCCTGATGGAGCAGGAGAGCAGTGGGATACAGACTTCAAATTCTCATAAAAAGACCAGACCTAATGGTCTGACTGAGACTAGAAGGACCCCAGAGGTCATGGTCCCCAGACCTTCTGTTAGCCCAAGACAGGAACCATTCCCAAAGCCAGCTCTTCAGACAGGGATTGGACTGGACTATAACATAGAAAAAGATACTGGTGAAGAGTGAGCTTCTTGGATCAAGTAGACACATGAGACTATGTGGGCAGCTCCTGTCTGGAGTGGAGATGAGAAGGCAGAGGGGGACAGAGGCTGAATGGACACGGGGGAATACAGGATGGAGAGAAGGAGTGTTCTATCTCGTTAGGGGGAGATCAACTAGGAGTATATAACCCAGTGCCGTCAAGTCGATTCTGACTCATAGCGACCCTACAGGACAGGGTAGAGCTGCCCCATAGAGCTTCTAAGGAGGGCCTGGCAGATTCGAATTGCCGACCCTTTGGTTAGCAGCCATAGTACTTAACCACTACGCCACCAGGGTTTCCAGGAATATATAGTAAGGTGGATATAAATTTTTGTATGAGAGACTGACTTGATTTGTAAACTTCCACTTAAAGCACAACAAAAACAATTAAATGGCAAAAAAAAAAAAGACTAATGGAAGTTGAGGAGGAAGAACATAGCTAACTAAGCTCCTAGAACAGCTCTGTCTTCCTTGCCCGCTCAGACTATGTCGTCCAATTTGAAGAGGACCAGTTCCAACCAGGGGTCTGGCATGACCATTCCAAGTTTCCAGGAAGTGTCAACTCAGCTGTCCTCCAGCTGTCCCCATACGTCAACTATCAGTTCCGGGTCATCGCAATCAACGAGGTCGGAAGCAGCCACCCCAGTCTCCCCTCCGAACGCTACCGAACCAGTGGAGCAGGTGAGTACTTGAGGCTAACAGAGAAGGCTCTGGAACCAGGCACCCTGAGTTCACATTGAGTTCCCCAGCTCCCAGCTATGTGATTTTGGGCAACTTATCTACCTTCTCCAAGTCTTGTTTTCCTTATCTGCGAAACAGATGGCACCCATCATGGGGCTGCTGTGAGGATTACATTTGAAAATGCCTATCAAGTACTAGCATAATGCTTGGCACATAGTCAGCACCCAGTCAATTTTCACTGCCATTGTTTTTTTATTAATATTATGAATAACTCTTGATTATCTGCTTTAAAGGGGAAAACAATGGCAAAGATTTGCAACAGAAATATCTAACCTGGTATTATATCCAATTCCCTTTCCTAACATGTTTGGGTAATGTTTGAAATTTTCAACTCACACCAGCTCATAGAGAGTTGAGACACTCCCAATGTTCGGTGCCAGGATAAACCAGACTGGTATTACACATATTTAGTGGCTAATCCAGGAAGGGGCTAATCCAACCCGAGCGGGCTGTATTGACCACCCACAGCGTGAAAGCCTTGTAATAAATGCTATCTGGTAAGGGATTAAAATTCAAAAGAAATTAGCCCTGCTCTGGGGGGTTTAATCTTAGATAGGAAGGCCCACCATGCACATGAGAAAAAGACAGAACAAGTTCATTTACATATGGGATTGTTGTTAGGTTCTGTCGAGTCGATTGCAACTCATACAACCCCGTGTGACAGAGCAGAACTGTCCCACACGGTTTTCTAGACTGTAATCTTTACGGGAGTGGATGGCCAGATCTTCCTCCTGCAGAGCCGCTGGGTGAGCTCAAGCCGCCAGCCTTAACCACTGTGCCACCAGGGCTCCTTAATATGGGGTAGAGTAGTATATAGATGGTGAGAAAAGACAGCATCGAAGGGATCAGTCGGTGGAGAGGAGATGGGTTGCTTACCGTGCCCTGGTAAGGCACAAATTCAACGTGAACTGTTTTGTCCATTATTGGGTTCCAGCCCCTGAGTCCAATCCCGCGGATGTGAAGGGAGAGGGGACCAGGAAGAACAACATGGAGATCACGTGGACGGTAAGAGTCCCTCCCAGTCCTGCCCCTTGATGGCCCCTGCTCACCTGGCAGCGTGCACCTGGGGGCCCTTTCCCGTTATTCCCCTGAGGCCTTGAGACCATAGTGTGGTTCAGGCTGCCTGGTTGGTTTTGATGGCCACCTTTTTTCAAGAAACCTAGTTCTTCTCTGAGTTGAGCATCCAGAAATCAATTAGGAGAAAAGTCTAAGAGCCAGAGAGGAAACAGAACAAGGGTGACCAAGGAACATAGACTGGCAATCTGATGACAGTCACAGAGAATACCAGCAAAATAGGCGGACTTCTATCGCAGACGGAGGGACTTAAGTTAGACTTTAGTAAGGATTTAGGCTAAGCAACATGCAGGGGCCCTTTCTTTGGAGATTGTTGAGAGTGAAGGAGAAACCAGCACCTGAGACGTTCTCGGTGTAGGCCTTCTTTTAGTCAGGGAATGAGCTAGAAAACTCGAAAGACTCCTTCTAGGCCAGGATTGTAAAATCCCATCTTCATCTTAGCTTACTGGCTCCATCTTCCAAAGCAAAATTCGGATATGTAGTTGTGTTCATTCCCTAGTGCTGCCATGAGTCCCACAAATGGGGGCTTAAAACAACAGAAATTCGTTCTCTCACGGTTCAGGAGGCTCAGCATCTGAATTAGGGAGCTGGCAGGTCCACGCTGCCTCTGAAGCCATTAGAGGAAGATCTTCTTTGCCTTTTCCAGCGTCGCTTGGCCAGTGTCTGCCTCCGTCTTCACAGGGCAGTCTTCTCACTCTGCGTCTCTCATCTCCTCCTTTCTATGGACACAGGTCATTCTGAACTAGAGCACACCCTATTCCAGTGTGACTTCATGTTAGCTTAACTAATAATAGCTGCAAAGACCCTATTTCCAAACAAGGTTACCACAAATTCTGGGGGTTAGGACTTGAACATCTTTGGGTTTTTTTTTTTTTTAAACCCATAACAGTGGTGTCAAAGTGACTTTTTAAACCCACTTCAAGTCTGAGAGAGGCAGTTCAGCCACTGAAATATAAACATTTCAAAGCGCTGCCATGGTCTATAAGACACAGGTCCTGGTCTCACAGCAGCTGTTGCCAGAGCAGAGTAACAGCAGCTGGGCTGAGCCCAGCCCAAGATGCCTGGACATTATCTTCATGACCTCTACAAGGTCAGTTTTTGGTCTACAGCTCTGCATTGTAGGCTTCTAGGGGACTGATTCCTGAAGGGGGCCCTCAGGGAATAAAGAACAGAATTACCTCACTCTTACTTAGAGATTTATGACCTGTTGGAAAAGACAGGACAGACACATGGATTGAGCAGAACTGAGATTAGTTGTTGATATTCAAGTTTATCAGCGGAAGACACGCTGTGGTGAAACTCAGACCCATCCCTTTCTGACTTCGGAGAATGTTATATTATCGTCCATCTTCTCTTTTATTTTGCTACCTGTCTTAGGGAAGAGTCTTGCTGAAAATAAAACTTTCCCTTCCTATACACCTGCAAATGTGGGTGACACTGGGTGTCAAAGTGTCTGGGTCTTGGTTGAAACCTTTGTCACAGAGAGGCTGCATACAGAGAAAACCAAGAATGGGTCCTGCTTGCCAAAAGTGCTGCTGAATTCATTGGACTCTGGGCTTTTAGGGGTCTCAGCAGGATGGGGATATCCTGCTCCCCCCAGTCCTGCAAGGAAGCTAGCCAGGGTTGGCTGGATCTGGGAATGGTACCTGGCACAGAAAAAGAGGGCATGCTGTGGGTGGGTCTGGGATCCTCTGCCCATCCCTTCTCCGTCCCTCTGTCTGTCTCCCTGCTCAGCCCATGAATGCCACCTCCGCCTTTGGCCCCAACCTGCGCTACATAGTCAAGTGGCGGCGGAGAGAGACTCGTGACACCTGGAACAACGTCACAGTGTGGGGCTCCCGCTATGTGGTGGGGCAGACCCCTGTCTACGTGCCCTATGAGATCCGAGTCCAGGCTGAAAATGACTTTGGGAAAGGCCCAGAGCCAGACACCGTCATCGGTTATTCCGGAGAAGATTGTGAGTATCCTCCACCCTCCTGCCCGTGACCCTCACGGCTGGGCCACACAAGGCCACTCACAGGCCAGGAACCTTGGGCTTAGGTCTTAGGATTTCCACAAACAGCCTGGGAGGACAACCAGTTCCCAGGAAAGAGACATCCCGTACAGTGACCTAGAGCAGACAGGCATCTGACAATGTCAGGAGCAGAAATATTATCATCTCAACACTAGTTAGGATTACTCAGTGTCACTCCTGGAAAGGTCGTTAGAAATCACCTAGTCCTGTACCCTCATCTTATAGACGTCAAAACTGAGAGCCTGAAAGGGAATCCTTGCCCAGCGTTACACGATAGTACATGTCAGGCTTGAAAGCAGAGCCCAGGCCTACTGATCCCCAGGCGGGCTACCCCACTGCCAAGCCATGTTAGCCCCCAAAGACTATAGAACTATCTGTCCCAAAGAGCCAGAATTAGACACCTGCACAAGAAGCAGGGCCACAGGCCAGGCCCCAGAGGAAGCCTGAAGGGATGTGGAGGGTCTACAGAGGACCACACTGGAGCAGCCACCTGGCGGCTTTCCCAGTGCTGCTCCAAGCCCTTGGAACTGTGTGTAAAATGCAAAGTTCCTTGGAAGCTGGCACTGGGCAAATCAACGAGATTCTGAACGTGCATGTGGAGGTATGTGCCTGGCTTCCCAGACAGTGGTAGCCTGTCTGCCCCATCACATCAGTCCAAGAGGTTGCTGAGCAAAACAAGGGGGCAGTGAAACCCCCTCCTGGCTCAGGGTGATCCATGTCCTATTGGGTCTGGCCTGAGATCATGTAGGTGAAATGGGGCAACCAGAAGGAAGGGAGGAGGTGAGTCTTGGGGAAAAGCAGAGTCAGAAGGGGCAACGCTGGGCTCATGGGTAGGGACAGTGGTGTTCACAACAATGAGACAGTAGAAGTGGGGCTTGGGCCCTGTGACCCCAATTTCCTGGAAGCGATGTATTGATCGAACCCTCGGGAGATGAACACGAGGGGTCGGCAGGCCCTTCTGCCCATCGCACTTTTCACCTCCACATTGGCAGACGCTTCCGGACAGGAGGCCTGTGGGGATCACTGGATGGTAAGTGTGGGAAGAGCAGCATCTGGCCGTGGACTTCGTGGGCTGTTCCACAGTTCCCATGGCACCCAGCCACCCCTGCAGCTGTGCTCTGATGGCTTAGAGGGGACAAGGCAGAGCTGCTTTAGCAGCCAAGTGGAGGGCAGTAATCAGTCCTGGGGGAGGGAATGGACCTCCCTTTCCAGGTAGTCACAGGATCAGAATCACTGCCAGAGCCAGACGAGGGCTTCTTCAGACTGGGTAACGTGATGAGGGGAGTTAAGCAGAGTCCTGGCAGGAAATGGGTGGCACTCTCAAAAGGGACTATTTGTAATGTATGGACAGGGTCAGAGGGAAAACAGCAAGGCTTGGGGAAACACCTTGAGGGCTAGCAACAGTAGGAAGCCACCACCCTGAGCTTTGAAGGAGCAGGGAACAAATGAGACCCCAGAACCAGCAAGAGGGCCACCCACAGGAGCATGGCCTTGGGTAGAAACATGCAATGCTGTCAACCTGCAGCCCAGCCAAGACAGATCCAGGAGAACATATACCCAACCTCACTTTCCTCCCATCCTGGGATCTCCTTTTGGCACCTCTTATTGGCCAAACCCATCCAGAAGCCTGAGAACAAGGGACCCCAGCTAATACCGTTCAGACAGGGCAGCCTCCCGGGACCTGGAGCAGGGTGAGGAATGGAATGGAGGGGCAAGTAGAGACTGTCCAGCAGATGAGGGCAGCAAGTACTTTCCCTCTAAACATGCAGGCAGAGTCCTCCCACTTAGACTGCCCCCTTTTGCCCTAAGTCTCCCCACACTCCTCCAAGCACAGTCTGATGGTGGCAACATAACCCTTGCCCTCAGATAGTGCCCAGTGTACAGAGTGGGTGAGGGACAGGCCAGCGGGGACCCTAAAGTCCAGGGCCAGCCCTGCCTGCATAACCAGGTCTCTGTCCACACATTGCAGATCCCAGGGCTGCACCCACCGACGTTAAAATCCGCGTCCTGAACAGCACGGCCATCAGCCTTCAGTGGAACCGCGTCTACTCCGACACGGTCCAGGGCCAGCTCAGAGAGTACCGAGTGAGGAAGCCAGTTCCCGAGCCGCCTAATCACCCAGCTCACTAACCAGGGCAGGGACAGCAGATGCAGGGCATAAAATATTTGGAAGGGGTGCTAGGGATATTTAAGGAATCCAGAGTTGCTTCAAGAAGATGATGTCTGAGGTTAGCTTTCCAAAAATGTACCCAGCTGACTCCTGCAACAAATACACTGATTCTCTTAGCTCAGCAGACAGTCATGTGAAGGGTGGTGGGTTGGAGTTGTCATTGCACAGCACATTATAATACATGTGTGAGTGGGCACACAGGTGTCTTTGGGAGCAGTGTTGCTGACCTGCTGAGCTATACCCTCGCCTCTCCTAATGGCCCTGGTTGGGCTGCTTGCCTGACCCAGGTCTGGTTTTCTAAAGTCCCAACTAACAGGCAAAGCCACTAAAAGGATGTCAACAGCTTCCGGTTGTCCCAGCCAACTCTGGATTACCCAGCTGTGGGTTATCTAGGCCCTCGACTTCTGGTCCTCCCTGCCTGGGAGCAGTTTCTGTGCAGCGACCCTCCTCTTTGAAAGGGTGGCCTGGGGTGGGAAGAAGGGAGAGAAAGCCCGGGGTTACAGGCTCTCCCCGCTTAATGAAATGAGTGGCTCCATTTAAAAATCAGATGAGGGAGGCTGTAACCATGGGTTGACCCAGGTACTGTGACCTCAGAGGTCATCAAGAGTTGGCTGATGGACAACGGGGGCTGAATAGAGGGTGTTAATTTCTTCTTGGGACATGAGTTTGATAAGTAGGGGAAGGAAGACAAGATGGTGTATACACCTGAGTGAGCTCTTTCCCTGCAGCTGGGTGTTAACCTGTTAAGCTGGACCTAGCCTATTTGCCTGGAGATTCTTCTGGCTAAAGCTTCCATTTGGTCCCCCTCTTAAGTCTGGACTTACTCCTTTCCTTGCCATTGGTGGCTTGGGTGACACTGCTGTGGTCATCCTGACCTGTGGCTTCTTACCCATTGCTAATCAGACCTCATGTTGCAAACTCTCTACTGTGCCCTGTGACATGCCCACCTTCCATTGGCTATCCTACCCCATCCAAGCTCCATACCATCAGTCAGCCTAGCATCCCACTGACTGGGACATATCACTGTCATTGGACGTGTGTCGATCTCATCCCTAAAGATCTTCAGACAATATCAAAGGAAGCCATTGACTTCAAGGGACTAAATCAACCCTTTCTTATATTCAGACTTCTGGGGGTAACCTGCTACTTTTCAACTCCTGTCTGTTGCCAATCTAAACCATACTAATCCAACTCAAGGTGATGTGGTCTTTGAGCAGAGAGCAGAGCTTTCCATGCCTGGACCCTTGGCTCACATGTGTGGTCTGTCACTGACTGACTCCCTGAGCAGCCTGTTACCCAGCTTGGAAATTAAGTCCCATCATGGAGCAGCTAAGATGTAAGTTTGGCCAACTTGCCCATTCCCCAGAGAGGTGACATGGCTCAGAAAATGATTGGAACCAAAAACCCTGCTTCTTGTTTGACATAAATTCATATTCACCAGTGGCTAATGAATGGGGACCCTGAGGCTGCTTCCCCAGTCCTATGGGGGACTGATGAGGTCATTTGGGACTTGGAGCCTGTAGCAAGCAAAGGGAAGACCCGTCACTACCACCACCACTAACAACTAACACAGCTCTGCCTGACCAACCCCTCACCAGCCTGCCTCTGTCCTGAAGGCCTACTATTGGAGAGAGAGCAGCTTACTGAAGAACCTGTGGGTGTCTCAGAAGAGACAGCAAGCCAGCTTCCTTGGTGACCGCACCCGTGGTGTGGTGGCCCGCCTCTTTCCCTACAGTAACTACAAGCTGGAGATGGTTGTGGTCAATGGGAGAGGCGATGGGCCTCGCAGTGAGACTAAGGAGTTCACCACCCCGGAAGGAGGTAGGTCCTCCCTGCGGCTGTCCAGGGTGGGGCAGGATGAGGGTAGGCACATACCAGTGGGCCTGGAGCAGCTCCACCATGGCTTTGCATGGCAGCACAAGCAGACCTTTGTGTGATCTCAAGGAGCCGGTGACCTGCAGGGTGAGCAGCTTCTGCCCTTCCCACTGATCAATCCATCACCAAGGTGACATGCCCTGACAGGAGGCTGTATCTCAAGAGAAATCCTGTGCAACCGTTGGTTGCCCCACCACCTCCTGAGGCTGAAGGCACCACGTTCATCCTGACCACCAGAAGGCGTCTGGTTTGTTTATCAGCATCTAAGACCACCAGAATCCCCGGGTGGTACAAACAGTTAACATACTCGGCTGCTAACCAAAAGGTTGGAGGTTTGAGTCCACCCAGAGGTGCCTTGAGAAGAAGGCCTGATAATCTACTTCTGAAGAATCAGCCACTGGAAACCCTGTGGGGTACAGTTCTACTCTGATGCACATGGGGTCATCATAAGTTGGAGTTGACTGGACAGCAACTGGTTTTAAGACCATCTTTAAGAACTCTTTCACCACTATGACCGAGAAGCTTTCACTGAGATAGCTCCGCAGAAGGGTGCCTAGATATAGACCCTGCCTTCTGCAGGTTTATGGTCAGATCTGGTCCTGGGGTGCAGGCAAGTGCCCTGAAGGACTAGGAGCTCTGGGTCCGTCTCTTTGTTCATGCCAATCCTTTCATCTGCTTTACATTTCCTTTGCCCTCTTCTGTTTTCTCCTCTCTCCCTGCTTAACTGTTGTTTCCCCCCATTTCTCTTCTTCTCTTCCTCTTTTCTACTCTCCTTTCTTCTTCCCTCTTGTTTTCTTTATTCCTGCCTTTTCTTCCTTCTTGTTTTGGTTTTCATGGTCCACCTCTCCGATCACTCCCGCACCTCCCATCCTTTCCAAGCACTCCAACTTGGGTTTCTTTCTCCTCACCCCGGAAACCGACATTCTCAGGGCAGAAGCTTGGGCCTGCTGTTTCGACCCAGTGGTGAGAATCCTTGTCTGAGGACTGGGAACTGCAGCCTCTGTATGAAAGCCGTCACTGGTTCCCTGCCAGGGATTGGCTCTGCCCAACATGGAGGTGTCTGGAGGCTCAGAGCCTAACATGTAATGAATCTAGGGGAATTGCTAAAGGAAAACTTGATCTACTTCTTCTCTATTTACACAACAGAGTCCGACCCATGATTGCCCTCAAACATGGGGGAAATTGCATCCTGGTTGGGGCAATGGTTCTGAGTTAGCAGCCCTCCAGCATGGTGGTTGCCTGAAGGTGGTGCCTTCATACTTGTGCTTTGTTTTTTGTGTTTTCCTCATCCTCCTCACCCCCTCCTCTCATCCCCCCTGCTCTCTCCTCCTTCCCCAAGTACCCAGTGCCCCCAGGCGTTTCAGAGTCCGGCAGCCCAACCTCCAGACAATCAACCTGGAATGGGATCACCCAGAACACCCCAACGGAATCCTGATTGGATACACTCTCAAATATGTAGCCTGTACGTTCTGCCTTTCTCTTTCTTTGCATAATCTTGGAATCAGAAACCCCATTCTAATGCTTTTCCTGAGGAAAAGAGAGTCCATGAATGCAGAGAGTAGTGCTACATGAGGGGTGGAGGGGCCAAGGGGGGACGTTCCCCATGGAGTTGGGGAGGGGGCAGGTGAGACCCAATTTCCTTACACAGCTTTGCCTGCAGTGAGCTTCTAGTCTGGTGGTGAGACAAAGGGAACTTCTGGTCTAATAAGAGAGACACGCTACCCCCCAGGGATCTTAAGTCTCCAAGACCTGCAAGTCTAGGAGACAGAGTTCTTTACCTGGTGGAGCTTCCATCCGATGGGGTAGACAGAATGTGTACAGGAGCCCACATGACACTCAGAAGACACCTTAAGGTCTCATGTATGATAAGGCAGTGGCTCAATCAGGAGCCGGATCAGGAAGACATCACCTCAGGAGCTCAGCTTCACCGTGCTGGGACAAGAGTGTCATTATATTTGAAAATTTAGTTTTCTAAAGTTTCCTTGAGAAATTCAAAGGACCAGGTGTGGTGGTGTTAACATTTGAATAGCCAACTGTCAATCTGCAGCGTGTATGCTCTTTCGAATAAATCTCTGAACTTGGCCTCTTCCCCTTTGGGGTGTATTGAATAGCTCTTTTAAAAAGGAGACATTAACAATCAAAAGCTCTAGTGATTTTTCCCTAATTCTGTTTGAAACGAAGAAAGGAACTCTAGAGTTTTATCCTTGTTGAAAAGGCTTGGGGATTATAAAATCTTTCTGAATAAGCCACATAACTTTACAGTGAGCTAGAGATAATGAGATCAGTGAAACAGTATTAACCCTGCTGTGTAATCAAACGGCCCTGCCTTTGAACCCCAGTCTCCCCTCCCCCAAGTCTTTAAGATCACCAGGCAGGGTCCACCGTTTCCCTTTCCAGCACAGTCAGGAAAAGCTTTCTCTTTCCAGTTTCAGATTCTATGCCCTGTTGCGGTAAATGCTTCTAAAGTTCAACTCTACTTACCATCTCTCCCCAGTTAATGGAACCAAAGTGGGAAAGCAGATAGTAGAAAACTTCGCTCCCAATCAGACGAAATTCACGGTGCCACGAGCAGACCCTGTGTCACGTTATCGCTTCACTCTCAGTGCCAGGACGCAGGTGGGCAACGGGGAAGCGGTCACAGAAGAGTCACCGGCACCACCGAATGAAGGTAGGTGCCTCGCCGCAGCCTCTGGGGAAGGTCCAGCTAATTGAGATGCTCAGGGACACACACCGAGACCTGTGCCTGCCTTTCTGGCCTCTTGGCCTCCGATGGAGAGAAAAGGAGGCTGCAAGCCCTCAATAGTTGAGAACCCATCTTGTAGGTGCTGGCCTGGGATCTGGACACTCAGATCTTCGACTGTTGGCATCAGACCTGGGTCCCCACACTGTCTTGACTTGCTCAGTTACAGTTACAACCCTTCCTTCCTGCAGAGATCTAAGGAAAAGAACATGAATCCGTAGTTGGGATGAGGAGATGAGGGAAAGCAGTTTGGAAGCAAATGTGCTAATTAACCCCAAAGAGTGCCCCATGGAGCTCTGGGGACAACCCTTCTCTTCCCAAGGGAACATGGGGCCTGCCATGACTGACGCTGCTTGCCAGGATCATGAGTAGAGCAGGAACATAGACCCTCCTTGCAGCCTGAATTGAGTGAGCTGTCAAGCTGTGGAGAGGAGCGGGGAGTGGGAAATTGCCATTTGCCCATCCAGCTTCACTACGAACAGATGAGTCCATCCCCTGGATCCTGGCGTCTTCTAGCAGCATAGAGGCCCTCACATTAGCTTCGCCTGCCTGAGAACTCCACCAGAGGGGGCTCTAAGCTCACTCGCACACGGCGGTCTTCAGTCCCCAGCGTGCGTTCCAGGAACCTCTCAGGGATGTGAGTGAGACTATGGAAGCCCCACGTGGGCAGATCTCCTGTAAAAAGGCAGGGGGTGGGGCCCTCTGCCTCTCCAAAGGTTTGTTGATCTACTTAACAGCCATTTCTTGGGCACCTACAATGTGAGGTGCCAGGCACTGTGCAATAATCAAGGGATACAATGGTAGCAAGAAGTTCACACACAGTGTAGAAGGGGAGACATTTGCAAAAATATCTCATTGCAATTCAGGGTGAGAAATGTTCTGTCTAGATGGGGCCGTGCAGTGGCCGTGCAGAGGAGTGAGGTGCATTCTGCAAGGGAAGACTTCAAAGAGGAGATGACTGAGGAGGGACCCTTGAGGCTGGCAGGTTATCGTGTCTAATGCTTTCTCCTGAAGCTCAGGTCCTGAGGCTTGACCCTGGCCCGGATGGGCCTCCTGAGAGCTACTGCTTCCCATCCCCCCAACCCAGGAGAGCGTCAGGGCTTCCTTCACTAGGGCTGCCAGCCCAGCTGCCTCTGCTGCCTGATCCCTGGCTCCCGATTCAGTTCGTAATCAACCCTGCATCCCTCCCCAGCCCTATCCACCCCCCTTGCCACCCAGCATGCCATCACTGGGGGGTGGGGGGAGATGGGCAGGACTTGGTGACAGGCTGACAGTCCTTTCTGCATCCCTCTCTGGTCTTGTAAACCTGGGAACAAGTCACTCAGTAAGCTCCCCTCCCAATGTATGCTTCCAACCCCTTGGGCACTTGGGGACTTTATTAGGGCTGGAGGACATTGGGTAAGTGGCTGATGCATGCCTATTGCCACAGCCCCAGCCAGGCAGGGGTGATGCATTCTCTTGATTACTAAATTCTGTAAGGGAATATACAGAGAAAGCCTCTACTCCTTCCCCGTCTCCTCCCCAATACAGAAAATCCGATACACAAAGTCCCATTGTCCAGCCCCAGTGACCACCACAGAGAATCTTCTGCATTCCCAGGGGACAAGAGAACAAAGAGTGGTGTTCTTCTCAACTTAGTGATTTGCAGCAAATTCAGGAATTTCTTTTAGGGCTCTCAGTCTATAGCTGGTTTCTTATTTCATAAAGCACAGCTGGTGGGAAAGAACTAGGGCAACAGAATGCCAGGACAGGGGGATTCAGGGCTTCATTTTATCAGAGTTCCTTGACCTTCCAAGGCTAAGACGGTCCCACTGAATACATTCCTCCTCCCATATCTACTCCAGTACCACTTAGTGTCTTCCCCCTGAAGATGCAAGAACCATCCTTTTCACTGGGGTTGGTGTCCTCCTGCCTCAAGGGCCTTATGCCCTCAATTTCTGGCATCATGGAAGGTCACCCAGTCTGCTTCATGGAGGTCATTCCCACTCAGCCAGGGCAGGACACACCGTTTGGGGAAAGAGCTGGGACAGCACTCTGGGTGGACTGTCTCTCTGTCACCTCTTAGATGACTAGTCCTTGAACAGAGGTAGAGCAGAGTGTGTTAGAAGGGTCTCTAAGAACCAGGGGCAGAGGTTTCTGCTGGAATATGCCAACTTCAGTGGAGTTTAACATGACCCCAAACACCAGTTTTCGTCCCAGGGCAGGGGCCTGCACCTGGCCACACCCTCTGGGTCAGGTTTAAGCCAGAACCTTCCCTGCTTGCTTGTCCTTTGGTTTCACCTGTGCCTCTGTTTTCTCTTCTCTCTCATCCTTTTCCCTCTCTCTGGCCATCTTGGGTGCTGTGTTCTGAAGCTACTCCAACCGCAGGTACCGTACCAGCAATGGAGGTAATGGGCATGGCATGGGACATGCAGGTGGAGGCCAGCCAGCCGGGGTGAAGCAGGAGGGACTGGCAAGGGGTGAAAGCATGCTCTGGGCTCACCCTTTCAGCCACTGGGAGGCCAGGCTACCAGGGAGGCTGTGTGTGGAGGATGGAGCAGAGGAGAGCAAACACATTCTCCCTGCTTCACTTATTATTTGTCCTCTGACAACCAACTGAGAAGGAGAATGACTTAGAAGTGGTCCCCACACACACACAGGCTCCAGACCCCTCTGGAGCTGCAGTTTTCTCTAAAGCTGGGGGATTCCCCTGAGCCCCTGGGCCCTTGCCTAGGATTGACACCTCAGGGTGGTAGAAACATACTGTCCACAGCCTTTGGGCTGCCATCTGTGCCCCCAGAAGGAATGTGGCACGAGGAGTGGGGGAGTGGGCAGCTGGCTCCATCTCCTGGTTAGGCTGCCACCCCCTGAAAGGGTGACCCGCAGTGGAGCACACTGTGCATGCTAGCCTTGCATGCTGCATGGGGGGCCCGGCACCTGCTCTGCCAAGTGCCGTGGGCTCTGGTCTGTGAGACCCAGAAAGCATGTCTTTAGATGGGGGCTCTAGGACCTGGAGTCTCAGTGGGCCCCTCACCCCTCAGCAACCCCAGCTCAAAGTCTTCAGTGTTAAGAGCAGTCTCCACTCTCGGGGCCTGGGGTAGGGGGTAGACCTACAGCAGAAATGAGGGCAGGCAGATCCTGGCATAGGAGATGACCTACTAGCCAAGTTCCTCCTCTCTAGTCCTCCAGTAGTGAGTTTGAGGAACATCAAAGAGCTCTTTATCATGGAAGCCTATCCTCAAGCTGGAGAAACCGGGCAGGAGACTCCAAGGGACCCTCTCCTGCTCTTGAAAGCTGTCTAACCTGAGTCTCATCAGGAGGGACATGGGAACAGGACTCATCCTGACAGGGCAAAGGCTGTGGGGCAAGGGCTCACCAGAGCCTCCTTCAGCCCTAGGCTGTGAGGAGGACACCAGAACCAGGCAAGGGATTTAAGGGTGGGCTTTATGAAATCACTGCCCCCTTGCCCAATTTGTTTTCCTCCCACCTTCACTGATGTATCTCCCTGCTGCCATTTTAGGTTGGTTCTCTTTCTTTTGCA
The DNA here is from genome assembly GCF_024166365.1 of Elephas maximus indicus. Lineage (NCBI taxonomy): Eukaryota > Metazoa > Chordata > Mammalia > Proboscidea > Elephantidae > Elephas > Elephas maximus. The sequence goes on from NC_064836.1 coordinate 14,466,835, forward strand.
CACCCTGCTTCCTTCAGTTCGTACATTATTTGCTGGTCAGCCATGTGGGTGGTGAGCTGCCGTCGACCTTCCCTCCCCTAGTCCTCTCCACCCCCTTGAAAACCCAGGTTGGCAGGGCTCCAGGGCCTCCCTGCAGGGTCTGAACGGCTCTGCTAGGATTCAAGGCCAGAGGTTGCCTTGGGCCTGGGGACCTTACCTTGTCCCATACTAAGGGTTTCTCTGACTCCCTGGTTAACGTTTCATAAGAGTCTATTCCGTGACTATTCTGGCATGTACTCAGGGTAGCCCAAGACTTGGCAGAGAGCAAGGTGAAAAGCAGGGAGGTCACCAGGGGAACCAGCTAGAGGCTCACTGGTAAATCAACTTCTGGCCCACCTCCCCTTTCTGGCACCCTGGCATCCAAGGTGGGTGGGTCTGCCTTGCTCAGTGGGCATCTATGCCTGTCTGTGCTGCCCTTCTTATGAGTGACAATTGAGAAGGGGTTAGAGGCGCGATTCCAAAACCCCACTTCCTACTTACCATTTAGAAAAGACCCAAATTTACCATGTTACGCAGAAGATCTCAGGGTCTGTGTCCAACAATCAAACATGTTTCCTGGGTGCCAGCTTCCATGTGACATGGTGACAGAGACATGTGACACAGTTTTGTGAAGGAGATGTGCTGATGACATCAGCTATTTTCGGCTTTAAGTGCGTAAGGACCTTCTGCACAGCCTGCAGGTGCCAAGCCATGCAGCTCATGCGCCAACTCTTTGACAGGGGCCTGGTGTCCCACGTATGCTCCCTCCCCCCTCATCCTCTGCAAACCTGGACAGGTTGCTCCCCAAACTGATCTGTTTATGTGTCACCCGGTGAAGATAACCCGCCCCACCCACTGAATCTGCCATCTCCTAGGACTGCTGCCCATCTGTCCTGACAACCTGGGTTTGGCCAGAATAGTCCACATGCCATGTGGACACTTTTGGACTGAATCTTCCACCTCGGAATGTCTGGGAGCTGCTGTCTTCATCTTTGACTCAGTGGTATTCTTTGTGATGACCTGCCAGCTCAGCTCAGTTCAGCAAATGTTCGGTGGGCCCAGCGCCCTGGAAGTTTCTGGAGACAGAAAGATGAATAGGAGCCATCTCATGCTACGGGTGGGGGAAGAATGTCATCTCTCTCCTCAGTTTTCTCCATCTTCTATTTGGTGGTCCCTGGAGGCCTGGTGGAGCCTTTGGACATGGCTGGGGTATCTTCAGTGTGTATTAGGCTGCTTCTGCCTTCAGGTAGGGCCTTGTGCTTCCAAGTCTACCCACCCTGGATGCTCCTTAGGCAGTGGAGGGTTGCTGCTCCTTCTCTCCATTGCCAGGCTGGCAGCCTCCACCGAGTCCCAACCAGAGTTGTTCCCTAGCTGCTCCTGTTGTGGCTAGAGATGACGTCTTAGCCCAGCAATGTGTCTGCCTCATCTGTGGTCCAGTCTGCTTATAGTCCCATTTCGGAGCCTTATTCCCTTTCCATCCTCTACCCCACCCTGCCCAGTGGATTGAAATAATCTGAATCTATTTTTACCTGAGCAGTGGACAAAGCCTTCCCCATGGTAAAACTCATCTTCTCCTTGGTACCTGTGACACCTCGCTCAGCCTGGCCCTTCTGGCCCTTCTCTCAGAGCCTTTTCTTCTTACCTCTGTCCTGTTTTCTCGGGTGGCCCTACCCAGCCTTGGGGCGATAGTCACAGCTAATGGAGTAGGCCAGAGAGAATGATGGCTTGCCAGCTGTGACTCGGCCAGCTGTGACTGTGTCCTCCACAGTAGTGCCAACGGTAGGCCCCACCAGGGGAGGGTCCCTGGGAGACAACGCCTTTCCTCTCATTCCCCTCTTGTTCCCACTAGTCCAGAGGGAAATACAGTTAGATCACCATGGTCAAAGAGGAAACTTCCTCCATATTATACCTGGCAGAAGTGACCATCAGAGGGAGGGGACAAGACCAGGTGGAAGCTTTCTCAAAGCTATTTCTCATTCATGTCTCTGACCACCAGAGCCAAGTTAGAAGCACGTTGTACCCTAGCCTCCCTCAACATCTGTTTCTGGGGCTGCTCGTTCGAAGGCCGTGGGAAGCATGTGTGAACTCAAGGCTGGGGCCCTGTGCTGGGGCATGAGGTTTTATGGGGTGTGAGTATATGCATAGGTCCATGTGAGGGTGTGCCTCACTTTGGGGAAGCTTGGTTTTGATTCAGAGGGCCTGGGAAATATAGCAGCCAGCTGAACACGTGGAACAAGGAGCCCAGGTCCCTGCACTGCACCCTGTGGGACGATTTCAGTTAAAAGAGAGTGTCCCTGATGGCACTCTTTAGGTAGGCATGGAAGAGCGGGTCCTGTGAATGTTTCATTTGCCAGAAGTTATTAGAAAATACACTATTGATAAGGAACTAAATCAGAACAGTTCTGCCTAGACAGACAAAATGCCCTCTCGAGGTTCCTTCCAGCCTCACAGAGCAGCAGGACCAGCCTGTGTGTGTCCATGGCTGCAGGATCCAGGGACCAGGCCTGGGAAAGAGCAGACTTTTGCCTTGTGGGTCTCTCGGTCTTTGTGTGTGTGTGTGCGTGTGCACACGTGCATCTCAGTGGGAGGGACAGATGAATTCTCATGCTGAGCATCTCTAACCCTGAGCTTACATCCCAGGCGTGGCCACCTTGGGCCACATACATCCCTGATTAAAGAATCGGGGAGGGAGAGTTGTCCCCATCCTGCCCCAGCTCCCCCACACCCTCCTCATGTCTGTGGGTTGGCTGGAGGTTGAGAAATATAGAATGTCCTTGGCTTTGAACTTGCCCAAGAATCTCTGGAATGTATGGGGCATAGTCAGCTGCCTAGCGTGACTTCTGTGGTCAGCACCCTCAGGACCCAGTAACACCTCTGATCTTACGAATAGGGAATCCGCTGGGATCCTAGGAACAGTCTCTCCTTCTCTATGGGGGACTTGTAATGTGGAGGCCCAGGGGAATGAAAGGCCTTTTGTTGGTCAGGAAGGCTTCCGGTCAGGAAGGCTTCAAAATTAGAATCTCCTAATTCTCCCTGAGAAAAGCATTCTGGCAATTCTCTCTCCCGTATCCCTCCCTGTTCTGGCCCCCTTGTGGAGGATTGGGGATATTATTTTCCTAAAATCTAGAGATTTGAGGCAGGGTAGAATGTCCCTATTCCTTGAAGCTAAAGTTGCCTACTTATGTCTTAGGCCCCTGCCTCCTGCCCCATTAGCATCAACGCTAGAAAGTGGGCTGTGGTCAGATCATAGGAAATGGAGTGCAAGGAGAGGTGGGTGGCTCTCTCTCTCTCTGATTTGTCCCCATCCTTCTTGTCACAGCCTTGACTTCAGCAAATACTGGAACTGGAGAGTAAGGCTAGAGTGGCCCTTTATTATCTTCCATGACTCCTCTATAGAAGGAAGGAGGGCCTGTGGCAAAGTTGTCACATATATAGTCACAGATCCCCAAGTCTAACCAATGTCAAAGGGTAGCTTTGAATGTGAGATGGGAGACGTGAGAGAGTTAGTGCTGAGCTGAACCACTCTGCCCCGAGTGAGGGTGTCTGCAGAATAGAAGCCCACCGTGGCTTCTTTTAATGGGATTTCTTTGTCAACTGTGCTTGGGAAAGATGGTGCAGCCACGCACAGACCACACTGTGATTCCATTCATGCCCTTTCTCCATATTCTAGTGCAAACAGAAAAAACTTAGGGGACCTGCACCCCACATGTCCTAGGGAGAGAGGTAGTTACTAGAAGTCAGGGTGGATGTGGAGTAATTGCAGGAAGGGCTGTCACTGGGCAGAGAAGGGAGACGGGTGTATGTAGGAAAGGAAAATGGGGGGGTGAGGAGGGAGAGGGGTGGATAAGAAGAGAAAGGAGACCAGGGAGAGGGTGAGAATGGAGGCAGGAGAAGTCAGCGCATAGAGTGGTTTGACTCGCAAGGCCTACCTGGCAGAGTGGAGATTGTTCTCCCTTCGTAGCCTTGTTTGGGTGGCTCGTTGACCTCAAGCAGATGTGACCAAGGGTAATTTTGTTTGGAATGAATGATTGGGGTGCTAAACAGCTCCTAGGGGCTGGCAGGCTGGCCTGTGCCCCTGCAGGGCAGGGCCCAGCAGCCTGCCCACCTCTGAGACCAGGGCTCCAGGGCTGGACTGAAGGGGTGCTGCTTGGGCCTGTGTCTGGGTGCTGCTTGGCCTGAGGTTCCACGCCATCCCTGGGGTAGGAGCGATTCGGTGTGCGTCCCATTCCCATCCTCATCCTCGCCCATGGCTGGGTGCATGCTGGGTGCTTGGAGCCACACAGACCATGAGAAGAAAATGAAACACACACAGGGCTTCATTCTCTTCCTCGTACATGGTTGTGTTTTCTCTCACTGTGATCCATCTGACCCTGTCCACTATGCTTGGGGAGGCATCTGATCACTGAGCTACCTCTCCACATGGGGCTGCCTGCCTTGTGCGCGGGGGCCGTGAGTCCAGGCTGGGGACAGCCAAACCACCGAGACTGGCTGTTTTACATTTTCCTCTCAGCTGCTCCCACACTGCCCCCAACTACTGTGGGTGCGACGGGCGCTGTGAGCAGCACTGATGCTACTGCCATTGCTGCCACCACTGAAGCCACAACAGTCCCCATCATCCCAACTATCGCACCTACCACCATCGCCACCACCACCGTCGCCACGACTACTACAACCACTGCCGCCACCACCACCACCACCACGGAGAGCCCTCCCACCACCACCGGGACTAAGATACAGGAATCCGGTACTGCACTTTGTCCATGCTCCCCTAGGTCCCCCCAAACCCAGCCCTCCTTCCCAGTTTTCTCAAGAAACAGGCCCACAGGCTTCCCCAGACAGGAAGTAGGGTCTGGGACGCTTTTGCCAACACCCTCCTTGGTTTCTACTTTGGAAATTCACACCTGACTGGATTCTGAGTCTGGTTGCTTGGAGGCCCCAGTGCTCCCCCTCCTGGGTGAGGCTTCACTGCTCAGTACCCCTCGCCCAGCCTCGGAGTCCCTGTTCTGTAACCCAGGGCCATATGGTGCTCTGTGAGAGCCAGGTGCCTCCTCAGGCAGACAGCCTCCAACCACATGCCAAATGGTCAGCTCAGGGCAGAGCCCTCCAGAAGGGAGACAGCGGGGGAAGGAAAGGGACCTGCCACTGGTCGGGTGGCCTGGAAGGTTTCCTCTTCTGACCATGGCTGCGCCCAGCCTTGCAGGTAGCCAGAGGGTCTGGGGGTGGGGAGTGGCTGGCCACACCATGTAGCTGCCTTCCCGGAACCTGCTCCTTCCTGCCCCCCTCATCCCAGGAGACTCTTAAAAAGTCTTCGAGATTTCAAAAGTCAGGGCTTCCAGGAAACAGATGACCAGGGAGTCCCATCATGTCAAGGTGCTCCGTTACTCTCCTCCTCCTGAAATTGCAGCCATTCCAGGGGCTGGTGGTAAGAGTCGATCTCACTGCTGGTCTGCTGAGCCCAGAGAATGTGCTGTTCCTGTGTAAGCAGCCAGGCCAGGAAGCTCTGTTCTAGCATGAGGAGACCCTTCGGGAATTCAGCACAGCTTCTAAGAACCAAGCATGAAACAGCCTTTTATTACCACACACAGGAGGGTCTCTAGCTTAGTGAGCCCAAACACCAGCTATGGGACCAGCATGATGCAGCCGGCAAGGCTGGCCAGAAGCACCCAGAACTCTCCTCCAGCCGCTGTAGAATTACAGGCTCTCACCCTTCACTGTTGCCTGGGCAAGTGTCCTAGCCCCCCTAGATCTCACTGTCTCCCCACCCCACCCCACCCCACAGCTCTGCACTCACCTGGATGAGGATGGAGGCTCATGGTTGGTGCTGCGAGTATTTTTAGACTCAGTTACATGGGCTTAGGTTAGCTGAAAGGGAAGACATGATTCCTAACTGACGTTATGTTCCCCAGACCCTTCGAGTGCTGCTGTAAAGGTACACTATCTAGTATCTAAACAGTGCACGCTTTAGGGAGAAGTTGGCTGAGGAAGAGAAACTATCAGAAGCTGTCAATCACAGTTCAGGGACTGGCATTCTTTCAGGCCGCAGCGAGGCATCGTCTGTGATATAGTGGGGTGCAGTGTCCTGCAAGTGCTGTGAGTTCCCGAAAGAGATGCACAAAGAATGAAAGGAGTGGGTTTTGCTCCCCAGCAAAGAGTTACTTGCCTTCTGGAAAGATCAGCCTTGTTGCCACATAGGATTAGCCCCGTGGACTCCTGCACTCCATGTCTGTGTCTGAAACACTGAGGAGGGCCTGGCCATGCCCCTGATTTTATCCTCAGAGGTTGGAGACATCCCTCAAACTTCCAAGCTTCCCTTCAAGTGGCAGAGTGGCTCTGCCATCCAGGATTCTAAAAATAAATTTTCATCGGTACTGTGTCTTCCATCTTAGAGCAAAGTGTTTTGTAAGTTGACTCTCCTCAGGGAGAGATAGGACTTTTATTTGTCTTTAACTTGTCTCTTTCAGATTTCAAGCGATACTCCCTAATTCTCACGTTGCAGGAGTCCGTGAACTTCTCTCACTTCTGCTTTTTGTTTTTTATATTTCTGGGTAGCTTGCTTTCTTGGTCCTTCTCTCTGAGCTTTTCACTTGTTCATTTGTCACCTTGGTGTCTCCATATGGTAATCCCTTCCTCCAACACCCATCTCTAGCCCATTTTGGCTTCGGAAATTACTTGACCTTTTTTCTCGAATCACCCCAATCTCCTTTACCTTTAGGACGGTCAGATTTGGGTCAATATTATATTGGTGGCCAAACTGTTTAAACCCAGGTCCTCTGGATATTTCCAGAGCTGAGAAGGAAGAAACCCAAGTCCACAAATCATGACTGATCATAATCATTCCCACTAGCAAGAGCCATGAAATTCCAAGGAGCTGGGATTTGGAGCGGCTTCAAACAGCCAGGACAATAGAAACATCTGGCAGTCAAGTAAAGAAGCCTACCATCTGCCCGCCCCATGGAGACCTCCCTATGGTGCCATCAGTGGGGGCTCTTTCTTGGCCCCTCACCTAACATGAATCATATTCACCTGGGGCAACTGGTGACTGACAAGGTGGTAGTGGAGAAGGCACTCCTTTGAAGCAAAGACCAGGAGATCTTTTATCATTTCCTCAGCCCTGCAGACTCAGTCACATGTCAAATAGATCATGAATAAATGCATCACCCACTGTTCTCAGTTCATTTAATTTTGACAAGTGAGTTGGTGACAGTGCCCCCTTGCATGCTAATAAAACATACACGAGCCACACTTGTAAAGTCTTTGAAATACAAGGCTTCATGCTAGTACTCCACTATTAAATCTTTGCTGGGAAATGGGGTAATCAGACTGCTGGGACTCTTGAAAAATGATTGCGTTTGAAGATTAGCGCCACTCTCCTGTACATAGGCTATGGCTTCAGACGGCACGACAGCTTTGATAAAGTAGCTCCCAGCTCAGAGGAACTGGATAATTAACGTCCTCTGTTGGCGTGGAGCTCTGTGGTGCCGAGGATCTAACACAGCAGAATTCTTCTGGCGTCTGGCCACTGTGGGTTGGGTGTCAAGGAGTTTTCTTCTCTTGGTCCCACCTGGCCCAAAGAGAGGGAGTGCAAGGGTTCATGCTGTCTCCAGGTGGGACCCTGGGGCTCCAGACCCCAAGTCACCTTAGACAGTCCGAGGCCGTCTTCCACATAACCAAGGCCGTTGTTGCCCAAGAACAATCCCAGGGGCTCCTCAAGCCAGAGGCACCTGTCAGGATCACCATTCTCCTCATTAAGGCACCCCCTTGGTTGGTCCCACCCTTCCTACAAATATCACCATGTCTCTCATTTGGCTTTTGAAACTAACATCTACCGTTCCTGAAGAACTCTATAGTTGAGGGGGAAGAGCTGCCCCATCTCTCCCACTCTCTGCATCTGGCCTTTTTCCTGGCCCCTTTCCCTGCACCATCTAATCTGGCCAGGACACTGAAAAGGAAAGAACCCCAGGTTAGAAACTCAAAGACCATATATAGAAACGCAGTCTTTTATTCCTAAGCCACCTGTGTGGCCCTATAGACACGGTCCTGCTTTCCCTCACATCGAGTCCTCGCGAATGCACCAGCTCATCTCCAGACTGTTCCCTCTGGCCTGGCCACAAGGCTGCAGCTTAGAGCTCTGCCGGGCCCTGTGCACAGCCATTTCTGCCTCCGTCCTTTCCCAGCAGGTGTGTGTGCGTGCATGTCCGTGTGTCTGTGCTACCTGCCTCACCATCACTAACTCCTCTTCTAACCCATCTCCCAGCCCCTGATGAGCAGTCCATATGGAACGTCACGGTGTTCCCCAACAGTAAATGGGCCAACATCACCTGGAAGCACAATTTCGGGCCCGGAACTGACTTTGTGGTTGAGTACATCGACAGTAAGCATTGCTGTGCGGGTGGTGGCGGCAGCGACGGCAGCGCGAGTAGTGGTAGATGCCATTAGAGAGGTTCCTTGTACTCCCCCGGCTCAGAGGGGCCTTTTCACCTGGGTTAGTTATGGCTGGATGACATCGATATGCACTCAGGTGGCAGTGAGGCGGGAGGAGGGGTTCAAGGAAAAAGAAGCGGCTTCTGAGGCCATTAGTGAAGGTCTAGGTTTGCATGTGCTGTGGCTGTCCTGTATTGCCCGCCCAGGATCAGAGTTCTGAATAGCCACCAAAGGAGCTGAATCTCGCATCTGCCATGAATCCTTGTATTCGGATATCTCCACTAGACAGGCTGGCCAGGTCACAGGCTTGGGTACAACTGAGCTTTGCTCACACGGAATGCCAGTGCCCACAGTCCGAGACACAAACCAGAGTTCTTTGTCTCAGAGAACTGGTGATGGAGCTGAGCGGGTCACTCTTTATTGGATCTCAGGATCCAGGGTTTGTTAGACTATAGAGTGTGGTCGGGACATCTGCCTTCTCCTCTGAGTGAAGTCTCCTGTTCCTCAGGAGTCAGCCTGACCACCTCAGCCTCTTTAGCACATGCTCTAAGCAATTAAGCCAACTAACCCAGCCAGAAGGTCGACCTGGGCTATCCCACTGGAAGAACTCTTAGAGAACAGCAAAGCCAGCTCTTAGTTCTCTGGGCTGGAGGAGGGATTCACAGACACAGAATTCATCATGCCTAGTTTGGTCCATACCAAATAGTTGTGGCTCCTACCACCAACATTCACCCTGCACACCAGACACACGGACACACACTTTGCCTGGTGTGTGAATTAGCCACACAGCTAGAAATGAGATGAGAAACCAGGAGTGGAAGCCAAGAAGCAGAGTCCTGCTTCACCTCCAGTCACCGTTAGGGATGCTCAGCGGTTCTCTGACCCTCTCCAGAAAGATCCCGTATGGGAAGTCAGTCACCTCCAGGGTAACATGGCTGACATGCTAAGAATTTAACAAAGAAAGTCAACAATGTGCTTAGTGTTAAGACTGAGGTGAGGAAAGAAAACTTCAGGGTAATCGGGTAAGGGTTAGCACTACATGGAAGGCCTGTTCAATGGACTGGACCCACGGTCCCCTGGCCCTTCCTCCCCCTTCCTACCTTTGACAGGTGACCAGGAACCAAAGCACTATCTCTCCACTCCAAGTGCCTGGCCCTAGGCTGACTGAGGTTTCTGTTCCCCAGGCAACCATACGAAAAAAACTGTCCCTGTTAAGGCTCAGGCCCAGCCCATACAGCTGACAGACCTCTATCCCGGGATGACATACACGTTGCGGGTTTATTCCCGGGACAACGAGGGCATCAGCAGTACCTTCATCACCTTTATGACCAGTACAGGTGAGAGGGGACCTGGCCTGGCCATCCCCGACAAGCATGGGGCATCTCATTCTCATTCTCAGCTTCCTGCTTGTCTCTGCTCCCTGGAGAGAAGACTCATCCCCACCCCATCCGTAACCTTGCATGGCGGGTCTCCGCTTCTATTATACATCTGTCTGCAGCTGTCCAGAAGCCAAGAGGAGCCAGAGGTGCATGCCCTGGGAGAGGAAGCTGGGACTCTGACCTCCTGGGGGAGGAGTGGGGTGTCAGAGGATTTTACAGTGTGGATAGAGGGCAAACTTGGTCAGTGCGTGTGGGGGCATGGCTGCTGGAGTGCGGTGCAGCCTACCCTTACACACAGGGGCTTGCCCTCTCCATGTGGAATTAGGAGGTAGGACCATCCAAAGGGCTTGCTCCAGAAGCCTCCCCAGGAACCAGCCTCAGGATCAGTGCGTGTCCCACTGCTTAACCACGGCCACGCCCATCACCTGCTGTTAAACATTCCAGAGTGTGTGACAACTTGTTTGGGGCTTTGTTTTAATTTTTGTCCCAAGTTTGTCTTAGCTTAAAAGTAGTTAACCTTTTGTAGTGTTGGGGGAGGGGAGGTAGCTCGCCGGTACTAGAATCGTTGTGGCTTCAGCTGTGGACAGAAAGGTGTCTTCATTGTGCCAAATGAGCAGGTTGTCTGTGTCTCAGCAACGGGTGCAGGTTCAGGAACCCCTCTGCTGTTAGGGGTGGCTGACAGTCTGAAAACTGCCAGGGCACTTGCTTGTCTGAGTGTGTGTATCTTTAAAATTGGCCAGGCTGTAGAATGTGGCTTGTAAGCTAAGCCCTGGGGCTGAGGGTGAGTTGGAGAAAGAGAAGGAGAGGAAAGGATCAGTCCCTGCCCCCAGGGATGTCCTCATCAGATGCCGGGTGTTAAAAACACAATGTAGAACAAACAATAGTCTATGTGAACTTCTGAATGTTGACTTCAACGTTCATTACTCCTTTCCTGTGCTTGGCCTGGAGTCCCTGAGCGGTGCAGTTGGTTAAGTGCTCGACTACTAACTGAAAGGTTGGCTGCTTGAACCCACCAAGAGGTACCTCGGAAGAAAGACCTGTTGATCTGCTTCTGAAAAATCACAACCTTGAAAGCCCTATGGAGCACAGTTCTACTCTGACACGCATAGGGTCACCATGAGTCAGAATCAACTCGACAGCAACTGGTTTGGGTTTTGGGTTTTGTGCTTGGCCTCAGGAGACTGATCCTGATAGCTTACATCTCGAAAGTTGCTACCCATCAGTATAAATGTCCTCACCCCAACCTATCTACCCCAGTCCCTCCTGGTCAGGGTCCTGTCCTCCTCTGTGTCTCTGTCTGCCCATATCCATGCCATCTCAAGATGCAGGGAGTCTGGGAGTCCAACTGCCTGCTTGGGCCTGCCACAAGCTGGCCGGGCCAGCACAGGCAGGCTGTCCGAGTGAGTGGCCAGGCCCATCCTGTTACACTGGGAGCCAGGCAAAGGATCTGGACAGTTGACCAAGAGGAGCAGGTGGCTAGACTTTGACCCACTTGGGGTCCCAGTCTGCTGCTTACCGGTGCATGCATTTGATTTTGCTTCATTGCAAACCTGGGTCTCGCACAGAGGCAGGAAGCAGAGGTGATGTTTGAGGACAGAGTTCCGTCCTAGGGAGCACCGCCGGAGCCAGTGATACCTGCTGGCAGAGCTGGATGCCTCCTGGGGCTAGAGATGGGAGTAGAGAAGGAAATCCGGAGAGAAAAGGACCAGTCCCTGCTACCAGGGATGTCCTAACCTGATGCAAGTTATTAGATACAGAGCTTAAAGAAAACAGCAATGATCGATAACAGTTTCTGAACATTGAGTATTCTTCTCTCTCTTCCTGGGTTCGGCCTGGGCCGTTTTATCCTCATAGCTTGCTTCCACGGTGATAGAGGTACTCGGCACTTACAGATTTCTCAGACTCCTTCCAGCGCAAGCTGCAGTGGGCTGGTTTATGTACCGAGCTCCAAGTGGGTATTGTTCACTTATCTCACAGGCTGGCTGCAATTACTATGTGCAAACCACATAGGGAAAGAAAATATTTTCACTTTCTGATGTATGTGTGTGCCTCGTGGGGCGGGGGGTGGGGGGGTGGTGGTGTCTATATCCTGAGAAAATGCATGCTGTGTTTCTTGTGGGTAGACTCCAGAGCCAAGTTCACCCCCTCCCATCCCCCAGGTTCCTGTCTCATCAAGGCAAGAGTTTGTGTGCATTTCTGGGCCCCAGCCTTGGGCATTTAGGCAACCACAGACCATCACTTTATTCCGCAGACTCAAACATGCTACAGTGGTTCAGGAAGGAAGTAGAAGAAAACCACTAGGAATGCTAACAGGCTCTCTGATCCTACCAGAAAGATCCCACATGGGAAGTTAATCACCTCCTTGAAGCCTATGAAGCCAAAGAGACCCCAGGGGCTGCAAACGTAGACCCCTGCATGCCAGGAGGTCCATCAGCTCTTCCATCCTGGGATGGGTGGGATGGGGCAAGGCAGCAGCATGGTGGATGCTGACAGTGGCCAGTGAGGGAGACGTCAACCTGCTCAGGGAAGGGAGGGCCGTTAGGGGTCTGAGTGCCAGTCAGCTTCTCTCTGCTCTGCGTGGGAGAAACACCTCTTCTGTCAACCCAGGATGGGGCAGGTGGGAGTGGAGAGGTGCAAGTGATGCCTAAGTGAGGGCAGCTGGGCCAGATTGCATCCGAAGAAGGCTCATCCCTATTAAAGCTGGTAATCGATCCGTCCCCATTTCTGAAATATAATTCTTCTGCAGGCTTCGAGCAACTGGCCTCTCTTCCATGGCGAAACCAAATTCTCCCCAGTTAGAGTTAAGCATCATTAGGGCTGTCTGCCTTGCTGGTGAACAGCCTGTTTCTGAGGCCTGGCGGGGAGAAGCGGGGAAGGCAGTGTTGTGGAAGGCACACAAATGAGCGCCTCTAGTATAGAACAAGAGGCTTTTGGACCTGGGTCTGTTGGGCCGGTGGGCCCAATGAAAGGATGCCGTTCTAGTTCCCAGTTAGTTCCCACTGAAGAAGGAATGTATCAGTGCACCCTGGTCTTTGAATGTCTGAAATCAAGTTTAACAGATCGATTAAGTATGGTGTTGGCAGCCAAATGTACTAACTGCTGTAGAGCCTTGCTAAGATGCTTTCCCCTCAGAGTCCACACCCTCATGCAGTGTATCCACGTTGTAAGTGAGAGCATCTTTTGGTTCTTGAGAGACTTAGCCATTTGGTTGGTGTCTGGTTAAGCCCACCTTACCCCAGATCCCACAGAGTTTTGAACTGCCTTCTGGCCAACATCTGTGTTCAAACTTCACAGAAAAATCCTTTGACCTTTTCAGTAAAGGCTGTTTGAAGGTAACATTTGAACTTCCCGTGGTAGTGTCGGGAATGGAATGGAGAGCCACGTTTGATTTCTAAATTGCCTGCATTACCACTTTTCCCTGGAATTATGACTTTTTCTCCCAAGAGCTTTCTCTTGGAGTCTTGTGGAGACGGCTATCAGAGCATATCAGAACACGTGTTGGGAAGATGATGGCACAGATGTACAAGCCATCCTCTCTGGCAACGGTGGGGGCCGCTATCCAAACACAAGTTGGAGTGATTCCTTCATTCCAATGCCCAGGTGATACAAGGTCAAGCCAATATCCATCAACCCCTAGGTGGTTCAGGGTACAAAACTAAAGAGGTGTCCCAGGTTAACATTTTACATTAAATTTAATTTGATCTGTTAATAAGTACTCACTGAGTACTTTTTACGTGGCATCATGCTAAGTACTAGAGGGCTCAAAAAGATCCCCCTGTTCAAAAGATATTAACACCATAATTGGAAGTCAGAACCCATGAAACAGAGCAATTAAATGTTAAGTTGTGTGTAGTAAACTGGGGTGAAATCAGAGTTCAGAGATTGACATGAGTTGGAGCAGAGATCGACGAAAAGGAGTAGAATGTGGAAAGCAGAGAGCAAGAAGGGTAGGGGTGGGAAAGATTGGGGAAGGGGAAGACTATGGAAGGCCAGGCTGAGGAACCAAACCCTCAAGTGGTAGGAAATAAGAAACAGTGACCTGTTCCTAAGTAGGCACTTGGTGGCGTGGTTGAAGTATCATAGGAACATAACATAATATTCCATTGTATCCATTGGCTTCCATAGGTATATGGTGAGGGGACCTCTCTAGAATGGAGCAGGGAGATGAATCTGAGAGGGATTTGGAAGGAGAAATGGCAGCCCTTAGAGATGGGAAGAATGTTGAGGCTACTGGCCAAGGTAGTAGAATTAGGAGGGAGAGCCAGGGAAGGGGACAGGAAGACAATTGAAGGCTTGTTGAATTTCACAAGTCTGAATTGCAGGCAGACCATCCGAGAGGAGCTGTCAGGAGGAAGCTCTGGGCTAACAGTCCAGTGGTGGAATGGGAGTTGGCTGGAGGGATGATGAGAGATGAAGAAAACAGTTGCCAGTTGGAAAGTCAGGACTGGAGTGCAGGTGAGGGTGAGCAATCTGCTCAACAACGGTAGCTGAAGCTGTGAGCACACAGTGGCTTGAAGCTAGCTCATTGAAGAAGGAGGAGTTAGCAGGAACTGGACATGGAAGATTAAAGAGTTTACCTATAAAAAGGATAGTGCATGTGCTAAAGCTGAAAAGTCTTGCATGTTCAAGGGTTTTTGTTTTTAAGAGAGATACAGAAAAACTCAACGTATTTTAACAGTAGAGGGGCAGAAATTGAGAGGAAGAAACTGAAAGTGATGGACAGCTCAGGGATCCTTTTAGGAATTAGAGACCCAAGAAAGTGAGGCAGTGGGTCCTGCATGCAAAGAAGGAGCAGCTCCAGAGGGGAGGGAGGAAGCCCTCCCTCTGGCACAGGAGGAAGGGACCGTCCGGGGACCTCCCAAGTGTCCAGGAAGCAGGTGAGTTAACTGCTGATGCAGGGAGAGAGTAATCTGGAGAAGTAGTTCTGGACTGACAGCCATGGAGTTGCTGGAGGGACAGTGTTGTTGCTATTGTCGTTACTGTTGTTAGCTGTCAAGTCAGCCCATGAAGAAAATGCCTGGTCCTGCACCATCCTCATGATCGGTTATGAATCTGACCATTGTGATCCATAGGGTTTTCATTGGTTGATTTTTGCCAAGGCCTTTCTTCCTGTCCATCTTAGTCTGGAAGCTCCAGTGAAACCTGTTCAGCATTATAGGAGCCAGCAAGCCTCCAGTGACAGATAGCCAACACGGTGGTGGCTGTGCATAGGGTGTGATAAGAGACGAATAAAAGGATTGCCAGGTGGCAGCAAAGGTCCAGCTGAAGTATGACATTGTGAATCTGTAAAGGGCCTGGGTTTCCATCTTCCTCCAATGGGGATCTATGGTGAAAGCAGAAAAAAGCAGTTATTGCCCAGGAGACGCACAGCTGGGAGTTGAGTTGGGTGGAATGGGTGATGCAAAAAAGGAGGACAGTGAGAAGTTTAGGGAGAGCAGAGGCCCCATCAGGCCAGAGTGGGTGAGTACACTGAATGCAGGGAAGGAAGTGGAAGGTTCATTCACTGAGCAAATATGAGTCGAGTGCCTCTTCCATGCTGGGGGAGATAACAGCAAACGCAGCACAGTTCCACTTTCAAGGTGTGTAACTTCTGAGTGGAGGGGCAAAGGGCATGACTCTGGAGCCAGACAGCCTGTGTTCACACTCCAACTACCACCTACTAGTCTGTGACCTTGAGCAAGCAAGCCCCTTAGCCACTCTGTGCCTCAGTTTCCTCTTATGTAAAATGACACAACTTTGTTCACTGAAAGCGAAAAGGATTTGAAGCACTTACTGATGAAGATCAAAGACTACAGGCTTCAGCATGGATTGCACCTCAACATAAAACGAAAACCCTCACAACTGGACCAATAAGCAACATCAGATAAATGAAGAAAAGATTGATGTTGTCAAGGATTTCATTTTACTTGGATCCACAATCAACACCCATGGAAGTCAAGAAATCAGATGCATTGCATTGGACAAATCTGCTGCAAAAGACCTCTTTAAAGTGTTCAAAAGCAAAGATGTCACTTTGAGGACTAAGGTGCACCTGATCCAAGCCATGATATTTCCAGTTGCCTCCTATGCATGCAAAAGCCAGACAATAAATAAGAAAGACCAAAGAGTTGATGCCTCTGAGTTGTGGTGTTGGCAAAGAATATTAAATATAACGTGAACTTCCAGAAGAAAGAACAAGTCTGTCTTGGAAGAAATACAGCCAGAGTGTTCCTTGGAGGCGAGGATTGCGAGACTTGGTTTGTTGTATTTTGAACATGTTATCAGGAGGGACCAGTCCCTGGAGAAAAGCATTATGCTTGGTAAAGTAGAGGATCAGGAAGAAAAAGGAAGACCCTTGATGAGATGGACTGACACAGTGGCTGCAACAACGGCCTCATACATAGCAACAATTGTGAGGATGGCGCAGGATCAGGCAGTGTTTCATCCAGTTGTACATAGGGTCACTACGAGTCAGAACCACCTCAATGGCACCTATCAACAGCAACAACAACAATAAAATATACCTCAGGGATTGTTGTGAGGAGTAAAATAGATAATGTATGGAATGTATGGGGAAGTACTTAGATCATTTCCTTGTCCATAGGAAGTATTTGTAAACTATAACTAATAGTAACATGCAACATAGTTGTAAGTATTGTGAAAAAGATAAATTAGAGCCATTATAGAGTGGCTGTGTGGGAGATGACATTTGCCATCCAAAGATCTGGCCGCAAAGGTCCTGAGACAGGAATGAGAGTGGCCAGTGCGGCTGGGGTAAAGCATGAGATAGGGCTGGAGAGGTAGGCAGGACCAGCTCTAATGGAGCCTTACAGGCTGGGATAAAGAACGTAGATTTGTTTCCCAATACAAATGAGAAACTTTGAAGGATTGAAGCACAGAAGTGATTTGATTTGACATGTCTTGGAAAGATCCCTCTGACAGCCGTGTGGAGAATGGACTGTAGACAGCAGGGGTGGAAGCAGGGATGGGACTTTCCCTGCATAATAAGTAGATCAGGGTAATCACAAGCCTTGTTCTTATGGGACTCAGTTGCTTTTCAACCCAGGGCTGCCCTGGGCAGCCAGAGGTCCGCAAGCGCAAAAGCACTTATCCATCCACCCCTCACCATTTAGCAAGAACCTTCTGGGTGAGTGCTCTTGGTGAGGCTCTGGAAAGGCTGTAAAGACAACTTCTGCCCCCCAGAGGATAGGATTGTGTTCAGACACCTGCCCCATAAAACAGCACGAGATAAAGACCCTCAAATACGACGAGGATCATGGAATACCCCACTGTTCCTTGTGCTTTTCCTTGGTTTAGGCTGATGACCTTGGCTCTGACGCCACAGACACTCAAGGACCCTGCTGTGGTCTAGCTCCCCAGAGGCCTCCCTGGGCTGGGTCCCTTCCATCCCCTGAGCCTCCTTCCTCTGAGCCTCAGTTCCCATGACGGGCTACATTTTGGCAGCATTGCTTTTGTCCTCCCATCCTTTGAGAGGAGAAGAATAAGTCCTGACCGCGCAGCCACTGGCCCATCAAGGGCACGATCAGATGCCACCTAAGCTGCTGTACTCTAGGCCCACCTGCCTACCCCTCAGCTTACAAAGGGATCTGCCAGCTTTGAGACACGTCTGCACATACCAAGTGTGAGAATGGGTTCCTGCCAGGTAGGGACAAAGAGGGCCCCACTGTCACAGACACTGGGGTAGGGGGCAGGGTAAGGGGATAAGTCAGCTTGTCACAGAGTGCCGAGGGTCTCCGTGTGTGGAAGTGGTCTGGGAGTGGCATGATGTTAGCTGAAGGCACCATCCCGGCCCCAACATCGCTGCCTGCCAGTCTAGGGCACTCACACTGGGATTGTCTTTGCTGCTAGGGAGCACACAGTCCAGTTGGGGAGACCTCCACACTGCCTAGGACCCAGGACCCACTGCCAGGAGGCCTGGCTGACCTTGAGACTGGTGGACAGGGGGCTGACCCGTGCCTGTGCAGACCCATAAAGGCATTCTTGTAACAGACATTTGCAATGTGGCCACAGCCCCCATTCCCTGTTGGAGAATATGCAGGCTCCTGTATCTCCCGCCTGGGCTCGTGGGGAATCACACTTCAATGGCAAATCCCTGGCCTCCCTGCAGCCTCCTCAGTCACCATTAGGCTGTGACCCCTGGTTCGCGAGAACACCATGCCTCATCCGTAGGGAACCTTCCTTCCTAAAGGACCCGCTCCGGCTTCTGCTTCTTATTCTGCTGCCTGTACCCTTCCCTTTTCCTCTTTTCTCACCTTTTGACCTTGGCTCTTTAACTATTTTTTCTTTGTCCTTTTAGTGGGGTAGTTTGGGCCAGAGGGCTGCTCGGTGTAGCTTAGGCTCAGGAGGAACGTCTACACGAAGTAGCTGGAGTCCTTCCCTGACATCTCCCCTCCCCTCCTGATACAATTGTTCACATGTTTGCCTCTGACCCTTCCCCGACAGCTTACACCAACAACCAGGCGGACATCGCTACCCAGGGCTGGTTCATTGGACTCATGTGTGCCGTCGCCCTCTTGGTGCTGATCCTGCTCATCGTCTGCTTCATCAAGAGAAGCAGAGGAGGGAAGTACCCAGGTGAGGCCTGTGGGGAGGGGAGGGCCGGGGGACCGAGAGGGGTGAGCACGCTGCCCTGTGAGTCACCAGGGCCCCAGCCAGCCCTGGGGGGCTCTGTGCTCTCCATGAGTCCAGCCCTTGCCAAGCCCAGCTTGGCTGTGCAGCCCTCCTGCCCGTTCTGTGCATCTTCGAGCTGCCAGAAAGCACTAGAGTTAATTAGGTTTGCCCGAGGTGGGCGGAGGAGCTGTCCAGGCAGCCCCACAGAGGGGCTAGAAAGAGCCCTGGCTCCCATTAAGAATGACCTTCTTTCCCCTTGACTCACCACCCCATCTGCTCAGTAAATTGGCTTTTTTCAGCCTGAATCTCATTAGAATCCTATGTCCCAGGGAAGGAGGAAGGAAGAGAAGCATTTTCTCTAATCATGTCAGAGAGAACAGGGAGAGGAGGGTCTGGACACAAGGAGACACCCATGAGAGGCTGTAGAGATGGGCACTCAGTGTGACTAGGGTCTAATCACAGACCCCTCTGGCACAGCTCAGGAGCTCCTACATGAGGAGCAGGTAGGGGCTAAGTGGCGGGTAGCACTGAGGGACCCCTATGGCTCTTACGGGGCTTTGGGCTTCCCTGGAGTCGCAAAGAGGCTTCTCTCTTCTTTAGGACTCAGGCTCCTCCAGCCCAGACAAACCAAGGTCAAAGACAAGGACCTCTGGCATTCTTGTTTCTGGAAATATTGATTGTTCTTCAGATGAGGCAAGAGAGCCATCTGTCTAAGATGGGGGAAGATGGGTGATAGGACCCTGACAGGAGACAGGAAAATGGATTACCCTGAGAGTGAAAACCCTGCTGGACTGCAAAATGGAATTGCTTCCTGCACCCCAAAGCCCTGTCACCAAACACACCCCTAGTTCTCCAAGTACCTGCCTCTCCTCATCTCTATGAACAAGTCTTTCCCCAGCGTCTCCCCAAAATGCAACACAAAGGAAACTGAAGGGAGAGAAGATCCCATTTTATTTCCTTCCCTCTTCCCAAGCGCCCACTAGGATCCTAAAGATTTACGCCTCTAATTTGAGTGAGGGAGGGCAGGAAATTAAAGTTCTTTGTTGGTGAGTGACACATTTTTTCTTTCACTTAGTTTTGCTACGTTGGAATTGTTTTTCTTATATAAGAGAGAAAGCCAAAGTTAGGGAGAAGGCTGGTCTTCCATCTGACATTGAGGCTTAGGTGGGTTCATTAGGTTCAGCCCCCCATTCCAGATGAGTTCTGAGACTTCTTTGCCCACCTAGAAAGTGTCCCGTTCTAGAATGTTCTTCAAAGCTAACCTTCTTTTCTGCAGCTACAGGGTACAGTAGAATGATGAGTGAACCAGAACTGGATTCTAGTGTTGACTCTAGTCTTTGTTTAGTTACTAATTAGTTATGTGGCACCATCTTAACCTCTCAAGGACTAGTTTCCCTCACCTAAATTGGGGGAGATTATTCTGCCTTATACCTCAAAAAGGATACATGAAGAGTCATTCACGTAAGTGTCTGAGAGGCATTTCTCTCAGAAAAGCAGGGAAGGAACAATCAGCACGAGAAGGCAGGGCCTGCAGGAGAGGTAGTTTGGGAAGAGGGGGCATTTGAACACTGAAGACACTTTCCATTCCACAGAGATGTGTAGCACAGAGCACTCTGCTCCGAGCTTTGGAGAAGCACACAGCCCCCCACCCTCAAGGAACGAGGGTTACGGGCATAAGAAACATAACAAATAACTACAACACAGAGCAAGATAAGAAATGTGCAAGCAACATACCGCTTGGTTTTGATGAAGGAAAGATCTCATCTAGTTGGTTTTTAGGAAGCCTTTGGGAGAAGTGGTGGGGAGGCCAGGTGGGAAGAGATTTCAGTGGTCAGAGGAGAGGTAAGGAAACCTGGGGGCTAGGCACCTGATTGGGTGCGGGAAGCAAGAACAAGAGGGGTATCGATGGTGCTTTATTGGATCCCGGGGCTGTGTCTCCTGGCTTTACTCTCAGGGCCCGGGGGCACACATTTCAGTCATCCTATCTGTGTCTTTGCTTCTCTTATTGACCAAGTGCGAGAAAAGAAGGATGTTCCTCTTGGCCCTGAAGACCCCAAAGAAGACGATGGCTCGTTTGACTACAGGTATGTGACCTCCTTCCTCTCCTGAACAGACACAGCCTCCCCTGTGTCGGGCCTGCTGCCCTCACTGTCCTTGGACAGCCGGCCTCTGTGCCTCCAGCTGCTTGTCTCTCAGAGCAGCTCAGCTTGGCCGAGAGACCACAGCGTGGACGTCCTCCCTAATCAGGCTGTCATCTGCCTCGCGGATGAGGGGGTGCTGCTGAGTGTGCTCAAGAGTCTGCTCATCCTCTTGGTCCTGGACAAGGCTGCTCCCCCAGGAGACACTGCCCGACACACACACACACACACACACACACACACACTTCAAAAGCATGCATTTCATTCATTCAACAGCACAACTCAAATTGAGCTGTCTGTATGAGTGTTTCCAACTTTTGAGTCTGAAAGTCCTCATGTTGTGAAATGAGCCCAGCGTTCAGGCTTCCCCTCTGCCCACACCCCGCCCCAGCCCTGACCATCATGACCCTGGGGAATGTGTTGCCTTAGAGCCTCTCACCTGGGTGAGGAATGATGGGGGAGGGGTCCTGGGCCTTCTTCCCATACACCTGAGCCTATCTCTGGGCTCTAGACCAACTGGCCTAAGTCTTGGGGGCCCATCCTGGGCAGCGTCCTGTTTCACAGATGAGAGGACTAAGGCCCAGGACGGGAAGGGACCTGCCTAAGACTTCGCACTCAGCTCTCAGGGGAACAGGGCAGAGCTGAAAGCCAGGGCTGACTTCCAGGCCGGGGCTCTTGTTCTATGCCTGTGCTCCCTCAGATTGGGAGGGCCTGGGTATCTGCCAGTTTTGATAGAAAGTATATTTTAAGGAAGCAGGGTGGGTCATGGAGGTATCGTTCCCAGACCAAGTGGGGTGGGAGGAGGCGCTCTAATCTGAGCCCTCCTTCCCCGCCCCACCCAGCTGTGTCCTGGACCCGGTCACCCCTCTCCTCCTCTCACCTCTCCTTACCCTTTCGGGGCCTCCACCACTCTGACCATCACCAGCCTGCCAAACAGGATCAGATCAGTGGCAGCCAGAGCTGCCCACAGAGGAGGGTAATGACCTCCTCAAATATGGGCCCGGGACACCTGTGCTCAGAAAAGCTGCTTCCTCACTCACCTCTCCTCTCCTAGACACCAAAGTTGTTGAGCAGAAACACTGAGGCCGCATGCACATGCCAGCACCATTGTACACACATGTGCCCACATGTACACATGTGTGCACATATACACACATGTATGCATACACACACACACATCACACCCATCTGCTTTAGCTCTGGGAGTCTGCAGGGTCCATCCTGGAGCCCCCACTTGGATGAGTCCAAGTACCAAACTTGGAAAAAGCTGAAATTAATACATCAGAGAAAAAATGAGTTTCTAGTAGGGAACAGAGTCCCTGGGTGGTGCAAAAAATTAAAGTGCTCAGCTGCCAACCAAAAGGTTGGAGATTTCGGTCCATGCAGGGGTCCCTTGGAAGAAAGGCCTGGCAATCTACTTCCAAAAAAAGTAGCCATGAAAACCCTTGGAGCACAGCTCTACCTTGATACACATGGGGTCGCATGAGTTGGAATCCACCATATGGCAACTGGTTTTTTCAGTGGGGGCGGGGCCAGAAGCAAGGGAGAGGGTGTCAGCCCTGACCGCACCCTGTGGCCAAGTTGCTGAGTCACACTCTGATGGGGAGCTTTCTGTCTCTTTTTTGTGTGTCCCTGAAGTTCTCCTGAGAGGCAGGCCAACAGGTGGTAGACCAAGACCACTCCTAGTAATCCTGGCTCCTCCCCCCAAAAAAGAAATAATCTCAGCACAGAGCAGGGTAGGGAAGAGCCAGCGATGCACTGCGTTTGGTAAGGGCGATTATCACATCTGGCTGGTGTCTTAGGAAGACGAGGAAAGGTGGAGGGAGCCCAGGTGGGAGAGTCTGTTCTTCTCAGACCTAGACCCCCTTTCCCCTTCAAGGACCTAACCCCCTAAAGACCCTCCTCTTTCCTCTCACCCACTGAGCCTGGAACCAGGGCAGAAATTCCTGTGAATCACGTGGCCCCAGTCCTCATGCCCCAGCAGGTGGGGTGAAGGGCCCAAGGAGGGGAGCACATCACACTGGGCTGGGGAGCCTGGCACTTAAGATTCGCCAATTCTCAAAGGGTGTGCTGCACTCCCTGCACAGACTGCGGGCAGCCCCTCCTGGCACTCGTCAGAGAGTGCACTTAGGTGGTGAGGCGGTGTTAGTGGGGCTGCATCCACACAGCTCTGGGGGTCTGGGCTAAGAGCTCTCCATCTAGCGATGCCCACCCCCTCTGCTCCTCCCTCTGCTCTGGCTGGCTGCCTTCCCCCAACAGCTGTCTTTGCGGTTAGAAGTGAGAAAGTACTGCCCCTTCCACTGGAAACTCAGCTGGCTGTTTTCCTCCTGCCCATCCGCCTTCCAGCCCAGCAAGGACTGAGTATGTGCTGGGGGCAGGGGAGGGTGCCCTGTGTGTCTGCTCTGACTGCCTGGCACAGCTGTGGTCCTGCCTGCCAGGACCCAGACTTCTGCTGTTCCTCTCAGCTTTCTGCTTCCTGCTTCCTCCTGCTGTTCCTCTCGGCCTCATGCCTCTCCTGCCTTCTCCTGCCTCCTCCTGCTGGTCCTCTCATCCTGCTTCCTCCTGCTGGTCCTCTTGGCCTCCTGTCTCCTCTTGCCTCCTAGCTCTGCTCCCCTCTGAAGTGCCACCAGCAGCACCTGGCACCCCCCTGGGCCTAAAGGGTAAGAGTTTTCCAGCGGGGAAAGGATGTGGTACCAAGCAGATGCCACGGACCCTCAGGAGCACAGCAGACGTCCTGACTGGGCATCCCTTCCAGAGGACAGATGCCATTGTTACCCGCCAGCCCCCGCAGCTCCCCTGGCTCCAGAGGGGCTTAGGGACAGGACCTGGGGGCTGATGCGGGGCGCCCTAAGCCTTGCCAGTCTTCTTCACTGGTCTGCCGGCCTCCCACACTTTATCTGCGTGCCCTCCGCCCCCTACCCTCGTGCTCTTTTAATCACCAGACCCAAAGCAACAGCATCTGTTTGTAGATAAACCAAATAGCCGAGAGAAACACCACCAAGTAGAGAGTTGTGTTTGCCTGAGGCCCAGACGCTTGCTTTTTGTCAAGGGCAGAGCCTTTCCTGATGGCCACAAGTCATAGAAGGTCAGGGCTGGTCCAGCCCCTCAGGATGGGAGATGAAGCCCACAGTCACAAAACCACACAGTGGCACATTCAGGATCATTGTTGTTAGGTGCCATCAAGTCGACTTCAACTCATATCAACCCAATAGGACAGAGGAGAACTGCCCCATACGGTTTCCTGGGTTGTAATCTTTACAGGAGCAGATTGCCAGGTGTTATTCCCACAGAGCCACTGCGTAGGTTCAAACTGTCAACCTTTTGGTTAGCAGCCGAGCACTTAACCATTGCGCCACAAGGGCCCCTTCACTTGGGACCAGAACACCAGTTTCTTCACTCCCAGCCCCTGACCTTCCCACCTGCATGTTCTCACTGTGACTCTCCTTACCCGGTAGCTGCTGTCCTCTGCTCACTGCCCCCACGGGGAGTTGCCCAGGACACAGAAAGGACCCCAGACCACACTGCCCCCACGGGGAGTAGCCCAGGACATGGAAAGGACCCCAGACCAGGAGGCCAGCTCCTGTCCCAGCTGTACACCCGCCTGCCACCTCACCTTGGAGAAGACCCTGTCCACTCTAGGCCTCAGTTTCCCTTCTGTAGAACTAGCTGGCTGGTGAGGGCGAGGGAGGGCTGCACAGGGTGGGCTCTAATGAGGACAGCCCCTTCCTCTCTGAGCCGGGCAGCGTATGCTCTGGGCCGGAGGTGGGATGCCCCTGATCCTGTGTCTCTCTCTGGGCAGCGATGAGGACAACAAGCCCCTGCAGGGCAGCCAGACGTCCCTGGACGGCACCATCAAGCAGCAGGAGAGTGATGACAGCCTGGTGGACTACGGCGAGGGTGGCGAGGGGCAGTTCAACGAGGACGGCTCCTTCATTGGCCAGTACACAGTCAAAAAGGACAAGGAGGAAACAGAAGGCAACGAAAGCTCAGAGGCCACGTCCCCCGTCAATGCCATCTACTCTCTGGCCTAACAGAGCCCATTCGAGCACAGCCACTACTTTGCAAGTGGGAGGAGGGAGAGGGGGAGACAACCGCTGCCGACCTACCACCAACCACCACCACCTTCAGGGACAAAGGCACAGTACAGGGGACTGCCAAGCCGTGAGGACCAGTGACCGCCCAGCCAACCACAAGCCCCCTCCCAATGGCACCACCCACAGCCCCGGGCCGCCACCAGCGTGGCCCGAGCCAGAGCTCAGCTGGAGCACCCGGCTCCCATGCTCAGTCGACAGCCACCCAGAGCTTGCCCCCACACTGCTTGCCCTTGACCTTGGCACACGCTCACTGATGTCCTGTTGGTTGTGGTACTTTCCACTGTCTTCATTTTTGCTTTCTGCGTCTTCCCCTCCAGACCCAACATCTCCATTTTCTTTGCCTTTTGGAGAAATGTCCCTAGAGAAAGGAAGAATAGGTGGATTCTCCCCCAGGAAACCGCAAAGATAGGCAGAAAGGATTGATGAGTAACAGAACATAGTAGATAAGCTGTAGTATTCAAGCCACCGTGGGGCCAATGTCTTTCCCAAGGATGCCTTTCTGGCCATATGCCTCCCCTCGCTCCCAACCCTTCCTCCACAGCCTTGTCCGTTGCTGAGCTGGGCTTGGCTCCTTTCTGGAAAATGACAGTATTTTTGGCAGGGAGAGGGTGGGCAGGCCTCCTTGCCTCTCTCTGGCTCAGTTGGGAGGTAGTTTTACCACTTGCCCTGCCCCCCGACCCTCCCCCCCGCTCTCACCCTGCCCTTCCTACAGAGTATCCAAGACAGGAGCTGCGCCGACTCTGAAGAAGAAGCTTGAGGGAACGGGAGCAGGCACTGAAGGCAAAGGACTGAATTCCAGTGACCATGTACCCCAGCAGAAGTAAATCAGGTGTCTGGTCCCTGGGGACTGTGCTCACCTCTACAGAGAGAGCAAAAAGGCTCTGGGTTTGGACTTCCTTCCTCCTCATTAGTGAAATCCAAGATGTGGGAGAGAGGACTACCCCCATTACGTCCAGAACAGAGGATGCTCCCAGCCTGGCCAGGGGTCTATGCTGCTGCCCTCAAGGAAATGAAGCCCTGTGAACACAGAAGCTTTGCTGTGTTTGGGGTGTCAGCACTACTCCCCGTCTCGTCTCTAGCACGGCAGATATAATCTCCTCTGTCAATTCAGTGTGATATGGAAACTCATGTTTTACATGGTGTGTGGACGGGGACCTGCTGCCCCAAGACTGAGCCCGGCTGTGCTTTCATTCGGGTATTTACATATCAGGAGACCCTGGGCTGGGGTACCGCCCTGCTGACAGTGCTGTAATGCTGCTGCCTGGGGGAGACTCAACGCTCTTCATATGCCTTACACAGCTCTGATCTGTCCCTGGAGTCCCAGGTTCCCAGCCCCTCCCTGCAAGCCTTGAAGCCTCCAGAGATGTCTGTCTCAAGGAGAAGGGGGTGGCCTATGCAAACGTCACAGCAGGACCAGAAGCAGTCACTCAGCACTTGCCCTGCAGCCTGTGGCCCCAGATGGAGATACTCAGACCTGCAGTTCTCGAGACCGAAGGTGCTGCCTTCATTCTCCCCGCCTAATCCGTGTTTGAAACCAAAGGTACCTTGCCTCGGAGAGAGAGAGAGAGAGAGAGAGATCCCGAGCCTGAGTAGCCCTGCAGCTAGAGTCGGTTTTTGGAGGGTGAAGCTAACTCCAATGATGGACCACCTGCCCTGGCCACAACCTCTGGTGTGACCCTCCAGCTGCCAGCCAAGGCAACTGGGCAGGGACAGGGCTGGGTTCTTCAAAGACTTTATTAAACCATCATTTGCCACATGTTTAAGCCACAAAGGTATTAGTAGTGCTTGCATCACTGAACAGTCATCTGGTGAAGGCTAAGTTCATATACGCGGTGTCTGCAGATAAGAAACTGTATCCCAGAGCTGAGCCACTTATGTTGTTTGAACCTGAGAGTAACTGTCCTTTGGCCCAAGCAAGGTCAGGCCCAGCACCAGCCGCTGCCTGGAAGCCTGGGGGGCAGCACTCTCGTGGAGAAAGGGGACAGGGTAAATAGAAGGAGGCTGGGAGTGAGCTCAGGGTTTTCCTCCAATACCTGCTTGGATACAGCTGGGCCTTCCTGCAGCCCAGGCCCACAGTCCCGAAAGGGGTTGTCAGGGTAGTGTGCCTGTGAGCTGACTCAAAGGACTAGCCTTTCTAGAAAACACTCTGGATCTGAGCAGAGTGGTCCACTCCTCAGGCACTCGTTTCATACTGCACGAAACACCCCAGTGAATCACTAGACCAGACAGGCTCTGAGGGCAGGAGAGGACTGCTACGCCACCACCCCCCACCTCTAGAAACATCTGCACACAAACTGGTTGACTGACAAAGGGCTGCTTCCACTGTGAAGTCTTGGGGAGAGGGGAGTCTGCATCCGTCTGCTCCTCGTTGCAGTGTTCTGCCGTCTCGTGCTGTCCTCCAGGTGTGAACGTAATGTCTGGGCCCTCCAGGGCTGCTGTGCTGTGTTGCTGTGGGTGCTGAGAGCCATCCATGCTCTGTCCTCCCACCACTACCCCATGTCCACAGTCCCCCTGGCGGGAGCAAATTAGGACTGAAGAACCAAGTGTTCTCCAAGCAAAGATGGCAGGTGCTTAGAGAGCTCACATCTGAGGTGCGTGGACTTGCAGGTTGAGGAGGCAGCCCCTTCCAGCTCAGCAGGAAAGCAGTATTGTCCAGCAGCCACCCCATGACATAGCACAGCCATGCCAGGAGGGGTGATACTGTCGGTGCTTCAGCCTGTCTGGCTGGGAGGGAAGAGGTGCAGGTCCTCCTGCAGCAACCAGAAGTCCATGGACTGTGCTGCCGTCCCTCCTGGTATACTCAGCCTTAGAGCCGGGCCTTCCTGTGCTCTCGGTTGTCCATTCATTCACTCACGCATTCATTCATTCATTCAGCAAATGCTCTTTGGGCACGTAGCTTGAGCCAAGCCCCAAGGATACCATGGGGAGCAAGTAAGATGTGGTCCCTGCCCTCAAGAGGCTTACCGTCTTAGAACAGGGCCTTGGGACCCATCGACCATTGAATTGGGGCCACTCTGCTCTCTGAGTGCCTAAGCCTCTGAGGGCTCCAAGATCAGAGGGAGAGGCCTCAGAGGAAAGAACTTGGTCAGTCTGGTCAGCAAGGCTGGGCAGAACGGAGCAGTCATTTCCTGGAGGGTGGGGTTGAGGAACGGTCCGGCTTCTCGAGCCTCTTTGCCTAGTGAGGCAAATTGCTTAACCTGTTTGCATTTTGGTGCCTCTCTTTCTCCCATTCAGTCCCTCCTTTGACTGCTTGTCTTCACAGAGGGGCGTGGAACGACCCAAAGGGGCAAGGAAGCAGGTTTTGAGAAGTACACCGCCACAGGCCAGGGAGAACTACCTCCCACTTTGCCTGGGTTAAGGTGAAGGGGCCCATCCTTCCCCACCTTGCTTTTGAGGAAATGGTTGAGTTTAAGCTAAAGGAAGAACCAGACCAGCTCCCTCCCTTTTCCTTGAAATATTGGAGGCATCTGGTCCCCCTCCTTCCTGGAAAGTCCCAAGGTCTGGAGAAGTGTCCACGTGTCTGAGAGTCCGCGAGTGCCAACATTGCTCACCTGCAAGGTGCGCCTGCAACCTGGGCCCGCACGCAGCTTTCATATTTCCCCTGGACACGATAGCTTTGGAAAGGGAGTGAAAACAGATTTGAGGATGTTTGTGGGTTTTCCAGCTCAGAGAGCACCTCAGGGCCCCATACCTAGTGCGCACACACAGAGCAGACTGCAGCCCGATTGCTGAGCAGTACTTTGAGGGAATAACAACAATCCACATTCCTAGACTGCCTTGGCAAGGGTTAGTCCACGTCCAGGCCCCTTGAGACGAAGAGGGCTGTGTGTGGTGCACTACGCATGCAGCTTGGGGTGGAAAGAAGCTGCCCAGGTTGGAGCCCCATTTGGATAATTCCTGTAGGCAGAACCTAGAGAGGAAAAGTCTGATCCAAAAGAAGAGGGACTGTCCCCCAGAACAGCATGGAGAGTGGGAGCCCCACATGCTGGGGCAGGGCCAAGCCTTAGGACACCACGTTTGATGGAAGGAATGGAGATTTAACACGTTTTTGTCAGTCTTTGTGAGGCTACTTCACCAGTGCTCTGAAGGGGTAAAGCTTCTCAGGTTTTGTCTGCTGTGGCAGGTGCCAGGGAGTCACTTCCCAGAGACAGGCGGCAGCTTCCTGGGATGCCAGCACAGAGCACTGTGCCCCACTTGTCCGACACCTCGCTGTGGAGTGGCCCTCCAGCTAAGTCACCACCCCGGCCAACCCCTGCCAGACACACACAGGCCTGCAGTTGTGGTTAGGTGCACCCAGTCAGGTCCACTAGAAAAAAAACACCCAGTGAGGCGGAGATCCCTGGTTAAGCTTTGCATGGTAAGTTAGGAGTAGCGTGTAAGGAGGTCCCTGATTTAAAAAAAAAGAAAAAATCAGAGCAGATACGCAAACCAATGAAGCAAAGAGCATGAAATATCAGGAGACTCAGTGCGCTGGGAGACAGAGCCAAGTGAGGCAGAGCCCAGCTCCTGCATAGCCCCTCCCTTACACTAGCCAGGGGCCGCCCACGTGTCCCTATCCTGCACAGCCCAAGCCCAGGGAAGCTCCCTTCCTTCCCTACTAAGCAGGCTTTCCTGAGACAGGTTCAGAGAAGGGACAGGAGGACAAGCACCCAGGAGAGCCATGAGACTCCACCACTCAGTGTCTGAAGCCACACTCGAAACCAGTGCTCCTAAGATCTGTATATTAGTATTAAGTGGCTGTTCCATAAAGCTGAGGGTGGAAATGAAATCAGAACGAAGGCTACTAGCTCAGAACAGAATCAGATCTCAGCATGCGAAGGGACCACAGAGCTGATCTAATTGACTCATCGTCCAGACAACCCATTGCCGTCAGGTCGATTACGCTCATAGCGACAAGGAAACTAAAATCCAGGGAAGCTCACCCAAGATCACACAGCTAGGAAATGGTGAAGTTAGGGCTCCAACTCGGACCTTCTGGCTCCTCGCCCAGTGTTCTTTCATCCCACCACAGCTTCCTCCTTTGAAACAAAGGTAGTACTTAAGATCTGTCCTGCTGGTTGACCCTCTCGTACCTCTTTACCACTTCTCTCCCCATCCATTCCTAACCCCTTATACAGAAAGGGTTTTTCTGAGTCCAAGGCCAGTTAATCTGTTACAGCTTGTGGTTAACCCCATCGTGCAGTTAAGAGCAGACCCGGGCCAGTAGACTAGAATGATGAGCTGATTGGTGTTTGTCACTGTGAAACCCAGCCCACTGACATGGTGTCTCTTGCTTTGTATCACAGCAGGCCCTCAGCATGCCTTCTTCCTCAGAAGTGAGGCTGTGGAGGGGGCTTTGACTACTCTCTGCCCTCTACTGCGGAGTGCTGAGGGGCTGCGGGGCCCAGTGAAGCTCTGCCACCCTGGGCTTTACTGGGCTGAGATGGGCAGATATAAAGACTTCAGTTAAGCAATAAACACAAAAATCTGGGAGAGGAAATCCAGGATTTTGTGCATACTCTTTCAAAAATGATGTAGATCTGATGACCCCACCCTGTGCTTTTTTCTGATTCCCAATGAGATGTCCTCAGTCAGTGTTGTCCCTCTGCCCGGCTCCCCAGCTCTTTGCCAACTTCACACTCCTCTTGAGCTGAGCGTCGGTCGCCTGTGGCATGGCTGCCTTCTGTCCTGGTCCCAGCCCCAACCCACACTGAACCCTGGAGGCCCTCTTCCCCGGTCCCCCACACACATTCTGCCCCACCATTCCAGTTTGTTCTTTTCAGTGGGGAAAAGCTTCCCCAACGTCTCCACCCTTCCCTCATACCCACACACCACAGATTGGTCTCATCTTCTTTCATTGGTTAAATACGTAACTTTCCATGGCGGACCTTGTTTTAACCCCTCTCACATCGTGGTCTTTCCTTTTTGTGAGTTATTTTGCATTAACCGACTTTGTCAGCGACAGACGTGTACGTGAGGGCGTCACACGCGACCTTCAACAGGGAAGACTTCTGGGCCATGGAGGACTGTCTAATACAAGGACTTATCAACTGACTGCATGAGCAATGAAAAGGCCAAATTATTCAGATTTTGGTTTTTTTTTTTTTTTTTGGAATCACTGTAAAAAAACTGATTTCTTTTGTATAGAGAACACTAAACGTATAATAAAAATTGTTCAAAATGGACTCTGGCCACTTGTTAATGTTCCTGGGTTCATGGGCAGGGGAGGGGCTTCAGGCCTACGGACAGAAGCGAATTCAAGGGTCTTTCATGGCCACCAAATAGCATACGCTTTCGGAATTCTGGGACACCAGCCCCACTTTAAAGTTGGTGTTATCCTGATCTTGTTGTGGTCGTTAGATGCTGTCGAGTTGTCCAACTCACAGCGACCTCATGTACAATAGAATGAAACACCACCTCGTCCTGCACCATCCCCATGATTGACTGCAGATCAGACCATTGGGATCCATAAGGCTTTCAGTGGCTGATTTTCAGAAGTAGATAACCAGGCCTTCCTTCCTAGTCTGTCTTAATGTGGAAACTCTGCTGAAACCTGTTCAGCATCATAGCAATACACAAGCCTCTACTGACAGATAGGCAGTGGCTACGCATGAGATGCACTGGCCGGGAATCGAACTTGGGTCTTCCACGTGAAAGGTGAGATTGCTACCACGGAACCACCACTGCCCCCTTATCTGGCCTTATCCTTGCATAATTTGTTTTAAACATACAAGGACTGGTACAGGAATACATACAGCCATGGAGATGCCCCCAATTCAGCACAAGTGTGTGTGAGTGCACCATTTAAACGTGCCAGGTTGGGGGTTGTAGGAGAAGGGAGGAAATGTGCAGTAGAACTGTCTCCTGGCTCCCCCTCTTTTTGCACCCCTTGCCCTTGGATGGGAGAACACTAGCACACGACACCATTGTGCCTGGCACCAAATAGACATTTAATGTTGTTGAAAAGATGAGTAAAACTGCTTACAGCAAGCCAAAACCGCCTCTCAATAACACAAAGAACTCTCAATCAACAGCTATGAGGAAGGGAAAGAAGCCAGGAGGGCTGTGTTGGTGGAGGAGCAAGGCTTAACTTTTGCCACGCCTTCTTTCTTGGTACTTTTCGCCCTTAGATGTGCTACTGCTCACTGAGGAATTGCCAAAGAGCATCACCCAAGTAGGAGAGGTCAGGAAGGACCCCAGACGCTGTAACCACCTCCCTGTCCTCAGGATGCTGTGGGGGTCAGAGAGTGGGCAAGGCTGGGAAATGGCTCTGGTCATGTAGAAAGATAACTGATAGTTTATAAGCAGTAAGGGGGAATTCCCGAGTGGTGCGAATGGTTAAACACTGGGCCACTAACTGAAAAGTTGGCAGTTCAAGCCCACCCAGAGGCACTTCAGAAGAAAGGCCTGGTGATCTGCTTCCAAAAGGTCACAGCCATGAAAGCCCCGTGGAGCTCAGTTCTGCTCTGACACGCACGGGGTCGTCCTGAGTTGGAACTGATTCAAAGACAACTGGTTTGTTTTTTTGTTTTTAATGGGTAATAAGGGCAAAGGGATTCCCCCAGCTGTCTCAGACAAAGACCCACCAAGTAACCATCCAGCCCACCTGTGTTTACTCTCACTTTGAAAGTCCTTATAACAAAGCATTGATTTGAAAGGCTATGGCTTCATTAGATAAGAATGAGACCCTATTTCTGGGTCTGGCTCCTGAATTGTTGGGTAACTTGTTGTGTGTGTCGGGCAACACCTCTGAACCTCCCTGTTCACTGCCTGGAATATGAGGAAGTCCTTCTCTCATCACTCTGGAGACCACAGATGTCCCTGAAATTTACCCCTCACGTCCATTAGCGTTGTCCCCACCCTTGGTGCGAGCTCTCATGGCCTGCATTAGTAGTCTCCTGGCCTTCTACCTTGCCTACTGCCCCCTTGAAACCGCATCCAGAGGGACCGTCTAAAATGCAAATCTGATCACGTGACTTGAAATCTTTAGTTGCTACAAATGCAAAAAATCTAAACTCCTTGGCTTGGCATGCTAGATCTTTTGTGATCTGACCCTCACCTCTCCAATCTCATTTTCAGTACTCCCCACATGTACCCTAAATTCTAGTCATACCAAGCTATTTCCAGCGCCCCCGACATGCCACAATTTCTCACGCTTCCCAACTTTGGAAGTTCAATTCTACTCACAAGTATGTATCAATTACCTACTCTGTGCCATAAAATGAAGAAAGATATGTAGGGTAGAGCACCAGTCCTCAGGGAGCTCAGATTGTCATGGGAAACAGTAGGCAAGCAGAGTGATGTTAGGGTGTCTTGGACAAAGAGCTCAATAAATGGGGTTCAGGGAATGAATTCGGGCCCAAAGGGGGTCTGCTTGGAACACTCTTTTCATCTTCCACACCCCTCTGGATGGTTCACTGTCATCACAGTTGATGCTCACAATCAAGCCTTGCAGCACCCAAGCCCCTTACCCCCTTCTCTCTACCGACCATCCCACCTGGGCCCCTAGAAGGCAGACTGTGCCCTCTCTGCCAGGTCTCACACCGTTAACACTCAACTCAGGTGATGCCTTCTGAGGAAACCTTTGCTGATATCACTGTGCACACAAGCACATAAACACATTTGCACAGTCTGATTGGATCTTCCATCTGTGCCCCTGAGCACCCTGTTCTATATCTCTCAGAGGGGTTTGGCATACGACATTTATTTATCTGTTTCTTTCACTAAACTGAGAACATCTTGAGGGCAAGAGATCATGTTTTTCATCTCTATTCACAACCCCCAGTTGTATTTTGAGTGCCGTCCAACCTGCAAGGCTCACCTTCTGGCACTACTGTATCAGACAATTTTCTAGTGCTATAAGCACTGGCCAATTTTTTCAGAAGTAGACTGTCAGGTCCTTCTTCCTCTTCCTTGGGGAAGAGCTGCCTCCTCAAAGTAGAGTCTTCCTTAATGACGTGGATGGAGTCAAGCTTTCTGAGCCTTCATTTGATGTTGCACGACTCAATATGAAAAGAGACTGCTGCAAACATCCATTAATAATCGGAACATGGGATGTACGAAGTATATATCTAGGAAAATTGGAAGTCATCAAAAATGTAATGGAACACATAAATATCGATATCCTGGGCATTAGTGAGCTGCAATGGACTGGTATTGGGCATTTCGAACTGTACAATCACATCGTCCACTATGCCAGAAGTGACAAATTGAGGAGAAACAGCATCACATTCATCGCCAAGAAGAACATTTCAAGGTTTATCCTGAAGATACAAGGAAGACCAATCAATACAACTATTATTCAAATTTATGAAACAACCACTAATGCCAAAGATGAGGAAATTGAAGATTTTTACCAACTTCAACAGTCTGAAATTGATCAAACATGTAAGCAGGATGCATTGATAATTAGTGATGATTAGAATGCAGAAGTTGGAAACAAAGAATTGGTAGTTGGAAAATATGGCCTTGGTGATAAAAAATGATGCATGCCAGAGATCACATGATCGAATTTTGCAAGACCAAAGACTTTTTTATTGCAAATACCTTTTTCTAACAAAGTGAACAGCAACGATACACGTGGACCTCACCAGATGGAAAACAGAGGAATTAAATCAACTACATCTGTAGAAAGAGAGAATGGAAAAACTCAATGTCATCAGTCAAAACAAGGCCAGGGGCGGACTGCCTTACAAATCATCAATTGCTCATATGCAAGTTCAAAGTGAAGCTTAAGAAAATTAAAACAAGTCTGCAAGAACAAAAATATGACTGTCTTAGGCTGGGTTCTCTAGAGAAGCAAAGCCAGTAAAGTGTATAAATACATAGAGATTTATAGCAAAGAAATGGCTCATGCTGTTGGAGAGGTTGGAATGTCCCAAGTCCATGGGTCAGGCTGACTCATGTAGCCACAGAGGCTGGTGAACTCAAGATCAGCAGGTCAGACAGCAGGGCTCTTGCTCACAGGCTTCGAAAACTGAAGAATCCCAAGATTGGCAGGCCAGATGGCAGGTGAGCTGGTAGCTCTACTCCCAAGAACTGGAAGTCAGACAAACAGGAGTCAGCTGCAGGATCCAGCACGAGCAAAAGCCCACCAGCCTTGCCAGGAAATCCACCTATATTAGATGCAGGCCACACCCCTAAGGAAACTCCCTTTCAACTGATTGGCTACTCACAGCATATCCCATCATGGAGGTGATCACATTATATCAAATCTCCTCATGGAGGTGATCACATCATCACATCACTACCAAACTACACCGTGACTGCTAAACCACTGAGAATCATACCCCAGCCAAGTTGACACATAGCCTTAACAATCCCAATGACCTTGAGTGTATCCTTCCTGAATTTGGACACCATCTCAAGACCAGATTTGATGCACTGAACACATATGACCAAAGACCAGACCAGTTGTGGGATGACATCAAGGATATCGTACATGAAGACAGCAAAGTCATTAAAAAGACAGGGAAGAAAGAAAAAACCAAAATGGCTGTCAGAACAGACTCTGAAATGTGCTATTGAACATAGAGTAGCTAAAGTATATGGAAGATATAATGAAGTAAAAGAGCTAAACAGAAGATTTCAAAAGGCAGCTCAAGAAGACAAAGTTAAGTATTATAACGAAATATGCAAAGACCTGGAGTTGGAAAACCAAAAGGGAAGAACACATTTGGCCTTTCTCAAGCTAAAAGAACCGAATAAAAAATTTAAGCCTCATTTTCCAATATTGAAGCATTTATGGGCAAAATACTGAACAATGTGGGAAGCATCAAAAGAAGATAGAAGGAATATACACAGTCACTGTACATAAAAGAATTGCTTGACATTCAACCACTTCAGGAGGTAGCATACGATCAAGAACCAATGATACTGAAGGAAGAAGTCCAAGCTGTACTGAAGGCATTGGCAAAAATTAAGGCTCTAGGAATTGACGGAATACCAGTTGAGATGTTTCAACAAATAGATGCAATCAATGCTGGAAAAGCCAACTGGTCTATGCTAAGAAATTTGGAAGATAGCTACCTGGCCAACAGACTGAAAGAGATCCATATTTGTACCCATTCCAAAGAAAGGTGAACCAACAGAACACAGAAATTATCAAACAACATCCTTAATATCAAATGCAAGTAAAATTTTGCTGAAGATAATTCAAAATGGTTGCAGCAGTACATCAACAGGAAACTGACAGAAATTCAGTCCAGATTCAGAAAAGGATGTTGAATGAGGGATATCATTGCTGATGTCAGATGGATCTTGGCTGAAAGCAGAGAACACCAGAAAGATGTTTACTTGTGTTTTTTTTTTTTGATTATGCAAAGAAATTCGGCTGTGTAGATCATAACAAATTATGGATAATGTGGCAAAGAATGGGAATTCCAGAACACTTACGCTTATGCAGAACCTGTACATAGACCAAGACACAGTCGTTTGAACAGAACAGGGCGATACTGGGTGATTTAAAATCAGGAATGGTGTATGTCAAGGTTGTATCGTTTCACCATACTTATTCAATCTGTATACTGAGAAAATAATCCAAGAAGCTGGACTATAGGAAGAAGAACATGGCATCAAGATTGGAGAAAGACTCATTAACAACCTGAGATATGCCGATGACACAACCTTGCTTGCTGAAAGTGAAGAGGACTTGAAACACTTACTGATGAAGATCAAAGAGCACAGCCTTCACCTTAACATAAGGAAAACAAAAATTCTCACAACTGGACCAATAAGCATCATCGTGATAAACAGAGAAAAGATTGAAGTTGTCAAGGATTTCATTTTACCTGGATCCACAATCAACGCCCATGGAAGCAGTAGTCAAGAAATCAAACAACGTATGGTAGTGGGCAAAAGACCTCTTTAAAGTGTTCAAAAGCAAAGACGTTACTTTGAAAACTAAGGTGTGCCTGACCCAAGCCATGGTATTCTCAATTCCCTCATATCCACGGGAAAGCTGGGCAATGAATAAGGAAGACCAATGAAGAATTGATGCCTTTGAATTATGGTGTTGGCAAAGAATATTGAATATACCATGGACTGCCAGAGGAACTAACGAATCTGTCTTGGAAGAAGTACAGCCAGAATGCTCCTAAAAGCAAGCATGGCGACGCTTCATCTCACGTACTTGGACATGGTATCAGGAGGGACTATTCCCTGGTGAAGGACATCATGCTTGGTAAAGTAGAGGCTCAGCAAAAAAGAGGAAGACTCCCAACAAGACGGACTGACTCAGTGGCTACAACAATGGACTCAAACACAGCAGCAATTGTGAGGATGGTGCAGGACCAGGCAGTGTTTCGTTCTGTGTATATAGGGTCGCTGTGAGTCGGAACCGGCTCAACGGCACCTGACAACAACACCCATAGGCCTGTGCCTGCCACGTACCAAATGCCAGCTGAAGGACAGAATAAATGAATGAATGAATGGACAAGACGACTGTTCCTTTGAAAGAAATAGCTAGGTGAATTCAAAGGTTTTTTTATCATCCTCTTTGATGCAGATCTGACATTTTGGGGCTGTGGTCCATGGGCCCAGCCTTAGAGCAGGAACCCCACTCAAGGGGGCACAAGTGGAGAGAAGAAGTAGGCATCTTGTTTGCAGAAAGCCAAACTCAATTCAACAGAGGCCAGACAAAGCGGCTGCCTCTCTTCGGAGCCCCGGAGCTCCTCAGAATATCTGTCATCCCTCATCACGCCCGCCCCCCCACCCCCCACCCCCCACCCCCCACCCCTCCAACCCCCCCATCTCTTGAAGCCTGCGCCTCCCAGCCCATTAGATATGCTAATCTCCAGCTTGGAGCTGGATTAACCGACCCAGTGGGAGGGGACAAGTCATCTTCCAATCTTCATTAAGAAAGAAGGCTGTACCCCCTCTTGCCCACCTGCCCCCAAAGGGCTGGCATCTGGGAGTTCATTCTAGCCCCTCTCATCAAGGCCGCCTCCACGGCTCAGCACTCTGTTCAGCGGAGGAAGGCGGGGGAGGCCCATCTCAACCCCCTACCCCCACT
The DNA here is from genome assembly GCF_024166365.1 of Elephas maximus indicus. Classification (NCBI taxonomy): domain Eukaryota; kingdom Metazoa; phylum Chordata; class Mammalia; order Proboscidea; family Elephantidae; genus Elephas; species Elephas maximus. The sequence goes on from NC_064836.1 coordinate 14,504,486, forward strand.
TAATGCATCAGAGCCCATTTGTTTGATGTCAGCTCCTGCCTCGGTGCAATTTGGAGCCACAGCTGCGGCCCCACAGCCCAGCCCCAACCCCCTCTCCCACCCCAGAACCTGCTGCCAACTAGCCCCACACCCCACTGCAGAGAAGTATGGCTTTGTGTAGATCAAGGACTCGGCTGAGTCTGGTGTTGTTAGGTGCCATCAAGTCATAACAACCCCATGTGACAGAGTAGGACTGCCCCATAGGGTTTTCTAGGCTGTGATCTCTACAGGAGCAGATTGCCAGGTCTTTCTCCCATGGAACATTTGGGAGGGTCAGGCCACCAACTTTTAGGTTAGCAGCCAAGCACTTGACCGATGCACCACCAGGGCCCTTTGCTGAGTCTGGCAGGGTCCACGAACAGACCCTTGGCTCTGGCTTGGGTTCATGAGGAGTCGGCCTTACCCACACTGAGCCCAGACAGGAATTCTGACTGCGCAGCTGAACGAGCGGGGCTAGAAAACAGGAAGGTATTTTCCATTGAAACAAACAAAAAATAACATATGTTTAAAATCCCAACTGCCCCCTAAAAAGACTGAATCCTATTAAATGGAAGGCCCCTGAATTATTGAGCCATGGAATTGATCTGGGTAGAGCGTGTGCAGACAGCAGCTAGGGAGAAACCTGGATACTAGAGGGCAGAGGGGAGAAGGAAGGCCACAGCAGTGCTTCTCGAGGTGTGGGCCGCGAACTGGCAGCATCGGCATCACCCAGAACTTGTAGAAGTGCTGACCTACTGAACTAGAAGCTCTGGAATGGGGTCCCGCCAGCTGAGCTTTAACAAACCCTCTAGATGATGCTGATGCCGGCTCAAGTGTGAGAGCCACCAGATTAGAAAGCTCACAATGAGAAGTAGGGGCACTCTGGGGATGCCCATGCCCTCCAAATTGTCAGTCAAGTCACCCGATTCGTCAATCTGCTTTGTGAGAGGGGATTTGTTTATGCAAACTAGCAAAGTTGCTGAATTTTACACCCAAACAGATGCAGAGTGAAGCAGAGACCACATGAGAATGTGGGGGTCAAAGCACAAGTCCCCAGGAACTCACAAAAATCATGAGAGGGCCTCTGACTTTCAAAGACTGTGGCTATGTCACGGAACCAAGCCATTCATACCTTGGTGTCCCAGGGGCAAGCGGCCAGCAGAGGGGATTTGGGTCATAACACATTTAAGTGAAGTAAGAATAACGTTGGCACCTACTGCGTGAGGCTGAGTACTGGCGGCCTTATGGAAATTTTCTCTTCTAACCTGCACACCAGCCCTTGGAGGCAGGTAGCTTTATATCCTGTTACAGATGTAGAAACTGTGGCTCCACATAGCTGAGTCATTTGCCCAGGAAAGAGCAGAAACCCACTTCTGCCCAGGACTTTCTGACTCTAAAACCTCGGCTTTTTACTGCTACACTTGGGGTGTGACTAGAATCTCTCTGAAGAATTAGCCCTGGAATCTGTGCTTCAAAGGAATCACACCAGAGCTGTGCCTGCCAGCCCCCCAGTATCATCCAGCAGCTACTCACCCATCTTAGGTACCTCACGCTGCTGTCGCGCAAATACCACGCGTGGGTGGATTTAAAGAACAGAAATTTATTTCTCACGTTTCCGGAGGCTAAAAGTCCAAATCAGGGTCGTGGCCATGTTGATTCATTCCTTGTAGGTTGTTGTTGGTTGTTATTCGCCGCCCAGTCAATTCCGACTCGTGGCAACCCCATGTGTAAAGAGTAGAACTGCTCTGTAGAGTTTTCAAGGATGTGAGCTTTCAGATGCAGATCGCCAGGCCTGTCTTCCAAGGCACCTCAGGGTGGGTTCGAACCGCCAACCTTTCAGCCAGTAGTTCAGCACTTATCCATTTGCATCTCTCAGGGCTCCTCCTTGTCAGTAGCTCAGGCATTCCTTGGTTCCTTGGCTTGCAGACAATCCTCATGTGGCGTCTGCCTTCCCCAGTATGTGATGTCTGTATCTAATCTGCTAGTTTGATAACTCAGAGGTGATTAAGTTTAGCCCCTACCCAAGTCGGTTATGATCTAATTAACATAACAAAGAAAATCCTATTTCCAAGCAGGATGACATCCACAGGTATAGGGGTTAGGATCGGGTATCGGCGTTAGAATTCTAACACGTGTTTTGTGGGACACAATTTAACCCGTAACAACCCCTTACTACTCTGCTTTGCTCAGCAGGCTTCTGCCTCTGCTTCGGGGAAACCCAGGAGAGGAGTGTGGGTGCCATGCAGCCCATGGGATGAGGGGGCAGCAAAGTGATGGGTGCTCACCCTTCTCCAAGTCTGCCATAAGTACTGAGTAAGAGCCAAGACTCTGCAGCCTGGTCAGGCACTAGCTGTGAGACCTCAGGCAAGTCACTTAATCTCTCTATACCTCAGTTTCTTCATCTATAAAACAGGGATTGTAATCGCAGCAGCCTTGTAGATTGTTGTAAGGATTACATCAGTGAAAATGTGTAAAGTTCTAAGAATAGTGCCTGGCACATAGTGGGGACTATATGGTAATTTGTTGAATAGACAAATCACCTTACACGTCTTCCTTTTCTGCCTACCAGATATTCTCCCCAGCCTCTACTGCTCCCTTCCAAAATTCTCCCCATCCTTCGAAAAAAACAGTTGCTGTCAAGTTGACTCTGACTCACAGCGCCCCCACGTGTGTCAGAGTAGAGCTGCACTCCATAGGATTTTCAATGGCTGATTTTTCAGAAGTAGGTCAGGTTACCAGATCTTTCTTCCAAGGTGCCTCTGGGTGGACTTGAACCTCCAACTTTTTGGTTAGAGTGCATTTACCGTTTGTGCCACCCAGAGGCTCCTCCCCATCCTTCAAGGCAGGCTCAAATCCCATCTTCCCCACCAACCACCTTGACACTCCTAGAGCTCTCTCCCTCCCAGTAGCTATCCTGGACCTCTTGTTCCACTTGTGTGGTGAAATGAGTACCTTTATGAGGTCTTTTGCCTTAGTTCTTTGGAAAAACAGCTTGAGAGATATGTCCCCTAATTCCTGAGGAGTTACCTTTGCCCTAATTTTCTACCCCAGAGGGTCTATTACTTTTGCTGGGTTGATTCACGTTTCCTGGCTGAGGTGTAAACAACTTGATTTTGATACTTTTCTGTCTGGGCCTGGGCTACAGCTTGCCCTGTGATTGGTATGCACCTTGCAGGGATTGGTCAATAGGCTATGCAAATGAGGTGACTTTTAGCCCACCCATGCCTACTATGCAAATGAAGGGTCTGTGGCCTACCGAGAAGGGATTGGTCAGTGGCCCTGGTAGGAGTGCCACGCCTTAAATTGACAAGCAGTTTGTGTATTTAAGCAGCCTGGCCAACAGAGGTTTAAGCAGACAGAAAGAAGAGAAGCAGCAGCAGAGACAGAAGTAGCAGGGCAACTACTAAAAGAGCTGTAACGTGGGTCAAAAGCTATAACGCTAAGGCAGCAAGAGGCCCAGAAGGGGCCCAGCAGCAGAGCCAGTGGCGACAAACAACAGAGCCAAGAGGAGCCTGTCCTCAGGGAATCAAGAGGTGGCCTGGACGGTCAAGAGGAACTGAGAGAGCTGTCCTGCACTGAAGAAGGGAAACTTTGCCTGCGTGCTTCCTGATCCTGAGTTGTATCCTGTTACTTCCTTAATAAACCCTTTAAGTATCGTCTGTGAGTTCTACATGGCCATTGCAATGGATTATGGAACCCAGAAGAGAAGTAGAGAGTTTTCTGGAAGGGATGGCTGGCATCAGAATTGGTAAAAAGCTAGGAGAGTGGAGGTATGTCTGACCTTCACCTCAGAAATCAGCTTTGGGCTGATCTTGATTCTCATTATCCCTTCTGAAGTTAGACATATTCTGTTGCTACTGTTACTACTACGGCCATCTTACAACCTGGCCCTTGGCCTTCAACATGTTATTGTTGTTGTTAGGTGTCGTTGAGTCAATTTCAACTCATAGTGACCCCATGTGACCGAGTAGAAATACCCCATAGAGTTTTCTAGGCTGTAATCTTTACGGGAGTAGGCTACAGGCCTTTCTCCTACAGAGCTGCTGGGAGGATTTGAACCGCCAACTTTTTGGCTAGCAGCCAAGGGCTTAATGGTTACACCAAGACTCCTTGCCCTCCATTCCCTAATATTGCAGAGATGTGTTTCTTCTATGCCAGTCTAGGAACCTGTGAAGGGCAGAGCTGGTACCTAATGCCTCTCGCACTTTTTGTGGCACCCAGCCCTGTACCTGTGCACAGCAGGTAGTCCATAAATATGTTTTGGCTGATCTTTGGGACCCAGTGGTCCCTGCAGGGTAACCTGACCCCATTTGCATTCAATCTGTCTGCATTGCCTGGCTAGTGGTTTATAGTCTGCGTGGTATTGAAGAGGTAGGGGTGGGGGCGGGCAGATTTGTCTTCCTAAAAGCAAGTATACCAGGTTCCAAGTAGCTGAATGCAAGGGCCAGTGATGAATGTTGAGAGCTACAGGTTCATCCTATAGCCCAGTTAATTAACTTTCCCAAAGTCCCCTAAGTGCTCTGGTCTCTCTTTAAAGCCCAGGAACCCACTCTCATTTATCAGAAAGGAGTCTCTGTCTTCCACTTCCTTCCTTCCTGCCCCTTCTAGCTCCAGTCTGGCTGTTAGCACTGCCCTATACCCACCACATACTCCAGGAGGCGGAAGATGTCCAGAAGGCCTGGGCTTGTCCCAAGAGAGAATGACCACAGCACTCAGCCATTGTCCCCTCCATGAGCTCTCTCAGCACTGGCCAGGCCTGCAGCACTGGGCCAGATTAGATGGAGCTCAGCTCCTAGGGCTTAAAACCAGTTGCCATCCAGCCAATCCCAACTCATAGCACCCCATGTGTGTCAGAGCAGAACTGTGAGTCACAGAGTTTTCAGTGGCTGACCTTTTGTGTATAGATCACCGGCCTTTCTTTTGAGGGGCCTCCGGTACTTCCAATCTTTTGGTTAGCAGCACTGTATTACCCATTTGGACCAGCCAGAGACTCCTAGGGTTTAGAGCTGGAGAAACCTCTTCCAGGCAGCAGGCGTAAGATTTGGGATTCCTTCCCTGTCCACACTGGGAACACCCCTCCCCTGGAAAGAGGAGTTTGGCAAAGCCCATTCTCAATCCAATTAACTCTGAGGTCCAGAGGACCTAAAATTTGCAGTCTTTTTCCCTACCCAGGGCCCAGCAACAACCTCCGTGAAAAACAAAACCCAAATAAATAAAAAAACAAAAAAGTCCTGGCTTCTGAGCCACAACATCGACCTCCTTCCAAGTTTTCTGCATGGCAGGGGGAGGGGGAAGAGGGGTGTGCCCTAGCATAGCTGGTGTAGTCAAGGCCACGGACTAACTGCAGGGGAGCGAATGTGGCCTAGGGTAACACACTCGCTCGGGGGCCCTTCTTACCTCCCCATCACCAGCAGGCCTTACAAGGCTGGGTCCTCTCGGAGAGACCCAAGTTCCCTCCCAATTATGTGCACGTGGCTCAGACCCACAGAACATCAGCACTGGAGCCAGTCCTGGGCCACTCCCCTCATTCTACAGACTCCTCGCATCCAATGCTAAAGCCAAAACTGGCTCCCCAGGCTCCTTCCATATTAGCTAATGCATCCTTGGGGAAAGCAGACTCAGATTTCAAGTTATGGCAAACCAGACTGCATTTGAAAGGGTTGAGAGTTTTTCTGGAAAAAACACACACACACTTACACACAAACTTACAAATATTCTTATTCCAAAAGTGTACAGAAATCATTTGAGATTTTCTGCTCTTGGACTCCCTGGCCCCCCAGCCTCCTGTCAAAGCAGACAGCTGTGCCAACTGGGCTGGAGGGGCAATTGAGGACTGGGAGAGGCAGACTGGTGATTCTCAGGAATATTGTTCATTCTAAACGGAGGAGCTTGTAGGTGTAACTCCAGTTCCCAGAAGCAGGCAAGCCCAGGGTGGAGCACAGTCTCACCACCAGCTTCCCCCACTCCCTACATCCCAACCCCCAACCTTCCATTTCCAGTTCTCCAGCCCCTCAGAGCTGCCGGCCATGCTCTCAAGGGTCCATCAGGGGCTTTTAAGTGAGCCCCCGGCTTTCATCCTATTAGTGAGCACAGGAGTAATTACGACTTCATTAGCCAAATAGGTTCTCGGTTCAGAGACTCCTCCCCCCAAAACAAAACACACACCCGCTCCCCTCCATCTGAAGCCCGTCCCCTGAGGCCCAGGCTAACAATGCAGCGGGCTTCAGGGAAACCCAGCAGGAAGGAGAAGCAGCCAGGGATGGCTGGCCAATGGGGAGGAGGCCGGGAGCCCCCCTGCCCTCCTCGGTGGCGCATCTGTCGGCGCCCCCAGGAGCCCCCAGAGGGTTTTGACAGGGAGAGGGATGGCACTCAGCAAATGAGGGGCGCGACCCCTCACATCTGTCTGCAGCTCTCGCCCCCTGGCCCTGCTGGCCCGCTGGGTCACAGGTTAACCCACGGGCAGTCTCCTCAGCTGGGAGAGCTCTCTGGGCCAACGCCCAGGGCCTCTAGAGTGGCTGGAGTCTCCGGTCGCCATCCTATGCTTCGGCTGCTGCAGCACCAGAGACAACGAACCCGTAGGTCTGAATGTCCACTCTCCTCGGCACACTGGGCCAAGCAAGGACAAAGCGGTACTCCAGCACCGTCTGCTGGGGAACCCTTTAGCCAGCCCCCAGCCACCAAACCAGTCAGGCGAGTCCCTGGCACAGCTTCCCGTGGTCACTTGTCTGGCATGTCACACTGCAGTACTCAGAAGAGTTTTCCTTGGGTCTAAATTAACTTCACATTTCAGTTAAAACTATTCCCTCTTAGGAAATCGCTTATTGTCCTTCTCTTTTCCTCGTCTTTTAATAGGATTTAGGAGCATGGCATCCCATCCCCATGCCTCCTAGTAGGACCCAGCTAACCTGGTTGTTGTTAGGTGCCATCAAGTTGATTTTCGAATCATAGCAACCCCTGTGACAGAGTAGAACTGCCCCGTAGGGCTTCCTACTTCACCCCAAACCTTCCTTATATACACCCAGCCATGCAGCATTCATCATGCCCTACAGTCTCTCCCCGGAAAGCATCCAGGATAAGCAGCAGCACCAGCTCTGGCCACTCCAGCCCACACCCCACCAGGAGAAGCCACAGGCTCCCTGCAGTCCTTCAGACACATGCCTCTTTGTCCAGGCAGCTTCCAGAGAGAGCTGCAAACTTCTTCTGGGGGCTTTGCAAATAACAGCTGGTGAATTCTCATTCCTGCTGTGGGCCCCTCTGCTTGGATACTCCGCCGGCAAGATGCCATCTGCTGGGGCTGGACCCAGAGGCAGGGAGATAGATGAGATGACCTCCAGACAGCCCTGCCATTTACGCGACTCCAAGCTACGTACAGCCTTGGCCCTGGCTCTGGCTCTAACCTGACTCTGTTGGCCTCCAGGTCTGCCATTACTTTCCCTCCCCCTAGCCCCACAGCCAGGCCAGAGGCCAGGCAGGGGGACCCCTGCTCCTTACCCTTCAAGGGAAGGGAGTCCCTGGAGACCAGCCCAGCTGTACACGCTGCGCCCCTGCCTGTGTTCCCTGAAAGCGACCGTCCTTTTGTTAATTCTGCAATTTCCCAAAGTGCCAGGAGCATCTCATCTGACAGTCACAGCATCTGTTCCTCGCTCTCCAGAAGGTCGGGTGGGAGCAGCGCCAGCCCCTTCCCTCAGGCTCCCCAGCCTCACACTCCTTCCTTCCATCAGTTTGGGCACCCTTCATCCGAGCCCCTGGGAGCACTACCAGCTTCTTCTCTGCATCCCTGGCCCCATGTCCATGGCTGGCAGGCACAGCCTCATACACGTCTCCTCCTCTGGGACCAAGCCCGCCTGCCCAAGCCTGTTCCTTGAGGCTCTGAAGGGAAAGAAGCTAGTCCTCTAGCTGAGGCCTGCCCAGGGACCCTCGAAGTGTAGGGGCCATAGGGTGCCAAGGAAAGGGAAAGCCCCAGGCTTGTCCTTCCAAGTGCCCCCTCCCTCTGTGCACCATTCCTTCTGGATGCTCAGGTCCAGGGTAGTGGACATTCTGGCTGGTGTCCCTCAGCCCAGATAGCCTTTTGGGAGTCTGGTCTGGCCTTGCCCTGAGCTTCAGCACAGCCTTTCTCAACCTTAGCACTATTGATGCCACCACCCGTCTGTCAGGGAAAGCTTGCGTGTTGCTATGATGCTGAACAAGTTTCAGTGGAGCTTCCAGACTAAGACAGACTAGGAAGAAAGGGGTGCCAGTCTACTTCCAAAAATCAGCCAGTGAAAACCCTATAGATCACAACGGTTTGATCTGGAAACTGATCATGGGGCAGCATTTTGTTCCACTGTGAATGGGGTTGCCATGAGTCAGGGACAAAGCTGGCGGCAGCTAGCAACAACAATTCTTAGCTGGGAGGGCTGTCCTGTGGATCCTAGGATGTCTACCAGCATCCCTGGCCTCTGCCCACTAGATACCAGTAGTACACATATCCCCCACCCCCACCTATGACGATCAAAAATGTCTCCCGTTAAAACCTGTTGATTCCAACTCATGGTGACCCCATGTGCTTCAGAGTAGAATTGTGCTCCCCAGTGTTTCCTTGACTGTAATCTTACAGAAGCAGATCACCAGGCCCTTCTTCCGTGGTGCTGCTGGGTAAATTCAGTCAGCAGCTGAGATAGACCATTTACACCACCCAAAACCGAAAAAACAAACAAACCTGTTGCCATCGAGTCGATTCCAACTCATAGCAAGCCTGTAAGACAGACTAGAACTGCCCCATAGGGTTTCCAAGGAGCGCTGGTGGATTTGAACTGCTGACCTTTTGGTTAGCAGCTGAGTTCTCAACCACTGCACCACCAGGGCATCATCCAGGGACCTAAAAAACATTGCCAAATATCCCCTAGCTGAGAACCACTGAACTAAGGCAAAAAAAAAAAAAAAAAAAATGATTCTGACCCTCACCCAGGTTTCTGATTGCTAGGCTCCAGGTGACAGAAGCTTATACCAGGGGTTTGCAAACATTTTCTGTCAGAGTCAGGTAGTAAATACTTTGGGCTACACAGGCCAGACAGTCTCTGCTGTAACTACTCAGCTGCCAGTGTGGTGTGAAAGCAGCCATAGACAGTACCTAAGTGAATGAGCGTGGCTGTGCTCAATAGAGCTTTATTTATAAACACCGAAATTTGAATTTCATATTATTTTTCATGTGCCATGAAATAGTCTTCTTCTCATTTTTTTTCAACCATTTAAAGATGTAAACATCACCCTTCACACGCAGACCATACCCCTAGCTTAAAGGATCTCAGATGGATCGAGACCCCAGGATCCCTGTTGACATGCTCCCACAGGACTAACAAAGCCAAGGGCAGAGGCTGGTGTGGCCAGGGGCATCCCGCTGCCCTCAGGGGTGGGGGGTGGGGATCAGTCACCCCAGCCCCCTTTGACCTAACAACTCCAGGTGCTGTTTTTAGTGAGGCAGCCCCACTCACATCAATAGGACAACTACATAATTTGCAGGGCCCAGTACAAAATGAAAAAGTGGGGCCCTCGTCAAAATTTTATTGAAAATGTCAAGAAGACAGCAGAAGAGCATTAAACCAAGCCTGAAGCCCTTCTGAGCAAGGGACTGTGTGACCACACGAGTTGCACACCACCCAGGTTGCACACCACACAGGTTGCACACCCATGAAGCCAGCAGGGACCTCAGCCTTCCTCCCAGCCTCTACCCGCTCACAGCCTGTACCAAGCAGAGAGCTGACATGCCAGGCTGGTCTTCTGACCCTTGTGAATAGCTTCTCCCGCTGCCTTCAGGCTGGGATGCCCCATTGATGGTGCTCTGCACAAGGACAGCCGGGGCTGAGATGGTGCATGGAGGCTTAAATCCAGCCCATGCCCCCTTGCCAAGCTCTGCACACTGGTACAGTACCGATCTGCTTGGAGGAATCTGTACCACATGGGCTGGGAGTGGCCTTGTCTCCAGGGCACCCAGGGTGGGAGGGGAAGTAGCCAACTGTGCCTCAGCATGGCCCTCTCTACCCCCATCCTGAACCCCCAGAGAGGGACAGATGACCCAGTCATCAATCCATTTAATAAATAGGTATTGAGCTCCAGACTCCATGCTGAGGAGGGTGCAAAGGCAGAGGCACCCCATCCCCATGCAGATTAGTAAGAGGGATGCCTATGAAGCAGTGACACTGAAGAGGGCCACCTAATACCTACAGAGAGAGTCCAGGGGGTAGGCAGGTCAAACGGGGTTGATTCTTGAGGGCAGAGAGAATTTAACCAGGACGAAAGATCACTATTCCAATCAAGAACTAGCACAAAGAGAGAGAATGGAGAATCAAGCCATTTCCAGAAAGGGTAAGTGGGTCAGTATAGCTGGAGTGACATGGGGAAAGGCAAGCTAAACAGGGGACCAGATCACAAAGGGCCCTGTGTGTCACAGGAAAGAGCCTGGAATTTCACCTGGAGGCAAAAGCGACTGAGGAATGTTTAGCAGGAGAGTGACATGATCTGATTTGCATTTTTGGTAGCTTACTCTGACTGCAGTCTGGAGGGCGAATGGGAAGGGGTGAGACTGGAAACTGGAAGCCTGGTTAGGAACCCATGGTAGAATTCGGGAGGTAGAATTGGCAGCACTGAGAGGTTGGCTGGACGAAGGGGAAGGTGATGAGGGAGGGTGATGGGAGGGAGGAGTCAAGAAGGAGGGGAGGGTGTCATTCGTGGAGGCAGGAAGCCTGAGGAGTGGCAAGTAGAGAGTGAAGAGGGCACTTCAGGTCCTTTGAGGTAATGTGAATGGCCCAGAGGCCACCAAGGGAAGACTTCTCACTTACCAACCAGCACAGGTCTGCACTCCAGGCCCAGGGCCCCTTCCAGGTCCTCATGCCCTCTCTTCAGACCCACTTCGAAGCCTGATTAGCCAGCCTCCCTTCCTACAGGTCTGTCTGCTCTGTGCACCCCACCCTGTCAGCTGCCTCCAAAGTGGACATTCCAAAGCATATGTCTCAGCCTGTGTCTTGCTTGCTCAGACTTCTCCAACAGTTCCTTGGTGCTCACAGATAAGCCCCTGCAAAGCTCATAAAGCTTTGGTGGACTGACCCCAGCCTACCCCTCCAGCCTCAACCCTGCTAGTGCCCTCCTTGCAAACCTCAACTCCAAACCAAAAACCAAACCTGCTGCGGTGAGTCAGTTCCGACTCACAACAACCCTGTAGGGAGACGTGCCAAACAACTTGCTCCCTAAGCTCAGCCTCATTTGCACTGGCTGTTCCTTCTTCCTGGGACCACCCGCTCCCCACCTCCTCCAAGCCCATACCACATACACCTGGTCTACCTGGGGAACTCAGAGTCTTCCTTCAAGACTCAATTAAAATGTGTCCTATTTTTCTGAGCCTCACTAGTCGGAGGCAGGTAGCCCCCACCCTCACCATACTTTGTGCAAACCTCAATTGTAGCACTTGTCGTTGCAACGTGTCGTTGGGTCAGCCCCCGGCTCATGGCAAACCTCAGCACAACAGAACAAAACACCGCCCAGCCCTTTGCCATCCACCTGATTGGATTATAGCACTTTCTGGGTTACACTGTGATTATTTTTAGTTCCTCCATTAGACTGTGAGCTCCTTAAGAGTGCACACTACATTCTATTCACTTGGTATCCTCACTGCTTGGCACCTGCCTGTTAAAGAGGTGCTCAATATTTGCTTGTTAAGTGAATTCATGAATGAATGGATAGATGAATGAATAAACACAAACAACCTTTCCCAACAATCTTTGGCCATATTCTATCAAGCACTTTTTTTGTTCCCGGCACTGTGCTAGGACTTTTAAGTCCTGAATCAAGCGAGATTCTTGGTTGCAGGCAGCAGAAACAGATTTTGACCATCTTCAGCAGAAAAAATAATTTATCAGAAGGCTATCAGGTAGATGGCAGAATCAAGAGGAAGGCTAACAGCCAATTCAGGAAGAGGCAGGAACCAAGGAATACCAGTCCACAGAGACACGTCACCGTTACGCCTTAAGAATGGTCTGGTCAGGACGTCATCACAGGCATCGCACAGACTGGACACTCCCTCCACTGGTGCCAGAACCTGGCACTCCTACCATCACCTCCACTGCTGTCCAACCTCATCATGCACGTTGCCTCACGTGGTCCTCACAACCCTTGCGGCAGATAGTCTCAGCTCCATCTTACGGATGAGGCAACCGAGGTCTGGAGAAACTAAGGGCACACAGCCAATCGGTGGAGCTGCAGGGGCTGGGGTCAAGATCTGCCTGGCTCCCAAGCCCATGCCTTCCACTCTGCACGGCCTCCCTCCAGGGGCTCCACTCATGTTGTTCTGGTGTAAGTGGAGCTCCCTGGGTAGTGAGACTCAGCAGCCTTGCAACAGTGATGTGCTCAGCTTTTTTTTTTTTTTAACGATATATTTTGGGGATGTTTTTGGCCCTGACAAATTGTAATAAGGAAATATAGCGAGAGCAAAGTCGGCACAAGAAGGCTGAGTAATTAGAGAGAGGGTCTACACGCTGACATGGGTTGATGGCAGCTACTTCCAAAAGGTTGTTCATCAGACATCCAGGCCTCATGGAAGATGGGGGTCCAGCCTGAGGCTCAGAGTGGTCTGTAGAATCGGGACAGGTACCCCAGTGTTTCCACTTGCTCCTCCACTCCATGATCCATGACTGCCCTTTAGCCACCCTAGGAAGGCTTAGTAAAGAAGACTCAGAGGCCTCAGCTCTGCAGCCCAACCCACTCCCAGGCTCCCAGCTGCTCCCCAAGACTGTTCCCTCAGGCATCCTCTGGTTGGCATGTTTCTTGCCAAGAACAGAAGCCCCATACCCCCCAGGAAGGACCTCCTCAGACCCAGATGAGGGGAATTGGAGCACCCAATCCTAGTCCTGGCTCTGCTTCCACCACTCTGTGACCTTGGCTCCACCATTTATTTCACCTTTCTGGGCTTCAGTTCCCTATGACTCAATCCCTCCCCCCGCCTCTGCCCTCCCAACCTCCCATCTCCCACATGGGCCAAATTGTTTCATAAAAAAGAACTCAGGGTTCTTTGAGCTCTTTGGAGAGATCACGTAAATGCAGGACATTATTAGCATCATTACTATTAAATATTAATAATGACATTAGCATTGGCTATTATAAATCTGAAAAAGAAGCTCCAAGAGTCCTAGATTGAAATGGCTTTAAGAGAATAATTAGGCCCCTCCGGGCTACAGACCCTTCAGGCCCTTCAGCAGAATTAGGAAGGCAAATGCAGACAGTGCTGAGTTCCCTCCCAACGGTCTCTTCAGCACAACTAGACTCCCCCTGGCCCCCAACAAATCATGCCCTTCCCAGCCCTGCAGCCTTTGCTCCTGCTGCACCCCACACCCTCATGCCAGGAGTACTTTCTGCACCCCGTCTCTGTCTATTGTTGCCAGGTGCTGTTGGGTCCATTTTGACTCACAGTGACCCCATGTGACAGAGTAGAACCACCCCATAGGGTTTTCTAGCCTTTTTAATCTTTCTGGGAGCAGGCCATGAGGTCTTTTTCTCCCTTAGAGCCACTGGGTGGGTTCAAGCCACCAACCTTTCAGTTAGCAGCCGAGCACTTCACTGTTGCAACACCAATGCTCCTTAAATCACGTCTAGGCCGGAGAATGGGGGATTGGAAAAATACAGACACTGATGAGATCATCCCTAGCCCCAAAGACTGCACAGTCCCAGGAATAAGAATCAGAATTTTGTATGGCACTTGACAGTTTAAAAACCCCTTTTAAAAAGCATCATATTTAACTCACATATTCTCACAAGCATTCTTAGAGGAGGTGAGGGAGGTTATTCCAGTTTAACTGGTGAGGAAACAGATTCTTGGGGCAATTAAGTGTCTTTAAGTGACCTGCCCAATGTCATCCAGCTGGGAGAGACAGCTGGGACTGAGCCCAGTTCTCTTGACTGCAACTCCCAAACTGCCCTAGCACTGCAACAGAGAAGGGCAGAGCTAGAAAGGCTCAGCCTCATAGTCCCACACCCTCATTTTACAGATGGGGAAGCTGAACCCCTAAAAGGCCAAAGGGATGTACTGACATTTATTGAGTGCCTACACCGTGCTAGATACTTGGTGTAATTCAATGCTCACGTCAACTCAGTGAAGTGTGTGTCTTAATCCCCACGTTCCTGACAAGGAACCTGAGGCTCTAAGGAGTTAAGTGACTTGCCTGTCACCACACAGCTTGGAAGTAACAGGACCGAGTGTCAAGCTGGCCCGACCTCAGAGCTTTGCTCTGTCTGCTTCCACGAAGCTGCAGATGGAGAGCCCCTTTACAGCTAGCAAACTGCTTCCAAAGAGATTACAGGCACTTTGAAGACCACATCCTATGGCTCTTGAATCCCCCACCATTTTAAACAGAGAAGCTGCTCTATAAATACATGGTCTCCTGGGAGCTCCAGAGAAGGGTCTGGAGTCCAAAATCAGAGGTAATGATGCTGAGGGCTGGAAAGGCCAGTCCATGAGATGGAGGCTGGGGACTGGTAAGGAAAGAGACCTCAGTGCCGGCGTCAGAGCCCTGAGTCCCAGACAGGGTATCATCACCCTCCCCACCTGTCCCCTGGGGCTGGACCCTGAGCCTCCTTCTTGACTGTCTGGAGAGCCATAGGACTTCATTGCTATTGATCTGGTGGGGCTAGAGTAGGAAGGAGCAGATGGTCTGAGAAGGGTTGGGTGGCCCTCAAGATGCCTTCTGAGTGTCTCTCTCAGGGGGACACCACATGTTTACAAGCAAATTAGTGCCCCTTTTGATTAGCCACCTGATGGCCTCCGGTTGGCCCTTCTCTACCCTGTCTGGGAGTCTGTGAGACTCAACTTGGAGATCGGGTGTTCCAGCTCTAGACAGCATGAAGATGTATTCGTTATCCACAGAGAGAAGAGCTGGCCCTTACAGTCAACTGCGCTGAGTTCAGACCCCGGCAGTCACCAAAAAAGAGGAAACCCACCTGCCCCCTATCTTGCCCACCCCAGGAGGACAGACTGTGGGTGACTGAAATACATAGTGCGGCTAAACCATGGGTTCTGGAGTCAAACCACCAAGTTCCTCTTCTTCACTTGCTTAATGTTGCTTTAAACAAACTCCTAATCTCGCTGAGTGGCATCTGTAAAATGAGAATATAATAAACATGAGAACAACGATGACCCCTTGGGTAGGTAGTTTGGATCAAGTACTTAGCACAACTCTGGAGGCACTTAAAAATGTTAGTTATTTCTGTTATTATTAAACCCCGCAAGCAAAACTCAGCTTAGACCCCCAAATGCCCACCGCACTCTCTTCTCAGAGACAGGAACACCTTAAAGGCTCCCATTAAGGATCCCCAATACCCCCCAAAAACCCCTCTGTTCTGGGCTCAGCTGAGAGCCTCAGACAGATGAGAAGACGAAACTTTGGGAAATATCTGTCCAAATCCAAAGCTAAGTGCTTTACCCACATCATAAGGGTATTGTTATTATTCTCATTTTACAGACGCTGCTTGGTGAGATAAAGGAAGTTGTTGTTAGCTGCCACTGAGTTGGCCCGTGACTCGTGGTGACCCCAAGCACAATGGGAAGAAATGCTGCCCGGTCCTGCACCATCCCCATGATCCATTGCAGATGGGACCCTTGTGATCTGCAGGGTTTTCATTGGCTGATTTCAGAAGTAGATCACTAGGCCTTTCTTCCTAGTCTGGAAGCTCCACTAAAGCCTGTTCAGCATCATAGCAACACTCAAGTAAATTTATCCAGAATCAAACCTGGGTCTCCTCCTATCGCTGAACCCCACCACTACCCCTCTCAACCCAAGTTTAGGCTTGGTCACTACTCTTGTTTTCACTTGTGGCTGCTGGAGTCCAGTGGGGTGAGGGAGGCTGGTTTCAGAGGGATCTGAGAAAGCCTTTGAGACCCAAGTAGGCTGTGCTAGCGAGTGGGAACCACGGTCCTCCTTAGAGACCGAGGCCCCACCACAAGGGCAGCAGCTATCCTAAAACAGTCACAAAGCCAGCTGTCTCAGGTCTAAGGTAATCCCTGCAAGCATTTCCAGGACCTTTGGCCCCTTAGCCAGCCAATCCCCAGCCCATCAGCCCCATGGCAGCAGATATACCAACCATTCTCTGGGCAAGGACCTGCTCGCAGCCCTCCAGAGCCTGACTGACCTGTGTGGCATCCATGCGCATGGCTCACCCCAGGAGCTCAGGCCCAACAAGCCTACCCCGGGAAGACAGACAGAGAGACAGACAAGGGCATCGTGGGCTGAGGGCAGGGAGGGGAAGCACATTCTGGAAGGGGTTTAATGTGCCTGGCTTTGCACAGCAGCGTTCAAAGTTATCCAGGAAACATCATCAGCAAAATCTGATGTTTCTCCATCAGAAACAAAGATTTCCCAGTTGGGAAACCCTTTGGAGGGGGAGAGAAGGGAGGGATGGGAGAGCATATGGGACTTGGGCAGGCGTTCCGGGCCTTGGAGGCTGGGCAGCAGACCCTCCACCCGTACTGGCTCCAGCTCCTTTCCCGGCCCTCTCACTCCAGCCTGGGTCTTTCCCAAGCCCCCTGCTCCGCTCCACTCGGGAAGACACGGAGCCATACTCCTGGCCTGACTGGTATGGCCATTGGAAACTCTGAGGCTGGCCTGGCCCTGCCAGCTGTTTTAGCATCTGGACCACTCACCGGTGCTGCCTGCGTGAGCTGGACAGCAGGCAGACCAGAGGGGGGTGAGACGACAGTGACAGCCTGACAGGCGCAACTGCCGCCGCAGATGGCCGGCTTCTCTGCCTGCAGGCCCCAGCTTTCCTGGGCACGCTCCCCGAATGACAGGAGCAGGAGAGGCAAGACGCATCACTGACCTGGTGGGCACCTAGGAGTTTCAGGCTGGCAGGGACCGTGGCCATCTTTAACTGCTTCAGGCTCCCAGGAAGGCCCGGAGATGTTAGGGTACTTGGCCAGGAACACACAGTCCACCAGTAGCAGAGCCCTGACTACCCTTCAGACACTCAGATTCCCAATTGAATGAGCTTTTCATGACATCACACTGCTGATTGATTTAGAGTGGGCTTAGATCCATATGTACTGATGTGGGAAGATGCCCAAGATCTATTAGATAGTTTAAAAAATATTTTGCAAATAAGTGTGCTTTGTATAATACAATTTATGTAAAATGATACTAATAACCCATATAATCATAGACATGAAAATAATAAACCTGGTGGCATGTACCCAAAATTGTTCAGGGTGGTTAAAGTTATAAGGGACTTTCACTACCTGTTTTTAAATTTTCTATAATGTTTGGATGTTTGGACAAAGAGCCCATGTCACTTTTGTGCACACGGGGACAATAAAGCTGATGGTGATGTGGGGTTGGCACTAAGTGCCCCCTTCATCCCACTTTCCCTGCACGGCAAGCCTCTGGGGATTTCTGATTCGCCCCCTCTTAGGGGATTTCTGCGGAAAACAAGAGTTTGGCTCCACCGGTCTCCAGGGTCTGGGAGCAAGAGCCACTTTCTCTTTCCCTCCTCATACCCAGCCTTTCCACCAGCTGGGGGGTCTCAGCTCTGGGCTGGGAGGAACCAGAAAGCCGGAGGGCTGGGCAGGGATAGGGAGGGTAGCAGGCCAGACAGCTCCCCCCGCGGCCGGCCGGCAGAGGTGCCCATGCATTATGGAAGACCCGGGCGCTCTGGCTCGCTCCCTGGTCCTTAAATGACAGCAAATGAGGTAAAGCCAGGAGGGTGGGGACGGAAGGGGGTGGGGGGCAGAGGAAGCCATCTCCGGGGCCCCGAGCGTTGGCTGAGGACCGGAGCCAGCCAGTGAGCGGAGCCTGCGAGAGGGAGGAGCACATCTCGATGCAGAGATGCTGCAGTGGCTCCGGGCGCGCACACACACACGCGCCCTCCGCCGCCACCGCCGCCACCGCGGCCGCCGCACCGGGACGGCGAGCGGCTGAGCCCGGCAGGGGAGGCCAGGAGGGCGGCTGAGGGAGCTGGCGGCCACGCCGGCTCCGGCTCACCGACTCAGGCAGCGTCCACCAGATCCAGCCAACACCCTCCTTTCACCCCAGGTAGGTGTCCACCGCTTTTGTCTCCTCCCGCCCGGGGGGTCTTCTTAGGGCGCTGTTACCCCTAGGTACTCCATGCTCAGTTTCTGTCAATACTCACCCCTTGCAACTTGGGTGGGGGCAAAGGCAGGAACCCCCAGCCAGCTGGGGCCAGTTGGACTTCTTGCCCTAGCCCGAAGGTGGCCGCTGGGACCCCAGAGCTCCCCTCCACCCTGTCTCTGTGGGTGGCATCCTGCAGGGCCCCAGCAGGCCCAGCCTGGACCCCAGCAGTGTGTCCAGGAATTCCAGCTGCTGGCTGGCATAGCAGCTGCCTGCGGACAGGGCAGCCAGCTTCAGGCCTGTCCTGGGCCCTTGGTCCAGGGCCCGGCCAGTCTGTAAGGCCAGGCCCTGGGGTCCTGACCCTCCTGAGAAGTCCATGGGTGGAATGGAGCCTGACTCTGGCCATGAGGCCACCCTGGGGCTGCCTGGGCAGGGTGCTCTCTTGGCAAAGTCTTCCTTCAGTTTGACAGAGGAAGAGGCTGTGGCTGAGGGGAGAGGTCAAAGGTCTGTCCAGAAGCTGGGACTCATGGAGGAGAAACTGAGGCAGGTCTCATCCCAGAGGGTGAGAAGCTGGGCCTTTTCCTCCCTTCCCTCTTCCCCAGCCTCATCCTCTCCTCAGATCCTTCCCCCACCCCATCCTTGCTGGTGGGAAGGAAGGATGTGCACAAAGTTTGGCTTCCAGTAAGGAAAGGGCCTGGGACCAGAGTGGGCATGCAGGGGCACACTCGCGGGTCTACACAGAGAGGATAATCCTTGTGCCCAATACCCTGGGGCCTACGTACTGGGGCCAGAGGTAGGGGAAGCAGTCCCACCCAGCCAGTGTCTAGAGTATAAAGAAGCTTGTCATCTCCTCCGGGAGGGGCTCCAGGTCTGGGAAGCTAGAAAAAGGGGTAAATGAGACCATGTCTATGGAAAGAGAAGGTCCTGGTGCCACACAGGGGCAGGGCCAGGGACCTTTAGCCCGAGACTGACAAGGACTGAGCCCATGTCCCAGGAAGAAAAGCTATCAGTCAAGATGGTTTGGAGGTTTGGGATCCAGAGAGATCAGGAGGTGGTGGGCGTAAGTGTCCTTGGTCCCAGGTCCTGGAGAAGGGTGGATTTTCCATCCCCAAGGTAGCTGCCTTTACCTCTCCCCCACCACTCTGACCACCCTTTTCTTTCAGCCCTCTCTTTCCTAAGCCCCAGATGTACCTCCCCAGCCAGCCAGCATCCTTGTCTTCTGCTCAGAGGAAGGAGGGAGGGGGAGCAGCCCAAAGCATCCCAGTCCTCTGCTCTCCTGACCTCTTTCTGGGCAGCAATTTCACTCCCTTCCAGCCCTCTGCCCACAAAAAATCCCCTCGGTCCTCTCAGCCTGAGTCTCCCTGACTCTCAGCTCCATTCAGAGGGCTTGGAGAAGCACCTGAGATCAAAGGTGGCAAAGGGTGGACCACCTGTGGGAGAGGCTGGTGTGGCCACAGCTCCTCAGGGTACGGTGGGGAGCTGGCCTGGAGGTACCTTACCAGCTCCTGGCTTTGGGAGAAGGGAGCTGTGTCCTCCAGGACAGCAGCATCTAAGCCCCTCCCCAGGGGCCCCATTCATTAACTCCTTTGCAGCCAGGGTACAGCAACACTGGCAGGGTTCAGCAACTGCTTATGCCACAAGGTCAAAGTCCTTCCTGATTTCCTGTGGATCTGCCAGGAGTCCTCAGCCAGCAAGAGGGAGGCAGGAAACATAGATGGGGAGGGGGGCCCTGAGCCAGTGATATCAAAGTCACCCAAGGGCTGCCTGTCTCATACATGCCCACCATCCTTTCCATGTTCAACGTGAGCGGTGAGGAAAGCAGTGTCACTGCCCAAGGTGGGACCCTCAGACCCAAGAGCCTGCTGTCCGTGCACCCCCTCTTAGCCGTTCCTCACCTGGCCATGCTCTTCCTCCCACTCCCTTCCCTGGTCGCAGGCTCCTCCGGCTTCCGCCCTCCACCCACCCCCACACCATCCCCCCTGCCAGATTCCACTCTTTATGCAACTCCGTTCCGGCACCTTCTCTGCCAGCAGTTGTTCAAGGAGAGACACATGTGGGATGAGCCTCTGAGGAATTGTGCTCTGCGGGATGGCTGCATATCTCATTGTCTCTGGCTCGCCCCTCAGGAATCAGTGCACAGAGATGACCCAAGACATCCTCTCTGGCTCTAAGGCCAGTAAGGAAGCAATACATTTGGGGGGATTTGGAGGGTGCATGCCCCCCCGCCAAATCTCCTTAAGCCAAAGGTTGATGAGAAAGTATATTCCGGGGACAATCTTTAAGGCTGAGTGTGTGTGGCATTCCTATTTTTGATGGGATTCCTACGGCAGAGCCAGGGGATTGGGAAAGGGGTGGTTCATATACTGGAAAGGGATAGCTGGGCAAACAATATGCCGGTGACGCAAAAGGATTTGAAGTTAGACTGCAGGAGGTACTTCCTGACCAGGAAGATGAGCCGTGAAGAGGTGGGACAGTCTCTTTTCAACTGATTCTAAGGGTCAGTGGAGAACTGGAGTCAGTCAGGTCTAAGGTTAGAGAAAGCTCTGCCTGGAGCAGAGGTTGGGCTGGATGATCCCACAAATTTCTTTCAGACTTGGGGTTATCATCTTTCCAGTGATGGGTGGGCCATGCCTCAGGAATCCATAAGAAGACAGACATCCTTGTCATTCTCTCCTGCATGCTGGCCCCCTCCCATCCTTCAGAAGGACTCCCCCTAATCTAAACCAAACACTTGGGTGCTGTTGCTAACCTGGAGCATTCATAGAAATGTCTGAGGGCTCTTTGCCCTGCTGGTAACAAAATTAGCTCATTTTCCCCATTTTCCAAAGAGGATGCAAACAAAAGCAGGGGTACATAATACTCTCACCCATAACCTAAACACATCCCATCCCAGGACACACTCAGGCCCAAATGCACCTGTGACCTCATTCGGTGAGCCACTTGGTTCCCCACACAGGACACCCATCCAGATGAAACCTGTCTAGGTCTCCTCCAGCCGCAGCCCACATCCTCTCAATGTCTGCCGACTTCATGGACCCCGAGGTGTCCCACTGTGCTCTGGTGGAGAGTGGCCTCCCTGCAGGGGGCCCAAGAGGTGGAGTCACACCTCAGAGCCACCCCCGCCAGGTTGGGGCTGTGAATCAACCTGCCAGCAGCCCTCTGGGAATTGAGGGGAGTCCCCTCCCGGCAGCAATGGAGGGACGTACAGAAATTGCTCTGCTGATGCCTGAGGGACTTTTCTCCCTGGCTTGATTCCTCTGGACCAACTTGAAACAATTGTTCTTATTCCTGGTGTTTCAAATAGGGACCCTCCTTCCCAAGCCCTCGCTCATTCCACCCCACATCACCCAGAGAGCAAGTAGGAAAACTGAAGGCCTAGAGGTAGCTTAGGTATGGTTTAAGGAGTGCTGGTGGCACAAATGGTCAAGGGCTTGGCTGCTAACTGAAAGGTTGGTGGTTCGAACTCACCCAGTGGCTTCGCTGGAGAAAGACTTGGCATCTCTAATCTATAAAGATTACAGCATAGAAAACCCTATGGGGCAGTTCTACACTATCATATGGGGTCTATATGAGTCAGAACCAATTCCACGGGACACAACAATGGTCCTTATCCGGAGCATCCTCCCAGGAGGACATTAGACTCCCCACTTTGCTCACTCCCCACTTTGAAGGGTCTCTCCATTAAAGAGGGCAGGCGTAGGAAGGCCAGAGACCCTAGGCTGCAGATCGGGGCCAGACTCGCTCATGCCCAATGCCAAAAGCAAAGGCAAATCCCTGAGCCCATGGGCTCCGGCTCCCTCCAGAGGGCGGGCCAGGGTCAGGGTTGGGGCCTTGGGGAACCAGCTGCAAATACAAGAAGCCTGCAGAGAAGGTAGACGGGTGGATGGGAGGGGCTGGAAAGAGAGCACACAAAGAGGACTGAGGAGAGACTTGGCTGCACAGATCCCTGTCCCCATCTAGTCCCTGTCCCCTATTTAAGACTAGGAGGTCCCTATCCCACCCTATCTTCCCTAAGGACCTCATCCAGCTCAGGGCCCAACCTTCCCCACGGGGGGCCCTCAACACAATCTTGCTCCCCAGCCACTCCCACCTGGCCTGCACGCTGAGTACCCAGGGGACCCCACCCAGGCCACCTCAGGGGTATGGGGTGTGCAGAGCTTCCTGAAGGACAGTGATCCCATCCCAGGGGCAATTCCTTTCCCAGTCAGGGTCCCCTCTGCCATCTTAGATTCCCCACAAGGCAGGATGTGGGGATGGTTGAGAAGGGGTGTCTGCTTAGAAGAGCCCATGGGTATGTTTGTAGCCTTGTGCCCCCCTGAACCCACTTTAGCCAGTGTGATTCTGGGAACCTGCAACTCTGTAATGGGGGAGGTGTCCTTGTGTCCTTGTCTGGGTGACGTGCTTGTCTTGACCTTGTGGGTGTGGACTGTTCGCGTGTAGGAGGACTTGCCCAGGGAGAGTGGGGGATTCAGTCGGTGTCGCAAACGTGGGTGAGTGCAGACTGAGTGTGGCTGACTGTGTCCCTCCGAGTGCTGGAGGCACATAAGCGAGGGCCACTAGGAGCCTCAACTACAACAGAGCTGATCTTTACTGAGCCCTAACTGCATGCCAGGCTTTGTGCTGACTTCCCAGTGGCCCCATGAGGTGGATACTGCCCTTCTCATTCCCATTTTGCAGACGGGAGACTGAGGCTCACAGAGCTTAAGTAATGAATTTAATAGCTAGGTTGTACAGCTAGTAATTGCCAAAACCAAAACACCAGTTGCCGTCGAGTGGATTCCGACTCATGGCGACCCCACGTGTGTCACAGTAGGACCGTGCGCCTCAGGGTTTTCAGTGGCTGATTTTTCAGAGCATATCTCCAGGCCTTTCTTCTAAGGTGCCTCTGTGTGGACTCAAACTCCAACCTTTCGGTTAGGCAGGCGCATTGACTTCAGAGTCTTCCCTGTTACCCAGTCTACCGTGTTACCCACCCCGCCACAGTGGAGACCCAGGGGCTCCTACAGTACTTTGGTGGCTTATCATCCATTATTTAGTCTTCACCCGTGCCTGGGCTCCATATTCCCCCGTTTCCTATCACCTCCCAACAAAAGCTGCCAAATCTCTCAGTGCTCAAATCTCCATTTCCTGGGGGCAGGGGGAGATAGATTCAGTGCCAAGAGCTGGGCACCCCAAGAGGCAGCATGGGGGGGCTGGTGTGCATCATTCTTTTTCTGCCTGGCTCTGTGCAGGGTCCTTAGCCCAGGAATCCCACTGTGTGCTGGAGCCCAGTTCACGCCTTCTGCCCCCAGCTGTCCCTCCGGGTCCTTTGTTTCTTGCTCCAACAGCCCAGCCAGCTCCCTCTGGTGCTCCTGCACCCCCCAAGCTGCCAATCCCCCATGTGCTGGTGCCTCCCAGGGCAGCTCCCCATGGCAACAGCCTGTGCCTGCCTGTGCCAGGCTGTGCCTGCACCCCTGCACCAGGGCAGCTGGGCTGGGCTGGCTCAGGGCTTGCTGGGCCCCCTCTGGGCCTGGCATAGCTCCACTCCACTGGAGATTCTAGACCGTGTCATGGGGCAGATGGTGTGGGGAGGTGACCGGTCTGTGAACTCCTGAGCACGTCTTCAGGGAGCTCCCCAAAGTGGTGTCGTTATTATGGTCTCCCCAGTGCTTACCACACTGCCCGTCACGTGGCTGGTAAATGGAAGCTATGATGGAAATGGATGCAGGGCAGGACTGGATGCCCACGGCCTCACCTTCAGAGAGGCAGCAAGCACCAATCTTTAACCCAGACTCTGTGCGTACACACGTGTGCGTGTGTGTGTGCACATGTGTGTTCATCCAAGGCCTAGGCACACGGTGAAGCTCAGCATATATCTGATGGGGGTGGGGGTAAATGATTAGGGTGCAGGGCCTCCTGGTGGGTCAGAGGGAAACAGGACAAAGGGGCTGGGCCCTCGCACCTGTGTGTGAGCGCACACACCACCCACACACACACGGACCAGACATAACCATACAGAAGCATACACATAGACATGCAGAGACACAAAGACTAGACATACAAGATCCTCACACTCAGACACACGGAGAAACACGGGGACACAAGGACCAGACCACACATATACGCAGGGACATCTAACCACAACACACATGCACCCCTGCTCTCGCCAGCCCTGCTGGTGGACAGCAGACTCCTGGCCACTGCTCCACATCCAGGGTGAGTCTGGGGCCTGAGCACCTCCCTGGTGGGCGCCCTGCCCCCTGGCCAAGCTCCCGGGACTGGCAGGTAGACAAAGGGCAGGGAGCAAATGGTGATGGAGTACCTCCTCCGTGCCAGACGCCAGGACTTGGCGCACCAGGGGCTGTGGGACTCGTGCTCTGAAGTCCAAGCGGCGAAGCAGGTACAAGTGCAGCTGCTCTGGCTGGCGTGGGGAAGGGGGTCCCAAGCCCCCCCCCTTGCTCTCTGCCCTCCATTGTGGCCCCTGGGCAAGTCCAGACACCCCTGAGGCTTCACAGCAGTCGGTGTGAAAGCTGCTCCTGGCCATTCCCTTACCCCGTTTAACGTTCAGCACAACTCCGAAAGTAAGGTATAATCTCTGTTTTGCCGATGAGAAAGCTGAGTCTCCATAAGGGGAAATAACTAGTCCAAGCTCACAAAGCTGTTCAGAGACGAAGTCAGGATTACTAATTTCTGTCTGTCAGATTCCAAAGCCTTTGACAGTTCCACAATGCCCTGGGGCTCCTTGTTCTGAGAACTCCCTACATTTGTAGAGTATCTGGGGGTCAACTTTTTTTTTTTTTGTACTTTAGATGAAGGTTTACAGAGCAAACTAGCTTCTCATTAAATAATTAGTCCACATATTGTTTTGTGATATTGGTTGCCAACCCCACAACATGTCAACGCTTTCCCCTTCTCGACCTTGGGTTCCCCATTACCAGCTTTCCTGCACCCTCCTGCCTTCTAGTCCTTGCCCCTGGGCTAGTGTGCCCCTTTAGACTCGTTTTATGGGCCTGTCCTATCTTTGGCTGAAGGGTGAACCTCAGGAGTGACCTCATTACTGAGTTAAAAGGTGTCTGGGGGTCACTGGGAGTTCGAGACACCAGACATGCTGGTGACCCTAGAGAGCTGAGTGTGTGTATGTGTGTGAGAGAGTATGTGTGCATGAGAGAATGTGAGTGTGTGACAGTGTGTGTGTGTGAGTGCATCTAAGTGTGTGAGTGTGTCAGAATGTATGAGTATGTGAAAGTATGTGAGTGTGTGACAGTATGCGAGGGGTGTGTGAGAACGTGTAAGAGTATGTGTGCCAGTGTGTGTCCACTGGCTCCTGAAGGCAGGTAATCACAGGTGTTCTCAATCAGTTAAATGCAACACACAAGTGACACCTATTGTGCAGCAGGCACTTTGCTGGGCACAGGTGACACCAGATGAACAAGACACGGTCTCTCCCCAGAGAGACACACCTGCACTGGCAGTGCTGGAACCAAGAACAGGGATGAGCTCTAGCTGCCCGTAGACAGGGACTCTGAGGGGCTCCAGGAGGGGCAGCGACGTGGACAGGGCCTTGAAGGATGAGCATGCCTTGCCTGGAAAAGGTGCACACAGAGCAGGGGAAGAGGGCTGGGTGTGCTGGTTCAAGTCTGGAAATGAAAGCGGCAAGGACAGGGAGGGGCAGGTGGTCCGGGGGAGGTGGCACCCGGGCCCCCTTCCTGACAAAGTGAAGTGGATGTGAGGCTAGAGCTGGGATGGGGGAGGGGCGTGCCATCTGCTCAAACCTCCCCCCCAACACCCACCCTCCTGGGCTCCTCCCCGGCATCCCTTGCTCACATCCTCCTTGACAGGCCCTGGGGCCACTTCTCCCCCTCCCTCCCCCCATCTCCTTCAGAGCCAGCTGTGGCTGTTGAGGAAGCAGGAAAACGTTGTGAAGTGGTCAGATATAAAGGTTTAAGGGGCTTGGGGGTTCTCTTTGCAAGGGGGTAGAGTATGAAGTGAGGCAGGGCGGACCCTGAGCTTGCATCGATTGGCATTCAGACCCCATCCTGAGCCCAGGGACAGTTATGTTATCTGCAGCCTTCCTTCTCCACCCCTGCCTGACGCCTCCCGGAGACAGCAGTCCCAGGCCCCAGGCACTCTGGGAGCATCCCACTGTCAGAGCTGGAGGGCCCTTGGAGAGCACCTATTTTACACATAAGGACACTGAGGCCCAGAGATGGAACGGGACTTGCCCCAGATCACTCAGCCAGTTAGTGGAAGAGCCGCCAGCCAGCTCGCTCCCCCACCTGGATCCCCTTCCCCTGCTCTTCTTGTTCTTCTTGTTAGCTGCCATAGAGTCAGCTCCAGCTCACAGAGAGACTCCTGGAGACCTTGTGTATAACAGAACGAAACGTTACTCAATCCTGTCCCATCTCCACGATGGCTGATATGTTTGAGGCCATTGTTGTGGCCACTGTGTATCTTGAGTGCCTTCCAACCCGAGGGGGCTCATCTTCCAGCACGATATCGGACAACACTCTCTCGTGATCCAAAAGGTTTTCATTGGCTAATTTTCAGAAGCAGATCACCAGGTCTTTCTTCCTAGTCTGTCAGCTCCACTGAAACCTGTCCGCCATGGGTGGTCCTGCTGGTATTTGAAATACAGGTGGCATAGCTTCCAGCATCCCAGCAACACACAAGCCACCCCAGTATGACAAACTGACAGGTGGTGGGTGGTCTCCCTGCTCTTAGGTGTCTGCAAAGAAGCAGGCAGGGCAGAGAAGCCCCAGCTTTGATGGGAAGCTGGCAGGAGCCCAGAGACCCAGGCTCGCTCAACCAAAACCAGGCCCTAAGATTCCGCACTCCTCCCAGGGCTCAGAAGTCAACCTGGAGGTGGGGAGTGGGGGGCAAGGGTGGCCCTGAGCCCTGCTAAAACCAAAAAAATCCGTTGCCATGTTGAGTTGATTCCGACTCATAGCAGTTTTTTTTTAAGGTGCACAAGGCTTACAGTAAGCAAGGTACGCACAACCTTGATTGTGTTTACTTACTAATCTGTAGTGCACAATTTCGCATTGGTTTCAAAAATGTGAAAAACAGGTGAAACTGCCCTACAGATTAGTAAGTAAGCACAAATAAGCCCATGCGTACCTTGCTTGTTGGGTCATCTGTCCCTGCCCTCACCTCTCAAGAGGAGACCCTGTTTTTCAGACCAATGGGCCGGTCTCCCACTTGCTCTTAGCGCCCACCAGGGCATGGCTCCCCGTAAACAAGTGTCTGCTCATCCCTGGGCAGAGGGAGGCTCCTGCGGAAGCGACATTAACTCCTTCAGCCCAGAAGGCCTGTCTAGGCCCACTAGCCATCAGTCCATCTGGTCGGGAACTAATGGGGCCAAGGTCACGGCTTCACCCTTCTAAGTATATAACTCTCTTACCTGGGGATCAGGTGAGAGGGTGTGGATGAAACAGGGAGACCCCCCTCACTGCTAGGAAAACAAAGCTGGTTCTGAGAGACTTAATGCAGCTCCCAGAAGGGCCTATTACCCAAACCCCCTCCACCCGCCGCAAGCAGCTGGGGAGGTGGGGAGGTGGGGAGGTGGGGAGGGGGAAGTCTGCCCCAGTTGCTGCAGGAAGATGTTACTAGCTCTTGAACCCCGGCCCTGGCGTTGTTCTCCTGTACACCCAGGCGGCAAGAGCTATTACCAGAATGAGGACTCGTGGGCAGGTGGGTCCCCCCCTCCCAATTAGCCACTGCTTTCACTTCCTGAGCAGCACCCCGCTGGCTGGAGTGGGGTGGTGGGGGCCAGTAGGAGGCACTCAGCCCAGGGAAGAGCGTCTTGGTAATAGCCAAGCCCCTTCCCCTGGGGCTGGGAGGAGGATTAGTGCTGGAGCAATTCCAGCCGCCCCCACCTCCCCCTACCCCCACCCTACCCTCCATGGGCCCAAGTAAAAGCTTTGCCGACCCAGATGTGCCTGGAGCTGGAAGGGAGGGCCTCCGCTCAGAGCTCTCATCCTCCTACCTCCCTAGGTCCTTCTCCGCCTCCAGCCAGAGACCTGCGCTGGACTCAGGCTCCTCTCGTCAGCTCCCCAACTCTGCCTAGGATGCCCACCATGGGGACACCCACCAGGAGGAAGCCACCCCTGCTGCTGCTGGCTGCTGCAGCCCTTCTCTCCTCTGCAGGTAAGAGGGTACATCTCTCTGGAGCTGAAGCCCAGCAGGGACAATTGTGTCGTTGTATCAGTGCTGTTACTGTGACGATGACTACAGAAATAACAGCCTGCATTGCTGTACCATCTATATTTCCTCCCTAAAAGGCTCCCATTTGTGATTCTCTGAGGTTAGAAGGAGAGGGGATGAGTCTTCCCCATATTATAGGTGAAGAAAGAATGACCCAGAGAGGGTGAGTAGCTTGCCCTGGGTCACGCAGCAAGACTAGGCACAACCAAACCAAAAATCCAAACCTGTTGCCATTGAGTTGATTCCAACTCATGGCGACCCCCCGAGTTACACAGTAGAACTGCTCCATAGGGTTTTCTTTACGGCAGCAGATCACCAGATCTTTCTTCTGCGGTGCCATTGGGTGGGTTTGAATCGCCAACCTTTAGGTTAGTAGTCAAGTGCAAACTGCACCACCCAGCAACCTCAGGCACAACCAGATCTCCATAACATCAGTCCAGAGTTGTAGCCTCTAATGCTGCACTGTCCAATAGGGGAGCCAATAAATTAAAATGAAAACTTTAGCTCCTCAGTTGCACTAGGAACTAGACCATCTCCAGTGCTCTGTAGCCATATTGGACAGTACAGGCTGTGGGGAATTTCCCTCATGGCAGAAGGTTCTACTGAGCAGTGTGTTCTAGGGGCCTGACACGAGGAGACAGGGACAAAGACTGCAGGACTCTGTAAGGATTCCTCAAGGCAACGCTCACAGCTTGGCAAACAGACATAGTGGAATGAGACCTGGGAAGAGATGAGGCAAAGCAGGGGAGGCCCAGGCAAAGGCAGAGGGACCCAGGTAACTGTCTTACCCTAGGGAGAAGGGAGGCTGGCAGAAGGGGGAGGGAGCGAGTTGGGAAGAAGCTGGTGAGGCCCTGGCTAGCTGGACTCTGGAAAGAGCACCGGGCGGGAAAGGCTGGAGGACAAGCATGTCCTCTAGCTGGAGGGGGGTCTCTAGCCCACCTGCTCCTCTTCTGACGGGCCTGCTGGAACCACTGCTTGGCCCTCTGCCCAGACCCCCAGCCCAGATCAACAGGCATTCCTTTCCTCCTTAAGATCTCTGTGGGGGAAGGAGTACCCATCCTCCATAGTCCTTCTGGGGTCCTAGCCTCCATCTCCACCTCCCCTTCTCTTCCCACCCCCTGCCTTCACAAGGCCGCAGCCAGCAAATTTTTAGGTTCTTTTCCCCCCAGGGAAGGAGCCACTGGCACACTTTCAGAGGCCTCATTATGTTCCCAAAACCAGCTGTTGACGAGTTGATTCTGACTCATGGAAATTCCCTGTGTGTCAAAGTAGAACTGTGCTCCAGAGGGTTTTCAATGGCTGGTTTTGTGGTGCTGGAATCCAACGCCGCAACCCCAGGGCAGGTTAGCAAGGAAAGCCAAGGGCTGAGGCACCTTCCATGGGCGGGTGGGAATAAGCTATAGGGTTTTCCATGCTTGTTTCTCTGAACCTCTGGGAAGCATCTGGCCAAGTCCCCGCTCCTTGGCAGCTGCCTTCCTGCCCCTCTGGGTCTAAGGACCCTGGGTTCCCATAGCCCCTGCCTCGGATGCTGTGGTTCAAGCACTGAGCTGTCCCTGAGTGACGGGGATGCGGAGAAGCCTGGAAAGTTCTTCCCCGCCCTCTCTGGGGTGGGTGTCTCCTGCTCCGTGCAGCCTGGGCTCAGAGGCAGCAGGGTCTGAGACCTGGCTCCCCAGGGAACAGCTCCTTCCAGCCCGCTGGGTCCAGGGGCAGGTAGCTGGGCATGGGAGTGCTGGCTGACTCCTCCCACTCTCCAGGTCAGGGGTGTTTCCCAGCTGCCTCTTGACTTAGGACATGATGGGACTCCCAGAGTCGTGCAAACGGTTAACGTGCTCAGCTGCTAACCAAAAGGTTGGAGGTCTGAATCCACACACAGGCATTTTGGAAGAAAGGCTTATCCATCCGCTTGCAAAACATCAGCCACGAAAACCCTATGTAGCAGATCTACTCTGCACACATGGGGCTGCCGTGAATCAACTCGACAACAACTAACGCATAGCAGGCTGATGGCACAGTGCGGTGGCTCTCCACCCCAGCTGCCCTGCGGAGTCCCCATGAGGCATTTGTAAAAATGTGGAGTCCTGGGCCTCACTGTGGTAGCTTCTGACTCAGTGCCTCTAGGATGGGAGAGGGCCCCTGATGATGGGAGACTGAGGCCAAAAGTCTGGGACACTGTGGTTAAGGATGCTGGCTGGGGGGTGAGACTGGCCCTGGTTCAAATCCCCAGATCTGCTCTTCGTGGCTGTGTGATCTGGGGTAAGTTCTTTCACCTTTCTAAGTCACGGTTTCCACGCTCCTAAGATAAGAAACCAGTAGCGCCCTCCTTATACAGTGTTTACGAGAAGGAAATAGGGAGCATGGTACCTGGTAAACAGTGAGCACTCAATAAACAGCACCCATCCAGAGTTGCCTCAGAAGAAAGGCCTGGAGATCTACTTCCAAAACTCAGTCATTGAAAGCCCTAGGAGCACAGTTCTACTCCAGCACACATGGGGTCGCCATGGGTCAGATTCCACTGGAAAGCAGCTGCTTTATTTCCGTTATAGTGGATTCATGGATACACACCAAGTGAGCATAGAAGGGCATTGGAGCTGTGTGAGCATGGGCGAGTATGGGACCAATGTGTGTGTGTCTTTAGCCTGGTATGCGAGTAGCTCAGAGAGGTACACACATATACATGTATGCACGTATGCACGTGTGGTTGTGAGCACATGTAAGAAGGGCTTGTGAGCAAGGTGTGGAAGGGTATGTCTGTGGATATTTGGGTGTGCTAAGGCTGAGTGCAGAGGAGAAACTTTTCTCAGGAAGAAAGCCAGCCTCACAGCCATCAGTGTGCCTTGAGCCCACTCCACCACCCCCACCACCCAGACAGAGTTCCCAGAAGCTGGTATTGTACAAGGTGGTTCCGAGCAGCCTGGCTGCCTTGGAACCCCCTCCTCCCCTCTCCTCCCAGCAGTCCCAGCTGGGGCAAGGATGCCTACTCTCTGCCACCATCATTAATTTGGGATTAAGCTGGGCTCTCCAGCCAAGATGATGCATCAGCCACCGTGCATCTCTGAGGCCTGGGGCGGCGATGAGGGATAGTGGTGGGTGGGGGGGAGAGGGTGGGGGGGCCTGCACCAGGCCAGTTCTGGGAGCCCTGCTCCTTCCTTATTCTGAGAGCTACTAAACAGCTGCCCCCACTCCCAGGGGGCCAGGGCCTCAGCTGCAGCATGGGGGCCCCAAGCCCCACTCCGAGCTGACAGCTAGATGGTTGGGGAGAACAGGCACTAATTGGTTAATGGGGATCCCTCCCCCCATGACCCACCAAGGAGGGGCCGAAGTCAGCTGTGCTGAGGGGTAGGAGCCAATTAGGGGAGATCTGGCTCCCAAGTGATACCACCAGGCCAGGCACTAGGCCCACCAGTCTACAATCAGAGCCGCCCCACCCCTGTGGAAAGGCAGAGGAGAAGCACCGCCCCTCTGTGCTTCTGCGTCCTTTGCCCCTGCCCCGTGAGGCAGGACAGTGGTCGTGGAGGCAGAGAAATCCCTGTGTGGGTGGGATACCCGTGTGTTCCACAAAGTCAGGAGCCCACGGCCTAAACTTGTCAGTACCGCAGACACTGTGTGACCACGGGAAAGCCACTCCCTTTTCTGGGCCTCTCTTCCTGGAATCGTCACACGAGAATTTCATAAAAAGGGAACTGTCCACCATCCAACAAGCCTTGCTCCTTCCCTGATCTCCGCCCACACCACGCGTGGGTCCCGCAGACACTAGCTGAGCACATTCCTCCTCAGGCGCCTCACAGCCATTGTTCTGGGACATCCTCCCACAGACCTGGGAGCTGAGTTCATATTAGTCTTACCGTTTCACAGGTGAACACACTGAGGCTCAGAAGCATTCTGTAACTTGCCCAAAGTCACACAGCTAGCAAGAGGCCCAGCCTAGCCCCAAAGCCCCAAGCAACTTCCATGGAGCCAGGCTGCCCCAGAAGGTACACACATTCTCCCTCCACCTTTCTGGCCTGGTGACATCTCATGCATCTTGCAAGGCCCATCTCAAACCCTCAGATCATCTCCTCCATGAGTCCCTCCCTGACTGTCCCCACGCAGTGTCCATTGCTTCCGCTCCAACAGCCCCCAACATCCTGGCCCTAAACCACTATCTCAGCATTGACTGTCTGCATGGACTACAAGCTCCTTATGGAAGAGGGACTGTGTCATTCATTTCTGCAACCCAGTCTCTGGCCCAGTGCCAGGTATACAGCAGTTGCTCCATACCCATGTGTAGGAGAGACGACTGACTGAACTAACTTGACCAGATGGGGCCTGTCCACTCTATTTAAATTTCTGTTTATTTGTATATATAGAAATTATTGACTTGGTTGTGTTCTGCTGTGTATATTCTCAACAACAACAAAAAATTAGTTTAAAAAATCTATATTTAACTTACTTAAAATTAAATAAAATACAGAGCTCAGTTCCTCAGCCACACTAGCCACGTGTCAAGTGCTCAATGGCCAGATGTGGATTGTGGCTGCCATATCGGACAGTGCAGAAAACAGTGTTTCCATCATCGCAGAAAGTTCTATTGATGGCTCTGCCCTAGAGGCCAGGCTCCGGCCAGTCCCAGGTCCTGAGGCCTCTGGTGGTGTCCCTGACCTGCAGCTTGGAGCTCCGCCCAGGGATCCCCGGCCACCTTTGGGCCTGTCTTTGAAGACCAGCCCCTCGGTCTGCTCTTCCCAGAGGAGTCTACAGAGGAGAAGGTCACACTGGCATGTGGCGCCCGGGCCAGCCCCCCGGCCACCTATAGGTGAGACCCCCCCCGTGGTGGGCGCTGGGAGGCCCTGGGTAACCACACAGTTTTTTCTCACATCTGCCCTGGTGCAGGGCTGGGTCCAGGTGGGCAGGACTCAGTTTCCGCCCTCTGCTCCCTGCTGCAGGTGGAAGATGAACGGCACCGAGATAAAGCTGGAGCCAGGTTCCCGTCACCAGCTGGTGGGGGGCAACCTGGTCATCATGAACCCCACCAAGGCCCAGGATGCCGGCGTTTACCAGTGCCTGGCCTCTAACCCAGTCGGCACTGTCGTCAGCAGGGAGGCCGTCCTCCGCTTTGGCTGTGAGACCCATGGGACACCAGGACACTGGGCAAGGGGCGGGGGGAATGCTGGGAGAGAATGCCCAGAAAGGACAGGTGATGCCCTCAAGACAGGCTTCCCTGATCCCACAAGACATGCCCCGGTGGTTACTTTGCCATGGAGGATGAGCTGGGGAGGGGGCTCCCAAGTTTGGGGGACAGTGCCTGAGCCCCCGATGTCCACCTCCAGTTCTGCAGGAATTCTCCAAAGAGGAGCGAGACCCAGTGAAAACCCACGAAGGCTGGGGGGTGATGCTGCCCTGTAACCCACCTGCCCACTACCCAGGTGAGTGGGAGCCCTGGGCCAAGGTTAGGGGGCCCAGGAAGGGCTTCTAGACCTTCAGCAGTAGAGGTATGGAATAAAAGGTGGCAAGTGACCCGTGGAAGCACTCATCTCTGGGTCCCCATCTTTCAGTGACTTCTGTGTTTCCTTTCTGCACCTATCATTTCCTTGCTATAAGCTTTACTTCCACCTGCACTGAGAGATCCCTGAGGACCAGGGCCGTATCTCCTACATCACATTGGGAGGTCCTTGGGGACAGGAGCTGGGTGCCGCTATCAGAATGGAGCTCCCGGAGGGGACAGGGGGCTCTCAGGGACAGGGCCCACAGATTCCCACTGGGTGTTGGGGTCCCACCCAGTGCTGGTCCGTGAGCCCAGCACCCTCTGGTCTCCTCAAACTCCGCACATCCTAGGCTTGTCCTACCGCTGGCTCCTCAATGAGTTCCCCAACTTCATCCCGACGGATGGGCGTCACTTCGTGTCCCAGACCACAGGGAACCTGTACATTGCCCGAACCAATGCCTCGGACCTGGGCAACTACTCCTGCCTGGCCACCAGCCACATGGACTTCTCCACCAAGAGTGTCTTCAGCAAGTTCGCACAGCTCAACCTGGCCGCTGAAGGTCAGGATCGGGCATGGTGGGCAGGGGGGAGCCAAGAGGGTCAGCAGCTGGGAATACCTCTAGGAGATTGTGAAGACCAGTTACCATCCCCTCCTCAGGCCCCACTGCCAGGCCTCAGACCCTGGCCCCAGGCCCCCTAGGGGAAAGGGAATCTTGTGAGACTCCACTCAGCTGTCCAGACAGTCTCCTCTGAAGGGGGCTGGGATCCCACACACTGGAGCACCTGCCCTGGAGCTGTTTGCGTCTGCTGTGCAAACCCCTCTCTCCCCAGATCCCCGGCTCTTTGTGCCCAACATCAAGGCCCGGTTCCCAGCAGAGACCTATGCGCTGGTGGGGCAGCAGGTCACCCTGGAGTGCTTCGCCTTTGGGAAGTGAGTGGCGGAGGAGGGAGGGGACCTGGCCAGGGCACAGAGTCTCAGGGGCCCAGATGACCCCAGAGCGAGGGCAGGCAGGGCCTAGCAGAGTGCCCACGTCGCAGCGGGGGGCCACCACCCCTCACTGCACACTAACTCTCCCATCAGACATCACACATGCCAGGGGCCTTACACATTTGGGGTCACTTGGTCCTCCCGGCAACGCTTCCCAGGCTCGCACAACTCACCCCGGGCAGGTACAGACCAGCACCATGCATGGACACTAACCCTGCTTGGTCACTGACTTGGCCATGAGACCTTGGGTCAGCCACTTGACCTCTCTGAGCCTCAGTTTCCTATCTGTAAAATGGGAATAACAATACCCACCTCACAGAGTCACTGTGAGGGTTAGATGAGCTATTGTGTGTCACATGCTTAGAACACTGCCCAGCAGTCAGTAAGTGCTCTATGAATGCTAGCAGTTAGCTTTTTAAAAATTATAACAGAAAGTAAGATCTATCTGGTTCATCCAGGAAAGGAGTTCCCAGAACAGGGCTAAACAAACAGCAGGTGCTCCATAAATGTTTGTTGAATGAATGAGTGTGATCTGTACTTTGATCCCCTCTTCCCTCAAATATCTCCTTCCATTACCCTGTTGTCGTGTGCTTTGTGGAAAGGTATTGGGCTTCCAGAAAATCCATATTAAAAGCACACAGAAGGGTAACATATTAAGCCTTTACAACCCAGTGATGCCTCAGTTCATTTTAGCATACAGATGGCTAATACTAGAGCCCTTTGGGGAGCAGAGGCAAGACCCTGTTGGGGGAGAGGAAAAGGGGTCAGTAAAGACCCAGGTCCCAGGTGACCGCTGAGGGGGACAGACCCAGAAGGGGCACGGTGGTCAATCAGGAGATCGTCTTCACTGGCTTCACAATGGTTGCAGGAACAGGATAGGACAGGGGAGCCCTGCCCCTCGCCCGTTCCCTGCCAGTGCCCTGAGCCATCCTGCCTTCCTTGCCCCTACCTCTGTCCCCTGCAACCCAGGCTGCCCTTGTCCTCCTCCACACGCCCACCTGCCCAGCAGCTCAGGAGGGCTGAGGGTCTGGGTGCAAGGAAGAGCAGGCACAGGGGAGAACGCCCTGCTCAGCTACCCTTTCTGACTTTGTCTCCCCTGCCAGCCCCGTACCCCGGATCAAGTGGCGCAAAGTGGACGGCTCCTTGTCCCCACAGTGGGCCACAGCTGAGCCCACCCTGCAGATCCCCAGCGTCAGCTTTGAGGATGAGGGCACCTATGAGTGCGAGGCAGAGAACTCCAAGGGCCGAGACACCGTCCAGGGCCGCATCATTGTGCAGGGTACGGAGCTTGGGACACCCGTCCCTCTGCTTTCATGTTTGGCCCTGAGAAGACAGACCCAAAAGTCAAGGAGGCACTGGAAGGTCCCTGCTGAGGCCTCTTACTCCAGGGTTGCACTGTGTGGGGGGAAGAGACCGGTGCTGTGGCCAGCTCGGAGCTCTGGCAGAGGCTCCAGAAAGAGCACATGGAAGGCGTTAGAATGATTTAAGTTGCTAAAACAGCCACAAAGTGCCAACTTTCTTGTACCTGCTTCTTCCTTCCCCCTCGCTCCTTTGTCCTCACCATCCCGGGATGTTGGCAGCGCCCTCTGCTGTCCAGTACAAGTACTGCAGCCCTGCAGTTAGCTCGTATTTAATGAGCTTGGAGGCCCCTCTCAGTTCATCCGAAGGCTTTCTCTCCCTTGTCCCACACAGCTCAGCCGGAATGGCTCAAGGTGATCTCGGACACGGAGGCCGACATCGGCTCCAACCTGTGGTGGGGCTGCGCGGCTGCAGGCAAGCCCCGGCCCACAGTGCGCTGGCTGCGGAATGGGGAGCCTCTGGTCTCCCAGGTAGGAGACCTGGGGCTTCTTCCCACACACCACCTCCCTGTGTGCTCACCTGGTTCCTCAGCCCAGCCCCTACCCCTCCAATGGCAGCTCCTCTGGGCCAGTTAGGGTCCCAGAGGCTGGTTCTAGCTGCTTCTTTCTACTCTAGAGTCACATGGCCACAGACTGGTCAAGGCAGCCCAGTGGATGGAGTCCTGACTGCAGGGTCAGAGGGTCCAGCCAAGACTCGCCTGTGGTCCTAAGTGGATGACCACACCCCCTGGCTTTAGTCTCCTGAGTGCAGGGAGGTCCCTCCCAGGACTCCCACCTGGGATTCCAGGAGGCCCTGAGATAGAACTGGACACAGGAACCCACCTCCACTTCTCCTTGAGGGAGCTGGCAGCTTAGAGTCTCCAAGGTGCCCGCCCCCGCCGGCACCTCCATCGTGGTCGTACAGTGGTCCTGACCCCCCACCCTGCCCTGCCCTGGGCTGGGCTCTCTCACAGAGCCGGCTGGAGGTGTCGGCTGGAGACCTGCGCTTCTCCAAGCTGAGCCTGGAGGACTCTGGCATGTACCAGTGTGTGGCTGAGAACAAGCATGGCACCATCTATGCCAGTGCCGAGCTGGCCGTGCAAGGTAAAGGCCCAGAATGGCCAGGGAACTTCCCTGGGGGGACACAGCTGGCTTTAGGAGTTCTGAGCTGCAGCACAGCCAGCTTTCTACGCACAAACCCATTCGCGCACGCACACGCACACACATGCACGCACACGCACACACGCATGCCCACACACATGCACAGGCACACACACACACAGTTTTCCTTAGCTTTCCAAATCGGAGAACTTAGGAATTTGAGAAAGGAAGTGAAACGCTAGGCTGTGCGTGCTTGGGGGACAGGGTCTCTGACTTGTTCCTGTCTGCCACAGAGTAAATGTTTGCTGTTGGGAGAAAAAATTGGCAAAAGTCATTTAAAACCAAATCCGTTAGTCTGTGTTTGAACCCTTTCAACTCTGTCACCTTTGGCCAATTACTTAGCCTCTTTCTGTCTCCATTTCTGGGTTTATAAAATGTGGGCAGTAGTAGGGCTAACTTCACAGGGGCGTTGTGAAGATTAAATAGGATCAAAAACCAATCCTGTTGCTGTAGAGTCAATTCTGACTTACAGCGACCCTATAGGGCAGAGTAGAACTGCCCCATTCGGTTTCCAAGGGGCGCCGGATGGATTTGAACTGCTGAACTTTCAGTTAGCAACCACAGCTCTCAACCACTATGTCACCAGGGTTTCCAAAAATATGATCAAGGTAAAGTGTAAAAGACCTGCCCATCACATAACCAGGAAAAAAAAAAAAACTCTCGTTGCCGTCAAGTTGGACTCACAGCCACTCCACATGTTATAAAGTAGAACTGCTCCACAGAGTTTTCTTGGCTGTAATCTTTATGGAAGCAGATAACCAGTCCTTTCTTTCACGACACTGCTGGATGGGCTCAAACCACCAACTTTTCGGTTAGTAGTCAGGCACAAACCGTTTGCACCACACAGGTGCCCAGTAATTGTCGGTTGGTGTTAGTATTCTTAGTTGCATGACTTGAGCTCGCTGAGCCTCAGTTTTTTCATCTGTAAAATGGACTTAATGATCCCTACCTCATAAGTTATACTTAGGCTTAGCTAAGATTTGTTCATTTATCCATTCAGCCAATATTATTCAACACTTCCTAAAGAGTTAACTTGATAGATAAGGTCTCGGCCTTCAAGTAGTTTACAACCCAGTGGAGGGACATAGACAAATAAACACAAAATCAAATCAGATAATTTCAGACAGCCACACTGCGTAAAGGACATACAGTAATGCGGGGTAGAGGGTGGGTTGGTTAAATGGAGCGGGTCAGGGATGTGACCTGAGGGTTAAGAAGGAGCAAGCCATAAGATCTGGGGGGCTTACAGACAAAATGTATAGCAAGTGCAAAGGTCCTGAGTCTGGGAAAAGCTTGGCATGTTCAAAGTAAAAAAAAAAAAAAAGGCCCAGGTGACTGCAACATAATGAGGGAGGGAGAAGGCATCGAGGTGTGATCAGAGGTGGAGGACTGACTTGTCTGTGTGGGAGAAGTATGCGTAACAAGACATGTGCCAAGTCAACAGCTTCTACACATTCAATTCCGTGACACTGATTGTGCTCATCATGTGCAGCCATCACCCCCGTCCTTTTCCCAATTACGGGTACTGACTTTTGAGCTGCTGTGAGGAGCTGGACTTCATTCCAAGCTCAGAAGGAAGCTACTGGAGAGTTTGAAAGTGCAGAGTGACATGGCCTGATTTATGTTCTTAAAAAGATCATCCTGGCTGCTGGGTAGAAAAAGAGAGTGTAGGCAGGAAGCACCCAAACAGGAAGGCCAGTGAGGGGTTTTCAATAGTCCAGGCAGGAAACCCAGTGGCCTGGACCAGAGCAATGGCGGGGGGCTAGTGGTGGTGAGAGGGGCTGGATTCTGGGTGCACTCTGGAAGCAGTGCTGCTGGGAGTCTCTCTTGGCTGGCCCCCAGCGTATGTAAAGTGCTTAGTGCATGGCCAGGTGAAGTACGTAACCAAGGGTGCCTGGTACCGTTCTTCTCCCACGGGTGACTGTGGGCTTCCCCTTTCCTTCCAGCACTGGCCCCAGATTTCAGGCTGAATCCCGTAAGGCGTCTGATTCCCGCGGCCCGGGGGGGAGAGGTCATTATCCC
The DNA here is from genome assembly GCF_024166365.1 of Elephas maximus indicus. NCBI lineage: Eukaryota > Metazoa > Chordata > Mammalia > Proboscidea > Elephantidae > Elephas > Elephas maximus. The sequence goes on from NC_064836.1 coordinate 14,543,729, forward strand.
ATGCCAGCCCCGAGCAGCTCCAAAGGCCGTGGTGCTCTGGAGCAAAGGCACTGAGATTTTGGTCAACAGCAGCAGGTACCACCCCAGCCCACCGCGAATGGCTCCTGCCCGTCCTCATTCCCCTTGGAGGCAAGTCCCCTTCCCGTAACTACAGGTCTGCTTTGGCCTCACTGCAGAGTGACTGTGACTCCAGATGGCACCCTGATCATAAGAAACATCAGTCGGTCAGATGAAGGCAAATATACCTGCTTTGCTGAGAATTCCATGGGCAAAGCCAACAGCACCGGCACCCTTTCTGTACGAGGTAAGGGCTCAGCCACCACAGGCTGGCTGTCATCTCTCCTCGTGGCCCTGCTCTTGTGTCCCCATATTCCTCCCAGTTTAGTTCTGAAGCCACTCCAGGATCCAGTTTTGCTTGGGGCCACGATCTAGAATCTAGTCTTGCCCCCTCTCACACATGCATGGGACTGCTGAGGCATCAGGACACCTGTCACCACACTGCCTCTTTCCTTCCCTGGGGCTGAGGACACAACCTCTCACCTGTCCTTCTGCACCTGCCTGGCCTGTTACCTCCCATCCACCCAGGGTCCTCGTGTTTCTTGGCAGATGCAACCAAGATTACTCTAGCCCCCTCAAGTGCTGACATCAACCTGGGGGATAACCTGACCCTGCAGTGCCACGCCTCCCATGACCCCACCATGGACCTCACCTTCACCTGGACCCTGGATGACTTCCCCATCGACTTTGATAAGCCCAGGGGTCACTACCAGAGGGCCAGTGTGGTGAGCTGGGCCCTCAGGGCTCCACCCTCATCCTGGATAGACAGGGAACCCAAGACATCCGTAAACACCACCACCTTCAGGGTTCCTGAAGCCCTTTCATTCCCTCAGGCCATGCACAGGGAGCGCAGCCTTGGGTTAATAACCTCGCTTAGGCAGCCCGTTCCCCAGATGCCACCCGACGGCCATAAAGCTAGGAGAGGGTGAGGGGCAAACCTGGGATCCCAGGAGCCCCGCAAGACTCCCTCCCCATGGCTGTTTTTGCTGTCTCACAGATGACATTATTAACTTGGACAATCGGTGATTGTCTTCCACAACAAATTCTGCTGTTTAGCCCCCAGGGGTACGAAGTGGGGGAGTAGCTGATTCCTACCATTGAATAGACAAGAAAACTGAGATGCTGAGGAGCCTGTGGGCCTAATGGAGCAGGGACTCCCAAGCTCTGTCTCACAGCTTACTGCACCAGCCAGGGCTGCTCTCCCTGACCTCCCCCTCCTTGCTTTCTGCCCTGTGCAGAAGGAGACAGTCGGGGATCTGACCATCCTGAACGCCCAGCTGCGCCACGGTGGGAAGTACACGTGTGTAGCCCAGACGGTGGTGGACAGCGCATCCAAGGAGGCCACGGTCCTGGTCCGAGGTGATGGGGGTTCCCACCTCCACCCCCACCCCAGACTTCCTGAGAGCACCAACTGAACTATCCTGCCCTTCCACCCCTGCCCTCCCCTCCCTGCAAGCTGTCGGGGTTTCTGGCAGAAGTCCATTGAGCTGGACATGGTTCTTTGCGGGTTCTAAATGAGATTATTCCTTCAAAGGGAAACTTTTAAAAACTCACTTTTTAAAACAGATCCCCCAAACCAGAGTGCCGTGCTAAGGCCAGAAGTTTTCAAAGACTGAAAAACCACTGCCGATTCCTACTCATAGTGACCCTCTGTGACAGAGCAGAACTGCCCCATACAGTTTCCGAGGCTGTCATCTTTTTTCAAAGACTAGTCCTGGGAAATCTACCCACACATCTATTTGAGGGCTTCCGTGAGCCCCTCCTGCCTTGAGACCAGGGGTCTGAACACATCCCTCCCACCACACAACCCCACAGTCACCAACTCCCTGCCTCATTCCTTGCCCTCCCGCCTGGGGGGGGTTCACTGTGCCCTCTGCTGCCCCCTCTTCATACCGCACCAGCTCTAGCCGGGCCTGGAAGAGGTTGGCTCAAATCTGAAGCTCCCCAATTCTGACCCAGTGTGTGTCGGACCTCTTGATGCAGGTCCACCAGGTCCCCCGGGAGGTGTGGTGGTGAGGGACATCAGTGACACCACTGTCCAGCTCAGCTGGAGCCGTGGCTTTGACAACCACAGCCCCGTTGCCAAGTACACCCTGCAAGCTCGAACTCCACCGGCAGGGAAGTGGAAGCACGTTCGGACCAGTAAGTGTGAGGCCCTGCCCTCGTAGGTGCTGATGGGGAGGTGGTGGTGGACAGGAGAGGGAGTGCTGAGCCTGCAGCTCCACAGAGGACAAGCATAGGCCCTCTGCCTGTTGGGAGCTCCCAGACCAGGAGGGAGGAGAGTGGGGGAGGAGGCGCCCAGTCTGCACTCTTGAAGGATTGTGAGTCTATTCCAGGGGCAAGAAGAATATTAGTGCAGGGAGGGTGTGCCCAGCTAAGGTGCCAAGGCAGGGAGCCTCGTGCTGCTGCCCCAAAACGCTAGTGTTTCCATCATTTCTGAAGCACGTGGCAGGCACTGTGGTGAGCACTGGGTACAAAGGGGAGACTCAGGCCCAGGCCCCGCCCTCTGTATCCAGACCGATACACAAGTGCTGTGAGGTGGACTTAAAGTCTCCACTCCCGCTGCCTTGCAGATCCTGCCAACATCGAGGGCAACGCCGAGACCGCCCAGGTGCTGGGCCTCACGCCCTGGATGGACTATGAGTTCCGGGTCGTAGCCAGCAACATCCTGGGCACCGGCGAGCCCAGCGGGCCTTCCAGCAAAATCCGGACCAAGGAAGCTGGTGAGAGTCACGGGTCTCCCAAAGTGAACTAACATCAGGGCAGTGCCCCTGGTCCTCCTTAAAAGGAGCCCAGGCAAGCAGCAAGCCAACTCTGAGTTACAGCCCTGCTCTCCCAGCGGCCTCGGACTCTCCGACATACACATGGGAGAGGAGCACCAGGCAGGACCAGGGCCACGGCACCGCATGATGCCTGTCAGGGATAGGAGGACCAGCCAGTCCAAAGCCCTCATTTCAAAAATGGGCCAACCTTACAATTGCATATGAATCTACAATTATCTCAAAATAAAAGGTTTAATTTTTTTTTTTTAATGGAAAAACCAAGGTTTGGAGACGGGAAGGGTCACACTGGCAGAGTGTGGACTCAAACCCAGGATCATGGGTGGTGGGCAGATGACCTCCTGGGAAGGCTTCAACTGCTGACATCAGTTAATGAGGAAGGTGTGTGTGTATAAGTTGTGCAGGCGGGTAGGGAAGCAGCCAGTGTTTGCAAGTCCTGCTTCCTTAGCCCTAACAGGATCAGTATCTGCCCACCACCCTCAGAGCCTGAGCCGGGAAGGAAGGGAGGAGAGAGCAGACAGCCATAGGCCCTGGTCAGCACCTGCTGAGAGTACCCTGTCCACTCTGCAGTGGAGCCCTCCCTGTGGCTGCCGTGGCCCTGGAGCCTTCGGGGAAGGCCAGAAATAAAAGCCCTGGGGTCCTGGGAGGGGCTGCAGCACAAAATCAGGACTCTGCCTCCCCTCCTCCCACCCAGCCAACCTGCCCCACTGCCTGCTCAGTGGATGTACAGTGAGGGTCTGCTTTCTGGTCTCCCTGAGACGTGTTTCCCTATATGCTCCCAGCTGACTCTCCACACTCTTTTTGGAATCACGGAGCATCTTCAGCGGGTACCTCTACTAAATAAGGAATTCCAGGAGAGCACTTCCTTTGATAGACCCTAAACTTCTTTCAGAGCCAAATGTGGGTGGCCAGGGGTCTCCTTCATTCTAGCATCCCAGGAGTTGATGGGCTAAAGAAAACTGGGATGCAGAGGAAAGATGGTGGACTTTGAAATAAGAAGAACTGAGTTCAAATTTTGGCTGTGCCACTTATTAGCTGTGTGACCTTGGGCAAGTCACATAACTGCTCTGGGCCTGAGTCTTTCTACCTGGAAGTAATAACTCCCACCTCATAGCATCAAATGGGCAATGTGTTAGGGCAAATTTTTTAAGTTATCACCATCAGAACCAAGTGAAAAGTCTCCAATTGCTAGATACTCTGCTGAAATATTTTGACCCTCAGCCAAGCCACCCCCTTCTAAGTGGTGCATGCTGATAAAATACATTCTTCTTTTAATATCAGCCTTGTTTAATACTAGAGACAACTAGGAAATTAAATCTGCCACGAAAAGAAAAATAATAATAAAATACCCTGGAATCGCCAAAGAAATGCCTTTTGTATTAACTGCAGTTCTGGGTTATTTATCCCATTTAATTTAAAGCAAACAAGAATTGATCTGTTTAGTTTAAGCCAACAGGAGAGAAGAGGAAAATGATCTTTTATGGAACATCTAATGTTGCAGGATGTTTTACAGACACGGGCTCAGCATTTTTGTTGCTTCGTTGCGCATTAACAAGCCACATCTGTGTACCTTGTCCCCTCACAGCCCCCTCGGTGGCCCCCTCAGGGCTCAGCGGAGGAGGTGGAGCCCCGGGAGAACTCATCATCAACTGGACGGTAAGCTGCCCAGGACAGAAGCAGAATGTGCCTCCGATTCTCTGGGGGGCGAGTCCTGCCCTCCCCGCCACCCCCACACACTGGTCTCCGGGCTGGAGTAGAAAGGGTCTAAATAGAGCTGCTGCCCCGTACCGACTCAGGGGCTGACTATGTCCTCTTCCCCTCCCCGGCCCTGCGTCCCGGCTGCTAGCCCAGGAGGCTCAGGCTGTCCCTCTCGTGAAGGTTGGGTGGAGCCAGAGGATGGGCAGGGAAGCGCGCCCACGGCCCCACAACCATGCCACGCTCTTGCCCCTCAGCCCATGTCGCGGGAGTACCAGAACGGAGACGGCTTCGGCTACCTGCTGTCCTTCCGCAGGCAGGGCAGCGCTAGCTGGCAGACCGCCCGGGTGCCCGGCGCCGACGCCAGGCACTTCGTCTACAGCAACGAGAGCGTTCGGCCCTACACGCCCTTTCAGGTCAAGATCCGCAGCTACAACCGCCGCGGAGAGGGGCCCGAGAGCCTCACTGCGCTCGTGTACTCGGCTGAGGAAGGTGGGCTGCCCCTGGCACGGTCCAGCTCTGCCACTTACTAGCTGTGTTACCCTGGGCAAGTTACTCAACCCTTCTGAGCCTGTTTCCCCTCTCCATAAAATGAGGATAACAGTTCTCTCACAGGCTGTAAACTAAGCCAAACCCATTGCCATGGAGTCGACCTGCCTCACAGCAACTCTATAGGACAGAGTAGAACTGCCCCATGAGGTTTCAAGGAGCCACTGGTGGATTCCAACCACTGACTCTTTTTTTTAATTGCATTCTACATGAAGGTTTACAGAACAAACTAGTTTCTCATTAAATAGTACACACACTGTTTTATGACACTGGTTAACAACCCCATGACATGTCAACACTCTCCCTTCTCAATCCTAGATTCCCTATTACCAGCTTTCCTGTTCCCTCCTGCATTCCAGTCCCTGCCTCTGGGCTGGTGTGCCCCTTTAGTCTTGTTTTGTTCCATGGGTCTGTCCAATCTTTGGCTCAAGGGTGAACCTCAGGAGTGGCCTCACTACTGAGTTGAAAAGGTGTCCGGGGGCCATACTCTCAGGGTTTCTCCAGTCTGTCAGGCCAGCAAGACTGGTCTTTGAGTTAGAATTTTGTTCATTTTCTCCAGCTCTGTCTGGGACCCTCTATTGTGATCCCCATCAGAGCAAAGAACTGGGGACCTTTTGGTTAGCAGCCAAGCTCTTAACCACTGTGCCGCCAGGGCTCAGGGCTGTAGTGAGAATAAAATTAAACAAGACAGTGATTAGCATACAGGAGATGCTCCCTCAGTGAGCTACGGTCCCTGAGGTGGGGCTTGTGGAGAATGCTACTCCAGACCCCACTCAATACCATTGGAGGAGGTTAAGTGAACACCTGGGCCCTAGGCCATTAGCCTCATTTCTGCAACCCCTCCCCCCTTTTTCTCCCTGGTCAGGGCTGAAGAGGGAGGTTCTCTGGGGAAGGCCGAGGGTCAGAAAATGGGCTCTGGGGGTGTCCTGGGCTCTACTCTAAAACCCTAGCAAGGATGCTCTCAGGTTGGGGCTGATCTGTAGGGCACAGGGAGGCCGTGGGAGACCAAACTCATTCTTTTCTGGTCCCCAGAGCCCAGGCTGGCCCCTGCCAAGGTCTGGGCCAACGGAATCTCATCCTCGGAGATGAATGTGACGTGGGAACCAGTGCAGCGGGACATGAATGGTGTCCTCCTGGGGTATGAGGTGAGCACTGACCCCTGGGCCTGGGGAAGGAGGGTGCTGGCTTCAAGGCCAGGTGGGGGCAATGCACAGCTAGGAACACCCCCTGACAAGTCACTCCCCCTGCAATCATCCACTCGCTGACTTGGCAGAGAGGACCCAGTCTAGGCAGCACTGTGGATACAGACTGAGCGCCCCCCGCCCTCTATGTCTGACATAGATGGCCGCACAGGAAGCATTGGCTCAAGGCCACCATTGGAAGCAGCGGAGCCCAAGTGGGGAGGAGCAGGCTCTGGAAGGGGCATGGCCTGAGAGACTCCTTCCCACCTCTGCTGGGGAGCCCTCCCTGTGGCTGCTGTTGCCCCAGGATTCAGCCTGGCACCCCTGGAGGGCACAGGGAACATGGGCCAGCTGATCTTCCAGTCCTGGGAGAACTCTGGGCCCAGCAGTCAGTGACCTAGCTCTAGGCCCATGGATGACTCTACACGTAGGTACCTGTGGAGCAGATGGAACACAAATGAGAGTAAGAGAAGGAAAGAACATTAGTCCGAACTGTCATTGTCTGAGGGAGACTCATCAGGCTGGGTGTACTGGTGATATTGTAAATTCCATTCCAGTAAGCGAGCTCTGCACAACAGCTGAGGCAAGACACAGTGAAGAGAGAAATCCAAACTCTGCCCTTGATTTTAAATGTTGTTGCTGTTAGGTGCTGTCGAGTCGGTTCCAACTCACGGTGACCCTATGTACAACAGAATGAAACACTGCCTGGTCCTGCGCCATCCTCACAATCGTTGCTATGCTGGGCCCACTGCTGTAGCCACTGTGTCAGTCCATCTCATTGAAGATCTTCCTCTTTTTCGCTGACCTTAACATGCCCATGATATTAAGCCTTAATATCATGATTGCTATTAAAAAATGGGTTTGCATTTACTGAGCAGCCATCATAAGCTCGTTAGGGGTTGGAGGGCTACCTTGCAAGTACAGATAGGCACTTCACGCTGCTGTGGTGACTTCTTCAGCTCTGGTCCAGTGCAGCTCACGCACACTGAGTCATGTCAGTCAGTGGAGACGTGCATGTTGCTATGACACTGAACGGGTTTCAGTGGGGTTTCCAGACTAAAATGGGCTAGGAAGAAAGGCCTGGCAACCACTTCCTAAAGTCAGCCAATTAAAATCCTGTGGATCACAGTGGTCCAATATGCAATCACGGGAATGACACAGGACTGGGCAGTTTTCATTCCGTTGTGCATAGGGTTGCCATAGTTAGGGCCCAACTTGATGGCAGCTAATAACAACGACAAGAAGTCCTTAGCAGAATCCCCATGGTTAGTCCCTGATATAATTAAATGGGAGTGGGCTCTGGCAGGCCGCTGCTAGGAGGAGTCTGTGTACACCCCGACTCATCACCCACCCATGCCCTCATTTAGTCCACGTATTAAGCATCTTCCTTGGGCAGGGCACTCTGCTGAGCACCCAGAAGACAAAAGTGACCACCACTGACTTGGGTCTGTTCTCTGAAATGCACAGCTTAGTGTCCAGGCTCTGAGACCCATGACCGAGTCACAAGGGCCAGGGTGAGGAGGAGAGGGCAGTATGTTAGTGTCCAGGGCCTGGGTCAGGTAGCCCTGAGGTCCTGGGCCTGATCCTGGATGCTAGGGCACCCCTGCCCCCCTTCAGATCCGCTACTGGAAAGCTGGGGACAAAGAAGCAGCCGCTGACCGAGTGAGAACTGCAGGGCTGGACACCAGTGCCCGAGTCACCGGCCTGCACCCCAACACCAAGTACCACGTGACTGTGCGGGCCTACAACCGGGCCGGCACTGGGCCTGCCAGCCCTTCTGACAGTGCCATGACCATGAAGCCCCGTGAGTCCATCTACCTGGGGTAGAGTAGGGGGGTGGGGCTGATAAGACAAAAGCTCCAGCCCACAAGCCCTGGGCCGGACAGAAACATGGCAGCCAGCCTAGCGGAACGCATGGCCTCTGAAGCGCCTCTCTCTCTTGGCTTTGCATGGGGCTTGTTTCTCATACAGTGGTGACAGAGTATAACTGCTATAGGCAGACCTCCAGAAAAGGGCTGGCTAAAGAGCAGGGGGCGGGGTGGAGTGGGGAAACATCATCAAGTCTCCCCAACTCTCCACCTCCCTGGCAGCTCCACAGCGACCTCCTGGCAACATCTCCTGGACTTTCTCAAGCTCCAGTCTTAGCATTAAGTGGGACCCGGTGGTCTCTCTGCGGAACGAGTCTGCAGTCACTGGCTATAAGGTGAGGAAGGGACCAACCAGGCATCAAATGGTGAGGAACAACTTATCTGCCTTTCCAGTAGATTCAAGGGCTTCCCTGGGTGGCACAAATGGTTAAGCGCTGAAAAGGCTGGCAGTTGGGACCCACCCAGAGGTGACTCAGAAGACAGGCCTGGCAATCTGCTTCTGAAGAATTACAGCCATTGAAAACCCTGTACAGCACAGTCCTACTCTGCACACATGGGCTCACCATGAGTAGCTACTGATTTGATGGCAGCTAACAACAACACAAGGGAGCTGCAACTTATATTAAGAAGGATCTAAGTTAGATGTCAGCAACAATTTGTGATTGTGAGAGGCAGGAAATACGCCAGTGGTTCTCCGGGTAGATTGTAGTAGAGACCAAAAAGGGGGCAGATATCCCACTTTGGTAAGTGGTGTCTGGGGTCTCAAAAGCCAGCAAGCGGCCACCTAAGATGCATCAATTAATTGGTCTCAACCCACCTGGGGCAAAGGAGAAAGAAGAACACCAAAGATACAAGGGAAACATGAGCCCAAGAGACAGAATGGGCCACATAAACCAGAGACTCCATCAGACTGAGACCAGAAGAACTAGATGGTGCCCGGCTACCACCGAAGACTGCCCTGACAGGGAACACAACAGAGAACCCCTGAGGGAGAAGAAGAGCAGTGGGATGCAGACTCCAAATTCTGGTAGAAAGACCAGACTTAATGGTCTGACCAAGGCTAGAAAGACCCTAGAGGTCATGGTCCCCAGACCTTCTGTTAGCCCAAGACTGGAACCATTCCCAAAGCCAACTCTTCAGACAGGGATTGGACTGGACTATGGGATAGAAAATGACACTGATGAAGAGTGAGCTTCTTGGCTCAAGTAGACACATGAGACTATGTGGGCAGCTCCTGTCTGGAAAGGAGATGAGAGGGCAGAGGGGGTCAGAAGCTGGCTGAATGGACACAGGGAATACAAGGTGGGGAGAAGGAATGTGCCATCTCGTTAGGGGGAGTGCAGCTAGGAGTTACATAGCAAGTTGTTTATAAGTTTTTGTATGACAGACTGACTTGATTTGTAAACTTTCACTTAAAGCACAGTAAACAGAAAAAAGGGGGGGGGGGCAGATAGTATCACTGTGGAAAGGCAGGGGTAAAGCCTTAGAGGTCCTCCTAGCCTAAGGACTCCGCATAAAGAGTTAGCTGCTTACGAGCTTTCCTCCCCCAAATGAAGAGCTTGTTCAAAAGCTTAGTCCTGGGCCGTGGAGACAGAAGGATGGGTGAGTGGGAGGGCCTTGGAAACCGTTGGGCCCCTCCCAGTGACTGGAGCTGGGGAGGAGAGAATGATCAACCCTGGTATAAGAAATCTCCAACTGGCTAACCCCTTCCTACAGATGCTGTACCAGAATGACTTACACCCGACGCCCACACTCCATCTCACCAACAAGAACTGGATAGAAATTGCAGTACCTGAAGACTTTGGCCATGCCCTGGTGCAGATTCGGACCACAGGGCCCGGAGGCGACGGGATCCCGGCAGAAGTCCACATCGTGAGGAATGGAGGTGCTGCCTCTCCCTCACCCAATCCCCAGGAGTATCAGGGTCCACCGAGATGCCAATCCCAACTCGGCCAAACACAAAGGCGAATGAAGAAGACAGGCAGTACCCACTTACAGAGCAGTCCTGGAATTACCCCGTCATTGCCTCCCCCCACAAAGCATCCCCGAAGGCCAGGGAAGTTAGGGTGCTCCTTTTACAAGGCGCAGGGAAGGCTGAGGGTCCCACAAAATGCTTTAGGGCTGAAAAGACCACCCAGCCATCTACACTCCCCATCCTGACACTGGCCCTCTATGTGTCTCCTTAGGAAAGACCTTGATCCTATCCAGAGGTGGGTGGGGTGGTCCAGCTGGCTGCAACTGCACATTTCTGCCTGCTGATTTCAGGAACAAGCATGATGGTGGAGAACTCAGGAGTCCGTCCAGCAGCATATCCTGGTGCCATCCTCTCCCACTCCATGACAATGCTGATCGTCCTTAGCTACCTGGAGCTCTGATCTCGACCCCCCTCCCTCTCTGCCACAGCTGGACGCCCACCTCTGAGGGACACCGCCAGCTGGCCCCGGCCCCTTCCAGACACCAAGGTGGCCCAACACTGTGCCCAAGAGTGGTTGCTTTTAAATACCTACTTTAAACAGTGCCCTTTTTGTAGGAGGTAAGATGTTCCAAATTCTGCCTCAGGATAGAACCCACGCGAGGATTGTTTTCCGTAAATTGAGAGGCAACAGGCAGTAACTTCCATGGTAATACCGGACTCTACGCCTGGGCCCTCTAGGGCACCTGGATGGAAGGAAGGAACAGACCTGTGGGAAGAAGGGGGTTTTTTAACATGATCTTTAGATCAGCAGATATGGCACTCTGGGATCCCTTCTGGACCCTGCCCCTCAGAGAAGAGTCCTGGGCCCGACAGGAACATGAGTGGACTGAAGAAATGAGACAAACCCTGGGACCAAGGGCTCTCCTACCTTCTCCTCTTGTGGGGTGGCCCAGCTGGACCCTGGCATTGTCCTTGATGACTCCACAGAGGCCCCTGGTACCACCTGGGCAGCTGAGAACCAGGGCCCTGATGTCTGCAGCCAGGGGATGATACTCCAGGCTTGGGGGTGGGGACAGGAGCTGAAAAGGGCTGAGAGGCTGATACTCCTGGGAAAGGGCATCAGCCTGGGCCTGGGACACAGTCACAATCCAGGTGAAGTTGCTCTCAGCCAACACTGCCAACCTGACCCTGTCACCTCCAGAGTGACAGAAGCCACTACACGTGACTGGATGACTAAAAGGGCTGTCTTGGGGAGGTTTCCCCACTCCAAGACCCATCCTCACAGGCCCTCCCAGGGTTTGGGCAGCATGTGGGGGGACAGGAGACCACCTCCAGCTCCCCCCACCGGCCTGTGGTCACTCCTCATCCCTCAGGCCCCAGGACCCTGCTCCAGCACCACTGACAAGCCTGGGAGAGTAATGGGAGCATTCGTTCTTTGTTTTGGAATCAGAAGTCTTCTGAGCCAAGCTGTGGTTCTGACTGCTCCCCGGGAGTGCCCTGGGACTGCTCTTTTGACAGGGTGGTCCCTTTGTGTTTCCCCAGAAGGACAGGGGTTAATAAATGGGACACGCTATCTTGCACTCCGAGTATATTACAGTTACAAAACCTCCGAGTGCAAGAGTCCTTAGAGCTCAACTTGTCCAAGCCCCTCACTTTACAGATGAGGAAACGAAGGTCCAGAGAGGGTTAGGGACTTCCCAAGGTCACACAGGCTGTAAGTGATGGAGCTGGAATAAGAGCTTGAGTCTCCTACCTTCTGGGTCAAGGCTCCCTGACCGTGCAGAGGAAGGGGGGCACAAGCTGCTCCAAGGGGGCAGAGCTGAGCAGCTCTGGACTGGTTAAGAAGGCAGTCAGGGCAGTAGGGTGTGAAAACTCTGCTTCAAGATGTCCAGGTTGTTGACCGTGGGGCTCAGCAGTGGCTGTTCCTAGCCCAAGGTGCAAGCAGACTCCGGGAGACATCCAGCCTGTTCTGTCTTCTCAGCCTGGCTGTGCTATGACCTCAATCGCAGTGCTGGCTTGAAGCTCCCACCCCTTGCTCCAAGAAAAGAGGCCAAAGCAAGGACAGGGATGCCCCAAGCCACTGCTGACAGGTGGCCCTTCATGTGTGGCAGCACAAAGCAGGCATCCATGGGCACAGACACTTGGGGACTCCCTGAGCCTGTGTGCTGTCCTTTACAGGCAGAGCTCAATTTTGTTACAGTTTTGTAAACTTCCACCTCCTGCTCTCTTTTGCTGGGCAGGTTTATGTTAAATGTTTACCACTACAGTATTTTGTTTAAACATCTGCTCATATCTCTACTCCCTACCACCACCCAGCACCCCAGGCCAGGACTGCCTCCCTGGAGCCAGGACGGCCAAATCCTGCTCCCATGCCCACCCCCTACATGCAAGCCTCGGAGGGCTCAGCTATGCGACCCTTCTGCCATGACAGGGACCCAACATGGCCCAGCCTCCCTCCAGGCCCTGTTGGTTGTGATTTGGTCTGTGCCCAGCTCTCCATCAGGAAGGGAGTGCTGGGAGAAAGAGGTGTCCTTCCAAGGGTAAGCTGGTTCTTTCCTCATTCAGGGTTGTGGTGGGGAGGCAAGGGTCAGGTATCTTGGTGCTGGGCCCAGAAGGATAAAGTAAATTGGCACAGATCCTAACCAGTGTAGCTGGAGGATGCAGCCCCTCAGCTTGCTTGAAGCAAATATAAAAGATACTCATGACTCAATATTTTAGTTCTAGTGAGGCCCAGGGAACAGTGGTCAAGCACTTGACTGCTAACCGAAAGGTTGGTCGTTCGAACCCACCAGCCACTTCATGGGAGGAAGATGCGGCATCTTCCGTAAAGGTCACAGTCTCGGAGACCCTATGGGGCGGCTCTCCTCTGTCTACACGGTCGATAGGAGTCAAATCCACTCAACGGCAGCGAGTTTGGTTTTTTGGTTTAATGAGGTCCAGTACAAATGGAAAGGAAGGCAACTTGCTGGGAAAGGGTTTTAACCAGGAAAACAAGCCCCAGGAAAAGCTAACCCCTGTGCGGGGAGCAGTGGTTTGGGGGGTGTAGGACGATACTGACACAGATGACGCTGCAGCATGACGTCCCTTAGATGACTGGTTAAGGAGTAATACGACCATAGGTGGCTTGAGGCTATGTAGGCGTTTAGGACGGAACAGCCTCTTGTCGCGGTGGCTTGTACGCGAGCTGGCTTGAAAGGGGAAAACCAGACTGGATGGCTTTTCAGAGTCCCTTCCTGCCCAAGAGGCCTCTGGTTTTCTTCTCTGCTGGGATGGGCCAGGGGAGTAGAAGTTTGGCTCCCTCTAGCTGTGATCACTAACCTTACCCTGGCTTTCCCTCTGACACACACCAGGCTAGTTTTGCCAGCTTGGCAGCCCCAAAGGCAGCCCCAAAGTCAGCAAGGGACAGCAGCCACAAACAAGTCCTTTACCACCCAGCTTAGTGACCAATACGTGCCTTGAGGACCAGGGACACAGCCTGCAAACACCGCTTCAGGGTCTGCGCACACCAGGCTCTGCCTTCAAGGCCCTTTGCCCTTGCCGTGGTTACTTAGTCCTTGTTGCTCTCACAGTGCAGATGTGTATCAGCGGAGGGCAGCTCTCAGGATCCAGGTCTCAGGACCCAGGAAGGTCAAGTGACTCTACGGTTATTCAGGGCATCAAAGGGTAAAGATGGTGCCGGGGAGTGGGAGGACCATCTCTGAAGACGGGAAGTGAGAGCGGATTGGGAGCCCACTCTTCTCATGGCCCTCCAGACCTCAGTGCCGAGCTCTTGGGCTCGTTCCATCGTCCAACCAGCTATGTGTTCGGTTTGCGGGGGAAGGGAATTCTTTCTCTTTTTTGGTAAAGTAACAACAGGTGAGACTGGGGTTAGACATCAGAAAGAACTTCTGCAGTAAGACCCTGGAATGACTGGCCTTGGAAGGACTAAGGGGCTCCTTTCTTTTTTAGGGATCACTGAAGAAAGTTTTGACAGCTGCTGGTCATGGTCTAGGTTAGGTGAAATCAGGACTGGAGGGAGAGTCTTAGAATCAAAGTCTTTAGCAAGGAAGAGTCTTGGGGACACATCTACTGTAGCCCCTGCTCCTTGAGGAAGTGACTGAAGTCACACAGCCAGTAAGAGGGAGGGCTCACCCCAGGCATTCTGTTTACAACTGCTTTTCTCAGTCCCCAGAGCCATCCAGCGTGTACCTGACTACAGGAGCCCAATATCGCCAAGAATGCTTTACTCCTGTGGTCCCTTCCCCAGCTATACAGGAACCTCTTTTCGCCTCCTGGTCCCAAAATGTGACTGCCAGCTGGGCCCGAGTCAGAGGGATGGCAGTACTCTCTCACCTGTGTTCTCTGGCACAGATGTGGTACCCTATTTCTGAGTCAGCCCTAACCCAAGCTTCATCCTGGGCATGCGGGAGGTTGCCAAGAGGTTCCTGAGGTGGTATGCCAGATGGACTAAAAGGCATTTTCTAAGGGGCTTCAAAGAGCTCTGTGGAAACAGGTGCCCAGTAGCTGAGGGGCACCTAGTGGACTTGTATATACTTATAGGGTCATATGGCTTTGGGAGGGGTAAAAACAGGGCCAGAGAGCTTTGCCAGCAGCCCAGGTAGCCACAGGGGCGTAAGGATTTAGTGCCCTTAGATGGCGTACACCGTGCCTTGGCCTCAGACTCCTCCAGCTTCCCCACCCCCCCTAGACCTGCACGGCTCAGAGCTGCTCACAGCGGGGCTGTGCTAGGGACTCCACTATTGCTGACGTGGAACCATGCCCCTGGCCTACTGTCTCTCCTGTACTTCTTGTAATGTAGTTATTTATTGACTGTGGTAGCAGGCAGTTCTTAAATAAAGTTGGATTCTCAACTTGTTGAGGCAGCTGGAACCAGCTGTGGGTGTTTTTATCCCCAGGCTAATGCACACCTCTTTTGTCCTGTCCTCTAGCCCTACAGGTTTTTATCCCACATCTCACTCCTCACACGGTCAACTCTAAGGAAGTTACAAAATACAGTCCACATTGCTTCATTCATTCCTGAGCAAAAGAAAAATTAAGCTCAGACATTTTAAGGCAGGCAAGAGTTGGTTTTTCTAAACAGGGCTGCCTTTCCCTAACACAATGGCAGTAACCTGTGTGTGCAGTAGTACTGCTTCAGGCTTCCCTGATTTCCAGGACATCTGAGGTGTTGACTCAATGGTCCCAAAGGCAAGTTTTCTCCCTGTAGTAAAGTGGCCCCTAACTGTAAGAACTTGACTGCTGCCTTTGCCCAAACCGGCCAAAAGGGTTTGAATCGCTGAAGTCACATTTCCCAGCCACGACATTCTCTCAGACATTCAACAAGCATTTATCAGATTTCCATTTACGTATGTGACATGTTCAACTTGTCCAGTGCAACGTGGGCAGGACGCCATGCCGGGAAGAGGCCTTTGGTGGAGATGAAGGTGAGCAGAGGCCCCACTACTCGGTGCTTGGCCATCTGCCCAGGACCCATGCAGCATGAGAAGCCCAGGCTGACAGCGAGCCCACAGAAGGGACCAGTAGAGACACTGGCAGATACTGCAATTGGGTCAGCTCCGCTCTGCGCCCAAAAGGGCTGCTGAGGCACTGGCCACCCTAGAGCCCACATCTTAGGACATTCATCATCCCCTCGACCCTCCAGAGGCAGATTACATGTACAGAACTCAATGAATGGAACTGGGTTTTGGTCTTCACTAACACATCTGATTCCCACTCATAGGGAGGTCCTTTGTTCTCCTCCCTACTCAACCCCTCCGTATGCTTAGAGTCAAAATTCAAGTGCCCAGTGAACAGAGGGCTATAAACCTAGAGCTGTTTAAAAGTCCAGCCCATGCTTGACCACTGGCTTGCAACAGAATGCTAGAGATGTTATTTAGCTCTTCTTGGGCCTCAGTCTCTCCATCCCTAAAATGGGAAACAGTACCCCCTCAGCCCTCCTCCCTCCTCAGCAGTGTAATATTGAGTTCATTAAGTACAGAGAGAGATGCTATAATTCTACCGTCTTCTTCAAAATACAGCAAGCTATTTCCTAATTGCTTTGGCACATTGTCCTACTGGATTAAGACCAGAACTGAGGTCTGAAGTCCATCCTTTCAGAGACAGACAGTACGTGGGACAGGGCATGTGGAAAATTTAAGATCTTCTTAAACTATGAGCAACAGTAAGGTAGACTCCCTATGCGTGGGCCTAGGTCAGTGGTTCTCAATCTTGGCTATCTATCAGAATCACCTATAAAACTTCTAAAAACGAAGACGCTTAGAACTCATGACTTCAGATCTCAGTTCTAGTCCTGGTCTCCTATCCCCTATGTGATGGCACAAGCTGTCTGACCCTTCATAGATCTCATCTTTGGTTGTAAGGATCAAATGAGGTCCTTTGGGGTATAGTGCTTTGTAAACTGAAGTGCTGGACATGAGTTAGGGAACGTTATTACTGAACCATCTCAGTCCAGTGAGACTTTGAGCATTTCGTTCTTTCTAGTACAAGATGTCCCAGGTCCACATTTGGACTTTCCTTACCCCAAACCTGAATCTGCTCTTCCTCCAGGAGACCACATTTGCTCAAAGTCAAATGGGGCTGCATGAAAAGGACAAAAGGGGCTCCTCCTGGCCAAAACTTAGGACAATTTGAGCACCAAAAAAATGACATCAGTAATGGATTATATGATTCACTGAATAAAAAAGAGAATGCATTGACACCCCAGAAATAACAAGAGGGTAAAAAGGGTAAGCTCTTCTTTACAGAAAAATGCAGACTAATCGAAGGAACAGAAGGAATGATGGACTTAGAAGATTCACCATTTTGCAACACCCAACATAAGGGAGGGATCACCAATGGAAACCAAAACCTTGGTGGGAATGCTTGTCGGGGAGCCAGATAATCAACCTCCCAAGTATCATTGCCCAGATTATTAATTACAAAGGGAAAAAAATACGCCTTAGAAGAGAGCTGACCGTCACTACCATAAGCAAATGAACAATCTATCATCACCAACAGTGGATCAGCCTGACATTATGTACCTGCTGATGTAGCATCGTAGGTACTATCATCTATGTAGGGCTCCTGTCAAAATGTCTAAGCTGAATCCACTAGTGAGGAAATGACAAATCCAGATTGTAGAACAACAGACAAATGGCCTAGCTAGAGTCTTCAATAAAATCAATGTCATGAAAAACCAAATGCAAAGGACCTGTAATAAAATAGGAGACTAAAGAGAAATAACCAAATGTAACATGTGAACCTTCATTTGATCCTGGATCAAAAAATAACATACAATAAAAAAAAGCTGTAAGGTTTTAGAAACT
Organism: Elephas maximus indicus; assembly: GCF_024166365.1. Classification (NCBI taxonomy): domain Eukaryota; kingdom Metazoa; phylum Chordata; class Mammalia; order Proboscidea; family Elephantidae; genus Elephas; species Elephas maximus. The sequence goes on from NC_064836.1 coordinate 14,561,078, forward strand.
GGGGAAATCTGAGCGTAGACTACACATCAGATCAGGGAGTTACTGCTCATTTTCTTAGGTGTGATATGACATGGTGGTTACACAGGAGAATGTCCTTATTAGGAGATGCATGCATGAGTTAGGGGTGAAGGGATACAATGCCTAACTTCCAGTTGGTTCCGCAAAATCTACAGGTATTTAGGAAGAAAGATAAATGTGGCAAAAATGTGAACTACTGGTGAGTCTCGGTCAAGGGTCAATAGATGTCATCAAATATTTCTTCCAACTTTCCTATGGGTTTGAATTTTAACTAAAAAAAGTAGAGAAACTAATACAGATTCTTTGGCCATACTTTAAACTGAACTAACATCTTCAGAGTTGGGGCTCAGGAATCTTAATTTTTCAAAAGCTCATCCAGGCAATTCTAACGTACAGCTAGAGAAAGAACCACCGTCTGAGTCTCTGGTTTCTGCTATCTCCTTCTGCGAACTAGAGACAAGTGATGAGAAGAAATGCTATAATTTTCTCAGTAAAATTAGCTCAGCTGGTGGTCGGGCCTGTTCACCAATGGTTCCACAAGCCAGTTATCTCAGAGTCTGAATGGCCCTTAGGTCTTAAGATTGGATTTCCTACGGAGGGATGTGGGTACTACTCCTCCCTTAGGGGGCCCTGGCTGCCAGAAGAAACCAATCCACTTGAACTTTCCCAGGAACGCAAGCTTCAGGACACTGAGAAAGCTGAAGGGAGAGAACTAGGAGCAAGCCAAGGAGCTGTGTGAATCATCAGGAGACACCTACCAGACAAGAATCCAGTGTTTTGCCAGGAAATTCAATTTAACTCTGAACAGAGAGGGTTCACCTGGGGCAGGGCCTGTAATTTATTAACACTGAGTGACTGCATGTCTATTACATACCCTAGTCTATTACATACATAATGGCATTATAACAACCTCAGCTCTACCACACAAGGGTATGTGGCCCCCTACAAAGCAGATAATTTGTTCAATGTTTATTCTAAGAAACTTGAGGGAAATGACAGCCAGACCAATCATGGGAAAATTTAAACAGACACAAGGAATTTTTAACTAAAGAGCAGAAAAGAAAAGGTTAGGTCATCATACAGCTACTGTGAATCAAGTATTTTTATTGACGAGGAAAAAAAATGTTTTCACTAGAAAAGCTATTAATACATCCTTCTACGTGAACATATTGTGGAGATGGCGAGGCCGACAAGTTGTAAAAGGTGGAAAATGAATGCCAGCTTGGAAGACAGAACTCCTTCCAGGAACAGGTGAGATGCCTGCCGTCAGTTTCCTAGGCACCTAGGGAGCAGGGGAGATCAGGAAGAGATCCATCTGGTACACAAATATATTAGAGATTACTGCCCGCAGCTACCATGATGTTACCCCTCTCCACGTCCCGCCCCCCAGACCCCCCCACATACACTCTTTTAACAGCGGGACTCCTCCCTCACGGCCCATCCACAATCTGGCAGCCAGAACGCTCTCTAGAATGCTAGCTCGGCTTCCTGAACAGCCAGTCCTTCAGACGCAAAGCGTTTCCGCTGTGAAGGCTGTTGATGCTGTAGAGCACCCTCAGGCCCCTGCAGAGCGCTAAGCTCAGCAGCGCACCACCGGCCACACCACTGGCGACGCCTACTCTCAAGGCAGATGCCACATCCTTTTTCCACGTTGGATGGGGAGGCCTGGAATGGTTGTCCAGATTCACTTCCAGGCCCTCATCTACTAACTTCTGATCCTCAGTCAGGGACTGATCGAAATTCAGGTTTACCAAGTGGGGAGGGAGGACCCTCAGCCCGTAATAGAGCCTTTTGACAAGTTTCAAGTTTTTTAGCAGCTGCACGTCACACCGGTAGGTCCCAGAGTCAAACTCCCAAGCAGGTTCAAACTTCACAAAGTGGGAATTGGCTCGGAAGGGTTTGAAGAGCTCATCGTCAGTTGAGATGATACCTCGAGCAAGCCTCCAGGTAAAGCGGAAAGCTTCCTGCCCAACATCCAGGAGGTCTGAACTCAGACAACTCAGCTCAAACTCCTTCCCCATGGGAACGGTGAAATGGAGCATCCCACAGATCCAGCTCATCAGACATTCCAAGCGCTGAAACTTACACTTCCTTCTCACTCCATCAGGGCCCACGTCACAGACGGTCTCCTCCTTATAGCCAAGGCCACAGGTGACAGTACAGGTGGTGGCATTGACAACGACTTTCCCTACAGCTTCTTGCAGCTTCTTGGGGATGGCCAGTGTTTTAGGTAAAGTCACCACAAAAGGCATATAGAAGGCCAACAACAGGCTCACAAGGATGATACCAGTGGCCAAACACTTCATGTCTCAGTAGGAATTTCACCTCAGCCAACACCCCAAGGTATTCCAGTTGAATCTTCTTCAATATTATAACTTAACTTCTTCAACATGAGATATCCTTCAAAGTCAAAAAGTATGATGCATGCATTGTCAAACAGTATACTGTAATAAACAAAAATCCAGTCCTTTTTAACAGGTTAAGTCGTAAGACAGGAAAAAAAAAATCACAATGTTGTTGTTTTATTGTCTATGCTTCTTAATCACTACCTCGCCAGTCTTCCTCCTTTTCACATCCTTTAGCAAATTTAAATCCACCTCTTAGGAAGACAAAGATGAAGACTTCAGAAGCTAAAATGAACTTCCAAATTACCTCAAATGCACAGTAAAGCTATACTGTTCTTGACCGCTTCCCCTCCCCTCTAAACTGTGGGATCTAAATTAAGGGTTTCAAAAGTTCAGTTAAATCTGACCAAACGAGAAATCAAATATTGAAGTCTAAAAAAGAGGATTAATTTGAATTAAGTTATTAACAACTTTAAAAGCTCCTAAACCTTCTGTAGTAAGGATTAAGAGCACTGTACCGGGAGGCAAGTACCTGATCCTCCCGCATTTCTATTTCCTCCTCTGTAAATTAAGACTTCCTTGCCTACTGCAGGAAGGTCACTTTGAGCATCAAATGATACACTGTACATGAAAATATTGTGTAAAGTGTGAAACACTGTCACGTGTAAGGAATTTTAAACAGAAATAAAAATTCATGAAGGGCCAAGATGCCCTTTTAGAATTAGAATGTGTTATCAGCAAAATAAATGTTATATATATGTAGCTCCTCTCCCCCTTTTAGGTACTCTTCCTTCTCACGGGTGCTGAAGATATTTTCTGGGTGAGAGGACACCTAATTCTCTCTGACTCTATACCTACTCCCTTTACTCCATAGAACAGAGGATCTCATTGTTTGCTTGGGTCAGGTTGCTAAGAGACAGCTATGATGTCAAAGAAGGATTCTCAGTCACTTAGAAAAGATTAAGTAGACACTCGGATTTGAAGATGATTAAAATCAAGGACTTAAATAGACTTTAGGAAACGTTCTTTAGGAGACAATGAATATTCAATGGATTTTAAAACAATTTAATCGAGAAAAAAAAAAGGCTAATAAGGAAGAATTTAACTGTGTACTAGGTTCTGACACCCTGGTGGTGAGGAGGTTAAGAAGTCGGCTGCTAATCAAAAGGTTGGCAGTTCAAATCCACCAGGCGCTCCTTGGAAGCCCCGTGGGGCAGCTCTACTCTGTCCTATAGGGTCACTATGAGTCGGAATCAACTTAACACAGGTTTTTTTTTTTTTTTTTTTGGTCTTAGGTTGTGAAAAAGGTCCGTAGAAGGCAGGAGCCTCCTCCCATTCGTTTCTGTAACCATCCGAGTGCCCAGCAGTGTGGCTGCTACAAAGCAAGTCACACAAATGCCTACTGAGTAAAAAACTGGAAGAGACACTGTGGAACCTCTTTCTAGATGATCTCTTTGGTTAACACCAACTTTCTGCTTAAATCTTTATTTATAATCTTGTCTAGAAGCAGAAATCTGGACTATTTGACACCACCTTCTAGGCCTTCCAGTTCTGTATTTCTACCCAGAGTAGAGATCTAGCGTCCTCTCGACACAGAAAGCTGCATTTTCCACAGTACAAGGCAAAGCAGAGTTGGATGTTTAGAAGTGATCGGTGCTTACAAACAAACATCTACATCTGTTCTTTAATAAACATCCAATTTTATTTACAAAGCATTAAAGCTTCAGCAAGAAATACCCAAGTCTAAGTCTCATCTTGTACAAAACTACCAAACATTAAAAAACCCAACGGGAGCTGGGGGAACTGGGGAAGAAGATATACATACATTGTACAACTCGAGAAATTCAAACAGAAATGGACAGAAAGCTTCAGGAGCTGAACAAAAAAACCCAAAGCATAAATAATTATTAGGAGCTGCTGTCAGAGACAGTCTGACAAGGCTTCAGCTGCTTTTCTCAGTAGCCAGTTCAGGAGGTGGACAGAGCATAAAATCCAAATGCACAGGAAGAGGAAACCAAGGTACTTCGTGCACAGAAACAAGACAGAAACCCTCGGTATCACAGTTTGCACACGATTGCAGCATCAGTGTAGAGAGAAATGGAATGGGTATAATGTACGCAAGACAAACACCCATCTAGTGAGCCACCTACCAATCTCTACTACTGGTACAGCTCACATCAAATTTATAGGATGGACACTGGAGGAAAAATGGCCTTTAAAAATACAGATGTTTTGCAGCTGACTGAGAGAGAGCTCTCTCCTTCAACCACTAAGGAAACTGGCTCTGAAAGACGGAATAGGACCGACTGATGTGTTCCACCTTGATTTCTACCTAAAATCCCAAAGCCAATCAACTTGTTCAGCTGCTTACAGGAGCACTTGCCAGCTGATGTGGATTTCACAATATGCATGGTGTTTAAACTCTCCTTTGAAAATACTAAAAGGACCACCAGGGTAACCAACTCTCGGTCAGCTAAAAAAAGCTCCACTCAGAGAGGCTAGCAGGCCCTTTCACACCCAGTTTCTTCACTCTGGATTTTCAGAGAACTTCAACCATCTAAGGTACATGTCCATCCAATCTGCTACCTTTCATATAAAGAGCAGTAAAAGCGAAAAAAAAAAAAAAAAAAAAGAGAGAGAGCTAAGCAACCTTTCACAGAAAGGAAGTGACTGAAAACATGTAGTAAGAAACTGGGAGCATGGATACAGGAAGGAAAGGTTGATAAAAAAAAATTTACCTTCATCTTTGATTTGAATTATGTTGTTGCTGCTTTGATTTGGGACAGTTTTACTTTAGTCCTTGCGTAGATTCCCCCACCCCAGTTAAAAAAAAAAAAAGCTTATTTTGAGACACCTTGGTTTGTTTCTATCTCTGCAAGCCAGCATACATAGTGCAATATAAACTACTGATGATTCTTTGCTGGAGACAGATGAAACTAGTTATCTTCAAAACCCATGATCAATGCAAACAAACCAGTGCTAGAGGGAAACACAGAATGAAAGGAAAACAAGAAAAAAATCCAGCTTCTTGAGCAAAATGCGGCATGGCAGGAAGAGGGGCCGTCTTATCTTTCCTCTCTTTCTGAAAGCTTTGAAGCACTTTCTTCTGCTGTGTATCCTCTGCACACAGTACAGAAACATAGGCGTATATGGTGGGAGTGCAAAGTTAAAAACGGAAGAAAGAAAATATCCAACGCAAGTTTCTCTAGGACACTGGCAGTAAAACAAGTCACTCCAGGACACGCACTGAGGAGAGACGGCAAACGAAGACAGGAAATAACAGGTCTCAATGATGCTAGGTTAGATGCGTAAAAACCATAGTTATCTTTTCTCCAGCAACATAACTAAACATTAAGTTTCAATGAGTCAAAGCTCCTCTGTGGTATGTTCACAAATCCTCATTCCTGAGAGCCTATTTGGACTTATGCTTGAAAGGGAAGGGAAGGGGCGTATACTCTTCTTCCATAATTCACTTCTTCATTCAAACATAAAATTCACTCCTTCCACCTCCTGGGCGGGAGGCAGAGGCCTTTGTTTTAAATTAAAGTCAATCTCAAATGATTGACCACAGTGTCCAGAGGCCACATGATGGCAAAGTGGGGAAGAACGAAGAACTTCACAGGTCTTCACAACAGTTCTGAGATTGCTCCCCCTGCTAAAGAGATTAGACACAAAAAGATTTTTTTTAGCATTACTTAGATTAGTTACATACAAGAACAAAAATGCTTGATGGATGCCGGGTGATACGTTACAGGCATACAGGGGCTAAAAATTTCTCCCTTTATGAAAAGTAATAACCAACTCCAACTCCCTATTACCCTTTACTAAAACTACAAATAATCCCAGCCTCAACCCCTCACCCCAATACTTTTCTCAGTACTGTCCCAAAGGGGGGAAAAAATGATCAGAGTTCTACACATTCTCTAAGCTGCTGACCATTGTCTTAGGTGTTAACAAATAACGTTTAACACATCACAAAGCGCAGTAAGCAGTGGGAAGGAAATTCTAGGGTACCGCGCCTCTCAAACTCTCACATCCGACACTCAGTTGCTAAAGGATTAACAGTGAGCTACAGGCCCTTTCCCAAGCACCTCTGTTCCTGAAGTGATATTCTCTCACCACCTCAGAATTCCAAATATGGTGCAATGTTCATGAGAGACACTAACCACATCTCTGTGCACCAACAACCGATCGACTAGTAAAATCGAATGAACACTTCCCTGATTATTCCATAGAAGCTGTCCAACCTCTGAGGGGACATCCTTAAATGGGCTGCTGTGAAATATTAACTAGGAAGTGTAAAAAGAGAACAAGGTGAAGAAAATCTTCCCAGATGCCATTTGGAACAGTAAAACGGTTAAAAATTAATTTGCCCAAGCTATGAAAGAAAGTAACCATTTACAATACTTTTTTTAATAGTAAAATTTTTAAAGTAAAGCTCAGGTTTTACTGGTTTTTAAAGTAAAGCTCAAGCACAGCTGACAGCTGGCAACGAAAGCATTCACATCTTCCTGACAGCAGACTGACATTATAATGAAGTCAAACTCTCCGCTGAGTACTACACTGTTAAAAATCAAACTTTCTATTGTTCAGCAAGATAAAAGCTTAGCACATGTTTTACAACTGGCTGTCAACATAAAACATAATCATTAACCTCTTTTTAAAAAATCCTGAGGTAGAGGAATCTGTTCCACAGGGCTCAATACGCACCTTCACCACTCTAAGGCTAGCTTTGCTGGCTGTTCCCAGGGGTACCCTGGTCATTTAGTGTTAACAGTTTTTAAATGGACACAACACTGACACTGTAAGCTGAAGCCACGACGGGAGAAACTGACGTGATCGCAGGTCAAGAGTAATAGGCACTCAAGATGACTAATGAGCTCCCTGAGATACCTGGCTGGCTACCTGAAATCAGTTCATGTTTATGTATCATCCTCATTCTTGTCCTGGTGAGGCATCAGCAATAAACCAAAGCCAGAGCAAGCAATACTCAAAGCAAGATACACAGAAATAGAAGACCTCCAGGCAATCTAAAAATCGGAAGCAGCAACTGCTCCAAGGACATATACTATTTACAGTATTTCACTACAACATAAAGGAAATCTCCAGTAATTTAAAATTAAGAAAAATTCAGTTCATGATGAACACTCATTGGAGTACCTCCCAACAGCAGTCTGAGCCAGGGCGGCCTGAGAGAACCCTGGATCATGACTTTCAAGCATTGCCTTAGTCAGTTAATAAGATCACATGAAATGAGGAAAAATATTTAACTAATCATCTAATTTTAGGGGGAATTCATAATCAATCTTAGAGACTGTTCATCACATAAAAGGTAGAAAGTAACATGATGCAGCCCCGTGGAACAGCCTGGCAGTCCCTCAGGAAGTGACCAGGGAGTGGCTCAGAGCCCTGGGGCGGAGTGGGCAGCGGGCTGACACCAGGAAGGCAGTGGTGCAGCGTGGCCGACGGCAGGGAGATCCTCAGTGCCAGTCTGCCTCTGGAAGCCATGCCTCTGCTGGCTGTAACCTATGCCCAGGAGAGGCCCTCAGCTGACCCAGGAGCACACCAGCCCCTTCATGCCTTTAGGCTATGTCTGTGACAGACCACACCTTTGTCACACTTGCTGTTAACGAAGTTTATTGCCTGTGAGCTCCGGTTCTGGGCGAATCCTTGAGAAAACAAGGGCAGTGAAGCAAGCGGTGATTCTGCTTATATCTCAAGTCTCTGGTCTGCTGAGGGCTGTGTTCTGGAAAGTATCTGAGGGGGGTAATTGAGGGGAATTTGATAGATGGTGCTGAACATGCCAACGTGGCCTTTCCGAAAAGTCCCAATCTCAGGGTCACCCTCGCCAAGCTTCACTGATGGGTCCTCACTCATCACAGCAAGTGTATCTTCATGGACGCAGGCACTGTGGTGCCACCCAGTACTGACAAGCTGTTATTGGGAAAGATTTTCTGTAGCTCCAGATTCCAGATGGCGAGATGACTGCTACAGTGGTGTTTCTGTCTTCCAGCCTTCCCTTGAAATGCAGAACCTCCTGTTGCAACATGCAACAAACTATGACAGCTTTGTTGGGGCTAATCAAGCTTATTGCACAGTTTCTTCAGTAAGTGGTCAACTGCAGATATTAACAGTATTTGTCACTCATCTAACTTGAATAGCAACAGAGCCTACACGTCTGATCCTGCTTTCAAACAATTTGGCTCTAATGCAAAAGCAGTCCCTTTTGGGGAGTGGGGGTTACAAAACCTTGGATTTACAAATACAATCCTCAGATTGGATTGATTTTTTAAAAAAATGCCTCGGGCATTCTGGATTAGGTTTTACTTCTTAATATCTGGTGGGAAGTTTGCAATGGCTACATAGTGCCTTTTATTGGCAATCTCCAAGATATGGAGAATTAGGAGACCCAATACCACAGAGCTTGCCTCAGTGGCCTTGGGAGACCATATGCAAATCAGCAAGTGCCGGCCAGCCCTTGCCCGCTCAGGGCCCTCCAAGCCAACCATGATATTGGATGACGTCCCACCGTCACCCAAGGACTCTCACATGGGAGGTCTCATACGTTGCCCTGAAACTGAGGCTTCTGATGGAGTTATCTGTGATCCAGTTTCACCACTCTCCCCCAAATTTGTAGACTTGCAAAATTCAAACCACGCTGCAGCCAGTCATAAAGCCAAATCCAGCCCTTCAGAGAAAGTCTTAGAACCAAGACACGAACCCTTGTTAATGTTTATCAGTGACCCTGCTCCTCAGCACACTCTGGAGTGTGATCTGGCTGTTTCTGTTGTGGACATTCCCACTCAGGAAAAGGTCAAGGAATCAAAGCCAGCGAAGAAGGAAGAAAATGGGAAGAAAGACGGAGAGGTCATGTGGGGAAGGACACACGGCATGCAATCAGAAGACGCTGGTGAGCTGTCTGTGGTAATCTGTGCAGTTGTTTGGTCTGGGTGTTTCCAGAAAATGAATCGTCATCCTGGCCCTGCTACGTGAATATCTCCTCTAGTCCATTTAAGAGGTAACGCTGTTAAAATAGCTGCCTATGTTTAAGGCTGACCAACCTAAGTGTCTAACAAAAATAACGAGAAACCAAAACTCCAGTATGAAGCACCTGCTGTTCTGAGATTCAAGCTCTAGCCTTTAGTGAGAGGTCAGGACCTCATTTAGGCTTGTCAGCAAAGTGAGGAAAAGGAAACATCTAATGCCAAAACCAAGCCAAACCCACTGCTGTCAAGTCGATTCCAACACAGCAGCCCTACAGGACAGAGCAGAATTGCCCCATAGGGTTTCCATGGCTGTAATCTTTACGGAAACAGACTGCCACAGCTTTCTCCCGCAGAGTGGCCAGTGGGTTCGAACCACCAACCTTTCGGTTAGCAGCCAAGGACTTAACCACTGCACCACAAGGGCTCATAATGGTATCCTCTCGCTCATTTCACTGCAAACTTCCCTTCTGTCACTAAGCTAACAACACTAGTATATGTATTCAGTAAGGAGCCCTGCTGGTTCAGTGGTTAAGTGCTTGGCTGCTAACTGAAAGGTTGGAGGTTCAAACCCACAGCAGCTCCCGTGGGAGAATGACGTGGCAGTCTGCTTTCATAAAGATTACAGCCTTGGAAACCCTATGGGGCAGGTTCTACTCTGTCCTGTAGAGTCACTAGGAGCCAGAATCCACTCAACGGGAAGTATATGTATTCAGTGCTTTGAAAATTTTAGGGAATAAAAAGGCCCACATCTTTCAGGCCAAGTTAACATTTTGATTTTTTTTCTCATTTAGACATTTTTGAAGCATAGGTGAGAGACACAACTACTGCTGTGGTCTCAGCTGTAAAACCTAAGAGTACTTCATACAGCCTTCACAGAAACCCAATGTGGGAAACACCAGAGAGATTAAGTCACTGTTAGCAGCCACATCTACTATGATTAGCAGTTAAAATCATTGTATAATAGAGAGGAAAATGCGATTCTTAACAAACTTTAAAAGATTTCATTATTGTATAATTACTATTGAAAAGCAAATAATTATTAGACACAGGTTTTGAAGAAACTGTGTCCTAGAGTGTTTTAATTAATTGAATATGTTTGGTCACATTTTAAATCACCCTGAAGCATCTTAGTTCTTTGGGCCAGGGAAATCTATTTGAACTTCAAATTGTTTCTTCTGTAGTGGCATCAGCTTGTGCAAGAAGCAGGTTATGGAAGGATCATTTTTATTTACCTCTGGTTGATTATCGATCTGAAATCTTTGTTGGCAATGTACGTATGACTCTTCAGGACAATTTTTAAATATATACAGACATGGCCTTAGGTGGACTGAATGTGGAGGGGGTAACTGATTATCAGTGGTGTACGGTAAAGTCTTGTTGGAAAAAGGATGCTGGTCCTCAGTGGTACGGTGTTAGGCTACTGAAAACTCAAGTCTGAATCTAAGAAACCTGAGGCAGAATAATCAAAATGGTGACTAAGTGAGTCTATTTCAGCTTCTCTGTAGAAGAGAATTCACGTTCACGGACGATGATTAGCTGATTTAAGGTCTAAGTGAGACAAGGAATTCTGTTTTACATTCTATAGTGTATATTCACATTTGGAATAACCCATTTAAATTGAAATTTTAAAGTAGCAAAAACAAAAACAAGCAAACAATATTAAATACAATCACTGATATTTAATCAATCCTGCCTGAGCCTACTGACCTAGCCACAGAAAGTCAAGAGCATCATACCAACTAAAGCATGCTTATATATAAAACAAAATCAAAAACCTCCAAAGCCCAACAATGTCTGAATAGAAATGGACTCGAATTTGATCAATATTTTCCAAACAAGAGACCGTATAGCCTAGGTTCACAAGTATTTGACAGGAAACTGCAATTGTTCTTCATCCCCCAAAACACCCCTCAATCAAACAAAAGTAAGAAAGACTATTAAATTTCAAAAGGCTTAGGTGTTAAGATGTTACATAGACACTGTAAGTTTCTATCTTTTTAATAGTCTCCTCCTGTTTATAGATCCTGAAAAAAACACCTCATCTTCTTTAACATGATGGTACTATTAACAATTTAAATATTGCTTCTAGACTACCAGGAGAAAGCAAAACACCAACTTGGGATTGAGGGAGAAAAGCTGCCACAGTTAAACAGTCAGGGGCTGCATAAAGCAAGCTTTTATTTCTGGTTTTGTCTACTCTTTCATTTGAGGAGGGAGGAAAAAAAAAAAAAAAAAACTAGCAGCAAATACAGACCAAGAAATGAATTAAACCAGGAGTTCTTACCCTGTTTTAAGTCACGGGTTCTTACTGGAATCTGATGAAAACCATGGACATAGTCTCCAGAAAAAAAATCACACGATATTTTGTATATAATGTCAGGGGAATATAGATCCTTGAAACTTATTTACGGATGCAAGGGTAAGAGCCACTGAATTAAGCCAAATCTGGTTTAGCCTGCTCTTAGCAGCAGTTTCAAACTCAGAATATACGCCACTGGGAAAAGGAGGGGAGAAGAAGGGAGTGGTGCAGTGAAACGCAGTCAAGGGCTGGATAAAGCAAGGCCGCAAAGCAAGCCAGCCGGCGCGCCCAGCGTGTCCTTACCTGTCAGGGGCTGGCTGAGCTCCGCCTGCACTCTACCCTTCGCGGATCCTTCCAGAGGTAAACCTCTGTCCCCTTTGTAGAGTTTCGGTTTAAATGGAGAATCTTTCTCTTTACCTTTTGATCCTTTAGGTCGGCCTGCTTGCTTCTTCTTGGATTTGCCATCCCCCTTCACACCCAGTAGTGGATGGACTTCTGTAAAAGGACAGATAGACATGGAAAGGAATCCACACACCACCAGTGCCATCACCCCAATCAGGACACCTGCCATGTCACCTATCAACAGGCAAACAATGTTGCTCTAGTGTCCCAGGTTCCCTAATAGAAGGAGAAAAACACTAAGAGTGCCCATAAAATGAGAAATAGTTACCTGGCCAAAAGACACACATGGCCTGTATAGTTCACACCACACCCTATCAGCTCTCAACTGAAAAGGTGGCCGAGATACACACTGATACTATATCCAGTCAAGCCAAGGCAGGAATGCACACACACTGGCATGGGAATGGGCCCTGGAACTACAGAGACCAAAGTAAGCATCCTCACTTCCCCGCTTCCTATGAGACCTGGAGCAAGTTAGATAACGTCTCAAAGCCTAAATTTTCTCCTCTGTAAAGCAGGGATAGTAAAACTACCTGTAGGTTGATGTAAAAATCAGCCATTGTACATAAACTATAAAAAAGTGCCTCAATCAGAGTAGGAGACGAGGTACACAATCCATACAAAAAATCTTTTTTTTTTTTTTTACACAATCCATACCATCAGTGAAATGTGCAGCTGTGTAATTAATTGATCTGGTCTAAGAGTAAACACACACACACATCCCTACCCATCCCAGGAAGTGAAAGCAAAGGCTTCCATACTCAGAGTGGAAAAGTAAGCAGGAAGGAGGAAAAGACTGTCCACATCTGATCAGTGCTTTGCTACCTAATAAATACAGTCCAGGGAAAAAGAAAAGAAAAAGGAAAGTTATGTGAAATGAACTCTGAGCCAGGTATCAGAAGATTTAAAGTGTGTCTGCCATCTTAGGCAAGGTACTAAAGTGCAGAATTTCCCCATTTTAAAAGAAAAATACCTCACAGAAAAGCTAACTGAAAATGGATCAAGGACCTAAATGTTAAACCTAAAACCATAAAGTTCTTGAGAAAAAATACAGGGGCAAAACTATGGGACCTAGTTTTTCTCAATGACAGATTATCAAATACAACAACAAATCCATGTGCAACAGAAGACAAAGTAACTAGGACCTCATAAAAAGTAAATACTTATATTCATCAAAGGACTTTATCGAAAGAGTAAAAAAGGCAAACCTATAGACGGGGAAACAACCTTTGGGAACCATATATCCGATAAGGGTCTAATATGCAAAACATAGGAAAACTGCTACAACTTAACAACAAAAAGACAAATAACCCAATCAAAAATGGGCAAAGGACATAAGCAGACACTTCACCAAAGAAGATATCCAAGTGGCCAACTAATACATGAAGAAACGCTCTGTATCATTAGCCAGTAGACAGATGCAAATCAAAACGACAAAGAGATACCACCTCAGCCCTATGAGAACGGCAATTATCAAAAAAAGACCCAGAACGCAGCAAATATTGGTAAGGATGTGAGGTGACAAGAATCCTCATACATTGCTGGTGGGAATATAAAATGGTACAACCATTGTGGAAAACAGTATAGTTATTCCTCAAAAAAGTAAAAATTAAACTACCATATCATCCAGCAATTCCACTCCTAGGTTTATACCCTAGGGGCCTAAAAGTAGTAACATGAACAGATATATACCTATTTTATATACTACTCACAAAAGCATGGTGGAAACACCTAAGTGTCTATCAACGGATGAATGGATAAACAAAATGTGGTCCATACATACAACGGACTACTACTCGGCCATGAACAGAAATGAAGTTCTGATGCACGCTACGACATGGGTGAACCCTGAGAATACCGTGCTGAGTGAAATAAGTCAGTCACAAAAGGACGATACCATATGCCCTCATTTATATGAGACGACAAGAATAGGTAAATATATAGAGACCAACGTTATTAGTAGTTATCTAGGGTGGGGGGAAGGACGGAGAGAGGGAATCATTCCCTGAAAAGTAGTGAGTTTATATCTATGGTGCTGGGAAAACTGGCATCGATTAAGGGTACTGCTTACGCCACCTGACCAATGTAACTGGTATCACTACGCGGTACGCCAGAAAAAGGGCAAAAGGGCAAATGTTGTGTGACGTATAATTTTACAACAGCAGCAAACAAACAAAAAAAAGAGGACGCAGTTTCTATAACTACTTAGGTAGAAACAAACACTTCACGGGATTAGTTCTTTTGGTTCAAAGGCTTAGGGTCATGGATTCATGGGACTATCTAGCCAAGTGTCCTAACAGATTTCAGAGTTTCTGTTCTACCCCCCAGTTTGGTGAGTAGTACCTGGGTCTTAAATGCTTGCGATCCAAGATACAACAGTTGGTCTCTATTTGCCCGGAGCAGCAGAGGAAGGGGATCCAGGGATTGGAAAATGAACTGGACTGCAGGTCTCCCGTTACTGAAAGTTTTGATCAAGGACTCAATGGAGGAGCCCTGATCAAAGCGGGGGCGGGGGGGATGTGGAACAGAATTTCAAATTTCTTACAGAACCCAGACTTACTAGACCCATTGAAACTGGAGGAACCCCTGAATCTGTTGCCCTGAGAAAATTTCTGAACCTTAAGCCAAAACTATCCCGAGGACCATGATCTTGGGGCATACCTAGCTCAATTGGCATAACATAGTTTATAAAGAACATGTTCTACATTCTACTTTGGTGAGTAGCGTCTGGGGTCTTAAAAGCCTGTGAGCGGCCATCTAGGATACTCCACTGGTCTCACCCCTTCCGGAGTAAGGAAGAATGAAGAAAACTAAAGATACAAGGGAGAGATTTGTCCAAGGACTAATGGACCACATCTACCATGGCCTCCACCACACTGAGTCTGGTACAACTAGATGGTGCCTGGCTATCACCACTGACTGCTCTGACAAGAATCACAATAGAGGGTCTGGGACAGAACTGGAGAAAAATATAGAACAAAATTCTAACTCAAAAAGAAAGACCAGGCTTGCTGGCCTGACAGAGACTGGAGAAACCCTGGCCCCTGACACCCTTTCAGCTCAGTAATGAAGTCACTCCTGGGGTTCACTCTTCAGCCAACGATTAAACAGGCCCATGGAACAAAACAAGACTAAAGGGGTGCACCAGCCCTGGGACAGGAACTGGAAGGCAGGAGGGAACAGGAAAGCTGGTAATAGGAAACCCAGGGTTGAGAAGGTAGAGTGCTGACATATCATGGGGTGGTTAACCAATGTCATAAAACAATGTGCGTACTAACTGATGAGAAACTAGTTTGTTCTGTAAACCTTCATCTAAAGTACAAAAAAAAAAAAAACCTATCCCCTAAAGTCATCTTCAAACTAAATAACCAAAAAAACCAACCCCACTGCTGTTGAGTTGATTCTGACTCATAGCAACCCTATAGGACAGAGTAGAGCTGCACCACAGAGTTTCCAGAGGAGCTCCTGGTGGATTCAAACTGCCGACCTTTTTTTTTTTTTAATCATTTTTATTGAGCTTTAAGTGAACGTTTACAAATCAAGTCAGTCTGTCACATATAAGTTTATATACACCTTACTCCATACTCCCACTTACTCTCCCCCTAATGAGTCAGCCCTTCCAGTCTCTCCTTTCGTGACAATTTTGCCAGTTTCTAACCCTCTCTACCTTCCTATCTCCCCTCCAAACAGGAGATGCCAACACAGTCTCAAGTGTCCACCTGATACAAGTAGCTCACTCTTCATCAGCATCTCTCTCTAACCCATTGTCCAGTTCCTTCCATGTCTGATGAGTTGTCTTCGGGAATGGTTCCTGTCCTGGGCCAACAGAAGGTTTGGGGACCATGACCGCCAGGATTCCTCTAGTCTCAGTCAGACCATTAAGTCTAGTCTTTTTATGAGAATTTGGGGTCTGCATCCCACTGATCTCCTGCTCCCTCAGGCGTTCTCTGTTGTGCTCCCTGTCACGGCAGTCATCGGTTGTGGCCGGGCACCATCTAGTTCTTCTGGTCTCAGGATGATGTAGGTCTCTGGTTCATGTGGCCCTTTCTGTCTCTTGGGCTCATAGTTATCCTGTGACCTTCGTGTTCTTCATTCTCCTTTGATCCAGGTGGGTTGAGACCAATTGATACATCTTAGATGGCTGCTTGTTAGCATTTAAGACCCCAGGCGCCACATTTCAAAGTGGGATGTAGAATGTCAAACTGCCGACCTCTTGGTTAGCAGCCGTAGCACTTAACCACTATGCCACCAGGGTTTCCAACTAAACTACTGTTCAGCTAAATTAGTAAAAAATGTTCACCTTGAGCACTGCACTCTTTTGAAGAATTATCTATATCGGATCAAATCAACAACAGTAATAGATAAGTAGTTTATGGGGCAGTGAGTCTCCATCAATGGTGGGGATGGGCAGAGACAGTGAGAACGGTGACACAACATGAAGAATGTAACCAATGTCACTGACCTGTACACGTAGAAATTGTTGAATGGGTGTATCATGTGTGTGTACATTTTCACCAAAAATAAAATAAATATTAAAAAAAAAGAAAGCACAAATAGAAGGCTATGGACACAATTAAAGGGAATGCTGACAAACTGTGATAAATGTAATGTCAATGAACGATTTATCTGGAAATTGAAAAAAAAATTATTGGGAGATATACAATTTTGCAACAACAGTAGTAAGTAAAAAATGTGTGTTTGGTTACACAGATATATAGCTTTGCATAAACATGTACAGAAAGGCATATATGAATAACTGTAGGCATATGTATATGCATGTTTATGTGTGCTGCATATATTTGCAAGTATAAAGTAATGCACATGGGGGCACAGTTATGGATACTTCCTAGACACAACCAAACATCTCACAGAAGTGGTCTGCTGAGTTTGAGGGCTTAGGACCATAGTCTCATGGAGCAACTCAGTCAACTGGCACAACATAGTGCATAAAAACAATGACCTACATCCTACTTTGGTAAGTAGCGCCTGGGGTCTTAAAAGCTTGCAAGCAGCCATCTAAGATACAACTATTGGTCTCTACTTGTCTGAAACTAAAGAGAAACAAGGAAACCAAAGCCTGAAAGAAGAAAACTAGTCTTCTACCTCAAGGGCAATAATCTACACAAACAACAACATCACCTACCTCAAGACAAGAAAAACTAGATGGTGCGTGGCTAACACTACTGACCATTCTGCCAAGGGACTCAATAGATGGTCCCAGGTAGAATGGGAGAAAAATGTAGAACAAAACTCAAATTCCCCCCCCAAAAAGGCCAAACTCACTGCGCCGGTAGAGACTAAATAAACTTCTGAGATTATTGCCCTGAGATACTCTTTAAACTTGGAACTCAAACTACTCCCAGAGGTCCCCTTTCAGCCAAATGACAGATTGGCCCATATAGTAAATAATATCACCTGTGAGTACTGTGTTCCTTAAAATTATCATCTAGATGAAGCCAAATGGTTAACATCTACCCTAGACCAAAGATGAGAAGGTTAGGGGGAACAGGGAAGCTAGATTAATGGAAACAGAACAACCAAAATGGAAATGAGAACGCTAATATATTGTGAAGAATGTAACCTGTAACCAATGTCATTGAACAATACGTACAGAAACTGTTAAATGAGAACCTACTTTCCTTTGTAAACTTTCACCAAAAATACAGTAAAATATTTTTTAAAAAGAGAGAAATGAATGTAGATAAAATCACTACAAAGCTGTAAAGCACTATAAAAAAGACTAAAGGGAAAATTCTTTTAAAGGTAAAATCTCCCAAACAGGAAATTATCAGATCATGCTGGCCAGTAAAAGGTGGCATCTGTAAGACAACAGAGAGAAGATGTGGCTCTTACCATCATTTGGTACTCCTTGAAGTTCTATATTGGTTGTTTTGGGTTTCTTCTTAGGTGGCTGGGACCCATCTGCTGAAGACTGCCTCTTCTTCTCTGAACTAGCCCCTTCGTCCATCAGAGACGTTTGGACTGCATCCGGCGGGGGGCCGTAAGGATTTTCTTCCGGGTCTTCTACCTCAGGGGCAATGGGTAAATACAATAGAGCCTTTGAATCTTCCAGCTCTTCATCACTATTTGGAACAGGATCAGACAGGGATTGGAAAAAAGAGGAAATAGTTGCTTAAACCATGAACCCTTCCTTTAGGCCAGAATCACCTATATTAACCATAAGCAGCAGGTATGTGAATCTACAACTTTAAGAGAGGCAAGATGAGAAAATGGAAATGGGACAGCATGATTAATAAAATTAGTAGCAAAAATAAAATAAATGGTACAAATGGATTATTTCAGTTTCTTAAAATTCTCTATTGAGGGAGAAGAGAGCGCAAACTAAGAGAATAAAGACTAAATGTGTTTCTTGTAAAGTGAAGAAGTTATCTTTTGGCTAATAAGCAGACAGGGCTGAAGGCACAGCCAGGGGGAATTTAGTAGTCTAATGCCAGAAGCTGAAGACAGGGAGAGGCCTAGACCTCAGCCCTCAGTGCTGGCTCACCTGCTACAGAAGGCAGCGATAGGATCCACACTGGTGACATCCACTTCTTCATCCTCGGCAGCATCAGCCCCTGCAGGACACGAACACAGAAGAGAATTGAGAAGACGTGGAAAGCCTTTTTTTTTAACTTGCAGGTTAATGATTTTCAAACATCAAAATCCACGAGAAACAGAGGAGGAAAGTCAACCAGTCCATTTAATCGATCATTCAACAAACATCTGCTAAATTTCCACCATGTGGTAGGCACTCTGGACAGAGTGGTGAGACAGCAAGAGCTGGGGCTGGTTCGTCAGGAAAGCTTCATCATCTGACTGGGGAGACAGATGCAAATAGATGATTTCAATTTAATGCTTCAGTAAGGGTGTGTGCAATATGCTAAGGAGACAGAAGGGAGAACAATAAATTCTAGCTGTGGAATCTGGAAAACCTTTCAGAGAATATAATCCAAAAATACCAATAAAATCTCAAATATTCTGCATCCCTGGTGGTCCTAAAACACATCGAGTGTACAAGTTAGCTAATACCACAGAGTAAGGCTCAGCACTTCCACAGTGGAGAGAACTCACTACCTGCGATCATGATCCCAGCACGTGCAGCAGCCCAGCAGTCAGCGGTCTGCGCGTTGCACTGCTCACTGACGGCACTAACTGGGCACTCAGCAGTCACACACACAAACCTCTACTAGGTGTAATGCCCTGCATAAGTTGCCATGGAGATAAAAAGTCCAATCTTGATGAAGCCCTGAAACTATTACCCTGAGATAATCTTTAAACCTTAAAACAAAAATATCCCCTGAAGTCTTCTTAGCTTAGTTTAGCTTAACTAGTAAAAAATGTCTGCCTTGAGCATTACACTTTAAGATCTATATGGGATCGAATTAATAATAGCAACTTGAAAGATCAGACAGGAACCTTAGGGAACAGTGAATATAAATTAACGGAGAAGGAACAACTCAGAAAAGGAGGGTGAGAATGGCTGCATAACTCGAAGAATGTAGTCAATGCCACTGAATTGTACATGCAGAAACCTCTGAAGTGGTGTATCTCAACAACAAAATATATAAAATTTTTAAAATGGTGAGAAAAAATCAAATCTTTATTCTCAAGGAGCTTCTCACCTAGTTCAGAAGACAAGAGAGAAAAATCACAACGATCCTCGCCATCACACAGAGAATGCCACCTGCACACTTCAGAGTCCAGCAGCTAGGGACTCCTCTAAGCACTTTACCGGAATTATCTCATTTATCTCCACAACGCTAACAGCTAAGTACTATTACTACCTCTATATTATAGATGAGGAAATTCAGGAGTAAGTACTCTGCCCAAGGCAGTCTGACTTCAGTCCCTGCTCTTCCCCTCACCTGACTCACAAAGGAGGGACTGGTGCTGAAACTGCCCACGTAAAAAAAATAAAAGCCTCCCTAATCACCCGCAGCTAAACAGGAAATTACAATGTACAAAGTTCAGAGAGCTGCTTGAGCCCTAATAATGCCCAGGTAAGCCCCTGGTTAATACCTTACAAATTAAGGCTCTCAAAACACTATCAAAACTTATTAGTAAGCTTCAAGGAAAATAAAAGGCATCTTAGACTAAGTGTTGAAATATATTTGCCACACGAATTCAGAGAGGGTATTATGCAAAACAATCAGTCTTCCTTTAGTAATACCATCTGCGACTGAGAAATATTACCTGTCTGCTCAGGCTCACTCTTATCTTCATCTTCAATATCAAACTCTGATTCCCTCTCCTCATATTCCACGTTCTCGTCCAATTCCTTGAAATCTGGTGCAAATGCACTCCAATTTTCCTATGCCACAAACAAAATATACTGTGTAACATAGTGAGAAAGCAAGCTAATCTGTAATCTGGACATTAATGACATAAATGAAAATTTGAACATGAAAGAGACGCAATTCTGAAATCAAATTTGGCAGATAGGAATAAAATTAAGATACATTTTACTATTTTAAGACATTTCCTATCTTAACCATTCCATGTTACTGACTGCAGCTCTGACATAAACGGAAAACCTGGTAGCGCAGTGGTTAAGAGTTCAGCTGCTAACCAAAAGGTTGCCAGTTTGAATCCACCAGGTGCTCCATGGAAACTCTATGGGGCAGTTCTACTCTGTCCTATAGGGTCACTATGAGTCGGAATCGACCGGACAGCAATGTTTCTGGTTTTTTTTCCTGACATAAATAAATGCTTTCTCCAGTCTTTTTAAAGATGTGATTTTGAGGTAAAATGTAATCAGAGTACTTATAAGAAAATTTAACATTTAGCTCAGTTAGTTCTGTTTTACATCTTGATTTTACTTAACTGAGCTAAATAAATGAAAAGCAAAGGAAAACTACGTCTATGACAGGTAACAGAAAAATTTAACAGCAATTTCAAAGCAATTAAACCAAAAAAATACTCACTACTTGATTTTGTGCCCAGATAGACACCACTCCACTAGAAATGGATGCTATGATGGGTCGAACAGGATGCCACTAAATTATAATGAAGGAAAGAAAAACAGGTTCTAAGACAGATTCAAGGTTTTCTGGATTATACACCTAACAAAAACCACCTCCCATTGTACTCACAGCCACATCCAGGAGGAGCTCTCCCCTGGTCCCATGGAGAATCTTCACCAGGTTGCCAATACTCTTCTCCCAGATGTACAGGGCGTGCTGCCGGGCTGACCCCGCCACTATGTACTCCCCATCCCCGGAGAAACAGCACTTCTTCCACGGGGTCCTAAGGGACAAAGGAAGCACCCACGGAGAATGGGAACTCAAGTCCAGGTTATGAATCATCACATATTCTTCTTGGCTGGTATACATACCTATTCACCAAGTCCTGCAATTTCTGCATAGGTTCCGGTTCTCCATCTCTCCCACAGGTTAAGATTTCTCTGCCATCATAGACTCTGATTATTCGATCTGCTGTGTTAATTAAAAAGCAACTGTGGAAAGGATAAAAACATCAATACCAGAGGTCAGAAATCTCTTTCTGTTAACATTTCCCACTACTACCAGTTATTTAGAACAGTAAAGCAACTACTAAGTCGAGGACAGATTGGGTAAACATCTAAGTAATGGACTAGAACACTTACACATTTACTTGTTACCTTTCAAATCAAAATATAATTTGAAGTGAGAATGTTTTAGGCACTCTACATGCACAAATGATCAGTATCTGACTGAAACCCAAGGCCTCTAAACTGAAACTAACTTACTAAATTCACAAGCCTATAGTTAAATATATACAATATATTCTTCCTAATGAGTTAGTAAACTGTTGTTTTAAAATGCCTAACTTTTCACTGTAATGACACCAGTGGAAATCTGTCTAAAGTATAAGTTACCTCATCACCTTACAGACCACTGACGGAAAACTTCGCTAGCTTCGGTGATTGTGAGCACTTGTGCCCTGAGTGTGCAGGGCTGTCCCTGTGTAAACAGGATGCCTGCCACCTCTCCAACTGACAATTTATTTCTTCTTGTTTCTGTTGGTATATCTACTCTAACTAGGCAACCAAATTTATCAGAATAACATCTGGCATCACAAAGGTAAAACAGATTTTATGTGAGTAAAGCACACGCTCAGTTATTACGTGAATTCTGTAACATCAATTCTAATTCCAACAGTAACTAACCTTACCCAGCGCTGTGTGCCGGTGCTTTCGGCTCTAAGCACTAACCACTACGCTGTCATTTCTGGCTGCTAACCTCCAGATGAGGAAGGAAGATGTGGCTGGTAGTTCAAGGAGGTAAATATTATGAACACATGAACTAAATACTGAAGGCTTCTACAGTATTTTCACAAAAATAACACGTGCCTTCTACATTTGCCAGCCACGCCCTCCCCTCCCCTAGGTATTTTCATAAGCGTGCAATGCTAATTTTTTTACAGCAACATGTAAAAAAAAAAACCGGCATAGCTGCGCCTAGGAAAATACTTCCCTGGCACAGTTGGCAGACAAACACAGAAGGTTCAAGTTATTCGTGTAAAAATATGTCACCTTTTTTAACTAAACTTTTTTAAAAAACGGGAGCATAATATACAGAAAAACTGTGGCTCTCAAGGCATGTTTAACATCCACTCACTGGTAAAGCCTAAAGCTGTCCCAAGAATGACAAGGTCTCGCTTACCTCCCCTTCCGGGCAAACTCTATGGACTTAATGGCTGTGGTATTGCTGGTTCCAGTTGTTACTCTGAAGGAGGCCACAAGATCCTGAGAGTCTGTTTTTAGGACCAAAATCTAAAGTTTAAAGGAGAAAAAAATGAGCATTTTGGTAACTTACAGTAATGAGATCTGGTTTCTGTTTCCAAAATTGGAGAGTAGATAAAAACCTAAGTATCTCTATTCCCATTTATTCAACCTGATTAACTAGAATTGCATTTTACCCTTTCAAAGAAAGGACAGTGTCTTCATCTATTCAAATATAATGTTTACCTTATATTCTTTTTGTTACTGCACACTCAAACCCAAACCCACTGCCACCAAGTCGATTCCAACTCATAGTGACCCTACAGGACACAGCCGAACTGCCCCATGGACTTTCCAAGGCTGTAATCTTTACAGAAGCAGACTGTGACATCTTTCTCCTGAGGAGCAGCTGGTGGGATAAAAAGGCCAGCCTTTCTGTTAGCAACTTAGTGCTTTAACCACTGAGCCATCAGGGCTCTGTGCACACCCACAGAGGAAAAAATACCTCACGATGGAATTACAGTATCATTACTAGGCTGAAAATGAAATGATTGGTCTTTAAAGAAAGAAAGTCTATCTGAAGGGAAAACAATCACTATGTCAGAACTTTACGGGGTCTCAAGGAGGGAAAAAACCACAGGATCAAATAACTACTTTCTAAAGTAGTCATGAAGCTATACACCATGAAATTATACTAGCCCATATGTACCCAGTCCAAAAAAATCAAGGCATCTAATGGAATTACAGACTCGGCTTAAAAGGGACCTTAAAGCTCACCTAGTCTGACTTCCAATTCCATAGAAGAAATGCCTTCTAAAACATATCTCAGACAGAAGGTCCTGGACCTTCCCAACACTCTAAAAGACAAGGCCAGAAATTTCACAGATAGGAAAAAAAAAAGAGAATAGTCTTAGGACTATAGGCTAAGCTGCCCTGAATGATACAATATTTACAGAACCAGATATCAGACATTTCATTAAGAGTGTTCCATTTGATAATATGACATTTCAATTTTATAATTTGGAAATGACCCTACGTTACTAGCATTCAGCAAAGGCCTCTCACCCTTTTCTCGATCAAATAAACTCTGAGTGCTCAAAATCCAAAGAACAGAAATTATCACTAAAGCATGTCAGGAAAACAGGCTACGCTGCTACAGGGAGGAGCTGTGCTCTTAGTCCACGGACAGAAGAAACCTCAGGCTACACTGCTACACGGAGGAGCTGTGCTCTTAGTCCACGGACAGAAGAAACCTCAGGCTACACTGCTAAAGGGAGAAGCTGTGGTCTTAGTCCAGACCGAAGAAACCTCAGGCTACTCTGCTACAGGGAGGAGCTGTGCTTAGTCCACGGACAGAAGAAACCTCAGGCTATATTGCTACAGGGAGGAGCTGTGCTCTTAGTCCATGGACGGAAGAATCCTCAGGCTACGCTGCTACAGGGAGGAGCTGTGCTCTTAGTTCACGGACAGAAGAAGCCTCACACTACACTGCTATAGGGAGGAGCTGTGCTCTTAGTCCACGGATAAAAGAAACCTCAGGCTACACTGCTACAGGGAGGAGCTGTGCTTAGTCCACAGACAGAAGAAACCTCAGGCTACACTGCTACCGGGAGGAGCTGTGCTTAGTCCACAGACAGAAGAAACCTCAGGCTACACTGCTACAGGGAGGAGCTGTGCTTAGTCCACAGACAGAAGAAACCTCAGGCTACACTGCTACCGGGAGGAGCTGTGCTTAGTCCACAGACAGAAGAAACCTCAGGCTACACTGCTACCGGGAGGAGCTGTGCTCTTAGTCCACAGACAGAAGAAACCTCAGGCTACACTGCTACAGGGAGGAGCTGTGCTTAGTCCACAACAGAAGAAACTTCAGGCTACACTGCTACAGGGAGGAGCTGTGCTCTTAGCCCACAGACAGAAGAAACCTCAGGCTACACTGCTACAGGGAGGAGCTATGCTTAGTCTACAGACAGAAGAAACCTCAGGCTGTACTGCTACAGGGAGGAGCTGTGCTCTTAGTCCACAGACAGAAGAAACCTCAGGCTGTACTGCTACAGGGAGGAGCTGTGCTCTTAGTCCACAGATAGAAGAAACCTCAGGCTGTACTGCTACAGGGAGGAGCTGTGCTCTTAGTCCACAGACAGAAGAAACCTCAGGCTGTACTGCTACAGGGAGGAGCTGTGCTTAGTCCACAGACAGAAGAAACCTCAGGCTGTACTGCTACCGGGAGGAGCTGTGCTCAGTCCACAGACAGAAGAAACCTCAGGCTACACTGCTACCGGGAGGAGCTGTGCTCAGTCCACAGACAGAAGACACCTCAGGCTACACTGCTACCGGGAGGAGCTGTGCTCAGTCCACAGACAGAAGAAACCTCAGGCTACACTGCTACCGGGAGGAACTGTGCTTAGTCCACAGACAGAAGACACCTCAGGCTACACTGCTACCGGGAGGAGCTGTGCTCTTAGTCCACAGACAGAAGACACCTCAGGCTACACTGCTACAGGGAGGAGCTGTGCTTAGTCCACAGACAGAAGAAACCTCAGGCTGTACTGCTACAGGGAGGAGCTGTGCTTAGTCCACAGACAGAAAAAACCTAAGAGGAACAACAAGTAACCGGGAATGAGGCAATGCACGGGGTGAAAGATGCTTATTTCACCACCTTCCAGGCTTACCTTGCCTTTTGCATTTCCCGTATAGATATATTCTCCTCGCCTATCAAAAGATGCAACCACGTTCAAATCGGAGTCGTCATCTACCGGCAGAACAACGTGTTTGGAATCTGAAAGGGTCAACATGACAGGAGCGGATTTCATGGGACACACGAGCACCTTGTTCCTGTTTAAAAAGATGAACAGTGCATTGGCTGGTTGCTTTGCTGTCAGAAGGCGGATTCTCCACCCTCTTCTCCGATCCCTGGTCTCTCTCCTATCAACTTCCCCAGCCCAAGCAAATTTAAGATACCAAAAAAGCATAAGACTTGAATGTCTAATAACAGGGAAATGACAGAGCAAAATTATGGGATCTACCTTGACAAAATAATATGTAATCATTAAAAATAAATATGAAGAACTAGTAAAATACATAGCAAATAAAGTGAAAAAACAAAGTACTGATTACAACGATATAAAAAATACATATTTCTATATACTGAGTATATGTGCGTTGCTTTATGTTTAAAGACAATGTGACTAAAAGGGAACCCAGAGAAATGAAAACAGTTATACCTGTAATGTCTGGGTAATGAGATGGTAGGTCATTTTTCTTCTTAAATGCAGTTGTAATATTAAACTATTTTCCCCCCACTAAAGAAATTCAAATATTTCTTGAGGGGTTGGGAGGGAGTGCCAAGTCAAAGCCCAGTTATCATACTTATTCCCACATTCGTCCATTTCCAAAGTTTTAATATGGTCAGTTTTTAATGATATAATACAAAACTCCCCTTAAAATCTATGCAATAGAGCCAACCTAGACATAGAGACTATTTTCTATAGAAGGTCTGAAGAGGTGTTTTTGGCCCCCTAAAACCTTAAACTGAAATTTTCATGAGCCTGGCACTAATCCATAGGGTATTAAACCCCACCCCGGGAAAGGAACAGCTTAGGTTAAACATACTGATCTCGTGGGTGATACTGGACTTTTAAAATGGGCGAAGGGAACCGGAACCTCTGGTCACAGTCTCCTGAAAGAACATCCCACTGTGACACTATGTTATCCGTGGAAGCACTCACAAGCTTATGACCATCTCGACTCCAGCTGGGAAGAAAAAAGGGTAACTCAGCACATATTCTAAGTTAAAGTATATTCACTTGTTTATGGATATAAATGCTTGACCTAAATGCCTAGGTCAACAGTGTTTTTTTTTTACATATACTCAAATCCACAAAAAGCTTTCACAATTAAGCGATAAATAAACGTTTCATGACATTTTCATACCTAGTTAATAGTAGCTCTTAATATTTTAAGATAATAACACAAGTGGCTCTGTGACGTAGTAGAGAGATTACATCATTTCAGAAGAATCTAAAATCAGCTGACCAAACAAGGGCTGATGTAATGAAAAACAGGTTTTCCTTTGGAGGGGGGAGTATCTGAGCTTTCTGAAGTTGTCACAGAAATAGCACCACAGTGACAGTGAGACCGAAGCAATAAGAAAAGTATTCATTATTTAAAATAATTAGGAAAGGAATTAAAACTTCAGGGAAATAGCAAAAAGAACATTAAATACTTGATTATCAGTTTACCATGGGGCACAAAACACATAGAAACAGAAAATTTACCAAACGTGAATCTGAGAAATAAAGAAATGTATGTGTAAATGAAGACAGACCAAGTTCTGGCCAAGAACCCAATACTGTCTAGTTCATCTACAAAAATAATTAATCCAAATTACAGCCCAAGGGATTACTTATAGAATTTGTAAAAAATGAATAATGAAATTCATCTAAATTTTTTTTTAAAGGTATCCCTGTTACCAGGCATTTAGACATATTGCAAAACAAACCATATAAACACAGACAACCACCACCACAAAACCAGTGGCCTAGACTCCAAAGCAGTTTTAAACTTTCATAAAGAAGGGAAGCCAAGTTTCTGAATACCTATAATGTGCACTTGCACAAGTTACCCTCATTGGGTCATTTATGAAGACAGGTACTGTCTTCTCTGTTTTTGGAACTGAGCCTCAAGGAGATTACAGGTAACCTGCCTAAGGCCATTTTGCTAACAACCGGCAGGGCTAGGATTCAAATGGGTCTGCCTAACACCAAATGCCTTGTCCCTTTACGTGGAAAGTAAAAGCAATAAAACCAATATTGGAAGAGGACTTGCTTTTAATAAATGTTGTCAGTAAAATTAGAGACCCATGGCCACACCATGAATAGGGATATATTTAAGGTAAGTCAAAAAACTACACATGGGAAAAAATATTTAAAAATATTTATCAGATTTCCACTTCCAGAAAGACAGAGTAGACAGATGCACATTTCCCTATTCCTCCTGCTAAAACTACAGCTAAACGCCCTGGACATTATATGTAAAACGAACATAAAAAGACTTAGAAAGGTGAAGAGACAGCAGACTGGCAAGAGATCAGAGAACCCAGGAAACGACACAGTGATGAGTTCCCTGAATTTTCTTGTGCCTCACATAACCCAGACCAGGTGCTGGAGAAGCTGGCAATCCAGAAACACCAACGGACACAAAAGAGAAAGCCTTAAGAAAAGCTGACTTTCTCCTGCCAAAGGACCAGGGGAGAGAAAGCCTAACAAGATAGAAAACTTTGTCAATCACGCAAATCCAGCAAAACACACTTTAATCCCAGCCCCACCATTATGGGCTGAACTGTGTCCCCCCAAAATATGCACTCCCCCACGTGTCTGTTAGTTTGTCGTACTGTGGGGGCTTGCGTGTTGCTGTGATGCTGGAAGCTATGCCACCTGTATTCAGATACCAGCAGGGTCATCCATGGAAGACAGGTTTCAGCTGACCTTCTAGACTAAGACAGACTAGGAAGAAGGACCCGGCAGTCTACTTCTGAAAAGCATTAGCCAGTGAAAACCTTATGAATAGCAGTGGAACATTGTCTGACACAGTGCTGGAACATGAGCCCCCCAGGTTGGAAGGCACTCAGAAGATGACTGGGGGAGAGCTGCCTCCTCAAAGTAGAGTCGACCTTAATGACGTGGATGGAGTAAAGCTTTCGGGACCTTAATTTGCTGATGTGGCACGACTCAAAATGAGAAGAAACAGCTGCAAACATCCATTAATAATTGGAACCTGGAATGTATGAATCTAGTAAAATAGGAAATCGTCAAAAATGAAATGGAACGCATAAACATTGATATCCTAGGCATTAGTGAGCTGAAATGGACTGTACTGGCCATTTTGAATCAGACAATCATACAGTCTACTACACTGGGAATGACAACTCGAAGAGGAATGGTGTCGCATTCATCACCAAAAAGAACATTTCAAGATCTATCCTGAACTACAATGCTGTCAGTGATAGGATAACATCTATACGCCTACAAGGAAGACCAGTTAATATGACTATTATTCAGATTTATGCACCAACCACTAAGGCCAAAGATGAAATAGATTTTCATCAGCTGCTGCAGTCTGAAATTGATTGAACATGCAATCAAGATGCATTGATAATTACTAGTGACTGGAATGCAAAAGCTGGAAACAAAGAAGGATCAGTAGTTGGAAAATATGGCCTTGGTGATAGAAACAATGCCAGAGATCAACTGATAGAATTTTGCAAGACCAATGACTTCATTGCAAATACCTTCTTTCACCAAAATCAATAGCAACTATACACATGGACCTAGCCAGATGGAACACACAGAAATCAAATTGACTACATCTGTGGAAAGAGATGACGGAAAAGCTCAATATCATCAGTCAGAACAAGGCCACTGGCCAACTGTGGAACAGATAGACCATCAGTTGCTCATATGCAAGTTCAAGCTGAAACTGAAGAAAATCAGAGCAAGCCCACAAGAGCCAAAATATGACCTTGAGTATATCCCACCTGAATTTAGAGACCATCTGAAGAATAGATTTGATGCATTGAACACTAGTAACTGAAGACCAGACGAGTTGTGGAATGACATCAAGGACATCATCCATGAAGAAAGCAAGAGGTCACTGAAAAGACAGGAAAGAAAGAAAAGACCAAGATGGATGTCAGAGGAGACTCTGAAACTTCCTCACAAACGTCAAGCAGCTAAAGCAAAACAAAGAAATGACGAAGTAAAAGAACTGAACAGGAGATTTCAAAGGGCGGCTCGAGAAGACAAAGTATTCAAACGACATGTGCAAAGAGCTGGAGACAGAAAGCCAAAACGGAAGAACATGCTCAGCATTTCTCAAGCTGAAAGAACTGAAGAAAAAATTCAAGCCTCGAGTTGCAATAGTGAAGGATTCTATGGGGAAAACACTAAACGACGCAGGAAGCATCAAAAGAAGATGCAAGGAATACACAGAGTCATTATACCAAAAAGAATTAGTCGATGTTCAACCATCTCAAGAGGAAGCCAATGATCAGGAACTGATGGTACTGAAGAAAGAAGTCCAAGCTGCTCTGAAGGCACTGGTGGAAAAACAAGGAGTTGATGGAATATCAACTGAGATGTTTCAACAAACAGATGCAGTGCTGAAGGTGCTCACTCATCTATGCCAAGAAATATGGAAGACAGCTTCCTGGCCAACTGACTGAAGAGATCCGTATTTATGCCTATTCCTAAGAAACATGATTCAACCGAACGTGGAAATTATTGAACAATATCATTAATATCACACACAAGCAAAATTTTGCTGAAGATCATTCAAAAGTGGTTGCAGCAGTATTATCAACATGGAACTACCAGAAATTCAGGCTGGTTTCAGAAGAGGACATGGAACCAGGGATACCATTGCTGATGTCAGATGGATCCTGGCTGAAAGCAGAAAATACCAGAAGGATGTTTGCCTGTGTTTTATTGACTATGCAAAGGCATTTGACTGTGTGGATTATAACAAATTATGGATAACATTGTAAAGAATGGGAATTCCAGAACACTTAATTGTGCTCATGAGGAACCTGTACATAGATCAAGAGGCAGTTGGTCGGACAGAACAAGGGGATACTGACGGATTTAAAATCAGGAAAGGCGTGCATCAGGATTGTATCCTTTCACCATACCTATTCAATCTGTATGCTGAGCAAATAATACGAGAAGCTGGACTATATGAAGAAGAAACGGGGCATCAGGATCGGAGGAAGACTAACAACCTGCGTTATTCCTTGCTGAAAATGAAAAATACTTCAAGTACTTACTAATGAGGATCAAAGATCACAGCCTTCGGTATGGATTGCACCTCAACATAAAGAAAACAAAAATCCTCACAACTGGACCAATGAGCAACATCATGATAAACGGAGAAAAGACTGAAGTTGTCGAGGATTTCATCCTACTTGGATCCACAATCAACAGCCATGGAAGCAGCAGTCAAGAAATCAAAAGACACATTGCATTGGGTAAATCTGCTGCAAAGGACCCCTTTAAAGTGTTGAAAAGCAAAGATGTCACCTTGAATAAGGTGCGCCTTCCCCAAGCCATGGTATTTTCAATCTCATCATATGCATGTGAAAGCTGGACAATGAATAAGGAAGACCAAAGAAGAATTGACGCCCTTGAATTGTGGTGCTGGTGAAGAATACTGACTATACCATGGGCTGCCAAAAGAACAAACAAATCTGTGTTGGGAGAAGTACAACCAGAATGCTCCTTAGAAGCAAGGATGGTGAGACTGTATCTTACATACTTTGGACACGTTGTCAGGAGGGATCAGTCCCTGGAGAAGGGCCTCATGCTTGGTAAAGTACAGGGTCAGCAGAAAAGAGGAAGACCCTCAACAAAGTGGACTGACACAGTGGCTCCAACAATAAGCTCAACCAAAACAACAATTGTAAGGATGGCGCAGGATGGGGCAGTGTTTTGTTCTGTTGTGCATAGGGTTACTGTGAGTCAGAACTGACTCTATGGCACCTAACAACAACAAAATATGCATTGTAAATCCCAACCTCAACACCTGTTGTTATAATCCCATTTCGGGGGAATAGGTTGTCCTTGTTATGTTAATGAGGCAGGATTAGTATAAAGCGTACCGAGTCACTCTCTTTTGAGATAAGAGATTAAACAAGGGAGCAGAACAGAGATGGCAGAAGACTGATGCCAAGCCACATGAAGATCTCCAAGGACCCAGGTAACAAGCTGAAGAGACAAGGGCCTTCTCCCAGAGCCAACAGAGAGAAAGCCTTCCCCTGGAGCTGATGCCCTGTATTTGGACTTCTAGCCTCCTAAGCTATGAGAGAATAAACTTCTGTTTGTTGAAGCCACCCACTTGCGGTATTTCTGTTATAGCAGCACTAGATAACTAAGACACTCACCCACATCAACAAAGTCCACGTGAGAGTCTAGACCCCCATCCTTGCCTGGCTATATAATGAGACACCCCTCCTCCCTCACTTGGGTGATAACGGAGAAGGGTAAGTGGGGAACCAGGACTTTCATTCCTGCCAGGCAGTTAATGAGTCAGTGGAGGCTGCTGGGGACCAGCAACTAGGCAACCTTAGCCCTCCCAGTCACAGTGACCTCAGTGGAGGCACTGCAATAATGAGGCCAAGTAAGGAACCTGTACTTCCACCATATCTGGCAGTAACAAATGGCACTCTCCCTTTCCCTACCAGTGCAGTTTGAGAAGGCGGCATGCTAGCACAGAGGCTTTAAATAAGACACAAAGTCTCATAACACAATAACCACAATGTCCACACTTCAAATGAAAATCACTCATCAACTCCAAAACCATGAAAATCTCAACCTGAATGAGAAAAAGATAATCAACAGACAGTAACACTGAGATGACACAGATGTCAGAATTATCTGATAAGGATTTTAATTCAGCCGACATAAAAATGTTTCAACAGGTAATTATGAACACACTTGAAACAACTGAAAAAAATTAAAAATCTCAGCAAAGATATAGAAGATATAAAGAACCAAATGGAAATTTTAGAACTGAAAAAATACAATAACCACAACTAAAATTGAAGAGATGGGTTCAATAGCAGAATGGAGATGACAGAGGGACAAATCAATGAACTGGACGGTAGAACAATAGAAATTACCCGATCTGAACCACAGAGAGAAATCAGACCCAGGGGAAGAAAGGGACAGAGCCTCAAGGACCTGTGGGACTATAACAAAAGATCTAACATTCATGTCATCAGAGTCCTGGAAGGGAAGAAGAAAGTAGAGCTATAGAAGTATTTGAAGACAGAGTGGCTGAAATTTCCCCCAAATTTGGCAAAAGATACAAGCCTAGAGATTCAAGAAGCTGAGCAAACCTCGAACAAGATAAACCCAAAGAAATCCATGCTGAGACACACAAACTTCTGAACACTAAAAAGCAAACAAAAATCTTGAAAGCAGCAAGAGAGAAATGACACCTTATCGACAGGGGAACAACAATTTGAATGACAGCAGATTTTTCCTCAGAAACCACGGAGGCCAGAAGGAAGGAGCATGTTTTCAAAAGCTGAAAGAATTATCAACCCAATTCTATATGCAACAAAAACACCCCTCAGGAATGAAAGGGGTACCAAGAGAATTTGTCACCAGCAAGACCTACTCTAAAAGAATGGCTAAAGGAAGTTCTCTAAACAGAAAGGAAATATAAAACAAGGAATCTTAAAACATGAGGGAGACAGGAAAGAAGAACTACTGAAGAGTAAAAACATGAGTAAATACAATAGGCTTTCTTCTCTTCTAGAGTTTTCTAAATTACATTTGAAATTTGAAACAAAAAACACTGCTCTGGTTCTCCTGTATCTATGTACACAGAGGAAACTATGTAAGGCAACTATGTTAAAACAGGGGAGGATACATGGACACAAAGCGAGGTTAGGTTTCTGTACTTCACTCACATTGGTAAATGCCAACATCAGCAGACTGTGATAAGTTATTATACATAACGTAATATTTAGTAACCTCTTATTACACACACACACACACAAAGAAATGCACTAAAAAACACTACGGAAAAATCAAAATGGAATTCTAAATTATGTTCAAGTGACCCACAGAAAGGCAGGAAAAGAAAACAGAAATAAAAATCGAAGAAAGAAACAGAAAACAAAACCAAACAACCATCTTACTTTTGGAATGAAGAGGAGTTTCTACTGAGGAACTGGCTGCTAATACAGTATCGTGGTTAAGAACACGGGCTCAAGAGTTAGACTTGTACTCAAGCTAGGGTCTCCCCCTTGTAGCTATGCGATCTTAGGCAAGTTGCATAACCTTTCTGAACTTCGATTTCATCTATAACATAGGAATAATAATTGTATCTATCCTTGGAGGACTGTTGATAAAATTAAATACATATAGATACACACACACGTATATATAAAACTCTTAGCCCAATGCCTGGCACACAATGAGTGTTCAACATACATCAATAAATAATTATTTGTATCAGAGACAAGATAAATATATTGTTAGATTCAAGGTCCAGGGACACAGGAAGGCAGGAGTAAGCTAAGGATGAAGTATAAGTCTGCGTACAAAAGGGCTCTGGTGCCTTTCTCCCACAAGCTCTGGAGTGACTGCAGTCAGGCTCAGGAAGGCCATCAGAGGATCCTTCTACAGAAGGTGAACCCCAGAGAAGTAGTCTACAGAGGCTGAAACTTAAGGATTCACAACAAAAAAACAGGCTATCCACCCAATTTTGATGCCAGGAGGGGAAGAGGGTGAGCTAAAATTCACATATACTGTAACGGGAAGTCCACAGATAAGTCAG
The DNA here is from genome assembly GCF_024166365.1 of Elephas maximus indicus. Classification (NCBI taxonomy): domain Eukaryota; kingdom Metazoa; phylum Chordata; class Mammalia; order Proboscidea; family Elephantidae; genus Elephas; species Elephas maximus. The sequence goes on from NC_064836.1 coordinate 14,595,170, forward strand.
AAAATGAACAAACCAAGAAAAAGCCGTATACGCACGTTATTTGGCTATATGAAGTATCAGAAGAAACAGCTGAAAAAATTGGAAGAGCACTGGAAATAGGACAAGATCAGGAGTGGGGAGAAAGGAAGAGCAGCGTTTACTGTTGTTCTTGTCACCAATTTGAAGTAGAACAGAAAGAACGTTAGCTATGATTCCATTTTCCCTTTAAACTCTTCTGCACTATAATATTTTTTTCTTTCACAAGTTGTAGTCCTGTTATAATGATGGGGAATCTAATTTGTAAAATTACATCATAAAGAAGTTAAAACTAAGAGTGGTTCTGCATTTAAAAAAAATTTATTCTTCAATTCCAAATTCCATAAAGTCAAGAATTATGAATTATCATGCTTTCTTACATCTGACAAAAGACAGATGTAGATTTACCAAGTCCAGTGTCAGCATCTTAAAATCATTTAGTCGTACCCACGGCCCCCACCTAGTACTTGAATTTATTCTGTAGCATCTCCAAGAAGGGGACAACAAGCCTAAGCAGGGACAGTACCACTGAGAGTTCTTTCTGGGCAGTCCACCCCACCCATGGCACCTCTGCTTGGGAGCTCTTCCCAATTCTGACCTAACACTTGTTTCTTTAACTTCTGCTCACTATCTACCAGTCCTGCTTCTACTCCTTGGGTCAATCTTCTTCTCTTTCACACACCAGCCCTTTACACAGTTGAAGACAACCAACATGCCTACCCACACCTTCTCTTGATGAAACATTCTTGTCCCTAATATGTTCCAATATTACATAACGAAGATATATTCTAAATAAGATTAAACCAAAGAAAAATGAAAAATATGTATAACCACTAATTTTAACTACTATAACTATACTTATGTGTGCCAAAAATAAGGGAGCAATTAAATATTTATGGTGCATGCATACTATGCAATACTATCTATACACTACTTAAAATAATGAGATAGAACTATATAGACACCAAGAGAGAAAAACATTCACTAAACACTAGGTGGAAAAGCAAGCTACAGAACAAAATATATAGCAGGATCCATTTTTGTTTAAAAACACATAAATGTGTATGTATATTTCTTACACACATAGACAAAAAGATAGATAAACCTTACACATGAAAGACACATTCCATATCCCACACTCCTAACAGTGGTTACCTTAAGAAGCAAAGGACTTTCGTTTTTCACTTTACATACTTACATGTTGTTTGAATTTAAAAAAAAAAAAAAAAAATTCAACAATAAGCAAGTATAACTTTTGTGACAAAAAAAGGTAAAAAGTTGGAAGGAAAAAAGAAAATCCTTCACTGTTATTGTACTTCTAGAAATCTACTCTAATGAAAAATCAGAGACCAAATGCTTATTGGGTATCCCCACTCATCTAACAAATCTCTGAATTTCTACTACATACCAGGTACAGTGTTAGCAGCTGGGAACACAGCCATGAAAAGACAGACTAGGTCCATACACTCACAGCACTTACCATTTCGCAGCACAGATACTCATGAAACAAATATTTACAATAAAATATGACTATGTCAGAAGACATGCAACCATGATCTCAAACCATTCCCCCTTTAAACCTTCTATTGACTATCTTCTTCCAAATCAGAAACCTGAAGACCATCTTAACTTCTCCACCTCCCTCACACCCCTTATCCAAGGAAGGACTGAGACCTATCATTTCTACCATTTCTCCTATCTGCCTCACTCAGCTCCATTCCTCTGCAGCTATCCTTGGCTCAATTCCCCACCACCTCTAGCCTAAACACTGCAATTCTCCTATCTTCACATGCTGTCCCTTCACAAGCCACCCTAGAGATCTTTCTAAAATAAAAGCTCATCCTGTCACTTTTCTGCCTAAAACCTTGTAATGGCTTAACAGTGCCATTTGACGCACTGGATAAAGTACAAATTCATGAGTACAGCATACAAGGTCCTCCAGGACAGGGTCTTGGGTAACCCTGGCTCTTGCCATATCACACCTCCCATTCCACAATCCAGCTACCCTGACCTACTTGCAGTTCCCCATCTTACCACTCTGTTTCAAGCCAATGTGCCTTTGCCTGTGCGGCTCCCTCTGCCTAGAATACACCTGGCAGACACCTACTCATCTTACCACCCACCAGCTGCTCGGTGGGAGAAAGCTGTGGCAGTCTCCTTCCATAAAGATTACAGCCTTGGAAACCCTGTGGGGCAGTTCTACTCTGTCCCACAGGGTCACTATGAGTTGAAATCAATTCGACAGCAATGTGTTTGGTTTGGGTTATCCCCTCTACACAGCTGACCACCTCCTCCTTTGCAGCTTCTTCTCCACTAAATCTCAAATACAGCTCTTGTATAGGACCATAAAGCTTTATTATACATACCTGTGTACACATGTCCCTCCCACTACTAATCACAAACTTCTTATTTGTTTTTGTGTCCCCAGTGCCTAACACAGTACCTGTTCAATGTCTGCTGAAAAAACAAAAGAATATAGAGAGAAAAATTTTAGACACAAAGACATTCACCAAACACTACGCGGCAGAAAGCAAAAAAAAAAAAAAAAAATGATTAAGCAAATTATGGTTTATCTATCAGAAGGTATGGAAATCTTGGTGGCACAGTGGTTGAGTGCTATGGCCGCTAACCAAAGGGTCGGCAGTTCGAATCCACCAGGTGCTCCTTGGCAACTCTATGGGGCAGTTCTACTCTGTCCTATAGAGTCACTATGAGTCGGAATAGACTCGACGGCACTGGGTTTGGTTTTGGTTATCAGAAGGTATATTATACAGCCGTAAGAAAGTTTTTAAAAACTACACAAACAGGAAAATGCCTGGACAGTGTTAAGGAGGAAAAAAAAGCAAAATATAAAATAGAATATGGCACAATTACAAACTATGTTTTTAAAAAACTCTATACAGCAACTTATTAAAGTATTGACGGTAACAAAAAAAAAAACAAACCAAACCCACTGCCATCGAGATTCTGACTCATAGCAACCGATCCCGACTCAGATCCCGACTCATAGCAACCATATAGGACAGAGTAGAGCTGCCTCATGGGGTTTCCAAGGAGCGCCTGGTAGATTTGAACTGATGACCTTTTGGTTACCAGCCATAGCTCTTAACCACTAAAAACCACTACTCCACCTTAAATATTTAATTTAGTAAATTAAATATTAAAATATTTACAGTAGTAATATTTGGGTGATGGGACTATGGGAGACATCAGTTCTTTCGTCTACTTTGCTGTATTTTTCATAATTTTCTAAATTAGCATATATTATTTTATAATAAAAATATATATTTTTAGTGCATATGAGGTTCTAACCCTAGATTGTGATGGCTGCACAACTCTAAATACAATGTAACCACAAAATAGCACATATTTAAATAGATGGATTTTATGTATGTGAATTATATATATACACACATATTAATAAAACTTAAAAATATACGTATATATTTAAATCTTTCTTGCAACAACACAACAAAAAAGAAATGAAATGCAAAGGTGCTGGGAGGGACCTACGAGAGCATCCAGGCCAGCGGTCTCATTTCAGGTATTAGAGAAGAATTCTGCTCAAAGCCACCAATCAGTCCACTGGTGGCCAAGCCTACACTGGGATTCAGGCCTCTTCCCAATCCAGTGTATTATGGTATCATTGCTGCTTCCAATTAAACAAAAGGAAATATTTACAGTTTCATAAACCTAGATCTGATTAGGTGCTTTTTGAGGCTCCAAATTTACTTAAAAAAAAAAAGGTGCTGCCCCAAAATAAAATTTTTTGAAATAGTTTGAGACAGTAAGAGTGAAATCAATGAGAATTTATATAACAGCAGATTTCAGCTCAATATATTTGGTAGAAAGCTCTTAGTAACTTTAATTCAGTGAAGGAATAGTGTCATGGATTGAATTATGTCCCCCCAAAAATACAAAAGTATTTTTGTTACCGTAAATAATAAGTTGCTGTATAGAGTTTTTTAAAAACATAGTTTGTAATTGTGCCATATTCTATTTTATATTTTGCTTTTTTTTCCTCCTTAACACTGTCCAGGCATTTTCCTGTTTGTGTAGTTTTTAAAAACTTTCTTACGGCTGTATATATACCTTCTGATAACCATTGCTTAGGCCATGATTCCCAGTATTCTGTGGTTGTCCTCCATTTTGTGATTGCAATTTTACATTAAAAAGGATTAGGGTGGGACCGTAAAACCCTCACCAGGTCACATCCCTGATCCAACGTAAAGGGAGTTCCCCTGGGGTGTGGCCTGCACCACATTTTGTCTTACAGGAGATAAAAGAAAAGGGAAGCAAGCAGAAAGTTGCAGACCTCAGACTACCAAGAAAGCACTGCCAGGAGCAGAGCACATCTTTTGGGCCTGAGGTTCCTGTGCCGAGATGCTCCCAGACGAAGGAAAGACTGAAGACAAGGACCTTCCTCCAGAAACAAGAGAGAGAAAGCCTTCCCCTGGAGCTGGCACCCTGATTTTGGACTTCTAGCCTACTGGACTGCGAGAGAATAAACTTCTCTTTGGTAAAGCCATCCACTTGTGGTATTTCTGTTAAAGCAGCACTAGATGACTAAGAAAAATAGGCACACTTGTGATCACTGAAACTGTTGGAATCCAAGATAAATTGGATAAGGCGAGATTAAATGACAAACTTCCCTCCGAACTCCAAAGTTTTTCATTCTAAATTAAAGGTCAATATCACAATCATGGAAACCCTGGTGACGTAGTGGTTAAGTGCTACAGCTGCTAACCAGAGGGTCGGAGGTTTGAATCCACCAGGCACTCCTTGGAAACTCTATGGGGCATTTCTACTCTGTCCTATAGGGTCGCTATGAGTAAGAATCAACTCGGCGGCACTGGGTTTTTGGTTTTGCATCACAATTATGGAGCCCTGGTGGCCCAGTGGAGCCCTGGCAGCTCAGTGCTTAAGAGCTGGGATGCTCCCACTTTGGAGAGTGGCGTCTGTGGTCTTAAACGCTAGCAAGTGGCCATCTAAGATGCATCAATTGGTCTCAACCCACCTGGATCAAATAAGAAGGAAGAACACCAAAGACACAGGGTAATTACGAGTCCAGGAGACAGAAAGGGCCACATAAACCAGAGACTACATCAGCCTGAGACCAGAAGAACTAGATGGTGCCCAGCTACAACCGATGACTGCCCTGACAGGGAACACAACAGAGAACCCCTGAGGGAGCAGGAGAGCAGTGGGATGCAGACCCCAAATTCTCGTAAAAAGACCAGACTTAATGGCCTGACTGAGACTAGAAGGATGCCAGAGGTCATGGTTCCCAGACCTTCTGTTAGCCCAAGACAGGAACCATTCCTAAAGCTAACTCTTCAGACAGGGATTGGAGTAGACTATGAGATAGACAATGATAGTGGTGAAGAATGAGCTTCTTGGATCAAGTAAACACACGAGACTATGTCGGCATCGCCTATCTGAAGGGGAGATGAGAGGGTAGAGAGGGTCAGAAACTGGCTGGATAGACTCGAAAAGAAATAGAGGAGGGAAGGAGTATGCTGTCTCATTAGGAGGAGAGCAATTAGGAGTACATAGCGAGGTGTTTAGAAATTTTTGTATGAGAGTCCGACATGATTTGTAAACTTTCACTTAAAGCACAATAAAAATTAAAAAAAAAAAAAAAAAGAGTTGGGATGCTAACCAAAAGGTCAGCAGTTCAAATCATCAGCTGCTCCTTGGAAATCCTATGCGGCAGTTCTGTTCTATCCTGTAGGGTCACTATAAGTCCGAATCAACTCAACAGCCATCGTTTGGTTTTTTTTAATCACAATTATACTACAGCTGCAATCTGTAAATATCTCATTTTAGCACTGAAATCTTCTGAGAGGCAGCCTGACCGAGGTCCATGTTACACTGAATTTCTCCCTACAAAAGTGTTTCAAGGTACAGCGTGGGTTCAGGATATATATAAGCTATGAAAAAAATATTAATGCCCCAATATTTAAAACTCTATTAAAATATACACATTGAGATTAGCAAACATACAGTCACCATTTATTCCTCTAACTTAAGTCATATTTTTAACGTATTCATGAAAAAGCTCCTTACCACAAAGAACAGACGGGATGGATGTGCGCACTGATTATTTTAGCAATTCCTCTTGTCAAAAAATCCCAGATGACAATTCGGCCATCATTACAGCCAACTGCAAGCAGTGTGCCCCACCTGTTAAAGGTGCAAGTCAGGGCCATGCTGATACAGTCCAAAGTGCCATCAGCTTCCTAAAAGTTACAACGAAGACAAGAAGAGTGACAACAACAGCCAGTATCCAAATTACTTCTTAGAGCTTCTCTATCACTTCAGACACTTCTCTTAAATTTAAATTGTAATGTATATCAAAATCATCTCTATGTGTCTTTTTAGACCTATTAAACTAGCCAAAATGAAGAAACATTTACAAAAGCCAACAGAGGCCTTTGGGAACCACGTGTGAGCTATCCCTTACATTACCATATAACTATGGAAAAACTTTTTGGAGGGCAATTAAGCAAATTATAACAAAAGTCATTAAAAGAATCATGCCTATTGGGCCAGAAATCAAATTTCCTGGGCTTTATTTAAAAAAATAATAATTTCAAACAAAAAAACCTAGAATGGCCTGTATGCACAACATTAACCAAAACCAAACCCAGTGCCGTCGAGTCAATTCTGACTCATAGCGGCCCTACAGGACAGAGTAGAACTGCCCCATAGAGTTTCCAAGGAGCACCTGGCGGATTCGAACTGCCAACCCTTTGGTTAGTAGCTGTAGCACTTAACCACTACACCACCAGGGTTTCCATGCATAACATTAGGAAAATCAAATTCTTTTCTATCAATACGAAATCATTTAAAATAACCATAAAGACTACACTTAAACATTCAAGTGTTACATTTTACATTTTAAAAAGTAGAACACACATAGCATACAGGTAGATTATTACTATGGAAAAACATGAATCAAAACTAGAAAAGCACACGGGAACAAAAACTAATGTTCAGGTAATGGCACTGTGAAAATTCTACAATCTAAAAACAAAAAAAGCTTTTTTAATATAGAGGTAAATGAACTACAAGGTTTAAACGATTACGGTGAGATTTCTAGCCAAAGCTGCCTATCCACTTTTCCCCCAGCTCAAAATTAAACATTTAGTTCCTTATTATAGCAAAAAATATATTATCACACTTCATGCTTTTGATGTCAAAAAACGAGGATCAAAATGCATTTTCCCTCAAACATAAACACTAGGTAATTACCACGTTCCTAACATCACAATAGTATACTCTTACCTCTGGATAGTTCTGCCCGAATGACTCTGCAAGAAAGCAAAGAAAGAGTGTTGATGGAGTGTGTGCAGCACAGCAGGGCTCATACAGCTCAGAAACGGGACACAGCAGTGCTTCGCAAAGGTGGGCCCAGGCCTGAGGCCCTGTCAGACAGGTAAAATCTATTTTTATCGTAACTCTAAAATGATATTTGCTTTTTTCACTCTCGCTATCTCATAAGTATACAGATGAGTGTTCCAGAGGCTACATGACCTGTGATATCATGACAGACTGAATTAGAATCCAGCCAACTTCTACTAAGGCACACATGAAGGAAATTTGTAAAAACGTAAAATAATATCACCCTTCTCACTAAATATTCTTTGGTTCAGAAGATGGTCATTTTTCACAAAAATACATTTTTTTATATAAACATGCAATGGGCTTATTATGGCTATTTTTAAATAACAAACTTCAAAATTTCTGTTTTAATTTCAAAATGAGTAAGCACTGACAGACCTAAAAATGTTTATGACCCACCTAAACTAAAGTTCTCTGGAGTCCTAAAGTTTTTAGGAGTATCAAGGGGTCCTATGACCAAAAAGCTGAAACCTGCTGGCATATCCAGGTCTAACAATATTCTTTCTCCTCCACACTCTTTGGGCAGTTCACAATTTATTTCTATATTTACTAAGATGAAGCACAAGAATCAAACTTGCCACATTATCTGAAGTCTTAACCACTCTGAAGCCTTTCAGATAAAGCATTTGGGCTGTAACACAACCTGGCAGTTTCTTGAACACTGGATTCCCTACATTCATTTCTTGAGCAAATAATACTTTGATACATACATCCCTAAATGCCTTTCCTATGTTCAGTGATATTTGCACGTTAGAAACAAATATTTCAAGCTATAATATGAGGGTGTGATGATAAGAGGAATTTAATTTCAGCAGCAGAACCGTCATTGTCAGTATTTATGTAATTACCTAGATTACTTTATTACAGTGGTTTTTCAGTTATTCTCTAGGAACTACAGGTCTGAAGAAGCTGCTTTACATACTGGGCATCCAAATAAGATTTCATTTTAAAAAGAGGTCTGCAGCTTAAAAAAAAAGTTTGAAAATCAGTTCTATTGCATTTTGTCCTCATTTTACAAAAATTAATGGAAAACTAAAGAGTGAAAACTGATTTGAAGGTCTTAAGTTAAGAAAACTGAAACAAAGATTAAAAAAATAACTACGTGCCCGAAAGGTCAATCATTTGGTTTATGTAAAGTGCAGCAAACCTACGGCGGCTGACTGCGCGCAATCACGAGAGAATGAAACGCAGCACTGGAGCCAGTAACCCAGAGACACACGATTTAAAAATCAGACCTTCCCCTCTCCACCCCACTCACCAAGGTGAAAGCTTAAAAAGCTAAAAATATTTGCATATTTAACTTTTTTTTTAATAAAATACTACACATATTTTTCTGTGACTCGATTCTTCGATTTAACAATGAATCTTATACATCCTTCCAAATCAGTCATACATCTACATTTACAGGGTTGAGAAACAAAAAACAAAAGGACTGCTTATTCAGAAATTAAAAACAAAACAAAAGAGTCCAAACTAAGTGGAAAGTACTCACTCTGTGAAGGCGCAGAGTGCGATCTCTTGGTTGGGGGAAGGGAACCCTAACTTCTTATCCAGCGCTACAGCATCAAGGATCCAGACACCAATTCAACCTCTGTTTCAACATGGCTTATCCCGATTTTATTTTGTTTGGGAGTTTCTTGTTTTATCTGTCTGTTTTTTGAGGGCCTGTCTAGTCAATGGAATTAGAGTAAGGAGTTTAAAGGAGCACCAGAGAAAGTGACTCATAAAAAAGGCGAAGCCGATTTAGGGCACTTTGGCTGAACGGCCAGAGCAAGAATCCCGGTAAATGGGGCTATGGGAGTGTGAGGCCATTCCTTAGAGAAAACTCAAGACCACATTTATACTCCCCACCTTCCAGCCGCCCACAACACTGTGTTACAATTATACTAATTGCCAGGTATGCTTGGTTTTGAAGATCATGAAAAAAAAGATTCCCAAAGATGTGTAGACCAAAGGGTATAAACACTAGTAATCAAAACAAATTTTAAGAGATTTAACTTCGTAATATCTTGCTAATTCAGAAAACATGAATGACTTTTATAGCAAAACACAATTTCCAAAATTGATTAAAAAAAAAAAAAAAAAACCCTACTGTTGTCGAGTTGATCCCAACTTACAGCCACCCTATGGGACAGAGTAGAACTGTCCCATAGGGTTTCCAAGGAGCAGCTGGTGGATTCAAACTGTCGACCTTTTGGTTGGTTAGCAGCTGAATGCTTAACCACTGCACCACCAGGGCTCCCCAAGATGGATTACAGAAGAAAAATTCTTGACCGGATCAATGAGTGAGGAACACATTGAAAAACTGTTTAAGTTCCACCACTGAAAAAAAAAAAAAAAGCAATAGGCCCAAATGGTTTTGTGGGCAATTTCCCCTAAATCTCAAGGAGCAGATAATTACTAAGTTATTCAAACTATTCCTGAGCAGATAGGGGGAAAAAAATGAAAGGCTTCACTCTTGGTTTTTATTAAAGCCAACATAATTCTTCATACCAAAACCTGATAAAGATGGTACAAAAAGAAAACAGTTCTGTTCACTTAAGAACATAAAATGGTACACAGTATTTCACCTTTAGATTCTGCAGACTAGAACAGTGCTTCCCAGCAGTTATAATCAAATTCTAAACATAAAGAATCTGGGATTTGTTATTCTACCATACAAGGCATTCATGGGTACAGCAGAAACAAAACAGGAACAGGACTGCAGACAAGGAAGCATTATGGCAAGACCGCTCCAAACACACTCACAGCACAATGCAATCTGATGCAAATCTCCAGTCAGGAATGTAAAAAAGCATCAGTAGATTCTGAAAACCCATTTGATAGAACTGAACAGCCATCTCTACTAACAGGAATAGAAGACTATAGAAATGATTTTTTAAAAATCTACCAAAAAACACAAACAGTATTCTAAAGGCAAAACATTAAAATCATTTCACTTAATATCCGTAACTAGGAAGGGATACTACCATCATTATTAATCAATATCATCTTAGAGGGTCTAGCCAATGGAATAAGATAGGAAAATGAAATAATTGGTCTAAACGTTAAATAAAGAGAAAACTACTTCTCATTTGCTAATATCGTTGAGCACCTGGCAAACAGAAGAAACTATAACTTAAAAAGTGACTCAAATTCCCAAATTCTCATAAAAAGACCAGACTTAATGGTCTGACTGAGACTGGAAGGACCCCGGTGGTCATGGCCCCCAGACCTTCTGTTGCCCCAGGACAGGAACCATTCCCGAAGCCAACTCTTCAGACATGGATTGGACTGGACAGTGGGTTGGAGAGGGATGCTGGTGAGGAGGGAGCTTCTTGGATCAGGTGGACACTTGAGACTATGTTGGCAACTCCTGCCTGGAGGGGAAATGAGAGGGTGGAGGGGGTTAGTAGCGGGCGAAAACGACATGAAGAGAGAGGGTGGAGGGAGAGAGCCGGCTGTCTCATTAGGTTGAGAGTAATTGGGAGTGTGTAGCAAGGTGTATACGGGGTTTTTGTGTGAGAGAATGACTTGATTTGTAAACTTTCACTTAATGCACAATAAAAATTATTTTAAAAAACAAGGGACTCAAATTAGTAAGAAATAAGGTAAGGTGGTTTGATATATAAGAGAAATATTCAAAAATAGCTTTTCTTTACATTAGCAGTTAGTACCCAGAAATGGAAAACATGACCAAAAAGGGGGAAAAAAAATATATGAGTAAATAAGTCATAGAACAAAATCAGATGGCCTCTTACCAATGTAGAAACTTGCTTTATAATGTATCAACTCTGTTATCTGCATTGCAATTTTTTTCTAAGTCTTCTGACTGTTTATGGAAACTATTGCCATGCAAAATGTTCTAATTTTTATAGACCAAACCAAACTCGTTGTTGTCAATTCCAACTCCCAGAAACCCTACAGGACACAGCAGAACTGCCCCACATGGTTTCCAAGGCTGTAATCTTTACAGAAGCACACTGTCTCATCTTCCTCCTGAGGAGCGGCTAGTGGGTTCCAACTGCTGACCATCTGGTTAGCAGCCAGGCACTTAACTACTGTGCCACCAGGTCTCCTCAATTTTAATAGAGTCAAGTATATTTCTCTTTTCTCTCAGAGCTTCTGGTTTTCCTTTCTAAGTTAGGGTCTTCACCATCCCTAGATTACACATGTGCTCTCCTAAATGTCTTCTAAGATTCTTGTTCTTTAAAAACATTTTTTTATTTTACCTAGAATTTAGTTTTACATGTGGTGTAAGACAAGAATTGTAACTTTTTTCTTCCAGATGCACAGTTAGCTGTAATCCTATACATTAAATTTTAAAAATCAGGGAGAAAAATAAAAAGTTGTTGAAGAGTCAATTCCAACTCACAGCGACCCCATTTGTGTCAGAGTAGAACTGTGCTCCTAACATAGGGTTTTCAATGCCTTTGATTTTTTTGGAAGGAGGTTGCCACACCCTTTCTTCTGAGGCACCTCTGGGGTGACTTGAACCTCCGTTTTGGTGAGCAGACAAGCATATTAACAATTTGCACCACCCAAGGACTCCATATAAATAAACTCCTCACTAAATGGCCTTACAGTACATTTGTCTTTGTTCCATCTGAAATTGCATAAAATTTATCACTTTTTTTTAACTGTGCTTAAAGTGAAAGTTTATAGAGCAAGTTAGTTCTTCATTCAAAGATTTATATGCAAATTGTTTTGTGACACTGGTTGCAATCCCTACAATGTGCCATCACTCTCCCCCTTTCCACCCTGTTCCCTGTTTTCCATTCATCCAGTCTTCCTGTCCCTTCCGGCGCTCCTCTTTTTGGGCAGGTGTTTGCATGCTGTACATACAAATAAGTATGTAAAAATATCTACAGCCTAACCTGTATATGCATTTGGGTAAATTCCTATACGCCCTTCTTCTCCTATCCAGAATACGTGGTATCTGGGGTCTTAAACACTAGCGAGCAGCCATCTAAGATGCATCAATTGGTCTCAACCCACCTGGAGCACAGGAGAACGAAGAACACCAAAGACACAAGGTAAACATGAGCCCAGGAGACAGAAAGGGCCACATAAACCAGAGAATACAACAGCCTGAGACCAGAAGAACTAGATGGTGCCCGGCTACCACCAATGACTGCCCTCACAGAGAACACAACAGAGAATCCTGATGGAGCAGGAGTGTAGTGGGATGCAGACCTCGAATTCTCCTAAAAAGACCAGACTTAATGGTCTGATTGAGACTGGAGGGACCCCAGAGGTCATGGCCCTCAGATCCTCTGTTAGCCCAAGACTGGAACCATTTCCAAAGCCAACTCTTAAGACAGGTATTGGACTAGACTATAAGACAGAAAATGATACTGGAGAGGAGTGGGCTTCTTGGCTCAAATAATGAGACTATGTGGGTAGCTCCTGTCTGGAGGCGAGATGAGAGAGCAGAGGGGGACAGGAGTTGGTTGAATGGACATGCGGAATACAGGGTGGAGAGGAGGAGTGTGCAGTCTCATTGCGGGGAGAGCAGCTAGGGGTACATAGCAAGGGGTTGGTTTTTGTATGAGAGACTGACTTGATTTGTAAACTTTCACTTAAAGCACAATTAAAAAAAAAAAAATTTGGTGTTACACCATCTAACCCAAGCAGATTTACTGCTCTTCATATCCTACATATAAACTCTCTTGCTCTTCCTACCATATAATTTTAAAAACCTTTTTTTTTTTTAGCCTCATTTTTACAGTTTCAGCCTCCAATGTGTTAGCTTTCCTGACATGAACCTTAAAAACTCGTGTTCCCCCTCACACATGGCTGCATCCACTTCTCTTCTACAGGTGTTTTTTGAATCTGAATTTAGACAGCATTCAGTACAACCACACCGGCTTCTTCTGGTACCTCTTCCGTTTTTTCCTATCAGGATCCTTTCTCCAAACTGCTTTCCAGGCCTCTGCAGCCTTCTTCTGCCCACTCTCACGACGTTCAATAGTGTCTATTCTCTGAATTTTTTAACATTCACCTCCCTGAAGACTTGATCACCATGAGCTCTAAGATTTCACAGACCCCGTCTCCCAAAGATCCTATTATTTTCTCCTTGCCAGCCAATCCCTCCCTGTTGCAACTGTTAGGTCCAGATCAGTAATTTCCATTTTGCCTCCTCTATCTACCAGGTGGTGACAATGCCAACATTTCTGCTAAAGAAACGCGCCTTGCAGGTGTCTCAGTAACTGATTCCACCCAAATCCTATGCCATCATTACCATGATTACATTTTCCTTGCTCCAGTCTTGCCTCCCTCAATCAATCCTTCAGAAAGCTGCCAGAGTCAATTTACTAAGTCTCAAATCTCATCAGGTTAGTCACCTGCTTAAAAACCTTCCCTCCTAAACAATACACTAAATTCCTAAGTATAATGCTAAAAAGCAATTTCATTTCCACTCCAACCAGTATTTCCAATTTTTATCATTGGCTAATTCCCAGCACCTAGTCTTGAACCTTGCACAACCCACCCTATGCACCAGCTGCAGACTAACAACCATTCCTGAACATGACACACACATTCAGGCCACAGAAATTTTGTTCATGTCATTCTTTCCACCGGAAATTATCTTCTCCAACTTGTCCCTCAGGAAAAATCCTCCTCTGCCTTTAATGTTTCAGTTAAACAGCACTTCTTCCGTAAAGCTATCCCCAAATTCTACTGCCAGCCCCACTGCCGCCAATGCAGAATTGATCACTCTTTTAATTATATGGATTTCAAATATCTGAATTCCCATGATATATTCTTTTATTATAGTTCTGTACTATATACAGTTACTTGTTTGTCTCTCCTGCTAGTACTATGCATTCATCCAGGGCAAAGGCTGTGTCTCATTTCAATGTTTTCCAAACTGTAAGACTCAATCCACCATAAATCATCGTTTTAGTGAGCTGCAAAGTTTTTGAATAGAATAGAAAATATAAGCAGACAGTGAGTGTAAGGGCAAGTATAATTTCAAGAAACTGAGTTCTATGTGTATATATGCATAAGGAGTTGTGGTATAAAATAGCATAATGAGTTATAATACAAAATAGATTTCTTACTGTGAGTCATGGTAAAATACGTGTAAAAACTCGTCTTATTTAACTCTGTATCCCCACTGCATACTGCCTGATACACAGCAAGAGCTCAAACAGTGATTACCCACCCACCAAAAAATTACAGAAGTGAAAAATTAGTGCCCTGTCTATGGGCCACTTGGGTGGCCTACATTACACTAATTTCCTTTATCTGGCCAGATGTCTTTTAATATGTTCCCACAATCATATCACTTCTGCTCCTTTTTATCTGCAACCATTAACTTGCTCATTTTAAAACCCAGAATCATTTCACAAAGATTTATATCTTTTAAACCTAGTCTTCTTTTAAACTATCTAACCTTCCAAAGCTAAGTATGTCTTCTTAAGTTTCACCCTCATGAATCTTCTGTATCATTCAAGAAAAAGCCTTTCCCATAATCCTGCTATCTCTTTCAAGGTCCAAAAAAAAAACCAAACCCACTGCTGCTGAGTTGATTCCGACTCATAGTGACCCTACCGGACAGAGTAGAACTGCCCCATAGAGTTTCCAAGGAGTGCCTGGCGGATTTGAACTGCCGACCTCTTGGTTAGCAGCCATATCACTTGACCACTACGCCACCAGGGTTTCCCAGCCTATTATTACCTTTCCTTCAACCTTAACTTTTTAAAAATAAGTCAACCCTTTGCCTCCATTTCACCTCCCATATCCTCCTAAGTCTACTGCAATCTGTCTTCTGTTCAAGTCACTGAGGGCTCCCAAGCTGCATAAGGACTAAAAAGAGCAGCCCTTTCCCAGCTCTCAGCCTCAATTGCTCTATAATTGGTTTCTAGCACTTCCATACCAACCTGGATTCTCCTGTACCTCTACGTGGATAAAGATAGGAAAAGCACTTGAAAAGATGCCTAGCTCATATTAAGTACTATATAACTAACTGTTAGCTAATTTGTTATTATTACTACTATTACTTCTGACCTTCTATTCCTCCTCTCTCTCCCTACATATAATTATCAAAGATTCTGTCCTTGGCAGTTTTCTCTTCTGCCCTCCCACCTTCTCCCTTGGCTATGGCATCTACTCACAAGATTTCAATTATCCCACCTGCAAAATGATTACGAATCTCACTCATAAATCCAAATCTGTCTCCCGAACCCCAGACCCACAATTCTAAGTGTGGGACACTCAGTATCCAAAGCTAACTGTCCTTCCCACAGTCCTTAAATATTAATAACACCATCATTAGCTCCCACCATTGTTCACTCCACTTTCTTCCTCACCACCACCACAGTCAGTAATTCTCAAATTTCCTCAATGTCTTTTCTTTCCATTTCCTAGCTCAGTCTTTTCTTATCCTTCATCTATACTAGTCCTTCAAACGGGTCTCACCCGCCTCCAAGACTCGACTACACATTGCTGTCAGGTAAGTCTTACAAAATCATACCTTTGATTGAGTCACTTATCAGGTCAAAACCCTTCTCAACGGATATGCCTTACCTTCCTTAAAAAGCACGAACTTCTCAGATGAGTATTCTAGTGTTTCCACGAAACAGATGGCACCAACCCCATCTCTGGGCCTTCCCTTCATTCACAGTACCCACAACTTGTCCAATCAGGAAAATCTCTTAGGTATCCAGACACTTTCTCACTAGGGTCTTGGCTCAAGCACATTCCTAGTGAGCAACCCTCCCCGTATCTTCAAAGTCAGCCTGTCACTGTTTTACCACCCTCAAGTGCCCACTTAAAACACCAACTCCTCAACAGGGTTTTTTTCTAATCGCCTCTCTTCCTCGGCCCCAGAGATATTCATTCCCTCTTCTAAATCTTCTTACAGGCCTTACTATGTTCTGTGGTACATTACGACTGTTTACGGAATCACCTTAATCTCTCTGCTTAACAAAAGGTCCTCAAAGGCAAAAACCATTTCTTAAATATCTTTCTAGCCCTTTGGACAATCAGCACATTGTATACATCTTTTTACTTTTTTTTTTTTTTAAGAGAAACTTGATTATTGAGGACAGCAAGTCGTTTAAAGGTTCTTGGACACTTTCTCAGACCACGCTAAACTTTCCCTAGGCCACCATGCTAAACATCACTTAATGAAAGCTCAGAAGGATCTACAGTTTTTAAACAAGGTGGGTACGGGGCAAGGGTGAAAAAACAACCAGAGAATGACAAACGGCAACTAACTGCCTCAGCAGTTCACACCTCAGTGTTTTACACATCCTCCCTGGTAGTTAAGGACCTGAAACACGAAGCTAAGATAACTGGATCCCAGTGCCAAGTATGCCTTCAAGTCCCTACCCTCTGAGCCTTTTCTCATCGGTTCAATGAGACCTACTCCTACAAGATTTCTAAGTTCCCTTCCTTAGATATTCACGTTTCTACAAAAAGAATGAGGCTGCCCAGGTACCCAACCCCCTTGCAAGTCTTCAAAGCTGCAGCCCAAGTCTGACTTCTCCAACAACTCTGGTCCTGTCTGCTCTGAGCTACTTCTGCACCTGCGATACTCGCGATCACTTAGTCACACACAGTCTCTCCCTATCGCTCCACAACTAATCTGAAAGTGGCCTCAGGAAAGGCAATGCACTCTGCTAGGGCAGGTGCGGGGCTTCCTCCTGGTGCTGCTGCTCCCTACCAGGGGCGCCCAATGAGCCATCGCCGAACCGTGTCCCTAAGGTTGCAGCCAGAGCCTACTCCCATCCGGGTTCCTTCCTTTGCAGGACCAAAGCGTTCTCTAAGACGCAACCATAGCCCTCCTCACCCAGCAACTCGAGGTTCATCCCTGCGGACGCTGGCCGCCTGGTCTCCGCTCCGGCAGCAACGCCTTCTCCCCCTCCCGGCCTGCGTCTAAGTGGGATACTGCGAACAGCCTGGCGCAAGCTCCAAAGACTTTCTGGCTTAGAAGGCCCGCGGCTTCCGCTTTCTTTTCCCCGCCTTCCTTAGTCGCTTCAAGTGGGCTGTCCATAATTATGCCTAACAAAAAAAAAAAAACTAACTAACTTAAAATTATTTTATTATGGTCATCTTTAAGAGATAAAAATGGAATAATTTTTTGGTACTTTAAAAAGTGCAAGTATTTAAAGCCGTTTTCCTCGGGAGCATGTAAATGAGCCATAAATTTCAGGCACACCGTTAGACTACTTGTCCTTCTATGTTGTGTGTTCAGCCTCATTGGCCCGGCGGGCTGCATCAGGTTCAGCAGAAAAGGTTCCGGGCAAGTCTAGCTGACAGAGGAAAAGCGGGAAAGGTCTCCCCTCAGAGCTCGGCTGTTAGCGCTGTTGAGGTTGTCTGGGCGTGTACTCACCTGGTATATTGGCTAATTCCCGTTTATCTAGTTCAGCCTCGCGGAAATTATTTCACATTTGTAAGTATATGCCATTAATCCCTGAGAAACGCATCCTGTACGCTACGCAGGGCTTTCATCTCCAAGACTATACCGCGGACCCAGCGTTGACAGGACACCATGAAAATGAAACGGGATGAGAGGTGGGCTGAGTCTCGGGACCTCAGGCAGATAGGACTGTGATAAGATTAGAGGCCTGTTGATGGTGACTGACGAGGGGGGCAAGTTTTATATAAACAAGTTCCAGAAGGTACATTACAGACTGGATTCTGCGGGCTAAAACAAAAAAGAAAGAGCAGTGGAGGCTCGCTGCAGAAAATAGGACTCGAGCTAGATCCCCACGTGGATTTAGTGGCAATAATCCCAGTTCTGTCCTGTACTAACTCCACCCCTTGGGCAATATTTCATCCTCTGTGCCTCAGTTTTCTTATGCATAAAGTGAGGATTATAATGACAGTAGTATTTACAGGTTTGCTGTGAGGATGAAATGAGTTAACACGTATAAAACACTTAGAACAGTAAGTGCCCAGTAAATATTAGCTATTATTATTTACAAATCTCTTTCCACTAAATTATCTCATTGAGTTCTCACTTCCTTGAGGCAGTTAGAGCAGTTATTAGCCCCGTTTGAGCAAACACAATTGAGACTCAGAGACATTAGACACTTTGCCTCCTTGACATATCTGAAACAATGCCAAAATGCATCCAAAATATTATACTACCAACAATGGTGTAGTGTATCTCTGCACATTCTTGCTGTCACTCATTGTTACCGATTCTTTGCCAATCAGGTGAAAAATATATATTATTATTACATTTGTGTCTTACTGAGAATGAACAGCTTTTCACATGTACAAGCGTGTATTTTTCTCTTCTGTGAGGTCGCCTGTTCATGTTCTCTGCCTTTTTTCGGTTGAGTTATTCATCTTGTAGTATTCTTAAGCAAGGAATAATATGATCAGATTGGTGTTTAAGAAAGAAAACTATTAAGGACAATGCAGAGTAGTGATTGATTGACTGTTGTTAGTTGGCTCCTACACATGACAACCCCAGCAGAATGAAATGTTGCCTGGTCCTGCACCAGCTCCTCGATAGTTGGTATGCTTGAGTCTATTGTAGCTGCTCTGTATTTTTCCTACCTTCCAATCTACACGGCTCTTCTTTTACCAGAACTATATTGAACAATATTCTGTTGTGATCCATAGGATTTTCATTGGTTAATTTTCAGAAGTAGATTGCCAGGCTTTCCTTCCTAGCCTGTCTTAGTCTGGAAGCTCCGCTGAAACCCATCCACCGTAGGTGACCCTGCTCGCATTTGAAGTACCGCCAGCATAGCTTCTAGTATCATAGCAACACACACGCCACTACAGTAAAACAAACTGACAAGCAGGTGGTGGGGGGCAGAAAGCAGTTAGGAGGTTACTGCGGTAATTCTGTGGAGAGATGAGGAATATCGGTAGAGGTAAAAGAGAGAAGGCAATACATTCAGGAAAAATGTAGGAGACAGAATTGACAGTATGGGAGAGGTCATTTGTATTTGGAAAGTAATAAGAGAGCCAGGGGTCTGGCATGACTCTCTTATTTCTAGTTTGGGTAGTTGCATTAACCTGTGCAGAGAATGCAGGGAAAGGCACAGCTCTGGCAAGGAAGGTGAGGAGTCCAGTTGGAATATGTTACGTTTAAGGAGCTCGTGAGCAATCCAAGTGACCACACGGGCTTAGAGTTGGAGGAAGAGGTCTAGAGATCTACTATATCCCATTCATTCTAATATGTACATTTTTTCACATTTTAAAATCTCTGAAATAGAAATATATTTTATAATTGAAAATATCTCATAATTTAGCTGGGAGTATAATTTTCTTTCTTAGTTCTTCATAGGATAACTGTGTGTCTTATAACTCATGGTATCTTTGATTTGATGAAAAACAGCGTAATTAGTGGACTTTGCTTTACGAGTGTTAGTTGGAGCTTATTAATGTTACCAATTACCAAAGTAGGGTACAAAGATTTGTGTGTTGAAGGGGAACAGGGGAATTTTAATAGTCTTCCTGCGTGGCCTGAAGCAACTTGCACCTGTCATTCAGATCTTATGTGAGAAAAGAGATCTTGGTTCTCAGCTAGACTGAACTTGTATCCATTAAAGACTTTTACAGATTCTCCCTAAATTAGGCCAGCTGCTACTTACCTCCCCTCCAGGTAAAGGTCAGGAATTCTCTGAGTGGAGTACCTGCCACTCAGCCAGGATACATTGTGGTAGCTGCGTCAAATCACAGGGAACATGGTGGGGGCCAGGAGACTGTTATGACATTCCAAGGATCTAGCCCAGTGGTTCTCAATTTTAGCTGCATGTTGGAATTTCTGATGAGCTTCAAAAAATAAAGATCCCTGAGTCTCACTCCTGGACATTCAGAATTAATTGCATAATCTGCCTAAGGTGCTTCTCTGCATCAGGATATCTAAGTGTCTGGGTGATTCTCACGTGCAGCCAAAGTTTAGAACCACCACTCTAGTACAAGGCTAGTGGCACCGCCAATATCAGTCCCCAAGATATGAAGTGAAGACTGAGAAAATGTGCTCTTGACCACAACCTGTCCTTATTAGTGAGATTACAGAGTTCTAAGAAAGAAAAAAAATCATATGGGCAATGAAATAAACACAGCTCTGAGTTCCCTGGAGAGAAGGATTGGAGGGGAAGAGCGAGCCAATTTTTTTTAAGGACATTAACCTGAAAATACAATGTAAAATTTATATGAACAAAAGTATTCATTTCAGTATTGTTTGTAATTGCAGAATATTGGAAACAATCTAAATGCTCATACATCTATGGTATATCACACAATGGAGTACTCTGCAGATGTAAAAAAACAAAAAGATGAGGAAGAACTGTCTGAACTGACACAGAGCAACTGGCCTACTACATCAGACTGTCAGTGAAAAAAAGTAAAAAGATTATCTACAGCATACTACCCTAAGAAAGAAAGGAGTATAAGAAAGTACACTGTATCTGCTCATCTGTGCAAAAGACGTAGAAGAAGGATAAGCCAGAAACTAAGGAGATTTGTTAAGTGTAGGGGATAGTTAGGAAAAGGGTAGAAAGAAGGGAGAAATGGGAACCATTTATAAAACCAAACCCAACCATTCAAAATCATTTTAAATAACAGTAGCCCACAATTGCTGTTCTTCAAAAACATAGGGAAACATTGCATAAATGTTAAAAACATTGCATAAAGGTAGAAAAAACAAAGTAAGAGATTACATGAAGATAGCAGGCCAGTTTCAGTTTTCTGACTTTCCAGTCCAGTGTAATTGTTGTGATCATCTTTACTAGGGGGGGTGTTAATATAGCTGATGAAGTTAAAACCCTTTAAGAACAGTGGGGTTACAAAAATATCAAGAACAGGGCCTGGCATGTACCGCCATGCACCACATAACATCCATTTGGGCAACATCCAGCTGCATATATGTCAGTGGTCTCATAAGGTTATAACAGAGTTCAGAAATCCTAATTGGAGAATGGCCGTAGTGGATGTAACCAGTCACGTGAACCCAACAGCATCCCACACACAGCACATGTATCTCACATCTCCCGCGTATGAAGCGATTACGCTGCCAGGCATATAATGGTACAGTACATATATAACCTAGAACATATATGTCTTGATAGTCATAATAAATACCCTGTTACTGGCTTATGTATGTTCTGTACTGTATCTCTGTCGTTATTTTAACATGTAATTCCCTCCTTACAAATAAAAACTTGATCGTGTAATAGTATACACAACAGCATCTAATCTTGTGTATCTTGAGTATCTTGAGTCTCTTCAGTGTTGTAGCTTTATCTCTGTTTAATTTCCTTTCAAAAATATTACCGCGAAGTTCGTCATGGCTGCCAAATGCAGCGAAATCAGTGCTAGTGATAGCAGCAGCAAGAGGCAAAGAAGTATTGATTTGGAAGTGAAACAAAAGATTATTAAACAACACGAAGGTAGAAAATCCGTGAATGCTGCTGCTGGAGATTTAGGCATGTTCAGATAATGTCCTGTTTCACAGAACATATCATGGATGTTAAGCGATGCCTGACTGTAGTATTCACCAAGATAGGAAAAAAAAAAAAAAAAAGGAACAGAGGGAGGGAGGGAAGGGAAGTAGTCCTAGCCGCAAGCGAAGAACACTGAGCATTGCTGGTAACCACTAGAAACTAGGAGAGTGATTTGGAACGGTTCCTCTCTCACAGCCCTCAGAAGGAATCAACACAGCCAGCATGGCACCTTGATTTGGACTTCTAGTCTCCAGAATTGTGAGACAACAAATTTCTCTTCTTTAAAGCCACCCACTTTGTGGTATTTTGTTACAGCAGCCCTAGCAGACTAAGACAGGCACCAAAGTCTGTGCTCTTTTCGTGCCATCTTGTTACTCCCCTGGAGGCTATTAAGGGCTGCAATGTACTCCACTCTGTCCCAAGCACTGCGCCAATTACTAAACCTTCTTTAGTTCGTTCAGTCATCATTTCACCCCAGCAAGGTGGGAAGATTATCCCAATTCTAGAATATGAATGGGTGGGAAGGGAATGTCTACCTGGAGCTCCCCATTTCTTGGAAAGTGAAATAATTGAAGACAAACTGGGACATAGGCCACTTGGCCTTACCCACATGGAAAGATTGCAGCATTCCTGCTCACGATTCTTGTCACATATGGCCAGGATGGAGTAAGACCCAGGGCCGAGATCGCTCATAAAACCCCTACCCCAGCGTCCCACAGAATCCCCTGAAAACTAGCCTCTTGATCTCCATACTTACCATGAAGGCACTGCACTGTCCCTGCCTCGGCTGCCCTTCCTGCCCAGGCGTCCCATGCTGTCATCTACGTTCCCGTAGTCCTCCCGAAGTATTGGTAGTCGGGCCTCTCTGCCTGCCAGGCTCAGGGCCCCTCTCCTGCAGCATGCCTAGGGGAGGGGCAGAGGTAGTGACCACTCAAGCTCACGGCTCAATCACAGCAGCGCCTCAGTCAGCACCCCCAGCTCCTCCTCACCTTGTGCCTGAACGTGGGGATCAGGGACTCTCTTTTTTGAAGGAAACAATGATGTTTTCCATAGTCCAACCCTGTAAATCTGGGCAAAGTATAGTCCCAAGAGGAGTGGAAGGAAAGGAAACTGACCTACAGGTTTACATTTACATCCTCCTTTTTTTTCTAGTTCCTCCCACCAGAGTTCCAGCACCAAGGACAGCAACCACCTAGCATGCTACCCAAACTCCCCACCAAACTGCTGACCAAGTCTGTGCCCCTGATCACCATGGCTTAACTTTTGGGACAGGCCCATGACCTATAGACTTTTCTGTATGACTCAGAAACATCCGTTAGGGCCACACAGCAGGAACAACACACAGAGCTCTGTAGAACATAAAGTCAAGAGGCCCAGGCCCTGCAGCCATCTGCTGACAATGGAAAGCCACACACTGGGCACAAGTCTCCCACCTTCTCGGGCCAAGCCTTGCCTTCTGAGATTTAGTCTCCTACCTTCCCCAGCTCACCAGCCCCACCAGAGAAAAATGGGTACCTCCTCAGTCTGCCCAGAGCCCTCACCCTCAACTCTGCCAGGCCCTTCTAGTCCTGCAAATTGGTTCTTCTGGATCCAGGTTGCTGTATTGTCCAGCTAAGAGCCATCCTCCCTCAGTATCTGGGGAGAGAAAAGATTCCCCTCAGCACAACTCTGCTCCAGCTGGTGTCCCCTACCCCAACTCTACAGCTTGTGAACACCTCGGCAGCAACCTCAGACTCTCCCCTCCCCCACCTGCATTCCTTGCCTCAGCTTGTGGTCGAGCAAGCCCTTGTTCCAAAGCCATCCTTGCACTGCAGGGCCAGTGCGTTGATGACATTAAAAATGCTACAAACTCTTCCTTAGTGCCCTGACCCTCTACAAAACACGATGTCTTTTTCTAGCAACTGGTGTTTTCTGATGACATGTCCAAATTAAGAGAGCTAAAGTCTTGCCATCCTTGCTTTTAAGGAGCATTCTCTTTATATTTCTTCTAAGGCTGATTTGTTTATTCCTCTGGCAGCCCAAGTATATTCAATAGTCAAGTTCCACAATTTGCATCAATTCTTCTGTTTTCCTTTTTCATTCTCCAGTTTTCACATGCATATGAGGTGATTGAAAAGATCATGGCCTGGGTCAGGTGCACCTTAGTCTAAGGATGAATGCAACTCGAAAATTAACCTCAGCATAGATAAAGAAAAAATTGATAGGGTAACAGAGAAAAATTGACAAATCCACTAAAGTAGTGGGCAATTTCAATATACCTTTCCTTTTTTATTTTTAAAAATTTATTATGCCTTAGGCAAAAGCTTACAGCGCAAATTGGTTTTTCATTCAGAAATTTATACACAAATTTTCTTGTGACATTGGTTGCAGTCCCTGCAGTGTGTCAGCACTCTCCCCCTTTCCCTTTCCATCCTGCATTCTCTGTGTCCATTTGTCCTGTTTTCCTGTCCCTTACTGCCTTGCCTTTGCTTTTGGGCAGGTGTTGCCCATTTGGTCTCATATACTTGACTGAACTAAGAAGCATGTTCCTCACCTGTGTTATTGTTTGTATTACAGGCCTGTCTAATGTTTGGCTGAAAGGTGGACTTTGGGAGTGACTTCAGTTCTGAATTAACAGCATGTCCAGGGATCATAGTCTCAGGGGTTCCTCCAGTCTCTGTCAGACCAGTAAGTCTGATCTTTTTTCGTGAATTTGAATTTTGTTCTACATTTTTCTCCCCTTCTGACTAGGACCCTCTGTTGTGATCCCTGTCAGAGCGGTGGGTGGTGGTAGCCGGGCACCATCTAGTTCTGGGCTCAGGCTGCTGGAGGCTGTGGTTCCTGTGGTGCATTAGTCCTTTGGACTCATGTTTTCCTTGTGTCTTTGGTTTCTTCATTCTCCTTTGCTCCAGATGGGATGGCACCAATAGATGTATCTTAGATGGCTGCTCACAAGCTTTTAAGACCCCAGACACTACTCACTAAAGTAGGATAGAACATTTTCTTTATGAACTATGTAATGCCAATTGACCTAGACGTTCCCCAAGACCACAGTCCCCGCCCTCAGCCCTAGTACCTCAGTCCCTCAAGGTGTCTGGATGTGTCTAGGAAGCTTCTATGACTTTGCCTTGGTCAATATGTGCTAACTTCCCCTGTATTGTGTGCTGTATTTCCCATCACCAAAGTTAACACCTGTCTATTATCTAGTTAGTGATTTCCTCTCCCCATCGCTCCCCTCCCTCATAACCATCAAAGATTGTTTTTTTCTGTGTGTAAACCCTTTCTTGGATTTTTATAATATTTGTCCTTTTGCAATTGACTTATTTCACCCAGCATAATGTCCTCCAGATTCATCCATGTTGTGAGATATTTCGTGGATTCATCGTTGTTTTTTTATCATTGCATAGTACTCCGTTGTGTGTATGTACCATAATTTGTTTATCCATTCATCTGCTGATGGGCACTTAGGTTGCTTCCATCTTTTTGCTATTGTGAATAAGGCTGTAATGAATATGGGTGTGCATATGTCTGTTTGTGTGACAGCTCTTATTTCTCTAGGATATATTCCTAGGAGTGGGATTGCTAGATTGTATGATATTTCTAGCTTTTTAAAGAGCAATATATCTGCAGGTTTTTAAAAATAAAGATACAAAAACTTTAAGCAACTCATTTAATAAATCTGATTTAACAGACACATATAGAATCTGTACCTAATAATTTAGAGAATACCCATTATTTTCATGTACACATAGAACACTTATAAAATTTGACCATGAGAAAGGCCATAAAGCAAGTTTCAGCAAATTTTTCAAAAACTGGCCTCATACAGTCCATGTTCTCTGCTCACCAAGTAATGACTGTAAATTATTAACATAATGATCACTGACAAGCTCTTAAGAAGAATGACAGGATTTAGGCTCACATTTGGGAATTTTGAAACATACCTCTTTAAAACTCATAGGGCAAAGAAGTAATTACAGTGGACACTGAAAACTGAATAACAAAAATGGCTATGGGCCGGAAAACTACTGAAACTAATAGAAGAGTTCAGCAGAGTATCGGGATACAAGATAAACATACAAAAATTAGTTGGATTCCTCTACACCAACAAAAAGAACATCGAAGAGGAAATCACCAAATGAATGCCATTTACAATAGCCCCCAAGAAGAGAAAATACTTAGCAATAAATCTTACCAGAGATATAAAAGACTTATACAAAGAAAACTACAGTACACTTCTGCAAGAAACCAAAAGAGACTTACATAAGTGGAAGAACATACCTTGCTCGTGGATAGGAAGACTTAACATTATAAAAATGTCTATTCTACCAAAAGCGATCTATACATTTAATGCAATTCTGATTCAAATCCCAACGACATTCTTTAATGAGATGGAGAAACAAATCACCAATTTCATATGGAAGGGAAAGAGGCCCCGGATAAATAAGGCCTTACTGATTACCTATTATACCGCCACAGTAGTCAAAACAGCCTGGTACTGGTACAACAATAGATACATGGACCACTGGAACAGAATTGAGAATCCAGACATAAATCCATTCACATATGAGCAGTTGATATTTGACAAAGGCCCCAAAACAGTTAAATGGGGAAAAGACAGTCTTTTTAACAAATGGTGCTGACATAACTGGATATCCATCTGCAAAAAAATGAAACAAGACCCATACCTCACTCCATGCATAAAAACTAACTCAAAATGAATCAAAGACCTAAATATAAAATCTAAAATGATAAAGATCATGGAAGAAAAAATAGGGACAATGTTAGGAGCCCTAATACATGGCATAAACAGTATAGAAAACATTATAAAGAATGTAGAAGAAAAACTAGATAACTGGGAGATCTGAAAACTCAAACACTTATGCTCATGCAAAGACTTCACCAAAAGAGTAAAAAGTCTACCTACAGACTGGGGAAAAGTTTTTAGCTATGACATTTCTGATCTGCACCTGATCCCTAAAATCTACATGATACTGCAAAAACTCAACTGCAAAAAGACAACCCAATTAAAAAATGGGCAAAAGATATGAATAGACACTTCACTAAAGAAGACATTCAGGTAGCTAACAGATATATGAGGAAATGTTCATGATCATCAGCCATTAGAGAAATGCAGAACAAAACTACAAGAGATTTTATCTCACTCCAACAGGCTGGCATTAATCCAAAAAACACAAAATAATAAATGTTGGAGAGGCTGTAGAGAGATTGGAACACTTATACACTGCTGGTGGGAATGTCAAATGGTACAACCACTTTGGAAATCGATTTGGCGCTTCCGTAAAAAGCTAGAAATAGAACTACCATACAATCCAGCAATCCCACTCCTTGGAATATATCCTAGAGAAATAAGAGCCTTTACACAAACAGATATATGCACACCCATGTTCATTGCAGCACTGTTTACAATAGCAAAAAGTTGGAAGCAACCAAGGTGCCCATCAATGGATGAACGGATAAATAAATTATGGTATATTTACACAATGGAATATTACGCATCGATAAAGAACAGTGAGGAATCTGTGAAACATTTCATAACACGAAGGAACCTGGAAGGCATTATGCTGAGTGAAATTAGTCAGTTGCAAAAGGACAAATATTGTATAAGACCACTATTATAAGAAGTTGAGAAATAGTTTAAACCGAGAAGAAAACATTCTTTTGTGGTCACGAGAGGGGCGAGGGAGGGAGGGTGGGAGACGGGCACTCACTAATTAGATAGTAGATAAGAACTACTTTAGGTGAAGGGAAAGACAGCACACAGTACAGGGGAGGTCAGCACAATTGGACTAAACCAAAAGCAAAGAAGTTTCCTGAATAAACTGAATGCTTCGAAGGCCAGCGTAGCAGGGGCAGGGGTCTGGGGACCATGGTTTCAGGGGACATCTAAGTCAATTGGCATAATAAAACCTATTAAGAAAACATTCTGCATCCCACTTTGAAGAGTGACGTCTGGGGTCTTAAATGCTAGCAAGCAGCCATCTAAGATGCATCAATTGGTCTCAACCCACCTGGATCAAAGGAGAATGAAGAACACCAGGGACACAAGGCGATTACAAGCCCAAGAGACAGAAAGGGCCACATGAACCAGAGACTACATCATCCTGAGACCAGAAGAACTAGATGGTGCCCAGCTACAACCGATGACTCCCCTGACAGGGAACACAACAGAGAACCCCTAAGGGAGCAGGAGAACAGTGGGATGCAGACCCCAAATTCTCATAAAAAGACCATACTTAATGGTCTGGCTGTGACTAGAGGAATCCCCGCGGTCATGGTCCCCAAACCTTCTGTTGGCACAGGACAGGAACCATCCCCGAAGACAACTCATCAGACATGAAAGGGACTGGACAGAGGGTAGGAGAGAGATGCTGATGAAAAGTGAGCTAATTATATCAGGTGGACACTTGAGACTGTGTTGGCATCTCCTGTCTGGAGGGGGGATGGGAGGATAGAGAGAGTTGGAACCTGGCAAAATTGTCACGAAAGGAGAGACTGGAAGGGCTGACTCATTAGGGGGAGAGCAAGTGGGAGTAAGGAGTAAGATGTATATTAACTTATATGTGACAGACTGACTTGATTTGTAAATGTTCACTTGAAGCTTAATAAAAGTTAATAAAAAAAAAAAAGAACTAAGTTGCACCTGACCCAAGCCATGGTGTTTCCAGTTGCCTCATATGCATGTGAAAGCTGGACAATGAATAAGGAAGGCCAAAGAATTGATGCCTTTGAATCATGGTGTTGGGGAAGATTATTGAACATAACATGGACTGCCAGAAGAACGAACAAATCTGTCATAGAAGAAGTACAGCCAGAATGCTCATTAGAAGCAAGGATGGTGAGACTTCACCTCACATACTTTGGACATGTTGTCAAGAGGGATCAGTCCCTAGAGAAGGACACCATGCTTGGTAAAGAAGAGGGTCACCAAAAACAGGAAAACCCTCAACGAGATGGATTGACACAGTGGCTGCAAGAATGGGCTCAAGCATAACAACAATTGTGAGGATGGCGCAGGACTGGGTAGTGTTTCATTCTGTTATGAGTCAGAACTGACTCGACAGCACCTAACAACAACAACAAAGGGCTGGAGGTAGGGGGAAAGGGAGGCTAAAGGTGATGGAAAAATCGCATTGATTAAGCGTAGGTTTCCACAGCTGATTATTTTAACTGCTGTCAAGAAGTTCTACACCTGTAAAAAGTGGAATTGGCAAAAGTTGTGTGATAGATATATTTACAACAACAACAGGAAAAAAAAAACTGCTGAGGCTACTTATGTACATCCAAACACCTTATGGGGTTTGGTTCTTTGGTTTGGAGGTTTAGGGTCATAGTTTCATGGGACATCCCAGTTAATTGGCCTAATAATGTGTTTAGTGCTTCT
Source organism: Elephas maximus indicus (assembly GCF_024166365.1). NCBI lineage: Eukaryota > Metazoa > Chordata > Mammalia > Proboscidea > Elephantidae > Elephas > Elephas maximus. The sequence goes on from NC_064836.1 coordinate 14,624,378, forward strand.
GTTCTACTTCCTAGTTCATAGCATAGGGCCTGGGGTCTTAAAAGCTTGCAAGTGGCCCTCCAAGGCACAATTGGTCTCTATTCACCTGGAGCAACAGAGGAAGGAGTGTCAGGAACAGGAGGAGGGTATGGAATGTGTGGCTAATTGCCTCCATAAACAACTGCCTCCTCTGTCATGAGACCAGAAGAACAGGATGGTGCCTGGCTACCATTACTAAACGCTTTGATCAAGGATCCCACAGAGGAATCCTAATCAAAAGGGGTAAAGTTTCAAATTCTCATGGACTCCAGACTTTCTGGAGCCATGGAGTCTGGATGAACCCCTGAAACTATTGCCTTGAGATAACCTTTAAGTCTTAAACCAAAAAATATCCCTGATGTCTTCTTAAAGCCAAACAATAGTTAGCTTAACTAATTAAAAAAAAAAAAAAGAAGTCTGCCTCGAGCATTATGTTCTTTTAAGAACGATCAATATGTGATCAAATTGTGAATTGCAGCTCGAAAGATTAGATAGGAGCCTTAGGGGGCAGTGAGTTTATGGTCATATGGGAGGAACTCAGAAAAGGAGGGTGAGAAAAGTTGCACAACTCAGAGAACATCAGTGTCACTGAGTTGTGCATGTAGAAACTGTTGAATTGGGGTATGTTTCGCTGTGTGTATATCAACAACATTAAAAAAATTTTTTTTCTCACACGGGTAGCCAGTTTTACCCAAATAGTCTATTTTTTTCACTGATTTGAAATGCTACTTTAGAACACACCAAGGATAGGGCCATCCCTACAAAGGCTGTGAGAAGCCTCAGCCAGCACATGGCCACCCATGATAAACTGCACTTGAAAGGAGCCTGCAGTGGTTAATGTTATGTGTCAGCCTGGCTAAGCTATGGTTCTCAGTGGTTTGACAGGCACTGTGTAATCACCTTCCATTTTTGTGATCTGATGTGAGCAGCCCTCAGTTGGAAGAGGACTTTCCTTGTGGGTGTGGCCTGCATCTATAATATAGACTGATACTCTGGCAAAGATCTCTCTTGATCCTGCTTTGTCTCGTCATCATCTGACCTCTGGTTCTTGGGATGTGAGATGCCTTCAGCCTGCCGCCAGACCTGCAGATTTTGGGTTCAGCCAACTCCTGGAACCTTGTGAGCCAGCTGCCTGCCGCCTGACCTGCAGATTTTGGGTTCGTCAGCTCCTGGACCCTCGTGAGCCAGCTGCCTGCCGCCTGACCTGCAGATTTTATGTTCAGCCAACTCCTGGAACCTCGTGAGCCAGCTGCCTGCTGCCTGATCTGCAGATTTTGGGTTCGTCAGCTCCTGGAACCTCATGAGCCAGCTGCCTGCCGCCTGACCTGCAGATTTTATGTTCAGCCAGCCTGGAACCTCGTGAGCCAGCTGCCTGCCACCTGACCTGCAGATTTTATGTTCAGCCAGCTCCTGGAACCTCGTGAGCCAGCTGCCTGCTGCCTGACCTGCAGATTTTGGGTTCCTCAGCTCCTGGAACCTCGTGAGCCAGCTGCCTGCCACCTGACCTGCAGATTTTATGTTCAGCCAGCCTGGAACCTCATGAGCCAGCTGCCTGACCTGCAAATATTTGGGTTCATCAGCTCCTGGAACCTCATGAGCCAGCTGCCTGCTGCCTGACCTGCAGATTTTATGTTCAGCCAGCCTGGAACCTCGTGAGCCAGCTGCCTGCCACCTGACCTGCAGATTTTATGTTCAGCCAGCTCCTGGAACCTCGTGAGCCAGCTGCCTGCTGCCTGACCTGCAGATTTTGGGTTCGTCAGCTCCTGGAACCTCGTGAGCCAGCTGCCTGCCACCTGACCTGCAGATTTTATGTTCAGCCAGCTCCTGGAACCTCATGAGCCAGCTGCCTGACCTGCAAATATTTGGGTTCATCAGCTCCTGGAACCTCATGAGCCAGCTGCCTGCCGCCTGACCTGCAGATTTTATGTTCAGCCAGCTCCTGGAACCTCATGAGCCAGCTGCCTGCCACCTGACCTGCAGATTTTGGGTTCGTCAGCTCCTGGAACCTCATGAGCCAGCTGCCTGCCACCTGACCTGCAGATTTTATGTTCAGCCAGCCTGGAACCTCGTGAGCCAGCTGCCTGCCACCTGACCTGCAGATTTTATGTTCAGCCAGCCTGGAACCTCGTGAGCCAGCTGCCTGCCGCCTGACCTGCAGATTTTATGTTCAGCCAGCTCCTAGAACCTCATGAGCCAGCTGCCTGCCGCCTGACCTCCAGATTTTGGGTTCGTCAGCTCCTGGAACCTCATGAGCCAGCTGCCTGCCGCCTGACCTGCAGATTTTATGTTCAGCCAGCCTGGAACCTCATGAGCCAGCTGCCTGCCACCTGACCTGCAGATTTTATGTTCAGCCAGCTCCTGGAACCTCGTGAGCCAGCTGCCTGCCACCTGACCTGCAGATTTTGGGTTCAGCCAACTCCTGGAACCTCGTGAGCCAGCTGCCTGCCACCTGACCTGCAGATTTCATGTTCAGCCAGCCTGGAACCTCGTGAGCCAGCTGCCTGCCGCCTGACCTGCAGATTTTATGTTCAGCCAGCTCCTGGAACCTCGTGAGCCAGCTGCCTGCCGCCTGACCTGCAGATTTTGGGTTCAGCCACCTCCTGGAACCTCGTGAGCCAGCTGCCTGCCGCCTGACCTGCAGATTTTGGGTTCGTCAGCTCCTGGAACCTCGTGAGCCAGCTGCCTGCCGCCTGACCTGCAGATTTTGGGTTCAGCCAGCCTGGAACCTGGTGAGCCAGCTGCCTGCCGCCTGACCTGCAGATTTTATGTTCAGCCAGCTTCTGGAACCTCGTGAGCCAGCTGCCTGCCGCCTGACCTGCAGATTTTGGGTTCGTCAACTCCTGGAACCTGGTGAGCCAGCTGCCTGCCGCCTGACCTGCAGATTTTGGGTTCAGCCAGCCTGGAACCTCGTGAGCCAGCTGCCTGCCGCCTGACCTGTAGATTTTGGGCTCAGCCAGCTCCTGGAACCTCGTGAGCCAGCTGCCTGCCGCCTGACCTGCAGATTTTGGGTTTGTCAGCTCCTGGAACCTCATGAGCCAGCTGCCTGCCGCCTGACCTGCAGATTTTATGTTCAGCCAGCCTGGAACCTCATGAGCCAGCTGCCTGCCACCTGACCTGCAGATTTTGGGTTCAGCCAACTCCTGGAACCTCATGAGCCAGCTGCCTGCCGCCGGACCTGCAGATTTTGGGTTCAGCCAGCCTGGAACCTAGTGAGCCAGCTGCCTGCCGCCTGACCTGCAGATTTTATGTTCAGCCACCTCCTGGAACCTCGTGAGCCAGCTGCCTGCCGCCTGACCTGTAGATTTTGGGTTCAGCCAGCTCCTGGAACCTCGTGAGCCAGCTGCCTGCCGCCTGACCTGCAGATTTTGGGTTTGTCAGCTCCTGGAACCTCATGAGCCAGCTGCCTGCCGCCTGACCTGCAGATTTTGGGTTCGTCAGCTCCTGGAACCTCGTGAGCCAGCTGCCTGCTGCTTGACCTGTAGATTTTGGGTTCAGCCAGCTCCTGGAACCTCGTGAGCCAGCTGCCTGCCGCCTGACCTGTAGATTTTGGGTTCAGCCAGCTCCTGGAACCTCATGAGCCAGCTGCCTGCCGCCTGACCTGCAGATTTTGGGTTTGTGAGCTCCTGGAACCTCATGAGCCAGCTGCCTGCCGCCTGACCTCCAGATTTTGGGTTCGTCAGCTCCTGGAACCTCGTGAGCCAGCTGCCTGCCGCCTGACCTGCAGATTTTGGGTTCAGCCAGCACTGGAACCTCATGAGCCAGCTGCCTGCCGCCTGACCTGTAGATTTTGGGTTCAGCCAGCTCCTGGAACCTCATGAGCCAGCTGCCTGCCGCCTGACCTGCAGATTTTGGGTTTGTCAGCTCCTGGAACCTCATGAGCCAGCTGCCTGCCGCCTGACCTCCAGATTTTGGGTTCGTCAGCTCCTGGAACCTCGTGAGCCAGCTGCCTGCCGCCTGACCTGCAGATTTTGGGTTCGTCAGCCCCTGCAACCACGTGAATCAGGACAAGCCTCCAGCCTGCCGCCAGACTCAGGGATTTGGGATTTGCTAACTCTCCACAGGTGCATGAGCATTTCCTTGAAATAAATCTTTCTGTATATATTATATATACGCTTCAGTGGTTTTGCTTCCCTAGAGAACCCAGCCTAAGACAAAGGCTATCCAATTAGCACTTCATTGATTGACTCCTTGGGACTCTGCTAAAGGGAAAAGATTTGAATTTAGTAATGTTCAGCAAAGGAGCAAGGGGCACCATTTGGTGGTTTCCCTTTCCTAAGGCTCACCCCAGACGGAACCAGGGAGGTCACCCCAGTTGCGCTATGCAAGCACAAGCTTGCTGAGGGATGTGTTCTTGGAAAAAGTATGCCCAGTCTAAAAATGTGTGTTCTCCAAAGCAATAACAGTAGAAGGGGCTAAGAGAACTGTTACAGTTAGTTACACAGTAAGAGAATACATGCATGTAAGATGGGGTACATTTAACTGTGAAGGGTGACTGGAGTTAGCACAGGGTGACAAAGTGAAAGAGCTTCCCAAGTATAAGAGGACCATCTGCATTAAATGAGTCCAAATCGACTCAACGGCAACTAACAGGCTGAAACTTCAGCTTTTCCTTTAAGAAACTCATACACATGAACAGTTAAGATGTGCTGCCATCTCCTGGTCAACTTTGTGTTGCGGTCAAATTCACAAGCAATAAATAGCAAAAAGGAACTCAGGCCAGATGAACACAAGTCTGACTGATATGGTAACCAAAACCAGAATAAAACAAACACACCCAACAAGAGTAGGAGGCACGACTGGTGCTGACGTTCACATAGCTTTGTATTCCTGCCAAAGTCTCTGGGTGGGGTAAGCAATAAACATGCTTGGCTGCCAACTAAAAGGTGCACCATTAGAGGCCATCCAGAAGCACCTCCGAAGAAAAGCCTGGTGATCTATTTCTGAAAAACCAGCCACTGAAAACCCTATGGAGCACAGTTCTCCTCTGACACACATGGGGTTACTATGAGCACCTGGTGTGTGGTGTGTATGCCCTCCTGGCCATGGCCTTCGATGGTGCCTGTCAGACACTGCTGAGCAGGCAAATCTGAACAGTGGGGTGGGCCTAAATCGAAAATTCAAATATTCTAAATGCAGATGGGCTGGTATATTACATCCTCACTCAGAATGCTGCAAATTTGTGCTGAAAAGAAGCTGGGGGGGGGGATGGCTATAAACTCAAAACAAACAAAAACACACACAAAAAAATCATACCTGTTGTGTTGCTGTTGACTCTGACTCATGGTGACTCACGTGTTAGAGCAGAAATGAGCTTCATAGGGTTTTTGTTTTTATTGTACTTTAGGTGAAAGGTTTACAGAATAACTAGTTTCTCATTAGATAGTACAGACGTAGTGTTTTATGACCTTGGCTAACAACCCCACAACATGTCAACACTCTCCTCGACCTTGGGTTCCCTATTACCAGCTTTCCTGTTCCCTCCTGCCTTCTCATCCCTGCCCCTGGGCTGGTGTGCTCATTTAGTCTTGTTCTGTTTTATGGGCCTGTCCAATCTTTGGCTGAAGGGTCAACCTCAGGAGTCACTTCATTACTGAGCTAAAAGGGCATCTGGGGGCCATACTCTCAGGGTTTCTCCAGTCTCTGTCAGGCCAGCAAGTCTCGTCTTTCTTTTTGAGTGAGAATTTTGTTCTACATTTTTCTCCAGCTCTGTCCGGGACCGTCTAATGTGATCCCCGTCAGAGCAGTCAGTGGTGGTAGCAGGGCACCATCTAGTTGTACTGGGCTCAGTCTGGTGGAGGCCATGGTAGATGTGATCCATTCGTTCTTTGGACTAATCCTTCCCTTGTATCTTTAGTTTTCTTCATTCTTTCTTGCTCCTGAAGGGGTGAGACCAGTGGAGTATCCTAGATGGCCACTCACAGGCTTTTAAGACCCCAGATGCTACTCACCAAAGTAGGATGTAGAACATTTTCTTTATAAACTATGTTATGCCAATTGAGTTAGATGTTCCTGGAGACCATGGTCCCCACAGCCCTCAGCCCAGCAATTCCATCCCTCGGTGAGTTTGGATGTGTCTGTGGAGCTTCCATGACCTTGCTACATAGCCATTTCTTGGCTGTAATCTTTATGGACGCAGATCACCAGGCCTTTTTTCCACAGAGCCACTGGGTAAGTTCGAACCAACCTTTTGGTTAGTAGTTGGGCACAACCCGCTTGCTCCCTCCACCTCGCTCTGCTCCCCTCCCTGCTGTCCTGCGTTCCACCCCCTTGCCCTACCATACCTGTAGGAGGGGTGATGTAAAGTACCCAGAGACCCAGAGCAGTTGTCATGGCCAGGATGGTCCTTTCTGGATGAGTAACAAGCTTTACCACTAGCTCCTAAGGCAAATTAAAAAGACATCTGACTGCAGAGGTCACAGTGGAAATGCCGTGAAATAGGCAGAGTCCTGTTAATGTAGGTAGCGCCATCAAGGAAATAAAAGCCAAACAGCTGCAAACCTAAGACGTTAATGTGATCTTTATTACATAGCACATCTGGTATCTGTGCATCCCAACAAGTATACAGAAGAGTCTATAAAACCAAACCCAACCATTCAAAACACACTAAATGAAGATTGAACCCAGAGTCGCATCTCTTACAAATACAATTAACGTGGTCCTGCTGTAACAGTATTATGGAAAGAGCCAGGTAGTTTAAGATGGGAGAGTGTAAGGACTGAAGTTTGTCCCAAATTTTCTTTTGTTATTGCACTTTTATTCTACACACTTAGTATGTTACATTTTTATTTAACACTGTAATAAACATTAGTCCTTTAAAACAAACAAACAAACAAAAAACATTACATAAAGACAAAAGACAACAAGCCGTCCAGACCAATTTTCTTTTCAACCTTCTAGACAAAGTGGCCTCCCCAATGCCAAGTGTTCACACACAGTCTCCACCATCCCCTCAGGTGGGCTGGATGTTAACAGGGCAGAAGTTAACAATCAAACCCCTTCAGAATGGTAGGGCTACTTGAAACCCCCAAGGGGTCTGCAATACAAAGTTTTCTCAAGGTCACTCCTTCCTCACCCCCAACTTTGCCCAAGAAGGATAAATCCCCTCCCTTTTTTCCCTTTTAAAGGAAAGGTGGGTTATTTGATCCAGCAAATCAAGCTTTGAAAACTCAAGGAAAAAAGACTCTGTTGGCAATGGACTCTTGCAGGGCTGTGGATCCTGCTCTGATGTGACAAGGACTTCGGCATTTCCATGATGAGCCAAAAGGGATACCAAGCATGCCATCCCACCAAGGCAAGGCCAGAGGGCGCCCCTCTTCCCCAAAGTGCTACTGTAACCACCACCCCCTCTCTGCTTCTCAGTGCTCAATAATAAGCCAGCATATAAAGTGTCATTCAGTGCAGTTACCACGTTACAGCCCTGCGACCCCAGACTACTTCCCCCCTCGGAAAAACAAAGTTCCGAGCCCTCCGTGAGCCCACAGGCACTAGTCAAGAGCTGTACCACTGCCCTAATTGTATCCCTGGTGGTGATGTAACCTTTCCGCCAGTTTCCTTGCAGTTTAGTGTTTAAAAATTAGGAGAACCTGCTGCCTGGGCTCTGTCCCCCTGAAGATGATGGAGTCAAAAGTGACTCTCTTTGGTCTGGAACAACCAGCACAGTCCTCTTTCCCAGAGAAGTGAAAAGCTTGCTCGGTCAATGAGCCATTCTCTGCGGAAGATCAAGGGAACTAGGGCATGGCTGTGGACACCTCAGCCAAACTGAGCATTCCTCACCCGAGCTAGGCTGACCTTGCCACCAGCTATCTAGGCACAGGTCAGTCATTCGGCTGCCCCAAGCACCACCAACATCGCGTCTGATTTCTGAAGCGAAATGAGAGGCATTAAAAATGGCGAAGTGGTCATTTTCCGGCTGGGATAAAGTACCCTAATCAAGTTGATTAGAAGGGCAGCACACAGCAAGGGTGATTCTGGCACAATGCCATCCATCCTCCTCCCCCAGCCAACTTGCCTCACCACTTGGAAGCATGTACAACCACAGGTAGCAGGTAAACTCTTCGGGACTTTGGCTATGCTGAGTCCTCCGTAATCCAAGTGCCACCAGATGTCTTTGAGTATCTAGTGTCTTCCCAAGTACTACACAATACAGTACATGTCATGACATTCCATCGCTTTAGTAACAATGGGTGCCAAGGAACAAAGAATCCAAAATTAGCTGACAATGTTACAAAATAAAAGCAAATATACATACATAGCACATGTATTTCTGCACTCAGCCTGCTGAGTGTTTAAATAACACCCCCAAACATCCATTTGTGGCCTTTGGCTGGCCTGGAGACTTTCAGGAAGAATTTGCACCTTTTTCTCGGAATACTTCTTTTTAAAGGAACTGTAACACAGCTACTCTTCTTACTTAATATTAACCCCTTCCTTCCTCCCTCACCCTGGGCAAAAAATGTGGACGATCTGCTAGAAAACTCGTATCTGAGAGCAGACTAAACCACAGGGAATAAACTGAAAGGGGACTCTGAGTGGGGGGAACCTAACCTCCCAAGTGTGAATGGAGGTAGGAGTTAAGACTTCCAGAGAATGTTAAGAATGTGGTCTCCATATGGGCACTGAGAATTCAAATCACAACCAGAGCTAAAAGAAACTCTGAAAAGAGGAACCATGTAAGGCTTTTGTGGAAATTTCAAACACAACAGGCTTACACTGATTTTCTCTTTTATTATTTCTCACAAGTAGAGACCACTCACTTCTCCTTTCCTACTTGAAACCTGGCTTCCTGAAGTCCCATCATTGTCCCCAGAAGGACAACGCATTAATGCTGACAAGAATAGAGTGACCTGAAGTATAGCTAGCTAGTAGGTGTTAAAATTCTAAGAAGTGTACTGAACATTCCACCAAAACAAGGCGCCACCCTACAGAGCTCAAAGATCACTCCCTTCATCATTTGCAAGGGAAAAGGGTTTTATCCCTGCCATTTCTGAAGGCCTCAAATGTTTAGGAGGCTGCCACACTCAAACATATCATAATTAGAGCCTGGGACAGCCAAGAGTTAAACTGAGCTTTAAAGGTTCTATCAAAAGTTTCTTACAGACTCCACTGATACTGTCAGTAACCAAGAGCTGGCAGTTCTGGCATGACTCTGGAAAATCCCAGCAGTAGATGTCCCACTCATCTTGCTCAGGGATCTGTTTCCCACACTGTGGGGCTGGCCACAGGGGCCACATCACACTTCCTAGGGACTAAGCAGATAGGAGCCACTTCACTGCCTAGTCCTCCTCTGTCTGCCTGTTTTTCTAAATCTAACGGGCCAGTTTGATTGAGGAAGGCTTGAAATCAAACATTTAAACCGCTGTTTAAATTATACGCCTTCCTGTGACAGGAATCAGAATTTCCCTCATGTATACTTCATGACAAACTCTCCAAAAGACCACTATTCCTCCTCCCAGCTGCACAGGGAAGAGAACCTTCCCAGACACCAACACACAGGGGTAAGGTGCACACACACACATCTGCTAGACTGTTCTGTTTTGTCTTATTCTTTCTTCTAACAAATTATATTTAAAAGAAGGCAAGGAGAAGGGACAAACTGCAGAAGAAACCTTGGTTAAAAAGCTCATGGATCAAGTTTTTAAGATGTCAGTGTGTTAGATTCAAAAACAAAAAGAAGAGTTTCTGATTTTGTTAAGTTGTAAAAACAAACTGGTATTTTCCAGTAGGTCTGAGGTCTTGCCAGCTTCTCAGGTCTCATCAGATACTTCACAGTGGGTCAGTTCTGCACAGACGCTCACCCCCAGGTACCATGTTATCTGCAGCTTCCCCACCTTGAGACGAAAAACAGAAAGAAAAAAAAAAAGGCCCAAGGGTAGAGGAACAGGGTCTGTTCCGTTCTGAGTTTAGCAGTAACTCAAAATCCAATAGCTTATATACATACATACATATCGCTTCTTTTTTTTTGTTTGTTTTTTTCTTTCTTTGCCTCTTGGTGATGTAACTGTGAAGCCCTCCCCCCAGAAACCAGGGCTATGTGGTCCTACAAATGTAAACACACTGGTGCCTTGAGGGACAGAGGGGCTTGTGACCTGAGACCTCCAGTTGCAGACAGCAGGAACCAAGCACCCACATGTTATTTTCGTTGTCTCTATGTTCTCACAACCACAGAACTAAGTTCAAATTTTCTAAGGGTTCTTCTGACCACTGAATGGAATCAAACTGCGGAAGTCATGGCAATGAGTCTTTAATACTATTGCCACTGCAGTGTTCACTTGGTATCTTGGAAAGAAACATATGCAGTGAGCAGAGGATGGTAAGATTTCCCTCCTTATCAATTCCAAGGCCAGAACATCCCATTTTCCAGCTGTTACACGTGACCTAGACAATCTTTTGCTGAAGGGACAGCTGGGGACATCGGTGAACTGCTAAATATGCTCAAACAGCCATCTAGCTCTTCACTATCCAAGAGTCATCTTTGCTTGGGAAGGTCTCAAGCTGCCTGGCAAGCACCAATTCCCTCGAGAGCTCCCTGTACTGAATAAATGTCAAATGTCCCCCATGGCCAAAAGGTGGGGGGAAAGGGAAAAAACAGAAAGTAAGAGAGAATGGCCTCTTCTTCGCTTTCAAGTGGAGTCATCTAGTCCTCTGTTTGGCTGCTCAGAACTTGACTTGCATAGTCGGTCCATGATGCCCTGGAGCATGGGCTGGACGATGCCCAAAAGAGGCCTCTGCAAGGGGTCACCATCCCAACAGGCTTCCATCAACTGCCAGCACTCCTCATCAAACACAGGGAGACGTTCTGGGCGGGCCCCTAGAGGAAGAAGGAGCATGGAAATCACGCCAGATTAGTGAGAGGGAGACCAACACAACGAAGAGGCATGACCAGCCGACGGACTGATTATCCAGCTGGTGCTCAGCATGCTGAAGAATGCAATGAGTTCTGGCTTCCATGGCAAAAATCTAGGTTAGACCCTAACAGTAACAGTGAAAAAAACTGGAACACATTGGCAGAGGAAGCTGAAGAACTAGAAGTTCTAAAGAAAAAAGGCATGTATGACAGTACTGCCTTTTTGAAATAGTTAAATACAGCACTGCCTTGAAGCAAAAGTCTGACTTCAATGTCTTCTGATTCCATCAAACCAAACCAAACCCGCTGCCGCTGAGTCGATTCCGACTCATAACGACCCTACAGGACAGAGTAGAACCACGCAATAGTTTCCAAGGAGCGCCTGGCGGACTCAAACTGCCAACCTTTTGGTTAGCAGCTGTAGCACTTAACCACTATACATGGAGGGATGAAGTGTGTGTGTGGTCCTGCAGGGGAGTGGCTGGAAAGGGAGGCAGGAGGCCTCTGCCACAGCGCCCGATCACTGCTCTCACCAGACGGTAAGACAAGTAGGGCTGGTGCCTCTTACCTCTCCTCACGTTGTTCCAGAGGTGGTCTTTGCTGGCACACCTCTCAAATGCCTCAGGGAGCTTGACAGAGCCTGAGCAGATATACCAGAAAAGAATCCCGAAAGCGTACACGTCCACAGAATTATCATACTTTCCTAGAGCAAGAAGGAAAGAAAAGCAGTGAGTCAGAGAGAGGAAGGCAGCAGCAGCACCACTGCCTACCTCTGCACAGGTCTTCACATGCTCTGTCTAAAGCTTTCCACATTGCTCTCTCTCGTAACCACGCTGCCATGTAGGCAGGACACAGTCATAATGCTCATTTCATGGTACAAAAAACTATGGCACTGGGAGGCCAAAGCTGGACACTGGCAAGAACTACCTATTGCACTTGATAAGGAACAGGAAAATCAGGCCTTTTGTTTTATGGAACAGTCAAAAAAATTAAATCCAGAGAGGTCATATTAAGGATAGAAGGTTGGGAAATACAGATGGGCGGGTGGGTTGGAACCAGAATAAAGACTTTTAAAGTCAGACACAAGAATCTGAACTTAGTGAGCAACAGGAAGTCATTTATGTTTTAGGGCAGGAGGGGGCATGAAGAAGATGCAGTAGGAAGATTACTGTGACGGCAATGGGGTGGTGCGAGCTGTGGAAATAACTTGCAAAAAGCAATTTGGCCTTTGTTCGCAGCACTGTACCAACACCAGAGGCTAATCAATGGGGCTGACCACAGAGGGACACCTGAGGGCCCGATGCTGCCTGAGCCTCAGAAGGCGTGAGGTAATCTATCGTGGCCACCTGGGGAGGCCCAAAAGCTCCTTGAACCCTGATGTAGAGAGGGGGTTTGCTGGTTGGTGACTGTGCATGGGAGAGGGTAGCGTGCCTCTCTTTGGGACATGGAAGCTCCACGCTGTGACCCCTTCCAGACCTTACCCTATGTGTTTCTTTGTCGTATCCTTTTTGGTTGTAATAAATCTGTAGCCGTAAGCATGGTGTACCTCCATGAATTCTGTGAGTTGTTCAGTGAATTAACGAACCCACAGGGACGTGAGAGCCAGCAGGAGCTGGCATCTGCCTGTTTGGCAGTCTGAAAGAAGGTGTCCTCCTAATGTGTGAGCTCTGACCCAGCTCTGGGTGACGTGAGAGGCTGACGAGGATGGAGACGTGGAAGGTGAGGACTGGATCCACTGCCACACTGTGGGCACGGATTCCAGCTGATCCCTACCACGCAGTTAGCAGCGAAGGTAGAATCTGCCTCCTGTGTGCCCTTATTCAGTGCACTGTGCTGCTGTAGAAACAATGAAAGGCATTTAAGCAGGAAGCAGCCAAAAAGGAATATTTCAGTGGGAATAGAGACTTTTTTTCTTTTTTTAAAGTAAGCCTAAGGAAAGAAAAAAACGATGAGTCTCTACTTGGTTCCTATCTGCGTAGGGCTATAGCTATGCAGCTGAACTCCTAATCTTTACGTGTGTCACTCGGATTGGGGGGAAACTTGTGTACAAGGCCAACCAGAGAAAGGTAAGCATTTTGCTAGGTTTAACTCTTATCAATATTTATGACTGACCTGCAATTACCTTTTCATCTTCCCTGACGATGGTACAACCTTCTCCATCCACTCAGGCTCAAAGCCTTGGAGTCATCGTTTAGTCCTTCCTTTCTGTCCATCACCCACATCAAGTGAAAAAAGATCCTGCCCCCTCTTGCTCTTGAACTGACCTCCGATCTGTCACGTTTTATCTATTTCAGCACGACCAACTTAATCCTGGGGACAGCCACCACCAACCAGCCTCCCCAGCTGCCAGCAATTTCTCTCCTTCATGATAAATGTTTGGATTTTGGAAACAGAAAGCTTTAGATTCAAATCCCAGCTCTACTTTCTAGCTCAAAGTTTTTGGCTAGGTTTCTTCATCAATCTGGCCTCGATTTCTTTATCCATAAGTTGACATAAAAATGGATCATTATCACAGGATTGTTTTGAGGTGTAAATGAAACAAAATACATGGAAAAAACATACCCATACAGCCTAGCTTCAATATACACTTAATAAATACGAGTTCCCTTCCTACCTACCAATTTTTCCCAGCCTGACTCAAGTTTCCCCCAAATTCCACCTCTACCTCAAAATTATCAAACATTTCAGCCTGGTTTTTCCCTTTTCCGAACACTGACAGTGCTTCACGTAGCACACGATTTTTAGCTCCATGTCTTATACTGCTCCTTACAGACTTGACCTCTCTTAGTATGGTGTGTTCATGTCAATTTTAAGTTAACAATAGTGGACAACTCCCTATTATCTAACCAAATAGGAGTTATTCAATCAGTATTTTATGATGAAATAATTGGTTGATTATGGCAATTTATGGTACTAATATCCCAGAGAGACATCCACAAGAATGGTTGGTGACTCCCACTGGCACGTTCCTATTTCTTCCTTACCTCTTTACGCCTTCTTTCTCCCCCCTACTTGTCTTAGGTTTCCCCTGTTCCGGTTTTTCCCTTGCCTGTGCCAGACCTGCCATAGTACTAGGCGATTACTACTTAGCCCTAGGGGTAGAGCTCAGGGTTAATGTACCATGCTCTGTCCAGACCCACTCTCTGCCCTCCAGCCTTACCTGTGAAGAGTTCAGGGGCCATATGGATTGGGGTCCCCACAATGCTGCCTGACATCATAGCCTCCGGCTTGCAGAATCCTAAGTCTGTGATCTTGGCACGATTCTGCTTGTCTAGCTGCCAACAAAGCAAGGTGAGAGTCATTCTGTCTCCAACCCTGCACACAGCACTCAGTTTACACAAACTGAAAAAGTAGGTACTTAGTAAATCCTGCCTCCACCTGCCTGTCTCTAGATTCGTTCCCATTACTGTCTTCATCTCCACACTATAAGCAACCCGATGGCAGGAACTATCTTTCTCATCTTTGTTCTTCAGACACTGAGCATAGTGCTTGGCACACATCAGGACCTCAGTAAATCTTGGAAGAATGAGTAAGTGAAGGTCCCTGGCAGGATACTGAGGAAAGCATTTCAGCTCCTGATTCTCCCCTAGGCTCCAGACCACAGGGCAGGAGGCTGGTAACTAAGAAGGCTGAAGTCCTCTAGTCACCTGAGGAGAGCTTCCTGAAGTCCCTGTTGCTTCCTTCCCTAGAGGTCCATGAGACTAAATCTGTTTGGCAATAGATAAGCCTCTCAGGTTTCAGCCTACAATTTTGGAATGTATTTCCCTTCCCCCAGAGGGAGAGACAGAAGATGAATCTGAGTGAAGGGTACACGGGCCTTCACAGTATTAGTCTTTTAACTGTTCTGTAAGTTTGAAATTTTCCAAAATAGTATTGGGAGAAAAAAAAAACTTTAAGCATTATAAGCTAGGCCTATGATGAAAACCAATGGAAGAACATCTTTACTGCACGCCCCCAAACTTTAAGTTCAAGAACGTAAAGTTCAAACTGTGAGTTCAAGGGGACAGGATATCCGTTGTGCTGTTAATGCTACCATTTTCCCACTGGCCTTTTCCAAGACCAAACCTGCACTCACATGTACTCTCCCAAAGGTCCCTCAACCTCAAGAGGCAGGGTGTTACCCTGGGAAATAGCTCTACTTACCAGCACGTTCTTCAGTTTGATGTCACGGTGGACGAGGCCCTGGCTGTGCAGGAAGCGGATGCCCTCTACCACATCGAGTGCTATCTGTAAACGTGTCTCCAGGGTCAGCCCAGCCTTGGAAAGACGAAAGAGCATATGGGTCACTAACAAGGCAACGCCTCGATTTCTCCTGGCTTGAACCACCTGAGAGTTCCTTCTGTGGGGTGCTACAGGAATGACCATACTAGAGGACACAAGGACAGAGGGAACTGAGAGAAAAGGGAAGAGGAAAACAGAGAGGGAAGTACAGGAAAAGCAAAGAAGGGCAAGCTATGAAGGAGACAAAGCCAGGTAAAAGCCCTAGAGGCTGCACTCAGCCAGCTAGACAATCCCCAAGTATGACCAGGAGAGGTGCAACCAAACAACTGAAGCATGACCTCATTTCTAACGTTTGAACAAACTCTGAAACTGCCCACAAGGCTCAAAGTGACTAACTCTGCCTCAGGCCGATTTACTTCCATTGCTCTGTAGGCCTGGTTAGCCCCGTTCTGTGGATTCAAATACCAAAGTCATATTACTTCTACCAAGTTTCCACTTTAGTGTTTCCTGAACGCTGGGGAACATCATAATGCTCGTCCAAAAGTTCGCTTGTGGAAAAGACTCTTCTGAAATGAAGAGGGAAAACAGAGTCACCTGGAGAATGATTTTCTTCGTCATATTGATTCCTCATGGCTCCTGGAAGCATTTCTAAGGTGTCCTCTGCCCTACTTCTGCAAGCTTCTATTTAAACTGGTACAAGATGAATTTGTGAGAAGGCACCCCCTCTTCTCTGTATGGTTTCACCACAACTCTTAGCCTTCACTCCAATAAAATCCTTCAGTAGCTTCTCATTGTCTATAATAGAATTTGGATTCTACAGAAATTCTTAACATTTTTGTTCCTCTATAATTTGTTTCCAAAATCTCTTTGCACCTTATCGCCCTCCTATTCCCAAAATGAACCACGTGCTCCAAGCTGGCTGGTGCCTTACTGATCTCCTAATGTGCTCTGGGTATTATGCTGTTCCTTCCCCCTGGTGTGGCCTCTTCTCTCCAACTGCACTTCCACCCAGCAAGGTGTATGCAAACTCCACAACGTCGTGAAAAACCACTGACTCCAATTCTCTTCAAAGCCCCTGGCAATTACACTTTTTGGTGTTCCCTTATGGTGCTTAATATAGGGCCTTGTACAAAGTCGTCACTAATAACTATTTGTTGACTAAACAACAAAAAATGGCTTTAACGATTGAGGGCAAAATGAGAAAGAACAGGAGAGATACAGGAAGCTTTTCTGTTCTTCTAAGGAATTCTGGTGTTATTCTAAACCAAGGGAGAGTAACCAGTCTAGATTTTAACCAGCTCTGCAGGAGGTCAGAGTGGTGAATGACAGTACCCTAGATATATATTGAAAAGTGATGCTGAGATAGACATTTTTAAGGTTTTTTGGAAATATGGGCAACAAAGCTTGATTACTCCAACAACCTCTTATGAAAACCAGAAGCTCTGAATAAACAGGGAAGGATGAAGGACCAGCAAAGAACCTGTGGTTGCCAGCTGGCTCTTGCTCTCTCCTCCGTCAACTCACCTTCAGCCCTGTGTAGAGGTCCCGATGTAGCCGCTCCATAATAAGCAGCACAGCAATGCTGGAGCCACCACCATAGTTGTAGTCGATGACTGACCCGTGGAGATCCACCAGTCGCTCATGCTTCGGCAGAGACCTGGTGCAAAGGAGAGGAGTCTGGACTACAACGCTTAGGTTCAAATCCTACATAGCACGCCACACCATGGAAGGAATAGCCTCGAGACCACACTTAGGCCAGGTCTGGAGGTAATGGCTCTCAGTACAGAGACAAAGCATGGAGAATGCCTTCTCCAACAAGGACAAAAAAAAATTTTAATGTAAAAACTTGTAAGCCATAAGGACTAAGGAACAAAGTCAAACGTGAAGATGAGACTGAGAAATTAGGATGGTGGGGAAAAGCAAAGACAGAAAAAGCCTTTGAGAAAGCATGCTTCTGGGCTAGACAGAGAAATATTAGTCCCCAACATTTTGAGACCCAGGTATCAAGACACCGGGCATGCTGTAGCTCTTCATACAAAACCCCCCTTCCTGGGCTCCTGGCTTCTTCTCTTTTTTCCCATAAGGATGAATGATACAGGACCCACCTCATGTAGTGAAACTCCAAAGCCAGGTCATTCCAGTGCTTCTCATCTGGAGGGACAACCGACTTGAGGGCACAAGGGAAGTGTCCCCCCCAGTTGTCACACAGGTACACCACACCATACTGGCCCCGGCCTAGTTCCTGTCCCAGTTTAGGTTTACCTATAAGGCACACAGACAAAGAGATAAGGCTGGACCAACCTGGAAGCCAGAAAACTGTAATTATCAGGGTGAGAAGTTCTGGTGTCATTCTAAGCCCTAGGAAGTAACCTAACTGGTTTAATTTAAATAAACTTTGATGATGTTATTTGAGCTACATAAACAGCAGGACCAAACAAACTTCAGGAGTTCGAAAACACCTAAGTAAGTGTATAGGTGGTTTGGCAAGTAGGACTGAGATTCCCACCAAGGCTGGACATTAAGACTGTCAGGTGTCCAGAACCCTCCTCCAGTTTATCGGGGAAAACCAATTACAGACTCACAGTGCAGCAAGACGTCCTGTAAAGAACGGCTCTCCAGTGAAAGGCGGGCCAGGCGGGGGGCATGATCTTTCCGAACCTTCAGCCATAGGTCTTCAGTTTTCTCCAGCCGGCCTGAGTGGCCAGCTTCCAGCTGGGAGGGAAACAGAAAAAAGGCATATGCTTTATCAAGTGTCTAGCCTTGACTTTCTCACTTGTAATACAGCGATAACAATATCTACCTCATAAGGATGACTGTGAGAACTAAGCTAGGTTTATATAATGTGTTCAGCACAGAGACTGGCACAGTAGGCACTCAGTAATTTTCCTCTACCCACCCTCTAGACATGCATGCACACACGCCCACGCCAAAGGAGCACGCAGATGTCACGTAACTGTGCGCTCGCTAGTATGGAAGCTGTAAAGTCCTCTCTTCCTGTCACACATTCCTAAAATGCTATATAAACTTAGAATTCCTAGCCCTCACCATTTTCATTGCTCACTCAGTAAAATGGGGAGAAATTAGCCAAGTTCCCTCCATTCTTCCTAGAATTAGAAAAACATCCACATAAACAAAAACGTATTGTTGAAATTTCCTGTAATGGAATATTATCCTTGGACAAAATAGGAAAAAAAAAATTTTTTTAACTTTTACAAGAGAGGAGAAAGCAAAATATTCTCCTCTGTGTGATCCAGCTGTACCTCCTTTCCTGCATACCCACCTGCCGCAAGGAGGCTGCAAAAGCCTCATGAGAACTATTGAGCCGAGTCCGGAACTGGCTGCAGATGCTCTTGGCCAACTTGGAGGCACTGAGACTCTCAATGGCTTCTTGGGCCACCTTCCTCTTCCACTCTAGAGTTATGGCAGGTGGGCTAACCCATGTGATGCGCTGGATGATCTGTCAGGATGAGGACAGTGAGATCACTGAGGGATGGGAGGCCGGGACCACTACAAAGACCCGATGCTCTTTGTTCTCTGGATTATCCAGTCATTAGGAGCAGCCTCTTAAGACAGGAACTGTATGAAGTCCAAGGCTCCTGTCCAGTTCCATCTACCTCACAACCAGGGCCCAGCCCAGATGAAAGCATCAAAGAACAGCAGGCCTAGTCTTCATGAACACCAGCCCTTGACGCATTGCATTCAGTGGCAGGGAGTGCCTGATAAATCTCTTTCTGAAGTCAGTGACTAACTCTACCCAAGAGCCAGATCGAATTCCAGATAAGGAGCCACACTCACGGCCTCCAGCAACCACAAAGCCTGTTTCTGAGGTTGGGAAAAAGAAGTATGAAGAAGATAGTGAAGTCGAGTCTTACAGCTCCATAAAATATCAACTAAACCTACCACTTCTAAGAGTTAAGGGGGTAGCGCTATAATAATTATTTCACAATAGGCCTAAACCAGAATTCTCCCGGGCAGGCGTACCAGGGCATGGCTATACCAACAGAATATCCTAGACATCGGTCTCCCGTTGTGGTGACTAGGAGTCATTTGAGCCAACTGGGGACTGAAAAAATTTTCTCTACACAACCCCTACCTGCTTGATTTGTTCCCAGAGCATCCTTGTTACCGAGGACCCTGAGTGAAATGTGACTTCAACATGATAGGCGGCATTTAAGATCTGAAAGAGAATATACAAAACAAAATCAATATGCCCAGAGTACAGTGGTTATTTCAAAAATACAATGAATGATATTCACTTCAAAAACATAGTCCAGTCTCAGGGGTCCCAAATTTATCCCTTAATATGTATGCAGAGTTAAATCCTGGGAACTCAGGTTGATTATCTATTTTGTGATTATTAGGCTCCTTTACTTCATCCTTCATCTTCTTGCTCATTAACCTAACTGCAGTTTTACTGCCTATGAGCACCTCCCTTGCACAGTGGTCATGTCATGGGAAAACCAAGTAAAATTAAAACTGGACTGGCAAAAGGTTGAGGGAAAATGCCAGGCTAATTTGAAGTTGGGCTTGTAGGTAGATTATCTGTGACATGGTGTTTTAACAACCATTCTTTGAGCAGCTACCTGTTTGAGATAATTACTGGTAATGTGAACTGAGACATCATGAGACTTCTCCAGGCTCTGCAGACACCGTTCCAGGGTTCCCACAAAGCTCTCACGTAGGTAATCCACTGAGCTGATCAGCTTGTTAGCCACCGCCTGATTAAGCCGGGAGATGATGAGCTCCTGGATCTGTCGGATGCAGCACTTGATCTCCCTGGTGCCCACTGGTTCCCCATTCTCAGGGACAATGACATCTATGGAAGCAGAGAAACGAGCCAGTCATCTGTGATGGGGGAGAGGCAGGGACACTAAATAAAGGGGTTTCCCATGTCAGTGCCAAGAAGTACCGTGATGATGGCTACAAAAAAACACACGTTTGATTTATGGACAACTGCAGACCCTCAGCATGATCAGAGGCCAGGTAGCCCTCAACCACTTAAGGCAGTTAAGGATCCTGGGAAAGAACCACTGTGTCCAGAAGGAGCCAGTTGATTTTGTTAGCTTTTATGTCACATTATAAAAGGAGAACAACAGCATTTATTGAATGCAGACTATTTGAAAGGCACAGCAATAAGTATTTTACATATGTCATCTCATTTAACCCTCACAGTGACCTTGGCAGGTGGGCATTACTGGCTATGTACTGCAGATCACTTTGAGGACGAAGCCGGCGCCGGGAAGGGGTGGTACAGTTAGGGAGTGATGCCATCAGCATTTGAGCCCAAAGCTCACTGACTCCAAAGCCTATGATCTCTGTAATATCTCACGCCACCTAGCGTATTAATGAGAAAAATCCAAGAGTCAGGAATTCAATTCTAATCGATTACCAGATAAATAAAAAGTAAGACCCAATTGTTATCCCCAGCATTCCACTACCTCTCAGGATTAGAAAGTCTGTTTTCCAAGTGAGAGGATAACAGAACTTAAGAAAAGACAAATTATGTGCCAAAACATCTGCTCCTAAAAAGGCACTCTCATATCTATTGGTGGAAATGGGAACTGGTGCCACCTCTTTGGCAATGTCTATCAAAATTTTAAATCAATAAATGAATGAAAAAATCCACACACCCTTTGATCTAACTATTGTGCTTCTAGGAATTTTTTTTTCTAGAAATATTCCTTTATAAGTCCCAAAGATGTGTATGTACAATAATGATCAATGCAGTAGAGTTTATAATGGTGAGGGGGAAAGGAAACAGCCTAAGTGTCTATCAGTAGCGAATAATTAAACAAATTAAGGTATATTAATCAGAAGAAGACACATTTGTATGCACATTTGTGGAAAACTCTCTAAGATACATTGTTAAATGAAACAAGCAAGGTACAGAAGAATACATGGAGGGCAACTGGGTGACTAAGGGACAGTATCTTTATACCTTTGAATAAAGTATCATATCTGTAGGTATCACCTTTTTTAAAAAAAAGTTAAATTTTATTAAGTATGTATAACATGATCTCCAGCGTACATAACCTTTAAAACAAACAGTA
This sequence comes from Elephas maximus indicus, assembly GCF_024166365.1. Lineage (NCBI taxonomy): Eukaryota > Metazoa > Chordata > Mammalia > Proboscidea > Elephantidae > Elephas > Elephas maximus. Next base: position 14,645,510 of record NC_064836.1, read on the forward strand.
ATAGAAGTTTGGCTCCATAGGATATGTGACAGCTCTCTTCTAAATCTATTTATCATTGGCTTTCCCAAGGTAAGTTTGCCTTAAAGATACCCAGAAAGGACTTAGCATAAGGTAAGAATCAGACATGTAATTCACGTCTAATATGTAGGCAACTTATGTAGTAGATCCACAAATCCACATGTAGGCAACAGAACCAAACATTTGATCTACTTGGTCCCAGTTATCCCCACATCTGTTTGACTAACCACTGTATCCCAGGCACCAAGCATCGTATGCCTGGCACATACTAGACAATTCAATATTTCAATGTCTGCCCAACCTACCTGCCCTGACCACCCTTTATCATGTGTACTGTGATGCTGGCATTGATGTTCCAGTGTCTTTAATTAAATACTGAGAAGACTTCCTAGGATTTCCACTGCAAGTAAGCATGTCTCAGCAACTCCTCCCTGCAGTGGGAATTCACTGAAGAGCAATCTTTCTTCATCTTTAGAAACACCTATAAGAAATGAGGCATCCTGTGCTTGCTAAAGTCAACTATATTCCCTTTGTATTTCTAAGTGTGACACAGCTTTACACCATCATTCATACACTCACTCATTCTCCAAAGACATACTGTGTGAAAGGCTGTGTTACTTGCTGCACAGGATATGATGATGAGACTCAGATCCTGCTCTCCTTCAACATTATGAGTTCAGAAAATAGAAGAAAGGAACATAAATGACTATTAAAAAGACAGAAGGTGAAACATGCCAGAAATAAGTTACAAATAAAATGCTGTGGGAGTTCAGGTAAATGAGATTATTATTAACTATAAAATTTAAAGAAGAGTACATGAAAAATGGCATCTGGGAGAGGCCTTAAGGATAGGTAGGATTTCAAAATTCATGGACAGATAAACGGCATTTCAGGGTTACAGAAGCGCATGAGTGAAGAAAAAGTGAAGAGAATGTACAGAGGACAGCAAGAAATTACGATCAACCACAATGGAAATTGCAGGAAGTGCACAGTGGGAAATAAGACATGAAAACTTGGGAAGGGCTAGCCCTTGGAAGACCTTTAATTCAAGGCCTGTAGAAATAGGTAGCCAGAAAAGATGAACTGAAGATGAGAAAGAAGTCCAGGAGACCAACTAGGAAACCACAGTCCAGTCAGACTAAAGAAGAGGAGAAGCACAGGTAAGAATGAAACATGGAAGACGACTCATCAGGACTCGCCAACTGAATGGACGTGGGACAAGGAGAAGAAACCAGCTGAAGGCAATGCTGAGATTTTGAAGCTGGGTACCAGGAAGAAGGTGGCATCAGGAACTGGGAACAGTTTAGGAGGAAGTAACACACAGAAATTAATAAGAGTATGGGCTCAGGAATCAGACTGTGTAGACTCAAATCCTGCCTCTACTATTTACTAGCTGTGTGACCTTGCACAAATCAATCTTTCTAAGCCTTAGCTCTCTCATCTAGAAAATGATAATAAGCCACCTAGGGAGGCTGTTTTTGAAAAAAAATTGATGTCATGTTCCATTCAGTAAATTTTGAGCATCTATCTACAGGTTCAAAAAGCCTCCCAGATATATCCTAGAGAAGTAAGAGCGTTTACACGAACAGATATATGCACACCCATGTTCATTGCAGCACTGTTTACAATAGCAAAAAGATGGAAGCAACCAAGGTGCCCATCAACGGATGAATGGATAAATAAAATATGGTATATTCACACAGTGGAATACTACGCATCGATAAAGAACAGTGATGAATCTGTGAAATGTTTCATAGCATGGAGGAATCTGGAAGTCAGTTGCAAAAGGACAAATATTTTATAAGACCACTATTATAAGAACTCAAGAAACAGTTTAAACAGAGAAGAAAATATTCTTTGATGGTTACAAGATGGGGGAGGGAGCGAGGCTGGAGGGGGTTATCCACTAATTAGTAGATAAGAACTATTTTAGGTGAAGGGAAAGACAACACACAATGCAGGAGAGGTCAGCACAACTGGACTAAACCAAAAGCAAAGAAGTTTCCTGAATAAATTGAATGCTTCGAAGGCCAGCGTAGCAGGGGGCGGGGGCTTGGGGACCATGGTTTCAGGGGACATCTAAGTCAACTGGCATAATAAAACCTATTAAGAAAACATTCTGCATCCCACTTTGGAGAGTGGTATCTGGGGTCTTAAACACTAGCAAGCAGCCATCTAAGATGCATCAATTGGTCTCAACCCACCTGGATCAAGGGAGAATGAAGAACACCAAGGACACAAGGTAATTAAGAGCCCAAGAGACAGAAAGGGCCACAGAAACCAGAGACTACATCAGCCTGAGACCAGAAGAACTAGATGGTGCCTGGCTACAACCGATAACCGCCCTGACAGGGAACACAAGAGAACCCGTGCGGGAGCAGGAGAGCAGTGGGATGCAGACCCCAAATTCTCGTAAAAAGACCAGACTTAATGGTCTGACTGAGACTAGAAGGACCCTGGTGGTCATGGTCCCCAGACCTTCTGTTAGCCCCAGACAGGAACCATTCCCAAAGCCAACTCTTCAGACAGGGATTGGACTGGACAATGGGATAGAAAATGATACTGTTGAGGAGGGGGCATCTTGGATCAAGTAGACACATGAGACTATGTTGGCATCTCCTGTCTGGAGGAGAGATAAGAGGGCAAAGGGGCTCAGAAGCTGGTGGAATGGACAAGAGAGAGTAGAGGGAAGGAGTGTGGTGTCTCATTAGGGGAAGACCAATTAGGAGTATATAGCAAGGTGTATATACATTTTTGTATGAGAGACTGACTAGATTTGTAAACTTTCACTTCAAGTACAATAAAAATTAAAAAATAAAAATAAAAGCCTCCCAGATGATTTGGATGCATAGCCATGGTTGACAACCTAAAGGATAACTTGCAAGCCATGTCGTTTTAATTAACAGGAAGTAAAGCTTTTTTTTTAAAGCTAGTATTTATACATGGAGGTTTATACCGCAGTCTGCATACAAACTCAGCAGCATCTGAACTACAGACACCAAAAGACCTGGCCAGTTATCTTAGCCCAATTTTGTTCATAGCCATTCATGAAGAAAAGCGAAAAACATTACTTTGGGCAATCTTCCTGAGATGGGTTTCAGGAGCAGCCTGAAAAGAAAATGAGACACAAGATAAAAAAGCAGAACCAATAAAGAAGCATGGGCCATGCTGAGGGAGCAAAGGTTACAGCATGACCTAGTAACATTCTTCAAGCAGCTCTTCTTCGACGCCATTAGGGCTAGGGCGGATGCAGATATAAATGGGAGATTTACGATGAATTTAGCAAAAGTTGAGCTAACAGTTCTGGGAAGGAATGACAGCGGAATATTTCAAGAAAGTCTCTGAGAACAAGAGAAGCCACTTTGCTAAATGGTTTAAGGTAAGCTCCTGCTGGTAACAGTGAGGTAGATGAGATTACCCTGAGGTTCCTTTGGGCTTAAGAGCTAATGTATTCAGTTTCCAGCTAGAGAAGAGTTAGAGGTTCCCACAGGCCCAGTTCCCTGCCAAGAAAGCTCTCTGGTACCTACCTTTAAACTCCATGTTAGCAGCATCATCCAGAAGTTCCTCCTTCATGGTGTTAAGTGTCTCAACAATCATGTCTTTCATTTCCTCCTGCTTTCGGTTGGCAATATTCATCAATGATTCATACAACTCATTCTCCTTTTTTCGAGTATATTCCAGACGTTTGGGGGTAATCTGCAGGTCCCGCTGCATGTCAAAGGCCTGGTTAATAAAGATGTCAAGGCAGCGGCAGTGCACCAGGTTCAGGGCCTTGGCTACATCCACCAAGTGAGTCTGTAGCACCTGATGAGAAAAAGTGCTCAAGTGTCTCAGCTTCTCACTTTGTTCCACCAACATGCTCTGAGCTTTGGTGTCCTGGCCAGGGGCCCCACAGTTACAATGACTGCTGCTCAGATAGCCCAGGTCAATGAGCTGGCGATGAAGTGGTGATCTTTCACTCTCTGTTCTTCTGGTGGAGGAGTCAATGATTTCTGAGCCCAGCATCGGCACTTTGAAAAAGAATACGGGAAAGGAAAAATACTCTCGGATTTCCTGAAGCTCTTGCTCATCCCTCTCTGAGAGTTCATCTTTGTGGAGAGCATAGGTTACCACAGGCAAGAAATCATTCACCAAGTCACCCAGAACATCCACTGTGGGCCGGAGGCCTTGGCACGGTGCCACCACAATGTCCACTTCCTGGAAGGGGAAGGGGGTCAGATCAGCACCTCAGGGTCAGAATCAACCCTTGCCTCCCCAAAGTCCCACACTGAGACCAAAATCCAGATCTCTGATGGGGCAACTGGACTTCCACCTGTCATCCGTTCACCGCCTTCCTCTGGTACCAACACTCCCTGGTGCAGCCTATGCAGGCAGGCACTCAGCTAGAGAGAGTGAAAAAATGAGTTAAGTAGAAAGGATGGCAGTCCCTTTGGCCATTTCAGATCAAAAGAATATTTGGTCCCTGCCTTCCTTTGTTGCTTGACAACTCCCACTGATTCCCTCCAATGAAGAAATAAGACAAATAATGGGGGGAAAAAAAACTGTTATGGAAATTATCAGACTGAGAATGAGTCTGCCTAGAAGAGTCCTCTCCCTCTCCCCTTCTCCTCACACCCGATATTTCCACCATTCTAACCTGGCCGACTCCCAAACACCCTTTAAATCTCAATGTGTATGTCATGTCAGACCCTCACAGTCCTTTCTATTACACAACCCCAAGCACTCTCTACTTCCCCTTTCTTAATAACTCACCACATTTATAGTTTATTTAATTTAAAACCCATTTTTCCTGTTAGTCTCTAAACTCTTTGAGGGCAGGGACCATGTCTTGTCCTCTATTGTAACTCCAGTGCTTAGTACATAGTTCCATTGCCTTCAAGTCAATTCTGATTCATAGTGACCCTATAGGACAGAGGAGAACTGCCCCATAGGGTTTCCAAGGCTGTAATCTTTTTTTTAATTGTGCTTTAATTGAAAGTTTACAGAGCAAATTAGCTTCTCATTGAACAATTAATACACATACTGTTCTGTGACAATCGTTGTCAACCCTGTGACATGTCAACACTCTCCCCTTCTTGACATTTGTCCAGCTTTCCCGTTCCCTCCTGCCTTCTTGTCCTTGCCCCTGGGCTGGTCCAAGGCTGTAATCTTTACGGAAACAGAGCGCCATTATCTTTCTCCTATTGAGCAGCTGGTCGGTTCGAACCGCCACCCTTTGGGTGAGCAGCCAAGCGCTTAACAACTGCACCACCAGGGCTCCTTTAGCACATAGTAAGCATGCAATACTGTTGAATCAATTAATTAAGCAGCAAACTAAAAGCCAGGTTCATCAAACAGTATTACTGTCCTATTGTGAGAGTTTGCAAGTATCCCAAAGTTTTGTTTACCTAAGTCTTGGTAATACCTTTTGTCTCATGATCTCTTGTTATGGCAGAGACCAGTTTACCAAACCAAAAAACCCACTGCTAACAAGTCGACTGCGACTCATTCCGACCCCTCTAGCCTATTCAATATTTAGGCAAATGTCCTTTTCAGATAGGGGCTAGCCAATGAGATGTCAGTGGGCAGCATTTCCATGAAAGCTCTTTAGAGGAGGGTTGACTCTACCAGAAGTATGGTTGTTGGCTTGCCCTTCTTCCTGCCTGGAATACAGATGTGATAGCTAGTGCAGCAGTGGTCATCCAGCAACCCTAGGGAAGTCTGAGGGTGGAAGCCAGTGTTAAGGATGATGAAGCAAAAAGAAAGAGGGAGCCTAGGTCCCTGATGACCGCAAAGCTGCCATACCAGCCCTGAACTAACTGCCTTCATTCAGGCTTCTTTTATGTGTGGGGGGGGAGGTGGGGGAAGTGGGGGGGAACCCCCTGTGTCAAGTTTAAATTCCTGTTTCCCTGACTATATTATTTGCTGATTATATTGAACCCAATCCCAACTGATACACCCAAGTTCCTAATGTGAGTTTCAAGGATGATCTTTGGTTTAAAACAAACCCTCTGCAGGTCCTTTACCCAGCCCGTAGTTCTGCTTTGCGTTCTATTTCTTTCCTGAGGATGTCAAAGCACCTAAGGCAGCACGTATTTCATTCCACCGCATAGGCTGCTCCTCTACGTCTCTGAAACTGTCACTTTGCCTGGCATTCCAGGCCTAAGGGTTGGCCTGGGACTCACACCATCGTAAGAACACAAACTTTAGGAGTCTTCAGAGGTCTGCAAGTTCAAAAAATCAATCCTCCACAGAATTCTAACATATTTTGTGGTCATAAAAGAACTCAACATAAATCTGCTCAAGTCCTTAACAGTTATCAGATATTAAAATTTTACTTCTTTTTAATCTCTCCCACTCCCAACAAAGTGCAAAGGTCTCACTTTCTTCCTCAACAAAGAACTAAGCTTTATTTTCAAGCAGGTCACACAACTTTCATTTGACTGGCTACCTTGAGCTTTCTAAAGCTAAAAGTGCCTCAGCACCTCACCATTTGTAATTTGAGAACATACCATATAAATCCTCCAACTCTCCACCCAAGCCGAGGCCCAGTAGAAACTTGCTGTTTCATCTGTGCCTGAAACTGCACCGAGCGTTTTCGGGTTAGGAGCCTACCCTGACACTCATCGTGCTGTTGTACAAAACAAGCCCCTTTCACCACCCTGAGTCACACACGCTAGAGTATGGATCACTTCAGTGAGGCATGTTCAAAAAGATGCTAAGGGAGAAATTCTAAGGTTTAGAGCAGAACACAGAGTTGCATAAATGCCAGCATTATATTATGTATAATTATTCGATAAAGAATCCCAAGAAATGAAAACTGTTATACTAACGTTGAGAATTGTAGGTAAAAGTGTTTTTTAACATATATATTACACTATTGTAAAGCTGTCCTAAATGTATACATTTTTTAAAAAGATATAAATTCATCAATCAAATTTATTATAGGAATATTATGAGAAGAAAGTCTAAATTTATTCAAAACTGAAGTGTTGTTTAGAAAATTTCAGAAAGAATTTCACTTGCTTGTTTATTTGATGGATTTTCTTAAAATTCTAAACTATATTTCCAAGCTCTCTTTGAAAGATCTTTTTGTATGTGCAACAGAACCGTGAGCCACAGCTGCTAAGTCCATTTGTAGGACCAATATTCTTTCTGAGAGACAAAACCAAACCAAACCTGTTGCCGTCGAGTTGATTTCGACTCACAGTGACCCTACAGGGCAGAGTAGAACTGACAAGTTAACTTTATTTCCTCATAGGTTCAAATTCATCAAAAAAAAAAAAAAAGACTGAAGGCTTTCTAACGGTAGGATATAACCTATATATATTGGCATTCCTAAATATATCTCCTACTAAATAAAAATGGATAGAAAACAGGTAGCCTACTCTCTCTACTCCATTAGCTCCCCAGTTAATTAACTTCCAGCAGTTGGTCTCACTGCTCCCGACTGCCATGTCAGAGGCACTGCAGGTGGAGACCCTGGCAACAGAACAAACTAGACGGGAACGTGCTGTGCGAATCTGCAATCCTCACAGTGAAGGGGATGACTCATGCCTGACGGTTATAAACAAAAAGGGAAGCCAGCACTGTCTCCAGGAGACAGGGAGAGAAAAAGTAATTAATACTGAGAAGAGTAAGCCAGAGCTCTCTTAGCCCTATTATGGCTACCTGAGAGGCAAGTCTGACCTCGGATTGTCTGTTTCATGAAGGCTAGCTATATGCCTACCACTTAGGACAGGGCCTATCACTTAACAGGTATTCAATAAAAATAAAAAATGAACAAATGATGCTTTTACTATTTACTCACAACCACTTTTAAACGTCACATATAAAAGTTTCTATCTTTCAGCCCACAACCCACATAATTTAAAGATTTCTCCTGATCTGGAATTGCTGTTTGCTCCCTACTCCAAGAATGAAGCAGTGAGTAAGCATTTTGCTCCTAACTCAATAAAGAAAAAAGAATTTTAGGGAATCAGGAAAATATCTCATAATTCCCATTTTGAGGCACAATGAATTCCTGAAGAGGTTTCTCTTGCAGAACACATTCTGCATAAACCCAGAGGGTTTATGGAAGTTGATCTGTTACCCTTAATTTTTCTGATAAGATGAAGAAAATGCAACAGAAAGGAGAATACAACTCAGCAAACACCAGAACTCACCAATTTGGTTTTATTTTTTATATAAAATGACATTATTCTAAAATGCCAAAAAGGCAATCACTCAATCACTGAAGAAGCCTGACCACTTCCTTAGTAAATCCTTAAGAATACGGGCTCTTATTGGTCAGAACTCTTTGCTCTGTGGCTCATGGTGCATTACTGAAACGACTGTAGCTAAAGATGATTATACTGATGACTCAAACAGAAAACAGTCGTGTACTCAGGCTGAAGCTGGTAGGCAGCAGGTGTCTTCGCTTTCTCTGTGGTTCTTAGGCCTCGCGTTTACATCACACGGAAAACAAGTACCCAGCTACGTACCAGTCCTGCCCTTGCTCAGCACAGCCTTGACCTCAATCCCTATGCCCATATCCTCGCCACCTTTACTTACAATTCTCCTTCCATTCCATTCTCATGGGGCAGTTGAAAGATTTTTCCTGTTTGTTTTACAAAGAAGTTGATTCTCCTTCCATTTTATGTACTTTCCTGAACTCACTATCACTCTTAAATATTAATTACATATTAAGAAAAATGCCTCACTATTCTTATTACATTGTAGAAAATACTATGACTCTTATTAACCCTCAATTATCGGTGGTACAAACACTCTCCAAGGGAAGCTGCAATTGAATGGGTTTCTGGGCTATCACGTGCCTCATAAGACACCGAGACTGGTGTGGAGTCAACCCAGAGCTTTTACAGCAGTCAGCATAGTATGGATACGAGCCCATGGCCCTGTCTAGTAAAAGTATCACTGTGGTGACTGGGAAGTCAGAAACAAGACTTGGGAAAAAAAAATAATCCCAGCCAAAGCCCTAAGCAAGTCACAGAAACCAAGAAACCATCATGTTAAAAGTAGAAATATATTCGAACACCCAAAGACAAAGCTTTAAATCTACATTTCAACTCATAAGCATGAGGCCCTTAAGGATTTAAACTATCTTTTCTGTATTTCATACTACAACGAATTAGATAACAGATAAATCGACAAGACTGTACTGAATAGCCTCTATTCAGTATGTGGATACTCAAACATCAGGTACTCTTATATGGAGATAAGAGTAGGAATCTGAAGATTCATTCTCTTACCACTTATTAGATTCATCAAGAGTTAGAAAGCCAAAATAGTAGAATGGAGAAGAGAAAAAGAGGAAGAAGAGACTAACTTTTAACTTTATACAAACCAAAACCAGTTGCCCTCAAGTTGATTCAGACTCATGGCAACCCCATGCTTGTTAAGAGTAGAACTGAGCTCCACAGCGTTTTTAACAACTGTTTTTTCAGAAGCAGATTGCCAGGCCTTTCTTCCAAGTCACCTCTGGGTGGACTCAAACCTCCAACCTTTTGGTTAGTAACCAAGCATGGTAACCATTCACACCACTTGAGGGCTTTTTTTTTTTTTTTAACTTTCTGATACGCGTTTATTTTCCTGTGTGATCTGGACACTATCTTTGATTGTCTTTGCACATGGGAAAAAAGGACAGGGGCCCTGGAGGCCCCAAATGAGAACCTGGGTGAAGGTGGGAGGTGGGACAAGGTGTGGGGCACGGGGGGGTGGGAGTCGGGGTGAGCAAGCAGACCTGGGAGGGCCTTGAATGTCAGAGGAGGAGGGTGGGCTCCATCTGGGATGCAAGAGGGAGTCAGAGAAGGTTTGGGAGGATGGGCTGAAGCATGTCCAGGTGGCAGGGTCAGGGAGGCACCAAGATGCCAGGATGAAGGAGGTGGGGGTGGGGGCCCACGTGGGCCATGTCACTGCTCCTGCCTGCCCCGTACACCACCAGTGCTCTGCAGGGACTCTTTATTTACTTAATATACTCTTTATACACTGCTGTATTATTTATGTGTTTATAATATCTTTCTCTTCTTGCATTTAATTACAAAAGTAAGTCATAATGAATTATGCCTCTAATCAGAGGAGAGTAAGAACTATAAGTAAGCAGGAACAAAAAGGACTTAATTTTACTGCTTACTTGGGCAGCACATACACTAGAGCTAGAATGACACAGAGACTGGCATGGCCCCTGCACAAGGATGACATGCAAATTCGTGAAGGATTCCATAGTTTTACAATATGGGGGAAGACAGCACAGCATGACTAAGGCACAGGAAGACACTGAGAGCTACATAAGAATAAAGGGCAACTACAGTAAATGCCAGAACATATACAATCCGGCAACAACAGTTAACAGTAGACAATAACTTGTGAATAGGTACAAAGGTTAATATGTATGCTAAATAGGTGATGGAAATTGTCAGCGATTACACCTGCATACATATGTAATTCTTTTTTGTTTTTTACATATGTAAATATGGCTGTGGGAATTTCTATATACATATTTTTAATGCTGCAGGTATACTCATATATATATAACAGAGTTCATAGGGGGCACATTTATAGAAACTACTTAGACATCAGGACTAAACTACTGGACTTGAAGGCTAAGGACCACAGTCTCAGGGGACATCTAGGTCAATTGGCAAAAGATACTTCATAAAGATAATGTTCTATATCTTAGTCTGGTGAGTAGCATCTGGGGTCTTAAAAGCTTGCGAGCAGCCACCTAAGAAGCAACTATTGGTCTCTTCCTGTCTGGAGTAAAGGAGAACAAAGAAAACCAATGAATCAAAGAAGCAATTAGTCCAAAGCACTAATGGTTCACATAAACCGCAGCTTCCTCTAACCTGAGGCCAGAAGAACTAGATGGTGCCTGGCTACCACTACTGACAACTCCGACAGGGATCACAATAGAAGGTTCTGGGTTAGAATGGGTAAAAAAATGCAGAAGAAAATCTAAATTAAAAAAAAAAAGACCAGACTTACTGGTCTGAAAGAGACTGGAGGAAACCCTGAGACGATTACCCTAAGATGACCTTCTAACTTGATACTGAAGACACTCCCAGAGGCCACCTTTCAGCCAAATAATTGAACTATGAAATAAATGATAACACCCACGAAGAATGTACTCCTTAGAATAATCAACTATATGAGACCAAAACCAAAGATGAGATGGCAGGAAGGGACAGGGGAACTTTTTTTTTTTTTTTTAATAAATGATAACACCCACGAAGAATGTACTCCTTAGAATAATCAACTATATGAGACCAAAACCAAAGATGAGATGGCAGGAAGGGACAGGGGAACTAGACTAATGGAAATGGGGAACCCAGGGAGGAAACAAGGAGATGCTGACACATTGCAGGGATTGTAACCAATGTCACAGAACAATATGTATAAGAATCATTGATTGGAAAACTCATTTGCTATGTAAACTTTCACCTACAGCACAATGTTAAAAAAAGAAAAGGAGTTAAATATAACAAAAGGGAGAAGCTCCAACAAGAATGGTTATGCAGGAAAGGATGGGTGACTGATAGATTAGGAAATCGTCTTCTCAAAAGGACAGTGATTGACTCATTCAAAGGGAGGAAGGAACTGGTCTATGTGCCAGACACAGTGCTAAGTGCTTTACATGTACTCTCCCCTTTAAGCTCACCCGAATCCTAAAAGATGGGGATTACTAGCACCAAAGCGTCACACAGCTAAGTAACAAAGTCAGGATGTTAATCCTGGTCCCCTTGACTACAACGCCCATGTTCCATCAGTAACTGAAGGCCCACTGTTTGTCAGGCACTGTTTGATCTCATATTACGGAAGTTTCGAAAGAAAAACAAAGGATGGACAAGGTGATTTCAGGAATCCTAGCAAACTGGGGGTTGTGTGTTGAAAAGTGTATGCTGGTTACAAATGAAAGGCCCTGCTATGAAATAAGATAGTACCTCTCTCAAGGACTGGCTGAGATATCACAAAAGAAGTAAAAATATATATATATTTTTAATAGCCCCAACAATAGAACTTGTCTGTCGACAGTACTTTTCACCTCTGGGTCTCCAAATCAGGGCAGACTCTCTATCCCCACTGTCCTCTGCTCCCAGGGAAACACAAGCAAATCTTGGCCACAGTAAAAACAGAGAAAGCCAAACTGGTGTAGGGAAGAAGTAGACAGGATCCTAGCAAGGAGAGTAGACAAAAGAGATTAAACCTGTAATCTCTTTGTCGGATTTTCTCCCCAAGAGCTAACCTGAAGGTCAGAAATGAATGAATCAGTGATGGTGAACTGAGAAAATATAGCCTCAGCTCCAATCTGTTCTTTTAAGAGTTATCAGGGCTGCTATAGTGAGCACAGGGATTAAAGAAAGAAAATCTTATATGACACCACTTATGTGAATTATCCAGAAAAGGCAAAGGCATAGAGACCAAAGTTCCTTAGTGGCTACCTGGGGCTGTGGAAGGGGGAAGTGAGAGGTATCGCTTAAGTAGTACAGAGTTTTACTAGGTGATTAAAAAACCTAGAGACAGATAGTGGCAACTGTAGCACAACACGGTGAATACAGTAGTTAATGCCGTTTCATTGTACACATAAAAGTGGCTGAAATGTTTTATTACGTATATTTCACCGCAGTAAAAACTAAATAAAATTTTTAAAAGGAAAAAAAAAATCTTGCCTCTAAGGCCCATATATCTTAACAGATACAGTGACCTGTGACAAGTATTCCCAGGTTTCTGGGGCAATACATGCAGGAGAGTCACAGTTCACTGTGCATGTGAGTGAGCGCTGGGGAAGGCAGAGGGAGATGTGAAATTCCAGGAACGCAGGATCACTGCCTACAAGGAATTTGTAACTTAGCATTGGCTGAACTTCCCATATCCCTTTTTAACATGTCGCTTTAGTTCCTCTTTCTTCTTGCCCCATAGAATCATGGTTTATTTTAATTATATCTCTAGAATACTATTCACTTCCCTGTCTTGTACGTATTACCCCAACCTTGTCCCCCTCCTTGGAATAGTCATTTTTGGCCCCATTCCATATACTTCCTCCTGCCAACAGTACCATCTTGCCCTGAGGAACTCCATTCAGCCTTCTTTCCTACTTTTTTTTTTATTTCTCAACCCTTATCTTTCAATCTAGATACATTCAAGAGATGATACGGTATCTAGCTAGAGACAGGCAACACATAACTCATTTTGCTTTACAAGGCACCATAATAAATGCCAAAAACTAGACAAAAATTGAGAGAAGCGAGTTTTCTAACGACAAAGTTTGGTAAATTTTGGGATTAAAATTTTGCACTAACTTTTTTCATTTTAAGTAAAACCCTTTATAATGACATGTTGCAAAAACATTAACTGCTGAGAAATTAAAAATATCAATACCTGTATGACATTAAGAACAAATTATTCCCAATGGTAATTATTGAGGATTATGGAGAGAAAACTTTACAATGTCAATTGGTCAAGAGTTAAAAATAGTGAAAAAATAAGTTCATTTGCAAGTCATTAGCCCTGTCCTGGAAACACTGGTCTATCTCAGTTCTCTGAAACAGACCGCACTGGGCATTACCATGAGCTACTGTGGGCAGTCTGGCTGCCAGGTGATATGTACATTTGTCCATAGGACACATTTTGTGGGGACAAACAGGCACCGATAAGAGCAGGGCAACTGACAGCTTTGTAACTGCCACAGTAATGAAACACCACTGCTAAGCTGCAGGGATTCCACCTCAGGCTTGGCAAGCTTAATCATCTCAGCTCTTTTTTATTCGTTTTCTTATGGTTTTTTTCATAGGGGAAAAAAAAAGCACACATGTATGTGTTTATACACAAATTTGGAGGCAGACAACTGTGTTCTTTTGGACTTAGGCGTGAGGGTGGGCTGAAGCTAGGACTTCGTATACAAAGATAGAACTAGTGAATATGGTGAATGGTGAAATGTGTTGCCAACTGGAAAATGACTTAACACTAAAGAAGGTTTCAGATATTAATAGCTTGTTCTTCTATTATTGAATTATGAACTAAGAATCTCAGGGGACACAGAGCTAAAAAAAAACTAGGAATACCAAGCAGTGTGGGTCTGTGTGAGTTGGCCCATTCTGGAACAACTGAAAATGGCTAATTTATGAGGACTTGAAAGCAGCGCATTAGAAGAATGACTATTGTATGGCAGGGTGGGGGAAAATTCTGCTTGGATAATTTGACAGCTCAAATCGAACATCTCACTTCCCCCCATTCAATCTTGGTTTCCTTTAGCTACATGTTTCCTTTCTCTATCACCCCCCTTACAAACCAAATGGAAGGGCTGTTCAGAGCTAACTCACTGGTCCTAAATATAACTAGAGCGAAAGAAAAAGATCTTCGTTACTGGCATGAAAAATCTTCAAGGTAGCTGTGATATGCTTCAGCAGTGAGCTGAGCGTCACTGATGTCGTTAATGTAGACAGGAGCCTGGCTGTGTAACAGAGCAGTGCCTGAACTCCACAAAGGCTACAAAGGCCCCTCTGAGGCTCAGCATCAAGGGGTTCTAAGCTTAGAACCACTGGGGTCTGTTACTATTTCTACATCAAAACTATTGGAAAATAAAGCAGATCCAGAGAAATACTGGCTAGGAAAGCCTCACAAACCACAAGAAACAGAACACTAGAGGCTACAGAATTTCTCAAGAAAGGAGTGAGAATATATATTTCAGCTGTGCTGGGAGAAAGCTGATTTCCCAACTTCCCAACCAAGCAGCCTCTTCAATTGCTCCCTGGGTTTGGCAACTTAGGACATGCCAGGAACAGGCCTGCAACTCTTACCAGCAAGACGCTTGCTCAGGTGTGTGCCTGGGGCATGGCTCTCGCTTTCCTTCCTGTGACTTTCTTGTATCACCTCAACTCATGGAACAAAAGTAAATGAGCATTTGATTGCAATTAAAAGCAATACAAATAAAAGAACACAGAGAAATCAATCTCTCCTAAAATCAGGTAAGAACTCAATCTTGCCTCTCCTAAGGATGGTTTTGTTCACATTCCAAGACTGTTTTTAAAAGGCAAGAACTGAAAAAGCCATCGCCCAGCTTACAGTGGTCATTTCAGCATTTAACTTCTTTTTTTTAATTGCAGATCACAATATATTAGGTCACGGCATCAGTTTAGTGGGTCGCTTACCATCATTTTAAAAAAAAGAAGTCCAATAGAATAGAAAAGAAAATATCAATGTGTTTTGCAGGAAATAAAAAGACTGCTTTGTGAAACTTCTGTTTCAAAAGTATAGGTACATAGGTACTGGTTCGTGATGTGAGATTTATTTCTTACAGTGAGTGAAAGTTTTAAAAAAAAGTTTGAAAAACACTGAGCTGGACGGGGTGGTATATCACAGAAAGATTATGGAGACATCAAATCCTTGTAAAGTGTGAAGTTCATGGGTCAAGTGAACAGGCCTCAGTCAGCAAACAAGGACTGGAGCTAGGAAGTACCAGCTTTCAGTCTGAAGACAGAGGCAACCCCCCACTGACTAAACCGCGCTGAGGTTCTGTTTGGGGTGATGTGAAGCTTTTGGAAATGGGTAGTGGTGATGGTAGCATAACATGGTGACCGTAATTAACGTCACTGAATTAGATACTTAAAAATGGTTAAAATGGCATTTTTTTTGTTATATATATTTTATTACAATAAAAATTTTAAAAAGCTCTTTGCTTTCTTGGCTGCTTGAGGATCAACTGTCATCATGAACGGCATGGTAACTATCTGGACTCAGAAGTTCATGACCAACTGACTACTTCAGCGGAAACAAATGGTCACCAATGTCCTTCACTCTGAGAAGGCAACAACACCTAAGACAGAAATTCGGAAAAAACTAACCAAAGCATACAAGATCACACCAGATGTCATTTTTGTGTTTGGATTCAGAACCCATTTTGGTGGTAGCAATACAACTGGCTTTGGCATGATTTACCATTCCTTGGGTTATACAAAAGAAAAACGAACCCAAACATACATACATGTCTTGTATGAGATGAAAAAGATCTCAAGAAAACAGCAAAAGGAACCCAAGAACAGAATGAAGAAAGTCAGGGGGACAACAAAGGCCAATTTGGGTTCCGGCGAAAAGGTGGAGTAAAGATTCTGCAGTGACTTGATCTGTGGCAATGAGGGGGATTTTGTACCACAGGATTCCTAAACTATAAAAACTTAAATTTTTTTAACTGAGCTGAGAGAAAATGCTGGCTTGTATACATAGCCCCCTCTACATTTATAAAGAACAAGAAACCTGGACCCTGGAAAGAAATGAGATACTAGTTTCAACTTTTAGAGTGGTCCCAATCAGAGGACTCACTTATTAACTGGGAAACTGAGCCTCTCAGAACAGAGGCAGATGAAGAGGTTCTGAGAAAGCAGAGACCACTCTTCCAGTCCTGCCAAAAACCCCTTCCTTCCCGGCATAGCTAACCAAAGTGATGGGCTCTCTATTCTGAACATGTCTGCTGTCTGAGTTATCTAGTGCTGCTATAACAGAAATACCACAAGTGGACAGCTTTAACAAAGAGAAATTTATTCTCACAGTTTAGGAGGCTAGACGTCAAAATCCAGGGTACCAGCTCCAAAGGAAGGCTTTCTCTCTCTGTCGGCTCTTGAAGAAGGTCCTTGTCATCAATGTTCCCTCGGTCTAGGAGCTTCTCAGCACAGGAACCTCAGGTCCAGAGGATACGCTCTGTTCCCGGCACTGCTTACTTGGTGGTATGAGGTTCTCCTGTCTCTCTGCTCAAGTCTCTCTTTTATATCTCAAAAGAGAGTGACTTAAAACACAACCTAATCTTATAGATTGAGTCCTGCCTCATTAACATAACTGCCTCTAATCCTGCCTCATTAACATGACAGAGGCAGGATCTGTAACACACAGGAAAATGGCATCAGATGACAAAATGGTGGGCACTCATACAATACTGGGAATCATGGCCAAGTTGAAGCACATTTTTGGAAGACACAATTCAATCCATAACACCTGTATTCTTTTCCTCCTGCCTACTCCAGACCCCTAACACAGTCACATCATTCGCTGATCCCCACTTGGCCTAATTAAATAACCCGGTCCCAGCTATCCAGTAGGCAAGGAAGCCCAGAACAAGAAAAGAGTCCTTCCTAAGTGGAGCTATGAATGCTAGGTAGATAGTATGATCTCTTAGCCGAGGCCACAAGAACCTGTGTGCTCTTTGGGAGTTTATTTCAAGTCAGAAGCAAAGATATTCCTCAGATGACTGGGTGGCCATTTCTCCTTGCATGAGCCAACCCTGTTCTTATATGCCCAAGTTCCATGATCTGTCACACCTAGTAAAATGATGGCTAGACTTAAGGAAAAACCCACAAAATTCTTCACTTGGTCTCAGTTCTAATAAGAATAGTAATTACCCATTGTCTTAGTGTTCCTTTTAGATGGGGATGGATAGAGACAATTCCAGCAACTCCTTTCTTCTATGAAATGAAAAAGGATTTCTAAGTCTGACCATAATTATTCTGTAAAAGTATTATAAACAGGCAAGAGTCACAGTCCTATTTTAGAAAAGGGAATAAGCAGGCAAGGAGACAACCTGCCCAGGGCCTAGCAGCAGGGTGGCTGAGGCAGAGGTGGGCACTGCTATACCCCCAGCTGTTTTTCAACCTCCTCGATTATGTTCCTTTGACTTCACAAACTGAACCTCAGAGCCCAGAGTATGTTTCACCAAATTACTTTCTGAGAAAATCCAAACGAGAGAAAAGCTGGTCTGTACATGTGACTGGTGTGTAAGTATGAGATGGTACCTGTAACAGAGCATGGTGCATCGCCACCTCCAGTTCCGCTAAAACATGGGCGGCGTCCTCACTGTCTTCTTGGACCTCCAGGTCCTCCTCGGGGATGGTCTCCCAGTTGCCCCGGTGAGCAACCAGAGTGTGCACTAGTTCATACTGGCCAGGGAGTGCCAGGCTGACCCGAGTCTGAGTCCCATAGGTGAAGCGAAGGCGCCGAAGCTTACAGCTCTCCTCACTGCCCAGCTTGGTGGTAGGAAGCACCTGCACCCCCAAGAGCAGGTTCAACAGCTGGCACTTTACATTACAATCCTGGCCAAGGATCAAGATGCAGGGCAGGCAGTCCACAATCTGCTGGAGGTACTTCTCTTCCTTGGGTGGGAAGGAAATGCAGCTCAGCTGGCCTGCTGCGGGAGGGAAGGGTGGGAAAGGAGAAAGAAGTTCATAGGGAAGAGTGAGGAGGGGCAGAGACAGACAGACAGACACACACACACGCAAACACACACACACACACAGAACCCATCAGGAGGCAGGGTCCTAGAGGAGGAATTTCTAGGTGAAGGAAATACCAACAGAACATCCCAGTCAGAAAAGGCTCTTCAAATATCAAACAGAATTCCCCTCCCTGGCTCATCCCCAGGAAATGAGCTGCTGCTTCTATCCAGAAAACGTGGCCCATACCCATTGCTGCTGTGTCGATTTCAACTCATAGAGACCCTATAGGACAGAGTAGAACTTCAGATTTCCAGGGCTGTAATCTTTACTGGATGGAAACCCTGCAAGTGCTACGGCTGCTAACCAAAGGGTCAGCAGTTCCAATCTGCCAGGCGCTCCTTGGAAACTCTATGGGGCAGCTCTACTCTGTCCTATAGGGTCGCTATGAGTCGGAATCGACTCAACGACACTGGGTTAATCTTTACCAAAGCAGACTGCCACATCTTTCCTCCTCAGAGCAGCTGGTCTGAACCATCCACCTTTCAGAGAACCAAAAAAAAAAAAAAACCAAACCCACTGCCGATGAGTTGACTCCAACTCATAGCAACCCTATTGAGCAGAGTAGAACTGCTCTAGGGTTTCCAAGCCTGTAATCTTCACGGAAGCAGACTGCCTCCTCTCTCTCCTGTGGAGCAGCTGGTGAGTTCAAGCCACCAACCTTTTAGTTAGCACCTGAATCTTAACCACCGTGCTACCAAGGCTCCTGGAAAAGATGGCAGTGACCTGATTTACCTGTCTTTTTTTCATTGAGTAGAACAGCTGAAGGAGTGTAAACGGATTCAATCACAAATGCAAGATCATTAAAATGACAATGCCAGAAAAAGTCTACATTAACTGAAACAAGAGTCCAAGGAGAAACTACACCTAAATACAGACATTCCCCAGATGATGAATGAGTTCTGTTCCTAAGTCTGTCTTTAAGTCGGTTTGTACATGAGTCGGAACAGTTAGCTACGGTTCATATCTAACGTCAGTTAGTCAAATGTCTGTCTTAGTATACAGTATATCCTGTATCTTTCTATGCATAGAAAACATTAAAGAAATACTTCCAGATACACTAAAACACCTTTAACATAAAAAAAAAATACAGTAATAATAATAATAATGTTTTGAAGCACGTCACAAAGTAGCACCCCTTTGTTATTATAAACCACTGTATGTACCTGGAATTTTTAATATAGTAGGCTTTACGGGAGTTGGTTCATGCCTACAGGTTGTACATAAGTCGGACATTCGTAACCCAGGGACTGCCTGTATGTCAAAATTAAAACCTTCCTTCTAAGAGAAAACCTAATACTTGAACATATATGGCCCTTTTATATTTCTCTGCCATATGCAATTTTAGCTTGTTACTTTCCTCACTTATGACATATTTTGTAACTAAACATATTGATGAGCTACATCTTCAAGTGCACACATATCAAAATAGAATGTTATTCAAGTTTGCATAAGCTCTAGAATCTTTGCCAGTTCATCTCCCTGATAGCAGGTGACAGCATCCCAGCTGCCAAGTCATCTGTTTTCTTAAAACATAGGTGCTCAATTAAGATCAATACTTCCTAATCAGATCACATCCCTTCAGCTTATGGATGACAAGACCCTGGGTAAGACAAAGAGAAAGGGCTGTTTGTTACAATAAAATCCAGGCAAATCCAGGAAGAGATGCAATCTATCTCGACAACACCCTTCTTTCAGGACAACCACCACTAATCTAACTAGCTAACTCCCCAAAATAGATTCAAATAGTATATCGAGGGAGAAGAAAAAGGTTCCTAAGATATGAAAACCTCTGTCTGGGAAAAACATTCGGAAATTAATTCCCTGAAACTCTCAGATTCTGAACTAGAGCTTTTCTCTGCCTCTTCAGTACCAGCGCTTACCTAAGCCTATGATTCAGGCAACTCCTGCATCTGCTCAGAAAGGCACACACACAATTCTTAGGCTGTAAGAAGGTCCATCTAGGCATAAGATACACACATCTTAATTAAAATTTCAGGTGGCACCAAAAGAAACAGTATTCACTTTAGTCACTTAACCATGAGCTTCATTAACCCATTTGTAAGCTGCTTATTTTGCTCCTGTAGTTGAAGGAAGAAGGAGCCCTCGTAGCACAAACGGTTAAGCACTCAGCTGCTAACTGAAAGGTTGGTAGTTCAAACCCACCCAGCGGCTCCACGGGGGAAAGACCTGGCAATCTACTTTCGTAAAGATTACAGCAAGAAAACCCTGTAGGGCATGTCTTAGTTACCTAGTGCTGCAGTAACAAAGACCACAAGTGGATGGCTTTAGCAAACAGAAGTTTATGCCCTCACAGTCTCGTAGTCTGGAAGTCTGAATTCAGGGTGCCAGCTCCAGCGGATGGCTTTCTCTTTCTGATGGCTCTGGGGGAAGCTCTTTGCCATCAATCTTCCCCTGGTCGAAGAGCTTCTCTGAGCAGGGAACCCGGGTCCAAGGGACTCACTATTCTCCTGGCTCTTGTTTCTTTGTGGTATGAGGTCCCTGTGTCTCTCTGCTTACTTCTCTCTTTTATATCTCAAAAGAGATTGATTGAAAAGGACCGATTCAATGTCACTGGTTTTTTTGTTGGTTTGTTTTTAATCTTGTAGATTGAGTCCTGCTTTATTAACATAACTGCCACTAATCTCACCTCATTAACATCATAGAGGTAGGATTTACAACACATAAGTAAATCCCATCAGATGACAAAATGGTAGACAGTCACACAATACTGGGAATCATGGACTAGCCAAGTTGACACACACTTTTGGGGGGTGACACAATTCAATTCATAACAGGGTAGTCCTACTCTGTCACATGGCGTCACTATGGGTCAGAACTGACTCAAAAGAACCCAACAACAACAGCGGAAGCAAGACAGGCCTGACTCATTTTAAAGATGTTATCCCACTTCAGACTTTTTTTTATCCCACTTCAGACTGTATCTACTCTGCTACAAAACTTGCTATTTCAAATCCTTGAGCCTCTGTCTCTTCCACAAATGGCATCACCGAACCAGAGATAAGGTTTCAAGAGATCTGCTTTCACCCAGACCCCTGTATGCATTTCATCAATCCTTCCTTTAATGTCTGTGTGTACCACCCTGGCCTGCACAGACGCATGAGCAACGCCACATAGTGAAACAAAGAAATCTTCTCTCCTGGGAAAGAGACGGTTCCTGAGAAAAAGCAGAGCTTGAAGTGAGTACCTAATTCTGTGCAAGGTATTTACTAAGCACAAGCGTAAAGCATAAAGACCCATGATCTAAAAGCCAGGAGGACGCCGCCAACTGCTGTGTGATCACTTAGGAACTGGCAAAGGTCAGAGTCCCTTAGCACCTTGTTCACAACTACACATTACTTACCAGTTTATTCTAATTATGTTTAGAGTTATCAAAAGCAGGAAGATCCATCATATTTTTCTCTGTATGCTCAATACCTGACACAGTGACTGACACAGTAAATACCTGATGTTCTAAATCTGTCTTTCCTGTGTAAGAATCCATTTATTGTGAAGAACTGTCTACAGAAAGCTATAAGCAGTTCCACTAAGTACTTGGAAAAGTTCAGTATAGTTTAAAAGCAACAGATATTCCTACAAACCTCCCACCTTTCAACATGGAGACTAGATGTGGATAAAATATGGCCTCCCTCACTCCCCTTGCAGACTTTAACTGCCACAGTCTCAGCGTGAGCAGTGACAAGTCCAGCTAGGCTGCCTTCACTGTCCCCTAAATGTCCTATCTTTCCTCTTTTCCCAGACCTTCTCAGATCTCTGAGAGAGGTGTTTTAAGTGTAGGTTCATATGACAATTTTTACAACTCCTGTAATAAAAAGCTGCCACATAACAAATAATCACAAGCTAAACGAGCTCTGTGACTGCTGCTAGGTAAGTGGATCATAGAACAAGAACTAACTCAACCACTTTTCAGGACCAGAGGGAGAGGCCTCAGCACTTCAGAGACAGTGTCACCTAGAGGAAAGGCAGTCAAACATGCTGCATCTGCCAAAACCATAGAAGACACACCCCACCATACATCTGACCCAAATCGTCACCCTCCCAAATCTCTCCTACAAAAAACAACCACTACAAATAAGCCTGCTCGTGTCAAAACAACCAAAACCAGTGAGGGAAAAGAGGGCCTAAGTTGAGCCCAGTTCTAGTTTTTCGTACCCACACACTCTTTCTGTGTGCATCGTTCTAGGCAGAAGAGAGGTCTCCAATATGGACTTAACCACCTCTGTTTCTCAGTACGTGATTATTCAGTCTGGACCTAACCATCTCTGTTCTTCGGTACATGATTATTCAAGCCCTTTGCTTCTCCCATTCATCTGTAGCTTTTTCATTGACCTCCAGCAAGTCTACAAGATTTGAACAAGGGCATGGGGAGGAATGAAGTTAAAACTAGATCATTTCACTCCTTATTGCGGCACCAAAGTGGGAAGTGCACTAGACAGGAGGGCAGGTATTCCAACTCCAAGCTTCTCCACGGATTCGCTTTGCCACCTTGGCAATTCACTTGATCTTTCTGAGGCTCAGATTTGTCACCTGTAAACTGAGGGTGTTGGGTCAGGTCATCCTTAACATCCTTTCCAGCTCTAAACTTTCAGGATTCCATCAAATTTTAACTACTGGAACAGTAATGACTGAGGGGGACGGGAGGCTGGTTTGATTTGATTTTAAATTATATGTGAATTTAATCATGCAAGCTTCCGCTGGACTTCTTATAACTGCAGTTAAAGTTGGCTGACCTAGCCAGGGGCTCTGGGAACCTACGGTGCAGCCTCAGCAGTTCTCTGAAGAAGAGATTAAAATTGTAGATGGTTTCGGAACTGGAGCAGCTGCCTCGCTGACAGTTAAAGGGCTTCCAAGCTAATCAGGCCTCTTTTGTAATTAATATAACAGTATCTGCACATGGGGCTGCCAGAAGGGACCCGCCTGGCTTCTCAGCTGGCGCACATTAACCCTGCCAGCGCTGGCTGGAGGAAAATTCAGATCAAATTGTCTTAAGTACAAACTAAAGCTTTTTTTTTTTTTTTTGGTGGTTGTTCTTAAGTCCAGATGGTCTTGACTGCGGCTACTTGAACGAGAAGGAGGTGGAGGGAGCAACTAAAGTAGCAGCCCATTTTCTTTCTTTTAGATAACATCAATTGAGCCCCTTTCTAAGTATTGATCACTTCATATGCATCATCTCACTTAATGCTCACAATAACTATCAAACAAGTCCTATTGTTATCCCCATTTTGAAGCTTAAAAAGCAAAACCACCTTTCCCCCCACCCCCAGGTCTTTCCATTTACCTATGAAGACTAGAAGGTGAACACACAGCCTGTGCAGGTGCTGGGCCCAGGTCTCAGGGGCCCAGGTAACGCGTAGTAGTAGACAACGCTCCTACCACATATTTTACTCAATCTGGGACAAATAAACAGCTTTTAAATTGAAGGACTCCAATTAAAAGCAGGCTGACATGTCTCTGTGAGAAGATATATAAAGTTGCCCCCCAAAAAACCCAGTGCCATCAAGTCGATTCCGGCTCATAGTGACCCTACAGGACAGAGTAGAACTGCCCCATAGAGTTTCCAAGGAGTGCCTGGCAGATTGGGACCGCCACCCTTTGGTTAGCCGCTGTAGCTGTGAAAAGATATACAAAGTTGCCCAAAGCCATGGGAAATGAAACCTGGGAAGGAAGCACAGTATCACCACTAGCTGGCACAGACTTTCTAAAATGTTATTGTGATTCTACCTAAGGTCTCTAGACTCCCTTTTCTAAAAGAAATCCTAGGTATTTTTCAAAGAAACGCTTAAGGCTCCTCCTGTCAATCAGTGCACATTACTCTGGGTTTAAAGTCAAGACTACTCTAGAAAAGGAGGCCTGGAGGAAGGGAGAAAAGGAGGAAGTGCGACAACATTTTTATGCCACTAGTTTTTTTAGTGACCCTTTAGGATAGATACTTGAAATTGTCTTTGGAGGCGTGTCAATGGATTTGGATCAAAACACGCATTTCCTTACCTGTTTTCCATCTTAATCTATTGTACACACTCTTGAGAGGTGAGTGATGGCCCAGGCAGGGGAGGGACTGTATGGAGTAAGTGCCTTAAAGTATTACTGCAACTCAAAGGGTTGACACAGTCTTCAGAATTAATTCCAGTCTCAACACAGTAACTACCGTAGTCCTTGTTCTTTCTTTTTATCTCACTTTTAACATTAAACTTCCCTGTGTATAATATGTACTTTTAGGGCAAGCCACCTAAAGTCCTCTCTGAAAGTGGGTGAAATGCAAAGGATTTTACAGTTAACTGAAGTAACCAGAGAGACAAATTCCCATTTCCACAAATAAGTAGTGACGCTTGGCTACTGATGGAAAGGTTGGAGATTTGAGTCTGCCCAGAGGTGCCTCAGAAGAAAGTTGCCCTTCTACTCTGACGCACACGGGTCACCTGGTTTACTGCTTGTATGTGCCAAGAGTAGAGAGGGGGACGAATTCTAAGCTGAGAAAAGAACATTACACAGTCTTTCTACTATAATCAATTCTACTACAAGCTTCAAAGTATTGAGCTACCCAAATCCCAACAGCAGACAGAGAAGGAAATCTAGCCAAGAAACATTTATCTATCATTCGCAAATAAGCTCTTTGACCTTCAGCTAAATTTATGATTCCTAACTACAGAAGAGGCAATCCCATTTGAGGAAGACATATGCTTAGGTAGTCTGAGTTTCAGAATTCTCTTCAGGATCAAATAGTACAAGGATTTTTGGTTAAAGGGAATGGTTTTTGGAAATTACACATTGAAACGCACTTAAGTAGTCAAAGCTCTTGTTGAAATTTGGGAAGTCGAGCTGGTGGAAACGTCTCTAAAGTTATCCCATCTGGTGACCATTTTAAGCTAACAGTTTTCAAGAAGCAGATTGTACCAGCACCTGGGAAAAGAGAGATAGCCTCTCCAGAGGCTTCCACCCTCTGAGAGCCACGTGAAGTGAGCCGTGCACACAGCAGCTGCTGACAAGTTCCTCTCCAGGAAAACTGCTCCAGAGGCTGGTCATGCTATAGAAGGAACGGAAACATAGCTGGCAGCTGAGGCTGTAATTTATGGCACCTGGTGATGGAAGCGTTCCCCCAAAAGAAGCCAAGCCCCTGCTTCACAGAGAGCTTCGTTTCTGTCATTTGGAAGGCAGATTCTTACAGCTTGTAACCATTAAGATGATCCAAAGATGGAGATGTTTCAAAGGGACACAGGAACCAGCTCAAAGGGGGGCTCACTGACCAAATCAGGGACAATTTAAGCTTAAAAATAAGTGATATGACAGATTACAACCCACTGAAAAACTTCCCAAATCCACACTGATATAAATAAATGAATAAACGAAATAAATAAATGGAAAGGAAAAGCTCTTCCGTACGGTAGAATGCTAACTAATAAATGTAGAAGGAATGATGAATTAAAAAAAAAAAAAATCACTGAGTCAGGTGGGAGTTGTCAATGGCTGTTTGGGCTAGTGGGAGGATTATGGGTGAAATCTTAGAATATCTCCTTACAAAAGACTAATCAACTACAAAAGGAAAATGGTGAATTTAAAGGCGAGAAGCCTAGAAGACACCAACAGGACCAGTGATCGAGGTTAACACCGCCACGGATGGGAGGGTTTGACATTGTGTGGCCCCAATGTGATGCACATCAAATCATTTGTGCCATTGCTGCTGACCTGAATCTAGTCAGGAGGAAACAAAAGATGGATCCAGGTTGAGGGTTGTCCTACAGAACCTAAGGTCTACTCTTTAAACTTGTCAAGGACATAAATGCCAGGGAAAGGTCCAGGAACTGTTCTAGATTAAAGGAATCTGAAGAAACAGACAACTTAACACAACATGTATTCCTGGATAGTACTCTGGACCAAAGAGAAGAAAAGACATTATTGGGACAGTCGGTAAAACCTAAATGGGGTTGTGGATTGGGTGGCAGTATTGAATCAGTGTTAATTTTCTAATTCCAAGCATCGTATGCTGGTATTTAGAAGCATGCCCTTGTTTGGGAGAAAGGCACACTGGAGTGTTTGGAGATGATGGGACAACGTACCTACCACCTGCTCTCAAAAGGTTCAGAAAAGGCTAGAAATAGTAGAAATAATACATACATGTGGGAGATTGGGTGATGCATTAAAATGTTAACAATTCGGGAGTCTGTATGAGGGGATAGGGAGCTCTTTGTACTGTCCTGGCACCTTTTAGTAAGTCTTAAATTATTTAAAAATAAATTGTATATTCTTTAACTATCCAAGGGATACCCAGCAAAGCTTACCCAGATCTGGATTTCAGAGGAAAGACATCAAGAGATAGAATTTTACTTGAATGAAAAAAAAGCACAGGAAAAATACAACAAATACAGTAATAAAAGGATTTGAATACAGTAATAACATCTCCCCTGCCCTCACATTTTTCCTGCACATTACCTTCTATCGCTTCAATCTTCCTGTGACTGTTTACTGGTGCCAGTTCACAGTCAAAGGGTTCAAGGTATTAATCTAAGTAAGTAGCTTATAATCACATTAAGAATCCAAATCTACAAGACTAAAAAGTATAGACCAACATCATGGTCCAGCACAGGACACCCAGATGAAAGTTATAGACAACCAGAAAGTTCATTAAACAAGGAGCCACCAGAAGAAGCTTGACTGCACCGCCTGCAGTGCCCCTTCTGTTCATTCAGCAGTAGGAAACACATCTCCACCTCTTCAAAGCAGAGCAGGCCTCCTCCTTATCATTTACTAACAAATAACTACTTTTCCAAGTTGGAACAGCAGAACATCTCCATTTCTCTGCATGGAACAAGAGCCGGCAGAACAGGCCAATTGTCGAATCAGGAGAAACTGAAATAGGTTTCCCCAGCGAGGTTCTTGTACGTCAAAAAAATAAGAATGACTTTTCTCCTACCAGATATTTTCCCCACTTTCCTCATTTTTTTTTTTTAATTGAACTTTAGATGAACATTTCCAGAACAAACTAGCTTCTCATTAAAACACTTAGTATACATATTGTTTTATGACATTGGTTAACAACTCCACACATGTTAACACTTTCCCTTCTCGACCTTGGGTTCCCTGTTTCCAGTTTCCTGTCCCCTCATGCCTTCTAGTCCTTGCCCCTGGGCTGGTGTGCCTCTTTAGTGTCCTTTTGTTTTACTGGCCTGTCTAACCTTTGGCTGAGGAAATCCTGGTGGTATAGCGGTTAAGTGCTACAGCTGCTAACAAAAAGGTCAGCAGTTCAAATCCACCATGCGCTCCTTGGAAACTCTATGCGGCAGTTCTACTCTGTCCTATAGGGTCACTATGAGTCAGAATCGACTCGATGGCAGTGGGTTTTAATCTTTGGCTGAAGGGTGAACCTCAGGAGTGACTTCATTACTGAGTTAAAAGGGTATCCGGGAGCCATAGCCTCAGGGTTTCTCCAGGCTCTGTCAGGACAGTAAGTCTGGTCTTTTTTTTGTGAGCTAGAATTTTGTTCTATGTTTTTCTCCAGCTCTGGCTGGGACCCTCTATTTTGATCCCTATCAAAGCAGTAGGGGTGGTAGCCAGGCGCCATCTAGCTGTACTGGACACAGTCTGGTGGAGGCCATGGTAGGTATGGTCCCAGACGCTACTCACCTCCAATCCTGATGCCGCATCCTTCACACAGTCCTTTGGACTAATCTTTCCCTTGTATCTTTAGTTTTCTTCATTCTCCCTTGCTCCCAAAGGCGTGAGACCAGTGGAGTATCTTAAATGACTACTCACAAGCTTTTAAGACCCCAGACGCTACCCACCAAAGTAGAATGCAGAGCATTTTCTTTATAAAATATGTTATGCCAACTGAGCTAAATATTCCCTGAGACTATGGTCCCCAAAGCCCTCAGCCCAGTAATTCGGTCCCTCAGGGAGTTTGGATGTATCTATGGAGCTTCTACTGTGTACTGTCTTACACTTCACCAAAGCTACCACTTATCTATCATCTATTTCCACTTTCCTCCTTGTTGTTGTTGTTAGGTACTATGCAGTCGGTTCCGACTCATAGCGACCCTATGTACAACAGAACGAAACACTGCCTGGTCCTGTACCATCCTCACAATCATTGCTATGTTTGAGCCCATTGTTGTAGTCACTGTGTCAATCCATCTCGTTGAGGGTTTTCCTCTTTTTCACTGACCCTCTAACTTACCAAGCATGATGTCCTTCTCCAGGGGCTGGTTCCTTTTGATAACATGTCCAAAGTATATATGAGATGAAGTCTCGCCCATCCTCACTTCTAAGGAATATTCTGGCTGTACTTCTTCTAAGACAAATTTGTTCACTCTTCTGGTAGTTCATGGTATACTCAATATTCTTTGCCAATACCACAGTTCAAAGGCATCAATCCTTCTTTGGTCTTCTTTATTCATTGTCCAGCTTTCACATGCATATGAGGCAACTGAAAATCCCACAGCTTGGGTCATGTGGGAAACCCTGGTGGCGTAGTGGTTAAGTGCTCTGGCTGCTAACCAAGAGTTCAGCAGTTCAAATCCGCCAGGCGCTCCTTGGGAACTCTATGGGGCAGTTCTACTCTGTCCTATAAGGTCGCTATGAGTCGGAATCGACTCAATGGCCGTGGGTTTTGGGTGGGTCATGTGCACCCTAGTCCTCAAAGCAAGGTCGTTGCTTTTTAACACTTTTAAAAAGTCTTTCACAGCAGATCCGCCCAATGTAATACACCATTTGATTTCCTGACTGCTGCTTCCAGGGCCCTGATTGTGGATCCAAGTAAAATGAAATTCTTGACAACTTCAATTTTTTCTCCATTTATCATGATGTTGCTTATTGGTCTAGTTGTGAGGATTTATTTTATGCTGAGGTATAATCTATACTGAAAGCTGTAGCCTTTGATCTTCATCAGTCAGTGCTTCAAGTCCTCTTCACTTTCAGCAAGCAAAGTTGTATCACAGGTTGTTAAAAAGTCTTCCTCCAATCCTGATGCCACATCCTTCACACAGTTCAGCTTCCTAGACTAGTTGCTAAGCATACAGATTAAATAAGTATGGTAATAGGATACAACTCTGATGCACACCTTTTCTGATTTTAAACCACACAGTATCCCCTTACTCTGTTCGAATGACTGCCTCCTGGTCTATGTACAGTTCCTAATCAGCACAATCAAATGTTCTGGATTCTTATTCTTGCAATGTTATCAATAATTTTGTTATGCTCCACACAGTCAAACTCCTTTGTATAGTCAATAAAACACAGATATACATCTTTCTGGTATTCTCTGCTTTCAGCCATGCCATTTTCTGAATCTGGCTTGAATTTCTGTATTGTTCGATAATTTCCGCATTCTGTTAGATCACCTTTCTTTGGAATGGTCACAAATATGGATCTCTTCCAGTCGGCTGGCCAGGTAGCTGTCTTCCAAATTTCTTAGCATAGACAAGTGAGCTCTTCCAGCATCACATTCATTTGTTGAAACATCTTAATTGGTATTCTGTCAATTCCTGAAGACTTGTTTTTTGCCAATGCCTTCAGTGCACCTTGAACTTCTTCCTCCAGTTCTTGATCATATGCAACCCCCTGAAATGGCTGAATGTCGACCAAATCTTTTCGGTACAATGACTCTGTGTATTCTTTCCATCTTGTTTTGATGCTTCCTATGTTGTTCAATACTTTGCCCATAGAATCCTTCAATATTGCACCTCCATATTTCCATAATATTAAAAGTTAAGTTCAGAGTCAATGTTATAGGGAATATTTCTAAAAAGTAAACTCCAGTAAGCTTCAGTTACTGTTCCTCTAATGTAAATAAAGAGAGAGATTTTATTCAAATTGGTCTTGTAAATGAGCTGCGGAGTCCCCAGGTGGCACAAACTGTTGGGCATTAGACTACTAGCTGAAAGGTTGGCAGTTCCAACCCATCCAGAGGTGTCTCAGGAGACAGGCATGGAGATCTACTTCCAAAAGCTCACAGCCTTGAAAACGCTATGGATCAGCTCTATTCTGCACACATGGGGTCACCATTAATCAGAATCAACTCAACCACAACTAACAACAACAATCTAGCTGCATTTATGACAGGGCCTTAGCCTTTGCTCGGAGCTCTGGTGGCACAGTGGTTAAGAGCTATGGCAAGCGATGGCTGCTAACCAGAAAGTCAGCAGTATGAATCCACCAGCCATTCCTTAGAAACCCTTTGGGGCAGTTCTACTATGTCTTATAGAGTTGCTATGAGTTGGAATCGACTTGACAACAACGGGTTTGGTTTTTGGGTTTTAGCCTTTGCTCTAGAAAGTTTGACTTAATTTAAAAAAAAATTTAACTCTGGGAAATGTCATTTTCTCCCTATTATATAGACTGGAAAGAATAAAAAATGCTAACCTGAAATCTGTCCAGTTTAAATAAGGCACTAAAGCTCTTAATCTGATGAAGCTAAAGTTAGACCCTTTCCACATCTGAGAAAAAGAGAAGGGTTATATATAAAGCGTTTTTGTTTTTACGAGTTAAAAAAAAAAAAAAATCAAAGGCTTTTATAAATACGTAACTCAGACATCATTCTCCGGGACAGCTCTAATGCATCATTAGTTGGACAAGTAAAAAGCAAGAACAATCCTCAAGTCCTGCTTCCCATCTTCCTGCCCAGAAACCACCACCCCAGGGACGGAAGCACATTACAAAGCCCAACTCCAAAGAGGGTTGTGGTCACAGGGTTCCCACAGCCACATGGCACAGAGCTGGGGAACGCATCCAAAGGATTCACACTGCCTGCCAAAGATAGAAGTACGGGCTGCATGTGATGGGCGCTTCAACCAGGGGCCCTCAGGGCACACTGACTAGTCTCCCACGCTCTGACCAACTTGCCTTCAGAGAGTTTTGGTTTGGACTTTGGAGGAACATTATGTATAAGACGACTTTCTGAGAGAGCCTGATTTACGGCTGAAAGCAATGGCAGCAGACGTCTCAACCACTGCTATGTCTATTCTCTGTTCAAGTGTCAATTTCTGGTCCCCAAGATCAATGAACTCCCCATTTGGCAAACAACTGAATCAATCAACAGGCCTGGGGATGACCTGTCACCTCTGGGAGGCAAGAAAGAAAAACTGCATCTTCCACACGGATCACCTTCTATACTCTTATTACGAAGGAAAGCGTTCAGATTTCCTGGACCATGTAGTAAGCAGAACCCAGCACCCTAGAGGCGGACTATTTCCTACAAGAAGTAAGGAGCGAATTCATCTCAGGTCTTACAACTGTTAAGGGAGAAAAAACCACACCCACCCACACACCTCAAGTCTCTCATACTGGCTTCTCTATGAGTAACCTCTGAGAAAGACACAGAGATGACAGAGGCTCTAACAATAATCTTCCTGAATGAATGCTGCATTTGAACCACACAAACAATTATAATTATTCCACCAAAGAGAGAATAGGGCTAATTTTCTGCACTCCACCAAAAAGTGAGCAGAGTCTGAACTGCTTTTATCAATGTCGTTGCATCTCACAACCTCCCATATACTCTATCCCCACTCCCTCAAAAATAAAAAATAAAAATAGTGCTATCGAAGCTAATGGTTAAGTAGGTAGCCAATTTGTAGAAAATGCTCTAGAGGCAATGTGATGAAACACGAATCCTTGTTTACTTCATAACATGAACTCGGAATTAATCCCTTCAGTGGATCACTACCATGTGTCCTGTGCCCAGTATACTGTCAGGCATTAAATAAACACTTGATGAGTGAATGGATATTAAGGATTTACTTCCTGTGTCATGGTGAAGCTCTGGCACACTGGTATAGCATGCACCTTGTGCCAAATCAATCATCTAACGAAGACATACCACTGGTTCTTTTTTAAGGGCCCAGGTAATAACGTGGGTGAATTTACAAAAATCCATAACTTGTATGGAAAAATAATGCCTTTCTGAAGTGGGAAAAGAGGACCACAATTGCATTTAATTTCAAAATATCATTCCAATATTTACCAGCCCTACAAATAATCTGACAATTACAGGTAGTCCCCGACTTACAATGAGCCACACTTAGCACTGTTCATTTTTGGGTTTTCTGTATGTCTTATCATTAGTAATATGTACTACACATAATGTTGCAGTGTGTAATTTGCTGATGTTATCATTCTCAGATGTAATGTTTCCAACCCCCAAAGACAAATAAAAGATCAGATTTATAAAGATACTGATAATAAAAGAAAATCAGAATGAAAACTTAAAAAAAAAAGAGGTATTCAACTTATGTCAGAACCCTGTCATGAATCAGGTCTACCTGTGTTTATTTGGCTGTTACATACAAAGCACTACGGTACGTCACTGTGGGGAATACAAAGATGAGCAAAACACGGTCTTCACCCTTAAGGGGTTCACAATCTAGTAAGCAGGACAAGACAAATATACACACGATTATTACACAAAGAGAAAAGAATAAATAAAAGCATGGTCTATACGTCCAGAGCTTCCAGGATGGGAGCAATAGGCATAAAGTAAAATTCATATTCCCCTTTACTTCAATAATATACCTTTTAAGGTTTTATTTTCAAAGGATGATTTTTGGAAAAATACATTTATTGCAGGAATTTTCTTTGTTCCCTTAATCTAGTGAGACAGAGAGAGGAAGCATGAAGAAAGACTAGGCGATGCTGGGAAGGTGGACAACCAGAATGGATTTTTATTTAAATCCATGTTTTCTTTAAAAACTACTTGCAAGGCTGAAGAACTAACCATATTAAAATGAATGAGTTTTAAGATTAAACTAAACATATTGCAAACATCCCAGGCTTAAAGGTGATAATGTTTTTATTCTTGTTAAAGCAGGCAGAATTATCTGACCCTTTTCAAAAGAGGACTGTCCCGAGGCATGGGAAACAGATTATGCCAGGAAAGCAAGAGTAGAAAGGGAAAGGGAGCAAAGAGCCATTGTGCGGGGTGGGGGGGCACATTTCCTCCCAGGGCTCCTCCCAGGGAGCAGGAGGTGGCAAGATCAGGGAATGGAAACTAGAATAAGAAGCCTGAGAAGGTAGTGTCACACTACACTCACTCAATAAGATAAAATCTCTGAGAGAAGTAAATTTTGGTTCCATGGCAAGCTACAGAGGCGCCCAGGTTATGACTCACTTATAACAAAGTCTCTCTACTGCCAGGGTACATTTTATAATCCCATGGCCAGGTCAGACAAGAACAAGAGGGGAGCCACAGAAGCAGAATTGGACTGAGAGAACAGGAGACCTGGGCCCACTGGCTCTGATCAAAATTGTTCTGTCCCATATTCCTTCACTCTGCTCCTCTTATTCTTACCCTCAACCCCATGTGTCAACTTTCTAATCCAATTTTCAGCAACTCCACACACACGTACACACCATACCTGAATAGCCATGTCTATTTAATACCAATTAATAGGCCTATGTTAAGTGCTCTAATGTACAATACCTCTAAATTTCACAGCAACCTTGTGAGGTAGGTATTATCCCTCCTATCTACCTATCTATCTGAGGAATAGTTTACATAAACATAAAATTCACCCTTTTAAAGTATACAATTTAGTGGTTTTTAGTATATTCACCAAGTTGTACAACCATTACCAGACCACTAATTCTAGAACATGGTCATCACCCCAAAAGGAACCCTGAATCATTTTCTTCTCTCCCGCTCCCTGGCAACTACTAACCTACTTTCTCTCTATACATGCCTATTCTGGGCATTTCATACCAATGGAATCAGACAATGTGGTCTTTTGTATCAGTTCCATCTTATACAATGAAGAAACCAAGACTCAAATCTATTAAGTAACTTGCCCAAGTCGCACAGCTAGTTAGAAGCTGACCTAGCAAAGGAGCTCAGGTCTGCTTCAAATGCTTGTACTTCTGACCACTACACGCTGCTTCCATCTGAGAAGAAAATAAAAAAAAAAAGTGAACGTTTTAGATATAGTTGAAAAAATGGGGCTTTGTAAATCCAAGGCAATAAAAGTAATAAACAAGAACAACAATTCCAGCACTATCACTTATGGTGAAATGTACAGGCAGCTCATCTAAACGCAACCCAAACTCACAGCCTCGTTTCTTCTAAACAGGCCGTGGCAAGCAACTAGAAAGCACCCCCCCCATCTCAGCACCCAACCCGAGTTCTCCCCACCCCTCAGTCGCATAAAGATGGCAGCTGTGTAAAATCAGGCTGTAAAAAGTCCTTTCTCCTAACTTTTAGTCCTCTTCCCAAATGTCTCTGCCACTTAAACTACATCATTCATACAAATTTACTGTTTAGGGAATCTAAGAAAAACAGTCATTTTAAATAAGTGCACTAGGGTTTTCCCTCTTACTTGTAATTCTGGCGACCAGTGTGACCAAAAGTTGGTAAAAATTGTTGGAGAAAAACAGCTGTCAGCTAACCAAAGGCAAATACCTACATAAAACTCCAGAGAATTATGAGTGATATAAAATGCCTATAATCTTTTTTTTTTTATCTAGCACACCTTGGCTTTCTGCCTTTTTTTTTCTACTTTATGCCTTTCACATATGTATGGTTTATATTATTCCTTTCTGTGGACCAAGTTCAGGTCCTAGTCTTTATCATTCATGATCCAACGTAAACAAATAGGTGTACTAATGACGATAATTACCATTTTTTTCTTTTCTTGGAGAAAAGTATAGAAGGGATCACCACTCAACAGATGCCATGGCCAATGTCTTTATTTGACTCTTTATCTGCTATTAATAGCTCCGTGACCCACACATAACAGGCACTTGAATGTTTATTAAATAATAATAGCTAATACTCATATCATGCCTTACCATTCTAAATATTTACATGTTAGCTCCCAACAACCCTAGAGATAAATACGATTATAATCCCCATTTCCAGATGAGGAAACTGAGACACAGGACAGTTGTGACTTGCCCATAGCGAGTTAGTAAAGGGTGGAACCAATACAGACGGAAGGCAGCACAGACTAGAGCATTCCAGTAATACATGTGAGTCCTTGCAATTTCCTCAGCTTGAGAAAAAAAAAAGCTTGAGAAGGTTATGACAAATTGCAAGGGCTAGGAACTCTACGGGATCATACAACAAGAAAAATGCTTTTCCCTCTGCTACTTAGTAATACTCTACCCTACCCTTCTTCCCAGAAAACCCCAGTGCCGTTGAGTCGATTCCGACTCATAGCGACCCTACAGGACAGAGTAGAACTGCCCCATAGAGATTCCAAGGAGCACCTGGCAGATTCGAACTGCCAACCCTTTGGTTAGCAGCCGCAGCACTTAACCACTACGCCACCAGGATTTCCTTTCTTCAGATGTGCTTAAAGCCTTGATCTCATTTGAACCCTCTGAGAGAGAGAAAAATCAACAGATAGAGGGACAGGGCTCTCACTCTCTTTAAGCCAAACCCCTGGCCATGGAGTCGATTTCCACCTCATTGTGATCCTATAGGACAGAGCAGAACTGCCCATAGGGTTTCCCAGGCTGTAAATCTTCACGGGAGCAGAGTGTCACAGCTTTCTTCCACAGAGTGGTTGAAGGGTTCAAACCATCGACCTTTCGGTTAACAGCCGAGTGTTTAACCACTGCATCACCAGGGCTCCTTCCTTCTTTAGTTAAACGGGGAAAAAAAAGGCCAATGTTTTGGGCAATAGAAAAAGGACTGAAACTTCACTTAAAATTAAGTGTTCTTTGTACAGGCCAAACTACTCTTTAAAAAAAATAAAAGACCAACTCAGAGCACCATTCCACCCACTTTTTAACTTCTAAAACATCATGTGCATTACATACTCTCTACTCCGCCCCAGTGGAAACTTTATAACACTATCAGAATTAAGAGGGAAGTACTATTTTGGGGTCCCCTCCCATCTCCTCAGAGGTCCCAGTGTGGCACAAATGGTTTGCACTCAACTATTAACCGTTCAGTGGTACAATGGAAGAAAGGCCTGGCAAGCTGCTTCCATAAAGGTGACAGCCAAGACAATCCTGTGGAGCAGATTCCATGTTAACACATAGGATCACCATGAGTTGGAATCAATTTGATGGCAACTGGTTTGGTTTGTTCCCCCCCCCACCTCCTCTGTAATTTAAAATAAAATAAACATTTTGGTATTATAAATGGTATATTAAGAGACATGAAAACTGTTTTATTACTTTTGTTATCCTTATAGTCCCCAAATTTCAAATTCAGAGTTAATCCCAGATCTTCAATTGCTCAACTATCCTATAACATTCATTCTAGAAGCACAGTAGTCCCTGGGCAGTGCAAACGGTAAACGCACTGGGCTGATAATCGAAAGCCTGACAGTCAAGTCCACCCAGGGGTGCCGCAGAAGAAAGGCCTGGTGACCTACTTCCAAAAAACCAGCCACTGAAAACCCTGTGGAGCACAATTCTACTCTGACATACGTGGGGTTGCCAAGAGTCAGGACCAGCTGGATGGCAACCAGTTCGAGATGCACACTTCCATTCTGAAATGATTAAAACCTTCTAGAGGTCTGTTAGGTTAGAAATTGAGTATTCCTTCCCTTAACATTCCAAGCACCTATTAATCAGAAACGAACATGCATTGAAGAAAGTTGAAACAGTCTCTGAACTTGATCTTACAAAGATAGTCTGTAAAAGGAGAGAGAACAAAAGCTAGTTGTCTTTTAGGGAGCGGTTTCTACTTACCAACATGATAAACCTAATAGCCGCACAAATGGCATTCTCAAAATATATCTAGTCAGTGGCACCTCACTAATTCTCCTCGGTGTTCATTATCTCCTCCACAGGTAAAAATCTCTACACTAAAAGGAATGGAAGCATTTTATGGAACCAAATCAACTTGCTCCCAGTCCTGTCATCTTCACCCTCCGCTGGTTTTTATTTTAGATGGACAGACTCCAGAGGGTGAAGAGAGTTAAATATGCAAATATTAATACATGATGCAGTCAACTAGAAAAGCCAATGAGGCAAAATACAAAGGTACATTTGTATTTCTTAAGTCGGTTTTTAAAGAATAAAAACAAGAGCCAACCAAGGTGCCATGAATATCTCCATCTGTCCAAACAGAATCTACTCTCTGGTATTTTTGTTTTGTTTTTCAGTAGTAATCCTAAAACAAAGACTTGTTTTAAAATAGTAATCGCAGCACAGGGCTTTTAGATAAGCTATGAGGAAAACTTCTGAGAAGGGGAAGCCGCTCGAAAGCACTGCTACAGACAGGGTGAAAGTACATGCCCTGGGGATCATCTCTGAAAACACCAGCCTTTCTCACTCATTGTTCTCCGACGGCCTCACAGAAACCACTCATCTCTATGAAGCCCTTTCTACAACAGCAAATCTTTGGACATAGACGTCAAAACCCCAACTTTGCAACAGCTAATACTCCTCCTCTTCCCATTTCTACCATAAGGTATAAAAAAAAGCTTTTTATTTACATTCAGGCCAAGTAAGGAGCCCTGGTGGTGCAGTGGTTAGGCACTTGGCTACTAACTTAAAGGTAGGTGGTGGGAACCTACCAGCAGCTCCCACAGGAGAAAGATGTGGCAGGTGGCCATCTGCTTCCCTAAAGATCACAGCCTTGGAAACCCTATGGGGCAGTTCTACCCTGTCCTATAGAGTTACTATAAGTTGGAATAGACTTGACAGCAATGGGTTTGGGTTTGGGTCAGGCCATGTAAATGGAATAGTATCATTTTGTACCATATCGGAATGATGCTATCTTATTTTTATTCCCACTTCTAGAGTCTCAGACAAATTTACATATTAAACATACAACTGTGGGAACATGGGGCCCAACACACAAACTCAGAAGAGTTTAACAATTCATTCAGTTCTGAGCTTCATGTTCAAATTTGCTATCAGCATCTAAGCTAATGTTTCTGAAAATGCGTCTGCAGGCCACCTGCACCAAAATCTCCCGGGACTTTTTATGTTTAGACTCTTAGGATCTACCCACTAAAAAAAAACCCACTAGACCTACTAAATCAGAATCTGTGGGGTGGAATCTGAGACATGGCATTTTCACCAGCCCCATTTTAACACACTCAAGTTTGAGAATCAGTAAATTAAACTTAACTGGCTTCTTTGCTATGCTATCCCCAAGACATCTACATGGGATGGCAGTCCCTTTTCTCTTCCAACCTAAGTTATTTCCTAATTGTTGCAGAAGTCAAACTCTCCAGTTTCCCACCAATAGCAGAGTTTAAAAGGAAGCAAGAAGTTAGGGAACATCAAAGACCTTGAAAGATTTTAAGTGCTTTGGGGCCTCTAGCACACCCCTAGAATATTATTTGTTCAAGAAGGGCTCCAACTTCCAACTTCTTCACCGTAAGTGCAGGCAACAACTCTGCCAATTCCCTAACACCCATCAGGTATCAATCATTTCCTTTGGTGACCCCCCAACCCCATTTAGAGAACATTCCTTACTTCTTCACAGAGCTGCCTCAGGATCGGTGCAAACCCGTTTCACATACATAACAGAACGGGCACGCACACACCTACTGCAGTCTCCCGGCCTCCTCCTGGAGCACCCCGCCTTCTCTTCTTTCGGTACCCCTCTCCCCATCCCTCCATCCCACACTACCCGCCCCCGACTCAGACAACTGTCCTCCTCCTGGGGTTAGCCCCGCCCTCTCCAACACTGGTCCTCCTCTGGGTCCTGCTCTTGGAACCCCCGCCCTCGGGCGACCCCGGCCCCGGCTTCCCCGGCCCCCCGGGTTCCCCGGCCGAGGCCTCGGCGCCCCTCCCCTCCCCCACCCGGAGGGATGCCCTCCCGCCGCATCCCAGGTCCGTGTGGCCCAGGCCCGGGAGCGCGGCCCCACAGCCCGACTCCCACTTTCCGCCTCCTCCCCGGCTTGTTTTGCAGGGGCAGGGGCGCGGCCCGCCCTGCGATCCGCCTCTCCAGTTCTCTCTCCCTCGGGGCTGCCCTGCTTACCCAGCTGCTGCCCGGTTTCAGCGACATCGCTGACAGGGCCGGGCTCGGCCCCGCCGCCGCCCGTAGCGGAGGAGGGACAACTGTGGTCGTGGGAGCATTTGATGTCGCGGAAGAACTTCTGGGTTTCGCGCAAGTTCTGTCTCAGCCGGCCCAGGTAGCGTCGATAGCGACCGAAGCCCCGGCACAGCTCGCGGATCATTCCGCTGCCTCCCGGGCCGGGACCTGACACCGGCTCGCTGCCCCACGGCACCCCGCCGCCCTCCATCTCCTCAGCCGCTGGGTCTTGGCGGCTCGGTCTCCGGCCGCGGGCCCGGCCTCCCTCCTCCCCGCCCCCCAGCGCTTAAGGGAGGAGGAATCCGCCTCCTGACGCCCCCGCCTGCAGTCGGTCGGGCTCTCAACTCCGTCACCGCGGTGGAAAACAAACCAAGCCGCAGTGCGCCGCGAACGGAACCTTTAGCTCCACTGGCGCGAAGAGCCAGGGAAGGACCACGGGAGGGCGCCGTCGCTGCGGGGTCTCCTGGGACTTGTAGTCTGGGCAGAGACTGCGCGCCAAAACCTGGCGGCTGAAGACCGGACGCTGTGGATGGGACTGATTCCCGTGGTGAAAAAACTCACCCATTCTCGTGCTTACACGCGCTCCTAATTTAAAAACGTTTTTCTACATGAACAGGAAGGAGATGCAGATTCCGGACGCCAGCAGAAGTGGAGTGCCCTTACGAAAAGCAGAGCGAAAGATTTTAGTAGAGAAGAAAAGGAAGGAAACACGACAGAGGCCAGTAATATCTCCTTGGTTACCCTAAATGACTCCCTCACTTTCCGGATACAGTCGATACCGGGGAATTGGCTGAAAATACCCTGGAAATAGGAAAAATCACTCTTGCTTGTGTTGTGTCCTCCTTTTCCGACTCCCCTTCTCCGGATAGGGAAAGAAGGGATGTGAAACAGTCGATCAAGAGTTGTAAACACAGCAAGTTCAGTTGTTTCTTGAAGTGGGGAGACTGGGCTGGGTAAGGGGAAGTTGAGGTTTGTAGCCTTCTAAACCAGGTTTGATTATCTTAACTTGCCTTCTGCTAATATAGAAGACTTTCATCGACACAGAAACGGTCATTGAGTCCTAGGTGGAGTTACAAAGAAGGCAAAACTTGACAACCACCTCTTTTGTACTTCCCACTTTATCTCCCCTCTTCTCCAGGTGCAGAGCCCTCCTTTGTCTTTCTTGCTATGAAAGACCCATCTTTATCCATGCCAGACCTCTTCTCTGGTAAGCAAAGAGCACTGGCTTGCCTGGCAACCTTGGGCAAGAATCTGTTTCAGCATCAATGAAGTAAAAGTTTGGACTAGTTGGTTTTTAAGCCCCTTCAGCTCTAAAGTTTTGTGAGTCCTTCAAAATTTTGACTTCTGTCTTCCAACCCCTTATCCCTTGAGTGCAAATGCTCTAAGTGATGCCATGACTATTGGATGAATTCAATTTAAGATGTGAAAACTTTATTCTTTCAGGGGCTGTTAGCATTTTATAAAAAGGGTCACTAATTCAAATATTTGGTAAATGTGTGAGAAGGCTGCCTCTCAGGACACGGCCTCATGCGCTTCCTGCACTCCCTCCCTCTTACGTGGTCACATCTTCTCCACTGGCCGTTCTTGGTCTTTGCAAGACCCCCAGGCAACCACCAAAAGATTCAGTAAAACAAATGAAAATGGAAAATAGAAAGATGGTTGTTAGTACTATTTTTTTTTTAAATCAAATAATATCTAGCAAAGATCAGCCAAAAGAGCACTCAGGTTGGAATTGTCCAGAAAAGGAATTAGGAATTAAAATCTGTCTTGAAGAATGGGTGAAATTTGAATAGGTAGAAATAATCAAGGAGGACATTTCACGTAAAAGTCATGAAGCCCACCCTTTTAAAAACTATTAATTAGGCGGGGTGGAGATGGCGCAATAGTCAGATGCTTCTGGTGAGCCCTCTTACAACAAAGACCCAGAAAAAGCAACCGAAATGATTATATAGATGACAAGCTAGGAGCTGTGAACATCAAAGGCAAAGTTAGAAAATTGGACTGAGCAGCAGGGGGAGAGAGAGGTGGTTCAGAAGCAACGACAAGTTGCTGGGCCTGAATCGCTGGGAACCCACAGGCATAACCCCCTAGAGCGACCGTGGCAGGGCTGGTAGCGTCCAGGATGCGGTTTCCTCAGGGAGAGACAGCAAGCCACACAATCTACTCACACCTCCGGAACAAGAGAAGAACAGGGCTCTTAGCAAAAGCTAAGTACTTGCATTATTTTACCGTGCCCTGCAAGCTGGCTTCAATGGCTGTCGATTTCCCTGGCCTCAGATCCTACTGCAAGCGCTGAGCCATTCTCTACGCCTTGGAGAAGGAAGAAATTAACAGTTGGGGGAAAAGATAACCTGCTAGCTCCACTAAGCTGGGGAGCTCAGAGTGAAGCGGCTCCTGTCCAGGCACAGTCTACGAACTTTGAATACTTTTCATCCGGCATGGACCTGTGTGGGCCCAATTCTGGAGATTAGGCCCTTGTTGGCAAACTCCAACGTGATTCAGCTATGCAGTGCAGAGGTGGTTTTTTGATGTTTGACACCGCTTTGTCTATTAAAGAGGGTCCTTACCTACACACATCAGGGACCTGAGGACTGGTGTCTCCACCCATGTAACCTAGCCTCCCACAACAGGGGTCCAAGGATAAGTTGTGCCTCCCAGTCCTTAAAACCAAAAGCATTGGGCACCCATAACCTGACTACAGAACCCACCCACCTGTACACTTTAAGGAACAGGGATGTGCTTTCCTCACAGATACTTGGGGAATGGTTAGCAGCCCCCTGCGTTGTTCAGAGAGTGACTCCCTCCTATAACCAGATACCTGTTCTGACAAAAATCACCCCTGCCCCTCTAAGACTGTAGGACAGAGCCTATACCACCCACTTGATGACCAACTACCTGGACACCTAAACTGAATCCATATAAGAAAAGTGAATGGACTCTTAGGCACATATACCTGGTAACTGCTCTAGCCATGTGGTTAAAAGACATTAGAGTTTAAAAGGCACAAATACTGACTGTTGGAGCGGGGCCAAGATGGCGGACTAGGTAGACGCTACCTCGGGTCCCTCTTGCAACAAAGTCTTGGAAAAACAAGTGAATCGATCACACACATAACAATCTACGAACCCTGAACAACAAACACAGATTTAGAGATGGAGAACGAACAAATACGGGGAAGCAGCGACTGTTTTCGGAGCCTGGAGCCAGCGTCCCAGTCAGTGATGGCTCGGAGACAGCAGTCGATATCAAACCACATAAAGAAGCAGACCATGACAGCTGCTACAACCCCCCAAACAAAAGAATCAAAATCTTTCTCAAATGAAGATACAATCCTGGAATTATCAGATACAGAATATAAAAAACTAATTTACAGAATGCTTCAAGACATCAGAAACGAAATAAGGCAAACTGCGGAAAAAGCCAAGGAACACACTGATAAAACAGTTGAAGAGCTCAAAAAGATTGTTCAAGAACATAGTGGAAAAATTAATAAGTTGCAAGAATCCATAGAGAGACAGCATGTAGAAATCCAAAAGATTAACAATAAAATTACAGAATTAGACAACGCAATAGGAAGTCAGAGGAGCAGACTCGAGCAATTAGAATGTAAACTGGGACATCTGGAAGACCAGGGAATCAACACCAACATAGCTGAAAAAAAATCAGATAAAAGAATTTAAAAAAAATGAAGAAACCCTAAGAATCATGTGGGACTCTAACAAGAAGGATAACTTGCGGGTGATTGGAGTCCCAGAACAGGGAGGGGGGACAGAAAACACAGAGAAAATAGTTGAAGAACTCCTGACACAAAACTTCCCTGACATCATGAAAAACGAAAGGATATCTATCCAAGATGCTCATCGAACCCCATTTAAGATCGATCCAAAAAGAAAAACACCAAGACATATTATCATCAAACTTACCAAAACCAAAGATAAAGAGAAAATTTTAAAAGCAGCCAGGGAGAAAAGAAAGGTTTCCTTCAAGGGAGAATCAATAAGAATAAGTTCAGACTACTCAGCAGAAACCATGCAGGCAAGAAGGGAATGGGATGACATATACAGAGCACTGAAGGAGAAAAACTGCCAGCCAAGGATCATATATCCAGCAAAACTCTCTCAGAAATATGAAGGCGAAATTAAGATATTTACAGATAAACACAAGCTTAGAGAATTTGCAAAAACCAAACCAAAGCTACAAGAAATACTAAAGGATATTGTTTGGTCAGAAAACCAATAATATCAGATACCAGCACAACACAAGGTCACAAAACAGAACATCCTGATATCAACTCAAATAGGGAAATCACAAAAACAAACTAAGATTAATTAAAAAAAAAATGCTCATAACGGAATCACTGAAGTCAATATGTAAAAGATCACAATAATCAAAAAGAGGGACTAAATACAGGTGGCATAGAACTGCCATATGGAGAGTGATACAAGGCGATATAGAACAATACAAGTTAGGTTTTTACTTAGAAAAATAGGGGTAAATATTAAGGTAACCACAAAGAGGTATAACAACTCCATAACTCAAGATAAAAGCCAAGAAAAATGTAACGACTCGACAAACATAAAGTCAAACACTACGAAAATGAGGATTTCACAATTTACTGAGAAAAACGTCTCAGCACAAAGAAGTAAGTGGAAAAATGAAATTGCCAACAACACACATAAAAAGGCATCAAAATGACAACACGAAACACTTACTTATCTATAATTACGCTGAAAGTAAATGGACTAAATGCACCAATAAAGAGACAGAGAGTCACGGACTGGATAAAGAAACACGATCCGTCTATATGCTGCCTACAAGAGACACACCTTAGACTTAGAGACACAAACAAACTAAAACTCAAAGGATGGAAAAATATATATCAAGCAAACAATAAGCAAAAAAGAAGAGGAGTAGCAATATTAATTTCTGACAAAATAGACTTTAGACTTAAATCCACCACAAAGGATAAAGAAGGACACTACATAATGATAAAAGGGACAATTGATCAGGAAGACATAACCATATTAAATATTTATGCACCCAATGACAGGGCTGCAAGATACATAAATCAAATTTTAACAAAACTGAAAAGTGAGATAGACTCCTCCACAATTATAGTAGGAGACTTCAACACACCACTTTCGGAGAAGGACAGGACATCCACTAAGAAGCTCAATAGAGACACGGAAGACCTAATTACAACAATCAACGAACTTGACCTCATTGACTTAGACAAAA
The DNA here is from genome assembly GCF_024166365.1 of Elephas maximus indicus. Classification (NCBI taxonomy): domain Eukaryota; kingdom Metazoa; phylum Chordata; class Mammalia; order Proboscidea; family Elephantidae; genus Elephas; species Elephas maximus. The sequence goes on from NC_064836.1 coordinate 14,689,937, forward strand.
CTCTCCACCCAACTGCTGCAAAGTATCCTTTTTTTTCTAGCGCACATGGAACATTCTCTAGAATAGACCACATATTAGGTCATAAAACAAACCTTTGCAGAATCCACAACATCGAAATGTTACAAAGCATCTTCTCAGACCACAAGGCAATAAAACTAGAAATCAATAACAGAAAAACTAGGGAAAAGAAATCAAATACTTGGAAACTGAACAATACCCTCCTGAAAAAAGACTGGGTTATAGAAGACATCAAGGAGGGAATAAGGAAATTCATAGAATGCAACGAGAATGAAAATACTTCCTATGAAAACCTCTGGGACACAGCAAAAGCAGTGCTCAGAGGCCAATTTATATCGATAAATGCACACATACAAAAAGAAGAAAGAGCCAAAAGCAGAGAACTGTCCCGACAACTTGAACAAATAGAAAGTGAGCAACAAAAGAACCCATCAGGCACCAGAAGAAAACAAATAATAAAGATTAGAGCTGAACTAAATGAATTAGAGAACAGAAAAAACAATTGAAAGAATTAACAAAGCCAAAAGCTGGTTCTTTGAAAAAATTAACAAAATTGATAAACCATTGGCTAGACTGACTAAAGAAATACAGGACAGGAAACAAATAACCCAAATAAGAAACGAGAAGGGCCACATCACAACAGACCCAACTGAAATTAAAACAATCATACCAGATTATTATGAAAAATTGTACTCTAACAAATTTGCAAACCTAGAAGAAATGGATGAATTCCTGGAAAAACACTACCTACCTAAACTAATACATTCAGAAGTAGAACAATTAAATAGACCCATAACAAAAAAAGAGATTGAAACGGTAATCAAAAAACTCCCAACAAAAAAAAGCCCTGGCCCAGACGGCTTCACGGCAGAGTTCTACCAAACTTTCAGAGAAGAGTTAACACCACTACTACTAAAGGTATTTCAAAGCATAGAAAATGACGGAATACTACCCAACTCATTCTATGAAGCCACCATATCCCTGATACCAAAACCAGGTGAAGACATTACAAAAAAAAGAAAATTACAGGCCTATATCCCTCATGAACATAGATGCAAAAATCCTCAACAAAATTCTAGCCAATAGAATTCAACAACATATCAAAAAAATAATTCACCACGACCAAGTGGGATTTATACCAGGTATGCAAGGCTGGTTTAATATTACAAAAACCATTAATGTAATCCACCACATAAATAAAACAGACAAAAACCACATGATCTTATCAATTGATGCAGAAAAGGCATTTGACAAAGTCCAACACCCATTTATGATAAAAACTCTCACCAAAATAGGAATTGAAGGAAAATTCCTCAACATAATAAAGGGCATCTATGCAAAGCCAACAACCAACATCACTCTAAATGGAGAGAACCTGAAAGCATTTCCCTTGAGAACGGGAACCAGACAAGGATGCCCTTTATCACTGCTCTTATTCAACATCGTGCTAGAAGTCCTAGCCAGAGCAATTAGGCTAGACAAAGAAATAAAGGGCATCTGGATTGGCAAGGAGGAAGTAAAATTATCTCTATTTGCAGATGACATGATCTTATACACAGAAAACCCTAAGGAATCCTCCAGAAAACTACTGAAACTAATAGAACAGTTTGGCAGAGTCTCAGGTTATAAGATAAACATACAAAAATCAGTTGGATTCCTCTACATCAACAAAAAGAACATCAAAGAGGAAATCACCAAATCAATACCATTCACAGTAGCCCCCAAGAAGATAAAATACTTAGGAATAAATCTTACCAAGGATGTAAAAGACCTATACAAAGAAAACTACAAAGCTCTACTACAAGAAATTCAAAAGGACATACTTAAGTGGAAAAACATACCTTGCTTATGGACAGGAAGACTTAACACAGTAAAAATGTCTATTCTACCAAAAGCCATCTATACATACAATGCACTTCCGATCCAAATTCCAATGTCATTTTTAAGGTGCTAGAGAAACAAATCGCCAGCTTCATATGGAAGGGAAAGAAGCCTCGGATAAGCAAAGCATTACTGAAAAAGAAGAAGAAAGTGGGAGGCCTCACTCTACCTGATTTCAGAACCTATTATACAGCCACAGTAGTCAAAACAGCCTGGTACTGGTACAACAACAGGCACATAGACCAGTGGAACAGAATTGAGAACCCAGATATAAATCCATCCACATATGAGCAGCTGATATTTGACAAAGGCCCAGTGTCAGTTAATTGGGGAAAAGATAGTCTTTTTAACAAATGGTGCTGGCATAACTGGATATCCATTTGCAAAAAAATGAAACAGGACCCATACCTCACACCATGCACAAAAACTAACTCCAAGTGGATCAAAGACCTAAACATAAAGACTAAAACGATAAAGATCATGGAAGAAAAAATAGGGACAACCCTAGGAGCCCTAATACAAGGCATAAACAGAATACAAAACATTACCAAAAATGATGAAGAGAAACCAGATAACTGGGAGCTCCTAAAAATCAAACACCTATGCTCATCTCAAGACTTCACCAAAAGAATAAAAAGACCACCTACAGACTGGGAAAGAATTTTCAGCTATGACATCTCCGACCAGCGCCTGATCTCTAAAATCTATATGATTCTGTCAAAACTCAACCACAAAAAGACAAACAACCCAATCAAGAAGTGGGCAAAGGATATGAACACACACTTCACTAAAGAAGATCTTCAGGCAGCTAACAGGTACATGAGAAAATGCTCTCGATCATTAACCATTAGAGAAATGCAAATTAAAACTACGATGAGATTCCATCTCACTCCAACAAGGCTGGCATTAATCCAAAAAACACAAAATAATAAATGTTGGAGAGGCTGCGGAGAGATTGGAACTCTTATACACTGCTGGTGGGAATGTAAAATGGTACAAGCACTTTGGAAATCCATCTGGCATTATCTTAAACAGTTAGAAATAGAACTACCATACAACCCAGAAATCCCACTCCTCGGAATATACCCTAGAGAAACAAGAGCCTTCACACAAACAGATATATGCACACCCATGTTTATTGCAGCTCTGTTTACAATAGCAAAAAGCTGGAAGCAACCAAGGTGTCCATCAACGGATGAATGGGTAAATAAATTGTGGTATATTCACACAATGGAATACTATGTACACATCGATAAAGAACAGTGACGAATCTGTGAAACATTTCATAACATGGAGGAACCTGGAAGGCATTATGCTGAGCGAAATGAGTCAGAGGCAAAAGGACAAATATTGTATAAGACCACTATTATAAGATCTTGAGAAATAGTATAAACTGAGAAGAACACATACTTTTGTGGTTACGAGGGGGGGAGGGAGGGAGGGAGGGAGAGGGTTTTTTACTGATTAGTTAGTAGATAAGAACTGCTTTAGGTGAAGGGAAGGACAACACTCAATACATGGAAGGTCAGCTCAATTGGACTGGACCAAAAGCAAAGAAGTTTCTGGGATAAAATGAATGCTTCAAAGGTCAGCAGAGCAAGGGCGGGGGTTTGGGGACCATGGTTTAAGGGGACTTCTAAGTCAATTGGCAAAATAATTCTATTATGAAAACATTCTGCAACCCACTTTGAAATGTGGCGTCTGGGGTCTTAAATGCTAACAGGCGGCCATCTAAGATGCATCAATTGGTCTCAACCCACCTGGATCAAAGGAGAATGAAAAACACCAAGGTCACAAAAAAACTAAGAGCCCAAGAGACAGAAAGGGCCACATGAACCGGAGACCTACATCATCCTGAGACCAGAAGAACTAGTTGGTGCCCGGCAACAATCGATGACTGCCCTGACAGGGAGCACAGCAGAGGACCCCTGAGGGAGCAGGAGATCAGTGGGTTGCAGACCCGAAATTCTCATAAAAAGACCATACTTAATGGTCTGACTGAGACTGGAGGAATCCCGGCGGTCATGGTCCCCAAACCTTCTGTTGGCACAGGACAGGAACCATCCCCGAAGACAACTCATCAGACATGAAAGGAACTGGACGGTGGGTAGGAGAGAGATGCTGATGAAGAGTGAGCTAATTATGTCAGGTGGACACTTGAGACTGTGTTGGCATCTCCTTTCTGGAGGGGGGATGGGAATATAGAGAGAGTTGGAAACTGGCAAAATTGTCAGAAAGGAGAGACTGGAAGGGCTGACTCATTAGGGGGAGACCAAGTGGGAGTACAGAGTAAGATATATATAAACTTATATGTTGCAGACTGACTTGATTTGTAAACGTTCACTTAAAGCTCAATAAAAGTTAATTAAAGAAAAGGCACAAATACTCCAGTTAGGTCACTCAAGCAACTTATTTGGGCATATCAAAACAAAAAGCAAGAAGCTAGGGTACAGTAAGCAAAAAAATATAATTTATAGATGGCTCAGAGACAAAAGTCAGTGTCAAATCAGAAAGAAGCAGACCACGATCACTTCAACAAGCCCTCAGAACAAAGATTCAAGGAGTCTTCCAGATGAAGATGTATTCCTGGAATTACCGGATGTAGAATATAAAAGATTGATATGCAGAACTCTTTAGGAGATCAGGCAAAACACAGACCAAGCCAAAGAACACACGGATAAAGCAGTTGAAGAAATGAAAAAGTCTATTCGAGAACATAATGAAAAATTTAATAGGCTGCAAGAATCCATAGAGAGATCAAAACCAAAAAACCAAACCCGTTGATTCCAACTCATAGCGACCCTATAGGGCAGAGTAGAACTGCTCCATAGAGTTTCCAAAGAGCACCTGGCGGATTCGAATCGCTGACCTTTTGGTTAGCAGCCACTGCACTTAACCACTGTGCCACCAGGGTTTCTCATAAAGAGATAGCAATCAGAAATTCAGAAAATTAATAAAATTTCAGAATTAGACAACTTGGTAGAAAGAGGAGCAGAATTGAGGAAATGGAAGCAGAATTAGTGAGATTGAAGGTAAAACACTTGGCACCAATTTATTCGAAGAAAAATCAGATAAAAGAATTAAAAAAAATGAAAAACCTTAAGAATCATGTGGAACTCTATCAAGAGAAATAGCCTACAACTGATTGGAGTACCAGAACAGGGAAGGATAACAGGAAATACAGAGAAAATTGTTGAAGATTTGTTGGCAGAAAACATCCCTGATATCAGGAAAGGTGAGAAGATTTCTGTCCAAAATACACATCGAACCCCACATAAGGCAGATCTAAAAAGAAATTCACCAAGACGTAACCAAACTTGCCAAAACCAAAGATAAAGAGAGACTTTTAAGAGTGGCTAGGGTTGAATGTGCTCGTGAGGACCTTTATATAGGTCAAGAGGCAGTTGGTCGGACAGAACAAGGGGATACTGATTGGTTTAAAGTCAGGAAAGGTGTGCTTCAGGGTTGTATTCTTTCACCATACCTATTCAATCTGTATGCTGAGCAAATAATACGAGAAGCTGGAGTATATGAAGAAGAACGGGGCATGAGGATTGGAGGAAGACTCATTAAGAACCTGCATTATGCAGATGACACAACCTTGCTTGCTGAAAGTGAAGAGGACTTGAAGCACTTACTAATGAAGATCAAAGACCACAGCCTTCAGTATGGATTGCACCTCAACATAAAGAAAACAAAAATCCTCACAACTGGACCAATGAGCAACATCACAATAAATGGAGAAAAGATTGAAGTTGTCAAGGATTTCATTTGACTTGGATCCACAATCAACAGCCATGGAAGCAGCAGTCAAGAAATCAAAAGACACATTGCATTGGGTAAATCTGCTGCAAAGGACCTCTTTAAAGTGTTGAAGAGCTAAGGAAGAGTAAGGTGCACCTGACACAAGCCGTGGTATTTTCAGTCACATCATATGCATGTGAAAGCTGAACAATGAATAAGGAAGACTGAAGAAGAATTGACGTCTTTGAATTGTGTTGGCGAAGAATATTGAATATACCATGGACTGCCAAAAGAACGAACAAATCTGTCTTAGAAGAAGTACAACCAGAATGCTCTTTAGAACAAAGATGGCGAGACTGCATTTTACATGCTTTGGACATGTTGTCAGGAGGGATCAGTCCCTGGAGAAGGACATCATGTTTGGCAGAGTACAGGGTCAGCGGAAGAGAGGAAGACCCTCAACGAGGTGGATTGACACGGTGGTTGCAGCAATGAGCTCGAGCATAACAACGATTCTAAGGATGGCTCAGGATCAGGCAGTGTTTCGTTCTGTTGTGCATAGGGTTGCTATGAGTCGGAACCGACTCAACGGCACCTAACAACAACAACAACCACATTTTTAGAGCAGTTTAGGTTTACAGAAAAATTGTGCAGAAAGTACAGTTTCCATATGCCGCTTCCCCACATATTGTTTCTCCTATTATCTTTCTGCCTTATCCTCTTTTTTCTTTTGAGAAGTTCCAACCAACTGGAAGAGATCAATATACATGCCCATTCTAAAGAAAGTTGTCTTAGTTATCTAGTGCTGCTATAACAGAAATACCACAAGTGGGTGGCTTTATCAAAGAGAAATTTATTCTTTCACATTCTAGGAGGCTAGAAGTCTGAATTCAGTGTGCAGGCCTTAGGGAAAGGCTTTCTCTCTCTGTCAGCTCTGGAGGAAGGTCCCTGTCATCAATCTTCCCGGGTCTAGGAGCTTCTCAGTGCGGAGAACCCGAGTCCAAAAGACATGCTATTCACCTGGCACATGTTTCTTGGGGGTATGAGATCCACCTGTCTCTCTGCTCACTTCTCTTACGTCTCAAAAAAGATACACTTAAAACACAACCTAATCGTATAGATGGAGCCGTACCTCATTAATGTAACTGCCGAAAATCCTACCTCATTAACGTCATAGAGGTGGGATTTACAACACAGGAAAACCACATCAGGTGACAAATGGTGGACAATCACACAATACTGGGAATCATGGACTAGCCATGTTGGCACCCAGTTTGGGGGGGGACATAATTCAATCCATAACAAATATATATAACAAAACATTTGCCATTTCAACCTTTTTCACATGTACAGTTCAGTAACATTATACTCAGCGTGGTGTGCAACCATCACCACCATCTGTTTCCAAATTATTCATCACCGCTAACAGAAACTCAGAGCCCCTTAAGCAATAACTCCTCCTTTCCCCCTCCGACTCGACCCTGATAATCACTAATAAACTCTGGTTTCTGTTCATATGCCTAGTCTAGATATTTCATAAAAGTGGGATCATACAGTATTTGCCCTCTTATTTCATTCAGCATAATATTTTCCAGGTTCATCCATGTAGCACGTATCAGAACTTCATTTCTCTTTATGGCTGAATAATCCATCGTATGGATACATCATATTTTGAATAATGCTGTAACGAACATTGGTGTACAAGTTTCTGTTTGCATTCTTGCTTTCAGCTCTTTTGGGTATATACCCAGGACTGGGATTCCTGGGTCGTAGGATAGTTCTGTGTTTAACTTTTTGAGAAACTGCCACATTGCTTTCCACAGTGGTTACACCAGTTTACCATCCCACCAGAAATGGATAAGGGTTCCAATTTCTCCACATCCTCAACAACACTTGTTATTTTCTGTTTTTCTGATGGTAACCATCCTAGTGGGAGTGAAATGGTATCTCATTGTGGCTTTGATTTGCCTCTCCCTAACAACCAGTGGAGTCCTTGGGTGGTGCAATCGGTTAAGCGTTCAGCTACTATTCGAAAGTTTCAAACCCACCTAGAGGCGTCTCAGATGAAAGGTCTGGTGATATACTTTTGAAAAGATTGCAGCCACTGAGAACCCTATGGAGCCCAGTTCTACTCTGAAAGTCATGGGATCACCATGAGTTGACATTGACTCAACACAGCTGTTGGTTGGTTGATTGGAACACCAACGAAGTTGAACATTTTTTCTTGTGCTTATTGGCCGTTTAAGGAGCCCTGGTAGCACAGTGGTTAAGTGAATGACCACTAACCAAAATGTCAGTGGTTTGAACCCACCAGCTGCCCCATAAGAGAAAAATTCCACAAAGATTACAGCATTGGAAACCCTATGGGGCAGTTCCACTCTGTCCTATGGGTCACTGTGAGTTGGAATAGACCTGACGGCAACAAGTTTATTGGCTGTTTGTATATCTTCTTCGCTTCTATTCAAGTCCTTTGTCCATTTTTTAATTGGGTTCTTTGTTTTTTTTGGAAACTCTGGTGGTGTAGTGGTTAAGAGTTCAGCTGCTGACCAAAAGGTCGGCAGTTTGAATCCACCAGGTGCTCCTTGGAAACCCTATGAGGCAATTCTACTCTGTCCCATAGGGTCACTGTGAATCAGAATCAACTCAACGGCAACAGGTTTCTTTGTCTTTTTGTTGTTGAGTTGTAGGAATTCTTTACATATTTTGGGTATTAAACTCTTACTAGATATATGGTTCCCAAATATTTTCTCCCATTCTGTGTAACAGAACGAAATGTTGCCCTGTTCTGCACCATCTTCATCATTATTGGTATGTTTGAGCTTATTTTTATGGCTATTGTGTCAATCCGTCCCATGAAGGGTTTCCCTCGTTTTCATTGGTCCTCTGCTTTACCAAATGTAATGTCCTTTTCTAGCAATTGATTGCTCCTGACAACCTGTCCAAAGTAAGCAAGTCAAAGTATCGCCATCCTCACTTCTAAGGAATATTCTGGTTGTATTTCTTCTAAGACTAATTTGTTCATTCTTTTGGCAGTTCACAGTATATGCAATATTCTTCACCAACACCACAGTTTGAATGCATCAGTTCTTTTCCTGTCTTCCTTTTTCATTATTCAACTTTCGCATGCTATGAGGCGACTGAAAAGACCATGGCTTGGGTCAGCACCTTAGTCATCAAAGTGACATCTTTGTTTTTCAAACTTTAAAGAAGTCTTTTACAGCAGATTTTCCCAGTGCATTACACCATTTGATTTCTTGACTGCTGCTTCCATAAACGTTGATTGTTAATCTAAGTAGAATGAAATCACTGACAACTTCAATTCCTTCTCCATTTATCGTCATGCCAGTTTTGTTATTTGTTTTCACACTCTGGTGTAATCCATACCGAAGGCTGTAGTCTTTGATCTTCATCAATAAGTGCTTCAAGTCATCTTTATTTTTGGCAGGCAAGGCTGTATCAGCTGCATAGCACAGATTGTTAATGAGTGTTCCTCCGATCCTGATGTCACGTTCTTCTTCATATAGTCCAGATTTTTTGGATTATTTGTTCAGCATACTAATTGAATAAGGAAGGTTAAAGGATACAACCCTGATGCACCAATTTTGAACTGTACAGTATTCTCTGTTCTTTTAGAACGACCGCCTCTTGATCCATGTACAGGTTCCACATGAGCGTAACTAAGTGTTCTGAAATTCCCGTTCTTTACATTGTTATCCATGATCTGTTACGATTCACCCAGTCAAATGCCTTTGTGTAGTCAACAAAACACAGATAAACATCCTTTTGGTATTCTCTGCTTTCGGGCAAGATCCATCTGACAACAGCAATGATATCCCTCGGTCTACATCCTTGTCTGAATAGAAGTGCTTAATAAATGTCTTCTTTCCTATCTGTAGTAATTTCTCATATTCACATTATTAATTTTTCCAAGGAAGACAGTATTTCCAAGAATGTTTGTTTTTGTTTAAAAGATTCTCTACATGAAGGTTTATTAACTTGAAGATTAAGGGTCCATAAAACTGAATTGCTGAATTCATTCTGCTTAATTATACATCAAATATCATTGCAATGCTGAATATTTCATCAGTGGCATCCCTGGCTGTTAGGATGTAGAGCCTAGGGAGGAAAAACAATCAATTAACAGGAATTTGGTGTAACCCCAAACAGAGATAACCTTTGTTTTACTGCCAAGTAGAAGAGCAAGGTTTTCCAGAAATACTTTAGAGTAAATGATCAAAGTTTTCCAGAAGCCATGAATATAGTTTTGCCACAATTTATTTTCCATCAGTAAGATTAGAAGATTGGTATTGCTTTTCCAGATTGGAATGGTTTTGGCCTTTTATCCACTGAGCACTGCTATGGGGTCTGAAAGTTCAATGGAACCCATTTTTGTTTGTTTTTGTACCTTCTGAGAGTAAAACCCTTACAACAGGTTATCTTCTTATCTTACTGGGCTGATCCAAGATTGAGGAGGACGGATAGATGAAAACCTACCAGTAACCTTTTCTCTGTCAACATTAGCTTGGTAGAGGTTGTCTAGAAAATTCTGAAGCCTTAGTTCTCAAACATATTCAACTGGCTTAGTTCTGAATCTTTCCATGTGTGCCAAACACAATGCCTAACACAGAGGTGCTCAATATTTGTTGAGTGAAAGAAAATATTTCTTTCATTTCATCCTGTTGCCTGTCCTGCCCCCTCGTGAATCTAGCGCTGCAGGAAGCTGGTTTGATGAAGGTGAGGATTAGGATTCTGAAGCAAAGGTGAGTGGAAGCCATCCTGGTAATGAGAACATCACCAAATTATAGAAGTGAGAATGACCTTTACCTAACAAGCTTTGCGTAAACCCCTAAGTGCTTAGAAAACAGGCCCTGGAACGTAGCTGGGCCATCTACCTGTAGGCTTCCTATCATAATTCTAGAGCTGAGTTAAGAAGCACTGATCTAGGACCCTTCTAAAGAAGGTTTAGTGATTCATTCAAGCAAGTTTCCTGAGGATATGCACACTTTTTTTGCACAGGGAGTATGAAACTTTTAAGGGCATGAAGGAATAAAGGGAAAATAAAGTTCTAAGTTTAAAACACCATAGAAATTAAGTGTCAAATAAAAGTTTCAACAGTACCATATCCTAGCATAAAATTTAGGGTTATTTCTTAGTGCCCCTTCCCATCGTTATCTATGGTTCATTCAGATGTTATCCATATAGTTTACGTTATCTTTGATTCTTGTAGCAGCCCGGGAAATATGGATATTTTTATCTCTATTTTTGAGACTCAGATTACGTAATTTGTCCATTGAGTTAATAACACAGGTTTGTCTGACTCCAAAGCCTTTATTCTCCTAATTCTACATAGTATTGCATTTGAATGTTTTCATTTTATATTATTTCACGGTTTTTTCCAAAATAATTAATTTTGTTGTTGTTGAAAATGTACAGAACAAAAAAATACAATGCAACAGTTTCTACACGTACAATTCAGTGACATTGATTATATTCTTCGAGTTGTGTAACCATTCTCACCCGCCTTTTCTGAGTTGTTCCTCCTCCGTTCACATAAACTCACTGCCCCCTAAGGTTCCTATCTAATCTTTCAAGTTACTGTTGTCAATTTGATTCCATATAGACAGTACATAAAAGAACATAATACTTACGGCAGACCTTTGTTACTAGTTAAGCTAAAATATTGTTTAGTTTTAAGAAGACTTTTTTTTTTAGGGGATATTTTTGGTTTAAGATTTAAAGATTATCTCAGGGCAATAGTTTCAGAGGTTCATTCACCTCCAGAGTTCCAGGAAGTCTGGATCCCATGAGAATTTGAAATTCCCTTCTGCATTTTTCTCCTTTTGCCCAGGATTCCTCTAGGGAATCTTTGATCAGAATGTTCAGTAATGGTAGCCAGGCACCATCCAGTTCTGGCTTCCTGGCAAAGGAGGCAGTCGTTCATGGAAGCAACTATCCAAACATTCTATATCCTCCTTCTGTTCCTGACTTTCCTTCTTCTGTTGCTCCAGGTAAATAAAGACCAATTGTTGTGCCTTAGATGGCTGCTTGCAGGCTTTTAAGGCCCCAGGCACTATGCAGTGAACTAGGAGGTAGAATAGAAACACTAAACATGTTATTAAGTCAATTAACTGGGATGTCCCATGAAACCATGACCCTAAACCTCCAAACCAAGGAGCCAGGGCCCACGAGGTGTTTGGTTGTACATAAGCAGCCTCGGCAGCTACTCCTTTTTTTTTCAATCATTGTTGTAAATATAACTATCACACGACTTTAGCCAGGTCAGCTTTTTACGGGTGGACGACTTATTAACAAGAGCTAGAATTATAAACTGTGCAGCCCTATCCTTAGTCAATGCAGTTTTTCCATTACCATTAACTCCCTTTTTCCCCCTCTCTTCCACCACTTGGTAACCACTAAGAAACTTCAATCTCTATACATTTGCCTTTTCTTGTCTTCTTATATAAGTGAGGTCACACAATATTTGCCCTTTTGTGATTAGTTTATTTCACTCAGGGTAATGTCTTTAAGCTCCATCCATATTGTAGGATATATCAAAGCTTCATATGTAGGTACCCACCAATTTCCAATTTCCCCACATCCTCACCAACATTTGTTATTTTCTGGCTTTTTTTTTTTTTTTTTTTTTTAATCTTAGCCACCCTAGTGGGAGTGAAATGGTATCTCATTGTGTTTTTGATTTGCATCTTTCTGATGACTAATGACTCAGAGTACCATTCCATGTGTTTGGTGGCAATTTGAACGTCCTCTTCGGTGAAATGTCTATTCGAGTCTTTTGCCCTTTTGTGATTGGGTCATTTGTCTTTGTGTTGTTAAGTTGTCGAGGTTTTATATGTATTTTAGTTATTAGATTTTTGTCAGGTGTATGATTTCCAAAGATATTCTCCCAGTCAATAGCTTGTCTTTGCACTTTTTTGGTAAAGTCTCAAGAAGGTGTTTCATGTTTCTATATACTTGTCATATTTATGTCTTTTAATAGCAACATAACATTCCATTATGTTATTATGCCATTGTTACTCATCCACTCCCTATTCTTGGACAGTTAGGCCGCTTCAGGTTTTTCATTATTATAAACAATACTGCTTAAACATTTTTTTGTTCATGTTGCTTGTTTTCTTCTTTTGAATTATTTCTGGAAGATTTATTCTCAGGAGGGTATTACTGGGGGAAATGGTACCAATATTTATGTGCTTCTCACTGTATATGGCTAAATCACTATGTCATTGCATTTTGAAAGAAAAGTGCTACCCTCTTTCACGAGCAACCAATGAGGGGTATAAGGAAGTCTGGTGGCTTCACCAGTGAAAACACCCTTTGTTCCTATGTCTGCATGGATGTGCCCCAGGGCCATATGAGACTCCCTGAAAATGATTTATGACAGTATACATAATCCAAAATAAGATCTCACATGGCATGGTGTGATTCTCTCTTCCCGGGAGAAACCTCCTTGATTAAATTGTCTTTCTCTCTTTGAAGTCACAAGATTAGCAGAAGGTTTTTAAGCAACTGACACTTTCCTCTGGTTTCAGGCAGTAGCTCTCCTTTCCTGTGTCAGGAAAAGGAGTGGGAGTGGCTGTTAAAAATGAAGGCTAGACTTTAGCCCATGGTTTTCCATTCTGCTAAGTGCGAAAGAGTTGAGATAAATTACACCAAGGAGGGGAAAGTCCCAGAGGTCCAAGCTGAAAAAGACTTCAGGAGCTGTCAGGAGGCAGTAGAAATGAGGAAAAGTCACATCAGAATAGGAAAGCTCTATTCTAACCTGCAGAATGTAATTTTGGGATATTTACTCTCGTTCTCATTTTAGTTATCTTACGTGGCAAGAGTACCATTTGAGATTATTGAAAGGCTTAGATCGAAATCATATGGCACTCAAGTGATGATGTTGTTGTTGTTAATTGTCTTCGAGTTGATTCTGACTCATGGTGACCCCATGTACACAGAGTAGAACTGCTCCATAGGGTTTTCAAGGCTTTTGGAAGATGATCACCAGGCCTGTCTTCAGAGGCATCTCTGGATGAGTACATGCTGCCAATCTTTCGATTCATAGTTGAGCACTTAACCATTTGCACCACCAGAGCTTCCACTCTAATGATAGTTATTATTATTAATTCACTTGGTAGCTGTAATATAGACTAGGAAACAGTAAGCATTGTAGGAGAAGTACAGATGTTGAAGGCAGCAAGCATAAGTAATTTGGAATCTTGGTTCCAGCCCATTCTAGCCAGATGACCTTGGGCAAGTACTAATCTTTGAGCCTCAGTTTTGTCGTCTGTAAAATGGGGATTATGATACTCACCTTCAAAGTTCATTTTATAGACTAAATGGAGTAAGGAGTATTTGCCGAGCATATAGTAAGTGTTCAATAAATGGAGCTATTATTAAACTCACAAACATATCAACAAATGTGACTAGCCAAGTTTTTCCCTGTATCAATGGTTTTCAAAGTTCAATGTGTGTAAGAATCACCTGGGATACTTGTTTAAAACGCAGGTTTTCAAGTTCCACCCCCAGACATTCCGCTTCTATCAGTTTGGGATATGGCCCGGAATCTGCATATAAAATTCCAATGTGATTATGTTGCTGGTAGTCCATGAACCATGTTTTAAGAAACACTGCCCTACAGTCTCAGAAAATAAAAGGAAGAAATATTTTCCATCATCAATATGTCATAAAAACTCTATGACATGTGAATGAAAAAATTAGAGATCCAAATATTGAATAGTTCTATTTTCAAGATGATTTATATAGTTCTTATTTACATATGGAGTCCTGGTAGCGCAGTAGTTAAGTGTTCGGCTGATAACCAGAAGGTCAGCAGTTCGAATTCACCAGCCACTCCTTGGAAACCCTATGGCCCAGTTCTACTCTGTCCTATAGGGTCGCTCTGAGTTGGAATCAACTCGACAGCAACAGGTTTGTTTTGATTTTTGGTATTTACATAAAGGTACCAGAATCATCCTAAAGCGATATTTTAGACTTTTAACACTCACGATACGGATGAGTATGTATAAACCTTTCTTCCTTGGAGTCCTCCTGATCCTTCACTCTCACAGAGCTCTCTCCTCTGGACATGTGGTACATACTTATCTCTCCTCAAAGTGCTGGCAGACATCACCATTTAAATATTGTGTTGTTATTTTACACTTTGTGTTTCATCTCCCCAGTTGGACTTTAAGTCCATAGGCGGGGACCACAAGTGGCTTGTAAAACCTATGTACGTGGTATGTGCTTCATAAATATATTTGAATGAATGTACATATATTTAGCTGTGGACTAATACTCATTGACAAATTCTTCACCACGAGTGCTTCAGAATTAGTGACGAAAGGATCAGCTGTTCGTCTTCCAGGCTTTGGAGTCAGAGCTGAGTTCAGATCTCAGGCCCACGCAAGTTCTCTAACCTCTTGGAAGCTATTTTCCCACTTGCACAACAAGAACAGCCTTACTTCGCCAGGTTGTCGTGGGGATTAAGTAAGAGTGTTCATGAGTGTCCTAGCAAAGTGTCTAACACTTTGTGATTCTCTTTAAATGGTAGCTGCCTACTTTTCTGAGTACCTCATGGAATAATAGATGGAACTGCCAAAGATATTCATCTTCAGATGTAAAATAATGAACTGATAATTCTCTCTGAACAAAGCTGAGACTTTCTTTCTATTTTTTTAAGGTCTAGCATTTTCAGATTGTCCAGAGGTTTGTACGGATTCCCTATAGAGATGGAAAAGGACACAAAGCAGCCATTTTACAAGTCCCAGGCTTTCACACAGAGCAGTACAGTTAGGGTTTAAGTTTATGCTTCACAAACCCTCTCTGTTTATGGCCAGGATTACTACCGTGCCTGTTCTTCCATTACTGAGGAGAACAAGCACCTGGCATGCGGAATATGCCTGCATCCTACCTGAAATGAGGAGAGGAACTTTCAGCTTTTCCTACAACAGATGAGCAATTCAGTGTCCTAGGAGTGAGACAGATGCTGGGATCTCATGTGCTGGTCTTAGGGATATTGTGAGAGAAATGACCGCAGGGGTAGAGATCTGGGTTTTCTAGTTCTTTTAAAGCATTGCCAGTTATGTATCAGAGATTCTATGCTATCCAGGGAAAATATATAAAATTTATGCATATTTAAAGTAATTGCAGCGTTGCAAAGTAAAAAATATTGAAGCAACTAAGCATATAAGAATAAGGTGAATAGTGGTTAAATAAACCATGATATATCCACTCGATGGAATTTTATGCAGCCATTTAAAATGTTTACTTAAATTTATGGAAATATGTCTAAGTCATAACATACAGGAATGCTTCTGGGTAAATTTTAAGTAAAAAAAAAAAAGAGGATAAAATTTGATTACAATTCTGTTTTTAAAAATTCTACCTGTTTAAAGAAGAGACAAGTGGAAAGGTCTCTCGAGAATGAGAGCATTACTTGTGTTTGGGTGGTGCTAATTTCTTCTTTTAACTTCTCAGAGTTTTCCATATTTTCTTTGAAGGATATCTATTACTACAACGACAACAACAATAACCTTTATAAGCAGCCCAGCAAAGTCTATGGTTGCTCTGAGAAGGAAAATCCGTTTTTACCCAGATGTGGAAGCAGCTGAAAAACCCTGTGGATGCCATGGAAAATTTCTCACGTTCCTTCCCTGACATCGCTACCTCCTTTCTCTCCTGATAAGCTAGCCAATATGTTTTTAGCTGGGAAATAAAACCTTGTGCTTCCAGATAATAAATGAAATCGTGCTGAGGGCCAGAAAGTTACATGTGAAATACTGGCTGTGGAACCATTGACTATCCATCGCCACATAGGGAACTGATAGGTCACTAGGAGGCTCAGAGCTTTTTCCAACTCATGAGTGAGGTAGAGCCTTCCTGGTCCTCTCCTGCCTTTTACAATAGCCAATAAAAAGCCTGTATTTAGGTGGTGGGATTGTGACATCACCAACAAATCTAGCCAATCTCCCTGATAGTTATTTGCATAGTTTACTCCTCCTAATCCAACAGAACCCAATTTCTTTTAAGGAGAGCATTGAGTGGAAGTAGAAATCTCCAACAGAATGGAAAGAAAATTACATTAACAAAGGAATATTTGTAATGATGTTGGTATCCAAATATAGTGATCAAATTCATTATTATATCTAGTCCCTCTGAAGAGTACTTTCATCTTTCAAGCTCTCAGTATGTTAAATCTTAAAATAGCTCTCTGACAATTACCTACCCATTTAATGTATAGGATTTTTTTTTAAGAATTTCTGCAAAGTAGGAAATCTAATTTTCTTGAATAATCTGCAAGCCTCTTGCTATAGGCTAAAAGAAAAAGAAGGCTTTTATTTCTCAGACTTAATTGCTTTTACAAAAAAAAAAAACCAAAAAACTACCTTACCCATTGATCCTGGCACCTTATCCTCTACCATTAAACCTTCATCAGTTTATCAAACTAAATGAACTGGCTGTTGACAAGGAAGCAGGATTTCATAAACCTGCCCTTTATCCCCCCTGTTTACATACTTACTGGTTTAGCAAATTCGATGCTGCCAGAGTGCCCACGTTTCATAAGCCGAACTGGGATCCTTTATTCACAGCAAGTATGAAAGTTAGTGGGACAATTCTGCCTTTCTCATGGGACAGATAAGGGCTCCTGGACAAGTCTGTTAATTACGTTTCACTAAGGTTTACTGAGCACATACTTTGTGTCAAGCATTTTCACATGAATTATCTATGTGAGGCTAGGCATTGGTTTTCTGGGTACTTATAGACGAGAAACCCAAAGGTGAGGGAAAGTAGATGATTTGGTTGCCCAAGAACACACAGGAAGTAGCAGAACTGGATTCTTACATGGATTTTCTTATGCCAAGACCAGAGCTCAACCCACTACGCCACGTTATTTATCTGAAATTAACTAGTTGTGCCAAAACAATAAAAAATGCTTCTCCTACATGTTAAATATCACCTTCTGCATTGCAAATTTTCAAATTTTTGTCTTATCTTGAACATCAAAACATAGTATATGCCTGTATTTTCCCAAAGGATTTAGAACAATCTACCCCTTTAAACAGAATTTCTATTAGCCAAAGTACTTTCAGGTCTACTTATCTTAGGTACTCAAGAATTTTAATGGGAATTTGCTTGAAACAGGCGGATGTAGGTCACGTAGGTCTCTACCCAGATCTCCCACACAAGCTTCTTTGGCAGCAGGGTATTTGTTCTATTGCTGTCAAGTTGCTGTCAAGTCGACTCCAACTTGTACCAACCCAGTAGGACAGAGTAGAGCTACCCCATAGGGTTTCCAAGGCTGTAATCTTTACGGAAGCAAGCTGTGGTTTGAACCACCAACCTTTCAATTAGCAGCCTAGCACTTAACTACTGTGCCACCAGGGCTCCTTCTATGAGATGATACTCGGTGAAAATCAGAAATGTGTGGGACACATTTGAGCTCCCAAGGATATAACCAATAGAATCAAATGTGCAACCCTTTTAAAAATGAGGACATCTTTGATAATAGCTATAGCTATGGCTTTTACCCTGTGCCAGGCAATGTTCTAAGTGCTTTACGTGTATTATCCGACACCCTGGGAGACAGGTGCTGTTATCATCCTCACTTTCCAAATGAGAAAACTGGGGCATAAAGAGGTGAGATAACTTGTCCCTGGCCACAGGGTCAGTGGAGAGCAGAGCCAGGATCTGTCCCTAACCAGCCTGACCACAGAGCCTGAGCTCTTAGCCACTGTGTTACACTGCCTCTCCAAATGGAATATGAAGTATTAGCTGATTCGGAAAATACTATGGACCTCTTTGTAGGTCTGCGTCGCACCTTGATAAATACGGCCACACATTGGGTATTTGGCCATCATGCTATTTGTATACAAAAACATAAAAATCAAACTCAAGGCCAACTTCAACCTAGTCTAGAAATGAGGAATAATTCAGAATATAATGGTCTCTGCTTCCTTTAAGATTCACACCTAATGCCACCGCTTTTCTTCAGTGTAGTGTCAGGTTGTGATCCTGTGTCAATGTGTGCTCACCATTTGCTGCTCAAGACTTGCCCAGGGTCTGTGCAGCCTGTGCACATTTATACATTTCTGGGGCAAGTCAGACAGGGGGCACTATACTCCTCTGCCTGACACCTGGCTCCAGGGGAATCCGCCCCCACAGATTCCGTCTAGACTTGCCAGTGTCTTCGTTGGTATTCTGGCTCTCCCTCACCATCAAAAATGGGCTTGTAGCATTGTGGGGGGGTGGTTCTACATTCCCACCCCATCCTAAATTCCTGTCTTCTAAAGCTGGAGCTGCCTAGTTTAGAAAGTGGCTGCTTTACTGAAGTAAATTCTTAACAACTTAGTCTCTTTCAGAATACACATGAAAAGGAGTGGTTGGAATGGGAAGAAGACAGAGCAGAGCCAGCAACTCACAGACTAGCAGGACTGAAGTGAGGCTAGAATGGCATGATGAGTGTGAAAGAGATTGGTAAACTGTAAAATCCTTTAGAGAGCATCTCTCTGATTCATAAACAGAGTGGCCCCTTCCCCACAGTCTAGATCAATTTTTCGCAAATTTGGGCATGCATCAGATTTACCTGAAGGACTTGTTCAGACACAGATTTCTGGGCCCACTACTTTTGATTCAGTAGATCTGAGTGGAGGCCAAGAATGCGTATTTCTATCAAGTTTCCAGGTGATGGGCATGCTGCTGGCCCTGGGGCCGCTCTTTGAGAACCACTAGTCTAAAACCGCTGGATGGGCAAACCCACCTTATCCAAGGTAGGCATACAGTAGGCACTCAAGTAGGGTTGCTATTATTCCTAGGCTTCGTATCTTGGAAACCCCAGCATTTTGTTCTCTTCTGCCTCAAGATTACTCAGTGCAGTTTGGCCGAGGTTTATGTGAAAAGAGCATTCCTTTCCTGCTCTCCCCTGTGTATCGACCTCCGCCATTAACAGCCCCTTGTTATTTAAATGGTGCTTCACAGTTTGCAAGGTACTCTCACGTACATTATTGCTTATAAAAATTAAACAAACACTTTCCCATTTCTAGGCATTGAGCTAAGTAAGGAGTCACTCGAGATAGGTACTTAAAGCGGGGGGGGGGGGAGGGGGGCGGTGCAATGGGGCAGACGAACATCCCCCCGTTTGCATTTGCTGTTCGGAATGTAGGCTTAGGTTTGACTCCGACTAATCGGAATCCACTCGACGGCACTGGGTTTGGGTTTTTAGCATCCCGGAGGAGATCGGCGTCTCCCCCATGGAAGGGCTGTATAAAGTGCAAAGTTAGAGCAAAAAAGCAGTGATGACAAACACCCCCATTGTGCCCCCTCTCAGCTTAATAAAACGAGTCAGTGGGGAAAAGCCTTCATGGGAGGGTCCCTCACGCATCTGCTAAAGCCGCAGCTCCCACCGCCCGCTACCCCAGCCCCTGCTCGGCTGCCAGCTCTCCGCAACGCCTAACCGCGGCAGCATCGCCCTCCGGCCCTCTCCGGGGGCGCGCACAGCGCAACCAACCCTGAAAACGCCGCGGAGCGACTCCCCTTCAGCCCTCGGCGCTTCCCATTGGCTGGTTGGCGCTGTCACTCCCCCTTGCCTCGCCTTCCCCTCTCGGGCGGAGGCAGACGGGCGGGCGGGCGCGGTAGGTTGCGCGCTCGCAGCCGGGCTCCGGCGGCGGCGGTGGCGGCGGCGGCGGCGGCGGCTTTGCAGCAGCTGCGCGGCGAGAGGGCGGGGAGGGGGCCGGGCGCGCCGCCGGCTCCGTGGCCGGCCCATGAGGGGCGGGGGCCGCGCGGCAGGGCCGGGGGCTGCAGTCGGCGCCCAGGGCGGCCGACCGGGCGCTGCCCAGCTGGCTGCCCCGTGCCCTGCCTCGCCCAGCGGCCGGGCCAGCCTGGAGGGATGCGCTGGGCCGCCCAGCTCCCCTCCGCCCTACCCGAGCCCCGAGGCAGAAAGTTTGAGGGCCGGGGGCTGCCGTCCTCCTCGCCCCGCCTTGGCTGCCCGAGGAGCCCTGCTGCCCAGCCGCGACGGTGACCTGCCTTCGGCTCCCCAGGTCGTCGTCAACTATCCCGGGCTGTAACCAAGGCTCCCCTGCCTCGTCCCTCCCTCGCCCTCCTTTATTTTTATGCTTTTCACTTAAGAAATGATGATCCGCCGACTCCCCTCCTTGTTAATAATTTAAACCCCCAGCCTCATTCCGGAGTGTAAGAGGGGGTGCGGTCTCCCCCAAGACCGTGCGCTGGAAGGACAGATTCCCCTTGCCGACCCGCAGACACCATGAAGAGGTGCAAGTCGGACGAGCTGCAGCAGCAGCAAGGCGAGGAGGATGGAGCTGGGCAGGAAGACGCCCCTTGCCACCTGCCGGGCGCGGACCTCCGCCCTGGGGAGGGCACGGGTGCCAACTCTGCTGGCGGGCCAACTTCGGAGGCACCTGGGGCCGCGGCGCCCAACCCGGGACACCGAAGCAAGCCTCCCGATTTAAAGGTGAGCGCAGACCCTCCCCTGGCAAGCCCGGCCCTCGCCACGCAGAAGGCCTCTCACAGGCTGAGAGTGACGGGGGAGCGAGGCAGAGGTCAGAGAGGATGAACCGGTGCTCCTAGACTCGGCTGGAGCCCGGGGCTGGACGTCAGGTGCCATTTCTCTTTCAGCTACATTTCAGGGCTGTGCGTTCGTTCCCGCTATTCAGAAGACGCTCTAGTAACTCACCCATTCGAGGAAATTATTTGAACAATGTGTGAGAAGTGCTAGTCGTAGACAAGGGGCTGGGGAAATCCAAGATGCTAACTAAAAAGTTGACATTCGCTTTCCCTCCTTGGAGGAAGACGGGAAGAAAATTAACAGCGTGGGAGGCAGAGCAGGCGACCGTTAGTTTCCTTTGCTGGATTAGTTTCCTCCGTTTGGAATCTTGGAAGGCCTTCCTGGAGCTCAGTTTGTCCGTCTGTGAAAGGGGGGTGTGGATTTCTTGCCGTTAGGTGGAGCCAGAGGTCCAGCTAGTGCTTGGAGATCGCTGCCTGCCTGCGAACCAACCCCCAGGGTGGAGAACTGACAGGTGGTGCGAGTGGAGCTTGGGCTGGTTTGGGGCCTCGGTTCAAGTAGCACACAGGCTGAGCCAGCAGCTAGAACCGGGGTCTGGAAGTACCTTTGCAGGCAGCTAAGAGTCGTTTATTTTCCCTCCTGAGGTTGCTGAGACCTTTGGCGAGCTGGGAATATACACCTATATCAGTTGAAATAGCAGCCAGCATAAATAACGCACCTTTGCTGGAGCGGCAGCAGGGAGTGCAGGCTTCTCAAGCCGGCTCACCGCGGGGCTGAGAGAGATGTCAGCCCCAGGAAGGAACTTCGATTCCTTGGAGATTGATGCCTCAGGGAGATTTTCTCTGGAGGGGGTGCAGGGCCAGGGCTAGGGGAGCAGAAAGGACTACCAAAAAGGACTAGGTTACGTTGAATAAAGCCTGTATCCTATGGCAGCAGCCACTAAGGAGATCGCCAGAATAAGCCAATGACCTTCCTCGTTTGGCTTGAGCGGCTCAGAGTCAGGAAGCCACTGGGGCGCAGGTAAGTATGCTCTTACCTGTGAATGCTACCTGTCTGTGTGCTTGGGGAGGGATGAGAAGGGGGGACAGCTAGCTCTTTGTTTTGTGCACTTTCAAAAAATTGTGGCAGTTACTGGAATCTGACCTTTGATTCTCCTGCTGTCCTTTCCAGAGGTTTGGGGCTCACTGTATGTCTAAAAGATGAGCTCTGTTGGATGAGCTCTGCATGGGAAGCTTTGCCTTTAGCCAGGCCCAAGGAGCCCACTCTGTGTGGTCAGGAGGTGCAGTTTCTGTTTTAAGTGAGAGGGTGAAGGGAAGGGAGTCCCCTTGACACTGTTGTGGGCAGACTTCAGTCTCATTCTGGTCCGGTCCAGTTGACTCCTTGACCAGATGGGACCCTCTCCCTGAATCCACAAAAGGCAGCCTTGGAAACTCCCCCTTCTCCACCACCCCCACTCCAGCTCAGAGATTCCAGGCCAGCAGTGGAGACTTCTGCTTCATTCCTTTCCCCCCTGAGCTGTCGTGGGGTGGGGGCTACACTGCTCTTATCTCTGTAGATAAAGCTGCCTTAAGAAGCTTGCTCATCTCCATTCTCCTCTAGTTATCTCTGTCCCTCTTTATGATGATGCCCTCATTCTGATTGGGGGAGACGGAACAGCAACTGTGCACTTGACATTAGCTGCCGAACGTCCCTGAGCCAGAACTGATATCAGATGTGAGAAAAGGAGCCCCCCCTATACCATGAGGTGGATCGCAGCAATTTGGGCTCAGACTGATAGCAAGGAGAAGAAAACAGCTACTGCCTGCTCAGTGGGAGCAAGGAAAACAAGCAGGGCCTCTTCCTGGTTATCTCTGTCCACTTCATCACAACATGTTTACAGGACAGGGACTTGAGAAGCAAACATGAACTTGAGGCCATCGCACGCAGTCTGATTTGCTGTGTGATTTCAGGCAAATCACTCAACTTTTCTGAGCTGCTTTTCTGGGAAAGGGACTAGGGATATTGGAATGTATCCCAACATGTTTCTCAGGCGTAGTTTTCCAGTGATGGAAAAACTCCATCGTTGGCTCTGGAACTGGGTAGAAACTGGTTTTTGATTTGATAGTGGTACCAGCGAGGGGCAAGTTTGAGTTTTCATACCCCCCACCCAACACCTGTGTTTGGCCAAGGAGCTCAGCAGTTCCAGCTTGCTTTTGTTTTCATTTTAAACTTTGGAAACTGGTAACTTTTGGTCCCTTAGTCCCCACTTCTGTTTTCTCATGACAGCACCAGGCATTGTGATGGATTAAGTGCACTGGAGGAAATCATCTTTGAGGAAGGGGGAGAAAATAAGAGGTTTTATCTGAAGCACCCCCATGGAGGAGAGAATTTGGGTCTTTCCCAAAGAGGTCTGGACGATGCCCTAACTAGTGGCAGACAGAGGTTCCAGGGACTCCTGTGGTCTCCCTTCCATGGCCTTCGTCTTGCCCTGCATAGTAACTTCTGCTCTGGTGGCCTGGGACCTGTGATGAGGGGGTAGGAGGAACAATGAAAAGAAAAAATAAAGAGCGATCTTAAAGGAGCAGTTCTAAAACCATGACTAGAAAATAACCTGAAAACGGGGCTTGCCCCCCAGGAGGTTCATGCAGATACTTTGGGGGCCCTCTCAGCTCCTCCACACACCTGATATGACCTTCTGGGGAGATCTCAGCAGACACACGTATGGTGGAACCCAGCAGTCAGAGTCCCACCCCCAGCCACTTGTGGCTTAGATTTCTGCTTAACTACGTGTGTTCATTTGTTGGTTAATTTGTGGTCATTATCTAGTCCTTAAGGAGCCCTGGTGACACAATGGTTAAGTGCTCAGCTCCTAACCAAAGGTTGGCAGTTTGAACCCAGCCAGGGGCTCTGTTTGAGACAGACCTGGCAATCTGCTCTGGTAAAGATTAAATATTATATCTGGTAAAGATTACAGCTTAGAAGATTCCATAGGACAGTTCCACGCTGTCATACGGGGTTCCTGTGAGTCGGAATCAGGACCTTGAACCGGTTCGAACTGGTTCAGTCATGGCCGATGGAGCAAAACTAGAACAGACCTGAATTTTTACAATTAGGGTGATCCAGAGTGATAACCGACGGGGAAATTGCAAGTTGAAGCCCTGGAATGGGAGACTCAGAAGAGGCGTAGTGAACCCTTTCAGGAGCCTGATGCATGAGGCTGGGTTCTTGGCAGGACTGTAGAGAGCAACACGCTCAAAGTGGTACCATCAGCCGCCATCATTGAGCAAGGCACTGCTGTTTCCAACTCTGCTCAAAATCCGAGGGGCAAGAGATTTGGTTGCTACGCTATACCCTGTTCTCTGAGAGAGAGATTAGATTTCTAGCAGGGTTTTGACCTGTAGTTTTTCCCATTCCAGTTACCATTCTGGTTCAACCAAATTTTAAAAATTTGAGTCTGTTCTAGTTTCACTTCCTTGGCCACGACAGAACTGGGAAAAACCAGTTTGAAGCCCTGGTTGGAACTGACTTGATGGCACCTAACAACAATATCCAGTCCTTTGCTTCTACCAGATTTCATGCTAGTTTGGAGGAGACACTGCAGAGAGTTTTGACTGGCCAATGTGCACCAGAAATCTCCAGCCAGAAAAAGTCAGCTCCAGTGAGAATGGGAGAGGGAAGGAGCTTAGGGACAAGCACGGAAGAGAGGTGGAGTGTGAATTCCTGTTAAAAATACAGCATGGGATCAAAATTCTGGGGTCTGGGATGAGTGTCTAAGCATAGGCATGAGCTGGTTTTGTCCTGATGTGTGTCAGAAGCCAGAAGGCCAAACCAAAAACAAAAAATCCACTGCTGTGGAGTCGATTCTGACTCATAGCGACCCTATAGGACAGAGCAGAACTGTCCCATAGGGTTCCCAAGGAGCGGCCGGTGGATTCAAACTGCTGACCTTTTGGTAGCAGCCAAGCTCTTAACCATGTGCCACCCTTCCACCCACGAGCAGCCTGAGGAATTGGACCTTTCCTGAAAGGTAGGGTCTGGGTGCAGACCAGAGGCCTACCCCTGGGCTCCCACTGAGGTTCTCTTTCCCCTCACAAAAACACCTGTGACTCATTTCCCCAGGAACTTCTTAATATTTTTCTCCTTGAATAAAGATGGGGAGCTCCGAATTCCGTTATTCCATTTCTGGTTTAAGTGCTTTTGACACAGGATTCATTTGATTCCAGTACATGTTCTTCTGTTCACGCCACACACTGGTCTTCTTGCCTGCTCAGAGTGAAGGGCAGGAAAAGCAATTAGAAGCCAAATAGCTGAGACAAATTCCAAACCGAATCCTCTGATTCTCTCTGCGTGCTCACAACCTTTACTGATGATCACAGGCCATCAGCCCTCAGAATGGCCTGGGTCCCGTCAGTGCATGTGTGGGGAGCCCACTGAAAAGGGCCTTCTGATAATATCTGATAACATATATGCACAGTTTAAACAACAACAGCAAAACAGGCACCCACCTACCTGCTGCCCAGGTGAAGAAACAGAACATTGACATTCCCAAGAAGCCCCTGTTTTCTGTTTTTTTTTTTTTTTCTTCCCTCTCTTTTTTGTTGGTTTGTTCTACTTTCATTTTTTAAGGCACGGGATTTTGATAAGATTTCTGGGTCTCAGTTTCTCCATTTTTTAAATGGGTTAAAAGACAAGCTATTTCATAGGGATGTGAGTGTGTGCCCTGAGGCTCGAGTGTGTGCCCTGAGGCTCTGAATGAAAGGCCTGGCTACCTGTGGCCTTGCCACACGTGAGGCTCCCAGCTCTACTTAAGGGCTAGGTTCAGGATGGAAGATTCCTGCCGTCTCAGGTGGGAGCTCGACCCCTGGGGTAGGTTTCCTCAGAGCGGGTAAATTGAGGCAAGCCTCAGAACAAAGAAATGAGAAATCAGCTCTTTAACCACACGTACTGCCTTTACCTCCAGCGGAGTTCCCAGCCAAATTAAATGGAAATCCTTGCAGGAAAGCCACTTGCAAAATGGACTTAGAAGCTTAAGAGTGCTGTCTTGGTTACCTAGCGCTGCTGTAACAGAAATACCACAAGTGGATGGCTTTAACAAGGAGACATTTATTCTCTCACTGTCTAGGAGGCTAGAAGTTCAAATTCAGGGGAAGGCGCTCTTTCTCTCTCTGTCAGCTCTGGGGGAAGGTCCTTGTCATCAATCTTTCCCTGATCTAGAAGCTTCTCAGCACAGGAACCCTGTGTCCAAAGGACGCGCTCTGCTCTTGGCACTGCTTTCTTGGTGGTATAAGGTCCCCCTGTCTCTCTGCTCAATTCTCTCTTTTATATCTCAAAAGAGAGTGACTTAAAACACAACCTAATTTTGTAAATTGAGCCCTGCCTCGTTAACATAACTGCCTTTATTCCTGCCTCATTCACATCATAGAGGTAGGATTTACAATGCATAGGAAAATCACATCAGATGAGGAAATGGACAATCTAGGAATCACGGCCTAGCCAAGTTGACATATATCTTGGGGGGAAACAATTCAATCCACAACAGGGTCTTCAAGCACGTGGTGGTATGGGAAACGTGTAGAATTAATCAAACAAGGCGTTCTGGAGAAGGTGGATTTAGAACAAGATATCAAAGAAAACAAAAGCCAAACCCATTGCAAAAACCAGTCAATTCTGACTGGTGATGACCCCATGTGTTACAGAGTAGAACTGAGCTCCATAGGGATTTCTTGGCTGCAGTGTTTACAGAAGTAGTTTACCAAGTCCTTCTTCTGCAACTGCAACCGTTATCAGCAAACCAGAGGAG
Source organism: Elephas maximus indicus (assembly GCF_024166365.1). Classification (NCBI taxonomy): domain Eukaryota; kingdom Metazoa; phylum Chordata; class Mammalia; order Proboscidea; family Elephantidae; genus Elephas; species Elephas maximus. Next base: position 14,716,876 of record NC_064836.1, read on the forward strand.
AAGGGCATTCTCAAAGGGGGAAATAAGGCAGTAAGTGCAAGTCTCGTGCCGTGCATGCTTGACCAGAATGGAGGCTGTTCTTGCAGCCTGTGGATAGTCAGGAAGGCAGAGGGTGGCGAAGAATTCTGAGGTCCTTTGTTTTGTCTTCTGCACCTCTGTGAGGAAGGCAGAGGGTCCAAGGCCCAGCATTGCTCCCTGCCCTCCAGTAATGTTCACAGCAGCAGCGTGTGTGGGCTCGGGAGGACTGGTGACCGCTGTTGAGAAAGCATGTGGCAAAGGGAACTCTCTGTTCTATTGTCACACATTGGGTTCTAGATAACTCCCAGATGCCTTAGTTGTTCTTCTAGTGGGAACTGTCTTACAGGCTCAGTATTTACAGAATGTGCCTCTCTTTCTGGGAGTCTAATTGTGTCTTAACTGCCAATTCCATTAACAAGAATCTCTCCCTCAACAAGAAATTGAAACCTCCAATAAGACCTACATTTTGGGTTGGAGTTTAAAAAAAAAAGTATGAGCATCAGGGGCTGGGGAAAAGGCTCAGGCGGTTTTTTAGTAGTGGTCTTAGAGGCAAGCCAGAACTCATCTCTTATTCTCATCTCTTGTAAGAAATGGGATTTCCTTTTGAAATCCCCATAGACTAGAATGGTGCATTTTTGGAATGAAGCTATGACCAGAGAGAGTCCACCTTTATCAGCCAATCACTTAAGTCTCTCTCCATGTTAGAAGAAGAAGCAAAGCTGTTGAGAGATAGCGGGTATGTTTTGTGATTGTTGTTAGAAAAACGATGATTTGTGTTTTCAATCCCACGTGCCTAAAGGCTTCCTTATTCCAGCCAAGTTGACTAAGCGATGGCCACCCTGGAAAACAAAGCTGGGTGTGAGGGCAGGAGCCCCCACTGCTTTCCCTTAGTCATTTGTGGAGACAGTCAACACATTTGGGCTCCTTGGTCTGTGTTCATCTCATTCCAAGCCAGCTCACTCTTGGCAGTTACCAAGATGTTAGACTCAGGCGAGGGTTTAAGCTGCAGCAGGAGGGATCTGGATTAGACACACAAAAAAGCCGCCTGAATGAGCATTTTCGATCTTTGGAAAAGGTAGTTGTCTAAGGATTAAGTCACCTATTTAATGGTTTTGTAGACTTGATTAAAAATAGAAATCACTATGTTTGCACTGAGTTCTCTACTGGATAATGCTTTTGTTGTTAACTGCCAGTTGATAGCAAATCGAATTTGACTCATGGTGACCACATGTGTGCAGATTAGAACTGTGTCATAGGGGTTTTGAGGCTGCGATCACCAGGCCTATTCTGAGGTGCCTCTGGGTGGGTTTAAACCACCAACTTTTGGCTGGTAGTCGAGTGCTTCCCCATTTGTGCCACCCAGGGACCCCCTGGGTAGTGTGGACTATGTGGCTTCTGCCCTCCAGTTGCATCTTTTCTCATTGAGTATACAGTTCGTAAGTGGGCGAAAAGTTGGATGACAGTTTGAGAGAGCACTAGAAGACGTGTCACAAGGCAGCGCACCATTCATTGCAAAAGGAGTCATGCAGAGGGCTTTCTGGAGGAATGAGGCGGTGAAGGAGTAGGACTTGAAGAGGCAGTGTGTGCTGGTGTACGTTGACTGGCTTCTGCTGAAATACCCAGTGGATGAGGTGACCTTGCTCAACTTTCATCGGCTCCGGGCAGCATTCTCTAAGCCATGAAGCAGGGCTTCAAACTGGTTCATTCTGGTTTGAACCTCTGCTGAGAACTTGCATATACTGAATCAGAATCTACAGTTTAACAAGGTCCCCAGGTGATTCTTATGTGTAACTTACTGGGACCTTGTTAAAAATGCAAATTCTCAGCAGGGGTTTGGGTGGAGGGGGGCAGTTCAAGCCCTGCAATAAAGGAATAAAGGATTAAAATAAAATTTGGAATGGGAAATCATTTGCCCCTGACTTGAGATCTGTCTCTTAATGTCAGCTGTGATGCTTTGGAAGTAAAAATGATTCCAAAAATCTTTCATCACTGCATTTCCAATAGAAGCCCCAAACAAGCCTGAACAGGTGCAGCTGTTCGCTCTTCTCCATCGTTGAGGTTGGTCTTCGTGCCAAGCCTTGGGTGATGGCTCCACGCCTCCCCCAAGCCCTCACCCAAAACTTCTTAAGGGCAACTAGAGACTTCCTCAATCTACTTTATATCCTGAGAGTAGAACTCTGTGGGTTTTTACAGTGATTAGTGCTCTGATGCTGGCCCTGTTTCCATAGAGACCCTATAAATAGAGGAACGTTGGCGACCTAGGCTTCTCAAGGCTCAGGATGACCCAATCGCTCTACTGAACCCTCACAGCTGAACCTCAAGCCAAGGTGGGAGGAGGGGATATGTAGTCAGCTGCCAGGTGGGACACTTAGCTATAGGTTAGTGTAACTTTTTAGTATCCTTTCAGCTTTCTCTGGGAGTTGTCACCGACACAGGGACCTGTAGTAATCAGAAGCTGCCTTCCACCATTTTCCAACCAGATGATACCAAAGACTCTGTACCCTGAAGTGTTTTAGTTTTGACCTCATGCAGCTGTGTTTGTAGAATTTGAAGCAAACTTGCCCTTTGGGGGACCCATATCCGGAGAGGAGAATGGATAAAGCCTAACTGTTCAGAGACCACAGCCTTCTCAGGGAGGATCTTTCGGAAATCATCTAGTCCACCCTTTCTTCCCGAAAGGGCAATGGCACCCAAAGGAAACAGGAGGACAGCAAACCTTCCTCATTTACGTCCCCAGGTATAGATACCTAACCCAGGAAGCTCTCCCTTTCGGTAATATCTAGCCTCTGGGTAGTTTGGGGGCAGCTCTTGCTCTGTCCTCACAGGTCATGGGAGCTCTGTTTGTGCCCACCTTTAACTCTAAAACAGCTCGGCTCTCTTTTCCTAATGTATGGCTTAGTTTGGCCACCAAATGATTTCTGGCAGTTGGGGAAAGTTAGTGTGGAAAAGCAAGTGACATTTAGTAGCTGGAACCTGTTAGTCAGAGCAGGTGGTGCTTTCTGCTGCGTTGGCGGCTGAGTTCCCTCAAGCTAGTCACCATGGTTTTCCTCACTTCCAAAACTTGTAGCTGGTTATGTGTATGTGCTGAGTTTTCTTTTTTTTTTTTCTTCTTCTCCTTTTTCTTTTTTTTTAAAACACTTACTGTGTTATGTCAAAACTCCAGAACCATCTCCTCCCTGACACCCACATGCAGAAGAGCCCAACCCCAGTGTATCACCCCACTATTCCTGCCTCACGCCTGCATTCGAGCATCCCACCCCACATTATTCTTTGTCTTCCTTTTGTTAATATTTTATTTTTGTTGTTGAAAATATACAAAGCAGAAAATATACCAACTCAATGATTTCTACATGTACAATTCAGTAACATTGATTGCATTCTTCAAGTTGTGCAATCATTCTCGTCCTCCTTTTCTGACTTGTTCCCCCTCCATTAATATAACTCGCTGCCCCTAAGTTTCCTATCTAATCTTTCTAGTCGCTCTTGTCAGTTTGATCCCATATAGATAGTTCTTTAAAACAGCACGATGCTGAAGGCAGACGTTCTTTACTTAGCAAGCCAAACTACTGTATGGTTTTAAGAAGACTTCAGGGGATATTTTTGGTTTAAGGTTTAAAGATTATCTCAGGGCAATGATTTTGGAGGTTCATCCAGTCTCAATGGCTCCAGAGCTTCAAATTCTGTTCTCCATTTCTCCCCTTTTAATCAGGATTCTTCTATGGAATCTTTGATCAAAACATTCAGTAGTGATAGCCAGGCACCATCCAGTTCTTCTGATCTCATGGCAAAGGAGGCAGTTGCTCATGGAGGTAATTAGCCACATACTCCATTTCCTCCTCCTATCTTTGACTTCTTTTTGTTCGTTGCCCGCGTTCCTCCATGGACTTTGGCAGACTCCGCAGTGCTGCTTGGAAGAAGGTCCTGAGCTTGCACAGCAACCGTCCCTGACTTCCCTTTACCTGCAGAACAGACAGGGAGGGGGGAAATGAAGACCCACAGTGGTTAAGCCCTGTAATGCGGTATAGGCAGATCCATGACTACAGTTCAGGGGCCCTAACTCACGCAGGCATTTTTGTTTTGGTTTGATCCTGCTTTTGATACTGTCGTGGATTGAATTGTGTCCCCCAAAAATATGTGTCAACTTGGTTAGACCATGATTCCCAATACTGTGTAATTGTCTACCATTTTGTCATCTGATGTGGTTTCCCTGTGTGTTTTAAATCCTATCACTGTGATGTAATGAGATGGATTACTGGCTGTTATATTGGTGAGATCTACAAGATTACATAGTATTTTAAACCAGCGTCTTTTGAGATATAAAAGGGAGAAGTGAGCAGAGAAACATGGGGACCTCATACCACCAAGAAAGGAGCACCAGGAGCAGAGCACGTCATTTGGACCCAGGGTTCCTGTGCAGAGAAGCTCCTAGTCCCGGGGAAGATTGACCATAAGGACCTCCCTTCAGAGCTGACAGAGAGAGAGAAAGCCTTCTCCTGGGTGGAGCTGATGTCCTGAATTTGGACTTGTAGCCTACTAGACTGTGAGAGAATAAATTTCTCTTTGGTAAAGCCATCCATTTGTGGTATTTCTTTTATAGAAGCACTAGGTGACTAAGACAGATACTGTTCTAGGGCAAATGTAAGTACCCTACCTAGTTTAGTCTTAGAGTCCCTGGGTGTGTAGACAGTTAAGGTGCTTGATTGCTAACCAAAATGTTAGAGATTTAGGTCCACCCAGAGGCACCTCGGAAGAAAGACCTGGTAATCCATTTCCAAAACATCAGCCACTGAAAACCCTATTGAGCCACTGAAAAATATGACACACATGGGGTTGCCATCGAGTCCGTGCGTGGGCCAGTGGAGGTAAATTAGACTAGAAGTTAGGGGTTAGTCTGTGTGGCTTGGATCATTCACTGAACTGGGCTGTGCCTCAGTTTCTTCATCTGTGAAATGGAGATACCGATACTATGATCTATCACATCCTACCTCCTAAGGTTAGGCTAGACTCACACTAGATGTAGCATAAATTGAAAAGCACTTTGAAAAATGCTGTTGTATCATTTTAAAATAAGCTGACCAAAGATTTTGGGATCCAAGGCAAGATGGCAGACAGTGTTGGCTGCTCTTCCTCTCCCAGCACCTCCACCATTTCCTGGGGTGAGGAGGAAAAAATTCCTCGTAGCTCCAGGCCCTCTGGTAAATTCTTTCTGAAGAGAAATTCTTTTACTTGAGCAGATATAGAAGAGGAGCCACAGTGCTAGAGAAGCCAGGTTAGGAGTAGGGGTGGGGACGTGGAATAGAATGCTAGACAGACAATTTGTAATGTGACCATTTGGCAGAAGCAGCTGGGCAAATCCCAGAGCCAGCTGGCCCCCTCCACAATGCCTGGAGGGAAGTCTTATATCAGCTTGGAAGAGGGAGAAAGGCGGTGTACTGGCTGGTCCCTGGTCTAGAGGCCCACAGGATCTGGTCAAGTTCCAGCTCATGGTTGCGTGTGCTCCCAAGTCAGGGCCGCTTGGATGTCTTGGTTCTACCCAGAGCAGATTCAGACGGGCCTCATGGTCCTGCCTCTGGCTGGCCCTGAGAGAATGGAAACTCCCAGAAGAGGACCTGAGTCTGCTGGGACTGCGTAGCTTAACGTCTCCAGGGCTGCCCCAGAATTAAATTCTTGGGGAAGAACAGTGGTATCCTTGATTTCCTCTTCTAAAAATGGAAATATTGCTGTCGTTGCTGTTGTATCTGGGAAAATCAATTGAGATACCCACCCACTGGAATCATTTACAAATTGTCAAGGTGATTTTTCTCCTGCAATTGAGATAATGCAGGAGAAAAATCACCTTGACAATTTGTAAATGATTAGTTCGTTGTTACCTGTGATGATGGAACATACCTGGTCTGTAAAATGGGTGATGTAAGAACCCCGCCTACTTCTGGGGAGTGTTGGAAGTCTCAAAGAAGGTGAAGAATGAAAATCCTAAATTTGTATACAAATACATGGTGGGACCTACTTCCAAAAAATCAGCCACTGAAAACCCTATGGAGCACAGTGCTACACTGACATACATGGGTCGCCATGAGCCAGAGTTGACTGGATGGCAGCTGGTTTATAGTTTATTTACAACCAGATGTAAGTATAGCTGTCTGTACAAGCTGTCCCTGCTGAAGTAAAGTAACAGTGAGGGCAGGCTAAGGCAGTTTAGAAGACCTAAGGATTGTTTTCTCCTAGTTTCTGAATGGTCTAAGTTTTCCGCTCTAAAACTTTGTTTCTAGGAAAAAAAGAAAATCTAGTATGTATTAAGTTTTTAAAGTGTTTTAAAAAATGACTGAGGCCACCTCATGAGTTGTGGACTGTTCCACACAGATGAAGACCTGCTATAGCTCATTGAGCCCCAACTGCTGGGTTCTGAGTTTTCTTAGGAATTACAAAGGGCAGGGTCTCACTTGGCCCTCCAAGTCCCGCACCGTCCTCCCAACCACTCGGAGGCTCGCAGAGGGCTCGGCCTGGCCAGATAAACCATCCTCCTGGCAGCAGCTGTCTGGAGTTAGACCACACGTTGTTTCGCCTTGGTTGGAATGTCTGGCCACCTCTCCGTGAGCAGACCTGCCTGAGGAGCAGGTGGAGGATCTCAGCAACAGCACTATGAGGGAGAGCTGGCCACGCCAACACTGGGCTCCAGGGCCTCTTTGGTTTTTTCCAATCTGAACAGAAAGACAGTCATTTGGCTAGCTGGTTCTGACATGTATGCTAAAGAATTGGTCACATTATCATCTGCAGCAATACGAACAAGCTATGCTCCTAGAGGTAAAGCTTATTTCATTGGCAACTATATTAGGAATAAGAGTGGCTACAAATAACAGAAAATTATATAGAGTTATATAGACAAAGACGTGTGCTGTTCAGTTGATTCTGACTCATAGTGATGGTGGTGCAACAGTTAAGCACTCAGCTGCTAACCAAAAGATTGGTGTTTTGCACCCACCCACTGGCTCTGTGGGAGCAAAGACCTGGTAATTTGCTCCCAGAAAGACTTCTGCCTAGGAAACTTTATGTGAGGCAGTTCTGCTCTGTCCCATAGGGTCCCTGTGAGCTGTTGTTGTTGGCTGCCTTCAAGTTGGCCCCTGATTCATGGTGACCCGTGCACAATGGAATGCTGCCTGGTCCTGTGCTATTGCCATGATCAGTTATGACTGCACCATCGTAATCCATGGCGTTTTCGTTGGCTGGTTTTTGGAAGTAGATTTCTAGGCCTGTCTTCCTAGTCCTTCTTAGTCTGGAAACTCCACTGAAACTTGTTCAGGTACCTTGGCCAGAAATCAAACGTTGGGTCTCTCGCATGGAAGGTGAGAATTATACCACTGAACTACTTCTGCCCCATAGATAGGGATATGTTTATTTATTTCATGGAACAAGAACCTCAGGACAGGCAGTTCACAGCTAGTATGGTGGCTCCAGAAGGGTATCAAGTTGTCCACCATCTGTGGAGCCAGATAGGCCAGTCACCTCGTGGCTGCAAAATGGCTGCTGCATCTCCAGGCATTACCTCCACATTCCAGACATGAAGAAGTAGGAAGGGCAGTGACTTTATCAGGAAAGCAAGTGTTCCCAGATACCCTCACCTAGCTTTTCATTGACCAAAACTATGTCATGGGGCTACTCCTAGCAGCAAGAGAGCCTGACAAAACAGGAATTTTTAGCAAGGTACTTTAAGATCTTGTAGTTTGTTTGGTAGGAAAGAAAGGGTAATAGATAGTGGGTAGGCAATTAGTATCTGTTACAACAATGTAAATTGTATGACCCCTTTTTTCCCAGGGAACATCACAATGAGGTGTCTTTGGAAATGGATACCTTGGTCTAAAAGCCAGCATGGCCTGAAAGAGGGCCTGACTTAGAAAGAGGGAGGTACTATGGTGAAAGAATTCATCCAGAGGAGTATAACCGAGTGAGCTAAGTGGTACCTGTGTGTGCCACTGAGCCCCAGACTGTAGTCCCGAAAGCGTCATTGCCAGTAACCCTGAACCCACACATTGATTTGAAATGTCCTGCTAGGAGCCATGTGGTACATTTCTTTGGGAAAGAAAGGGGTGAGTTGGCACCTTTCCACAAGGTACCTATTAGGCATGACAGGCCATTCATAGGGATCATCCAGGTTCAGACGGCTGTGGTAGCTATGCTGGCCTCCCAGGAACCGACCACCCCAACTTTCACCTCCAGCTCCAGCTGTCTAGGCCATCAAGAGTGTTCCTCTCACTGGTGGTCTTCATCTTCTCCCCTTCAGAAAATCCAGCAGCTCTCAGAGGGCTCCATGTTTGGCCACGGCCTGAAGCACCTGTTCCACAGCCGCCGCCGGTCGCGAGAGAGGGAGCACCAGGCATCTCAGGATAGCCAGCAGCAGCATCCCCAGGGCATGTCGGACCATGACTCCCCTGACGAGAAGGAGCGCTCCCCGGAGATGCACCGGGTCTCCTACGCCATGTCCCTGCACGACCTGCCCGCCCGGCCCACCGCCTTCAACCGTGTGCTGCAGCAGATCCGCTCCCGGCCCTCCATCAAGCGGGGCGCCAGCCTGCACAGCAGCAGTGGGGGTGGCAGCAGCGGGGGCGGCAGCCGACGCACCAAGAGCAGCTCTCTGGAGCCCCAGCGCGGCAGTCCCCACCTGCTGCGCAAGGCCCCCCAGGACAGCAGCCTGGCCGCCATCCTGCACCAGCACCAGGGCCGCCCCCGCTCCTCTTCCACCACCGACACAGCCCTGCTGCTGGCCGACAGTGGCAACGTGTACCTACTGGCTGAGGAGGCGGAGGGCCTCGCAGACAAGGTGAGGCAGGCACGAGGAGAGGGCTTTCTGGGTGGGTGGCTGCTTGGTGGCAACAGCTACCTGCCGAGGGCCCTCTGGGCCTGGGGACCTGAGCTGGGGCTCAGGTGGGTGCTGACATCCTGCTGCCTGCAGTTATCAGCCCTGCTTGAAGGAGTCAGAGGCATGACTAAGCCGAAGCAAGAGCTAATGCCAAAAATGGCAAATTCGTGTTTGTTTGGGGGTACAGGTCTGTTTTTCAAACTTATATTTTGCTCAGGCCAGTATTGACTTTGGTCTGTTTTCCTTAAACATGCTGTGAAGGGAACGTAAGTGCTGTGGTTAAGAGCACAGACTAGGACTCAACCCTGGTTCTGCCCCTTACTAGCTGACAAGGTACTTACCCTCTTTGTAGCTCAGTTTCCCTAGTTGAAACTGTAGGTAATAATAGTAGGGTTGTTGGAGGATTAAATGAGTTAATGTATGTAAGATACTTGGAACAGAGCCTAGCACGTCAAACAAACAAACAAAAACTCATTCCTGTGAAGTCGATTCTGACTCATAGTGACCCTATAGGACAGAGTACAACTGCCCCATAGGGTTTCCAAGGAGTGGCTGATGGATTTGAACTGCCAACCTTTTAGTTTGCAGCCAAACACTTAATCACTTAACCGCTGTACCACCAGGGCTCCCAGAGCCTGTCACAATATATTTATTGTAACTACCAACCAAAAAAGATAGGGGAGGAATCCATGAAGGGTTGTTTGGTAAGGAGAAAGCCCAGTTTGACACTTTATGAATGTGTGCAGTTGTTCTTTTGTTCAGATAGCAAATATTTATTGAATATTTATTATTACAAGACCGCATAAGCTGGGGTGGCTGTTGACTGTCTAGAGGGGGAGACAGACAGGTGAATGGACAATTAATGAGAGCAGAGTGATAAGAGCTGTGGTAGATGCCATGGGAGCTTTGAAGAGAGTGTATAGCCCAGAGGGAGTTGGGGAAGACCTTCTAGAGGAAATCATTGAAATGAATCCTGAAGGAGTATAATTTAGCCAAGAAAGAGTGGGATGGTGGGGTGGGGGGTTCATTGTGTTTGGAATGTACAGTGTTTCTGAGGACTGGCAGACAGAGCCCAGATCACCAAAGGCCTTGCCATGTTGTGTCTAGGGGCAGTGTGAAGCTATTGAAGGGTCATAGGCAGAAATTGGTGGGAGGGGGTCTCTCTGGGTCTCAGTGTAGACAGGAGATTGAAAGGTGGGACAGGAGACAAGGAAACCGTTTTTGGAGCTTGTAGTAGTCTAGTGTGGCAGTAGGGATGGAAAGAAGAGGACAAATTCAAAAGACGTTTAGAAGTTAGAATCAATAAGACTAGGTAATGAATTAGAAGTGGAAGACATAGGAACTGAAAGAGTAGAGGATGATTCTAGGGCTCCTGGTATAGGAACTTTAGGGGTAGGAAATATTCTCTGATTGAGGAAACACAGGAGAAGGACCAAGTTTGGTGGGGCATGGGGGGGATGGTGATGAGTTTAGTTTTGGACACATTGAGTTCCAGGTGCCTTTGGGAGGTTCCAACTAGAGGGGACCAATTGGCAGTTGGATTTATGGGAGAGGACTAGGCTGGGGCAGAGCTTTGGGAGTCAGCATTGAGGTTGATGTCATGGTGTAGATGTGGTCCTCCAAGCGGCATTGTTGAGTGAGAGGGAGGCCAAGGACAGATCTGGCATGCAAGGGGCAGGCAAGCACAAGGGGCCTGAGAGGGAGAAGCCAAATATGTAGGAGTAAACCCAGAGAGAGATGAGAGATGACCCCAAAACAAAAAGAGAAAGGAATTTCAAGAAGGGAAGTATCCAGCATAACTAGATGATGCCCGGCTACCACCACCGACTGCTCTGACAGGGTTCATAATAGAGCGTCCTGGACAGAGCAGGAGAAAAATGTAGAATAAAATTCTAAGTCACAGAAAAAGACCAGACTTACTCATGTGACAGAGACTGGAGGAACCCTGAAAGTATGACCCCTGGACACCCTTTTAACTCAGTACTGAAGTCACTCCTGAGGTTCACCCTTCAGCCAAAGATTAGACAGGCCTATAAAACAAAGAATAACACACATAGTTCAACCATGTATGTGAGACTAAATGGGCACGCCAGCACAAAAGCAATGACGAGAAGGCAAGAAGAGACAGGGAAACTGGACGAATGGAAATGGGGAACCTGAGGTCGAGAAGGGGAGAGTATTGACACATCGCAGGATTGGCAACCAATGTCACAAAACAATTTATATATTAATTGTTAATGAGAAACTAATTTGCTCTGTAAAAAAAAAAAAGAAGGGGAAGTAGTCAGCAGTGTGAAACGTAGCAGAAATGACGGGTAAGATCTGGATTTGGAAGTGAACACAGTCAATACCAAGCTGTGGGGGTCATTGGTATTCATGGCAAGGAACCAGTTCCATTGGATTGAGGAGCAGGTGGGAGGGGAGACAGATATGTAGCTGGGCTGGGAAGGAGAGAGGACTGCAGGATGTACAGTTGAAATAGTCAGGTTTTTGTTGGTTTTTTGAAGATGAGAGATACCTGAGCAATCTCTATGTTGACAGGAGAGGTCTTACGGAAGGAGAGACTGAAGACTCTGATGAGGAAGGGGAATTCTCATTGTAGTGAGGTAGTGAGCAGGTGAGGGGCTGAGGTCCAGAGGTCAGCATTGCTCTTGGTCAGGAAGAGGGTCACCTCCTCTGGGAGACAAGAGTGAGTGTTGTGGTTGGAAAAGGTACAGGCTAGGTGGTGATGGAAAGCTGACAGGAGTTCTCACTTGATGCCACTTTCTGTAGGGACAAAAGGGGAGGCTGTTTACTGAGGGTAGTGGGCGAGGGGGAAAGGGCTGGCTTGAGGAGGACAGTACACGTTTGGCTCAGGGCAGAGGGAGGCTCTGAGTGGGAAGGTGTGGGTGACTTGGCTGGTGTAGTGGAGGCACCGGCTGAGGTGGGAGGCTCTGAATTTGTACTGGCAGTACCCCCAGTGGTTGTGATTTATTTTCCCTCCAGTGGTCTTCCCTTCTAGTAGCCAGAGGGTAGAAGTGGAGCTGAAGGGCTATCAGACTGATCTGGGGTTGGGGGGTTGTTAGGTAGCTGTTAAAAGGTCAAGTATGACAAAGGAGTTGGGGGTTTGGGCCAGAGAGTGTTCAAAGGTTTTGACCTTGGAATCTTGGCTGGCAGAGAAGGAGGTGGAGGAGGGCGGGCTGGTCCATGAGGGTGAAGGTGTGATGCCACTGAAGCAACCTGAGGACTAGGATGCTTGTCCTGCCTCCAGAGTGATGAAATGGGGGAGGAAGAGAGAGAGAGAGTGGCTTGGCTGTGAGAGGACTGCAGGGGAAGGAGAGCTGCAATGAAAACCTGGAGTGGACCCAGTGCCCTCGGACTGGTTGGGTTCTGGGCAACCAGAGAGGACCAGCTGGCAGTGGGATTTATGGGAGAAAGGCCTGGGCTGGGGTAGAGCTTTAGAAGTCAGCACTGAGGGTGAGATCATGAATGTGGATGTAGTTCTCTAAGGGGCGTGTGTCGTGGGGTGGGAGTAGCCTGTCTGCCATGGAATAAAGGGGGAGAAGGGGTGAAAGAAAAGAGAACCTGAGTAATACGGAGTTGAGAGTGGGAAAACTAATGGATGACCAGAGCCCTAAACATTTGGATGCTGTGAGGCTTGGTGGTGTATTAGTTTCCTGTGGCTGCTGTAATAAAGGACCACAAACTGGGGCGCGGGAGGGGGGGCTTAAAACAACAGAGCTGTGTTGTGTCACAGCTCTGGAGCTTAGAAGTCTAAATTCGGGGTGTCAGCAGGGTCATGCTGTCTCTGAAGGCTCTAGGTGAAGATCCCTCCTTGTCTGCCCCAGCTTGTGGCAGCCCCATGTGTTCCTTGATTTGTGGCTGCATCACGCCAGTCTCTGCTTCTGTCTTCACATGGCCGTCTTCCCTTCTGTGTGTCACTTCTCTTTTTATAAGGGCATCAGTCATATTGGATTAGGCCCTACCCTATTCCAGTGTAACCTCATATTAATGCAACTAATTATACCTCATAAACTCAATTTCCAAACAAGGACACATTCACCGGTACCCAGGATCAGGACTTCAACATATCTTTTTGGGAGACATGCTCAGCCCACAACAGTGGGTTGGTTACCTAGCGTTCAGGTTCAAGGAGAAACTCTGGTATCAAATGGTAAACCATCGGTTGTCACCAGAGCACATAAACGTCCATACACAAGACCTGGAGTTGTCCTCGCATCAGTTCTTGGGTTCTTGTGCATCTTGAGATTGGAATACTTTTAGAGGTCATTCATTCAGCAGACGTTCGTGTGCGTGCGATATGCCAGACACTGTCCAGCAGCTCACGTTTGTTTTGCACATCTCCAACTTATGAAGTGCTTTTGTAGACATTGTTTCATGAATTCATTAAAACAGTCCTGCGATGTAGGTAAGCCAGGTGATATGGTGACATCTGACTTTTAGAAATAGACCCAAAGAGTGGATGTGACTGTCCAAGGTCACAACACTACTAAGAGACAGAGCTGGGGCTAGAACCTGGGTCTGTGGACCCCAAATCCAATGTCCTCCCCACCATGCTGTGCTGCCTCTGCGTGTGCCAGCACTAAGCTTAGGCAGCGATGGGCAGGCACAGCCTTTAGCATGTTTTACACAGCACAGCCCCCAGCTCTGTGCTTCAACATCATCATTCCCATGAAATGTCGTTTCATATATTCCACAAATGACCTTGCTTCTAGATTTCTGTAAGGAGAAAGGACTTTCCCACAGGTACTTATGGTCCATTTGTCTATAGCAGAGCCTCACCTGGTCAGCCTTCGAGTCAGCAGCTGCCCTCTTGCCTTCCTCGTCAGTAGTCTGGACATCTTCACCAGGCACCCCCCTGCCTCCTCTTCATTCAACAGATATTTATTGAACATCTGCTATGTACCAGGCATTGCTGTAGGCACTGAGGATGCAGTAGTGAATGAAAACAAAGCCCCTACTCTCGTGGAAGAGTCCTAGGGTAGTGCAGATGGTTAATGTGCTCAGCTGCTAACTGAAAGCTTGTAGGTTTGAGTCCATCCAGAGGCACCTTGGGAGAAAGCCCTGGCGATCCACTTCCGAAAAATCAGCCACTGATTTTGGGGAACAGTTCTACTAATGGGGCACAGTTGTGCTCTGACACACATGGGGTTGCCATGACTTGATGGTAACTGAAACTGGTCCTCTCACAGAGATTGCATCCTAGCTGGTAGGGGGAGACAAACATGAGATAAATGAGTACACAGTGTATCACGTTGTGATGAGCGCTAAGAAGCAAAATAAAAGCAGAGTGAGGGACAGAGCGTGGTGGGTGGTCAGGAAAGGGCTCTCCAATAACTGAGAGAATGAACCATGGGGATGTTTGGGGCAGAGCATTTTAGGAGGAGGGACAGGTAGGCGAGAAGGCCCTGAGGTAGGCACGCGCTTGGGATGTACAAGGAGCCACAAGGAGTGCAGTGTGGCTGGAGTGGAAGGAACAAGGTGGAGCCTGTAGAAGAGTCGAAACCGGGGAGATGGGGTAGGGGCAGGAGAGTGGGGAGGGAGTGAGGAGGGTTCCAGATTAAATAGGGAAACCCTGGTGGCATAATGGTTAAGAGCTGTGGCTGCTAACCTAAAAGGTTGGCAGTTTGAATCCACCAGGTGTTCCTTGGAAACTGTATGGGGGCAGTTCTACTCTGTCCTATATGGTCACTATGAGTCAGAATCGACTCGTTGGCAGTGGGTTTTTGGCTTTGGTTAGTGGGCCAGGAAAAGGACTTTTGATTTTTTTTTTTTTTTTTTTTGAGTGTGATGGGAAGTCATTAGAAGGTTTTGTGCAGATGAATGATACCTTTTAAAAAGATCACTCTGGCTGCTGTGTGGAAAGTAGCTGTGAGCAAGGGTCTGCACAGGGTCTAGTGAGGAAGCTGTTGGAGCTCCCCAGGGTCAGGTGATGGTGGCTTGGAGTGGGGCGGGGTGGAGGGGAATGGTGGAGGCGGTGACATGGCTGGAGTCTAGATTTGCTTCAAAGGTAGAGCCACAAACCTTCCTGATGAATTGGATGTTGGCCCTGACAGAAAGGGAACAGCCAAAGCTGGCTCCCAGGACCTTGGCCTGGGCAACTAGAAAGAATAAGTAGCTACTGAGTTGAGGAAAATGGCAAGTGGGGCAGATATTCGGCAAGGGTGGTGGGGGGGAGGGGTGGCGGTGGTGGAAATCAGCTGGGTTTTAGTCACATTAAGCTTGCAATGGCTATTAAACATCCGTGTGGAAGTGCCAAAGAAGCAGTCAGATGCGTGATTTTGGAGTCCTGGGGAGAGATCCAGACTGGAGTCATCAATATAGGTAGGATTTAAAACCATGATGCTGGACCATCTGTAAGCAGAGCTTCAACTGGGGAAAAGTCTATTCAAAGAGTGAGATGGGATGAGTTGGATTGGAGGATGACAGGGCCCTGTAAAATGAAGAGCTAGCGGGGTCCAGGAGAAGGAACTGGGTTGTTCAGCCTTTAGTGTGCCAGGGCCCTGTGTGGGCAGCAGCCAGTCCCCCCTCTCAAAGGTAAGTCTGTGAATACATTTAAAAATCAAATTAAAAATCCTGTCCAGCACCAGACTTGCTGGCCTGACAGAGACTGGAGAAACCCTGACAGTATCCCCCCGGACACTCTTTCAGTTCAGTAATGAGGTCACTCCTGAGGCTCACCCTTCAGCCAAAGGTTGAACAGGCCCATGGAACAAAACAAGACTAAAGGGGTGTACCAACCCTTGGGCGGGGACTGGAAGAAAGGAAGGAACACGAAAGCTGGTAATACGGAACCTAGGGTGGAGAAGGGAGAGTGTTGACATGTCGTGGGGTTGTTAACCAATGTCATACAACAATGTGTGCACTGTCTGGTGAGAAACTAGTTCTGTAAACCTTCATCTAAAGAATAAAAAAAAAAAAAAATCCTGCCCAGCAAGGGGCCCTGGTATTACAGCTGTTTTGTGAGGCAAGAACATGGGAACCTTGTGGCCTCCGGGTACCCAGGGCACCCGTGAAGATCTCCAACTGCCTGAGCAGATGGAGGGGTGGGTGGTGGGCAGTGGGCACCGACCAGAGTGGGCAATGCTGTGATGCCTGCTGAGTGGGCGTGCAGTGGGCCAGGGGCTGCAGGGGTAGGCACACCAGCAGGCTAACTGCTTTTCCACGTGGCTCCTATGTGGTCTTCACTCTGTCCCTGAGGTATCCAGAGGGCGGGGAGGAGTCTCTTCCTGCTGCGTGTAGACTACCAGGCCCAAAGACTCTTGGGTGAACTGACTGGTTCGGGGTGACAATGCGGAAAATGGTTGTTACTGTGACAGCTTTATGCCCTTGTTTAGAACTTGCCGCTTTCTAGAGTTTGTCACATGTGTTGTCTGGTTAATCTTAACAACATATCTGTGAAGTAGGCAGAGCAGGTATTATTATCTCCATTTTACAGACAGTAGACTGAGGACTAGGAGTCCCACGGTGGTGCAAACTGCTAACGTGCACTGCTGCTAACCAAAAGGTTGGAGGTTCGAGTCCACCCAGAGGTACCTCGGAAGAAAGGCTTGTTGATTAACTTCTGAAAAATCAAGCATCGAAAGCCCTGTGGAGCACAGTTTTTCTCTGATACACACGGGATCACCATGCGTTGGAATCATCACCTCAACAGCAACTAGTAGCTTGAGGTATGGAGGAATCAAGAAACAACCTGCCTGTGGGTACTCAGCCATTAAATGCAGAGAGAGGACTAGATCCGTGTTCCTAGACTCTCCACAAGACCAAGCTGAGAACTGAAGTCAACTGAAACTGCTAGGGCCCATTTTATGCACCATCCACAGGGAGCAGCCTTGCCTCAGCCAAGGGAGGGAATGCTATCTCTTGGTTGGCGTTTCTCCTTCAGTTATATGGCTTTTGTGACCTGAGCTGGCCTTCCAGGGATGGCTGTGGCCCTTGGGGTCCCAAGGAGAGAGCTGAGAGGAAAGGGGTCTTCCAGCCATGGGGAAGCCCTGCTCTGTCAGCTGACCCCCCAGACCCAGAGGCTGTTGGTTGTATGATCCCCATGGTGGTTCCGCCCTGGTTTCTGGGCATGAATAGAAGGTATTCTTCTCTCTAGTAAACAGCCCCACATGGCTCAGCAAGCGCCGGCGATTACTAGCATCTATTTTTAATTCATAAGCCTCCCCACGGCCCACACCCTGGCCATTGTTCGGAGCTCACCAGCTGGCTTTTGGACCGGAGTGGGCCCAGGCAGGGGTTGAGTTACCGAAACACCCTGGAGGCAGCTTAAATGGCCAAGCTGTCTTGGAAAGACTCACCCTACCCCCACCTAAGAAAGTAGGGGACTTAGAACCCCAACAAGAACAGGGGTGCAACAGAGGTGCAGAGGGAGGCTCCTGGTCCAGTGAAGCAGGCTTACCTTGGTGATGAAGTTTGGTGGTAGTTTGGTCATCATTTGATCCCACCAGATTCAGCTTTCTTCCAGGTCGTGCCTTAAATTCTTTCCCTACAAAAACAAATTGTCGTCTCTGCCCCACCATTCTGCCTTTTGTATGTTTTTGTATGACTTGTATGTGTAAGGTGGATAAAAAAAATTGTAACCACTTGTTGCCTTTTGGGGCATTGGCCCGGGACTGGAGAGTGAGGTGAGCTCTGGGCTCCCCATGGGTGGGTGTGTTGTCTTAGCCTCGGGAAAACGCTGGCCTGGATGGGGGCTGCCGAGGGAGTCTCTGATTGTGGAGTGGAAGTGGAGTTGACTCCGACTTTCTGTTTTTTGCTAAACAGTGACTCCTGGAAAATGTGTACTCTCTCGGAAAAATCTAGCAACTCTTCCCTCCTGCCTTCATCCCCAATGCCCCCGCTTTTAGGGAGGGGATTAGCCCTTGCGAGGGTCGGCAGCTTGTACTCTGTTGCTATCTCTTCTGTGTCTGACTCGGCCATCACTTGCCTCTCTGCCTTGCTCAGAACCTCTGCCAGCTGTGACTGCATTCCCGGGCTAGCTCGGCCCAGCTTGCACCTCCGGCCTGTGCAAGGTGCATCCAGGTGGAGGGTCTCAGGAGGGTGACGGTTGGAGGGGAAGAGCAAGCAGCTGGTTCGAGGCCCACTTTGCCAGCCTAGCCCCTGCCCTTCCCCTTGTAGGCAGTGTGGCTGATCTCCTCTGAGGGTGAGGAGGGGATGGGGTGGGAGCCGGGAGCATCAGGTCGGCCTTTGGGGACCAGCGTGGAGGTGCTCAGTTGTGGGAGGCCTTCTATAGCCAGGCTAGGCTGCTGCCCCCTGGCTTAGAAGGGAGGGTAGGAGAGAGGGCCAACGTCTCCACCAGGGCTGGTGGGGCCTGAGGGGGGGAAGGCAGGGAGGTGATGTCACCACTGGCTGCTTTCTTGTGGCTCACGGAGCTGTTATCTCCAGGACCCAGACAGGGAGAGTGGGGGAGTTTGGCTCATCACCTAGACCAGAGCCCACCCTGACACCCTGTCCTCTTGGGACACTCCCCCACCAGATTTACCCAGCAATGAGATTTCTTCTCTGCCCTGACATAAGTAAGCAAACCTGTTTATGCTGAGGGATGGCGAGTGAGGGGCCTCCCTTAGCCATAGGCCCTTGCCAAGGGCCACTGGTTTGTTTATGTCTGGGAGCCTGCAGGGTGGGGCCAGCTCTGCTGAAGAGGCTTCTAAACATGTCTCCTCGGCAACTGGGAGAGGCCAGGCCGTTCCACCACGGAGCCCCCTATGTGTCTGAGCTCGTAGGCCAGGGTGCATGGGAGGCCACTTCTGCACATGCTTGGGCCCATGCCAGCCTGGACTCACACCCAGGCTTTCTGTCGGGAGCTGGGAGGACAGATGCCTTCTCTGTCATGGAAAGGTTCCTGGGCCACAGGCAGAGCCAGCAGGCCTCAAAGAGGCGGTGCCACTCCTGCCAGCCCACTTTCCAGGCCGGGCTGGGTACTCTGGGAGTTGCCAGGAAGCAGGGCTCCCTATCTAGGTGATTAAAGGGCCCTATTTCCTAGAGGCCTTCAGGCCTCACCATAGCAGAAGACCTCGTTGTGCCTGGCAAGTGAAAAAGTTCTTCCTTTAGTTTGATTTGAATTCCTCATATTCAGGTGAAACCCCTTTCAGAGGTCCTGTCCAATCAGGAGTCGTCCTTAGATGGTGCAAACATTGAACACGCTCAGCTGCTAACCGAAAGGTTGGTGGTTCGAGCCTGCCCAGAGGTGCCTCAGAAGAAAGTCCTCGTGATCTACTTCTAAAAAATCAGCCACCTGAAAACCCAGTAGAGCGCAGTTCTGCTCAGACACATGTGGGGTTGCCGGGAGTCAGAATCAGCTAGACAGCAACTGGCTTTTACTGGTCCAGTCAGGAGTCGAGTCAAAAAATGAAGCCCCTGCCCTTTTCCTGAAGCTGTGACGCCCAAGACATGAGCAGCACCATCCTCTCGGCTTTTGGAACAGACTTGTGGGCTCAGTGAATTGTCCCAGCAGGCAACTGGTCTCTGGAATTTTCCTTTATTCTTTTCCCATGACACCCTCGACTTTCTTTCTAGTTAGAATGGAGACCAGTGTTCTCTAAATTAGCCCTGGCTCCCAAGAGTGTAGATGTCCCTGGGGCACAGGGAGTAAAGTTTGATAATTTCCAAGTTACACGGCAAGAGGCTGTGCCTTCTTGCCACCCTCGTGTCTCAGCTCAGGCCAGAAACTTGTGGGAGATGCTTCTGGCTCGCTGTGGCCCTAGGGGCCGAGAGGGTGCTGGCCTGAGCACAAGTGATGGCCCCCTGCTCAGGTCTCCAGCCATCCCCCTTGCCTTGTCTACCTTGGCCCCAGTCCCCTCGGACGTGCTCCCCAGGCCAGAGCCGCTAACAGTCAGCAGCCAGAGCAGCTGCCTGTCCTTGGGTTGCAGACGGTGAGGAGCCGGAGCTGGCAGTGTGGGCTTGGGCCATGGGGGTTGGCACAGGCCTTCCCAGCCACTGTGCAGATCCCTCCCCGGGTTGGCCACATCCCTGAGATGTGACACTGGACCCTGGTCCCCTCTGGTGCCAGGTGAGGTAATGGAATACAATATCACAAACCTGATCCTGACTTCTCCCTCTTCTTCCTTTTCACAGGCACAGTTTGGGCTTTCTCTCCTTATACCCCAAGGGGCAGAGGGCTCTGAAATAGAGGCAGGGGTGAATGTACACGCCCTGCTGCCTTCCTTCCAGGCTGAAGTCGGGGGCTGGGATAATGAGCGCAGCTTCTGGGACAGCAGCTCTCTCCCACCTCCCTTCTTTCTCCAGTGAGTGGCACTGGAGATGTTCCCAGCAGGTTGTCCGGCTGCTCTTGGCTCCCCAGCCCATTTCCCACATCCTCCCAAGGCTGACTGAGATGCCTCCAGCTGCTTGTGTCCCCTTGGACCTCTCCCAGGTCTGGATATGGGCAAGTTCTCCCTGCATGCCTTTCTCTTTCTTTTAAAAGTCTCTCCAGATAGCCCAGCCAGGGACCCGAGCCGGGCCAGTATCCGTAGCTAGTAAATAATGCAGCGTGCTCGGCAAAAGCTCCCTCAGGTCCTGGAGATACTGTGACTAGGAGGCCTCCTCTGGGCAGCTGAGGAGACAAGTGCTCTGTAACATTAGCTTCATTACGTAAGGTTTCTTCCCTGCAGGAGAAGGCTGCTTCAGACTCAATATCATCTGGGCCTCACACCTGTCTACTAAGTCGTCCCTTTGGAAGCTTCTTGGCTGGCATCTGACGGTCAGTGGAATAGCATGCTAGTCTGCAGAGTGCTCTTACGTATGTTTCTCATTTAATCACATCAGCCCTTGGTAAGCTCTGAACCCTGAGTAAGCAGGACCCCACATGGCTTCTGTGCTTCCATCCTCTGCTTTTAGAAAGGAATCATTCTGAAATTAGAACTGGTTGCTGTCAGGTGGATTCTGACTCAAGGCGACCCTACAGGACAGAGTAGAACTGCCCCACAGAATTTCCAAGGCTGTAAATCTTTACAGAAGCAAACTGCCACATCTTTCTCCCCTGGAGCGGCTGGTGGGTTTGAACCCTTGACCTTGTGGTTAGTACCCGAGCGCTTAATGACTGTGCCACCAGGGCTCCTTTGTTTTAAATTATTCTGGACAAATAGAGTGAGGTAGAGGGTGCCCTAAGGAGCCCTGGTGGCATGATGGTTAAGTGCTCAGCTGCTAACCGAAATGTTGGTAGTTTTAACCCATCCAGCCTCTTCACAGGAGAGAGACCTGATGATCTGCTCCCGTAAAGAATATAGCCTAGGAAACCCTACGGGGCAGATTTCTGTCACACAGGATCACTAGGAGTCTGATGACACCTAACAACAGCAGGACACTCTGCTTCTTAAAAATTGCCCCCAAAGGAGATGGTCACTTTCTCCTGGGCCTGTTCCTAGGAGTGACTATGAAAGGCATGAAACTATTAGTCTTTTCTACCTGTACAGCACAAATTTTAATTTGCCTAAAGGTGACCTTGGAAACCCTGGTAGACAGTGGTTAAGAGCTATGGCTGCTAACCAAAAGGTCGGCAGTTCAAATCCACCAGGCACTCCCTGGAAACTCTATGGGGCAGCTCTACTTTGTCCTATAGTATTGCTATGAGTCGGAATCAACTCGACGGCAATGGGTTTGGTTTTTTTTTGGAAAGGTGACCTAGAGTCCTTGGGTAGTGCAAAGGGTTAATCGCTTGACGACTAGCTGAAAGATTGGTGGTGTGAACCCACCCAGATGCTCCTGGCAGTCTGCTTCCAAAAGGTCATGACTTTGGAAACCCTATGAAGCAGTTCTGCTCTGCACACATGGGGTCACTGTGAGTCAGAACCAACTTGATGACAACTAACAACAACAAAGGTGACCTAGGTGAGAGGCTGTCCATCCCAAAACCTGTTGGCATAGAGTCAACCCAGACTCATGGTGACCCCATGTGTGTCAGAGTAGCACGGTGCCCCATAGGGTTTTCAGTGGATGATTTTTTCAGTAGATTGCCAGGCCTTTCTTCTGAGGTTGCGGATAGATTCCAACCTTTTGATTAACAGCCAAGCACATAACTGCATCTCCCGAAATAGGAGTGTCTGTGGCATTAGGTCCGCAAAGGACCAGGGGGCGAAGAAATGCGTTGTTTCCCTGGCAGCAGCTGCAGTGGGGAGGCATGTTGTGTGCACCTGGGAGTGGCCCCACAGCTTCCCCTGCATCCGCCAGTCTGGCCCTTTCTGTCTTCCTTCCCAGCTCATACGGCTGTGTGTCTCCACCTGCTCCTAGGAATACTGACCACTCTCCCAAGCCCCATTCCCAAGAGGACTTGGGAGCATTGGGGAAGCTGCCTGGCCTTTCAAGGAGGAACCCTACCTGGGAGATTTTCACAGCACATTTGGGGCCTGCGGTTTTTTGAGGCCTCACCTTGTATTCTAAGCTACTAAATTTAGCTGTTTTTCAGCATTGTTCTTTGCTCCTAAAGCCTGTGACTTCTTGGGTTTCCCACCCTTCAGAATGTGTGGTTTATACTTTTTTTTTTTTTTTTAATGAGAAAGAACTATAAGTAGAAAGATTTTTTTAAAAGGGGCTGGGGGAGGACAGAAGAATAATAAAAAGGGCAAAGGAAGAGGAAAGGAAAAATGTAATGCTTGAAGAGTGTGTTAGTTACCTGGGCTGCTGTAACAAATACCACAGGTGGGTGGCTTTAACAAACAGAAATTTATTCTCTCACAGTTTAGGAGGCTAGAAGTCTGAATTCAGGGTGCCGGCTCCAGGGGAAAGCTTTCTCTCTCTGTTGACTTTTGGGGAAGGTGCTTGTCTCTTTTCAGCTGTGTTCCTGGTTCCTTGCTGATCTTCACGTGGCCTCCATCTTCCCCTGTTTGTGCTTCCATCTCTGTGCCTCATCTACCCTTTATATCTCAAAGGCCCGACGCTGATAATGACCTCGTTAATGTAACACTGAAAACCCTGTTCCCAGATGGGATTACTCACATGCATAGGGGGTAGGATTCACAACACATATTTTGGGGACACACTTCAACCCATAACAAAGCGTGTTAAAGAAAGAAAGGGCGTGGCATAACGTATAAGGAAGTGGAAGAAACAGGAAGGCTGTGGAGGAAAAACTACACTCGGGAGCCCGGTGAAAGAGAGGGCTCAAACCTGCCGGAGGTGCCAGGGAAGAGCTCTGTGCATGGACCTGGCCAGCCTCCTGCCTCCCCTGCAGGGTGGCCGGAGCCCACCTGCCTCCCCCAGGCTCAGGCTCAATGTGGAAGAGTAGACAGAGCGAAGCTGGAAACTGCCAGTGCTCAGCAGCTAGTCCTGTGAATGGACAGTGACTGCCCTGCTTCGGCTGACATGTGGCCTGTCTCAGCCAGGCCAGAGAGGAGGCAGCAGGGAGTGGGGGTAGACGGGACCTAGTAGGACGTACACAGGACTGGCTTTTACGCAGCTGCACCTTTTCTTTGCAGAAGGATAGTTGCTTTGTGGCTCACGTCCTTTCAGAGACTGTCGCTTTAGCTCTCACTGCAGGAGTCCCACGTCTGCCTGCCACTGTCTCGCCCTTGCTCCACCTGGCAGCCCCTTTTCTGGCTTTCCCTGTGCCAGGCAGGTCTTCCAGGTTCAGTCTGAGTGATGCACAAACCGGTATCGTTTGATGTGGATTGTGTGCGTGTGTGTGCACATACCCACTTGGTAGGAGGCCCTTGGGAATAGTCCTCTATTGAAGTAAAACCTACTGTGTGCCAGGCATTTTCAAGCACGTCGTCATTTTATCCTTGCCAAGGCCTTGGGGGAGTCCCTGAGTGTTGCAAGCAGTTAAGCGCTCTACTACTAACCAAAAGGTTGGTGGTTTGATCCCACCCAGAGGTACCTCAGGAGAAAGGCCTGGTGATCAGCTTCTGAAAGATCACAGCCTTGGAAACAGTTCTACCATGCATACATGGAGTTTCCATTAATCAGAATCAACTTGATGGCAAATGGTTTGATTTTTTTTTTTTAAGGCTCTGGGACAGAATTATCATTAGTACCATTTTGCAGCTAGGAAAACTGAGACTTGGCTGCAAAGGCTTAGCTTGTTTACCCTCCTCTCTTCAACCTCCTGATACTACAGATCCCATTCACCCGGGTCTCCATCAAGGCTGCTGCATAGCGGCAGCTGCCTCCTCTTGTAGTTGTGAAGACACGTGTGAAACCTCAGATTTCCAGTGCCCGCCCAGGCCATAAGCTGGCAGAGACAGGGTGAGGATTTATACCAGGTCTTCTGACTGCAGGGCACTCGGCTTTGCTACTCAAGGCCTTTGCCAGTGCCCAGGGAGCCCAGCCTTGGCATGTCTTCCTGCCAAACAGATTCAACTCAGCCAAGGCCTTCCAAGCTCCCCATACTTCACACACTCCTCCCATCGGCTCTGTGGTAGGAGGCCTACCCATTTTGCAGACATGAAAACTGAGTCTCCAAGCCTGTGGTGACTTGACCAAGGGTCCCATAGCAAATAAGTGGTAGAACTAGCACTCAAACTCAGGGAATTGATTTTCCCACCATGCCATGATACTGTGGGCTCCCTGCCCCCAACACCCAGAGCAGGTAGTTCTGTATCCTTGGCAGATTTGGGAACATCTCTTTGGTCCAAAGACGAGAACAGAATCATAGAGAAAAATGGATCTGTCTCCTGGCAGCTTGCCTGGTAGGCATCCCCCTGGTTCCTATTTGTTCCTCTTCTCTTAGCAGGCTGTTGGTTCACCCCTGGGCCCCTATCCTCTTTTCCTGTTGCTTAGTTTTTGTGGTGATGAGTAAGTTGTCCCTGGAGTGGAGTTGACTCTCTCACTAGAGAGAAGGCACGTGCCTTTCTTGGGGGAGATGCTCCCTGATGTCATCTTGGTGGTACAGCGTGGCCTCACTGGAAGCTCTTTTTGGGTCTTCACGATTCTGGGCAACCAGGGGAGCGAGACCTTCAGTACAGAGAGAGCCCCAGGGCTCAACTTACTCAGCCCCTTCCGTGCCTCTCCTGCTGCCTGCTGCTGCCTCTCCTTCTTTCTTTCCGCTCCTCTTTTACTTGTAAAGAAAAGTTAAAAACATTAGCTTAGTGGGTTAGAAAGGAGGGGGCAGGAAAGGGGTGTCAGGGAAGTGTGAGAAGACCAAGGTGTCTCCCTTGCTACGGGGGACAGAACAGCCATAGCCGGACTGTCCTATTTTGTGCCTAAAGTGAGATAGATCAGTCAGTCATTCTATAAACATAGATATTGAGGGTCAGTCTTCTGCCAGGCGCAGTGATGACGTGATGGTCCCTTCCCCCTGGTCGTTTAATGGGGGCAGTAAAACCTCTTTACAAATAACCATTATGCAACATGAACAGTTGTTGTCTTGCACCATGTTGTCCATTCCTCCATGTGGCGCCTCTATGTGTTACAGCATAGAACAGCTCTAGAGGGTTTTCTTGTATATAATCTTTATGGGAGCAGGTCGCCAGGCCTTTTCTCCTGCAGTGCGAATGCTGAAGTATAAAGCAGAAATTGAGTACCACAGGAAGGAGATCGTTTATAGGTGTGGGGAGCTGCTGGAAGTGTCTGAGTTGGTCCCAGAGCCTGGGGCCTGTGCAGTATGCTTTGCTGGACCCCTGTCCTCACAAACCCTGAGTCACTGGCCACCACAAATGTTTGTGAGGTTTCCGTGAGCCCAGGGTATGGGAGTCCTGCTCTTGGTGATTTTGGCTGTAGGCCCTGGCAGCAGAACCCCAGAGATAGCACTGGGTCTTTCTTATCTCTTTACGCCTTCTTGAGCTTGGGCCCACCCCATCTGTGGGATCCGTGTTGGCCCTCGTATTTAAGCCCGAGGTTGCCCTCCAGGCTCAAGTTGGTGCAGAATCAGAGTCCGCTTTGGCCAGTGATTCTGCCCTGGGAAGCTGTGGATAGAGAGCCCCAGCCGGCCCTGGACTCTGCCAGCCACGAGCGCCCCACTGTTTGCCGTCCTCAACTGTGGACACCAGACCCCCTCTGCTGGCCACTCACAGAACTTCCTGCGGGGACTGCCCAAATGAAGTCCAAGGAGGAAGGCCCTGCTGTGAGTTTTCCGTCATGTCATGTTTCGTCTTGGGTGTTTTGCCTGGGCAGCACTGGGGGACAGGGAGAACGGGGGAGTGGGAAGCAGAAGCTAGAGGAGAAGTGGCTGCAGTGGTGACCACAGCAGAATGCATTTCAGGGAGAGGAATTACCCTGGAGGAGCCCAGGGAGGCTGGCTGCTGTCTGATTTCTGCAGGCATTTATTGGAGTAGAGAGGAGGCCTGGTGGGCGGTGGTGGCTGAGGAGTCAGTGGGCAGGGCGGCAGGGAGGGGCCTTGGGGCCAAGCTGGCTGTGCCGGGATCTGTGAAGGACCCCCTCCAGGCTTCAGTCTTCTTGGTTTGGAGAGCTTCTCTACTCCCAGAATCCAGGCTAGGAGGCCCACTCCGTTTTGAGGCTGCAGCAGGGGGTCGGTGGGACTGTGCCTGGGCTGTGCTCTGTGACAGGGACTTCTGATGGTGGAGGCATTTCTGGCCAAGCACGGCGTGATGTGAGGGGCAGGCAGAGCTCCCATTTGAATGGGTGAATGATGCAGATGAACATGCCCCCAATGCTGCCAGGTGTGCCCCCGCTCTGTGCTGGCGGGGCTGCCTGTCACACCTGGGTATCATGCCCACTGAGCACACAGGGCAACAGCTGGACTTGGTGGGGGGCTGGGGACACCTCTTCAGAGAGCTTGGCCCATCTGCTTGGTGACCTCTGTGGCCTCCTGCCAGATGGGAAGGAGCAGCCCAGGCGCCCCCGGGTGAGGGAGGAAATCTCCCAGAGCAATCGCCCCTAATCCCTGGGCTGGGCCTCAGACCAGGCATGGCGGCTGTGGAGACTGGGAGCTCAGGCACACCCGCTTGCAGACCCCGGCTTCCCACGGCAAGCCCAGCGCTGCCCAGGGACTGTGACCCCGAGTCCCTGGCACAGTCCACAGAGAGCTGGGGCCTCAGAACCCCTGGGACCCCATCACCAGCCCGGCTCCTGGAAATGGCGCCCACACAGGTGAAGCCCCTGGTGGGTGAAGGAGAGAAGCTTACTGGGAGGGTAGGGGCCAGCATTGCCCTGCCCTGGCTGGGTGGGGTGGGGTTGTGGAATGGGGAGAAGACCATTTTTGCAGATTGTCAGGTGGGCCATGCGCACCCTGTGGTTTCTCAAGGGTGCAGCTGCCTCTCCTCTCCCGTGATGGAGAGCCCCTGTGACTGGGAGAATGGAGGAGGGGGCTGTACCAGGCGTTCCCAGGCTGAGGCTGTCAAGACAAGTGCAGGGAGGGCCCCTGGGGCTGGGCTTCTGGTGCAGGAGGATGCATGAATGAGAGGGACGGCAACCCCAGAAACCAGTGGTTGTGTGTCACTCCAGCTGGGGTCAGAGAAGCTAATGTGAAGCTAAGTGGGAGAGGCGTTCCTGGGGTTGTGGTCGCTTCTGCCTGCAGATGTGGCAGGGAGAGGGCGTGGGGAGGTCTGGGTCCCTGTGCAAAGGGCAGTGAGCGGTGCCCAGTGGACAGTGGGAGAGTCCACAAGGAGCAAAGTATTTAGGGGCCTGAAGAATTTGGAGTACTCAGAGGGTGGAGAAATGAGGAGACCCCAAGGTGGGAGGGCAGGTGTGGGGGTTCACCCAGGGGTCTGTGGGTGTAAGGAGAGGAGAGTGTGTGATATTTGTGTGCACAAAAAGGCATTGTTCTCAGCAGAGGTTTGGACCAGCATCCAAGGGGTGGGTCTAACAGAAAGGCCCAGAAGCCAAGGGTTAGGTGAGAGGAGTGTGTCCACCAGGAAGAGAGGGCAGCCCTTAGGGTCAGGGTGGAGGAAGAATCGCTGGCTGCAGGAGATGGTTTGAAGCCTGCCTCCAGGGCCCTGGGCTGCTGAGATAGTAGGTGCTAGCTGCACTATGCCTTAGATCCATAGGTGCTGCGGGAAAGGGTTGGGGGTGGGGAGTGAGCTTCCTCATCTCTATGAAATCTACTCCAAAGATCCCCTTGTCAACAGCCAACCAGTTGCCATTAAGTTGACTCCAGCTCATGGTGACCCCAAGTGTGTCAGACTAGAACTGTGCTTCCATAGGATTTTCAGTGGTTGATTTTTGGAAAGTAGATCACCAGGCCTTTCTTCTGAGGTGCCTCTGGATGGACTCAAACCTCCAACTTTTCAGCTAGTAACTGAGCATTAACAGTTTGCACTACCAGGGACTCAGCCCCCTTGCAGCAGAGTGGAATTCCTTGTAAAGCCACCAAGGGCGTGCTATAGCACGAGGAAAGGGGCACTACCCCTGTAATCCCCCATGTGGTAGCTAGGACCTTGCTGTGGGGGTTGGTTACACCCTACCCTGCCCCACACGTAGCCCTTAAGCATCTAAGCATTTGCCTCTCAGCCCTCTGGAGAAAAGCCGCTTAGGCTCCCAGGCACCAGTAGAACCCGGGGCGGGCCAATGCCTCCCCCGCCCCTCACCGCCCCGCCCTCTGCACCACTTTGCCCACCACGGAGGGCTTGGGGCAGCTGTGATGATGCGTCCAAAGCTGGGGCTGGGCAACTTCATGGCCACATGTCTCACCCAGGAAGAGAAAGTGCCACCAGCCCACCAGGAGGACTGTCAGCTGTTTGGGGGGCTGGGGGCAGGCCCCTAATGGCTGAGTAATTTTTCCAACTCTGGCTGGGATGCCAGGTTGGTGTGGGGCATTTCAAGTTCCCTCCCTCCCAGCTTCGTGATAAGGTCAAAGACTGTCAATCTACCTCTTTGAGCTGAAGGATTTTAGCTGGATTTTCCTGTCCTTCCTGGCCCTGGCTTTCCCCCCTTACCTTGAGAGCTAGTAGAAGAAGAATCTGAATGTTCTCCATGCCAGGAGGGGCACGCAGCTCAGAATCACAGGGCCAGAAGTCAGCAGATAGAAGCATCTCTGCTGAGTCACCTGACAGCCCACTGGGAGCCCAGACCCTGCTCCCAGGAGCAGCATCCTGCATGGATCCTTCACCTGCTTGGCCAGACCCACAGACAAGTCAGGGTTGGCCCCAGATGGGACCTGAGGGCCACCTGTCCCTGGATGATAGGGCTGCCCTATTCTCCTGGAGGGAAGCATAGAAGCCCAGAAAGCTCATCTTTTTCCCTGTCGTTCTTTCTTTCCTCCTTCCCTCCCTCCCTCCTTCTTTCTTTCCTTCCTCCTTCTTTTTAATCTGAGAGCCACCACGATGCTGGCTTTCCAGCCCCCTTAGCAGATGCCTAGGACAGCCTGCTTTGTCCCTTAATGGGAACCCACTTTGTAAATCTAGGAAGGGACTGCTTGACCCCAGGGTGAGGGAAGTCACAGGTTCGGAACCTCTGCTGTCTCTCTGGCAGACCATACAAACAATGACCGCTTGCACATACCACTTACAAGTGGTCACTATATGGTCCATCCTTCTGAATGTTTCTGTTTTTATACAGTTGGTGAATGAATAGGACCATGATTCACATTTCACAATTTTCAGAGCTTTCAAGTCTATTGTACTTTCAAGTCCATTTGACAGTCTTATCACCTGGGGGACGAGGTAGGTGTACATGTCCACTCCCAAAAAAGCTTCACTTAAGCCTGATGCTTTCTGCTTGGACGATGTCTACCTGGTGCTTCCCTGGACCTCAGGGACCCAGGCTGCTGGGCTGGAGTGTGAGAGGACGAGCAGGCTTCCCGGGTCCAGGGCCGGTTAACATGAGGACACTGAGCTCAGCCCCGGAGAGCTGGGAGTCCTGGGAGGGCCATGGAAGCCAACGCTGGGAAGCCTGATCTGGCAGCTCCTGTAATCTGGCGGACTGCCTAATCCGGCTCCTTTAGTGTTGCTGGAAGGGGGCCGTGTGAGGGGTGCCCTCCAGGTGTGTGTGGGCGCAGGCAGGCTTCACTGGAGCAGGGAGAGGGAGAGGGGAGCGTAGGGCCTGACACTTCAGAGAGTGCCCCAGCTCTGGCTCAAGTCCCCATCCAGAACATTCACTGAGCACCTCTTGGACTCAGTCTTGGTGTAGAACAAGGTCAATGGCCCAGGTCCTGCCTGGTGGACACCCTGGTTGCCCAACATGAATGGTGGGAGCTGAGGAAGGGGCACGAGCCTCCCACCATACTTCTCTGATTCTTGGAGCCTGCCCAGCCTGTGCACTGGGGTTAATTCTGGGGCCACCCCAGGAGAGTGGGGTAAGGAAGCCCTCAGGCTGGGAGTCACCTCCACATGTAGTGCTGGTGGCTGGGCCTGAGCAGAGAGCTGGGCCATGTGGGCTGGGTGAGGCTCTGAGGTAGTTTCCAGAGGGGTGTGGCGGTGCTCCAAGCTGGGGGACCCTGGAGTTTTTCCTGCTAGTGACCAGGAGTTGAGTGAGCTGTATGGCTTCTTTTTAGTCCCCCAGCCCCAGGACAGGGAATTGGAGTGAGTGAGGAAGAGCTTCTGCTCTGTGAAAATGTGACGCTGCAGTGAAGGCCCATGTGCCCTGTGCATACCCACATGGAGCTGCAGCCCAGGCCAGCAGGTTGGGGGACTCTGGCCATCACACCAGGTCTCCCTCCTGTCTTAGAGCCCTTGCTTCACTCTCTTAATTTGTTTTTGACCCCCTGCTGTGTGCCCTGTTATTGTACTGTGGTGGTTGCCTTCACCCATGACCTCATTTTATCCTCCCGCCAGCCCTCTGAGGTAGGTAGAATTGACCCCCTTTTATAGATGAGAAAACTGAATCTCAGAGAGATTAGTGATATATCCAAGATCACACAACTGGTAGCGACAGAGCCAGGGCTCTAATCGGTGTCTGAGTCCAAATTTAGTGGCTGCTCCATTGGCCTGCAGGCCCCGTATCCTGTCTTATTGCTGTTCTTTCTTGGCAAATCTCTTTGTCTTCTCATACTTCCGTCTGGTTCCACCACTCTCAATCTTAATAGCTTTCTTGTCTTTTTCCCTAACTCTCCCCCTTTCTCCTTCTCTGATTTTCCTTCCATTGTTAAAGCATAACTCCCTCTTTGTATCTCTGCCTGTACGTCTGCCACTTCTTGTCTCTCTGTCCCTCGGCCACCCTCTCTCCTTCTGAAGGGAACCGCTGCCATCTCCCACCCTCCTCAGACATGGGAACTGGGTCCTGGGAAATCTAGAGTTGCCTCCAGGGATGAGGGTGGGTCCTAGAAAACTGGAGAAGGGGGTGTTGAGAGAAACAGGGCATCTGGTATTTCCTGTCAGCATCTAGAGTGCTGCTTGTTCTCCAGAACCCTGAAACAACCTTTCCCAGGTCCCGTCAGCCTGTGTGTGGGGAGGGCAGAGCTGAGTGAGATCACCCCATCGCTGGTGTTAGGGGTGCCTCAGTCCAGCCTGGAGTGAGGAGGCAAGCCCTTGCCTGCTTCCCAGCTCCCAGTGGTGTGAGAACAGCTGAGGGCCAAGGGAGAGGACTGCAGGGTCTAAGGAAGTGGCAGGTGAGTGAAAGTTCCTGAAAGGCTTCCCTGAGGATGGGCTCTGAGCTAGAAGCAGGGGTGAGCCCAGTCTCTGAATTAGAATCTCTCGTTATAGATCAGTAAGTCTCTCTCTCTCTCTCTCTTTCTTGTTCTCTTTCTCTCTGTGGTGAATTGGCAGGGGGAGTTATTCAGATGTCAGTGGCTGCTGAGGTATTTCAGTCCTGAGGGTAAAAGCCACAGACAGGATCTTGGTATCTCTCACACAGTGTTCCCCCAGGTCACTCTCCCCTCCCCAACCCTTTTTTCTCTCTCTCTCTCTCTCATTCTTTCTCCCTCCCTCACACACACCCCCCACACAGGTGGGCTGCAGGGCCTGTACTAGCAGCAGAGCCCCCCTCCCCCAGGTCGCCGCAGGAGGGGTGGTTGCTGCGGGTGGGTGAGTGAAGTCTTCCTGGAGATATCTGGGTCTCTAGGTTTAGGGGTTAGCTCTAGTGAGGAAAGCTGGAAATGTCACAGTGGTGAGTCTGCAGAGGTGACTTTATTTGCTGTGGCCACTATGTAGACATTTCCAAGGATTTGCTCTTGGCTGTGGAGACAGCAGGATAGGGCTGGGAGAGCACCTTTCTTTTTCCTTGCTTCTGTAAAGCCCCAATTATAGGATACCCTGATTTAGTTGCTCTGGAGTTGAGAACCACTGGTCTAGACTTGTGTGTCCCAAAGAGGTGGCAGGGACGAGGGAACCGCTGCGAGGACCAGGCTCCCTCAGAGGCAGAGATGCTCCAGCAGCCCTGTGGATCTGGGAATCTTCAGGCACTTCCCAGCCTCCAAGGTGGGGTCAGGGCCTGAGTGTCGGAAACAGACAGGGTTCAAATTCTTGGTCTTTCATTTGCTGGTTTATAGTCCTAAGCAAGTGACTTACCCTCTGTGAGCCTTGGTTTCCTCTTCTGTAAAATGGGAATAATAATGATACTGACCTCGTGGGGTTGTTGCTCTGTTGTAAATGAATCTATATACATAAAGCACTTAGAACATGCCTGGCACGTGTCAACAAGTATTAGTAATAGGAATTGTTGTTACAGCTTTATCCTTTGTCCAAGGCATTTAGGAGAGCAATTCAAGGGGAATGCGGAAGGGCATCCCCAGTGTCCCCAGCAGAACTGTGACCTGGAAAGGCCCAGGGAAGCCCAGAGAGGAGCAGCCCTCCCCTGCTGCCGAGGTTGGCAGGACTGTTTTCCAGTAACTTTGCACCTCACAAAAGTGGAGCCCGTGACTACTGCCTTTAACTGGCACCGGCTGTTTCTGGTTCCAGTGGGTGTGACTGGGCCACTTTCTCTGTGTTTAACCCCTTCCTCCACGTATACCTCGCCCTCCCCCTGCCCCCCATACGTACGAAGAACAAATGAGCTGGCCCGGCTGTTCTTGGGGTGCGCTGTGTGTAAAAATACATGGGGTTGAGCCATTTCCTGCTGCTTCCGTTGTTGTGTGGTGATAAGACACCCAGAACTCAGCTGTGGACAGAGAGATCCACCCCACGGGCCACAGGGGGCCAGACCCCCGGGAGAGAGGGTCCCCAGCCTGCCCTCTCCTCTGACCCTGCATTTTCCCTTTCCTGTCTTCTGTGACCTTTCCTTCCTCTCTACCTCCTTCTCATTCTTTCTCAGTCCCTCCTCTTCTGCCTCAGCTCTCTGAGGTTTGTGTTGCTTGTGCCTCCTTAATGTGCTCAGGAAGCCTGCCAACTGGTGGGGAAAAGGGGCCTGTCATTTCCTTCCTGCGTGTTTGTCCCCTGCCAGCTGGGTGGCTGGCCCCTCGTACCCCCAAAGCTGGTCCCCGATTCTCTTGGCCTGTGAGTTACCTCTCAGACTTCAAGCCCTGGCAACTTAGCCATCAGGGCAGGTGGGTGTGTGCACCTTTCCCAGGTCTGGAGGACCAGGCAGGGCTGAGTACTCCCGCCACCATGAAGCGGAAGAGGTTGCTGACAACTCCAGAGAACTGGAAGGTAACGGGGCCAGGAGAGCTGTCAGCATTGGCGGGGAGCTGCTGGGTGCATTAGTGAAGACAGGGTAGGGAGACCAGGGAGACATCCTTCCCCTGCATGGGACCAAAGTATAGGCTTTGGTCAGCTCTGAGGGAAAGGCTGCCCAAGACACGAGTCTTAAGTGAGTCCAGAGGGACCGTTTTGTCTCCACTGAGAATCAACCCTGTGGCTCTCTGATGAGGCCTCAGACCTGCTTTCCTGTGTGATGGAGCAACAGGAGTTCTGAGCTGAAGTTCTGTCTTTTTGTAGCTGTGTATCCCTGAGCAACTTGCTTGACCTCTCTGGACCAATTTCCTGATCTGTAAGACAAAGAGGAGCAGATCTGCCCAGACTGCATTTTTTGGATCTTGTAGAGAGGTAGATAGCTGAGGTGAGAGTCCTTTATAAATGGCGGCTGGTAGGCAGCTGTGAGGGACCTGTTGTTATTCTCTTGGACTCTTTCCCTGAAGATTCCTATCCATCTTTGCAGCCATCTTACAGGCAGAGAAACCGTGCCCAGAGACACCCAGGCCACAGGTGTCCAGGAACACATAAGAGAATTCTGCCCAACCCCCCACCCATGGTTTTCTGATTTAGCCACATTTCCTCTCCTTGCCTTCCTAGGTCGAAAAGGGGGACCCTGTGGCCCTAAGCCTCCCTGGTGGCCCAGGCCATGGTGATGCCGATGGCCCCATCAGCCTGGATGTGCCCGACGGGGCACCAGACCCCCAGCGGACAAAGGTGGCCATCGACCACCTGCACCAGAAGATCCTGAAGATCACAGAGCAGATCAAGATCGAGCAGGAGGCACGGGACGACAATGTGGCTGAGTACCTGAAGCTGGCCAACAACGCGGACAAGCAGCAGGTGTCACGCATCAAGCAGGTGTTCGAGAAGAAGAACCAGAAGTCCGCTCAGACCATCGCCCAGCTGCACAAGAAGCTGGAGCACTACCGCCGGCGCCTGAAGGAGATCGAGCAGAACGGGCCCTCGCGGCAGCCCAAGGACGTGCTACGGGACATGCAGCAGGGCCTGAAGGACGTGGGCGCCAACATGCGGGCCGGCATCAGCGGCTTCGGGGGCGGCGTGGTGGAGGGTGTCAAGGGCAGCCTCTCAGGCCTCTCACAGGCCACCCACACCGCTGTGGTGTCCAAGCCCCGGGAGTTCGCCAGCCTCATCCGTAACAAATTCGGCAGTGCCGACAACATTGCCCACCTGAAGGACCCCCTGGAGGATGGGCCCCCTGAGGAGGCGGCCCGGGCGCTGAGTGGCAGCGCCACGCTGGTGTCCAGCCCCAAGTATGGGAGTGATGACGAGTGCTCCAGTGCCAGCGCCAGCTCAGCTGGGGCAGGCAGCAACTCTGGGGCGGGGCCCGCTGGTGCACTGGGGAGCCCCAAGTCAAACACACTGTACGGTACCCCTGGGAACCTAGACACGGTGCTGGAAGAGCTTCGGGAGATCAAAGAGGGGCAGTCACACCTGGAGGACTCCATGGAGGACCTGAAGGCCCAGCTGCAGAGGGATTATACCTACATGACCCAGTGCCTGCAGGAGGAGCGCTACAGGTAGGTGCCAGCTTGGGGACCCACGGGCCCTTGTGGGCGGGAGAGGGCCACCAAGTGCAGTCTCAGGGTTCTAGACACTGACGAGGGAGCCTTGAGACAGGCCCTGAGCTGCTGAGAAGGGCCAGGAGGAGGGCCTGAGAAGCCTTTCTCCAGACTTGTCAGGGCAGCCAGGAGACATGGATCCTGGGACCTGTGGAAGGAAGGCCCTGCCTGTCTCAGGATGCTTTGAGCCTCCTGCCCTGGAGCATTAGGTGGTCAATGGATAGAAGGGGACTAGCTGAGACAGGGACCAGCTCCACAGCCTCTCATCTGGACACACTCTGGGGAAGAGCATCGGCTCCAGAGCCAGATTCCCCCCTTGCTGTCCAGTTGATTCTGACTCATATCAACCCTGTAGGACAGTAGAACTGCCTGGGTTCAAATCCCAGCCCTGCTATTTACCATTTACCTTGAGCAAAGTACTTAATTTCTCTGGACCTGGTTTTCTTGTCTGTGAAATGGGGATGATATGGATACCTACCTCTTAGGGTTGTTGTGAAAATGAAGTGTATCCAGACGTGTAAAGTCAGAGTGTGTACATTGTACATATATACATGGTGAGCTGGAACTTCCAGTTAAAACTCCTGAGGTCAGCCTGGACAAGCGGAGTCTGGTCCCTCATCTCCCTCCGCTGGCCTCTGCTCTGTATCTGCCATGTGGCACTTGACACTTGCTCCCTGGTACGCTTGCAGATCTTTTAATGCATCAGCACTTTTTCTGTTTCATCTCTACACATATGAAGAAGGTTTGGAAAATTGAGGGGAAAGCATGCCTAAAATCCTACCACACTCCATGATAGCCATCTTTTGATCTTTCATCCTTTAGAGAAGGGACCATGTCCTCTATACCTGTGGGTCCCTGTTACCCAGGAAAGCATACTGGCCCAGGGCGTAAGAGCCCAGGTTGAAGTCATTCAATCCCTGACACCTCCATTCATAAGCCATGTGAGCCTAGGCAAGTCGTGAGCTTCAGTCTTCCCATCTGTGAAATGGAATGACACTAGCACCTGCCATGTGGTGAGGATCATAGAGGTATGAGCTGAGTGCTTAGCACAGCACCGGCACGTATAAGTGCTGTGTCAATAGTAGCTTTATGTTGTTGCTGCTGAAATTTGAACAGGGCCCAACAGTGGGGTGGGTTGAGTCATTGTGGAGAGAATGAATGAAATCAATCCTGGGGATAGAAGGGAGGTACGGGGAGCCAAGCCTGGTGTCATACCTTCTCCCTTGGCCAGGTACGAGCGTCTGGAGGAGCAGCTCAATGACCTGACTGAGCTGCATCAGAACGAGATGACCAACCTGAAGCAGGAGCTGGCCAGCATGGAGGAGAAGGTGGCCTACCAGTCCTACGAGAGGGCTCGGGACATCCAGGTGCGGCCAGGGACCAGAGGGTGCAGGTGGTTTCCAAGTGGGGGCTGGTGAGCCTAGCCTGTTCCACTGGTCGGGCAGATAGGCACACGGATGCAGAGGGCAGCGTGCGGTGGGTGGAGACAAGAGGCAGAGCAAGAGCGCAGGGTACAAAGGCAAGCTGACTGCTGAGGCTGCCTACATCCTGACCTCTTCCATGGCAGCCATGGAGATGAATATTTGGAAACTCTCAACTCAAGACAGCTGGTTTAGGAGATGCTGGGTGGTGCAAATAGTTAAGCACTGGGCTACTAACCAAAGATTGGCGGTTCAAACTCACCCAGAGGCACCTTGGAAGACAGGCCCGACAATCTACTCTGAAACACATGGGGTTGCCATGAGTCGGAATCAACTCAATGGCAGCTGGTTGGTTGGTTAGCCTCCCTCAAGAGGGAGCTAGGATTGAGCCATCCTCCCCTTCCCATGTTCATCAAGACCCCCATGTCCTAGCATCTGTCCTAAATAGCCATAAAGGAGTCAGCCCCCAGCTGCAGCTGGTCACCCTACACCCCTTTGGAGGGGACCTCGTGCATTGTCACCTTCTTGGTGGGGCAGAAAGATAGGCTCAGCCTGAGGGTCCCACCTGCCTGAGCTCCCATGCTGACCCCTCTGCCCCTGCAGGAGGCTGTGGAGTCCTGCCTGACCCGGGTCACCAAGCTGGAGCTGCAACAGCAACAGCAGCAGGTGGTGCAGCTGGAGGGCGTGGAGAACGCCAACGCGCGGGCGCTTCTGGGCAAGTTCATCAATGTGATCCTGGCGCTTATGGCCGTGCTGCTGGTGTTCGTGTCCACCGTTGCCAGCTTCATCACGCCTCTCATGAAGACACGCCTGCGCATCACCAGCACCGCCCTCCTGGTCCTCGTCGTCTTCCTTCTCTGGAAGCACTGGGACTCAGTCACCTACCTCCTGGAACACGTGCTGCTGCCCAGCTGAGGGGCCAGCCCACCCAGCCCCGAGTTCTCCCGGCCCCGCTGGCCTTGCTTCTCCGGGAGGGACCTGGACCGCCAAGTCCCTTGGACTTCTTCGTGTGTCCGGTCTGGCCTTCTGCCCAAACTGTCCATTCCAGCAGCTCCTGCCCCTTCCCTTGCCCTGCTTCTGTCTGATGCCTCCCTGTTGGCCTCAGGGAAGCCTAGAGTGCAGCCCTGGTGGAGACAGATGGAGGTGACACGTGTGGCCAGGGGGCAGAGGAAGACATGGGGGTTGGGTTGTTTTGATTATTCGCAGTCACACTAGGACTTCTGCCAGCTGACCTCGGGATGCCCCCAGTCAGGGAGGCCACAGAGAGGAGAGGAAGGAGGGCTGTGCCTCACCCTTCCCGGGGAGGAGCCCACCTTGGAGGCAGCTACTGTTCCTCCCATGGAGATGGCCAGGATGAAGGCGAGAGAGCAAGGGAGGAGGCCCAGCTACCCGTTTCCCACCTCAGCCAGTCAGAGGCGGGGTTCTGGAGCTGGACCTGCTCTGGTGATGTGAAGGCTGCAGGCTTTGGAGGCCATGGGGTGTGGCTTTCCCTTGTGTTTTCCCTGCTGTTCTTCGCCTGTCACTGGATCTGCCATCTTCAGGGAAACAGGCCCCAGGGGCCCCAGCCTCAGCCCATGCCCTTAGGCTTCTGGGAGCAAGTTGGGTTCTATTTATTATTTATTTGTTTCTTTGTGCCCCCACCCCTCACCCCCGGCCCACAGCCAGGGCTTTTTCTGGGCTCACTAGGGTGCT